>NC_091834.1:12562515-13812515 GCF_037783145.1 Equus przewalskii | reverse complement strand
ATAGTGATACCTTGATTCTTTTTCTGTTTATCAGCTTGAATACGTCTATAAAGAGACATTACCCCTCATCAACTACATGGCTAGCTTTGGTTCAAATCGCATAGAAAAGATAGGAGAAATGGTTGAGGATTTCTCTTTATTTACCAATTTCCTCAACAATGTGTGAATTCCCTAGTATCCAACAAAGGTGATCCATAAGGTTTTTGTTGTTTCGTTGTCATTATGAATTCACGGATTTAAACATATTTGATGTATTTCAATCCATTGCAGTTGTGGTATCTTTGCTTGGTGGGGGCTTATTCAGGTTGATGTCTGGGTCCTTTTGTCATGATCCTAGTCATCACCGAGAGCTTTGTTGCTAGTTGGTATGGCAAGATGGCCCAGGCTCACGTTGGACTCCTGGTTCCTTTGGTGAGAAATGGTATTTAAGGACCATGATCTGGGTGTGCCAGACAATTTATGAAGAGGAGCTGCTTTGCATCTCCTGAGAGTCATGAGGAGAAGGGGACCAGGCGTCAACAACCCACCTGTAGATCTGCCTCATTTTTTTCTTTGTATGACCAGCCAATGCTGCTGAGACAGTGCAGTCAGCAAGGGATGGAGGACTACTACCGGTCAGTTCTGCACAGGACTTGTTTGGGACTTGTTGGGTGCACTGGTTTCCTCTGGGAACCTAAGAGGAGACTAACTCACAGACGGTACCTTGACATTGTGGGAAGGAGCAGAGCCTTGGGCTCGCTAACACCTCCATTCGGTCCATGGCCAAGTTATGGAAGGTCTCCGAGCCCCAGTCTCTTAATCTGTAAAATGGAATTAATAACATTTATACATTTTTATGGGGATTAAAATAGATGATCTTTTCTAGCTGGTGAATTTAACCTGTAAAGAGCCTAGTACTAGATACACATTAAATATCAGCATAAGCAGTTAATATAGACTATTGCCTCACACCCCAACACAGTAAATTGGGCATGATCATTTTAACCCTAGCTAGGAATTAGATACTCCACTCCTAATTAAATCAAGCATTGTGCTGCTGTGAAAACAAACAAACAAGCAATGAGGAAGAGGTCTGGACAAGGAAGCAGGTGAGCTGTTTGCTGATCTGACGTAATCCGTTAGACTGAGGTCTAAAATAAATTTGTCTTTAGATAAACTTGTTAAGATAAGTACCTTTCAATTTCTCCTCTCCCAACAAGTTAGTTGTAAGCATATAACAAGCCTTCAGTTTATGAAATCAGGCAGGAGTCCATTTCATAAGCATTAAGCTAAAAAGGGCCATGTCTTGGTGGAAGGGGACCAGAGACCATAGGCCTCCTAGAGTCTCTGACATGGCGCCATCTTTGTTCCTGTGTGGTGATCTGGGAAGGCACCTTCCTCAACCCCTGCTTTTTCTCTCTAGTATTGCCCAGTGACAGTACTTCCTTACTTTCCAAAGTCCTGTCCTTTGACCCTATTTCTCACACTCACAAAAATCCCCAGAAGTGGGGCCGGGACCATTGACATGGAAATACCTCTATACGAACTCAAGCCTGGGACCAGCACTCCTATGCCTTTTGGGGAAAAAAAAAAATCAAAGATTACAAAGGAAGAAATGAATGCAGGTAGAAGTATTCTTGTGTGTCACATCATCAATATGCAGATAATATAGTCCGAGGCTCAGTATCATAGTCAGGATGAGTTCGCTCGACTGCTGGACCCTCACAGTACTGTGTACACATAGCTGTGCACACTTACCTCACCACACTGTGTTCTTTGTTTCGTTGACTGAAGGCAAGGACTATTTTTTTTAGCGTTAAGTGCCTAGGGCAGCAGGTGTTACAGAAAAGCTTAAAGATACTTCTTTAATGGTGGTCACGGGTCTGTTAAGTTTCCTTCAAAAAGACATGTTTTCATTTTAAAATAATATATTCAAATTGTACAAAATTTGAATTTAGAAAATAGTGATAAGAAAAAAGACAAATGATAATCTGTCTCATCATCTACATAATTACTGTGAACGTTTTGCTCTTTTTCTATACATAATGAAATTTTAGAAAATATAGTTTATGCATTTTCTATATTGTATTTTTCTAAACCTAACATGATATCGTAAGCATTATGTTGCTACATGGTTATTATAATCATATTCAAATAACTGCACTATTTTGGACATTTAGTTTTCCATTTTTCTGATATAATAAATAGTAGTATAATAAATATGTTAGTGCATATAATTTTAAAATGAATTTTGAGTTATTTCTCTATGAAAAAGTTAAAGATGTGGAATTTCTATATTAAAGGATGTGAATTGTTTTTTGGATTGTGACATATTGTCCAATTATTTACAAAAATTTTATAGCATCTTATAGCTTTACCATACTCATGTATAAATATCTGATTCATTACACCTTGATGAGACGTGGGTCTTTTTTTAAAAAAAAATGCTTTTTATAATAATATTGTGTGAAAAATGGAATTGTGTCTGATGATTGTTGAGGGTAAGCATTTTTTCATTTATTTCATTATTTCCTTTTCATTTATTAATAGCTGTGTTTCTTTAGGTTATACAATGACGTATCTTGACTAGATCTTAGCAATCATCTGCTCCGGTGTCCTTCAAGCTTTTTTAATAAACAGCAGTGTGCCTTTTTCAAATGAAACTGTACGCACTCCAATCTCTAGAATAGGTTCAAATGCAAGCGCTCTGGTTGGAGTGGGAGTCGAGGGGCCCCTAAGCCCTACTCCTCAACTTTCCCTCAACCCGTGAGACTGCTCTACCAAACCCTAGGCCTCTGAAACAGTTTGCAAGCCACCCATTTGCCTCCAGCATGGTCTTAGGCCGTTGGCAGATGTCCCTGTGGAAACTCCGCAGAGGTCCTTCAGTGATGTGTGGAGCTGCTGCCTGTGTGTGATCTGGGAAGGAGCAAAGTGCCATAAGGGCTGCCAAGGACCATCCACAGAATCCCTTTGGGGAGGTAGGCAAGGAGTGGCATTGTGAACAGTGTGAGGGGGTGGTGCTGGGAATATTTCTGTTGAGGAGATGTGACCTTTCTCTAATAGGACAGCCTTTGACATGGACTAAACCTTGCCCCTAACATTGATATCTAAACATCTATGTTACAAAGGGAAACCACAAAGGGTGTAATGACTCACATACAAAAGGACCGTGGGGTCTCTTTAAGTGACATCTTCTCAGGAGCTTATTTGCAGATCATTAAATACTTAATAGAGGAAAGAAGAAATAATTGATGTGTTCTGGGCCACTGGTGTTTAAGTAGCAATCAGATATAAAAACAAAGTGGATCTGAACTTACACTGATTTATGTGTCTCATTTGGAAATTTTGCCTTTTACCGTCCAGGGAGCTAAAGAATGAAACCATGCAGTTCAATATCTAGGTACGTGCCAATCTCCAATAGGTACGTGTCTCCCCAATCCGTACACACCGGCTGGTGTTGCCTGTGCAGCGCGTCTTCAATGTGCATACCAGCTTCCTGGGGATCTTGTTAAAATGCACACTCTGATTCAGAAGCTCTGGGGTGGAAGTGGGGCATCATCAATTCTAACAAATTCCCAGGGGGTGCCAATGGAGTTGGTTTCTGGACCACACTTTGAGTAGTGAGGGGCTGGGGAACCTTTCAACAGATTAGTAAGAGTCAAAATTTCCTTCATCTTTCCTCTCTTGGAACAAATTAGGACTACCTTTTTTTTTTCCCGTACAGAGAATAGCATTCAAAAATTAGAATCACTCACTCAAATTAAACAAACAGATACCACTGACTAACCAATTAATTGATAAACTAACCAAATACAGGCAATTCAGGAAGTTTTTCTGCTCCTTATAATGCTCTCACGCTCTTCTCCAAATCCCACGTTCATACTTAGCTCTTCACCTCGTGGGGTTAGAAACAAACAACTCACAGAGCTAACGAGCCGCTCGATGAGCAGGTATTGAGCACACTGAGAGGTTCTGGGGTTTCTCAACCTCGGCACTATTGACATTTTGGACTGGTTGGTTCTTTGTTGTGGAGGGCCATCTTGAAGAGCATCACTGGCTTCCACTCACTAGATGGCAGTAATGTTCCAGCTGCCCCCTCTCCCACTAGCCAGAGGCTGGTTCCTGACAAAAATGTCTCCAGATATGGACAACTGTCCCCTGGGGGACGGAGATTTGGCCCCGGTTGGGAACCACTATTCTAGTCTATTCATGGCTCGGGGAACAAACAGAAGAAACTTTTGAGGAGAGCAAGGAAGAAAGCAACATTTTTTGATTGCTGATTCTCAACACTGACAAAGTCAGGGACCGGGCACTGGGATCTCTGCTTCAGCCACTGCAGAGTAAGGACAACTGCACTTCAGGATCTTCATTGGCACCTTCCGAACTTTGTATGGTTGCATCTCACTGGTGGAACCCAAATCACTTGCCCAACTCCAGTTGCAAGGGCGTTCAGGAAATGCGGTGGTTAGTTTTTCACCTCTGCTGCAAAGAAAGGCTCACTGGGAGAGTCTAGAACGGACATAGAGTATGCCAGTCCCAGACGCACCCCTCTCCCAAGCCTCAGACTTCCCAGTAGCGACTAAGCCTGGAGAAATGGAGCTTCGGCTACAAAAAAGGCCCATTAAAGCTTTTTATAAACAGCAAGGCAATTCTCCTGAAAAGCTTTCACGTGATCATCTTCTTCTCTACAAAAATAATTATAGTTCAGTAAAATTAGGATTAGTAGAGAAATAGACAAGTCCTATCTAGACATCTTTCACTAGGCTCATTTTCTGGCTGGTTGTTTATGATGACAAACTGGGCAGACATTCGATCATAGAATGACCTCCCAGCCTGGGAGCTCACGAAAGATGAACAGTTGTTGCTAACGCTTATACAATGCTTCCAATGTGCCAGGGACTATTTTAAGGGCTTTTGCTATTCAACTTATGTGAACCTAAAACAACTCCTGCATAATAGCTTTTCCAGATGAGAAAACTGAGGCAGTGAGACCTTAAGTGTGCTGCCCAAGGTCACCCAACTAGGAAACGGTAGGGCTGGGATTCCAACTCACAGAAATCTTGTTGCAAAGTCGGTTTTTAATAACTATGCTATAAATAGGATTCCATTAGACAGCATCTTATTTATAAAGGCTATATGGTCCTAACAGGGAGAATATGGAAAAAAAAAAAACCCAAGAATCTGTCAAGTTCAAGGTCTTTACAGCTTGTGAAAAGACATTTAAATATTGTAGGAAGGGAAGAAATGGAAAAGCCAGCTAAGTGATATAGCAGCATGAATGGGGGAGTAGCAGATTTTCACTGAGAAGAATTCACCCAGATGTAACTTGTGCCTACGAGACATAGACTTTCTGTGATGTCAACCCCTTCACTATGCTATGAAGTCCCCGTTAATTGCATGTGTAGTTGAAGGTGGCCCATTGGTGTCCTTGGCTGGAATTTAGTCATCTTCTTGCCTGATACCTCTAGCTGTTAAGAACTCTAGCTGTTAATAAGATATTCCCTGAATTTTGGAGAACAGTGTAATTACATTTTAGGTGGTTAGCATCTTCTAACCAAAAAAAAAAAAAAAAGATTTAGATTAAGTTGAAAAATATTAACAGAATCAAAACCCTTATGTTAATATTTTTGTAATAAGGAATCTGAATAGGTTTATAAGATTTGGTCTCTTAGAATAGCAGTCAATCTTGTCAATGAATTAAAAATGTACAATTTAGTAATTGATTTAAACATAATTTCTGGGTTGAAATTATTCCAAGGTAGTAAATGATACTAGGTCATTTACGAAAACCTAAACTTATTTATTTATTTATATTTTGTGAGGAAGATTGGCCCTGAGCTAACATCTGTGCCAATCTTCCTCTGCTTTATGTGGGATGCCACTACAGCATGGCCTGATGAGCAGTGCTAGGTCCCCGCCTGGGATCCGAACCTGAGAACCCCAGGCTGCCAAAGAGGAGTGCAGGAATTTAACCACTATGCCACCAGGCCAGCCCCCTAAAGTTCTTATTGTAACTTTCATTTATTAAATATGTAGTCTAATATTTATACGTTTAGGAAAAGGTTGTTCAATCAGACAATTGTGTTATCTAAATAGGAATCGATTGTCTGAAATTTATAAATGCCATTATACATATTTGAAGTTTTAAAATTGTTTGTAAAGTACGAGCAAACAGGAACCAAAGCCCCTTTAAAAGTGATTGTTCAAACTTTTTAGACATATATAGAATAAGATGTGTAGACTGCACTTGAAAGTTTAAGGAAGAACTAAATGTTTTGAATTTGTAACTTTAGTAAATTGAATATCGACTTTTAAATAGCAAAATAAACCTCTGATTAATCCTTTCTGTCTCAGGCACTCTCCTTGAAGACGTTATACCTCCCCCAGCCCCACCTGCAAAGCCTGAAATACAGTCACTGAAGAAATAGCAAAAAGGTTCTTGGTGTAACCAACAGGAAGGCAGATGAACTTAGAAAAGGACGGAGACAACCCGTATCCTTTCTCTAAATTAGGAGTCTAAGCTTTTCAATACGAAAGGAAAAATCAAGTGGGATATTTTGATCAATAAAGTATTTCAACACTTTTGCATGTCATACCCTGCTCTCTTCTTTCAGAAACACTTGGATGGGTTTCGCCATTCAAAGATCAAAACGGCGAAGCAACTCAATAGCAATTATGAAGTCGATGTATTTCACAATAGACTCTCTAACGCTGCCTGTAAACGCTTCTCAGAATATTTCCTCATTTACTCGTGCAAAGTGAGGCCTTCAACTTTGGTAATTTCAATCTGAGAACAGGGCTAAATCAATCCATTACTCACAAAAATTTCAGAATAAGACTTTATCCATTTGACTTAGAATGTAATTGTTGTTTTAGTATAATTGTTTCCTGTCTATTTTACAGATTTTGGAAACTTCCAACTATAGGACTGGTTTTTATTAACAAAATAAACAAACATATTCAATGGAAAAATTAAATAATATATCGATAATAGCGATATATGAATATTCTTCAGTTATAAAAATTAATGTAATTCCAGAATTATATATATGAACATGGACCTATTTCCTCACCGAAATTTTGAAAATTCCCATCTTCTATGCATGTGCATTTTGGTTTCTTTTCTAGAATCAGGGCTGGCTCTCGGTCCAGCCTTTATAAGAGGTGGGGGCGGGGTGGTCATTGGAGGAGGCTTTTGCCCCATCTGGGTTTCAAGTTCTTCATCTCTAAAGGGAGGGGATTAAAGATGACCTCAGAGGGGGTGTCCTGGCACTCATAGGATACTGTTCTGGGGTTTAAACTTGGTTTACTATTCAGAAATAGTCCCTGTTGGTGGCAAAAGCAGTGGAGAAATGTAATGACACCATTCATGGCCATTTGAGGAGCCACCATTTCAGTGGCACAGACTCTTCCTCAGAGCAAAGCTACTTAGCCCTGGGTAAGAGGCCGAACCTTAGTTTTCCATCTGTGAGATGGCAGGATTCACAGCTCCTCGCGGGATTCAGTGAGGGGGGCCTGAGCACACCGTCTGAGTCATGGCACGGTGCTCAGTACTATGACAGTAAGGAAGAGCCACCGCCAATCATCAAGGACAGAAAACTGGGGCCTGGTTCGGCAAGACTGGAAGGTGCTCCAGCGCTCCGGTTAGCAATGCCAAAGCTCTCCTTTCCAGAAATCTTCTCCCACTTGCCGTTGTCCCCCTTCCCAGCTCCTCTTTGGATTAGATACCAACGTCTTAGGGCTCATTTCTTCCTTTGCTCCCCCCCTTCCTCTTTCTCTCTAAGCCGTGGTGGACTACAGCCCACAGGTGGCCTGTAACTGAATTGTCCGGGGCACTGAGGAAGCTGAGGGTCCTTGGCCTCAGCTAAGACGTGGCCGTGGGACCAGCTGCTCTTTTTAAACAAACGTTCCAGCTGATTCCTAGTGCTCCACACTTTGAGTCATTGCTCTAGGTAAAATGCCTTCACAATGTTAAATACAAAAGAATACTTAAGAGGGATACATGGCTTTAGGCCAAAAGAGTGGAGCTTAACTTCTGCATTTCGGCCTAAGGGAGAAAGCAGGAGGGCAGTAGAGAGGGTGTCAGAACTCTGGAGATTATACCCCAGGCCTTCGTCACCTTCTGCGCCCACTTGCAAAACCAGCCTTCCCAGACCACTGATTTCTGGCACCCTCCGCCCCAGCAAGCCTGTTTCTGAGGTTAGAGTGACCTCTTAAGAAATGAGTTATTCAGGAATGACAAATCTTTCAGAAGGCGTAAGCCAAAATCTGCGGTCGAGGTGGGGGTGTGGAGCAATTACTAAACTAAATTTTTAATTTGAGTACGCTGACTTTACAACTTTGCAAAATAAAGGGCTTGATTTTGTGTGTGTGTGTGTGTGTAGTGTGCATGCGTGAACAAGTGTGTGTGAGTGAGTGGTAAGGGTGAGCGGGAACCTGTGGAGTGTGTGTGTGCAAGTGTGTGTCTTGAGTGAGGTGTGCCTATGAAGGTGTGGCGTGTGTGCATATGTGTGCAAGTGTGCGACTGTGTGTATGGTATGTGTGTATGGGAGGGGTGTGTGTTGACTGCGTGTGCGCGCCATGTTTTGACCTGTGCTGAAGCAGCAGTTCGGTGACGGAAACCTCCTGTCGAACCATAGAGCAGCTTGTTTTCCTCCGAACCGCTCGGACCTGGCTGGCGCTTGGAGCCAGGATCACTATCTCCGCCATAGAGAGCGAGTTCATCCTAATAAACACCATCTGTAAGGCTGACGGATTCCTGAAATGAGCTTTAGTTTGGGTTCCTATTTACTCTAAGTTCCTAAGAAGAATCTTTGAGTACATAGTGTGTATTCAAAATGCTTTGTTTGGAGTAAGTTGTAGGATGGAAGAGGTGATTTGAGTGTTAAATCTGGAAAATGCTGCATCATGTCTTTTTTTTAAAGATGTTTTTAAGAAGCAGCTCAGGCTACATCAGTAGCATTTTCTGCCCTGGCCAAAGGCCACTTGTTCCTTTTTCTTCTGTCTTTCCTTTCTGAACCATCACCCATCATTCCTGGCATTGCTAATGGAGCACGTATGTGCCATCCTAAAGATTCCATGAGCTTTGACTTGGACCTGCCAGGCAGAGTGTATTGTATGCTTCTAGGGCTGAGAATGAGGAGCTTTGGGGCCAGCAGAGGGCGCTTTCTATCCAAATTGGAACTGCCCACAAACATTCAGCATGGATTCATATTCTCTCTCCTTTTAAAACTTTAGGAGGAATTTTCAGGCAGCCCAGCTAAACTTGAAATTCCAGCCTGGCTTTGTGCATCAAATGGCATGTGTCATTCCATATCTGAAGCTTGTATGTGATGTTTCTTATGAGCACCTTCCATGCGGTAGTTTGCCACTGAGGGAGGATGCCTACCATTCACCTACATCTTGACTTCAGGTTGACTTTCTAAATTCTGTTTCAGCGTCCTGCCCTCATCATAAAACCGTGGTGTGAGATTGGACTCTTGTTGAACTTTCTTGTTCTTTGTTCCTTCATTTATAAAACAAGGCTGCTACAACCATGTGGTAGAATAAACAATGACCTCAGCAATATAATACAACTCAGTGCTAGAGCCAAAACCGGGATCAGAGAATCACAGCAACTCAAAGCTGGAAGGAGACCCCGGGAGGGGGCACCTGATCCAAGCCCCAATCTGAGGGAGCAGAACCACTTTGAGGACAGGAGGGCGGTTTTGACTTGGCAGGAGTCCCAGGATTCAGGATTGCAGCCTATTGTTGTAGAGTATATTGGGTTTCCGCAGCCTTGTGTGTGTGACTCTGAGGAGCCCGTTTTCGACTGCAGGGAGAGTAAAAATGAGCTCTGTGATGTGGCTTGTGCATGAACCCGCGTCCTTCCATGAAACACCGCCACTCCAAATAGGAGCAGCAGTGGCCGGCCTTACTCTCTTTCTGCTCCATCTGCAGAATTCTCTTTTTATGCACTCATTCATTCAACAAATACTTTTCAAGCTCTTCCTGAGTATCAGTTACTGTGCTACAAAGTGAGGCTGTAGTCACAGCTACATTGCCTTTGCACAGCGTACAAAGAATGAAGGCAGCCAGTTTGACCTCCTTAAATGTTCGCCTCTTTCCATTTCCATGAGTATAGTGTTCTGAATCTCCATACTCCACTCTGATCCCTATAAAGTTACTGTTTTGTTTGTTTTTGATGGTAGCATTTCTTGTAATTCACAGACATTCCCAACTCTCTACCTTGCAAGCCCATGGGAGGTTTGCAGGTCCTGGCTCTTTGGGGTTGAGTGGGGCCACGTGACTGGTTCTGGCTAGTGACCTCTGAGTGTGATCAGTTTTGCTTC
This sequence comes from Equus przewalskii, assembly GCF_037783145.1. Taxonomy (NCBI): domain Eukaryota; kingdom Metazoa; phylum Chordata; class Mammalia; order Perissodactyla; family Equidae; genus Equus; species Equus przewalskii. The sequence continues at coordinate 13,802,205 of NC_091834.1, read as the reverse complement.
TAGGCCAGAGCATTCATTACAGGTTCCAGATCCTTCAAACAAGAGTTCTGGAGAAGGGATGGCAGCTGTTCCTCAGCCAGGCCTGCTAAGTGACTATAATGAGCCTCCTGCTCACTCATAGGGGCCATGTGTCCTGAATGAGAAATAGACCACTGGGCTGTTTCTTACAGGAGCCTATCCCGATGGCTTACCCTGTTATAGAACATAGCAGTTTGGTTCCTGCTTTCTCTGGGCTAATCACGAGGATAGATTCATTTCTTTATTCATTAATTCAAAAATAGATAGTGAATGCCTCCCGTGCGTCAGGTTCCATTCTGGGGAGGCAGCATGAACACAGTCAATAATCTGGCCGTTCACTGAGCTTACCTTCCAGTGGAGAAGAAGAGGGGTGATCACAATGGCCTCCAAATAAAAGCAGAAACGCAGAGCCCAGCGGGCTTGCCGTTACTGAGACTGTTCCTGATAAATCCTGGCGTTGCGGACTATCGTGCAGGAGACATGCGGGTGACAACACCAGAAACCCAAAACTATCATCCAAGTGGAGTGTGCTCAAAGGAAACCTCACAAAAGACTAGAAGGCCCGGAGCGTATGACCTTGTTGGGGTCCACTGATGAATGCACCAAGGTGGCTGGTCAGATGAGAAAAACACCACGAACCCCTCAATCAGTCACATGGATTCTGAGGAAATTCGCTTCCGCCAGCTCCTGCTCCCACTCAGCTCCATCTAGCCGATTCTTTTGCCACTTGGGCAGAGTCAGGAGTTAGTAGAAACAAAAGGAAAAATAGTCTTAGAGGCAGTAGGAGGGACCATCTGTGAAATGTGGGGTGGTCCCTTCCCACCTTTCCTCAGGCACAAAGGGGAGAATCAAGGTCACAGAGAATGAAGACAACTTAGAATCATCTTCAGGTGAAATCCCAGTCCTCTGCTTCCTGATTTCTATGGTCTTGGGCAAGTCACTTACCCTCTTTGAGCCTCAACTTATTCCTCTAAAATGAGGATAATAGCTTCTGTACAGTGTCACTGTGAAGATGAGAGTGCCTGACCACACATGAGCACTCACTGGCAGCCATTATTTTATGGAGGTAGAATGTTCTTCTCCAGGGGTGTTAGGATCTCTTGTCTCCTTTTTTATACACAACACTTCTGAAGAGGGTGGTGGAAAGGAGTTCATCCCCCAAATAAGAAACATGCACACGGTCTACAAAATATCACCTCTTTGTTATTGGTCATGATGGTTATTTCTTGAGATATCCACTTTCTACTGAACATCAACTTTTGAATTTCAAATAAAGAAACATTTGTAAGGATGATATTTGATTGAACCTAGATAGGGCGGGCCTTTAAATACCTGGATCATGAGGATTCTGAATGCCAAGTTCTCGGTTGTATTTGAAACTCATAATTAAGAAATACTTCTAATGGTACTTATTAATTGGTACCTTAGGGAGCTAAACATCTAGCACAAGCATTTAGACCTATCTCACTTATAGTTGTGAATTCTTAAGGACTGACATAAGCCTGGAAGTTATGAACTTGTGACTGCTCATGTGTGTTGCATTCTGCTAGATCTGTGGGCTGCCCTTACTCAAGAACTCAAGTTGGTTCTTAAGTTGATTCTGTATGGGAGACACCTCAGAATCGAAATCCCTAAGCAATCATCCATCTGATCAGAGTTCATGGTAGTTTATGCATGAAAATAACCCTGACCATTTGCTTTTTCTATTTGGGGTGTTGGTCAAGGAATGACCACATTATCCTTGGCACGTTATACTATAGAAGACCTATTGCTGTCTAGAAAATGGTTTCTTCTTTTACATGCACCGTGAGAACATACGTAGGTGTCGGCGTTTGGTATTTTAAATGATGAATAATAAAAGATACAAAACCAAGTCAATGCTTTTTGTCATCATTCTAATGGAGTGTTGGACATTATTGCTATAAAGCCCTTAAAATAACTGAGTAAAAAACGAAAAACCCCCTTTGTGTTCAACCACAGCCAGTTAACTTCCTTATATAAAAATGTAGGTTTTTTTATTAGGCTACAAAACTATTTCCAGCAAATGAAAACCAAATGTATACAACAAACGCCCATGTCGATTTTCAAGCTTGTGCCTCAATGGCCTGTGCCTTCGGGCTCTGGGACAAAAGTGGCCATGTCTCCCGCCTTCCTTTGTGCCATTAGGAGGGAATAAATTACATACCTGTTGAGAACATGTTTGTGTCATTGTGTTAAATAAAGGATCAATTAAAATAGCCCCAAAACATTTTGAATCGAATCATTGCAGTGTTTGGTTAAAAACTACCAAAATAAATACATGGTCATTAAGCTCCTGAATACTTACCATGGAAGAGTACATTTCTTTATAGAGATTAATCTTATTTTTTAATAATCTTGAAATTTGAATATCTCTGATTTCTTGAACTCTGATGAAAAAGATCTTTGAATCTCAATCACCAATACTAATGGAATTTAATGCTCTAAGATTAAAATTTCCCCTTTAAATCAATAGGAAATACTTTCTACCACAAAGATCTATGGGGTAAGAAATGGATGTGAATATGACCAGAACAGCAAGTAATGAAAGAGAAGAGTGAGATCCCACAAACACATACACATACTATAGCCCACTCTCACGTGAACATATCCACATGCCCAGACACCCGACTTGTAAGGCTAAGTTTAATTCATGGCAAACATCAGATAGTTTAAAATTTTTATTTTCAAAGTTGAGAAAAATGATATTCAATGGCAAATATTTTGAAGAAAGTATCTTTGGTTTCCCTGTATATTTCCCGTTGAGCCCTTCCTGCTCTTTTTTACGAGAGCAGATTTGTATAATGTTATCTTCTTGGCAAGCTAGGCTGCTGTGGTACACACGGTATAATCAATAAACAAGCAATTAAATGCCCTATTATAGAGGGAAGCAGGCCTGGCCATAATCCAACAGGAGGCTGCCCTGTCCTCTGTATTTATTAGACTCCCCATTACCCTTGTTCACATTAGGCTTAATAAAGGCTAACAGAGGTGTCAAAGAATAGATTTGTTGAATACTTGATGCCTGTTTTTCTCGCCATTAAAACATCAGCTCTGATTAGGAGGAGCAGTGTATCTAGCAGGAGACAGAGCTGGAAGGAGCATTCGGTGGGGATTTCAAGTGCACAGATGTGATCTTTGAACAACAGAAAATCAAATGAGCTGAAGCTGGACCAAACCAGATGTAGAGCCTCAAGCTCGACCAAACGATCTGTAAAGAGGCGGTTGTTCTGCTGAGGTGAAGTGATCCAAAAGTTATCCATTCGATGGTGAATTTAATAGGACTTACCCGGCCCATGCAATGCATCATGCTGAAGTTAACATCCCGCTTTCCCTAAGACGAGAAAATCATCTCAGCATAAGTGTTGTAAAGGGATGCAAAGAAGATGACAATCTGTCACCGCGTTAGAGACGCAGCATCTTGATGGGTCGAGAGTTTGGGAGGCACTCATGCCACAGGCTCACACACTCCTTTATCAGCTCACCCAGAGGTGGTAAATACAAGGGAAGTGATTCATGCCAACCCCAAATTTGTAAACCAGAAAGACAATGTTTTTCTGGTAGAGTCCATGCCCCGCTCTTAGTATGAATGTACCTGGGAACCAACTTTGTTTTCAAGGAATTGCTTATTAAGCCTCAGAAGGGAACAGCCATTGTGAGAAATCTGCCACACGGGGGCCTTGTGAACTGTCCCCTCCTTCATCATAGCATGCACCTTTCTAGAGATCAAACTGTGAGCCCCAATTGTCTGTCTCACTTGACTGTCTCGCTTGACTTGACCTGTAGAACCATTGACAGAGCTCTACCTGTCTTATCACACTGCCCGTGAATAAAGCCCCACAATTCTGTTTGTCCCCTCTGTGTTTGCTCTTTTTCAGCACAGTTTGCTTTCATGGCGTGTTAAAAATCCCGTTGACTCTGTGTCCCAGAAGCATTGAATTCTCCCTGTGGCGTATGAATTCAGAGTGGCTTCTGCCTCAGGCTGGCTGCCTCCCATATCCAGAGCAGCGTTACACTCAGATCTGGCCTCTCACCAAGGGTCTGGAATTCTGTTGCTCTTTAGATTTGCAGCCTGAGTGAAGTGAGCACATATTTGGGTAATAAAAAGGAGGGCTATCATGAAGAAGTCCTGATATAACTATTTTGAAACTGCTGTGTTCATTTTAGATTGTGTTCTAAGATGTTCAGAATGAGGAGGGTTTTGGGCTCTTCAAGAAGAGATCTCTACTGGAGAAGGATGAAAAGATCGAAGCTTGAATGTGGAATTTAATTCCTACTCATCAGGAATGGAGGAGGGGGTGGGAGCAGGGAGTCAGAGACGGTGCCTGTGAACACTCAGGAAATGAAAATCACAAGTGAGTTGAATAGAAGTCAGCACAATGTGGGGAAGAGAAGCAAGCCAACTTTCCCCTTTGTTTTCACTTCTGATCTGGCAAAGACTCTGATCCATGGTGAGGAAGGGGCCAGGGAAAACCTATTTTAAGGCCTTCCCTAAATTCAGCCATTTATTGATGAAGATAAGCAGTAACCCAATGATGTTCATGTGCGTAATAATTGCATGCTTCAGAGAGAGCCCTGAACCAGCTTATACTGAAAAATAACAGGCTTTCCCCCCATCTTTCTCCCTCCCAAAGCCTGTCCTTCTGAGGCAACCACTTCTGACCCTTATTTTGAGTCTGTTCATATTTCTAAATAATATGATTTTATACTGATAATTATACTCACAATGTAAGTTTATACTGATATTTCTTAATTAATTGGCTTTTGACATCATATATTGCTTTCCAGTTACCTGTGGGATGCATGAGGTTTTAGCCTTCTTATTCCTCTTATCCAGGAAAGTATTTTTGTTTGTTTCTTTTTTAGTATATATTTTTATTTACGTTCTTTAATTAAACTTTTAATTTTGAGATAATTGTATTTACCTGCAGTCCTAAGAAATAATTCAGAGAGATCATGTACACTTGACTCAGTTTCCCCCAATGGTAGCATTTTCAAAGGTGTAGAACAATATTACAGCCAGGACATTTACCTTGACACAGTGAGGAGATAGCACAGTTCCATCACCACAAGGATCCTCATGTTGACCTTTTATAGCCACACCACTTCCTTCTCACGTCACTTCTCCATGCCTATAATTTTGTCATTTCAGGAATGTTATATAAATGAAATCATGAGTATATAACCTTTTGGAATTGACTCTTTTTCATTCAGTGTAATGCCATGGAGATTCATCCAGGCTTTTGCATCCATCAATAGTTCGTACTTTTTATTGTTGAATAGCGTTCCAAGGTATGGATTTACCGATGTGTGTTTAGCATTCATCCATTGGAGAACATCTGGGTAGTTTTCAGTTTTTGACAATTATGAATAAAGCTGCTATAAACATTAATGTACAGATTTTTAAGTGAACATAAATTTTCATTTCTCTAGGATGGGAGAAAGAATTCAGCCATTAAGCATAATGTTAGCTGTATGTTTATTGTAGATGGTCTTTCTGGAGTTGACAATTTACCCTCTATTTTTATTTTTCTGAGAGTTTTTATCCTGAATAGATGTTGAGTTTTGTCGAATACTTTGTCTGCATCAATTGATATGACTATGTGATTTTTCTTCTTTAGCCTGTTAGTATGATGGATTACATTGTTTGATTGTTGGATATTGAACCAACCTTACATTCCTGGGATAAAGACCATGTACTTGTTGTATATAATTCTTTTTACATATCACTGAAGTCTATTTGCTGCTATTTTATTAAGGTTTTTTGCATCTAAATTCTCTTAGTTTTCCTTCATCTGAGAAATTTTGATCTTCTCCTGATTTCTGAAGGATATTTTTGCTGAGTACAGAATGCTGGGTTGACAGTTGTTTTCTTTAAGCACATGAACAATATTGTGCTACTTCCTTTTGACCTCCATTATGTTTGATGCAAAATTTGCTGTCATTTGTATTGATTTTCTCCAATAGGTAAGGTGTTATTTGTTTTTGTCTGACTGCTTTCAAGATTTTGTCTTTGTCTTTAGTTTTCAGAAGTTTAATTGTTTGCATCTTGGTGTGGACACTTTTAGCTTATCCTGTTTAGGTTTCCCTCAGCTTTTGTGGATTTGTGTCTTTTGCCAAATTTGGGACGTTTTCAGCTATGTTTTTAGTACTTTTCTTTTAGTTATTATTATTATTATTTTTTGCTGAGGAAGATTAGCTCTGAGCTAACATCTGTACCAATCTTCCTCTACTTTTTTACGTGTGGGTTGCCACCAACATGTGGCTGGTGAGTGGCATAGGTCTGCACCCGGGATCCAAACCCACGGGCCTGGGCCGCCGAAGTGGAATGCACCAAACTTAACCACTACAGCATGGGGCCAGCCCTATTTTTCAAATACTTTTTCAGCCCCACCTTTTTTTCTTCGCTGCTTCTGCAACACTGATAGCATGAATGTTAGGACTTTTGTAGTGGTTCCATAGGTCCCTGAGCCTCTGTTACTTTTTTTTTCCCAGTGTATTTTCATTCTGTTGTTCAGATTAGGTAATCTATTGTTCTCTATTCTGGTTCACTGATTCTTTCCTCTGTTTCCACCATTATGCTGTTGAACCCATTCACTTAACTTTTTATTTCAGGTATTATATTTTTCAGTTCTAAAATTTCTTTTGGTTCTTATTTATATCTTCTTTGCATTTGCTGAGACTATTTCTTTGCTGAGGCTTTCAATTTTTTCATTTGCTTCCAGCCTATTTGTAACCACTCATTAAATTATTTTTATCATGGGTGTTTTAAAATGTTTGTCAGATAATTCTAACATCTGTATCATCTTGGTGTTGACATCTATTGATTTTCCTTTGCCATTTAATTGAAATCTGGAAATCTTCATATTATGTTATGAGACTCTGGATCTTATTTAAACATTTTTGCTGGCTGTACTGGGTTGAGTAATGTCCCCCACAAATTAATGCCCATGCAGAATATTAGAATATGATCATACTTGGAAATAGGGTCTTTGTAGATCTAACCCTCTAGTCCAACGACTGGTGTTCTTACAAGAAGGAAATCTGGATGCAGAGAAACATGGAGGGAAGACTATGTGAAGATACACAGAAAAAACACCATGTGACATCGGAGGCAAAGGATGGAGTGACGTGTCTACAAGCCAAGGAATGTCAAGGATTGCTAACAACCACCAGAATCTAGGAAGAAGGAAAGATCCTCCTCTCAGCCTTCAGAGAAAATGTGGCCCTGGTGACACCTTGATTTGGGACTTCTAGCCTCCAGAACTCCAAGACAATCAATTTCTATTGTGTTAAGCCACCTAATTTTGGTAATTAGTTACAACAGCCCTAGAAAAAAAATACATTGGCCTTCCCTGACACCATTCCAGCAGGAGAAAGGGAGGTGTTACTTCCTTATTGCCAGCTTGAGGTAGAAATCTAGGTTTTCCACTTGACGCCCAAGGAGGGGGAGCCCCTTGTTACCGCTGAGCAGGAGTGGGAGTTCTGGCTCTCCTTGTGGCCTCTACTGACACTGCAGTGGTGTTACCCTTTTTCTGCTGGGTAATGGGAAAAATCCTCTCTCTCCTCTAGGCCTCTTCTGACACCATCCCAGCGAGGAGGAGGAGGGAGTACATTACCACCAGCTGGGGGCACTCCAGACTCCTTACATGGGATCCACTGACACTATGGCTGGGCAGGGGTTGGGGGGATCTTGTTACCAGCTAATGCTATGAAAGTCCTGGCTCACCACTTGGCCTTCTCTGATACACCATGGCAGGCCTGTTGGAATTCTTGCTACAAACCCGTAAGGATGGATGTTACTCCCCACTCTGCCTCTGCTAACACAGATGGGGTGGGGCCATAGGTTTTCTGCGATGTTTGGCTGGAGTAGGATGACTATTTTCTATACATTTTCTCTTTGGCTAGGCTGCCTCTTTTCTGGTCCTCTGATTAGAGAAAGCAGGTGTTTTGGGGGGCTTTTTTGATCTGCTCCAATTGGCATTTCGGGGTTCCTGGATCCTTCATCTCCAAGTCTGGGGTTATAAGGCAAAAAGAAAACCCAGAGATGTCACCACCATCATTCCTCCAGCCCTGTAATCCCTAACTGGTCTGCCTTCTCTTCACATTTCAGAGTCTCCTTTTGTTTGTTTTATATATAATGTCCAGAGCTTTTAAGGTTAACGTAGCAGGAAGAATTGGGAAAATTACGTTTACTTCATCTTTCTAGATGAAATTCCCCCAATGTATTTTACATCGCTGTTCTTAGCTCCACTTGTAAACTCTGCAATTTCAAACAAACCATCATTTCTTGTTCATCAACCAGAGACAATAGCTTTTGAACACCCATTTTGTCAGAGGAGCACATTAATGCTTCCAAGTAAGGCATCCCTTAGCCAGCCAATCCCATCTCTCCTTACTCCTTTCACTTCCTTCTCTCTGTCAGCATTACCTTTGCATTGATAAGATTCATAATACTGTTTTGTTAACATGATTGGGACTACTACGATTTCTCTATAGGTTGATATTAAAATGTAAAAATCAGTGAAAGTATTTTCTTACTATTATGACTATGTAAATGTTGCTTACTGTAAGCCTAGTAACAGACTAGGGTTACATTTCCTTCCTTATGGATTCAATATCATAACAACTTTGTCATTCAGTGGAGAATATTCCATGTTTAAATTTTAAATATATACTCCTCTGCTAGCCTTCGTTCTTTTTAGCACTCCATCAAATTTTTCTAAGCTCCAAATTGTGCTATCTCCTTGCTCCTTCAATGTCAGCTAGTTTCTTTCTATATAACTCATGTTCTGGATTAGATCTACTTTTTTCCTCTTTGTTTTTGGTTTTCTCCTTATTTTATTCGTTTGCATCTTCCACTAAATTCCTAAGGGGAACTTTCTGAGAACTTAATATCATTTAGAGTTCTTTCTCGCAGACAGCAGAAACTTGCTGTCAGTATTTTAAGAAAAAAAAAAAAGGAATAACTGGAAGGATAGTGGGATCTCAGAGAACTGATGTCTATCCAGAAGGAACCAAGAAAGCATGAGTCAGGAAACATAGCCACAATCTCCATAAGGAGGAACATCTTGGATAGGATGCCTCTGGTACTACTGCTCTTGACATCACCGTGAAGAGTTGGTTTAGTCTTTGCGTTCATGGTTCAATGGAGGAGTCATATTGGTTAAACCTTGATCATGGGCCCATACTGTAGCATATATCAGGTGGCATTAAAAGGGGGGATTAGCCCTCAGCACTGTTTTTCACAACAAAGTATCATCTCTTTTATTTTTAAATATAATGTCTTTATATCCAGTAGCATGCTTGTTAAAAACAATGAAGTATTTTCATCTGTTAAAAATGTATTTATCAATAAAATATATAGGAAAGTATAAAAATTTGTAGCATAAATGTAAACTAACCAATTTATATCCATTACCTATGTTATAATTTACCTTGACTTTTTGGTTATAGTGTTTTGAATTATTAACTAATGCAGAAATATATATTTACAGGAGATTCTCAAAAATAATAATTCTGTTTAATAGTTACTGTCGTATTTCATCAGTATTTTCTCTGCAATTTGAATCTAACTCAGGAGATAGACTGGCCCTTGGATGGCTATTCAGAAGTGGTATTATCTGTGCTTTTTTTTTTTTTTGAGGAAGATTAGCCCTGAGCTAACATCCGCTGGCAATCCTCCTCTTTTTGCTAAGGAAGATTAGCTCTGAACTAACATCCGTGCTCATCTTCCTCTGTTTTATATGTGAGATGCCTGCCACAACATGGCTTGATAAGCAGTGCATAGGTCTGCGCCCAGGATGCAGACCAGTGAATCCCAGGCTGGCAAAGCAGAGCATGCAAACTTAACCACTACACCACTGGGCCAGCCTCTGTGCAGTATTTTTTTTTTTTTTTGAGGAAGAGTAGCCCTGAGCTCTTCTGCCAATCCTGATCTTTTTTGCTGAGGAAGACTGTCCCTGAGCTAACATCCATGCCCATCTTCCTCTGCTTTATATGTGGGACACCTGCCACAGCATGGCTTGCCAAGCTGTACTGTGTCCGCACCTGGGATCGAACTGGCGAACCCCTGGCCACTGAAGCAGAACATGCGCACCCAATTGCTGAGCCACAGGGCCGGCCACCCCTGTAGAGTATTGTTGATGGATGGATTTTTCTGGTTGATTTCTTGAACATCTCATATAAGTAGTATCAGACACATGATTTGCAAATATTTTTCTTCCATTCTTTGCATTATCTTTTCATTTTTTTTATGTTCTCCTTTGAAGCACAAAGATTTTTAGTTCTGATGTAGTCCAAATTATCTATTTTTTCCTCTTGTTGCTCATGCTTTTGGTGTCATATCTAAGAATCTTTTGCCAAATCCAAGGTCATGAAGATTTACCCTATGTTTTCTTCTAAGAATTTTATAGTTTTGGCTCTTACACTTATGTTTTTGACCCATTTTGAGTTAATTTTTGTATATGGTGTGAGGGAAGGGTCCAAATTAATTCTGTCCAGTTGTTCGAACACCATTTGTAGAAAAGACTGCTCTTTCCCCTTGAATGATTTGGCACAACTGAAAATCAGTTGACCATAGACACATGGTTTCTGGACTCTCAATTCTATTCCATTGATCTCTCTGACTATCCTTGTGCCAGGAGCACACTGTTGGTTGTCATTCCTTTGTAGCATGTTTTGAAATCAGGAAGTATGAATCCTCCTACTTTGTTTCTCTTTTTCTTACTTTTTGGCTATTCTGGGTCCTTTGAAACTCCATATGAATTTTAAAATTAGCTTGTTAATTTCTACAAAGACGATAGCTTGGATTCTGGTATGGATTATGTTGAAACTGTCTGATGGGTTCTTAAATGCTAAAATGCAGAGGTTTGAGGCTCCAATTCCCATGGTAACTTCCCTAATTCTCCCAAGAAATTTCATCCTAGTTTTTTTTAAAAACTTTTATTGTAGGGGGCCAGCCCAGTGGCGCAGCAAAGTGCACACATTCTGCTTTGGCAGCCCAAGGTTCGCCAGTTCGGATCCCGGGTGCGGACATGGTACTGCTTGGCACGCCATACCGTGGCAGGCATCCCACATATAAAGTAGAGCAAGAGGGGCATGTATGTTAGCTCAGGGCAGTCTTCCTCAGCGAAAAGAGGAGGATTGGCAGCAGTTAGCTCAGGGCTAATCTTCCTCAAAAAAAAATTATTGTAGAATAAAACAGACATAAAAAAACATAAAACAAATACGTAGCTTAATGAGTAACAAAGCAAACACTCTTGAAACTATCACTCAATAAAGAAATAAAACTTTACTAGTCACTCCAGAAGTCCCTTCATGTGTGATTGGAAATTACAGCCTTCCCCCGGAATACGTAACCATTATCCTGACTTTATATTAATCACTGCTTTACTTTTCCTAACAGTCTTATCACCCTCATATGCATCTGCAGAAATTACAACATAGCCTTGCCATTAAAAACTGGATATGTTTTTAAGTCTTTTTTAATCCATAAGTCACTCCTCTGTCCCTTTATTTTACTTACAATTTACCTGTTGAACAACCAGGTATTTGATAGAAGTTTATCACAGTCTAGACTTTGCTGATGACATTCATCTGATGCGGAGTAAAAGGTCCCTCTGTTCTTTGTACTTCTTGTAAATTGGTAGCTGGATCTACAGACTTGATCAGATTCATATTTGATCCCTTTGGTAACACAATAAATTGGTGTTACGTTCTTTCATCAGGAGGCACAAAATATACGATTGTCTCTCTTTTCGTGATGTTGGTAGCTGTTGGTGCTCAATGCTTAACTCTATTAATTCACTGGATAGCAACAATGGTGATATTCTGATTCTATCACTAGGTTTTGTTTCTTAATTAGAATACTTTTATAAAGGGATGTGTTACCTCGTTTACTACTTGGTTACTCTAACATAATTCTTATAGAAAAGGAAGGATAGATGCTAGATTTTTTCCTTTTTCCAGTTTTCAAAGTAATGAATTTATTCCCTGTCTTCTTCTAAGGAAACCAATTCCTTAGAATTTTTAATGATTTTAATATTATTATAAACTCAAAGATTTAAATACATTCTGCGAGTTTCAATCAATCGCAATTGTTATCCTTTTTGAAGCCCAAATAGTTCCATGTTTGGCCCAGGAGAGCCTCTTCCAGTTGGCTTCTGAGTACATTTGACATGACCCTCACGATCTTGAATAGCTCGCTCCTTGTCTGTCTGATAAGACGCTTCAGGTTTGTTTATACATTTCCTGCCTGGAACCTGGAATCAGCCAAGAGGTTCTGGTTTCTTTAGTAGGAAACATTATTTTAAGAAAAAATTTGAACGCTCTGAATAATCATTGCTTCTTGGTTGGTCATTATATTTAGTCCTCTTTGCTGGACAGAGCTAGAAATTTTTATTCTATGTGTGAGTGTGTATCAAAGACAAATTTAGAATTAGTTCTACAAGTAACTACATATTTACTATTCACCACCATGCCTTATGTCAATGTCTCTCTAGTATTTGGCTTCCTGAAACTTATACTCAATAGATTTCTCAAAGAGATTTTGGGAAAATTTTCCTTGAGTTCTTACACATCATTAAAAGTTTGTATGTGCCCTTTGTGCTTGCAAGTGAGTTTTAGGGATATAAAAATCCTTGATGCACTTTTTTTCCATGAGTATTCTTAATATGTTACTTAATTTTCTTTGGTCATAAAATATTACTGTTGAAAAGTCTGACAATAATCTAATTTTTTCCCTTATTAGTCTCTAGCTTTTTTGCCTAGCTGTCCAAAGGATTTTTTATTCTTCTTCAAAGTGCATTTATTTTACTTGACTCTTGGTGTTGGTCATTCTGGGTCAGTATTCCCACATATATGATTTGCTTTTTTGCATGTAGTTTCAAATAGCTTGGAGAGTTTTCTTTTTTTAAAAAAAATTTTTTTAAAGATTGGCCTTGAGCTAACATCTGTTGCCAATCTTTGTTTTTTTTTTTTCTTCTTCTCCTCAAAGCCCCTTAGTACATAGTCATATAGTCCAGTTGTAGGTCCTTCTAGTTTTGCTATGTGGGACACCACCTCAGCCTGGCTTGATGAGCGGTCCTAGGTCCATGCTTGGGATCCGAACCAGTGAAACTCTGGGCCACTGAGGCAGAGCGCATGAACTTAACCACTTGGCCATGGGGCGGGCCTCTGGGAGAGTTTTCTTGATTTAGACGTTTTGCTATTTGCTCTTTCCCCTTGACATGGTTTTCTTCTTCAGGAACTCATATTATCTGTGTGTTAAATCTTCTGTGCCCATCTTTAATATTTATCACTTTTTTTGAATCCTTTTGTTTTCTTTTTGTATTTATTTTTGATTTTTAATTTTTTATCCCCCCTACCTTTTACTTTTTTAAAAGAATGATCTGTATGTTTGCTTGTTTTTGGTCTTTCTAGTTTAGTTTTCATTTCTGATATATTTTTTTTCTTTCCTTAGTTCTGTCTCTTCATTTCTAAGTATTTCCAATTTTGATTTATGTTGTTTTGTTCATATCTAGTTGCCAGGAGTACAAATATGAATACAAGATATTCTTTGCTTTGATAAACCCACAGTTTGGCTCTTGAGACAAACTGGAATAGATTGTGATACATGCATTACCAAAGCTGAGTATATAAATAGCACAAAGGAAAAAAGGATGAGCAATTCAAAGAAATTCTTTGAGTTTTATGTTTAAATCACCAAAAATACAGCTCTGTATAACAAATTACAGCAAGGTTAAATTGTTTTTATTATCTGTAAATAATCCATCTCAGCATAAAGCCATTGATATATTTGTTCTTTTTGCTTTAAATGATGCTTTAAAATATGAATATAGAAATTTTGTCTGGAGCACCAAGATTCAATAAATGCCACATTGCTCATTGGTGTGTCACACTATTATTACCCAGGAAACTGACTCTGAGCTAGAGGTTAGTGTTCAAGATATTTATTAAGGAGTGCCCTTGGCATCACTGTCTGTGAAAGGGAGAGGGGAGAAGCATAAACGCGCACAGGAAGAAGTGGGGCTGTGATGAAGCCTGACAGCCTTAGACAATCCATGGAGAGCTCTGGATCTGAAATGGCCAGTCAAAGTTGTTCCACGTTGTGCAAAAATGGCTGGTCCTTGGTTTTTTTCTTCAGGGACTCATGTTGTCTATATGTTGAGACCTCTGTCTCAATCAGTCTTTGGATGTTGGCTGTCTCCAGAAGGATATGATCATGTGTGAGATGGCTTTCTGTGGCTAAATCCATTCCTGAAGGGGCCGTTGACTAAATACTGTCTACTGACAGCACTCCCAGCAATTGGGGCACCAAGTCCTCTCTTGAAGAAGGATATGGGTGGCATATTTCCATGTGCACCACACACCATGATGAAGGATTTACAAGGAGGCGATCATATTTTGCTGTTGTGTCTCTTACATCTCTCACCCACTTCAAGAGTATAAAACAACTGAAAATGAAAGATTATGAGTGTCTTTTTGAAAGAAATATTAGTATTTTGCAATTCATCTCCCCTCCTCACTTCTCAAATCTAATACAGTGAGGCTGCAATAGGATCAGGTCCAGAGTTCTGTTGTGTCCACACAGTTTAAGGGCAGTAGTGGAGTGTTCTAACACCTGCCTGGACAATCTACATGTTGAGATATGGACCTAGAACTTAGTTTAATGGACGAGTGAAAGAGCAGAGGCTTCTTTGGGCAATCTGCACTTAAATTGTTTGAAGAGGCTCAGACTGAACCAGTGCCTCCCATTTGTGGGATATCCGCAGCAGAGAGTCAGTGTGGGGTTTTCTTGCAGTTTTCCTGAGTTACAACTGGAGAGAAGAGATCCCAGCAGAAAGAAGTAGCACTTTTGAGCCAAATTCCTAAGGGCTAAAGAAGGAGATATAAGTGACCAATCAAGGAGAATACACCACCTGCATCACAGAAACAGTGGATGAAAGATTTCCAGAGACGAAAGGAGGTGGGGCTCCTCCAAAGCTATGCAAAAGCCCCGTGAGAGACCCAGGTTTAGATATTGCAAGGGTCAGAGAGCATGAAGTAAACTTGCCACTGCACTATGGAAGCAAAGACATCCTGGTCCTCTCTTTTCCTCCCTTTCTGCATGCCAATGCTTAAGAGGCCATAAATTGAGTTTAGCAGCTGAGGGGAGAATACATCAAATGTCCAACAGGAAAAGAACGAGTGTTCCGACAACACTGGCTTTCTTCATCTCGGGACTTCACCTGCAATAGTCCTGAGCTTGTGGAGGGAGTAAAGATTTAATTTAACTCCAGATTCAAGTCACTTCTATTACATGGAGCTGGACATTTTAATTACTGAAATATGACTTTTTAAGATCGAAAGTTACCTCAAGACTCATGGAACTTGGCTTAAATTTCTCCCAAGTTAATAATCAGCCCAGAAAAAATTTAAGGTATAGTGGAAACAATAAAATTGCCTTATGATTATATCCCACAGTAAACCTGCTTAGCTAAATTTTTAGACTCTTTAGAGCTCTGCTATTACTAAGCTGTTGCTCCTAATTTATTTTGGTGAATTCAACCCAAGGGCTTTCTGAATCATCAAAGAAAAATTATGTACCATTTGATGTAATTAATTGGAATAGACTTTCAAATTTCTCAAGAGAAGCACAAGTTTCACTTTTATTTCCTTATTCTCTGATTGTGCCGTCACGTTGGGTGTTAGCTCATGTTGAAAGCAGAACAACTCTAGGTTAGAAAGTTCTATGGTATTACAGAAATGAAAAAGGATGTTGGAAGAAAGCAATTGTTAGTCTGAGAATTGAGGCAGCCTTGGGACTAGACATGTCACTAGGAATTCAGGCCTGTAAGCTGTCATGGGTATGTCTTCCCCAGAAAACACTTGCAACCTGGTAATACTGGTGACTTTAAATCTACTGTCACTGGCTCCCATATTTTAGGGCTCAAGTTAAATTATGTCTGGTCTGAAGCCCAGACTTCTCAAGCATGCCCTGATTTTCTTCTTGTGTTGAATAGCCCCTTGATGTGGTACTTGTATGACCTCAACACAAATGGAATCTTCCTTCAAGTTAAATTTTTAAGTAAAACATTGTTTTTATCAAAGTACACATGTACATAGGTCAAAGAGTCAAATACACAGTAGGGCTAATAATAAAAACCAGTATTCTCTTGCTCCATCTCTTCCACTGTTCCCGATTCCCAAATACCTCTCCCCAGAAGAAACCAATTTGAACTCACTTAAATATTTCCTCTTGTAGTTATTTCTATATTTGTGTGTAATATCCTTATGTTGTTATTTCTGGATTTTTCAGTATTAGACTATTAACTGACATCCTACTGTGGGAGATGAGGATTTAGTTTTCATACTAGTCCTGCATTCCACTTCCAGTTTCTCGATTCCCACCTCCCATTCTCTCTACACAACAAGTATATAATAATTTTTACTAAACAAATATTCAGTATTTGCTTTGATATGACTTTATAATATAGCTGTAAAATGTTGGTCATGAAAACCAGAAACTCTTCCAGGTGTTTTGAGTAGAAAGCAGTTTAACATAGGAAAATAAAGATGTAAAAAATCATTGGAAATGCATATATTGCAGGAAATCTGCTACCAATCAACCACCCGCAAATCAAGTTGATGATTCTTAGAGAACACCTTTCTGGAAGTTGCTACTACTGCTAACAGTCATAAATGTTTATACACCAACGACAGGGTGTCAGAATATATGAAACAAAAATTGACAGAGTTAATGGGAGAAATAAAAAATTATACAATCGCAGCTGAAGATGAAAATATCCCTCTCTTAACAATTGAAAAAACAACTAAGCCAAAATTTAGCAAAGACAAAAGATTTGAACTATTAACTATCTTGACTTAATTGATATGTATAGGATACTACACTAACAATGGCAGAATCCACAGCCTTTTATAGCCAGACTGATCAAGAAAGGAAGAGAGAAGACAGAAATCACTAATATCAGCATTGAAAGAAGAGACATCACTACAGAACTTATAGATCTTAAAGGGGTAATAAGGGAATGTTAAGAACTTCATGCCAGAAATCTAGTGACATAGATGAAAGGGATACATTCTTTTAAAATAGAATTTACTACAAAAGAAAAAGAAATCAGAAACACAAATTACCAAAATAGGAATATAAAACTGGAATAGCTCTATATCAGTTAAAGAAATGGAATTTATACTTTAAAACTTTCCTATATAGAAAACTCCAGTCCTACATGGCTCCTATGAAATATTTAAAGAAGAGAATAAAGCTACTCTTATAAAACTCTTTCAGAAAATAAAGGAGGAAGGAATACTTTTCCATTTATTTTATGAAGCCATTAACCTGTTACCAAAAGTAGACAAAAATGTCACAAAGAGAGGACTACAGAGCAGTTCTCCTGGTGAACATAGACACAAAGATCCTTAACAAAATATTAGCAACTCAAGTGTAATAGTACACATGAGTAATTGTACATGATCATGGGGCATTCACCTCAAGAAGGCAAGGTTGCTTTAATACTTGAAAATCAATTACTGTAATTCACCATATTAATAGAATAAAGAAGAAGAAAATATACAATCACTTCAAAAGTTGCAGAAAAATACTTGAGAAAATTCAACACTCATTCATGATTTTTAAAAATCTTAAAAATGATGAGAAGAAGGGAAATTTCTTCACTCGATTAAGACTATCTTCAAGAAAACTACTGCAAGGGGCCAGCTCAGTGGTGCAGTGGTTAAGTTCACATGTTCCACTTCGGCAGCCCAGGGTTTGCCGGTTTGGATCCTGGGTGTGGACATGGCACCGCTTGGCAAGCCATGCTGTGGTAGGCACCCCACATACAAAGTAGAGGAAGATGGGCATGGATGTTAGCTCAGGGCCAGTCTTCCTCAGCAAAAAGAGGAGGATTGGCCGCAAATGTTAGTTCAGGGCTAATCTTCCTCAAAACAAACAGACAAATTAAAAAACTACTGCAAACACATTCAGTGATGAAAGGTTCAATGCGTTCTACCTAAGATCAGGAATAAAGCAAGGATTTCTGCTTCAACACTTCTGTTTATCATTTTATTAGAGGTCTTAACTAGTGCAATAGGCAAGAAAAAATTTAATAGGCATAAAGATTGGAAAAGTAGAAGCAAAATTGTTACTATTTGCAGACAACATGAGCTTAAGAAATCTACAAAAAAAGCTAATGGAATTAATACATGAATTTAATAAGGTTTCAGAATATAAGATCAATATGCAAAAACCAGCAGTATGTTAATACTAGCAATAAACATTTAGAAAATAGATAAAACATACCACTTACAATAACATGAAATTAATTAGGAATAAATTTAATTAATGGTGTTCCAGACTTGCCAAGCATAATTAATGAATGGAGATATATACCACGTTCATCAGTTTGAAGACTCAATATTGTTAAGATACCAATTCTACCCGAGGTAATCTACAAAGTCAATGAAGTCCCAATCAAACTATTAGCAACCCTTTTTTCTGAAGAAATCGACAAGGTGATCTTAAAATTTATATAGACAGGCAAAAGACTTAGAATATCCAAAACAATTTTGAGAAACAGAAATAAGGTTGGAGAACTTACACTATATGATTTCAAGTCTTACTATAAAGCTACAGCAATCAATACAGTGTGGTACAGTGTAAAGATAGACAACATGATCAATGGAACAGAATAGAAAGTTAAGAAATGGACCTACACTTATATGTTTAGTTGATTTTCCACAATGGTAGTAGGGTATTTCCACAGGGAAAAGATATTCTTTTCAACAGATGCTGCTGGAAAAATTGGATATCTGTTGGGAAAAAAATAACGTAGACCATTACCTTACACTATACACAAAAATTAATTCATAATGGACCACAGACTTAAATGTAAGTGCTAAAACTCTTAAAGTCTTAGAATAGATAGCTTGGGGTTTGGAGAGAGAGAAAATAAGAAGAGTTTAGATGTTGGTTGTATCTGAAATATTTTATTTTAAAAATGATCTGAAAACATATATGGTTGCATATTACAATTGTGAGATTTGAATGTGGTTTCATGGATGTCTGTGATATTATAGTCTGTGCATTCCTGTATGCATAATATATTTCACAATTATAGGGGCCGGCCCGGTGGTGTAGTGGCTAAGTTCGCACACTCTGCTTGAGCAGCCTGAGGTTTGTAGGTTTGGATCTCAGGAAAGGACCTACACCACTTGTCAGCCATGCTATGGCGGCAACTCACATACAAAATAGAGGAAGATTGGCACAGATGTAACCTCAGCAAGAATCTTCCTCAAGCAAAAAGAGGACGATTGGCAACAGAGGTTAGCTCAGGGCCAATCTTCCTCACACACATACATACAAAAAGTTCATGATTCTGAGATAGTAATATATCACGATGAGGACCAGAAAGGAAGTAATTAACAGTAATGAGGATTATGTATAAAATAACAGATTTTGTAGTTAGAATTCCATCAGATAGGTTTGACCATGAAAAACTCAAAATTTGTGCATGGTAAAAACCACTATAGACACAATTAAAAAAGAAAATTGTATAATGAGTTGCAACATATACAAGAGTCAAAAGGTTAGTAACCTTCAGCCATATAGTAGCTTTAAATTCATGATAAAAGAGGATGTCAATAGAAAACAATGAACCAACGATACGAATCATCAGTTCACAAAGAATACAAGTAAATATAAAAAGCGATGATTTCACTAGTAATTGAATTCTGAGAATGAGAGACCACCTTTTGCATATCTGATTGTCAAAGATAAAACAGATGACAAAGCCCGTGGTTGACAGGACGTGCGTAAGGAAGCGCTCGTCTCCTACTCTGCTTCTAGGAAGATAAATTGATACAACCCTTTTCTCAGGCAAATCAGCAATTAATAAAAAGATTATTAAAAATATGACACATTTTGACCCAGAAATTTCACTTCTAGGAGGCAGCATAACATCTCTCTCTCTGGAGCTAGGATTCCTGGGTTTGGCCTCTGGCTCCACAACTCACTAGCCGTGCAGTTTGGGAAGAGTATTTCAGGCTTTTCAGGCTTCAGTCTCCCTAATCTGTGAAATTTGGGGAAATAACTCAGAGAGATTGTGATGTTCTCACGTGTAAATTCACATAAAGACAACCTGGGTGAGTATCTGCCACGAGGTGAGTCCTGTAGAAATATTTACTCTTCTTCCTCCTTCCTCTTGGCATTTTATCAGAATAAAATTTTCAGCCAAATTTTGGCCTGGCCTCTAATTTGCATCCTGAAGTTTACTTTCTCTGCTAAGGTAGCCTCGGGAAGATTTTCTGAGCCCTCAGCTTGACCCATTAGCAGAACTCTGACTCCATTTCAGAGTTGCAGTTTCTGCCCTCTGGGAACCCCAGTCCCATCTCCCTTCTGTGCCACCTAACTACCTAGACCAGTTCTAACTCACCCACCCCCGCACCCCTTTCTATCTCCCCAGCCTTTCACCCCACCTGGGCTGGCAACGTGCTTTCCTGTCTGGGTTCCCCATTGTCACAGCTTACAACTTAGAAGGATCACAGGAGACACCTATTGGCTGCAGTCCGTTCATCCTTCATTCACACAAGCCAAAATACGGGCAAAAGGGAAAATGTTGAAGGAGATTTCATGACAGATCCTCTCTTTTCCATGGGATGTGAACTAGGCATTCCCTCAGGGAAGACTTAGGGTCACTAATTTCAAACATGTCAAATATATCCCATTGCTTGATTTAGATGGTGACTGATTTAACTTTCATCACACATTAGCACGTGTTTATGGAGCACATACTCTATGTCAGGCGCTGGCCAGGCACAGAGGATGCGAGTTTGAATAAGACATGAGATTGCCCTCAAATAATCACACGCTTGGACCATCATATAAACAGCAAATTACCACGGAGTAGGATAAGGACAGAGTTGTATACATATTTCCCTGGTGGCACAGAGCAGATGAGCTAGCCTGCTGCCAGCCAAGTGCTGGGTTTACACTGAACCACATTCCAGGTGGCCTGGGGTGAGGAAGACATGTCCCAAAGCACGCAGCTGCACCAGAAGCCTGGTTTGCTCTGTGATGTTGATCCCTGGCATGGCTGGAGTAGGAAGTGTAGGTGGAAATTGGCGTGATAGGAGACCAGAGCATCCGCAATAGGGTACCACTTCTCAAAGATTAGACATAATTTTCAAGGTAACAAGGATTTTAAAGCAAGGCAGTGACAAGATCAGATTTGCGTTTTGTTAGGACACTTTGCGGTATGGTGTGGAAGATGGATTGTAGAGGGAGAGATGATATTGGAACCTTCTGCCGTAGCATCAGGGTGATGAAGACGACATATCTGGAAGAGTGGGGATGGAGAGCCAGAGGTACACTCATTTGGCAGGGCATTGTGGGAAATGAAATTTAGCGAGTGAGGGAGAGGGCGTTAAGGATGGCTCTTGGACTTCTGCCTTGGATCACCAGGTGGATAATAGAGCCATCAACCAAAACTGAGGATGTGGAAGGACATCTCATTTGACGGGTGACAATGATACTGAGTTAAGTTCTGGAAATGTCGAATTTGAGATGCTCGTGGGACTTTCAGAAAGAGATATCTAGAATGCCAAGAAAAATACGGATCTGTTGCACGAGACTAGAAACATGAACTGGGGGTGTCTGTTTGGGAGTCGTCATTATATAGATAGTATTTACAATTATTGGATCGGATGAACTTGCCCAGTTTAAGCATGAGGAGTGAGAAGTTCAGTGCACAGGAATGGAATTGTGGAGAATATTAACATATAGAGTGGATACAGAGCTGCTCTGTACAGTTGTGCACGTTGTACAGTGCACATTTCCAGGCACCAGTCATATCAATGTGCAGGTGAAGGGCAAACTAACTCAGTGGGTTGAAGCGTGGTTGAGGGTGAAAGAGTGGAGACTGCAAATGCATCCCACTCAATAGTGTGGAGTCTGCGAAGAAGAGAGGAGAGTGAACACCGCGCCATGGAGGGTTGTAATTCAGCATGTACCACAGGGTGGAGCAAAAGCTGGATGACTGGTTGGTTAAGAAAGGAAGGAGGTGGTACAAAGGGTACTGTGGCTGGAAAAATGAAAAAGAAGGAAGAGGATTAAGATGAAACAAAAGAATGCTTGAAACACCGTCACCAGCATCACCCCAAACACGGTCTTTTCCTGTCCGCCCTGGGAAATGGCGGAAGGTTAGTTTGTTTCACTGGTGTGTAGAGGCTGAGAGGTGGGGCGGGGCTTGTCACGGTGTGGGCACAGGGGTCCGGTGCAGATGACCTCACATGGCAGCCTTGACAGGTGATTGTCCCAGTTAGGAGAGGTGCCAACTGCATGACAGAGGCAGGCTCTCCCCGATGGCAGGTCAGCAGGGCTCCTCCTGGCTCTGAGGCTTGTTCTCTCCTTGTCCCTCATCAGCTCTGAGGCCTCAGCTCCTCCACTGTGACCTCCTTGCCTTGGGCAGGGGGTTCTGCTCCTCTCTAACTGGGAGGCAGTGCGTCAAGAATTTATGGAGTGGCCCCCGGGTGCCGAGGATACAGCCAGAATAAAGGAGACCATGTTCCTTCTTGCATCCTCGAGAGGGCTGGCAGATGATAACAGCAGTATAAACTATGGTAGGTGGTAATAGAAACTATAAACAAAATACAATAAACGGAGATAAGAGGGACAGAGAGATGTGCGGATGGGTGGGGCTTCTCTGAGTGGTGACATTTGAACAGAGCCCCGGCCTGGGAGAGAGTGAGCCAGGAGGAAATGAGCCCACGCGGAGGACACAGGAAGTGCAAAGGCCACAGGGCGCAGCCTGCTCGGGCCTCTGGGGAACCGCCACCAGCTGGGGTGAAGGGTTTCGATCCGACTGAGACTGATGAGAAGTCAGGAGACGGTGTTTTCTTCAAGGCTCTTTCTGGCTGTGGGAAGAAACAGGGAGACCATAGGAGGCTCCATCGACGGCAGCCACAAGGTGACTCTTTCCGTTGATTCTCTCACTCTAGCCCTCCCACTCTGGCTCTTCCCATGCAGCACGTTGTCAATGCATGGTTTTTAAATTTATTTTTGAATTTTTCCTGTCTTTGGATTATCTCAGTCAAGAAGTACTAACAGTACCCAAAAATGCTTCGTGGGGAAGACTAGAACCCAGTGCTCTGCTACAAGAAACTCCAGTAGGAAATACGATGATAGCAGGCTACAACCCAGAGACGGAAATCTTGCCTCCAAAGGGGTGATGAGTGGAAAGAGCGAAGACAGAAATAATTTAAATGCCAGCAAAGCTTAACACTCCTTGAGACTATCTGGCAGAAATTCAGTCTCCCCCTCCAGGTAAAATTGCCAGGTTTAGCACACAAATGTTCAGGTTTTCAAATATTGCATGGGATATACATATGTTAAAAATTATTCATTGTTTATCTCAAATTCAAACATAACTGGGAGTCCTGTATTTTATCTGACAACCTTATCTCTAGAGGTAGTGACCCACGGGATGGTAATCTATCAGCTGGAAAACATATTTTTAGGCAAAGCTTTCCTCTATATTGGAGATTAGTGTAATGTTTTCAGAGGAAAAAAAAAGAGTTATGTTTTGGTAATATTTCCTTAGACCTAAAAACATATTTGCAACTTCAAAATCAAAATATATATATTCGAATTCTCACATTTCTGGTCAAACTAGGCCAGCTCTGCCCACCCTCTTTCGAGCTGGGTGCCCTTGAATCGGTCACTTAACTTCTCTGAGTCGCACTTTTCTCAGCTCTAACTACTTCCTATATAGAGGAAAGTACTCATAGCATTGTGAAGTGCTGTACAGATATAAATTATTATGATTGTTTCCTCACTAAGTTTTCTTTTTGTTTCCTTTTCTACCAGAATGTTGAAGCATGTGTTGATGTATTTTTAATCTAACTCTACAGATTTTTCAGAAAAATGGTATATTCTTTCACAAGGAAAGATGTCTCACTGGGTACCACCTAGCACGCGTTCTGTGTCTATTGCATTCCAGGAGTCTGATGCCCCCCCTCCCAGAAAATCACAGACATTTGGGCTTCAGAGAAACACAGAAAATGCTTCCAAAACATTTCTTGCTTCTTTGAATCAAGCGCTGAACTACATGAATTTTCCAAATTCCCACTATTTCCAGTTGACCCCACACCCCAGGAGGCAACCTGGTCACTGGTGACCTCACGTGGCTTCATTGACACTCTGCGGCGGGTGAGCATCAGCAGATTCATGGGTCCCGGTAAATCCCCTCCTTCAGTGGTCAGCCAGCGGACGACAGCCAACGCCAACCCCTGCCACCACCAAGCTCTTCCATCACTTCTTTAAAACACCCTCCCCAAACAGTGGGGGCTCCATTGTAGAAAATGTCCAAAATGCAGAAAAGTATGATTAAGGAATTAAAATGAATCAGCAAGCTCACTACCCAAAGAAAACCACTGGTGGCATATTGATATATATGTTTACACATATTTTTATAGAGTTGGGATCATACATCATACTGTGGAATAAAGAGTTTTGAGACCTATTTTTTTTCACATGCCATCATGATTGGGTTTTTTGGGGCTATTCCATAGTTTTCCAAATAAAAAAAAATTATTTAATTATCTTCATGGTAGTTCATCATATGGAAGTACTATGATTAATTCAAGCATTTTCTATATTCAGAGGCATTTTTAAGCATAAGTTCATTTAAAAAGTCCCATACCGAGGATATGATCCAAGGGCATGTTTATTTTTGTGTCCCAAGGTTTTCCCCCATCCCATGGCAGAATCCACGACTTCTCTGTTCTCTCCGAGGTAATAGAAGGTCCTTGGATTTCCCATTGGATTTCAAACCCCCTTAACTAGATTTAGAGTTGAATCTTTTCCTTTACCCACCGGATGCAGGCAAGAAGTCGCAGAGTGGACAGTGAGGGTGATGTCCTCTCGCTGTGCATCTTGGGCCTGGCTGCTGCTGAAAGCTGATGACTTTCCTCGGGGGCACCTCCCTGGCTTCTTCAGAGGGGCCCCTGCTGGCCTCTCTGTCTCTACCCCCGTGATACAGCAGTGCCTCTCCTGTGGCTGCTCCCTTGCCATGCTCCAGCCCACCTGAACTCTCTTTGTTCCTTCTCTCTGTGACAGGCATCCTCATGGGCAGCATCCCATTAAAAATGAGCCCCCATCTGCTTTCCTTCTCAGGATGCCACCTCTGATCTTTGGGCCTTGGGCAGCCTTGACAAGGTATCACTCTCTGGTCAAGCCTCTGCGTGGTCTTACGATTTTCATGCTTTCTTTTCTCCTTGGTGAATACCTAGCAGTGGAAAGGCTGAGTCGTATTTGAAAGGGATCGATTTTACACCCTCACCAGCTGTGTAGGAGAGTTCCAGTTGATCTACATACCGGCCAACCCTTAGTATGGTGTCTTTTTAATTTTAACCATTCTAGTAGATGTGTAGTGGTATCACACTGTGATTTCAATTTTCCTTTCCCTAATGACTGATGGTGTGACAGTTTTCTTGTTACTTACAGCCAGAGGGTAGGTTAAGGATGCAGAAGGTTGGTGTGTCCTCTTTGGGGCAGGGGGAACACAGAAGCATTGATAGAACATGGGCTGGACTGGACGGGTCAGATGGAGGAAGCTGAAGGAGGGAACTGAGATCATGAAGGGCATGGTGGAGGCTGTAGGCTTCAGCAGTAGGTGTCGGTGTGGCAGCTCAAAGACCAGACGCATCTTGGTGGACATCTTTTAAAGAAGACTAGTGATCTGGAGATTCAGGGAGCCTCAGTGGCCACCACTGGGTGCCAGGGGACAGTATGAAGGCCAGACTCCTCTCCTCTGCCTCTCTGAGGACACATGGAAGGAGAAAGGAAAGGAGAACCCCATTGGAGAAGAATCATTCCTGATTAAGAATCATTCCTGAACTTTGAATTGACTGAACATTCACTTGAAAGAGACTGCTTTCAAGCTGAAGGAACAAACACAGGGAAGAGGACGGATAAGGACAAGCTGGCTGAGAGGGAGGGGGTGGGGACAGGTGATTACGTAGGAAAGGAGCCTCTGTTGGTGGCTGGGTGTTACGTGGCCCCTGGGACACATGGATTCCTGAGTGAGTCAGCCAGGTTTAAAGCCAAATTGGAGACGGGCGTCACATTATTGATCAATTCAGAGAATATTCTCAACTAGTATCTCTAATCTCCTTTTATAAATCTATATTTAAGCCAACTTTTCCCGTTCCGTAATTGTGCATAGTTTTTTTGGATTCCAAGTCAAGAGCCTTACGTTTGTGTCTTGTTTTTATCCTGTTAAATTTGGACCGTGTTCGAGCCTGTTGAAAGCCTTTCATGTTCTGGTTTCCTCGCTGATAGGACACATTGTGGAAAAATCATAAGTTTGCAGATAGATGGTGTTTATGTTGACATTTGGCCTCTTTACTCATGGGCCTTAGGAAAGTCATTCAGCCTCTATTGAGCTCAGTTTTCTTCTCTGAAGAATGCAACACATACAATGATATAATGTGAATTACATAAGGTACTCAATATATAGTGGTGGTAGTCAGTGGTGTGCTGGTAAATATTTAACAACAGGATCTGTTAAATGGTTGTCAATCTCCGTGGTGTAAATACTCCATGGCTGATTTCAAGTGTGACACTGAGCGTGACATTGGGAAGAGATGTGCATGATTTGCTCTTGTAAGCTGGGGACAGCCAGCTCCAACACACCACTGATGGTAGTCGTATTTTGAGTCTATCAGAACAGGAAAATATCTGAAGTTTGCCCAGGAGGACTCCCTCAGGTTATCACCAGTCCGTTTTAGCTAATTCTTGAATCCGTTGTCAAATAATTTTTAACCAGCATAATTATTACATGATTCACTCAACATTTGTCCATTTTGACTATGAGGTCATCCAGAAATTTTGTTAAATGTCTTGTTGAAGTTGAATTACATTATTTCTACCACATTCCCTAACATGGCAGTTCTCAGCACTGGCCTCCATTAGAATCACTTGGGAGACCTTGAAAATCCACTGAAGGTCCAGCCCAACACTGGCTAAATAATTTGTGGAGCACAGTGCAACATAAAAATGTGGGGCCACTTACTCAAAAATTATTTCAAAATGGTGATAGCAGAGCGTGAAGTCAAGTATGGGCCCTTCGGAGCTTGGGGCCCTGTGTGACTGAACAGGCTGGACCCCACGAAGCAGATCCTTTTCCAGCCTCACCTACTCAGTTAATAATTGTTTGAGGGTGAAATATGGGAATTTGCAGTGTTTAGAATCTTCCCAGATGGTTGTAACGTGTAGCCAGCGTTATGTACTCGGTGGTCCTCAAACTTAATGCATCAGAATCAACTGGAGAGGTCGTTAAAACCCAGATTGCTGTGCCCTGCCTTTAGAGTTTCGGATTCAGTAGGTCTGGGGCATTCCTAATAAGATCCCGGGTGATGCTGCTGCTGCTGGTTAGGAACTCATATTTTGAGAGCCATTGACTAAAGGATGAAGTTCAAGTCCTTGCAGGGCATGCATTTTCTGTATGATCTGACCCCTGCCTTTCCCCAGATGATGGCATCTTCAACTCAAGCCATGTGGAACTCTTCACCACTCCTCAGTTTTCTCATGCATTTGCACGCCTTCATGCAAGAGGTGCAGTTCTGTGTCTACAGGAAGATTTCTGATGCTCCCTTCAAGATTCCCTTCTCAGTCCCTTTCCTCCTGCCTTCAAACAGAAAGCCTCCTATGCTCTGCTCTGCATCAGCACTTATGGTGCTGACTGTCCGCTTGCCTATGTCTTGGAGAGCAGATGCCTGTGTCTTTCATCTGTGTCTTCTCAGGGCCTAGCACACTGTGAACGTTCAATAGCCTGTTGAGAGGAAACTTCATTATTTGTTCTGAGTAAACACATGATTGTTCTTCATGATCGCTATCGTCTGGACGGAAGTTCAGAATGAGCGAGGGAGTTTGTTTTCTTCCAGCCCCTACAAGATGTCTTAAAAATGCAAGCTGTTGGTCCCAAACAGAACCAGGCAGGAGACAGAGATAAATCATTGCGGACCCATTTCTACAAGTGGTAAAACAACGCAAATCACATTTTCTACTGAATCGGCATTTTGATTTTTGCCTTCAATGAAGAGCTCGTAAAGGGCATCTTCAACTCCAAAGCTATGACCACCATATTTTCCATGGAGTGAGATAACCTTTTGCAAAGAGCAGTGGTGGCTTACGGAAAAGATCCATCAGCATTTGGGGTTTTGTTTTTCCGCCTGACTGCATATGACCGTATGTTGACTGAGTTGGGAAATAGTGTGAAAATGAGAATATAAACATATATGTATAGTTAAAAGAGTAATGAACCAATAGCCAAGGTTTTTGGTCAGTCGTTGGTCCACAGGGCCCTGCTTTGGAGTGTGTGTGTATGTGTGTGTGTGTGGTGGTGGTGGTGTGTGTGGGGCTGTGTGGGGGGCTGTGGGGTGCAGAGGAGGCGGTGAGGAGAAGAGAGGTTGCTTGAGGTTCATCCCTTAGGGATCATGCACACCCACCTAAAATCCAAATATAATAAATTTTGGAATGCAAGCACAGATTATCCATCTAGCTGCAGAGGTGGAAGGCTGCCTTCAGACATGGAAAATGACAGATAATTATCCAGTCTTTTGACAGCACGTCTGGTACCTAATAACTCAAACTACTGTTATGAAGAAGAAAGCCAAGAATCTTGATGAAGTTCGAAGAGGAGCCTCACAATTTGCCTCCCTCTTCTGCATGGGAGTCTGTTCTTCTAATTTTAGGGGCAAGAGTGGTAAAAGGTGGCCAAGCAGAGAACAACTCGGATGCTTTGCGGAGCTGCAGGTATCTTTCAGTTCATGTGCGCTGTCTTTTTCTGCAAATGGTAAGACACAGTGGAACTACAAAGAATAGTTGAATAATAACAGTCCCTCACATTTGCAGAGTGCTTCAGAAGTTAAAAGAGATCTCATTTATTTTTCAGAACAAGGGGAGGCAAGATGGGCATCATTGTTCATTTTTTACCGATAAGGACTTACAAGGCTTTGCAAACTGGTCACTTTTGTCGCTAACAACAATCCAGTTCTCTAATTCCTTGTCCCCATAGTCCACTTTTCAATTAAAATGAATTATATTCGTGGGGTTGAGTTTTTAATACAGGGCACTTAAAACAGTGCCTGAGCGATTTTATTTGGACTAATTTGATTAGTGCAGATTGATTTCACAAATTCTCCTTTCATCAAAAGGAATTTTTAAGGAAAGAATTATGTAGATAGTTGTCTCACGTCTTCCCTTGATTTTGCTTCCGTTTATTCACACATTCTTTATTTGCTACCTTACTTTCCTATATACGATCTGATTTAACAAACCTCGAATGCTACCTAAATCACTATTGTCAGCATAATCAGCCCTGTTACGAGCTGGAATCCATCCAGGGGCCACAAATGCGTTGTGAGATTCCTATCTCATTAGTTACCTGATTTGAGTCCCCAGAAAGAAATTTATCACTAGACTGTATGATAAACATTGTTCAAATGTGTTTTCCCTAATTGTTAAAGTGTGCACTCACACACATACACACACACACACACACACGCCTGACTTAGTTCGGCATATTGAATAGGTGCCTGTAACACAGATTTCACAGTATAGGAAAACTTCTAAAAATGTTTCCTGGGTCCCAAGTGAACCTAGTTGAAGGATGACATGTAATGAACTAGAACTCCATGCCGTGTATATTTTCTCTCACAGGAAAACCAAATAATTATTCAAGAAATGAGGAGGAATTTATTAAAATTCTCTAAAAACTATTTTTATTCGAGTCTTTTATACTAAATATTGAAACAACGTGAGTGCTTTCCACCTATTTTTGGTTGAAATGAATATAAATAATAATAATTCCCAAATGGGTTTCTCTTTTTTCTCATTTGATGACGCTGGCATTGCTGTCTCTGGGGCAGATGGAAAGAGAAAACTTTCCTAAATTCTTCTCCGCTTCGTTCCCTTCAGCCAGGTTTGAATTAGCTCACACTGGTGTTCTCATGCTTTGAGAAAAAGCCAAGACTTTTGGTAAAGCCATTAGGCATCGCTGCTGGGGATGTGGCCGTGTCCCAGGCAGCGGGGCCTCCCATGAGTCACGCTCAGGTTCAGCCTCTTTTCTGGGCCCATCATTCTTCGGAGATGAAACCAGTGGAGACACAGCGTCTTGCTTTTACCCTCCCTTTCCCAGGACGCCGAGGACAGCCCTGAATGACTTTGGGCACAAACGCAGTTCTGATGAAGTCGCCCCACCCACGTAGGGCAACATCAACGATCCTAGAGAGAAATGAGTGCAAAGCATGGCAGGGTCTAATACCAACAACTGAATGTGTGGTCGCCACGGTCTAAATGTGCTCCACTCTGCCTCTTCTTCTTGCTTTTGCTCATGCTGTTCGTCTGTCTGAGATCCTCTCCTTCTTATCCTTCCTCTGAGAGCCAGTTTGCGATGCCCACTCCACAGGTCCTGGGGACTACCATTATCTTCACTTGCTCATCTGGGGTAGGCTTTTCCCTGGGGACCAAAATAGAACTTCCCTGGTTCTCATTGGAACTAGGACAAAAGCTAATCTTCCAAAACCATCATTTAATTAAAAATATCTGGGGGGCCAGCCAGGTGGCATAGCAGTTACGTTTGTGCTCTGCTTCAGTGGCCTGGGGTTCCCCGGTTCAGATCCCAGGCATGGACCTACGCACCACTCATCAAGCCATGCTGTGGCAGGCATCCCACATATAAAGTAGAGGAAGATGGGCACGGATGTCAGCTCAGAGCTAATCTTCTTCTTCTTCCAAAAAAAGATCTGGGGACTTACAGGGGCACCAAGTTTTTTTAATCCCAAATTTTGTTTGGAACTGCAACTCCAGTTAATCCTGCAGACCCCAAATCCTGTCATACTTGGCCTCTGCCGCAAACACCCACTGGCCATTTAGCTTCTCCTAATGCTCTAGACCCTTTTCCAATGCCTCCTCTCGCTCTCTCCTTCTCTCCAAACCCTCCCTGGTGCCCTCCGTCACCCTCATTCCAGTAGAAACAAATTCCCTTGCTGTCAGCTGACTCTTCAGAAAACGCCAGCCCTTATCCTCGTTGTAATCTGTCTCCCCAAGGACATTCTTCCTCTGTTGACTTTTCCAGGGGGCTCACCTTCCCACATCTACTATAGAAAAGGGTCAGGAGAGAAGAAGGTCTGGCTCACCTTCTGCTCTTGCACCTGTAATGTATCTCTTTAGGCTCCTCTTCTCTCTTTACTAATGCATGTCGTCCACCATCCAGCCCCAATCCTACCCTCAATTGGGGTGACTCCAGTGGCCACTGGATGACCTAGGCAACCAGCTAGCATCAGAGTGCCTTGATCAAGCCGGCTGTACTGAACTTCACCTTCATTTCAGCCACCCATAACCGTGGCCTCGCCCTGGGACTGGACAGCATATAAATCTTTCATATTAATAACTCACACTTTGGATACAGCATCTCATTTAAAAAACTCTCCTTGCCCCTTTATTCCCATCATGCTTATCTGGCAGCTTCGTGAGCAATTCTCCTTTAACCCTGTGGTTCTCAGACTTTAAAGAACATGACAATGACCCAAGGAGCATGTAAAACTGCAGGTCTGTAAAGCTTTCCCGCAGAGATTCTAACCGACTAGGGATGGGGAGGTGTCTAGAAATCTACATTTCATAAACATCCTAGATATTTCTGGCACATATTCCACAGACAACTCTGAGAAATGCTGCTTGAACCCTTCATTTTTCCCCAGAGTTTCAGGCTTCTCCTGCTGTGCTTTCAACTATAATCAGTGTAGGCTTTCATCTATAATTTAAATCACTCTCTTACTACACCATTTATGATGGTTAATTTTATGTGTCAACTTGGCTAGGCCAAGGTACTCAGATTTTTGGACAAACACCAGTCTAGATGTTGCTGTGAAGGTATTTTTCAGATGAGATTAATATTTAAATCAGTAGTAGACTTTGAGTAAAGCAGATTACCCTCCATAATGTGTGTGGGCCTCACCAATCAGTTGAAGGCCTTAAGAGAGAAAGTTGGACATCCCCCAAGGAGGACGGGATTCTGTCTCCAGACTGCCTTTAGACTTGAGCTGCAACATCAACTCTTCCCTGGGTCTCCAGGCTGTTGGCCTGCCCTGCAAAATTTGGACTCTCTCTCTCTCTATATATACATATACACACACACACGTACACACATACTATTGGTTCTGTTTTTCTGGAGAACCCTGACTAATACAACCTTTAGGGTTCTAGGCTTCTGTTCCTAAGCTGCTGGACCAAACCTCGAGGACTGAGGCCACCACACCACCACATCTTCAGGCCTCCAGGGCTCTTGGTCCTTCCTGTCATCCTTCTGTACATTTATACATTGTACGGCACTGAGTTCCCACAACTACTTTTTCAAACCTTACCACTGGCCTCAAAACTCTGTTCCTAATCATCTCTGCCATAGATATTGACTGATGACTGGTCTCCTACTTCACAGAGAAAATAGAAGTCAAATTAGGAACTTTCTTTATTTCTCACCCACCATAAAGTTTCTCATTGCACATTTATCATTTGGTCTGGTTTTTGTGGACGAGGTAGGTCCAAGATGGATGATTTCTGCTTTGGATTCCATCCTCTCGCTCTTCCTCAAAGAGCCTTTGCTACTCTGTGAATTGCCCACACTGCTCTACTCGCCCCACTTCTACTGCCCTTTTCTTCTTTGGCACACTCAGTTCACACCGTCGGAAACAAATTGATAGAACTTCCCAGTTGATCCACCTTCCTTTCTAGCTACCACCATTTCTCTTCCCTTTATTACTGCCTCCTCTTTCTCGACTCAGAATCATATAACAGTGCCTAAAATTTGCCGGCTACTCCCACCATTTTACTGAAAATGCTCTTGTCAAAGTCACCTTCCAGGTGCTAAATTCAGAGAAATATATTCAGTCCTTATCTGGCTCAATATCTCAGTATTATTTTGCATTGTTGGTCAATTTCTTCATGGAACTCTCCCCTTCCTCTTTTTTATCCCCCAAGACATCAGACTCCATTGATTCTTTTCTACCTATCTTGTATTTCCTTCTGTCTTAGTTTGGTTTTTCCCTCCAAGACCCTGAGACAGGTAAATTTAAGGTGGGGGGAGAATGCAGGTAATTTATTTGGGAAGTGATCTCAGAAAGCACAAATGAGGAAATGGGGAAAGTGAAATATGGACAGGAAAACAAGCCAACAAATGGTGTATTAACAGGCAGGTTAGTGGAGTGGGCACTGTGGGGCTCTGATGAACCCTGTGGAACACACCTCAGAATTGACCCACCAACGTTGGGAAGCTGGATTATTTCTCTACCTGAATTCATTAAATTCTCAGTACCTGTGGGATGCCCTTGCGCTTGCTGAGTAAGTTCCTCTGGTACCAGAGAAAGTCCTCAGACGGTGGAACAGGGAGGTGAGAATCTGTCAGCTGACAAGGAACTCTCCAGCAGAGCTGCAAATGAGTGCAGATGTGGCCTAGGGCAGGGGGAAGAGGCGGTCTCACTAGTCTCAGAATCCTTGGTGAGCTGTTCTTTCTCGTCCCTTCCTTTAAATGCTGGTTTCCCAGTGTTTTGTCCTTGCTCCATTTTCTGCTCTCTATACATACCTCCCAGAAGTGCCTATGCACTTTCGTGGCTTCAATTACCTCTTGATTCAGGTAGATATTTTCTACCCAGATCTGTCTCCTGAGTTCTTGGTATTGCAGGGGAGGAAGACATTTCCCCTACCCTCTAGGTCCTTCTGGCTGGGCTATGAATTAAATTGACATGAGACTGAATGACAGGGGAAAATCAAACAAAGCTTTACAACATGTACACACGGGAGAAACTCAGGAAGACTGAGGAACTCATCGAAATGGTAGAGGCTCTCATCTTAAATACCATCTTCAGCTAAAGACAAAGGAGGATGTTGGGGGTGGTGATTTGGGGCTTCAAAGGGGAGGAAGGCAATTTGCACGGAAATGGAAAAGCAAATGTTTGGTAAATACAACTTTGCTAAGAGTGGGCTTAGCAAGGACCTTCACAGTCTACTGATACCCAGAGTTATCTATGGTGATGGCCTGTCCTGGGGACAGGACTTTATTTTAAATTTCTTTTAGGCAGAGAAGGTCAAAGTTTCTTTCAGAGTCCTTTGTTCTTAAAAATAATCAAGGCAAGGCAAAGAGACACATTTTGGGGTGGCCAGTTCTCATCCCCCACAGCATATATACCAAACTGGCTGAGACAATCGCCTGTTGTATGTCCACTGGGCATCTCAACATACACAAACTTGAATCTAGTATGTCCATGGGCCTCTCTCGCTGTCCATCCCTGAACTCCAAATTCACTCCTGCTCCATGATTCTTTCTTGGAGAGTGGGACAACCAGGTACTCAGTTGCTAAAGTCAGAGAACCTAGGGAGAAGGCATCCTTGAAGCCATGCTGTCTGTTAGCATCATATTAATTGCTGAGTTGGCATCGAGGCCAGCTCTCTTCTCCTCTCCTCTCCCACAGGCATTAGTTCAAGCTCTTATCAATAACACAACTTCCCAAACAGGTCGCCCTCTTATAGTCTTACTTACTCCCCACATAAATATGACTTATCTCCCAGCCAGGTTGCAGTGTACTTAAAAGTAGAGACCTGATAGTAACTGACACTCACAAATATGGAACATTTTGCAATTAAAAATTATTTTCAATTCCCTTTCCTCTTCCCCTCCTCCATGCTGCCAGCGATCAAGGCCAAGTTCAGAGTTATTCAGCAAAGCCCGTGTTAGTGACATTGTGCTCAGAACCCAGACACCATTTT
This sequence comes from Equus przewalskii, assembly GCF_037783145.1. Taxonomy (NCBI): domain Eukaryota; kingdom Metazoa; phylum Chordata; class Mammalia; order Perissodactyla; family Equidae; genus Equus; species Equus przewalskii. The sequence goes on along the minus strand of NC_091834.1, from coordinate 13,767,353 downwards.
GCTGTTACAATCCCAGGTGGCCTGACCCCAACTATGGGAAGAACACATTTCCAGAGTCCTCAAACAGACTGAAAGATGAGGGCAACTGTGTTAACATTTACAGAAGTTTGGAGATTGTTTACTGCTGTCTTGATTCCAAAAAGGATTGGAGGAAAATTATGGAAGTATTCCTTTTGTAGGAGAATAATAAATAGCAAATATTAAAAGAGAAGATGGAGAGTCTTGTGAATGATCTTCCAAGATTAAATAAAATTAGTAGCTTTAGCTTGTCGGCTATGGAAAGAGCGTGTCTCTGTCTCCACACCACGCTTTACCAATATGTGTTTCCTGTCTTAATAGCTAGCCTAACATTTGTAAAATGAAATGGAAAACAGACCAAGTCCATAAATCCAGGTGAACCAAACGAGTTCCTAGTGGGGAGTGCACTCCACTTGTAAATAATTCTCATTTAAATCTTGTAACTTGGAGAGGCTGAAACTCCCCGTCATTAAAATGACATTTCCTGTATTTTTATCATTTTAGTAGGAATGTCAGTAATCACCATATTAAAGGTCTCCAGGGGAGAGAATTAGTTAGAGGATAGATGGATCCCAGAATATTCAGGAAGCATAAATCCTAAATGCAGCTTTATATCCTTGGATTTCCTAAGGAGAGTACCTTTTGGAGAACCAAAAGTTTCACGTTTAATTATTTTGAGAAATTGGACAAGCTTCTCACTACATTTATAAAATTCAATTAGTGTTTAAAAAATAACTGAAGACATTGTTAGGGCAGGGCATCTGGTTTCTCTCTGTGACAAAAATCCCAAAGGTTTTCATTGATAGTTGAGCACAGTTCTGCAATTAGTAAATGGTAGCTCTCTTAATGTGGCCATTATTAGCTCTCAGGCACTCAGTAAATGTCTGCCCACCGAATGGACAGTTTTCCATATCGAAATCTCCAAAGCATCTCTGTGATTATACTGGTTCCTTGCTCAGAAATGTTTCATGGCTCCCTACTGTTTAAAGCTGCGCTGTCCAATATGGTAGCCACAAGCCACACGTGGTTCTGAGTACTTGAAATGCGGCTAGTCTAAAGTGAGATGTGCTGTCAATGTAAAACACACACTGGATTTTGAAGACTTAGTATCAGAAAAAGAATGCAAAATAGTCCACGAGTCTTTGTCATATTGATTATCAATTGAAATGATAATATTTTAGATATACTGAATTAAATAACAATTCATTTCATCTGTTTCTTTTTACTTTTTCTTTTAAATTTGCTGCTAGATAATTTAAAACTACTTTCGTGGCTTGCATCTCTGGCTCACAGTCTTGTTTCTACTGAACAGCCCCAGTGTAGAGACCAAACTCTGTATTTTTCTCTATATTAAGTTCCAAACCTTATTTCTTATTCTGTTTGCTTTTTTCTTGCTTATCCCTCCTTTTAGTATGCTGCTCCTTTTGAGAACTAACCACCCTTTAGGATCTAGCTGAAATCTTCCCTTCTCTATGAAGACTATCTGGTTCTCCTAGCCAAAAGCACTATTTCTTCCTCTAACCTCCCAAAACCCTTTATTTATAGCTTTCTTCTGACACTAATAAATTTCTGTCTGGATTATGGGTATTTGTGCATGTGTATTCTTTCCTTACTAATTGTGAGTCCTTGAAGGAAAGGGGCAATTTTAATTCTGTTTCAAATCCCTCAAACTGGGTAAAGAGATCAGTATGTCAGTCAGAAACCAAACTAGTTGCTTTAGTAGAAATTGTTGAATGTAGGGAACTGGTTAAACAGGTGTGGGAGGCCTGAGATGTGACAAAGGGAATACCAAGGTAATGTAGTGGTAGTAACTGCAAGAAACAGCTACTACCCTCAGGGCAGCTGGATCCCAGGCAAGTGGGGGAATCATCAGAAGCTAGGAGCCGGGAGAAGGGTCTGCTGGAGACAGAACTCAGACCTCTGAAGAGGCTGCTCTCAGGCTGGTGCTTGGAGGAGGGGCCATGGAGCAGCGTTCCAGCCTCTAGGGAAAGGCTGCTGCCCTGATGGTGTTGGTACCTCTGAGGAGGTGTGATGAGACTGGTTCTGGGAGTGTGAAAAAAATCTAGAGACTGCAACTAACTGCGACTTATTCTAACTTCTGCTTCCAAGATGAAGAGCCATTACTGTGGTGACACTAACAGGAAGAGCGGGAAATAAAAGGCACAAGATTCTCTCCCTCTGCCTGCCTCCCTACCTTTGCTAGGGCCCCATATTGATGGATCTTAACAGGAGCCAACTGCCAATGGAGAAATGTAGATTCCAAGTCTGGGATAAGAGATTCTGACGTGGCTCCCAGTGATCCCTGCGTCCTGGTATTCCTGCCCTTGTGTCGTCCCCTCCCGTTGAGTGTGGGCTGGACCTAGTGACTTGCTAGAATATGGCAAAAGTTATAGGATATCATTTTTGTGTTTAGGTTATAAAAAACTGTGACTTCTGTCTTGCTGAGATACCTACTCTATTGTCTTCTTAGCTTGCATGCTTTGATGAAGCAAACTTCCATGGTGGGAGAAACACACATGTCAAGTAACTGAAGGTAATTTCCAGCCAGGAGCTGGTGAGGACCTAGCGCCTGTAATCCAATAGACTGTGAGGAACAGAATCCTGCCAAACACCGTGAGTGAGCTTGGAAGTGGATCCATCCCCAGTTGAGCTTTAAAATGAAACCATGATCCTGAGCTGGCACATTGATTGCAGGTTTGTGAGAGGCTGTGAAACAGGGGAGGTAGCTAAGCGATGCCTGGATTCTTGGTCCACAGAAACTGGGCAATAATAGATGTGTATTATTTAAAGCTGCTAAGGTTTGGAGAAATTTGTTACATGGCAATAGCTAACTAATATATAGCTCTAGTATTACAGAGTAAAGTATAGAAGGATGATTTTGAAAATAAGAGATAGCTTAAAAAATGGCAAAACTAGTATCTAGAATATATATGTCTCTCTCTCTCTAGTCATCTGTCAATCAATCATCTGTCTATATTTCTTATAAATTCATAAGAAATAAATATAAATAACTGACAGAAAAATAGACAAAAGATTGAATAAGCTTTTAACAAAAGAGGAAACATATGACTCACAAGTACACGGCAAGAAATTCAATGACATTAGTAATCAGACAAGTACAAATTAAAACCATAGAAATACTATTACATACACACCGGTTGTAATAAATTTAAAAGACTGACAACACCATGTACTGGCGAGGCTGGCAAGCAACGGAAACTCTTATCCATTGCAAGTGGGAGTGAATACTGGTCTAACCACTTTGGAAAAACGGTTGTTGTTACTCAGAAAAGTAGAATGTTTGCACAGTGAACAACCCAGCAATTCCACTCTGGAGTACATGTCCTAGAGACACTCTTGCACACATACACCAGAGACTGCTCAAAATGTCCATGGAAGCATGAGTTGTGTTAGCTGAAAATTGAAAACCCAAATGATCATAATCAGAGGAATGGATAAATAAATTGTAGCGTTTTCATATAATAAAATAATACACAACACCAAAAACCAACATACTACAACATCCATATAAACACACAAGAATCTTAGAAATACAATAGTGATCAAAAGAAGCAACACAAGCTACTGCATACAGTATGATTCCTTGTACATAACATTCAAATCAAACACCTAAACAAATATTATTTAGCAATTCTTCCATATACAGTAAAACTACTAAGTAAAACAAGAAAATGATTATTAGCAAAGTAATGGAAGCGAGGCGAATGTGCCCCGGGAAGCCCCATAGGGCGTTATTAATTTCTTAACCTGGCTGATATTGTGTGGATAGCTGCATAAGTATAATTCTTTTAAATATACCGATTAATTTTACACATTTCATTTTCAAAAATTTATCCGAGTTTCTCCAATTCCTTTACGTTGAATTATACATACAAAAACAGCCTGTGATCTAGCCATCCCCCCCTACCCGTCTATGCATCCATCCATCCTTGAGAGGTATCTAGAAGAATGTCCATCAAATTGTTTTTGATTAGCATAAAATTATTTTAGTACAATTAAAAACATTTTCACAGTCTTACGCTGATCAAGGATAACAAGAAACCAAAAATTAACATTTGGATATTATAATTGCAACTTGCAGTCATAAAGTACTTTCAAGATTCACACTTTGGGGGAGGGTTACCAAGTGTTGAGAAAACTTGGATTCACACAAACTGGTCATGGAAACTTTACACTTTTCAACCACTCACTTTCAATCTCAGGATGTTTGTTATTCAATTAAATATCAATGGTAGAAGTAACTTCACTCCTCAGTCTTCAGAAAATTGAGTTAACTTACATACATGGTAACATGTAGGTGGGTCTACAAGTTGGATTTTTAAAATGACGGTTCTAAAAAAAATTTGGAAAAATGTTTAAAAAGTGAAATTTGAATCAAATATTTGTGGAAGTACTTCTGTGGAACCCCAGGGTTGATGGGGGCACCTCTTGGAAACTATTGTATGGGGCATTGTGTCAGATTTTGCTGTCTCTATTTAATACAAGAGAGCAATACTTTTGTTAAGCTGATCAATAGAGCCAGCCCGTTTAGATGAAAGCAAATGCATTGTTTTTCTCTGGGCAATTAACTTAGTAATTAATAATTTAAATCACTTCGTGAAAAAATTAGGCTGCTAAATAGGCATAGAATGTTCACCAAATTTTAACACATTATTTTCGTATGATAGGAATTTGGGTGATTTTTCGCTTTACTTTTGAAGTTTTCTATATTGCTTGAAATGTGTGTAACAAGCTTGCAAACTTTTTCTAAGAATAATAACGAAATGAATAATATTCTTTTTCTAAGAATAATAATTTTTCTAAGAATAATTAGTGAAAACAATGAAAAAAATGTTTTTATTCATTGCGTCCCTGGAGCCTCAGGATAACCATAAGAAACTGGCACTAGATGAAGGAACGAGCCTAAGGTCACGCAGTCAGAAACTGGCAGAATTAGAAGGCAGACCCAGAATTTTTTTGACCAAGTATCTGAATTCTAGTGTCCACAGTACATAGCTGATGTGCTGCCCACAATTCTCGCTCCATCCCCCCAAATCCTTGATCTAACGCAGCAGCTCTTCTAATCACGTCACTGTTTCTAGGGCTCAGCCACGTGACTGCAATCATTTGCTTCTATCTTGACGTCTTCGAAACACTCCATAAACATGCAAGGCCATGGCCAAGCACACGTGCACCAATTAATTTTCTGATCACTTCTTCCATTCCATCACGCCGGGAAGGTGATGTGTGAAGTCTGCAGCACAGCCCTCTTAATGAATGACGTAATGGAAGCAAGGCACCCCAGCCTTCTCATCTGACTCGAACAAATCCCTCTTTCCCTCCATTCATTGCAGGTGTCTCAGCTCTCCCAAGTGAAATCAGATTTTCCATGTTTGGAGCAAATTTCTCAAATTTCCTACTGGCAAGGGGTAAAGCTCTAATTAGTCCATGTGTGCCAGCTAATTAGGTAAGAAATTATTTTGCTAAGAATCTCACGCAAGCCTTAACCTGGGGTCAACTCAACTGTATTTGAATCAGAAGCTGCATATTTATGGCCCTGCTCTATTGACAAAATGACGGGATGGTAATTTAGTCTAGAAAAAGAGAAACAAATGGAGATTATGATTTTCCCTTTGATTCAAACCAGTCTCAGGCAAAATTGCAGAGGCCACATTTGTCCCAGGTCACTCTGGTTTACCCTCCATGACCTCCCCTGTGGAAGTTTTCTCTCACCCAGGAAGGTCTCTCTTTTCTTCCTCTCCAAAGCTTCTTTCAGAAAATGACCCGATAAAATTATTCGTTTCAAAGGACTATTTCTCGCAGCAATATCTTTACTTCATGACACGATAAATCCTTGAGCCAAATGGAGACATTTGTAATGATGACTTCAGATTTGAGCCGCACTTATAAAATGAAATTAGGGTCTAGGTAATCTTATGTGAATTTCATGTTTCCATATTATCAGCTTCTATCTGAAGAACAATAAGAAAATTCTACTTACTTTCTTACACGGGAAACTCTTGTACAAATGTGTTTATAGCAGCTCTAAGCTGACTTAACTGACCACAGATTCAGTTAATTTTGTCTATGTCCTTATTAAGAACTAATTAATCACATGTGCACGCAGTTGTCTAAACAACCACGGACCATCAGCTTTGGAGGCGTTATTCATGGGCATCTGGCTGTATCTCCTTATCTTAGAGAGGAAGAAACTGACATCCAGGAGAGCAAAGGTGACAGGTCCCAGAACACAGCTGGGTAGGGACCCAAAAGAGACTGGAACCCAGCTGAGCCGTTTAACAACTAAAATCAGAAGATGGACCTGGCTCCGTGTGTGCCGTGCCTGAGCACGTTAGTAACGAGCCACAGGAGAGAAGCTTGATTCCAGACAGAAGATGATGCCTTCAACAGTTCAGAAGATAACTTTGCCTCCTTTGCAGAAGTCTGACCCTTGTCCTGAGCATCCAATACTAAAAAATAAAGTGAAGTATATGATTAAAACTTGCGATTACGTTGGTTCCAGCCAGTGTTGAAAGGAGCTGCAGTGCTGTGTTTGTTCGATCTGAGAGGGTGAGCAATCAGAGATGACCACTGGATTCTTTCTAGTGCAAACAGAAGTGAATGCTCAGGGCTATAAAGCTGATCTCGGGTCCCTCTGATTTAACAGAAACACGATGAAGATTTCCAGAAAAACGTAGTAATTTACCTTCTCTGCAAGAGATATTCCTTTTACTGGCTTCAAATTTTGGTGGCCACTGAAAGAACAAAGAAGGATGAAGTTCTTTCCCATGACTTTTATTTATATAGGTCTTTACTGCTCGGGAAGTATTATCACGTGCTATCTTGTTTGGAATATAAAAGAAAGTGGTGCATACTGAAGCTATTAAGATGAGCTCTTGATTCTAAAATGGTATGTAGAATTGAGACATCTGCCTTTTCATACAAACTCCTGCATGAGGAAACTTGTAGCAGGCCCACATGGTTCTGGCTTGTTCCTCTGATCTGTGGCCACTTCTTGTGTTATATAGGATAATACTTTCTGTAATTGTGATCTGGCTTTAAGTGGCGATACACATAAGCCTTGTTTCCCTGTTTCCTGAGCTTTCATGGGGCAGACTTTGTAGCCTTTATGGGGAAGCCTATTTCTGTAAGTTTCAGAAATTCTGGTGCTAAAAGAAAAGCTACAGTGTCCCCCATCTGTTATGTCAAGGGATTATTCTGTATTAATCATAATTTCAGGAAGGCATACATATTTTAAATGTAATATTAAAATAGGGATAAAGGAACTAACATTGATAAGTTAGTAAAACAATGCCTCATCATAATTATTTTTAAGACAAACTCTCCGCGCTGGAATGCAACGAGGGTCTTTGCCCAGGCGGAGTTAATGCTGTGGGTTAAGGGTGCCAGGGATCCCGGTGTTTCCTTGTACTGAGGGTGACAATTGTTATGAGCAGAAGTGATTTACAGAAACTTCTCTCCTCCGCTGGAAGAACAGAGAACGGATGTGGGTGAGGAGAGGGTCACAAGGACTGAGTTCTGGAATTCATTCTCCTTAAAATAGGTCAATTCTGTTTTTCCTAGGATGTCCCCTGGGCAAAGACCCCATCTCCTGCACTCTTTCGAATATAAATTGACCCTGACAGTGAAACAACTTCCAACTTTTGCAACTCCCTTTGGGGATGGGCTTTAAATACATTTCACCCCATAAGTTCAGAAGTGACCTTCATGCTCTGGGAAGCTTGGGCTCAAGGTTGTAACCTCTCTTGGGCCCTGGGGCTTAGAAACCCAGAGGCCAAAAGACCTAAGAGACTAGGCTCACTGGCCTGCATTTCCTTCCCTCAAAGGGTTGAAAGTAAACGCCTTCCTACTTCCTGCAGACCCTGTCCCCCCAGGCTAGTGTTTCACAGACCTGATGATATCCAGACAGTGCTGACCTCCGGACTCCACGAGAAGCCTTTTAACTAATCATTCCACCTTCAATAGTCAAGCTGTCCAGAAGACTCGGATTGAACTGATCTGAATAACTTTGGTTTTGGTTTCTTTGAAAACATTTTCTTTTTGTCTCTTTGTGGAAAATGAGCTCTTTTAAATAGATTTCCCTTTATTGTTGAGAATTATGGGGATGGTTAGAAAAGGAAATAATTAGTAATTATGCTGATGAAGGAACATGCTAAGAATCTCAGAAACAAGAATGTATTGTTAGAAAATATTGCTTACTAAATGCAAATTGTCTTAACAAAAACTTGCCTCAGTCCACACTTTGCAGTTGTGGTTATAAGACACTAGGTTCAAATTTGATTATTTACAGAATCAAAGGACACATGTCAAATTCAGATTGGGCAAAGGCCCTCTGTTTGTGTTTTTAAACAAGATCAAAGGGGCCCTTTATTTAAAACAATGACAGTAATGCTCAGCTTGCGTCCAGATACAAGCAACCCAGCCTCTTGGGAAGGGAGGGAGAAATGGTCTTGAAACTCTCTGATCTGCTTCTCAGACTTTCTTCCAGATAAAGAGAGGCTCATTTATGAGATTCTAGCAGCCTGATGAAGCTAGGGCTGTTTTCCAGCGCTGGGATCTTGGGCGGGTGGGAGAATGTCCAGGCTCCTGAGCTCACCCCTTTTCTTTGGTTGGTCTGAATCTGTATACAGAAGACAATCTGCACAGGTATAAAAGGCAAGATAATTTGCTAAAATTTTTAAATTTAAAATGTTTATTAAAAAAAAATCATCCACAGTAGTATCCAATGGATTATATTAAGTGCCTTTATGTATCAATCAAGTTGAAAGCCACAATCCTTACCTTGAACATCTTAACGTCTAAATACGCTATACTGGCAGAGTCAAAAACAGAACTAAAAAAAGGAAATATACAGAAACCTACAGAATGAGTTTAGCAAAGTGACAATCATGGACAATTGGTGAATTTTAGTGAAAGTCATAGTAAAGGGCTAATTGACATAGCTAATTTGGGAATTCCTGGATATTAGAGAAGGAGATGTATTTACCTCTCCCCCATCTTATAGTAGAAATATTGAAAAGGATTCTGAGATTTATCCCTAGGCCCACTGGGTACTAGGATTCATTCACTTATTTATTTGACAATGTTGATTACGCACTTGCTGTGTGCCAGGCACTGTGGTAGGACCTTGTGAACCAAACAGACAAAATCTCTGCTCTCATGGGGCTTATATGCTAGTGAATATGGGGGCCAGAAAATAAAATAAATACGTAAGTTATGTATTATGTTGGAAGAGGAAAAGCATCATGAAAAAAGTAAAGTAGGGAAATTGGAATGGGGTGTATGAAAGTGTGGGTGTCAGAGTGTACCAGGGCAGCCCTGATTGAGAGAGCAAAAACTTGAAAGAGGAGGAGAAATTAGCCATGTAGATATCTAGGGGAAAGGCATTTTAGGAAGAAGGAGCAGCTGGTGCAAAGGACATAAGGAGGGAGCATCCTGGGGTATTTGAGGAGCAGAAAGGTGAGAAGAGTAGGTGATAAGGCTGGAGAGATAATGGGGGCCTTTGGAGGTCATGGTAAGAATGTGACTCTGAAAAACATTTCCCTCTGAGTGAAATGGGGCATGCCACGACTTGACCCATATTTAATGTGACTACTCTGGTCAGTTTACAGAACAGATTGTAAAGAGGCAGGGGTTGAAGCAAGAAAACCAGTAAAGGACCTATTGCAATCATCAAGGCAAGCAATGATGGAGGCTGGGACCATGGTGGAAGCAGTGGCGGTGGTGACAAGTAGTTATATCCTCAATATTTTGAAGATAGAGACAAGAGAATTTCCTGAAGGAATAGATGTGTGGTATCAGCAGGATTGGATCTAAGATTGAAAGCGCTAGAGATTATACAGTTTGAGGACACAGACTGGCAGGATGCTCACCCATCTATCTCTCCTTTTTGAGTACACAGGAAGACTTCATTTCCCAAGCTTCCTTGCAGTTATATTGGACCACGTGACTAAATTATGGCCAATGGGAATGTGAGCCAAAGTGTTGTGCTACTTCCAGTCTGAGGTAGTTAAGAGTGGGTGTATATTCTCCACAGTCTTTCTTGCCTGTGCAGTTGGAAGTGAACGACTCTAAGATGGTGGAATTATAAAATGGAAGCAGCCTGAGCTGCTGAATCATTTGGAGGTAAGCAGAGTAGAAAGTCACCAGAGCCACGTCAGACTGTGACGTGAACAAGAAATAAACTTTTATTATTAAGCCCTTGACGTTTAGAGATTTATTATTTATTGCAGTATAGTATAATGTTATCCTTACTAATATAGTCTAAATCTGAAAAGATGTGACAGAGTCTAATAAGGAGGAAACATATAGCTATGTGTGCATGCATATATGTATATCTCCATAACCCTAGTTCAGTTGGTCATGATTAATATGGAGAAATAACTTTGATACTAGCAATCTGGCATTCAACAAATACTTCCTGACTGGGTCCCTAAGGGGCATGAAAAAGAAAATATTGAAGCTGAAAGAACACAGATATTTTATAATTACCTATAGGTTATACAATTTAAGACTGACCTAAAGAACTCAAATTTTTTTTGCGGTAAAACTTTTTTGAAGTCTGGAAATTGCAGGATGTAGGTGTAGGATCAACACCGAGAGGGAGGCTAGCATTGGGCTTGAGCGCAGGCAGAGAGGGGGTAACGGTAACCTATGAGCAAGCATGACAGCCACCCCAAGAAAAGGAAGAGTCTGAGTGGTTTGGAATCCTAGTTCTGCCATGCTCATAGCCACCTGTGCAAGACAGTAGCCATAGATGAGTCCTTAAGCATAAATCACCATGTAGTTTCCAGAGGGTTCCACAGCTCAGAATGGGCACAGCTAATTGGCTCATGGACAGATCACGTGATCTAAAGGTGTCAGAGCACAGTGAGCATGAGCTTTGGAATAAGATCATCAGATTAACTACCTTATTAGCTCTAAGTCTTTGCTTTCATCTTCTGTGAAAGGGGGTTAATACTTAGCATATTGCCTGGTCCACGGTACATGATCAAAACATAGCTATTATTATCATCTTCTTCTTTATCACTGCCATTTTTCATATACCAAATCTGGAAGTATTGTTGCAAGGAATCTGCCCCATGGAGTCTTGGATGAGCAAGTTGAGATAATGCTAGAGAACTAACACAAGAATATTGATCAATGAATTCTGGTGCTGATCCCTCTGTGATTGATGGGTAGAACATAATTGGATCTTGGGTGGATTTTGGTTCTGAACTCTGTTTCAATTCTTGAAATTTCCAGCTGCATCGCTGTGGTGAAGTTCCTTGAGTTCTAGCTGAAGTCTCTATCTTTTTCATTTCCGTATATAACTACAGTATCCTCTCCCCCATTATTTGTTTAACCCTAAGGGAATCTCTGAACTGACCTGTTCTTCCAGAACTGCTTGGCTATGGAGAATTCTATTTATTGCTCCATAGTTGTTTCTTCACATATAAAATTAGAGCATTGTTCTGTACCTATTCCACTGGCAGTGGCTGATATGACAGGCATGTCCTTAGAGAGAAACAATACCTCATAAACCTAGGGGGGCATCTGGGTTTGATGCTACCACACTCACACAGCAGTCATCATCAATCATCAGTGATAATATAGCTAAGAAGCCACCTGATGATATGTATTAGCCATAGAGACAAAGAGTCCAGTTTATGACTGGAATTAAGTCAGACTTTCTGTGATCCTCAAAATGGGCAGCTCTTGGGATGATCTCTAAAGCCGAGTTCTTGGCCTGCAAGGAAATCTAACTTGTCTTAGAAGCATAAGCACGTGGAGCAAGACGTCTCCTGAAAATTTTAGTCTATGGTCTGTCACAGAGATTGCAATCTCACCATGAGAAAATCATTTCGTCTTTTCTGAAATCTTTCCAGCCTTTAAGAGATTCTTCATAAGAACTCAGCAGAGAAGAGTAAGATGATTATAAGAATGGTATTGGAGGGGCTGGCCCCGTGGCCGAGAGGTTAAGTTTGCGCGCTCCGCTGCAGGCGGCCCAGTGTTTCGTTGGTTCGAATCCTGGGCGCGGACATGGCACTGCTCATCAGACCACGCTGAGGCAGCGTCCCACATGCCACAACTAGAAGGACCCACAACGAAGAATATACAACTATGTACGGGGGGCTTTGGGGAGAAAAAGGAAAAAAATAAAATCTTTAAAAAAAAAAAAAAAGAATGGTATTGGAGTAACAAAAAAGGAGAGACACTTGGAGGAATTAGATTGTTTAAAACATTTGTATTTGCAATTATTTAAATAGAAACTACCTCGGGATAATATTCTCCATTCGCTCCAAAGTCCCTCCTCTTGACCATTGTCATGACACTAAGGTTGCAGTAAATCTCGGATTGCTGAGGAACACAGCTGGTCAGTCTCTCTCCCTTCCTGAAGCTACCATTTGATCCTGCCTGATCTAGTTCCCTGCCCTGGGTCTTTGGACTGTGTAATTTCCATGGCTACTGATTTGCATTATTTCCCCTCCCATTCCTCTCCTGTGCACCTGGGAGATTTCTAGCTTAGTAAGCCTCTGGGAGAGTTCATGGCCTTTAAAAAATCATTCAAAGGACTCCTCTACTTTGATTTATCCTTTGCTAGCTCAGAGTAGATGAATCTCCAAATTTGGAAAAGGGTGGTTTATTTTTGGGGTAGTTAGAATGAAGGTAGCGTCTGCTGTATGCCAGGATCCCAGAGTCATATCCGTTAACTCCTAGGGTAAAATGAACAGAATATAATCTGCATGGCCTTAAATGGGGGCTCAGTGTTAGGCAGTGGAGACATTTTTAAAAATGATAAAATAATAGAAAATTAGCTAAAAATTACAAAAAATGAAAAATAATAGATTACCTATTATTAGAATAGAATAAAATAATAAAATATTGCACATAGTGTTAAGTATTAATTATTTCTTCTGAGATGGTCTTAGAACCATCTGAGGTCAGCCTTGGGTATGCAGAGTGACCTTTAGGTGTTTAGGAAGGTTATCTTTCAATTCTTTGACTCCAATTTACTCTTATGGCACAGTGAATAAACTTTTTCTATGTTCCCTCGTCTCCCTACTTCTCCCAGTTTTCAGTTAAATTATTTCTACTTTGTCAAATCATATAATATTTACATAAAGTTCCTTCCACTCTTTTTCTCCATTTTTGCTTTATTCTCAGCTCTATTAAATATATTCTGTTTTCATCACAAGACTTTTTTCCAGTTTCTCCAGTCACATCTTGATTGGAAGAAACTCATCTGTTAGTAAAATTGTCAGGAAGGAACCATGAGTATAGTTTTCTCTGAATTCTTGCAAATTAAAACTGCTTTTCTATACCCTTGATACTTGAAGGAAAGCTTGAGTAGATATATGATCATTGAACTTATGCTTTCTCCCCTTGAGTTTTTCAAAATTGCTGCTGCGATGTTGTCTTGCGTAGATGTTGCTGTCAAGAAGCCTGAGACCCAATTGACTTTCGTTCCTTACAAGTGGCTTTTCTGCCTACAGATTTTTTTTCTTAATTTTTAAGTCTTAAACATTTTACTAAAATATGTTTTGTTGTTGATGATAGTGCATACATTGTAGGCATTTTCAACATGCAGATTCAAGTCTTTTAGTTTTAGAAAGCTCTTTGGGATTGTAAAGTGTACTCAAATTATATATATGTTGGATCTTCTTTGTAGTTTTCTCCCTCATCCTTATCTCTGTTTGTGTTTTCTTAGCCATTGCTCTCTTCAATGTCTCTGACTACATTTCATCCAAATCTCTTTTCTTTTGAGCACCTTGTAATTTAGTGTCCATTTCTTCGATGAATTTTTAAAAAATTCAACTCATTTCCCAAGGTTGATCAACTCTTGTGTCACATCTTTGTTTTTATTGTTGTCCATTTCTTCACTGAGTTTTGAATCTCTGGTTTGAGATATTTCTTCATTAAACACACAGTTGTATAATGATATTTAATTCATGTTGGGATGCAATGTTAAATTTCTTACATTTTTCCTCGGTCAGCGATTACAGGTGTGTGTATTAGACCGGGGAGAGGGAAAGGGGTGGTTTACTAAGTTTCTTGATCTAAGAGCCTATTGGTAGAGTAAAGTGATATTTCTTTAATAAATGATGTCTTTTTGGGTAAGGAGGTGGGAAATTTGGTGTATTATCTTGTTTTCTACTTAATTTTTTTTTCTGGCAACTGCTTCCTTCTTATTCTTTACCCCCAAGGGCTACCACTCCTTTCAAGTCTCCCTGTCTCTCAGAATCTGTGCCTTTCTAAGACTGCCCCCTCCGGTCACACACACTTGCATGCACCTTCCTGTCAGAGCTTTAGTGGTCAGGACTCTGCTTTACCACCAGTACCAGCTCTGTTTTCACTATTTCCTCAATCAGGGCAGACTTTTTTGGTGGTGATTGTGTCTATATTCTGCCATTGACATGCTCTTGTCTCCTTGTTATGCACTGAATTTTTGTATCCTCCAAAAATTCGTATGTTGAAGTCCTAACTCTCAATATAATGGTATTAAGAGGTGGAACCTGGGGCAGGCTCTGTGGCTGAGTGGTTAAGTTCGCACGCTCCGCTGTGGCGGCCCAGGGTTTGGATCCTGGGCATGGACATGGCACCGCTCGTCAGGCCACGTTGAGGTGGCATCCCACATCCCACAGCTAGTAGGACCTGCAACTATGATATACAACTGTGTACAGGGGGGTTTGGGGAGATAAAGCAGGAAAAAAAAAAAAAAAAGAGGAAGATTGGCAACAGTTGTTAGCCCAGATACCAATCTTTTAAAAAAAAAAAAAAAAAGAGGTGGAACCTTTGGGAGATGATTAGGTCATGAAGGTGGAGCCCTCATGAGCCCTCAGGGATGGGATTAGTGCCCTTATGAAAGAGCCATCAGAAAGCTCTCTCTCCCCTTCCACCTGTGGGGACACAGGGAGCAGACAGCCATCTATGAACCACAAAGCAGGCCTCCACCAGACATCGAATCTGCTAGTGCCTTGATCTTGGATTTCTCAGCCACCAGAACTGTGGGAAATAAATTTCTGTTGTTTATAAGCCACCCAGTCCATGGTATTTTTTTACAGCAGCCCAAGTGGACTAAGACTCTCCCTCTCCTCCTTTCTGCAGTCAGTCCCAGCCTGACTCTCCCCTCCAGTGAGGGCTTCAGAGGCTAGCTCATATGGTCTAGAATGTTTATTTCCCCATTTTCATGAAAGTAAAGTTTGTAATAGTCTTGGTCTTATGTCATGGCAGAGGAGTAACTTGATTTGCCTCCTTTTTGATCTCTATGATTTTGTAGTGTTGTGAGATTTGGCTTTAGGGAGGCTCCATTATCCCACAGGAACATGGCACCCTAAGGATAGCCTTGGTTCTGGAGGGAAATGGGGAAGTAAAAGGGAAAAGGCAGAGCGTAATGGATAGTTTTATTTAGCACCTACTATGTCATTTATCACCACATTCTCAAGTGTGTTGAGAAGGGTCTGACCCATGATGGATGTTTATTAAATATGGATGTATTACAATGCATCAGGTACTTTATATATGTATTATATCTGATTCTACGTAGTAGGTATTATTATCATCAGCTGATAGAGGAGGAAGCAAGCCTCAGGAAGATGGAATAGTTTCCTCTTGGTTACACAGCTAACAAGTAGCAGAGCCAGAGTTTGAGCCCAGGTCTGTCCGACCCCAGACTTTCATTCTGACTAGGCTGCCTTGGGGGGAAGAAATGCTGAAGGAAAATTTGGAAGAGAGGCCTGGGAGTGCAGAGAAAAGAGAAAAAAGGGAGTGGATGAAAAGGAGCAAGAGTTTTAAAGAGAGCAACGCAGATAAAATCGATCAGGAGCTAATTATGCTTTTCTTCATCTTTACTTCTTAATTATGGCCAGAAAAGAGGACCGCAGAAAGGGCGGATTTGCTGCTGCGTTATTTGTTGACGTGGTCACATAGGAAGTCAACCGCATTTAAAATCTGTAAACTCCTGGATTGCTTCATCACAGACGCCTCAAGGGAACAATCATTCCTCTGAGACCGTATCAAAGGCAGAGCAAGAGGGAGAGGAATGAGAACTGCAGATGCAAAAAGTTATCAGAAGGCACGGCGAGCTTGAAACCAGATGGAACCAGAAATCCTAATTGCTGTTGATCTTTTACTACCTGCTTTAGAGTTTACAAAGCATTTTCCCATAACTCATTGCTGTCAATACATCTCTGAAGGACATGGGACTAATGTTAATTACGTAATTTTAAGTACCGGGAGACTAAAGTTTACAGAAGTGAGAGACTTACCTAAAGGTCACAAAGTAGAGGCAAGCTGGGGCTAGAATTTCGATGGGGCTTTTCCACAGAGAGGTATATTTAAATACAGACTGACATGAGCAATAAAAAGATCTATCATCACTTCAGTAACAAAGTTGATTTTTCGAAAATTTACTGGGTCTATTTGACCCTCTCTTTTGGACGAACAGTCTTCGCTCTTGCCTGAGAGAGACTCGATTCCTCTTTGTGCTTTTTAAGATTAGCCAGTTCCTGAAATAAGACAAAATGTACTTTCAACAAGAGCAAAAATAAATAGGTTAACCTTATGTTCACTCTTGTAGCTGACAATGTCAGTATGATTTGATTTGTTCATTTTATTCCGAACACTGTGATCTTAGGGTTAATGAAGAGAGCAAATCTAAATGTATAAAGAGTTTTTTGATTCATGGTGCTCTGAGTACTAGCCCAACTGTGTGCTTCCAATGCAGTGATCAACCATTTTTCTAGAACACAAGACTCTGTAGGTCAAATAGGAGTCAAATTGACAGCACAGAGTAGTGTATTTCTACAGCTCTCGCGTCCATTTACTACTGTATGACTTTACACACCCCTGTAAGACCCCATCCCTCTATTCCTTAGAGTTTTGAGAATATCTTTGATGTGCCCACAAATGCATCCTCTTAGCTACCACATAGAAGCCAGCATTTTCTTCCTGCTTTTCTGAGGTCTACTCTTACGGCCTCTGATCCCTGTGAAGCAGCCAACGTCCACGAGGGGCGCTAGACTTTGGATGCTTGACCAAAGTGTCACAGCTCTTGGTGATACTTGTGGGTGTCTGGGTTTTGGCGACTGATACTTGCTGTCCAGGGCACTGGTGTCTGTTCACCCAGGGCAACTGCCAAGAGCACCTATGAGCACAACACACCCACAGTGGCTAACTCCATCTCCTTGAACTTTGTGCTACGCAATTCCAAAGCAGGGCTTCCTGAGGCTTCCAGAGTCTTCTAGACATCTTAGTGACACAGTTCTTTCTGTTTTCACCCCCAGGCCCATCCTGGAGGGCCCAGAAATGAGACCCTGGGGACTGGGCCAGACACCCACCCAGTTGTGCTCTAATCACCCTCCTTGCTGACACTGAGACATTGCTCTTCTTCATGCTCTCTCTTCTTGCGTGGCCGGTTCTCTCCCAGGAGGATCCTCAGATCCTCATGCAAATATCTTCATGGAGCCCCACTTGCCCAGCCTGCTCTATTTTTCTCCTCTTTTCAGAGGAGCCTGTGAATCAAAACATTTTTAAAAAGTCAAATTTATGCTCCTTTTCAGTAACTTCCTATTAACCACTATAAAATTATCAGAGTTATCATTATTTATCCCCCTCTGTTATTAAAAAAAATTAAATTTTTACTGCCCCTGAGATTTCAGCATAGGGAGTTCAGTGGTTAGCGTATGACTCTACTGGGGGGACAAAAGGCACCTTTCCAATTAAAGTTAATAGCGGGATAACTTCAGACACACAAAGGGAGAAAAAGGCACTTATGAGTCATGGTGAGTTCAAAAGGAAAGCGTTAAGGTGGAATCACGGAGCATCATGGGAAGGGCTATTCAAGCCACCATGTCAAAAAGGCTGATTAACAGCAGTTCCCAGTCGGCCTGATCACCAGGGAGTCTTACTGATAAAATTATTTCCCCTCCAGAGAGAATCTCCCTGAACTGAATAAATGTTTCCCTTCTGAATAGGATTCATGAAAAGGCAGGGGGATGGTGGCAGCAAGAATAAAGAACCACATTCATGGACCGATCCGAAATGTGTAACCTGATATTGTTTATCACTCCTTACATCTTCAATGAAGTAGAAATTTATCCGTGTTCTAAGTCATTAGTGTGCCAACATTTCAAATGACCCTTTACAGATAGTTAGTAATGCTATAACATAAGGAAAGGCGATTCCTGATTATTTAAAATATTATTTTATGGTTTCTCAACTTTTGAGTTAATATTTTCGATAAACCCATTGGTAAATCCTGCTCTGAATAAAGCTTTCTTAAGTTTTGTAGTAATTTAGCAGTATTTTGAATTTCTTATTGTAAATGTTTCTGCTTTCTTGGATCTACTTGTTTGAATACGTTTGTGTTGCCTTATTGCTTTTAAACAAGCTTTCATTTCTTTTCTCCATGAGAAACAAGCAGTGTGCAGTCTATATAGGAAATGATGCAAACCACAGGAAGAAACTGTCCAGTGAGGAAGAAGGGGCTCTGTGTGCTACATAGGACCACATTATTGCAAAGGGTGATATGCTGTTTCTGAATACTATAAATATGTCATCACTCTAATGAAATAGTAATGAGACATTTGTGACTGCATATTTGTTACCATGGCAACAGAGCATGACATCATAAGCACAAATGACTGACATAATTGTAGGCACAACAGGACAACCAAGGAAGAAATCTCGTCTATATCTAATTATTTCTGACTGCAACAGCTGAAATAACACTTTATAAAATTAAATGCAATAAAATGACTTTAAAGAAAATATAATGATAGTGAATGGCTGCAGGTAAAAATAAAGGACCTTCTCAAGTCTTTGCCAAATATGAAATTCCTCTACAAAGAAGTGCCATCTGACATAAACAGAGTTTTTGCCAAGAAATCCAGTTAAAAAGCTGCCAATGATCTTGTGGAACACCTATATTTAAGGGTTGTCCAGAGAAAGAGCTGGAAATCTGGGCAGGAGTGGGGAGTTTGCTGTAAGAGAGGAGGAGAGCAGATGATGTGGCTCTCAGCAGGCAGAGAAGAGGGCTGCGTGCGGAGTCCGGGGGAGGCAGGTATGGCCAGGCCTGCTGAGAGCAGTAGGTCATAGAAACGTAGCAGAGCCTGGCTGAAGGGAGAGTTTGGTGCAGTGGCATCGTTGGAGAAGAAGAAAAGAAGCAACAGAACCAGAGGGTAGGCAGAAGTAAACACAGACCTCAACCCGGGCCTCTTCTCCTTTTGGTGTCTAAGACTTCATTTTGAACACTTATGTGAATTTTCTACATTGCAAGCCTGTTTTTCCTAGTGCGAGCTCTCGCTGCCTTTCCTCAAAATCTTCTCCAGCTATTTCTCGGGGTTTCAGAGAGAGCATCACCTGGGCTCAGAAATAAGTGTGCTCATGTTCTTCTAGAAACTCCAGTTGGCTTGTGGGATTTGCTGTCTGCAAATTATGGGAGGGAAATATGTAGGAACAGCAGGTTGGCTGTGCCTCAGTGAGAATACGCCCTGCCTGGTCCTGCCAGCTCGCCCACTCTCCACTGGCATGCAGGCTTGCCACTAGGCTTTCCTCACCCTCCTCAGGGGTGCCCACACTGCACGGCAGAGTGAGGTGGTGGGGAGGAAATGGCCCCACGTATGCACTGGAACTCAGGAAATCTCTGAAGAAAACTACTGAACGAGCCACCTTACTAAGTGTGCAAAATTGTCCAAAGTAAGGGCAGATATTATGCCACCTTACGTTCTCTTTCTCTCTCCCACTGGTCTCTCTGGCACCCACATATAGACCTCTCCCCATGAACAGACCTCTCTCCATGTACTCTAGGAAAAAACACTCATCATGCACATCAACTAAGGTGTAGGGATCCAGGCCTGGGGCAATGAGGGTGGTGGGATGGAGGCTGGTCCTCGACCCATAAACTCAATCTCTGTGAGAAGCTGTCTCCGCGGCTATTTCAGTATTTCACGCTTTGTCATCAAAGCAACTGATTCTTTCCCTAGCTTCAAATCCTTATGTGAAATTTGCTGTTCGTTCTCTCTAATTCTATGTCTAGTCTGAGTCCAAAGTTACTATCGTTCGTTCCTGGGAAGCGCATTTTCCTTTCTCGGTCCTATTTTAAGGCAGCCGCTGGCCCATGAATCCACTGCTGACCCCGACGCTGCTTACATGTATTTTGTTAAATAGCTTTCTTCGAGTTCAGAACACACTCACCTGCTCTAACCTACTCTGAACCCGATGCTCTCCCCGACTTCCTCATTCTACCTCTGAGCTCCGTTTTCTGAAGATCACTCAGCTCACCTCTTCATTTTTAAAACCCTCCTGCCTCAATCCTCATGTTAGGAATGTATCTTGGACTTCTAATCTGAGACCAACTTGTCCCCTCCCCTGGGGGAGGCAGACCTTCGAGTTCCACCCACATTACTTCTTCTCAAGTCAGTGTGACCACGGCGTTACTCCAACACATCATGGGGGATGTTTTATCCTCTCTTAGGTACCTTCAAATTGTGTGTTACGTTTGGAAGTTTTTGCCCTATCCTCATCTTCCTAAACTAGGAATTTAAAAAAAAATATTAATTTCACAGATTTGCTTAAAATCATAGAATCCTTTGAGAATTATGAATTATCTCCTCAGTAAAACACACATATTCTCATATTCTTATAATACTCCATTGATTGTACTAACGCCTGAGGTCCTTCCTTGGTCTACAGATTAATCAACCCTAAACTGGGTCCTTTTTGGGATTTAGAGTTTAAATTAGCCTTCTCTCCTGCTTGCCTTCAAAATCGCTGCTCCCCTGGGCACAGCGGTGAGCGCTGAGCAGGCCGTCTACACTCGCTGAGAAAAGGAAAGGCCAAATATCTGTGAAAAGGAAGAAATATCATCAAGTCGCCACATTGGGTTATCTTAACAATTCTACTGTAGCTGATAATAACTTAATTTGCATAAATGAACTCGCCTTGGGAAAGGCCTTTAGAGACACTGAGTAAATAAAAATGCAGCTAAATTTCCAAAGGTTGAAATTTCAAACATGGGCATGACGGGAATCAGGTCCAAGTAGCATTTTCATATGCTGCAATCTCTAAGCAAGGTCTTAGACTCAGTACAAACACGGGGGTATCTATCTGTGGGATTGTAATTTATGAATTTGCTAGTTCTTCCTTTCTGAGATTCTCGAGGCTCTTTTTTCACTCGGGACTTGGAACCAACCAGTCTTCTTGTTACAGACACCAGTGAACATTTGTATCCAATGAAGTCAAACCCTAGTATGCATTGATCTCCTACTACGAGCCCCACTGGGCTTGGCTTGGGAATTCTGGCCCAAGCAGTAAAGTGTACTCAACCAGAGAGGACTGAAGTAAAACACAGTTGGATATTCCTCCTTTCTGAGTCATTTCTGGGAACAGAGTCTAAAAATTTATTTAATGTCTATATCCCAGATAGCAATTCAAAATGGATCTGTTCGCCCTAAGTGATGGTGTTTATTGTGTAGGGGAGGAAGACATTTCCTCTTCCCAAATGTGGGTTCGTCTGGCCGGAGAATGAATTAAGTTCACATGAGACAGAATAGCGAGAGGAAATTAAACAAAGCTTTATGAGGAACCATGGCCCGGGGCCTTTCTTCCCGAAGGAAGAAAGGGCACCGAAGAAGTGGGGTGCACAGAGTGGTTATATACCCCCAAACAGGGTGTTTCACATATGATTGAAATGTCCCTTTTACAACAGTCATGAGGCTGCTCTGTCAGCACAGCTCTTGATGGAAACGGCAGATAGATCTGCTGTCTCAGTGAACGCCGAGGGGTGGCAGGTGTGTTGCCTCGGGCTGGGGGGTCACAGATGAGCGCTGCAATTGGTTCCCAACCTAAAGAAAGATGCTTAATCTTTAAGGAGATGCCAACGTTGGGAGGCGGAGGGAAGTCAGTTACAGGAGGTTACCAGAGAAGCACAATAAAATGCAGATTTATGTCCTTGCCTTTGGTATTGATTAAGAGTTTCTAGAGAGGAGGTCATCTCCTTTCTTCTTCCTGGTACAGACAGGGAGGCACCTTTTACAGATAGAGATTTACCTTACAAATGTAAAGGTGTCCTAACAAAGGGCAAATTCCATTCCTCAGAGCCTCCTTCCCTGTCCCAGTTGATCAAAAGCAATCAGCCTCAAATAATCCTGATGCCAGAGACATATCTTGGGGTGGCCAATTTCAGGTCCCTACAATTGATTAGTTCGGAAAAGAAGCCAAAACTTGTTTAGGTTTAAATTTTCCTCAGAGGTGCATATATTATAGGAAAAGTCTACTGTTCTCCCTCTGGGTCCTAAGAGATTAAAAAGTCAATGGCTTAGCTGGGGAATTCATCTTCCCCGGAGGCCTCAACTGAGGGCTGCTTCTAGCCTGAGACTTTGGGGCCGAATTCAGGAGTCTCTTGCTGTTTTCCCAGCTCCCTGTGCTGGTAGACTGGATTTCGTGGAAGTGCAGTGTGTTGAGTGGATTCTCACAACGCTGTTGTCCAAACCCTCATTTTACAGCTGAGAAAATAGAAGCTCAGTGGAGTTAAACAATTTGTCAGATTTCCTTTGTGCTGACTGAATTCCACTCTCAGCATCTCTGCTCCTGTTTCCTCCTCTGTTTTTCTTCCTGCTCCGGGTTGCCCCCACCCCCAACCAACACACAGCAAAACAGATCAAAATCTGGCTTTTCTTTTAATACCTCTTTTCCTAGCATGACTTGAGTATTCATAAAAAAAAAATTTACTCTATGTCTGCATAGCAAAGATATTCTCTGATGATCTAAATTTATATTTTATCTTTGGAATTTTTGTTGTTATTTTTCTGTTTGTGTAAATGTAGGAATAAATGGAACGCTAACTTTAAGGAGCCAAGTGAAGAGTATTTCAAAAACAATCAAATAAAAAATAAAAAATCTGCAGTTTTTCAACCAGCATCATTACTAAAAAAAAATCCGTATTCGGAGTCCTGTGAATAATTATATCGTGTCTGCAAGGTTAACTAAGTGTTAGATGACCAAAGTCACCAAAAAAATGCTTTCACAGGCTGCCAAAGCCAGCAGGGCACCAGCGGGCATGGGTGGCGCTCTCCTTTGGAAAATATGTTTCAGACAGTGATGAAAACGTAAACCACACAAACCGCTTGGTTTCTAAGAGAAGAAGTTTGGAGAAACCATGTTTTGGAAGAAAGCCTCAATTTTCCATTTCACAACAAAACTCTCCGAAGAAATTTTTTTAAATTATAAGAAATATTGAGGATAGCGTGAGTCAAGAGGGCTGAAAAAAAGAAAAGAAAAACCTGGTTTAATCATGAAAGACTTATCAGCCCACCAAACAGAATCGGTGTTATAAAACATATATATATATATATATAAAACATATATATAAAACAGAGAACAATGTCATCTTCTCTCTTTCCTGCCTCACAGCTCCTTGTCGCCAAACCCCACACCCAGCCGCAGCTTTGCAGTTCAAACCTCCCTGAAAATGTTCTTCTTAGAGCTGAAGCTTCGGAACTCTATTAAAAGTGAGATTCTGGTGAAAGAGAAAGCACGGGGCTGCACACTAATACGAACTGATTATAAATCCTCCTCGACCACAGATTTTGCTAAGAAATTAGCGTGAGATCATCTGGACACTTAGAAGAATCAAAGGGAAAAGTGATAGAATGGGGAGATTGGAGACATGGGGACATTCTGCCCAGGTCACCAGGTTGTGTGGAGCTACTGCAGCCAGCAGGCCTCCATCCTTCCGATTGTAAGGACCAGGTGAGAATAGGACCAGGATTGGAACGCTCTGAGCTCTAACCGCATAGCCCTGGGCAGGTGACTCAGCTTCTCTGAGCCTCCGTTTCCTTCTACAAAATGAGGTTATATCTGACTCCTACCTAAGAGCATTATTAGGAGTCATGAATGTGATAACAGAGAGAAGCATGCTTACTAAATTATCAAGTGCTATTCTTTCATAAGGATAAGATTGTATATAATTTTTTTTAAGGAAAATTAGCCCTGAGCTCATATTCATGTCTATCTTCCTCTATTTTTTATACGTGGGACACCTGCCACAGCATGACAATAAGCGGTGCGTAGGTCCACACCAGGGATCCGAACCGGCAAACCCCAGGTGGTGGAAGCGGAATGTGCGCACTTAACCGCTGCACCACCGGGCTGGCCCCTTGTACGTAATTTTATTATTTTCACTTTGTAATTAGAATTTATTATTTTGAAAAATTAAAATGCGTAGAACAAACTGTAAGTGGCTTGGATGTATTCTATTCCAGCAGTTAATTATAAATGCTTTTCTTTTTTTGTTATCTTAAGTAGACATTGAATAATTAAAAGTGATTTAAAATCAATGCCTATCCAGTTTTAACATACCAAAGCAACGTAGGGGAAAAATCTGAAGGTGATTTATCCCAGAAATGTGAAAATGTGGTACACGAAAGACGAGGTCATTACTTTAAAATTATAATAACTAAGTGCTGTTACATTGCTGTGTGTGTCCGTCCATATTAACTTGATTACCATCAAATTTAAAAACAAACCACTCAGGCATACAGCATATTCATTTCACAGCATTTGCTCAACCTTGGGTGAACTTTTCTTCCTATAAAGGTAAAAAATACAGAAAAGGATATCACTCTGAATGCAAAGCTCAGCTCATTAGAGGACACACACTAAGCTGTCACCTAGACAGACTGGTAACATCCCCAACCCTGGGGTGTATTCTCCTACAAATAGCATACGTGTGATTAGCAGGGTCAAAAGGCAAATTGTGTCGTGTTGTATGTCCAGGTCAATACTTACGTAGGCAGAAGACAACTGACAGAGGACTATGGGGATGTGTGTATGAATGACAGAGATGGAATCTGGTTGTTTAGCATGCTATACTCTGAGAGCAAAGCCAAGTGACTGTGAAAGTCAAGGCTTGATTCTGCTTCACGCTCATGCTCCTCCTTCTCCCCCTCGTCAAGTTGTATCAAAACAGTTCTGATGTCCCAGGGGTGAACTTTTCCTTTGAACCAGAGTGATTCATATGCACATAGTCTGTCTGAGCATTTTCAAATCTACCTCAAGGATTCCCAGGAAATTGTATGTTGACTCTCAAGTTTTCCCAAGGTCAAAAATTCATCCCCAAGGTCAAGAATATTTGCAGTCTGGCATACGTGATCAATTTTCCCAGTTCCCTGTGGTTGGTTAAGGTTTGATTTAGTTGGTTCTTGGTTTTCCCTGGTTAGCGTCCCAACTCCATTGCAGGCGGTGTTCATTATAATTACACCCTTCCATTAAATAATTCCTTCCTGTGACATTTTATAAGTAAACTGTGTGTTGACATTTAAAATTTGACTTGGGAAAGAGTGCATATTTGCAGCTGCCCTCTGCTTTGGTGGGGATTTCTTTTACGAAATGTGTAAGGAAAGCCGTGGCCATCACCAGGGTGAGGGCCCTGAAAACTCATAGAAAGCAGAGCCTCTGAACTGCAAGGAAATTTTAGAGTTTACTTGCTCCAACTTCCCAGGTTGGAAATGGAGCTCAGACGAATGTTTGGACCAATGATTTGATCCTATGTAGCAGATAAAGGGCATGAATCCAGATTTCCGGTTCTTTGTCCCATAATTCCATTAAGCCACTCCTAGTTGAAGAAGACATGGGGAGATTATAAAGGTTTCATTTATTGCTTTACATTGAGTCTGAAATATTAAGTTGTATCTCTGGGAAGCATATGCTGTTGGCACCTCACCCATATTTATTCAGTAATCTCAGATTCCATGCACACCATGCTGTCAGCTTTCTCCTGGAAGCATCTATGATCTCCGCCTAAGGGCTTTCAGCAGATGCCCTCAGGAGTAGCTCTCAGCCAATTATGGACTGATAAGTTGTCCCTTAGAGTGGGACAACTCTGAGGTGGGGTCTGCACCATCTCCTAGGTGTCCCCAGTGGGGGTGAGCCAGGTGCTCACAGCAGTGACCTGCTCATTAATGCACCCTTGATGGGCTTCCTTCGCTCTGCTGTTTCTCTTCCACACTCTGCTGGGCAGAATAACGGTCCCCAAAGATGTCCATACCCTAATCCCTGAACCTGTAAATACATTACCTTACATGGCAAAGGGTACTTGGCAGGTGGGATTAAGGTTATGGAACCCGAGACACAGATTATTCTGTATTATCTGGACAGGTTTAATCTAATGACATGAGTCTTAGAAAGTCAAGAACCTTTCGCGGCTGTAGCAGGAGAGAGACGTGATGACAGAAGAAGGGTCAGAGAGATGCAGTATTGTCGGCTTTGAAGATAGCCTTCTGCAGGCAGAAGAAGGGGGCCGTGAGCCCCGGAATGCGGGTGCCCTCTAGAAACTGGAGAAAGCAAGGGCTGCTGACACCTCAATTTTTGTCCAGTGAGATCCGTGTCAGACTTCTCACTTACAGAACTATAAAATAATAAATTTGTGTTGTTTTAAGCCACTAAGTTTGTGATAACTTTTTACGGAGGCAGTAGAAAGCTAATTTATTCCTCTGCTCATTGTGGAATTACCTCTGAAATAAACCTGATGCATCTCTCTCAGGGTCTGGTTCTTGGGACAACCCACTTTGCAGGGTCCCATATGGAGTCCCATCGCTCCCTAGTCTTTAGATGTCTGAGTTCCCTGGTCAGGAATTAGAACTTCGTGTTTCTTAATGTGCCTCTTACTATTTAGCAGAATGCCCAGCAGTGAGCAGTTGTTCCATAAATATGTTGGTTTAATTGAAGGACTAAAAACATCTATTAACTAAGTTTAAGTTCAGCAGTTACATATGTAGTCGTGAGCTGGAGTAGCTATGGATCATTAAAGGCAATTCCACCTCAAATACCCTACCAGTGGCAACCGCATTTTTCTTCTAGTCATTGCAAGGTCCAGAGTTTCTAGTCCTCAGTCATATAGATCCAACCAAAGAGGCCACTTGTTCTGAATCAGGGAGCGAGGACTATTGCCATGAGCTTACATGTGTATCATGTACATTGTGTTTCAATTCATGCCTTTGTTCAAAACAAGGAAGCACTCAGTAATTTTTCTTTTAGTGGAAATATGCTGCTAAACAGTCTTGATTTTATCTGAAACCTCAACTCCTGCAACTTTTAGAAGTGACACTGGCAGAGCTATCAGATTGCAATTGCGGCACAGGCCCCGACTTAGACATTACTGTGGACACCAATATCTGGTTCTCCTGTCCTTCTGAGCTCACGGAGGACTGCACGTCCCAATCCCTTGTGGTTGGATGGGGCCATGTGATTAGTTCTGGGTCAATGTCGCCCTCTGGGCTGAAGCATTTAATCGCCAGTATGACATTCTCCCCTCACTTTCTTTTTCATGATAATCAAGGAGGCTGTGTTCCAGATGTTGCAGCTTCAGGCTGTGGAACTGCTTTCGGTCTGGGTGAGATGGAGGACAGCTGCTCCAAAGACTAGGCTGGGTTTGCAGTGGGCTTTACATCGAAAAGACATAAGCCATTTACATGTTAAACCACTGAGATTTGAGGTTGTTCCTCAGCATAACACTGCTTAAATAGACCCCTGCTAGGGTCACTGTAAATTTGGGAAATACCCCCCAGAAGGATTGGGGAACAAAAGGTAGCCTGTGTGAATGGGCTACCATGGTTGTGGCTTTGGGTGTGCATGTAAGTGTGTAAGTTAGTAAAGCTCACTCAAGTTGGATGAAACTACATTGTGAGCGAGGGGCAGTATATATGTTTGGTGAGCTACCATGTATTTCACAAGAACAAAGATGGTATAAGCCTACCTAAAGTTTATAGCGTCCGAATCAGATTACTAGTGGGTCATACATATTTTGCTAAGCTACAGACAGAATGTCACCATCAAGAGACCAGACCCTCACCATGGTGAAATTGCTGTTGACATACTTCTCCACTTTTTCACAAAATGAATGTGATTCCCATGTATGTAGGTAAGGCATAGTAACTCAATGTGAGTGTGAGTCTGCATGAGAACATTGAGTTGGTTGGAGACTGGAATTTTTTAAAAAGTTTAACATATCAGCTATTCCATTTATCACTTCTACTCAGTTTCAGGATGATTCTCATCTGAGTGAAGCCATGATGAGTCACTCCTATTGTATATTCAGTTGAAGCCAAGTCGGTCTTTGCTGAGCATTCATTTTGGGTCCCAAATGATGCTAGCACACTGAGAGGCCCTTGAGGCAAGGAGTATGCAGTACACTTAAACACTTAGGTCAGGGTTTCTCCACTTGGCGCTATTGACACTTTGGACCAGATATTTCTTTTTTGTAGGGGACCATCCTGTGCATTGTAGGATGTTTAGCAGCATCCCTGGTCTCTACCTGCTAGATGCCAGTAGCTCCCTTAGTTGTGACAGTCAAAAATGTCTCCAGACATTGCCACATGACTGCCAAGGTGGCAAAATCACCCCTGTTGACAATCATTGGCTCAGAGAGATAACAATTAGAGCAAGTGATTTCAGTACATACTATGTCATAAAAAAGATATACACTGAAATTGAATAAAATCAAGTCCTCAAAACAATACAGTACCAGTAACTATAATGAAGAGACAGGAGAGGTCACCGGAGTGCTTCATGGAGGGGAGAGGGGAATGACCTCAGCTTTACAGCAAACAGCACTTCCAGTGTTTCAGTAAATGTAAAGCTCGTATTGCTAAAGCATTTTTTTGGAATCCACTCTTACATTTGCACAAACATACATTCATATCATCTTCATTTCTGGAGGTAAATTGGGAATATAGGATGGTGGTTCCTTGCTTCTCCTTTGGTTTTCTATTTCAGTTCCCCTCCTTCTGATGTCCTTCAAAATCTTTTACTCCTTTCTTCCTCTTCTTCTCTCCTGACCTTTCGATTTCTTCTTGAATCTTCTACTTTCTCCTCTCATTCATTAGAGCATAATGGTGATGGCAGTGGTGACACTAGTGGATGTTTGTTGGTTATTCATCTATCATACTCTCTCCTCTTATCCCTTCCTAATGGCATCCAGATTTTTCTCTGGTTGTTTAGCAACCACAATTTTGGGTAGAATTTACTCCATCAACCAGTTCCCTGAGTGAACTTGGACTAGACCTTAGCAGACTAATTTTATTGCAATAGCTCCAGTTGTCAGTTCAAGGATTGTTCTATAACACAGAATAAGCTTTCTTTCTCCTGGTCAAAGTGATTGGTTCAGGAGTAAGCAAGTGAATGGAGCAGAACCAAATAGAATGAAGGCCAGATATGTTGACTGTTGGTTGCGGGAAGAGAAGATCAATCTTCTTCCAAAAAATGTGGTACGAGGTGGTGTCATGTGCTGCAGCTCTGTAGGCTAACCTGAAGGGACCTGTGGATGGAGTGCACACATGGAAGTAGAAAGGAGCTACAGGAAGGAAAGACAAATGGGGGCTCTGCCTCGCTCCCTCTCTCACAGCTCTATTGACCAGTTGACTTAGGAAGAAAATATGGTTTATAAATAATTCTGCACAATATGCTTGTATCATCTGGAAGTAGGATGGATGGCTATAGCATTATAGTGCCAAATAGGAGTTGTCCATAGACATTGAGGAAAGAAAATGCTCTCAGAGATTTGAATTTTGAATAGTACATCCTGTTGTTCACTTTGCCTCGATGACTACATGGCCAGAGGAGAATATATTTCTACACTACTTGTGGTTGTGGTTGACTATATAATCCATGCTGGCTTGTCTGCGGGATCAGGGTCATGGAAGAAACAAGATTGGAGGATGGTGATAAGGAAGTCTTTTGAAGAAATTCACGGATGGACATCTTGGATGGGCACAAAGCATGAAGACATTTGGGTTCCACATGAATGCCTCAACAGAAAACACTAAAGAGGAAACTCTCTGAAATCACATGGACAAATGCCTCAGGGGTAAGATTGTCCCCTGCTATTGTCACTTGGGCACTCTGCAGTGGTGTGGTCAGATAAACCGTGATTGAGAGAGTACTGTGGTTGGCCCCTTCATAACCTCTAGGTTTGGACTGCAGCTTCAACAGTGTCACAGCTCACTCCTGGGGGCAGAAGTTGGCACTGGCAATAGGAATCTCCCAATTAGAGAAAACTACCATTGTTTGAATACCTACTAGATGTTATTTATTTTATCCTCCATCATTTCTATAAGCCAAATATCATTACCGTTTTTAGATAAGGAAACCAAAAATTTGAGAGGTAAATTAATCATGACGACAGAGCTGGTTAGCAGAGGAACCAACACCTGGTCCAGATCCATCTGACTCCATGGCCCATGCTCCTTTCATAGCACCCATGCTGCATGGGAGTAGTGACTCTCTGGATGGAGGCTGGGTCCATTTGGAGGCTCCTCTGCCCCAGCACAGACTGCTCCTTTGAAGCTGATCTGTGCTGCAACTCTGGGATGTTCATTCCAGTCTCCCTGGATTATGAGTACCTCTCTCCACTCTGCTGCTGCACCCTAGCCCAAGCCTTTATCACCTCTTGCCTGGATTACTGTAATGCCTCCTGACTGGCATCTGTGCTTCCACTGTTCCCCCATATATTTATTCTCAACCTGGAAGCAGCGTGATGCTATTAAAAGTCAAAACATGTTACTCCTTCACTCAAAACCTCGTGGCTACAACCATTTCATTTGGAGGAAAACCATAGTTATGGTAATAGCTATAAAACCTTGCAGATCTTGCTTCATGCTTCCCTTCCTCCTTCTCAGACCTTAACTCCCTCTAGTTCACTCCACTCCAGCCGCAATGACCTACTTGCTTTTCTTCCAACTCACCAGGCATGCCTAGAATCCTATTTTTCCAGATATCCTATGGTTTCCTCCCTCACTTGAGTGTGTTCAGATATCACCCTCCATGTGAGCTCTTCCTTCCTCACTCTATTTAACACTATGTTGCCCCTTCCCAGCCGAGCCCTCCCTTCATCTCTTCCACATCTTATTTTTCTCCATAGCACTTACCACCTTCTACCTCATTCTAGCATTCATTTACATTATTTTGTTTACTTGCTGGTTGGCCACTCCCTCCTTGCCCCACTTCCCCGCTGGACCATAAGTTTTGCAAGAGTAGGACTTGAAAAAAACTTAATAGACTTTTTTTCGAATAGTTTTATGTTTACAAAAATATTGAGCAGCAAGTGCAGAGTTCCCATATTTTCCCTTACCCACCCCCACAACACAGCTTCTCTTGTTAACGTCTTGCATTAGTGTGGGATGTTCGTTACAATTGATGAGCCGATGTTGATACATTATTATCAACTGAAGTCCATAGTTTACATTAGAGTTCACTCTTGGTGTTGTACATTCTGTGAATTTTGACAAATGTATAATGATGTGTATCTACCATTACCATTACAACATCATAGAGAATAGTTTCACTGCCCCAAAAATCTCCTGTGTTCCGCCTATTCATCCTTCCCTCCCTCCTTCTCGTACTTTTTCTTTGCCTCCCTCCCTCTCTCCCTCCTCTCCAATCCATCCCCTGGCAACCACTGATCTTTTTACTGTCTATAGTTTTGCCTTTTGTAGGATGTCATAATGTTGGAATCACATAATATGTAGCTTTTTTCATGTAGCTTTCACTTAGTAATCTTCATTTAAGTTTCCTGTGTGGCTTTTCATGGCTTGATAGCTCATTTCTTTTTATGGCTGAATAGTTGTCCATTGTACGGATGTGTCAGTTTGTTTTTTCTTTCAGCTATTGAAGGACATCTTGGATGCTTCCAAGGGGTGCAATTGTTGGATCATATGGTAAGAGTATATTTAGTTTTATAAGAAAATGCCAAACTATCTTCCATAGTGGCTGTACCATTTTGCATTCCCACCAGCAATGAGTGAGAGTTCGTGTTGCTCCACATCCTTGCCAGCATTTGGTGGTGTTAGTGTCTGGATTTTGTCCATTCTTTTAGGTATGTAGTGGTATCTCATGTTTTAATTTGCTTTTCCCTGATGACATACGATGTGGAGCATCTTTTCATATGCTTATCTGCCATCTGTATATCTTCTCTGGTGACGTGCCTGTTTAGATCTTTTGTCCATTTGTTTAGTTGGGTTGTTTGTTTCCTTATTGTTGCATTTTAAGAGTTCTTTGCGTATTTTGGATAACAGCCTTTCAACAGATATGTGTTTTGCAAAGATTTTCTGCCCATCTGTGGCTTGTCTTTTCATTCTTTTAACAATGTCTTTCACAGAGCAGAAGTTTTTCATTTTAATAAAATCCAACTTCATTCAATTTTTTCTTTCATGGATTGTGCTTTTGGTAGGAGAGTAGGATTTTTCTTCTGTTTTATTCATTGCTTTATCCTTAGCTCATAAAACATTTCTTGGCACATGGTAAGGACCCAATAAATATTTGTTGAATGACCAAGTACTGTTTCTTGGGGAATTATATTCTTTCTTTTCTCTTTTAAGGAAAGTATTCATTTGCTGTATCACTTTTGAGAAGCAAACCCCAGCCCATCTATCTTACCCAAAGGATCCATAATGCAGATGTGGACAGTAGCTACCTGCATGAAGTGAATGGTAGCAGTTGAGAATATGCACGTTTTTTCAGGATGGTAAGAGCTTGGGTCATCCTATTGTCTTAGCACCTTTGGTTAATGTGTGTTCTCACTCTATCTCAGGTTAGCATAAAAATGAAATAATAAGGTTAGAATTTATGATGACACATAATATACTAAGTACAAAAAACGAAAACATGGACTTGTTTCTACGAAAGAGAAAGCTGCTCTTATTTGGGATGGAATGAGCTTGTTTTTGCTTTTTCTTAAAGAGGTACCCTTGTGACATTGAATTACTAAGTAGAGTCAGGAAAAGGCACCCACCAAAGATTGAGCCCGTATCTAGTAAAAGCAAGAGAATGGCCTTTCTTTTTCTTTTTTCTGGGTGAAAAGAATTCAATAAACTTTGATTACATCATGCAGAGATAAATGGAAAAAATTGATCCATAAAAGTATGTAGATGGGTAAAAATCTATGATATAGGTGGAGAGTAATAGGAATGAAAAAATGTTCCTGAATCTGCTATTCTTGGCTAAGATGTGAAGGAGAAAGGCGGGTATAATCTTTTAGAGAGAGAAGTCATGAGAAGTAGCCTAATAATGAGCTTCCATCATCCTTATGCATTAGAGGATTTTGAAAACTCTGAGCGCGTTGCCCTACACAGGTGCTAGAGTTTTAACTTAGGGCTTTTAGGATTTTTTTAAGGAAAAGACTCCCTTGCCAAGGTATGAAAAATCTTCGTCTTTTTCCTATCGCCCTACCCAATCTATAAACAGATACATGACTCCTGGTTGGTACTAGGGTAAGACACTGAAAAGAAAATATTCTTTCATGAACAGTTTGAAGTTTTTACTTGTAGAGAAATGAGGCTGAAGCTGAAGAGCTCCTGCAGGCAGCTTGGGGTACGCGACCTGCACTAACGCACACCCGAGTGTGGCCTCCTTAGATGCTGGCCCTGGGCGCCTGCTCGTGTGGGAGATGACTCATGCCAGAGGGTTTTTAAGGGAGTACCTGAGTTTATGGAAGCTCTGAAGGTGCACGGCCTGGCCCCCCCCAAAAAGAACTTGCTGTTCAGCTGCAAGGGAGGTGACAGTTTCCAGCTGCTAGCACTGTGGGGACCCACCTCAGGTCCCAGCCCCCAGGAAGCCCCCAGACAGGTTGTGTCCCAGAGCTCCCATTGGCCATGGCATTTTCAGAATTGCGTTGTGGTCTGAAGCCCCCTTGCCCAATCCTTCTTCCTCCTCCTTCCACGTCACTGGGAAGAGATCTGCCTGGTGGTCCAAAGGCTCGCCTGACCTGTTGTACTCCATCCTCCTTTCATGTTGCACTGGCCGTATCCTCCAACGGACCCTTTGGACTCACGTCTAGGTGTCTGCTCCCTGGAGGACCTAACTGAGCCAATGTCTTATTCATTTCTAAACATTAAAAAACCTAGCCACATAAATCAATTCTGTTGTAAAAAGTAGTCTTGAAGTATATGGTATAGAGTAGGTAAACAGTACAGAGATCGTCACATCTAATAAGCAATGAATTAAATCCTGGCTCCCATTCTACTCCTCGCAGGAGCCTTAGACTTAGTGTGCGTCTTTCTCCATATTTATCTAGGCATATACAAATAGAGACTATTTTGTATGACACAAGTAACTCCATATTGCATATACCGTTTTGCACCTGGATTATTTTTCATTTAGCAATATGTCTTAGAAATTTTTCCATGCCGGGACAATAAATCTGCCTCCATCTTTTAGACAGCTGTGTAATATCCTATGGTGTGGAATTTCATGCACGTTTCCTTCATCTTTGCATCCTTCTGTTTCCTTGGTTTTTTTTCTTTCTGAATTTTTTTTCTCTAAATAAAAACATATAGATATAGAAATTGCACACAGTAACCAAAATTCAAACTAGGTAAAATGAAATGTAAATGTTCCTTTCTGTGTCTCTCTATGCAAATCCCATTTCCAAGAGACCAACTTTGAACAGTTCTTGAGTTTTCTTCTTTTGGTAATTTCCATTATAACTTTAAGTGTTATACTGCTATTTCTTTTTTTAAGTTTTCAGCAAAATAATAGTTGCCATAGCTAAAACAGGAAACAGCAATAAAGACTTATAGTGAGTAACACGGTTTTAATGGGCCCATAGGATGGAGCAAAGGCATATATCTGTGCTCGGTTCACCATCTCGAATCCAAATTCTGGCTAGGCAGGACGCCATTACGGTTCTATTCCTGACTCTGTCACCTTCTGGCTATGTGGCCTTGGGCCCTCTGTGTCTCATTTTCCTCATCTCCAATATTAGAATAAAGTCATACCTAACTTGTAGGGTTTTCATGAATTGGAGAGAATGGCCTGTACTGTAAATAATGTCAGGTTTTGGATTACACCTGTGGCGCATGCTGACCACGTGATGACCATGTCATCTTGGACCTCTTCTCAGATGTCGATAAAAATGGGACTGGTAAGAGCTCCCTCCCTAAGCTGTGAGGATTCATTTAACGAAATAGCCTGCATAAAAGTGTCTGGCATATAGTAAACCTTCCATAAATGCTGGTTTCTCTCTTTCAGTCCTCTGAGAATGGGTGACTGCTCTAGACGTGAGGATCTTAGATAATTTTCTAC
Source organism: Equus przewalskii (assembly GCF_037783145.1). NCBI lineage: Eukaryota > Metazoa > Chordata > Mammalia > Perissodactyla > Equidae > Equus > Equus przewalskii. The sequence continues at coordinate 13,732,259 of NC_091834.1, read as the reverse complement.
AGCAGCCCTGGGAGTTCATGAGCTTCTTGATTGCTTAAAGAATGTCTGTTGCGTCTGCAATTGTTGCATGAGCCTAAACACTTCAGTCTTTGATAAAGAAAAAAAAACATTTCTGATTCTAATGACGACAGAGAAATGCAGGAGGACGCAGATTTCTTGTATTTCAGATTAATGTGTGATTATTCATATGTCATGACTAGGAACATTTTTACTGATTATTTGAAGGAGAAATGTCATTTTATTTAATTTTCATTAGCATTATTTTTTTCTTGGTTATTAGCTCTTCCAGTGTTAAAATTAATCACAGTGGACTTTATTTTGCATTTATTTGTGATTTTTATTAATGTGAAGAAAACCTTCTAAATATAAGGAAACATGAAGATTTAGTATAATGTTCCCTTAGTTACCAATCTTTCCCACATATTCATTAGGATTAATCATAAACTTTAAAAAATTTCCAATTATGCTTATGCAACAAAAGATATCTGTTGCAACTTCTAACACTAATGATGTAGTACAGGAAGATATTTCAAATTTCTGGTTGATTGTCCAAGGTAAACACATCAGTGGATTCTGGGAGCATTGCCCATTTCACGGAAGAATTATAGCTAAAGGGAAGTACCGGCAGCAATATCATAGAACATTAACAATTTTGTGTGTTTAGAAAAGTAACTCTAGTGTGGAAAGAAAAGTCTTGAGGACAAAGGCATATCTGATGTTGGTGTGCAATGTACTATTTGAATTAGTCTCTGCCTTTCCTGTCTCTAGCTGATTAGATTTGGGTGGGATTTGGCATACTGGGTATCTTAGGCTGGGTTTCCCATATGTCAGCCCCTAAGCTGAGGTGCTACTATAGTCAATGCATTAAAGACACGCTCCCAGGGGACACTAGTAAGGAAGTGGGAGAAGCAGGACAGGGACTGGGAGGGTGCCCAGCCAGGGTGCGTTTCAGCCCAGTTCTTAGTGTGCTTCCACAGGGAAATTCCCTAAATTCTTCTCCAGACAGAGTCCTGTTGTGAGTGTACAGGGCTTTCATGTTTCCTCTTCGGTCAGCCACTGGGGCTGTGAACGCTCAGGCACTTCCAGCTGCAGAGACAGCAGATCTGGTGGTTTAAGGACAGTTCCTTCCAGAAGGTCACACATGCGAACTGTTAGCATCAAAGCACACAGCAGAGGGAGGAGGGTGCACAGAACTGGTATCAGAACCAAAGAGTCTGCCCCAGAGACAGTGTCTACACCTGGGCAAGACTGTCAAAATTCGAGCTTGAATTCTAAGCCAATCTGGACCGATCAATGGTATTGGGAAAGAAAACTAGAGATGTCTTTGGTAATACATATGCAGCAGGAAAAAAATAAAGCTTGCAGATTTATATAGATCCATTTTGAAATTGTCTGTGCTTTATATTTTTAAGTTAAGAGTCTAGCAGCTTCTGAGATGACAATGGATAAGAATTCTTAGAACCAACACGGCCTGGATTCATCTGTTCCAAAATGGTTTATTGCTTAGTAGGCCCGCCATTTCTGCTTATAGAGGTAGATATTAGTTCATACAATGAATATTCATGGAAGATCTAACTATGTGTCATGTATTCTGCTGGGCACTCTAAGAAATATAAGCACTGCTCCAATTCAGCATTCAATTTAATGATGAAAATAATCAAAACTGGGGAAACAAAGTCATTGTAATATTTAGGCAAACAGGAAGAGCCAGAGAGTAGCAAAGAGGGAGTAAGGACTTTCCCAGGCTCTTGACGCACTGAGTTATGATTCTGAGTTATGACCACATGAGCTAGCTCATATATATAAATAAATACAAATTCTGTGGGCCTGCTAATGTGCATCGGCTGTCACCCGTGTAGAACACTGCTTCTCAAGCTCATGCACGGAGAGCTTACTAAAACACACATTTCTAGGCCTCACAGTCAGAGACTGATTCAGGAAGTCTCCGGTGGGGTCTAAGAATTTGCATTGCTGACAAGTTCCCAGCTGCAGCAGATGCTGGTGGTCCTCGGACCACACTTTGAGTACATCATTGATGTAGAACCTTTTGCATATGTTCGCAGGCTACGGGATTTTTTTCATGGAAAACCTCAGTAGGCAGTGACACATCAAAGTCATTTTTCTGGAGTTGGCAAATTGATAGATTAGCTTTGCTTTTCCTTCTTTATCCTTAGGTTGATATTTTGATGTGAATATTTTGATGAGGCAAGAAAGTAAACTGACTGTGTCATTACATTTATTATAGAGACCTCAGCACATGCATACTTAATTGAGTCCTGAGGGATGTTAGAAGCAAGGCTTATGTTGCCACGACCTTGCTGACCCTCTTGGTTGGTTAACAAGATAATGATCCATTTTTGTTTCTTTGCTTTCAACAAGATAAGCTTCTTGTGTCCATGCAAAGTAGAAAACCTAGGACTTTGAAATCAGCCTCAAAGGGCCACTGGATCCATCTGGAATAGCCCAAATGTACTCTCCAGTAATATTGGTTTATTTGTTACAATCTTGGGTTAAACCATTAATTGGTTAGACATTCTAAACTCTAGCAGGAACCTCTGACTTTCTTTATTCCCTTCCCTACCTCATTCTCATTTCTTTCTTTCTTGTTTTTTTTTTTTTTTGAGGAAGATTAGCCCAGAGCTAACATCTGCTGCCAATCTTCCTCTTTTTGCTGAGGAAGATTGGCCCTGAGCTAACATCTGTGCCCATCTTCCTTTACTTTGCATGTGGGACGCCTACCACAGCATGGCTTGCCAAGTGGTGCGGTGTGGCACCTGGGATCCGAACTGGCGAACCCCGGGCCGCCGAAGCCGAACGTGCGAACTTTAACCGCTAGACCACCGGCCCCTCTCATTTCTGATCAATGATATCAAGAAAGAGGCCCTCTGATATGTGTCAATGACAGCCTGAGCTCCAATATCACAATGAGGCTGCTGTAGCAGGAGACTGATTTTCTTGAGTAGGAACAGTGAGATTGCGAATAGAACCAGACTAGGGAAAAGGCACTGTGGTGTTTCTCGCGCTGGAGAGGTTGTGGACTCCTTGTGCTCTTGGAGGTCAGCAAGACACAGTTTCAGAACAATTGCATTGCGTTTCAAATGATAGCACTTAAGCGATATCTTTGTGCCAATAGATTTTGCACGTAGAAGCAGAAATGCAGGGACTGAAATAGAGTGGCAATACTCAGTGACAAAATGATTAGCAAGGAAGTTTAGAATATGTTTACATTGATTTGTTTGGGGTTATAGATGATGTAAAAATTAAGTGAACAACCCTTATAAAAAACTTCTAGACGTCTGGCAATAAATCTGTAGCGCTCCAGAAGCCCGTTTGAAAATCATGTTCTGATGGATCTTGTGGATGGTGTTCCCTCTTTGGATTCATTCTCCATCTCCCTTCTCATGAGACTGTTATAAAAAGCATAACATAATGAGCATCTTCTCACAGAGGCATATCTCTGCCCTGACCCGCTCTGCCTTAACTTTAGAAGGCCGTTTCGGGATGAGCAGACAGCATAGGCTGCTCTGTTCTAGGCTACGGGGAGAAACATTTTCCATATAGTTCATCATCCTTTCATGCTTTTTACTGTTCAACCTCGAAGGCTACAGTCAGACCACAAGCAGAGGGGCAACGTCTAAGCAGAATGCTCCAACTACTTTTATTTTTTTAAACCACTTTGTTGAAGTATGATTGACGTATGAAAAGCTGTACGTATTTCATGTATGTGACTTGATGAGTTTGGGGTTAAGTATACACCTATGAAACACTCACTACCACCAAGGCCATAGACGTATCCATCACCTCCCAAAGTTTCCTCCCACTCACTTTATTATTAATAATAGTAGTAGTATTGTTTATGTGGTAAGAACACAACTTTCCTCTTGGAAAATTTTAAGCATACATACGGTATGGTGAGCTATTGGCACTATGCTCTAGAGCTCCAGAAGGTATTTCTCTCGCATAAAACTTTGTACTCTTTGACCATCACCTCCCCACTTCTCCCTCCTCCCAGCCCTTGTAACCACCATTCTACTCTGCTTCTATGAGTTTGACTATTTTAGATTCCACGTATAAGTGAGATCGTACAGTATTTGTCTTTCTGTGTCTGGCTTATTTTACTTAGCATAATGTCCTCTGGGTCCATCCACGTTGTCACAAATGTCAGGATTTCCTTCTTTTTTCAGGCTGAATAATATTCCATCATATATATCATATATATAAACATCTTCCTTATCCGCTCATCCACCGATGGACATTTAGGTTATTTCCATATCTTGGCTATTCTGTCCCTCAAAGGATCCCTCAAATCTTACCCAGAATCCAACTATGATCACAAAGGTAGGAGAATAGAGAGGGATTTAGGGCTAAGGATCAATTTTATATAGAAAATGGTGTGTGTGTGTGATGTGTGTAAAAGTGTGTTGTGTGTTAGTGTGAAATCTAGGGTAATGGAATGTGCCAAAGAATCCTGGTCATACCCGTCATAGTGAATAAAGTACGCTGCCCTATCCATGAGTATGTTCTCTGGTAGGAGGCGTGGCCCTGCCCTGCATTGTGAAATAGATACTCCCATCACAGAAGCATCATGGGAGCATTTCCCATTTCTCTATTATTTAGAATTCAAACTTCTAACGTTAGCTTGAGTTGCCGACAGGACAGCCAGGTTTCCGACTTTTTCATTTTATACTAGCTGAGTTTTTATCCAGTGTGGGATGAATGAGGAATCACTGGATAGTTTGGAGGAAGACTCCAAAACAAGGAAATTTGGTCAGGATTATCATTTAAGACAACAGAGTCTTTGAAATCCTGGGCATTGCTTCAACTTGAAACAACAATTATGAAAGTATGTAATTGCAAAATCATGCTGTCTGTCCCAGACCTCAAAGAACATTCAGTGGATGTTCGAATATTTTCTATGATGTCAACCCATCTTTACAACATATTATCTAAAAATCTGAGCTCATGGGTGATTTCCTGAAGTAGTTATTACAATTTTTTTCCAGAATCTTTTTCTGTCTTATCTGGATTATTTACAATTGCCTTTTGGAGTAACATTCCACTCCAAAGTATTAAGGACTTCTATTTAAAATTTTAGAGTCTCATACCATAGAATCATGATTTGCAATCCCATGTTTCTAATATTGATGATCTCAGTGACGTTTTCCTGGTTTTCAAAGGGTGATAAGGTTCGCTTTCTGCCTACTTCATCACCAGCTTATTTCTAAATGCAGATCAAAGTCAGGTTTATTGCATTTTTTTCCTTGAATAATTTCCACTATCAGGAGATGACTTTCACTTTAGTTTCAGTAAAACTTATTTTCAAGTTGCTACAATTTCTTTGGAGATTTTTGCTCTTGTTTTTTTATTTGAGTTGAAACTCAGGAGAGTCTAGGAAGACACTGATCAATGGATTTACTTTTTGGACTTGGTGATAAATGAGTATCAGTCCCAATTTGAGCAACAACGTCTATACGTTTCACAGAGACGGGGAGGATCATCAGAAATTCTTAAGGAATTTTACAGTAGAGGATTTGAGGCACACAGGTAACGATTATATGGTCACCAAAGTGTTTGCAAGACTATGTACACTTGTGGACACCGGAAAACTTTTGAATTCAGACACTTTGCACAGACGGTAGAATTATATGCCACCCAGATCCAGGTAAAGGCTAGTTTTAAATTGCACGTGTGCACAGAATTGGCAGTTCCAATTGGTCTGCCATAAGCTGTTGGGAAATGGGTGATTTCTTGAAAAATATTTATAGACGAAAAACGCAGAATAGTACTCTCACCTTTACAAACAGTTGTAGATCTGGTTAGAACTTCTTGCACTAAAATAATAATTTGAGAAGGAAATTTGCCTCTTTCTTTAGCCATTTAGGCAGTGGGAATATTACACTGCCTATTCCAGAATTATGTAATTTATTACTATTTTAGGAATCAAGTGATTTTTAAATTAATGCGCTAATTTATTTATTTTCTAGAGTTTGTGCAAAAGAAAAATAGGACCCTGAGCCCAGGTCGTCCTTAGGCTTACTTGCTTGTCTGCTTTTGGATGCTCTTAATACAATCCATCGGAACAGCACACATCCACCTTCCTCTCAGAAGCAGTCAAAGGACAAAATTGCTGTCCCAGGAGACATGCTTGAATCACATCCCCCAAGCTTCTCCAAATAATGTGCCCTGAATTCGTTTGGAGAAATAGAAAGAGAAGCCAGGCACAGCCTCGCACACTCCTGATTTGGGTTCTAAAATGATGAAATGAATGAAGATGAAGGGGCTTGTGACACATCTCTCAGTCATGGGCACTGACCTGTCATACATCTGTGGAAGTCACAATCAACCCAGGGGCTTAATATCTTTGAGGTAATAGGGAACTTCTCTTTCACGCAGACCTAAAGAAGTGAATTAAGGCTTGTCAGTGTGATTTTAAACAGACACAACTCTGGTTTAAACCTTCTCCCTGGAAGATAGATGGATACCCAGCATCATAAGTTCAGGTTATATTCATTGGTTATAAGAGCCGATGAGATAGAAAAAATGATAAAAGATCTCCAGGGGACATCAACCGATGGGCCTGTTCTTTGAAACTCTCTCCGTCTGCGTGATCTGGAGACTCGTCCAAAGCCGGGGCGCCTGGTTCAGCCCTGCCTTTTCCACCCTTCCCTCCTACATCACTACAGCACTTGCCAATGGGCCTAGAAAAGTCTTCACCCCACTTGCTGTTTTTCAGATGTCTGTGCTAATAACTTTTGTATTGCTTTGTGTATTTTCCCCAGTGGGTATGAAGGGTTCCAATTCTGCTTAGGCAAAAATGACAAAATCAAATCTTCATTGGGAGGAAATGACTTGTATTAGAAATGCCATGTAAAGACCCTTCTCTGGGTTTTATTGGTGTCCTGGCCTGGTCAGGCAACAGACTCTGGGACCCAGGAGCAGGGAGGAACCACCCAGTAGGGGGATGGATATATCACGATATCTGGAGGAATTGCTTAATGCATGACTTTATGAAAAAGAAAATATAGAAATTAGCTGATTGAAACATACTGCTGAATTAGAATCGTGTATGTTTTATAATGACGAGGCCCATAAATATAAAAACACCAAGTATGATAATAACATATTCTCCTCATGAGGGAAAATCCTGATACACTTAAGAAGCTGGGAGAGCTTTAGCTCCTCCACCCCCCACAAAAAACGACTGAAAAAGTCTGGCTGGAGAGGGGAAGCAGAAGAGAGAGTCAACAAGTAGTCAATCTTTGAAAGGAGAGCAGTGAACAAGAAGGCCTGTTGAAAAGTCACGTAAGATGAGCACCAAAAAGTGATGATTGGCCATGGAAAATACCCCCTGGGGGGTTCATCCCATTTTAGATCACTCTGAAGCCTGGACTTACTTCTGGACAGGGTTTGGCCCCTGGCCATCCCACTAACCCTGGGGGCCTCTGGTATCGCCGCACCACCGAGCAGCAATCTCAGCGCCAGGCTACAGATAGTTCCTTGAACCCCAGAAAGCCACTCGGTCTCTCTGGCCTCCAAGCCGACATGCCCAAGATCCCTGGGCCTGCTGCTCCATGCTGATCTTGTGCTCTGAGAACTTTCCCTCTGTGCAGCCTAGCTGCGACCTCACTCCCCTTGCCCAGCCACATGAGCGAATTGGTCTGTTGGCATATCACTGCCATCCATGCCAACTTGGAGTCAGCACAGAAAAGACATGGCTGTCCTGCTGATCATGATTTTTGCCCATACACCCCTGTCAGGGAGACAGCTTGCATGGGATTCTCTTTCCTTTGGTGAGGAACTGGAAATAGGGTGAGAATGGGCATATAAGACTATGATGACTTTTGGAGGCCCTCCACGGCCTGGTGTCTTTCACAGGCAATGGGATGTGTTTCCATACCTGCCGCCCATAGGAAAGGGAAGGAAGCCTAGGAGCTTCTTACCTGTCTGGGTGTGAGCATTCTAATGTTTTCAATATGAGCGTCCTGGAGGATCTGTGTCAGCCAACCAGGGCCTTCACCTCTTCCTCACCATGTTCCGTGTGGCCACATTTGTCAAGTGTGAAGGTATACTCTGCACTGAGCTACAGAAGCAGAACCTGCATCGAGGATTTGAGTGCAAGTAGCTCGTTTGGGAGATGATCCCAGGAAACATATGTCCTTAATCCTACTGGGGAACTCTGGAAGGCAGTGTAGATCATGTGATTCAGAGTTACCCCACCCGAGGGTGGGAGTTAAGGCATTTCCACATTACCTCCTCTCGGTCATTGGTGCAGGGCTGTTGGGTGAGGGCAGGTTGACCCTCTGGCATTCCAGCCTACTTCTGGGGTGGGCAACATGGGCTCAGGCCGCCAGAGGAAGCACTTAGGCACTGATGGCCAGACACCGGCAGTTGGAGGTCAGGCTGGTGTACACTGATGGGATATGGAGGAAGAATGCAGGCAGGACCCGGGAAGCCTCTGTAAGTCCTCTGAGCTCTCCCTTCCTCCCCATCTTTACCCACAATCTCTAGAGAGCCTTGCTTCAACAACTGTGCATCACTGAACTCACTTCAGGTACCCTCAGACCTGGTGGAAGGGAAGGTTAGGCACAAAGAACGGGCCTACTGCTGGCCTCCTACGTACGCAGCCCTGTGGGAGGTTTGCTATGTTAGCCAGCTCATGGAACCCAGGCCTACTCAGCTCAACAGAGGTTGTAATTATGACAGGCCAAATGGCTCCTTTAACATACCATGGGGGTTCCCCTACAACCAAACTCATATTGCTGACACCCAAACTCTGCCTCTGCTTCCTCCTCATCACAGCATCCCAGGTTCTGGAACTTCCTTAATGTTTCTGGAAACCCTGCAACCAGTCCCCACTAATTACTGGGCTTCTCTGTTTGTCAGCCTACATGTCCTACATGTGGGTCTGAGCTTCATTCAGTGGAGTCTCGACATGAGGAGCTCACACACGTTGGTGGAATAGTAAGGCAAAGAGATAAATCTGTACTTGGGAGACACTCAGAGTGAGGTGCACGGATTCCTGTCCCCAGCTTCCAATGGGCCTCCTAAGGTCTTGAGTATGGGGCATTCTGGCAGGACTATCACACAAAGATGGCGCCCAAAGTCTTAGCACAAGGGTGTGGTCTCTAGCAAATAAGGAGAACCATGCCCCCTCTATTTCAGCCTCTGTAGCCTCAAGACAAAGAATTGTTGTTTTTTAATTAATCAGTCAATCAGCCAAGTAACAAATGTTAATTAGGCAACCTCTGTTTGCAAAGCAAAGTGGCAGATGCTGAAGGAAACGCGCAGATGTTGGAAATAGTTCTTGCCTCTGGCAACTTTACAGTCTAGATGAAGAGATCAAATATATAATGTGTGACTCTAAGGTAGTGTGACTTAATTTTTAGAACAAACGTCAGAATTTTTACATGGCTAATTCCTCTTCATGTGTTCTCATATTAAAGTATCACTGTTTCCAATTACGTAATGTTTATTATTACAGTTACACAGCTTTGCGTGGTGCCGTGTTTGTGGTGACTATGTTGGACAGCAGAACTGTGAAAATGAGATGATTTTTCTCAGCCACCATATAACCTGAGATGATTCTCCTTGATCACCGGACAGGGATGTAACATTTGTTATTGAATATGCACAGGGCATGAAGATGCAGTTAGAGAAAATGTGGAGAGTGCGGAACCAGCAGTGGGGCAGAGGCAAATTTATTTCACCATTATTGATACTGTCATTTGAGCTTGTATGGAAGAGAGGATTTTCACTTCAAAAAGCCTAATTTAGTATGATTCTTTCTTTACATGGATGAGAGCCAATTTTTAGAGATAGAAAGTACTAGGCATCTACTGTGAGCCAAGTAATTTATATGTGTTTTAGCCTCACACAACCCTATTAGGTCAATTTTGGTTTCTTTCATTTGCCAGATGAGGAGACGGAGGCTCAGAGAGCTTCGATAAGCTGTGCACCCTCCTATACCTAGAAGTCAAGGCGGGTTTGAAGGCTGTTCCATGGGGCCCCATAATCAGTATAATATACTGCCTCCACCCAGTGAACGGTCTCTCTCAGCAAGGGCTGCAATTAATAGAGGCCTTGTCTCTTCACTTAGGTGTAAAAGAGAGCGTTGCCAAAAGCCCAGGCATGGCTTTATTTCCAGGATAACAGGGGCTGAGCTGAGACCCCAGCCAGGGCTGCCACATTTTTGTGCTGGCACTGCCCAGACACAGAGGAGGCTCAAGTGACGTTATCTTTGAGAGGAACAACAAACTCTGTGCTTTATCGATGTGGATTCAAAAACCCGAATCTAATTCTTAGTGTGAGAGATAGAGAGCAAGGGAGAGGCTGAGAGATGTCCTAATAAAAGAACCAGCGCAGTGCAAATTCCATTTCTTAGAAAGAATCTTAAGAAGTTCTTTCTTTTGTCTGCATTGTCATCGACTCTCCACCTGCTGTGCTCGCTTTCTCTCCACTACCCCTTCCCCTCAATATGCATCGAAACTTCTTTCTCCTCTTTTGTTCAGTTTAGCAGGAAAGATCTTTGGAGCAGAAGGAATGGGCGCTTTTAGCAAGCTCAGATATCAAATAATTTTTCACCTCCCTGTAATTGAAATCACAGGACCAGGATTTGCGTCCCTCTGGCCTGCTCTTCTCTTGTTCTCTGCGATCACAGATGGAGTGGGGCGAGGGTGCTATTGACTCCCCACAGCTTGTCATCTGACAGACAGACACCCCAGCCGAGAAGAGGTCTGACTCTTGGATGAATTCTTTCATCCTCAAAGGGGCTTCCTGCAAAGGAAACCATTAGTGTTTGCTATTGGGTTTCTACTCCCCATGGTGTCTAAGAAACCATTCATTTAATTTTGTGACATTTTGAGTGGATTTGGAGAGCTAAGCTCATTTGAAAAGGCCTGTTCCTGTCTAGGAGGACAGAGAAAATGCAAATAGAATCCAAATGGTCAAACTACTGGCAGGCTGAGTGTGGGCCTGCCTGGCCTTGGGGCGTTTCTGCATCTCTCTTCAGCTTTCAAGACACATGTCATGGGTTATGTTCCTAATAGTTGGTGATGTGGTACCCAGCCCAGCCTGTTCCCTCTTCCTGGCCAGGAGCTGACCTCAGAACATGAGAAAATTGGCTTGAAGTTCAGCAACACAGGGCTTAAGAAATCTCATGTAATAAAGAAAATGACATTGTACACATTCCTTCCTAATCTTGATCTAGTGGACGAAGGTGAGGGGACTATCAGGTAGAGAGGACGTGCTCCAGAGTCTGGCAGTCCTGTGTGGGAGGGCCAGCTCTGTCACATGCTGGCTGTGTCACCTGGGTAAGGTCACAGTAATGCTGTTAAAAGGTGTAGAGGTTACCTGCCTTGTGGGGTTGTCCTGAGGCCAGGGATGAGATAATTTATGTAAAATACTTAGCATAGTACAGTATGTAGTAAAATCACAGCGCATGTCACTGATACTGTGTTCAGTATCGCTTTTCCTTTTATGCTAGTTATCTATGGCGATTCTTTTCCTAGAGCCGCCTGTCCAATAAAAATACAATGCAAACCACATGTGTAATGTCAAGTTCTCTAGTAACTACATTAAAAAAGTAAAAAGAAATAGGTAAAATGAATTTTAATTATATATTTAAACTGCCAAAATAAAAGAATATTACCATTTCAACATGTAATCTATATAAAAATTATTAATGCGATATTTTACATTCTTTTTTTCATCCTGAGTCTTTGGAATCTGTGTGTACTTATGCCTCCAGATCATCTCAGTTCAGATGAGCCACATTTCAAGTTTGCAAGAGCCACATGGAGCTAGCGGTTACCCTATGGATGTGCTCACCGAGGCTCTGTGACAGATAGGGACTATATGCCACTTGATATTCAGAAAAAAATATACAAAACCACTAAAGGTATCTTTTTGACGATTCCATTTTTTAAATTCAAGTCTTTGCTCTCTTTTTGAGTCAAGGTTGATGATTTGTATTTTTCTAGATATTAGTCTATTCCATTGAGATTTTAAACTTAAGTATTAAATGGTTAACATATTATTCCTTTGTAATCTAAAAAACTTCTATGTTTATGGTTATATCCTATTTTCCATTTCTAATATCATTGGACTCAGAGATGTTATGCCCATTTACCCTAGCAAGGTATACAGTTACTGAAGGGAATATGCACATCTCTTTTTTTGAGCAATCTTAGCGAATTTCCGTTTTAACACAGATATGGGAAGTGTCCTTTGTGTTTAAAGCCAGGAGGTCATGAATGACCTCGGTTAGAGCAGATCTAGAGGCAGAGCTGAAACAAAAGCCACATGACCATGGACCAAGCTAAAAAAGGGAACCAAAGATGTAGAAACACAGACTATTGTAAAAAAGAGGACCAAATGAGAAGAAGCTATGAGCAGCTGGGAATGGGGAGAAGTGGTACTCAAGATTAAGGAATGACCAGCTACTAAGTGGGCAGGCTGGCACTCATTCCTGACCCTTGTCCACCCAAACCTACACTCTCACAGAGAAACCTCCCTACCACGGGCCCAAGAGTCATCCCCTGATACAAGCGCCCGTGGCAGCTTGTGCTTCTCTTTTGTAGTTCTTTTAATATTTGTCACGATATACTCATTTTTTATTTGTCATATACCATCTCTCTCATCCACTAGACCCTCAGCTCCATGAAAGGGGAAGTCATGTCTGCCTCATTTGTCAGTAAGTTTTCTTGTACCTTTCTGTCATAGTAGTTGGCACCTAGTAGGCTCCCAGTAAATATTTCTCAAGTGAAAAATGCAAAAATGCACTTCAACTTTGATTTTGTGTTAGAGGGGAGGTAATTATGTGGTGCGGGGAAATTACCATCAGCTATGAAGAACAAGCTATGAGAGAGAGTATAATTATAACAAAATCCTTCACAAAATGGGATTAAATGGGACCAAGAACAAATATAAATGGATAATTATTAAGGAGGAGGAAGAAAAGAGACACTCATCTGTTGAAGAGGATTAAAAGACTGGAATATGGGTTTGTAGACGAGAAAAAAATTTGGGACCACTATCTCCTGATAACCTTAAGTGTTTTGATGAAATGAGATGGGAGCTAATGTTCTCAGGGGTGACTGAGGGGTGTAGTGAAGGTTTGGGACAGTCACTGAAGGGAAGGGGGGAAGGGAAAAGAATTGGAAGAGGACAAGTGAAAGGATCAGTGATGGAAGATGGAGAGCACAAGCAGGGTTGTCTCCAGTCCCTCAGCAGCCCAATTGGAAGAGAAGGTGGATTATGGAAAGATCCAGGGTGAGGTTTCAGATGGCTGGGTATAGTGGAAGTCCAGGCGACTGAAGCCACTGAGGAGCTGGTGAGAGTATTTAGGGGACTAGCCCTGGGGTGTGGACTGGGCAGGTAAGAAAGTGCAACCAAAAGGCTACCACTAGGGGAAGCATCAAGGAACAGGAGGATGAGGTCAGAGAGGTGGAGATTGCAGTTTTAAGTTTTCATAGATAGAGTTATTCCAGTGAAGGCTAGGTCCCTGGAGTGACCAGAGACGTAGGTGACTGAAGCCAATGAAAGTGAAGATGGGGTTTGGATGGTTGTTCGCCTGATGACTGGTGATCCCGGCATGCCTTTAGACTATGTGTTGCAGAGGAAGATTCAGGTTGCATGTCGTGATGACCATGGCAGGGAGGGAGTAGTTGATAGATGACAGAAGGAAGGGAAGGTCGAGGTAGAGGGAAGGGTAGACCCCAAAACTGGAGGATATATGACGATGAAGAGCAAGTAGTATGGCAACTGTTTTGACAAACTAGGCTCTTGGGACAATGTCTGAAAAGTCTTTAAGACTTCTGCAGGTGCCCTTCTTCTGTTTCCTTGCATCCATGCTTTCTCAGACACTAAGAACCATCCTTCCATCTCTCCCACGCCTTAGCCAGTCAGGCAGCTATATTGAGATTTATACGCCCAGTCAGCCTCTAGGTTTGATTAGGGACCAGAGGTTCTCAAAGCCCAGGAACTGAGATGTTGAAAGGAAACGTGGAAAAAAATAGGCGGAACTACCTCCTTGAAGTTATTGCCAACGACCAATGTGCTAATGACTTTGTAGTCAAAATGCCCACATCATTTGTCCATCTGAGGAATGCTTGCGCAAATAAAAATCAGTTTGTTTTCATTAGCGTTCTCATCACAGCTTTAGGGGAGTCATCACTCATGTTGGATTTTGCATTAATAACACCATGAAATTCAGGATCATAAAATGTACCCAAGTTACTTAGAAAACATTATGAGTCAGCATTTCCCCTTGTCCCTCCTTTCTCCCAGGAACATTTGTGAGCCAGATCTCTTCCTTTGTCCTGCTTGCTATGTGTCAATTTCCCATCAGTGACCCTGGACCACAAACCTTTCGTGTAAGGTCTGGGCAGATCATGAAGGTTTGCAGTGCAATTGATGCCTGTCCTTCAATTACTTGCTCACTGCTGGGAAAGCAAAAGAACTTTGCAAGCTTAGCAAACTTTCAAACTTACCTGAGAGTGATAAAAATCTTAAGAGGAAAACTATTTCGAATGTAGGCTAAAATATCTTCAGATTAATCAGATATTCACCAGCAGCCTGAACGGCCTGTCAACCAGTGACTGAGAGGTATGAAAGATCCCATAGTAGCTTTCGAGAAAAGTTGATGGACTTGACAGACACAATCTGCTTTCTCTGACGGTGCTGGTTTTAGGGCTGTAGGCCCATTTCTCTAGGGAGCATGTGGTTCTGCTGACTGTTTAATGAATACTACAAGAGAAAGGAGTGATCTACTGCAAGCTGGCACATGGTCTGGCCCTGCCATTAAATGGGAAGACCCTTGGCATCCCAGCCTTAGTTTTCTCATCTTGGAAATGGAGCCGTGATCAATTTAATGCTTTCAAACAGTGTTCCTGTTTGAAAACCTAGGAGGTGTCTCAGCACACCTCATGCCTCTTGTTCTCATCTCTTTGGCTTTCAGAGTCTTGATTTTGAAGCCAGGTATCTGAGAGTAACTGTAAATATTCAATAAGAGCATAATTATTCTTTAACCTTGTTCCCAACACAGACACAGATGAAAAGAAATTAATCTTGTTAATTTGCTGTTTTCTTGTTTAACCTTGGGGGTGACTCAAGAGTCACAAGGATTTATGAGTTTGTTTTGCAGAAGAAAAAGAATGCCTTTAAGGAAGTTACTCTCACCAGATAACCAGCCCCTAGCTGCCATTGACCCCAAAAGTCTGGTTGCCCAAGGGCTTATCTGGAGTGAAAGAAACACGGATTTCCCTTTGGTTTCTCTGAAACTCCTCCACCCAAGCCCTTTAGCTCTAAAACGACGCCCTGTTTTCTCCTTTCATTATGGCAGGTTAGAGAGAACCTATCATCCTGCCTTCTCATTTTGGCCAATTTGAATAAAGCTTTCTCCATCTCCAAGCACTAATGTCCCAGTGATTGGCTTATTGCACAGCGGGCACACAAACTTGAGATTGGGAGGTTCAGTATCAATTATGCCAGCTTTGATCTCTGTCTTTGGTGACTCATTGGAAATCCCCACTTTGCCTTTGGATCTTGTCTCACCACTTAGCTCTTGTCTATACTCATTCTCCTTACATGAGGATCCTTCTTCATTTTTCAAAAGAACCTTAGGCACCCCACCACTAGAACAGCCCTGAGACCATGGAGGGGTACCCAGCTGGGAAGTGGACATTATACCTACCATACCCACTCCTCACCTTGCCACTAGTAGATGTCCACCTCCAAGACCACACCACAACACATTCCAGAGCTTTTGAGGGCCAAGTCCCAGGCCCCTGATGTGTTCACAAGGGCTTTAGTCAAGAACTATATAATAACCCAGCCCCAGGGGCCAAGCACTCTGGCATCCCAGCACTCACAGACTTGTGTTTTGGCCAGGAAATATGCTCTGGAGCCCTTTTTCTCAGGACTACACTGTATGGCTGTACATATCTATGGAAGGTGCTTTTCATATATACTATGATGCAAAAAGTGTCCCCTAGAGCTATATGGGCATAGCTTCCTTGGCTGTATGTGGCAGACTGTCCATTCTTACCCCTGGAACAGATCCCTCCATGAGGCTGTTGAGGAAAGGACCCATAGTTGTATTAGGAAGGCAGAGCATTGGATATGTGGCCCTGGACCCTCTTGATGGTTTAGACTCACTACCTTAAATGGGTCCAGTATATTGTGACAACATGGTCTGATTACTGATGCCTGAAGTTCAGCTACTGTCAGGTGACGTGGGCTGTGTCCTTCAGATGTTTTAACTTTGACATTATCAAAGGCCTAGTATTCCAAGCTGCTGAGAGGATAATTCATGACATGAGTCAGAATACCAAACGGAAACGCAGAAACCTAAGAAACCCTCTGGACTAGGAAGCTTTCAGCCCCTTCAGACCATAAAAGCTGATGGCAATGACCCAGTGAGAGCGTCAGACAAATGTTTACTCACAATAGCTCCCAGCTGAGTTCCATCCAGGGGCCGAGCACACAGAGAGCTGGCTCTCCAGAACAGAAGGCTGTGTCTCACAGGAGGAACAAGCTGTATTCACGGACCGTGGCTCTGCCTCAATTCTATCCACATTCCAAGTTCCTTAAGATGGTTCATTGAAGCTGTATGAGACCTACATCAGATATGACACCTTCCAGTTCGGATCCTCCCTTTATTACAAGAGGGTAGAGGTCTTCATCTGTTTGTACACTCACTTATTGCAAGGCCTGGGATGCACTGGATACTCAATAAATATTTTTGAATGAATGAATCAATACTCAGTAATAGGTCAGTGGTGAGCCCTGGACTCCCAAAGAATTTATG
Source organism: Equus przewalskii (assembly GCF_037783145.1). Taxonomy (NCBI): domain Eukaryota; kingdom Metazoa; phylum Chordata; class Mammalia; order Perissodactyla; family Equidae; genus Equus; species Equus przewalskii. The sequence continues at coordinate 13,715,452 of NC_091834.1, read as the reverse complement.
CCTCTCTTTCTGTCTTTGGATACCATCACAATGCACTCTCTTGGGGACCTGACCTCTCCCATAACCAAGACAATCTCAACCTGTCCTCCAACACTAGTCATGTATCTGCATCAATTTTAATTTCTCTGTTCATTATAGAGATTGGATACACAGAAAATCCAGTCCCTTGATCTACAACCATGACCAGTCACCCCACAAATCTTTGTCTGGTTTTAAAAAAACATTATCCAAGGCTGTCCACTTCTGGACCCACTGGTCCACTTCCTGGTGACACATGGAGTCCCTCAACAGGTCCAATATATTCCCAACAGAGAAAGAGCACTGTGCAAGCTCTTGGCTACTCTGAGGGCTTCATCCTCTACTTCTGTGGTCTGCTGAATAATAAGGATAGCTAGGTCCTAATTCTTGGAACTGGTGAATGTTGCCTTATGTGGTAAAAAGGACTTTGCAGATGTGATTAAGTTAAGCCTCTTGAGATGGAGTGCTTATCCTGGATTATCTAGAAGAGCCCAATGTAATGACAAGTGTCCTCACAAGAGAGAAGCAAAGGGAGATTAGATCACAGAAGAAGGAAGGCAATGTAAAGACAGAAGCAGAGATTGGAGTGATGTGGCTACAAGCCAAAGAATGTCAGCAGCCACCAAAAGCCAGAAGACGCATTGAACAGATTCTCTCTTAGAGCCTCCAGAAGGAACCAGCCCTTCCATAACCATGATTTTAGCTCCATAAGACTCATTTTGGATGTCCGGTCTCCAGAACTGTATAAGAATAAAATTGTGTTGTTTTAAGCCACGAAGTTTGTGGTAACTTCTTATAGCAGCAATGAGAAACTAATATAGCCTCCAAACAAACATATTTTCTCTGTTCTCAGATGATGACAGGTACATCATAGCACTTTGGGGCACCATAATTATCCAATCAGCCATCCAGTTCCTAGGGGACTACAAATTGCCCAAAAGAATTTTAAACACACTCTAACCTGTGCAGCAGGAATGTCATTCATGGTAAGGACCCAGCCAGAAGCCTATTTCCTGCCAACTCTGCCACTCAGGTGAACCGTTGGCACCAATCGGGTTTCCCACAGGCTGGGCCCCTCCAACCTGTCCACCACAGGAATGTGAGTGCCTGCGGCTTGAAAATGAAGGGTTCTATACCAAACAAAATCATGCTTTTAAGGGACAGCTCCCTCACTTTTATCAAGGACCAATGGTCCTCCCTATGGGAGAGTCAGCGTCTTGTGGTTGATTCTTTCCTCCTCTGTATGACTTTGAAGCATTTCAACATGTACTAGTATCTCTCAGATGAGACAAAGAGAGAAAACAAAGTGCAATAGGTTCACAAATGTGCAAGTGCAAGATGAATAAATTTTGGAGATCTGATGCACAGCGTAGTGATTAGAGTCAACAATACCGTAGTACATACCTCCAAGTTGCTAAGAGAATAGATCTTAAATGTTCTAACCCCAAAAAAGAAACGATAATTATGTGATGCGATATACATATTTATATATTGCAAATATATATATAAAGCAACACATTGTACTCTTCAAACTTACACAATGTTATATGTCAATTTTATCTCAATAAAAAATAAAGTAGGAAAAATCTTTTGATATAAGACAGGAATAGAGGGGACTTAGTCTTGTTTATTTGCATTAGACTATTTCCTACCTTGACTGCAGCTTTTCCTGAATAGCCAGGATGCTTGCTTGATCTGATATATTCACCCCGTTTGCATTACGGTTGGCACACGGCGGTGTGCATTATTTCTCGGTCAGTGATAAAAATAAAAAAGCCCACAAAAGATTCAATAGATTCGCTTGTCTCTTTGTTAGCGAGCCACTAGGTAGTTTGGTTGAAAACAAGGCCTCAATTTTTGGCTCAGTTTGTTAATTTTGATAGTTTTTATGCTTTGCATGATCCTCACTTGTTTTTTTTTTTTTACATAGTTGAAGTCCTGCTGGAGGAATTAAATGTTTTCTTATAATTATGGGATTAGAGCCTATGAATATTTAATCAGGATAAAGAGGGTTTGAACTTTCACCCAGGGCAGCTGACTGGTCCCCAACTCTGTGTCAGGCACTGTGCTAGACGCTTTGAATATGTCACCTCGTCTAATATTCTCAGTAATCCAATTACGGAGTATTATTCACTGTTTTATGATAAGATGACCAAGTCTCAAGGACTTGAAGTAACTTGCCCAAATCTACAGAGCTAGTGAAAGGTAGACCCAGAATTTGAATCTTGCTGGTTTGCAAAGCCTCTGCTTTTTTCCATGGCACTATACACGGCTGAAGAAACTCCCAGTTATCTGTAGTCACCCAGGAGGGTGACTCAAACTGAGACATTCCCCAGGGCAGAATGACCTTTGCACTCTGCGCCATTCTAAAGAAGTCCCTGAGATGGTGATTTTGGCTTGGAACTTCCCAGGAATTCACAGGAATGTTCTGACACGGGGAAACACAGTCATTGGCACCCTAGATTGTGGGTTTGGGGGCTAAAACATTATCATTTGTCCTATTCCCCCTCCAGCAGAAATTTTAGCCTGGAGAATTTGATGGTCCTGGGACAGGATGGTCAACTCACATGTATAAGTAGGTTCCTATCTGCAGAAAAGGCAACTGTAGTGGCATAGTACATGTCCCACCATATTTCTCCCATCCCTGACCTTGGGCAGAGCATCTGCTCTTGAAGTATATCTGAAGAAGTCAGCCATCATGGTCCAATGGAATGCGTACTTTGCCAGTATCTGCAAGTCAATGAAGGCAAGGAGTCGGGACACCTGACCTGGGTGGGGAGGTCAGGGTAGGGAGAAGTTTCTAACATTCTTTTTGGCACGCTGAGTCAAGTGTCTTGCCATCTGATGAGTGATAGGGTGACTATCTCTAGTCTGGCCTTCTAGGCTGAAGGAGCTGGGATTTGAAGAGGTCCCAATCTTCTCAAATGTCCCCAGTCAGGTGGAAAGGACCTGCTGTTTCTAACTTGGGTATTTTAATGTTAGGTGAAATGTACAGGAGTTTCCTTAAATAATATACCATCCAAGCAGGTATTGGTAGCAGGTCTTCCATATCATTCAGAAATAAAGGTTCTGAAAGAATTTATTTGTTTGAAATCCACTGATTGATGGTCCCAAGAGTTGGTTTTGTGTTACACTAGTTCTGCGATTTCTGCTGTGTAATAAAAAGAATGCTATAACCAAAAAAGGTAAGAACATGGTATCTTCTGTATCCTACTCCTTTTGGACATTAACAATGTCATAGTAAGCACTCTTATAAATACTGCAATAAGAAATCTGTTCGTGTTTTCAAACTTGTTTGACCAAGGAATCCCATTGTGTGTGTGTGGTATCTAGCAACATCCCTGAAAACCTATATTCCCCGCTCCCTCTTTAGGAAAGGCTGGGAAATGAGCCACTCATAGGATAGAGCCTGAGACCAGAAGCTTAGTGGGACCAGAGGCCTAGTGGTCCCAAAGCCACTTCATGCTGGGCTGGGCTGGGTCCAACACACATACAAAAAGCAGAACTTGGCAATCACACAGGTGGATTCATGCGGAAACACAACCCTCCTGCATCATTCTGGACCTCTTGGCGTGCATTACATGGTCACACTGTCCACACAAATTATATTAACCAGATGACTGCCAATGTGTGCCTCCTTTTAACTCCATAGGGCTTTAGTGGGGGGGAAATGGAATAAATCCTTTGATTTTTGGTACCTAAACTTTACCATCTGTAGAGTGGGACCTATACTAATGTTTCTTAGTGGTAGAGTGAAGATGAGGTGAACGGTACTCTAAAATCTGCAGACTGTGGGGCATTATCCTAGCGCTGAGTACAACTCTTAGAGCTAAGGACCACTATTAGTACCACAAAGGAGGTGAAGCACATTTAATGCAAAGGAAAATGCTGCTATTTTGAGCAAGGTTCACACGAGGGGGCATGTTATATGAATTTAGCTTAAAGTTAGGATGACGAGGTTGGAGGAAGTAAAGTGATTCTACCAGTGGGCTGAAAAATTCCATGCCTGTGTTCACGTTTTATATGAAGATGCAGCGATAATAAGAGTTTGGTTGATCAGAAATCAAAATGCGTCTACATTTTCAGTATTGAGTATATAGGAGAATAAATAGATGTGAGTGACTTGGTTTAATTATCCCCCATCCCAACCCAAACAGGCCCTTTCCCCTTCTGGGATTAGCACGCATTTAGTGCACCTTTTTGTACACTTTGTACATTTATTGATTTTTATATTTATTCTACTGTGCAATGGGAATTCATATTCAGAGATGCACAAGATCTTAAATTTATCAAAAGTCTTGTATCTCCAGCGTACTTTGCTTACCCACAGGAAACATAGACAAGCACTTATTTGCCCATTTTACTTAATTATACTCTGCCTTGTTCCAAAAAGGATTTAGAGGAGTTTACAATGAGTCATACAATGAGAAATATTTAAAATAAATTTAAATTCGGGTAAAGAGAAAATAGGGTATAAAATATAGGACCAGGCCAGCAATTATGTTAATAAAAGCAATTTCAATGCAATTCACTACAGTTATATTTAAAACCTAATGAGATTTCATGGAAATTATCAAGCCGAATCTAGAAGACTTGTAGAAGAGTCAAGGGCCACAAAGGGCCAAAGCAACTGTTTTGAAGAACAGCACGAGGGAAGTTTTTGACTTGTTAGATATAAGCTATTAGGAAGCTGGAATATTCTAGGCAGCAAGGTATTGGGGGAGGAATGGTGAAGCAGCCTAGAAAGAGTCCACAAACTGCGTCAGGGGTGTGTAGAAACCTGATCTATGATGGAACTGGCCTCAGAAAACAGTGGGAAAGATGGGCTATCTAATAAATGGTATTGGGAGGACTGGCTATTTGTAAAAAAAAACATAGAATCAGTTCTCTATCTCGCACAATGCCTCCAAATCCATTCCAGGTGGAACGTGGCCCTAAAGATGCCTGAGGGACCTGGATAATACTTAGAAAAAAAGAAAGAAGATCTTTATGACACCAGCATAGGACAGGGCCCCTCAGACAAAGAAAGGAAAAAGGGAAAAAATGTAACTGCATTTAAATTACAAAGTTTCTATAAAAAGAAAGAAGGAAGAAGAGAAGGAAAGAAGGAAGGAAGAGGCGTACTACAACCTGGGATAAAATGTTTTCAAAACCTTCTCAGAACAGGTAAATATCAAGAACACCTAATGAATGATATACGGTGAATATATATAAGCCAATAAGAAAAATAAACCTCAATAAAAAAAAAGAAACGAGGAAAGGATGAACAAGAGATTTTTGTTAGAAGAATTTAAGCATCTGAAAAAATGTTCACTCACTAATGTGGTAAGAGAAATGCACCTTAAAAATACTGTGATATGCTATTTTAGTTACATTAGATTGGCCGGAAAAAAGTCTACTAAGTATACTAAGTAACAGAAAAAATACGGAAAAATAAGAATCATCGGCCCTTCTGGTGGAATTTGGTACAGTTACTTTGGTGACGACTGTTAAACATGGAAAGAACTCACCCCAGGACTCTGTAACTCCACTTGTCAGTACGTGCTCTGGAGAAACTTTTGCACATGTGCACAGCGTATGGAGACACTTACAAATAAACTGGATAAAACTTGAAAGTTCAGGGGCTGGCCCCGTGGCCGAGTGGTTAGGTTCATGTGCTCCGCTGCAGGCGGTCCAGTGTTTTATTGGTTCGGATCCTGGGCGTGGACATGGCACTGCTCATCAAACCACGCTGAGGTGGCATCCCGCATGCCACAACTGGAAGGACCCACAACAAAGAATACATAACTATGTACCAGGGGGCTTTGGGGAGAGGAAAAAAATAAACTTGTAAGTTCACCAATGCAAACAGGCATACATGTTTTGGTATGTTTATACAAGGCCATACTAAACACCAGTTAAGAGATAAAATGAGAGCTGTGACTATCCATGTGGATAAGTCTCATAAACTTAATGTGGAGAGAAAAAACTTGACAGGAAGAGAAATTTAATCTGATAGCAAAATTAATCAGTTTACTGATGTTCATAATAATGATTTGGCTACATGGACATTAAGCACACACATAACTAGGTCAATTCAGTGCAGTTCAATTAACACATATTGCGAGTTCATTATATACGAAGCACCAGGCTAAGCGCTTGGAGCACAAAGGCAAATATATCCTTCCAGCAAGAGACAGTTCATGCCCTCAGAGTTTACTGTTGCATAAACTGGATCGCTGATCCCAGCTCTTGAGCTTTTCGTTTTGACTCTTTGTTATTTCCTCAATATCTGTAAATAACTTATGCGTTGACAGTGTTCTTGCTATTAGGTGCAGGTGACTATAAAACGTTACGCATTTTTGTACACACACACACATACACCCACTCTCTCATTCAAAACCAGTCTTCAAACATATACTGAAGTGCTAAGGATCAGGCGTTGTCCCAGAAAATAGAGTTAATTGCTCTTGCGCAACAGGCGTAAATACTTATATGAATACATTGCACGTTACTGTATTCAGTAAGTCCAACTATTGTAAGCTTAGGTCAAGGACCTGTGGACCTATATTTCCACATTTTTTTCTAACTGTACTCATCACAGCTGTGGACGAACTTTGTGTGAGTTCAGCTTTGGGGGCTGCATGGGATAGAAGTTCATTCGTGCCATCTCAAGTACTGGGAATCTATTTGGGATATAGATGACACTAAGGGAGATGGAATCTCAGGGGAGGAGCAGGAGATGTGTTTAAGCCAGGACACACAGAGAAGAGATCTGGATGGTCCTGTGGTGGTCAGGTGGGAGCGGGGATCAGGTTATCCTTTCCCATTCTTACTGCTTTCTGTGGTTGCTGCCACATGACACCAGGAGTCATCTGTCTTGCTGGTGTGGAACTGCTGGGTTAGTACCTTCTTCATGGGCCTGTTGGTAATGTTAATGAGTCAATAGCTATAAAGTCCTTAAAACAGAGCCTGGCATTTTGAAAACGCTACATATTATTGCTTATTACTATTGTTACTGTCTCAAAGTTTCTGTCTACTAACATCCTGAGTTTATTCATAACTTGAACTTATTTGGTACCCCCATTGTTTTCCTTCTCTCCATCACTTTCTCTTCCATTCAGAATATAAGTGGATGATTGAGTCTCATTTTTAAACTCCCCAAGGAGGCGACCTAACTGACACAGTTTTTTGCCAGGCCCTGTCATGGTCTGCTGGCTACCTCATTGACAGGCCTTTTGAGATTGCCCATCCAGTTGGGATGGAGGGAGCCTCATGGTATCATGGATGGTGTTCAGCACATGGGACAACCCAGGGCTCCTTCCTTAGTACAGACTGTGGCCTCGGGACTTCCTCAGAAGGGAGCCGTGGCAAGTCCTTTGCGGGCAGGCACTGAAACTGACCTGTTTGGCACATGCTTACTTTCCCTTGTACGAATCACTTATCTAAAAAATATGCTGAGTGGAGTCTTGCTATCCCTCAAATGCGAATCGACGGTAGCAATGTGGAGTCATCATGCCCGTCTACTAAAGAAGCTTTATGAGAACATGGCCTTTGGCCCCTGAGTCTCCCTGCAGAGATGGAAACTTTGCCTCAATCCACTTGACAATCATTACATATCAATGTGTCAATGGATGAAAACAATCCTCAGTCAATTTTGAATTTACTAAGATAATTTTCTAACCAACCGTCCCGCCCCCAATTAATCTAACACTTGTTTTTCACTATCTACTTAACTGGAAATATCCTGACAGCCAATATTATTGGGAAGAAGTATGGATCTTGGAATCAAAGGACTTGAGGTTGAATCCTAGCACTGTCAGCCAGTAGGTGGGTGACTGTCTGCAGGCAGTTTAACCCCTCTGAGACTAATTCCCTTGGCTTCTGAGTTTTTCAATACTATTTGCACAGTCATGTTATAGAAACATGATATAACATGTTAAAAAGAAAAGAGGGCACCCAAGACAAATGCCAGAGATATAGCAGGTTAAAAGAAATGAAAAATAAAATTGGAACTTCTTTATTACTTCATATTATTGATTTTTTTATTTATTTCTCAGAATATATCATATGAGGATGAAAGTCTAGAAATACACCCTAAACACGTATCAACTGAACAAAATACAATAGAAGCTTTTGCTTTTGACTCTAACTTAATTACTACAGGCTATATTTGTGTTTTCAGCAGGCAGAATGACTCCCTGGGGACTAACACATCTCTATTACTTTTATTTCTACTTTCTCCAATTGTAATGATGGGTAAACTGAGGATATGCAAAACACAGGAGAGAAAGAATTTCTAATCTAATTGAAGCATCTTATAGAACAGAGTTTTAGTCTGCACAAGGGGACGTATGACTCTTTCCTAATTTATGGGTCTTTCAGTTGTGTTATTACCATGCGGTTTTTAAATTGTATTTTTAAACAGTGGTGTAATGTGGAAGCATGTGCTCTTTGAGCAGTAAAAGACATTACCTAATAAATTTGAATTAATTTTTCAGAAAATGAGTACAGGATAAATTCTGGTGCCAACAGGCTTTCTTCAAGGCTGACACAGATTAGGGAGGAGAGAGATGGGAGTGACAGTGCCTGGCCACCTGGCCTCCCCACCCGAGCCTGGCTTCCTATGCTCATCAAGCAGGAGCCCAGTGCCCGCAGCGGCCAATGACAGACTGCGTGAAATCCAGGTGGAATAAAGCTATTTCGGTTTCCCGTCAGCACATCCTCAGAGCAGAAATTATAAGTGAAACCCAAATCTGGAAAGCCTCACTAATGGGAATTCCACATTTGGCAGAGCTTTGATTTTTCACGACCAAATCTCGGAGAGCGCCTTTCCCATTTTCCTCCACCTCTTCTCCAACCCGCCTAGCCAGGCCTCCAGTGACGGTCACCAGCCTCTCCATTGTCTCTGTGTGTAGGATTTCCGTTGTCAAACTGCCCAGAAATTCTGATAGGAAAGATAAGAACAGTGATTGACAACGGCTATCTATGCAATGAAATATATGTATATAGCATATATAATATTTATGTGCTATTACAGGAATTCTATATAAAAATTCTCCTTTAATCCCCATAGCAATCTCACAAATAGTTTCTATTGACTTATTTTCCTGATGGAAAAATATGAGGTTTAGAGATGTGAAATAATCAGTTGGCCAAGGTTGCACAGTTCCTAAGTCACTAACTTAGGGGTCAAACTCAGGCCCTTCCGTTTCCAGAGTCTAGGTGCTTTGGATGCTGCCCTCAGTGGGTAGGGCAGGCGGGAGCCCTGGGGAGAGGAGAAGGGCAAGAGCACCAATGGGCACGTGTGCATGTACGTGTGTATGTGTGGGGGTCAAGGTCTCCCTCATTTCTAAGCTTGCACCTGCCGATCTGTGTTTATTTCGCCTCCTCAGGGGTTTGCGTGCACCGGGTGTCAGCTGCCTGGGAGGGAGCAACCAGGGTGAATACTTCTAATCGTATGTCCTAGGGCCAGCCTTTCCAATAACATGGATAACTGGGAGGGAAGCTGGCATGGCTTTTCATACAACTGTCTTCAAAAAGTAAAAACAAAACCCAAAAAAACCCCTCTTTTATTAAACCACCAAGAATCAACATTACCCAGTATTGCTCATTTCAGCAGACAGTCCCCAACTTGGAGACATGTTACCGTTCAAAATTCATTTTTAGGTTGGTTGTTTAAAATTCAGACCACATTTCCAGAAATAGTATTATAAATGGCAATTTGGTTTCCAGGCTACCTTATAAAAACCTATTTAACCCATAACATTGCTGAAATATTTTGTATTTATAATAAAAATAGTAGAGGATAATGTTATTGCAATGCTAGCAATTAAAATAAGTAATAACGGTGGGCTAATTAACTTTTACGTTTGCATGACCCATAGCTGGAGGAATCCCAGCATAGCATAAGAGCTAAGAGCTTGCTCTGGGGTCGGAAGGCCTGATTGAAATATTCACTCTATGGCCTACCATCTACGCAACAATGGGACAGGGAATGGCTCACAGCCTCAGTTTACTTAACTGTAAAATGGAGGTAAAAACACTTCATAAATTTGATGTGAGGATTAAATGAGATAATGTGTGTAAGGCACTAGTGTTGTAGGGTTTAACTCTTACAGAGTTCCGGGGTTTCATAACAGAGGTGGATACGATTGACACCTGCTGGTTATCAAGTCCTTCCCACTGGACAGACACTGTGCCAGATATTTGCCTACGATTTAAATTTAATAGCCCAGTGAGGAACTAGCTGCATTTTTACCAACGTAGTACTTGAGGTTCTCCGAGATTAAGCAACTTTGCCCCAAGTCACATAAAAATGTGTTAACTTGACTGGCCATGAGGCGACCAGATATTTGGCTAAACATTATTCTGGGTGTGCCTGTGAGGGTGTTTCTGGATGAGATTAACATTGGAATCAGTAGGCTGAGGAAAGCAGACTGGCTTCCCCAAGGTGTGAGTGGGCCCCGTCTAATCTGTGGAAAGCCTGAATAGAGCAAAAAGGCTCAGGAGGAGACGACTCTCTCTCTGCCTGACTGCTCTTGAGCTGGGACCTCCATCTTCTGACTTCAGACTCCAACTCACACTCCGACGACTTACACCAGGCTTTCCTGGGTAGCAGACGTGGGACTTCTTAGCTTCCATGATTATGTGAGCCAATTCCTTGTAATAAACCTCTCTGTCTGTCTGTCTGTCTGTCTGTCTCTCCTGTGTTGTAGATACACAGTTACACAGATGGAAGAACAACACCCAGAAGTGGGATCAGTAGTTTTGAATGCTGCGACTCCTCTGAGGTCTAGCTGTGACTGTCTTCGGGTCCACGGTTTGACTGCCCAGTTCCTACTCTGTACAGGCCGCACTGCCCAGGGCAGGGATGGGGGCAAGCAGGGTCATCTGGGCCAGGAGGGAGAGGAGAAATGATGCGAAAGAACCTTCCAAGGTGAGCAGTCACGTGAGCCAAGGCAGAAATGGATCCCCAACGTTTATCAATTGTTGCTTAATTTGACTTTGGAGTTCTGCCAAGGCTTACTTTGGAGACTTTTTTTAACTCACTCCAAAACTCCATACCAGGAGCCAAATGCCCTCCCAAGTACACGTGTCATGGGAGCCTCCAGCACCCTACCTGGCACACAGTAGGTGTACGGCAAACTTCGTTTACTCTGAATAAGCTTTCATAGCGCTTATATCATTTCTTCTACTCCTTCCAATGACTTTAACACCCTTGGGAATGGGGGATGAAGCCTTTGACTTCTCAAGGTTCTCTAACCGGCAGAGCACTGCATGCCCACTTCTGAAATCCAAAGCGACTCGCTGTGTGAGGGAGGGGAAAGACGTAGGTTTGCTGCCTACAGATGCCAAGAGAGAAATTCAAAAATTCAGTACTCCCACCCTAAACCTGAACCTACAACTGGACACTTTTCCTGACTGGAAAGAGTCTCTCTCCTGCTTTACTAACTTGGCTCTAAGCTTCTCCATTTCAGGAGCTGATCCTTGCATTTCATTATCTTCAATGCAATGATTATGTTTATTTATTTAAATGTCCCTTAAGCTTTAAATCATAGACTTGGTGTTACTCATCTCTCTTCTGACTCTGAGTAAATTCTTTAGAATATAATATTTACAATTCAAGCTTAACAGAAAGAAACTCACCATGTTGAAACATTGGCAAGGTCAAAAGAATGCAGCCTAATAAATAAAATCCATCTAAAAATTAAATATATATGGATTAAGAGAAAGAAAGCCATCATACAAAATCTGGGAAACACAAACAAGTAAAAAGCAGATAAAGCTTTCTTAAGTAGCACTATATGGAGAAACCCACCCCCACAACCCACTGGTTTTCACTATTGTTTCTTGTTTGTTTAGTTAATATGGCCTCTTTTTCTTTTGCCTCTTTGTAATAAATTAAGTAAAAGAGATTTGGGTTCAGAGGAGAAGTGTAGGCCCTTCCCTGCCCTCTGTTAGAACTCCCCTCCTGCCTCGGCCACCGCCACTGCCTCGCCCACTTCTGCCAGCGCTGAGGGTTAACCATGGCAGAGCGGTGCCGGCTGCTATTCTCTCTTACTCCCACCACCCCATTTCCTGGTTATGAAAAGCCTGGAAAACCCAGAATGCTGAAAATCCAACTCAGGGTTTCTCCACCAGAATTCATTAGTTTCACGTTGTTACCTAAATTTCATGACTGGTTGAGGCCAGTCCCAAAAATGTGACCACCTTATCTGCTGGGGACTCCGCTGCCCTGTTCTTTCTTCCCTCCACATGCTTTTTCTCCATGCAGACTTTGCACACTGAAGTAGATACTTGTACATAAAAATGTACACAGGATGCTGAAAGAGACTGGAGTCTCTCCCCTTATCTACCTCCATGTGGCTGCTGACAACAGAGATATATAACTTCTGGGGTACACCCAACGCAGGAAAGGTTAGAATGTCCATAGATCACCCGCTCGTTGGTTCGAGAATAGTTTCCTAATTTTTGCCATCACTTGGAAGCTCTCTATTTCACTCTTTATCCACTTTCCCTCCATCACTGACGGCTGATAGAAACGTGGCTAGAAAGGAATCATTCTGAAGACTTTTTCCTGGGCTTTAGAGTTGCTACCAACTGTTTTGACGCAAAAACTACAGAAAAAATATGCTCCACCGTGAAGAAAGTAAACAGGGGACTTTTAGAACCCAATGAATTGGTGTCTTGAAATAGGTTTTCCATCTGTGTACAGCCTCTTGGCAAAACATGTGCATTTTCACTAACCTTTGTGCTAAATTACTGAGTTTTACTGCGTTTTAAATTATTTCATATCCAACCCATAGTTGTAAAGATATGTGGCAATCATCCAACTTTTTTTTTTTTTGGCTTACATTTTACTCTTCCTCAGATTAGGACAGAAACAGACTTAAAACAGAGCTTTACCAGTCAAAATCTACACTCTGCATAGGCCAACTGCAAATATAATACTTCAGTGTTTGGCAGTTGCCTAGTGAAATTGCCAAAAAAACTGTTTAGGACAATTCTTTACCCCCATTAATAAACGACTCCCAGGAGAAAGGAAATAGTGTAAAACTCAACATATGCCAACAGCTGTTGTGAATATGAAGAATCATTCAGGCTTGATTAAAGTCATCAAATTTTGTTCCCCCTATTCGACCGTACATCCAAAGTAGAGCGATGCGTGGGGTGTGACTAATAGGAAAGAGACTCACTTTAAAACAAAAGTAAACATCTAGATAAAGGTCATCTGTCAAAGAAATTGACTTGAACCACCATACACACATTCCAGTGACTATACCAATTCCTCGACTTCTCTAGAATTCCTCTTTTGAGTCAGTTTGAGCCAGGCAGAAAAATTATGCGTGTTACATTATGATAATTAAATCTAGTCCCAAGGATCTGTTACCATTGATTATGTTCTCAAAACTGGATCTATTTGTGGGTCATAAATAGGTCTATTAATAGCAAATGTGTGTAGCCACTGACTACCGTGATGATTGCCTGTAGATGTATGTTAACCCACACCATGAGGTCCCATGTTGAGCCCTACAATTTGAAAACGTCCAGGCACCTCGGGAGGGGCTGTGAGGAAGGCCTGCCGTGGTTCCATTTGCATTGAAACAGACAACCACCAAAAAAATAAGACTCTTAGGGAGCCTATGTATTTAAGCTGGTCCAACGACAAGGCATCATTATTACAAGGGACTCTTCAAAGTCTTGTGTGGTATCTGTCACTTATATAAGTTTCTGCTGAGTAGGAGGAGAAGACTGCAATTCAAACCAGAAGTGCTGCTTCACTAACTGGCTGAAAGTCCTCAATAGTAGACTGTGGGGCAGTGAAAGATGGAAAAGTGATAAATTCCCTGTTATTCTGCATCGGAACCGTGTTTACAGCTATCTAATAAAACAACTCAGCGGAACCGGTCCTTCAACATTTAAAACAATTGTTCATGGAGTCTTCATATGAATCCTTTTATAATTCTTATTTAGAGAATACAAATGATCACAAGAATTTTTATTTAAGGAAAGCGCTGTAGTGTAGTGGCTAAGAGCACAGACTTTGAAATGAGGCTGGTGTGGGTTTGAATCCCAACCCCACCACTCACTAGATATATGACCTCAGGCTGGTCACTTGCCCACTCGAGGACCTGGTTTCCCAGCCTATACCAGAAAGAATGCTGGTTAAATACAGAGCATATTATCTCATCACAGTTGAATTTCTGGATTGCCCAACGCGAGTCCTGGGGAATTAAATCTGCCTCTACCTTTTCTTGTCAATTTGCCAACTACTAAAGAAAGGCTCCCATTTTTCAGATAACTACTTGTAGAAGAGCCATTTAGATAAAATTGGCCAGGGTGAAAAATAAAAAAAAAATATTGACCCTGCAAAGCAGTGTCCTGTGGGTCTTTCTTGCCACTTGCCATCCTGTGACTCGGGGGTGGCAGTCATGGCTTGAAGCGATGATGGTTCCTATTAGACTCAACTTAACCCTATATTCTCTAAATCTCCTTCAGAAGTTCTCATTATTTTTCTCCTACAAACTCTATGATCTTTCTCTCTCCAATTTCCTTTCTATATTGTGTATTTAGCATTCCATTTGTTTAGCCTCTTTCTAACTATAACAGGGACAAGCTATCACCCACACGCTGGAAATGTTCTAGACAGAGTGAAAAGAAGAGAGTAAATTCTTCACTTCTTTTCTCATTTCCTTCCGGGAAATCTCTTCTCTGGTGTCCCTGTCTCCAATCTTGCAGTCCTTCAAACTAGAGCAGGAATCATTTTTCTAGAGACAAAAATGACAATTTCTCTTCTCGTTCTTCCTCCTTTAAATAGTTCAGTGGTTCCCCACGTCCTTCAAGATGAAGGTCAGACATCTTTACGTGGCTTACATGACCCTTCTCAATCTAGCTCCTGTCTGCTTCTTGATTAGCTGTCTCCATCCTGTGGCTCCTGCACGCCCTTCGCCTGGCCATGCTCCCTCTTGCTTTGGTGTCTTTGCGCTGATGCCTCCAGAGAGCTCCCCCTTCTCCCCGCCACGTGGCCAACCACTGCTCCTCGTTCAAGAGTCAACACAGGCCCCGCTTATCCCAGAAAGTCTCCCCTGATCCCGTCTTACGCCCACAGTGTGGTCAGGTGCCCCTGATATATGATCTGCAGAGCTTCCGATGGAGATTAAAGAAGATAAAGCAGGTGAAAACACATAATCTACAGCAGGCTTTCGGTAAATGCTAATTCTCTTCTAGGGATGAAGAACAACTCGGAATGTTATCTAGCCTGTTCCTGGGCTGCCTTTCAGTTTCTTCAAAAAATTACTCTTTCTTTCTTGGACGTAGCACTTTCTCATCCCTTGTTGCAAACATATTGAGCATCTTGTCAGCTGTATGAATTATTATCCAAGTGAAATTTATTTTCCAAAACATTCTTATCAGCCGTTTACTCCGGGATAAACGCAGCCTTATCTATCCCCCTTAAATAGATAGGGTTCTAAGGATCTTTTTAAAGGTCTCTTCCAGCTCTTACATTCTTAGATTGTAAGATTTATTTTTGTAAAACTCCTTAAACAGATGAAGTCAAATTTCTGGAACCCGATTATACAATTTAAAGATTATCCAGGCCTTGGTTCCTCCTCCTTCTCCCCTCCACTGCATGCCCTTTAGTCATTTTTACTCCTCATCAACTCCTCCAGGCAGGGAGGCAGAAAGGAGAGCGTATGCTAACACAGCAGCTTTAGTAAAATGCATGATGGGAGGGGATGAAACTGTTGGTTGCAAAAGACTTCTCAGATTCATTATCCCTCCACCTCTTTCACCTGACCAAAGATAGGCTAACTGGAAAATTCCTATGCTTCCTCTAATTTTTTGAAAGTAACAAATGCTTGGTTTACATAACTGATGAGCTCCCTACCATGGCACCTGCCGCTCTAGTCAATTCCAATGTCTCCTTTACAGCTTCCAGGCCTCTTCCTTCCACTGAGCTTGCTTGAGGTTTGCCTGTCCTCCTTTTCTCTGTGTCCCGCCACACTCACATCCTTCTATTTTGATGAAATGTAGAATGAAAGACACGATGACTTGAAGGCTTGGAACATTTAGCTGTTTCAACCTGGCGTCTTCTATTCCCCTAAGGAAACCTTACTGAAATTGCCAGAGAATGCTATAAAGAGATCTCCTAGTTGTAATGTCTGAAACTGACCTGGAGATTTTATGTAGAACTCTGCAATGTCAGCAGCTGCTTAGCTGCACATATTCCACACACAATCCCTTTTATAGCTTTGACTTAGAGCCAACTTCTGTTTCCAGCTCCAGTGCCAAGAGCCAATGGCTGCCTAGGTTCAAGACAGCCTATTCTGCCCTAGAACTTTCTTTTCAATTCAGCTGACAGAGGCAGAGCCCTAGGGTCCTTGATGAACCCAGGGAACATGATGATGCTGCTTGTAGAATTGAGATTGGGTCCTGGGAGGAAGCCTGGATGCTGCCGTCCCTATGCCTCTGCTGCCCTGGGTCTAAAGTTCGTCACAGGTGTCTTTCACAACCGAGGAGCCCAGCAAGGCAAAGCAGTGAGGCCTGCTCTGGTTCGGGTTTAATCATTACAGACTTGTTTTGTTTCTTCTTCTTATCCACAGCCAAGAATGTTTAGGCAAAGTTCATCAAACTTGAATTGGGGCAAAAAGCATATCTGTAATAATTTGATCAAAACCTTTTCTAAATTGTTTAGCATCTTATGTCACTTCATAATACAGCAGCCCCCAGGAACTGGTCTTGCTCCCGGTCCATGAATTCTGAGAGGAGAGGTTGGGTAGACGGCCCACCGTCATGAGGACTGAGTCTGAGCACACTGTCAGAGCAGCATCCTTGATTAAGGTAGCTACCCCGCTTTTGAATGATGACAGCAACATCATATTTCTTAACTGAGTTCTCTCTGCCTGTGTTACTTCACATAATAGTCACTTGGTCCTGTTACTTTTATAGTAGTCTTACCTCCATTTTACAAATGAAGGAAAAATAAAGTGGTTACATGATTTTTCTCATATCATAGAGCCAGCGATGATATAATATAATAATAGGACTGGACATTGAACCATAATGATCTGCCTTCAGAACCTATGTTTGCACCAGTATTTCATACTGTTCCTCTCCTTCGATCATCTCTCCAAGTCATGGTTTTTCAATTCAAGTTTAAAGCAATAACTATGCTTCAGATAAAGTGTGGCAGGACGTAGCCGTCTTCAACTTGAGGTGTGGCAGTTGAGAGAATTCTGTCCTTAATTCAGCAGTATTTGCCAAGCACCTGACCAAATCCTGGCACTGAGCTAGAGCCTCATGGCCATAGTCTGGTGGGGTCAAAGGCCCTAAGCAAACTGTTATAAATGGGTGCGTAAAAAGGAATTGATCAGGACCATGGTGGGTCATGATGAAGCCCCAGTCCCGAAGACCAACTGGAAATTGAAGGCTGAATAGGGGTTAGTCTTGTGATGAACCTGGGAAGAATGTTCTTTGTAGAAAACGATGTTCAAAGCCTGAGGGTCAAATAAAAGTAGTTAGCCAAGGTTCTTTGGTTCTCCAGAAATCACACCGGGGGCCCAACACCCAGCTGTGGCGCCTAAGCTCCATGTGAGGAGCGAGCGCGTACACTCAGGCCAGGACCTGGAGCTAGATCGGCTCTGAACCTTTGAGTGCCACCCCAGGCCAACCTCCTGCCCGGCCCTCCTCTGTGGAGACGTTAGCAAGTGTGGAGGCCTGTTTCTGAGTTTCAGTTGCTCCGGGGAATTGTGTGGGTAGGGAAGGAGCTCCAAACCACGGTGAATCAGCATAGGATCCTCGGCAGAGGGGAAGTCAGGATGGAGTCTAACATGCAAATAAAATAAAGTCAACTAGGTCACCGTCTAAGGAAAGAAGCCCAGTCTCCCAGTGGACTGGGATCGTGCGTTTTTTTTTCACGTGTTTTTTGAGGAGTTTGTTATTCACTAATATTTAAAATCTTGGGAAAGAAAGTGCTATAGGATGGATCAGGGCTACCTACTAAGAACGAATAGGGATGATTCTGATACATTCTATTCCTGGGGACTTTGTGATACTCGAGTCACCAGCCTCTTGCTGTCACAATTAAAGTTTCCTTTTCGGAGCGACGGCATTGTCTCCGTGAATATCCTTGATCCTGGTAACCCGTTAAGCTCTTACTCGCTGATGAACGTTCTGGGCAGGTTTGTTCTCACTGGGGTTGAGAACTGGGCTAGGTCGGTGGAGACGCTAGGGCAGCTGTCTTGTGAATCAGGCAAGGAAGGAAATCACTCACTCCAGCATCGCTCAAATACTGGAGTGCCTACCTTATCCCAGGTACAGACAGTACCTGGCACTGCAAAAATACACACCTTGCTGGAAGCTGTTGGGGCACGTGGTTTCTTGAGAGGAGAGGCAGGGGAAAGGGGAAGAGATGAAAAAGTGAGCTAAGAGAGGGCTGAGACAGCGCTCACCTGCTTCCCAGGTGTACGCGATGAGCAATGGGGCCCAGAGCCCAGGCGCTGAGGAAGAAGCGCTGACATAAGTAAGATAATAAATGTTCTGAGATTTCATCACCGTCGAAGAGTTCTAACACATTACTGCCAGGGCTTAGTTCCCTCTCTGATTCATATTTCTTCTCTGCTGCGGGATCATTTGGTTCTTGAGCCTGTAGAATTACTGACTGATTCCTTTCTGGTCAGACTCTTTCTAGCTGCACACAGACTCCCCTGGTAATGAAAACCAGGTTTCCTGTTACAGTTTGCTTTACATTCAGGTAACATGTTGCCGTCTGGAATGAGCAAGTGTAGAGTTGGAGTCATATTTTCCACACTGATGCTAAGCCTCTGTGCTTCCTATGTCTGGTGTTGAAGGGAGACTAGGAAATAAAAAACTGCAGCTAGGTCAGAAAATTTATTTCCCACCCAAAGGGTTAATTGGCTTCTGGAGGGAACAAAAGACATAGAGCTACTGTGGCTGTTTCCTGAACACGAGGAATAAGTGAAAAGCTTTCTAAGTCACCGTAAGGGGAGGCTCTGGGAGAGGCTGGCCTCGCTGCTCAGCGAACAATGCCTCCATCTCCCCACAGGGCGTGGGACGGAGGGGAACTGGAAGAAGTCATTTGATTTTTGGGGATCTCTGAGAGCCTTGCTTTGAGTGGCCTGCTAAGATTCACAGGAGATCTTTAGGTCCCTGAGTGAAAAGGGCAAATCGGGAAGAAAACCATCATTGGGAATATTTTCCTCAGGGAGTGGTGTAAGTAGGAACAAGTGTTTGGGGGAGAGTCCAGTAATTAGCAAATGACAAAGTTTCATGCCAACATGAAAATTATTTGTGCGCCCAGATTTTGTTATTGAAAAGACTGAATAAACTTTAAAAATAGTTATTGGGCCTAATTTGTTTAGAATCATTTTCCTGCCCCTCCAAAAGCAAGGATGAAGGAAAAGATGTTTGAATGGCTAGAATACACACACATGCGCTTGCACATACACACACACACACACACACACACACATGAAGGGCAGGATTAGGGGAGAATTATTTCAAAAGTCTGGTAGTAGTTTGAACCCATCTGCTTAGGAAGAAGTTAAAATTACCTTTTAGTGAGGAAAATACCTTAAGGTAATAGGAAACAATAGGCCACTTGGGCATGGCTTAGATAGGAAAGTGAGTCACAGGAATTTGGCAATTGCAGTAGGAGGAGAAGGCTCTCGAAGATGGGAGAAGCTGGGCCGATGGGAAGGACAGGCCAGTAGGCAACTCCCTATGGGGCTGAATGGCCCGTGGGTTTCCGTACAGTAAGGCCTAGAACTGAATATAGAGGCAATTCTTACCCGATGCTGAAGTTATTCTCAACTACCCCAAATCTCGGCAGTCCGGTACTCTGATACTGAACTGTGTGGGAAGTGAAGGAAGAGGGTCCAAGACGGGCAGGAAGCAGGTCATCAGACTCAGAAGTCGAGAGGGACGAGATGAGCAGGCTGCAATGTGGGTAGGGTGGGAAGGGGACAAAGCTCTTTTCCCCCAGATGTGTTTAAAAGCGACACCAGATATGGGGGTGGGGTGGGGCAGAGGAAGGCGAAACATTGGGGTGGCTCCTGCACTGTCACCTCCCACACCTCGGCTTCCTAGAGAGACTCCGAGATTTTGCTTTGGCTTGGAGTCTGAATGCTTGCACGCTGCTAACAGGAGTTTGACCCCTAGGGGGTGATCACACCATACGGTAAAGGGGAGGGCCCTGGGAGGGCAAAAACAAGGATAAAACAACAGTCCTGAGTTCCCAATTTCCGTCCCAGCTGCTGGGGAATGACACACGTGCCCCTCTGTGGGTACAACAGCAACTGTCCAGTTATATCCCCCGGATTGAAAGGCAAATTCTTCCCTGGACTTGGACTTCCGTGCCTTCCCGAGGCAAGGAGCTGAGAGTGGGTGCGCCAGCCCCGCCTGTCACTCACAGGAGGTTTGAGAGTGAGGGTGGGACCCAACGGGAATCCTTCTATTTCTGCAGCAGGGACCCCAGTCCCTGAGGAGACAGGCTTCTCTGCAGACATCGCGACTGCAGCCAGGCAGACCATGCCCCAGGGAGGGAACACGGACCACCCCAGGGAGACGTGGAGACTGAAAACTTTGAATTAGAGGCTATAAAATAATACAAGTTCACCCCAATACAACTGAGTCTTGGTAGGGTCGAGCTCCAGCTTTTGTAGAGCTCTTCGGAGTCGCTCCTGGTACCAGGAGGCCCAGAGTTGAAAATGGTGTTGAGAATAGCTCCACCCACTCTCCACACGACACAGTTTCTCCTCTGGCCCCTGCCTCTTTGAATGGAACTGGATGATGAAGCTGGCTTCTCTCTTCTGCTGAGTTGCCGGCAGAGCTTGTGGACGTGGGAGCCCTTTTCCCAGCCCTAGCAGGCTGCAAGAAGTCCCCAGCATTCTCCAGACGAGAATGGGGGCCAGTGTGCGACAGACTGATGGACTGGGAAATACTTATTAAGCAGTCTTCTTTTAAAAAAAAAACCGAACACTTTTTTATGTGCATTTTCAATAAATTTTGGTAAAATTACACATACATGTTACAACCATCACAATCAAGATATAGAGCATTTCCATCCCCCCAAAACCTCCCTTGTGATCCTTCCTGGTCTGTCTCCCTCAACTCCCCACCTTAGACAACCACTGATCTGCTTTCTGTCACTATGGGTTGTTTCATCATTCCATATAAATGGAATCATCTAGCATGTACTCTCGTGTCACTTCTTTCACTCAGTGTGTTTCCGAGATTCATTCATGTGTGTGTGAGTGTGTCACCCCTTTTTATTTCTAGCTAGCATTCCATTGCATGGATGTGTCACAATTTATCTGTTTATATGCTGATGGACATTAGACTGCTTCCAGTTTTTGACTATTATGAATAAAGCTGCTAGGAATATTTATGTGCCAGTCTTTGTATAGACTAGTGCTTTCATTTCTCTTGAGTAAATAACTAGGAATGGGATTGATGGTTGTATGGAAACCGTGTGTTAAATTTTACAAGAAACCATCAAATAGTTTTCCAATTGGTCGTAGTACCAGTTTACATTCTGACCAACAATGTATGAGAGTTCCAGTGCCTCCATATCTTCTCCAACACTTGGTACTGTCAGTCTTTTTTATTTGACTATTCTAGGGGGTTTAAAGTGGCATCTCATTGTGGCTACTGATGTTGAGCATCTTATCATGTGCTTATTAGTCATTTGAACATCTTCTTTGTAATGTCTGTTCAAATATTGTCCTCCTTTTTCATGTTGTTTGTTGTCTTATTAAATTCTAAGAGCTTTTGAAGAATATATTTTTGACTTGCCTTTTCATTTTCTTAACACTGTTTCCAAAAAGCAGAAGCTTTTAATTTTGATAAAATCCAATTTATTATTATTTAACAATTTGTGCCTTTTGTGTCCTATCTCAGAAACATTTGACCATCCTGAGATGATGGAGATTTTCTCCTCTATTTTCTTCCAGCACTTTTATAGTTTTAGCTCTTATGTTTAGGTTTATGATTCATTTAGAGTTAGATTTTGTGTATGACATGAAGTAAGGATTGATATTCTTTTTTTATGGATTTCTAATTGTTCTCATATCATTAGTTGAAAATTATTGTTTTCCCAGTGAGTTACTTGGCGTCTTTGTTGAATGTCAATGGTCATACATGGGTGCATCTGCTTCTGGACTCTTGATTTTGTTCCACTGATCTAGAATGTTTATTCTTTCACTAGTTTTATAGTAGGTCTTGAAAGCCAGCAGTGTAAGTTCTTCAACTTTGTGCTTCTTTTTCCAGATTATTTTGCTATTCCATATCCTTTGCATTTGGATATAAATTTTAAAATTAACTTGTTAATGTCTACAAATAATCTACTGTAATTTTGATTGGAAGTGCATTAAATTTATAGATAAATTCAGGAAGACTATAACCATATTGAATCTTCCAAGCCGTGAATGTGGTATGAGTCTCCATCTATCTATGTCTCATTGAATCTCTCAGTAATGTTTTGTAAATTTCAGCGTACACATTTTGCACCTATTCTTCTAAATTTATGGCTATATATGTCACGTTTTTTGAAGTTACTGTAGGCAGTATTTTGATTTTGATTTCTGCCTCTTTATTGCTTAGTATAGTCATGCGTTGCTTAATGACGGGAATATGTTCTGAGAAACGCATCGTTAGGCAATTTTGTCATTGTGTGAACATCGTAGAGTGTACTTACACAAACCTAGGTGGTACAGCCTACTACACACCTAGGCTATATGGCACTAATCTTATGGCACCACTGTCGTGTATGAGGTCTGTTGTTAACCAAAACATTGTTGTGCAGTACATGACTATATAGAGACATAAAATTGATTTTTTATATTGACCTTGTATTTGTCGCTTTACTAAACTCACTGTAGATCTTCCTCGACTTATGATGAGGCTATGTCCCAATAAACGTATCACAAGTTGAAAATACTGGAAGTAAAAAATGTGCTTAATACACATAACCTACTGTGCATCACAGCTTAGCCTAGCCTACCTTAAACGTGCTCAGAACACCTACGGTAGCCTACAGTTGGGTAAAATCACCTACCACAAAGCCTATTTCATAATAAAGTGTTGAATATCTCATGTAAGTTATTGAAAACTGTACTGAAACTGAAAAACAGAATGGTTGTGTGGGAACAGAATGGGTGTAAACGTATCGGTTGTTGACCCTTGTGATCACATGGCTGAGCAGGAGCTGCAGCTCACTGCCGATGCCCAGCACCACGAGAAAGTATTGTTAGCCTGGGCAAAGATCAAAGTTCCAAGTTTGCAGTCTGGTTTCTGCTCAGTGTTCATGGCTTTCGTACCATCGTTAACGTAAAAACATCGTAAGTTGGGGACAGTCTGTAATTAGTTCTAGC
This sequence comes from Equus przewalskii, assembly GCF_037783145.1. Classification (NCBI taxonomy): domain Eukaryota; kingdom Metazoa; phylum Chordata; class Mammalia; order Perissodactyla; family Equidae; genus Equus; species Equus przewalskii. The sequence goes on along the minus strand of NC_091834.1, from coordinate 13,692,059 downwards.
AGCTTTTTTGTGGATTCCTTACGATTTTCTATATTGATGATCATGTGTCTTTAAATGAAGTAAGTTTTGCTTCTTATTCTCTAATGTACGTATCTTTCATCCCTTTTTCTTGCTTTACTGCACTAACTAGGAGCTCCAGTACAACGTGGAATAGAAATTGTGACAGTGTGCGTCCTTACTTTATTCCTGATCTTAGGGGAAACATTCAGTCTTTTACCAGTAAGTATAATGTTAACTGTTGGTCTTTTGTAGATGCCCTTTACTGATTTGAGAAAACTCTCCTATTCCTGCTATGCTGGGAGGTTTTATAATAAATTGGTGCTGAATTTCATCAAATGCTTTTCCTACATCTATTATGGTGACCATACCCACGTTCATTTTTAGGGCGTGTTGCACAGCTGGTAGATCCCAAATTTCCTACTTTCTCTCATTAGTGTTCTTCCAGTGTTTTACTTTTGAAAATATCTCTCCTTGAGCTCCTGATTTCTCTCTCCATGTTCCTCAGGACCCACCAGCTTGAGTCACAGCAGGGATCCATCTCTAACGGGGAAAGCAGAGGATTTGAGGCAAGAAGACTGGACGATGTTCCAGTTTTTTCTGCCGAGTGGATCTGTTTAAGATGTGTACTAGCACCGATGTCTCTTTTTCCTCTGTTGATGAAATGAGAATAATGTCTGCTGCACTTACAAACATCACAGAGCCAGGGAGCCAACTTGCCCTGAGAGTTACCTGTATGAGGCGTTTGTAACACAGTGGAATTATTACCCATCTCAAAACAATTCCCTTAAGGGAAACTTAAAACAAAGAAATAAAAGAAGAGAGAGAAAAAACTAAGAATTCTGAAAATATTATTTGCACTGGGAAAGCTTCCATACATTGTTAACCCCAACCTTCCTGCTCCTGCCCACTTGTGGCCCACTCATACCTGGGTGTGTATGGGAATAAATATTAGTATGAGGAGCATCTGCTATCTAGGTGGCAAAAGAGAAAGGAAAAGTCGTAATACATCCCCAAACAAACAGAAAACAACACTCTGATTGCTTACATGATTGAGGATGGATTTTATATACAAGTTACTTCAAAAGTCAAGGAAGAAAATCTGAGAAACCTAGTGAGAAAAGCAGACACCTGGCTCGCATTTCTTGGAGATCTCTGATACTGGATTTCTTCACCTGCGGGACTCCATTGACTTTTTGCAAGCGCACTGTGAAGTATGATAAAAATGACTGATTATTTATATATTTTGTTTTGTCTCATTTGGGGCCAGACTAGTGTTTAAACCTAAAAGCCTACAAATATGGTAAATACAAATGATAGCATCACGAGCAATTACATGGATGCACACTGGCTTTTCTTGGGACACCTTCGTTCATGCCAAGAGCTGTCACCGTGTGGATGTAGATGAATTATTTTCTGGGAGGAAGAAGTGCAGAAAAAGCAAAGGACATTTCACTCGTTGCTTTAACCTTGGGGAACAGGATAAATCTGGTTCTGGCATCTCTCTGAGGAAAAGAATATCTTGACACATACAGAGAGCTCTTGGAGAGAGCCTAGTATTCATTGGCAAGAAAGGGCGAGATTCTGAATACATCTAAATAATCGGCATAGCATTGAAATGCCTGACTACGGCAGACCACTCACCAGTATATAAATCATGCTGCTTGCCATGTGCAAAACAGCAGTCATGAGTATGACTCCAGCTCACGGAATGAAATGGCTTTTTATGAAGTTTGTGCAGATAAATTAAAGCGGCATTGCTAAGAATTATGTTCATAATCCAATTTCGAGAACAGAGCTGAACGGTCGGTGCTACATCTATAAAGAAAACAAAGCGTTTCCCTGTTGAGATGCACGCAGGCCAGCCGATTGGTTAATGTGCTGAGCACTCTGGAACTCCGTACGCTCCTCCTTCAAGTCTGGGGGGACTGGCGTGAATTTTGGCATGTGTCCCCCCCTACTAAGATTTGTTCTTAAATTTGTTCTCAAACCACAAGGTACAAGACCCTCTCGGGGGCAATGATTGTAAGGATTCTGCCTACCCAGGGGAGAAATTATGCCTCCCGAATCCCTTCTGGTTCCCCAGTGGGTCGTATTTTGTTAAAACATTCCTAACGCTGAAATTAGGATTCCTTTGATATCTCCTCCAGACTTCTTTCTTCAAATAATTTAGGACAAAAATAAAGCAAAGGGCATCTCACTTTTCTCCTGTTCTTATTATCTTAGAGGATAATTTTCTATGCTTCTCTCCAAGTGGTCCTGGCTCAGAACCTGAGAAAGAGGGTCCCTTTCTTCCTAGGAGTCTTCCTGGAGAGGGAGCCTGCGTGACAGGGACAGGCATATGGAAACTCCTCCGTTACCTGTCTGCTTGGTTCAGCTCCATTCTGATCTGAAAATATTTTTTCTTAGTGATGTTATTCAAGGGTCAAATTCCTAGCTTCCCTGGCGTAAATAAATCGACTGTGTATAACTAGTCTACAACAGAAGGCACGCCACAGTATATAGAGTGTAGGGGAGATTTCCCTTTGATGAAAAAAAAAATGTTACATGTTTATAAGAAATTCTGCAGGTCTGGATACCATTAACTTTAAACAATTAATAAAAGTGACACTAGGACACAATAAATTCTAGTTTTCAAAGAAACAATTTGACTTTACGCATTGCTTCTGCCTGACTGGTGTTTGAGATGAAAGGGACAGTAATTGAAATGAAACTCATCAGCATTAAAGAAGGACTCATGGAGAGAAGCAGAGGGGGGCGGTGGTTAAGAAGGCCATGGAATCCTGCAACACAGGCAGCAGCTTAGGGATCTGAGCGAGACAGCCCTGGGGACGAACATCTACTTATGTGCAAGACCAGAGCCTGGAGAAATTATTTTGAGTCTTAAAAAGATAAGAGAATAAGCAAGTGGTGGATTAAATACATTTTTGCATCTTACCTTCCCACCATTCTGTGGTTTCCTTCCTTTTGAAATCTAAATAGTTCTAATAGCTGACATTTGCTGAGTGCTTCGCATATGCCATATGCTGATCTTAAATCATTCAATCTTTGCTGGAACCACATCTAATCTTAGTTTCTCGGCAGCCCCACTCCCAATCCATTCTCCACAGAGCAGTTGGAATGATCTTTTCAAAGCAAATCTAACTGTCTTTGCCTTGTTTCCAACCTTTCTATCACTCCCCTTTATTCTCAGGAAAATATTTGAGTTTTGATCTGCCCTCCAGGGCCCTGCAGCTCTCTGTGCACTTCAGCCGCATCTCACGTACTCTGTGCTCCCCCTCATTCTAGGGCTTGGGGGGCTGGCCTTTCATTAGTCAAGTGCTCACACCACCTCCTGCCACAGGGCCATTGCCCATGCTGGACACTTTGCCTCTTTTTGTTGTGATGAACTCCACATATTTCTCATATCTCAGCTCAAATGCCACGTCCTGGAGACGAATATCCTGACTCCCCACATTAGATCAGTTTCCATATCACTCTCTCTCATGGCGCTGACTCTCTTCTGTTGTCCTTGTCATAGTTGTAATTGTGCATTTTCAGGGTGACCTTTGGTTCATGTGTGTCTCTTTTACTAAACTGGAAGCATTATAAGGGCAGGGCTCACCTTTCAGAGTTTCTCCCGGCTCCTGGTACAATGCCTGGCATAGAAAAGGTACTGGATATGTATTTGTTGAATGAATGGATGGAGGCATGCTGAGTAAAATTAAAGACCAATCTGGCTGGTCCTACCTTGGGACTCATATTCTCCAGGGAACAGACAGTTCCCATGGAAAGAAGCAATGTGCCACATCAAACTGATCTCCTCTCATAAGGCTACATTTTTGTTGTTGCTGTTGTTTTTAGGAACTCCAGACGCAACTAATTTAAGCCCTCAGTTTTCATTGTTGACAGTGGCTTTGCCTGGTCACGTTAGTTGGCGGTGACAGGACTGGGGTTGGTTAGAACCTGTGTTCCATACGCTATGGTTTACCCAAGACTTAGAGTAGTTACAAAACCTTTCTCCCTCCGAAATATTTCACAGTCCCTCGACTTCAGCTCCCTGTCTTCACCGTGATTGCATCCCTCCTACATTTTTATGGAAAACTCCTTTTCTTTGAAGCTCATCTTTGTCTTCAATGACTTTTTCTCCTCCTTGTTACTGTATTGCATTCCTTGAAGATGTTGAGTGTCTGACTCATAGTCTTCTGTTTAACTCAATTCCTTCTCTTATCTGGGGGAATTTCAATGTCTGTGAAGCTAGCGTTCTTCAACCACAACTAAAGCCACTCCTATAATCACTTCACCTCAGACCAGCTTTCACCTGCATTCTCACACACATCCCTCCGTCACATACTCCCTCTTAATGGAAGAACCCTTCAACCACGCAAAACTTTCTGTCCCATATTTCCTCTGTTTCTAGCCGTTAGCACCTTGTACTCTCTCTCCAGATTCTCATCTCTCTAGAAACACTGCCCTGAAAATCTCCAACTCTGTATCAGTCCCAAAACACACCATCTCCACTACTGTATCTGATCTCTATCGGAACTCAACTCAACTGTGCAGGTTAGTGTCACGGCACGTTGGTGGTCTCCAATGGCAGCTGAGCCCACAATTCTGTTTGGGATGTCTTTCTCCTGTCTTTGGCAGCACCCTGTGGCAGTAAGCAAGCCTTCACCATGCTCTTCTCTCCTCCTACCCAGCCCTCACTAGCACTCCAGGAAGATGACCTAGGCTCCAGCTGTATGAGGAAATGACAGAGAAGGAATAGCAAAGGCTTCGTCACCCGTTGCCCCTCTGTCCTCAGAGTCGGGTGCAACCACGTCAAATTTGTGTGCCTAAATCCCACAGAATGAAGTGTCCTCTCTGCTGACTAAGGACGGCCTCCTTAGCCTTCACCTCTGCTTTCTCTTCTCTCTCCTCCTTCCTCTAGCATTTCACCGTGCTAAACACTTGCCCGTTCTCTCTGCCTCAGCCTCTTCAATGAGCCTGGCAATCAAGCAGCGAAGGCTGCAGGGGCCTCTTGTCCTGCACGGCTCCAGAATTCCTCCAGCCTCACCGCCTCCCTGCCTCAATCTTCAGCTCCATGATTTCTTCATTCCGTCCTTGATGAAGCACTCTTAGAGAGTTGACCCACTTCCGTTTGCCATTGCTCTTATCTTGTGTTGCTTCAGGACACCATTGCTCGAATCCATGCTTTGGTTCCACGTACAGTACCCTTGGGCATTGAGAACCTGTCAAAAGGGCAGAATCCTAGGAACGGACCTTGTTAGGTGCAGGCCTTTGAGCATCCCCTCTCCCAAATTAAAAGAGAATGGAAGATGAGAGTCATTTAGAAAATGCTCTCTCTCTTTGAACACTGTCTTCTCTTCTCATTTAATCTTTCAGAATAGAGTCTACATACATGATCTACATGTACATTTGATATTGACTCATCATGGAGTGAGCTCATTCAATGTGAATGTAATGTAATTTGCTTATTGGCAGGGAGGGGGTGGGGGATGAATAAACATATGAATAAGGAAGAAATACAAATTTAAAATCAACAATTAGACACAAGGACATGATATGGAGACTACTGTTTATTATTATTTTCTAAGTAGGTAAGGTAGAATCAAAAACTGAGAAATTTCAGAACATAAACATTTACCTATTATACCCCATCAAAAAGGATGAGATAAAAGAACCATGTTCTGAAGTCTATCTCCTGGAACAATATAAACCAGGCAAGGAAGGGAAGCGGTGTGCTTTGGTTGAAGGAGGCTTGGAGGCAGAGTTCTTGTCTAGTGAGCTGGACATCCTGGTTTACACGTAACCTCTAAGTGCCACAGTTCTCATGTGTAATGAAAGAACACTGGCCTGCATCATCTCCAAGATCTCTTCAAGACCTAAAGTCTATATCATTTGTGTTCATCTTGGTGGACACAGGAGAGGACACTTAGAAAGAACTTGCCTAACTTAATTTCATAATGCATTTTAGATTTACATATAATACAATTTTGATGTCTCCTCAAAGGTCAGATAAATTAAAAGAAAGAGAAAGAATTTGCTAGAAAAACGTTTTGTCTGAGCAACCAATTCACAATCGGGAGCCACATCCAAGTGTTGGGGCAGCATGATTGGGACTGAGTATGAGAGCACCCGCAGTTCCCATGAGCAGACGCAGGCCGTAGGGCTTTTTTGGATTCTGCAATGAGCACAGCCATTCTTTCAAATAAGTAGTTAAAGCTTTCTGATTATATTACAGTATCCCCAGCATCTTGTTTTCTCCATACATGTAAAATTTCACATAGGCTCTTCCATTGTTCCATAGGGAGAATATGGCAATCTGGGATGGAGGATAAAGTGTTTGGAAACACAATCCTATATTTATTTTTCTCATTTTGTCCTAAACCAGTTAAAACTTTGCCCAGATTGGCACACGTGCATAGACCAGCATTTGGGGTTACTCTTTTAGGAAAGATTCCTAGATAAAAGCTTCTTGCACATTTTTAGTAACGTTCCTGTATCAGTGAACCCCACAGAAAGATGCGATCACTCCTTTCTCTTATGTTTGTGTGTTGCTCGCATTTGAACATGGCACATACTATATTCCGTTATATGTGTTTCTTTCATACACTTTCAGTGTCTCCTCTCGTCTGCAAAGAAGCAGGATGGACTGGTTTTCCTTGGAAGCTGTTCCTTCATTTGTTTAATGAGGAGCCATCGTCCATATGTATGTCCACAGACAATGACCCCTTATCCCCAGTCATTACGCTGTACGAAGAGCCAGAAAAAAATCAGTCTAAACATTGTTAAGCATAAAAATTATTTTTCCCAAGTCAAGTGGATGGATTTTTTAGAATAAATATGGGAATGGTAAGTTTCGAAACTAAACCCTTCTGTGTTCTGTTTCTGTTTTCTAACGAGAAGAGATATATTACGGTGTTTACGTAACTTTTTTTATTTAATGACTTAAAAACCAATGTCGTGGATGTGAGTTGGGAAACAAAGCTTGGCTGGCAGCATGATTGATGGTTGTTGACTTTTTGGCAGTGAAATAGACCCCAGGCCTTGTCTGAAAAAGGAGGAGTGAGACAAAGAAAATTAAATTGGCCTGCCTAATAAAACAAGGAGAGTTCAAAATTTTCATGGCTGCTTAAGAGGGAGGCAGTGAGAGGGCCTGTGGACGAATGGGGAGTGAGGAAGGACCGGGGCCAGCTGCCTGGAAGGAGGTCAGAGGCAGGGGTCAGCCAGGGAGATGCTTCCTCTGGGGGAAATGGCCAGGAAACTTCCAGCAACGGGAGGGACTCGTGCACCAATAGGCAGTTTCCAGCCGTCTGCCCTTCTGTTATATAAGCTCTCCCTGCTTCTGACTCCTGAGGAAACTTCATTAAAACTGCCATCTTGTGTGGGTGATACTTTGGAAAGATCATGGCAAAGTATCCATGCTTCCACTTTGGTTTGATGCAGAGTGGAGAGAGGAAGCAGACGCAAGAGATGAGAATCTCAGTGAAGGAGATCAGCGAACAGAAGGAAGACACTAGGGGCAGGAGTAACTATGAGAAGTGGAAAGCCCCTGAGATTCCTGAGAAGTGCAGGAGTCAGTTACACAAGGGGTGGGGACTAAACTCATTTTTATTTCAATATTAAAGAGAAGGGTGCTCTCCTAAGATGGGAAACTTGGACACACCCACGCAGTTGATTCTTGAGTTGCGCAGCAATTCGTCCAACGTTTTTACAAATGGCAGCCTCTCCTGACTCTTTGCTGACCAGTTGAGTGATGTCTTAAACTTTATGGCATAAACAAAACAGAATCTTGCTTATGACATCCAATATCCTCATGTCCTGGGAGAACCGTCCTAGAGTTTTTCTCAGCACCCAGAACTTTTCCGAGGAAAATGGTTACAATGGTAAGACTTCTTCAAAAATGAACTGGTTTTAGTACTCGAGGCCAAAAAGCCGCATTATATAAAATATTTTTCCCTCTAAAAATTATGTTTTTTTTTGAGAAAGCAACATCAAACAGAAATTTCTGAGATCAAGAACAGGAAATGAGTGATTCAGCAGCCTGGATTTCTCCCAAGGAGCTGTCTCCACAGCTGTTGAGAATAGCTGAGAAAAGTTCCAGGGGACTCGCCTGGTACCACTTGAAAGCAGTCAGGCTGGGAACCACAGAGAACTCTCTGGAGTGTGACGGAGGACAGTTGGGAAGCCCAGCGTGGACTACCCAGTAATATGTCAGCCTAGTGCCGCTGCTCCACTTGAATGTCCTCTAGCTGCCTCTGAATCCACATTTGGAGGTGGTCCAGCGTGACTCAGGATCTGAGAGAGGGAGCATCTTCCCAGGAAGGAGCGCCCAGGTGTCTGTTCTACGCTGAGAGACACAACAGACGATTTGCCCCAGAAGCTAGCATTGCTGTGCTAATCCAAAATCTAATATAGTGCTGGTGATCGGGCGAGGACTGCGCTTTGGGCAGGGCTGGGGGAGATCAGTTGGCATTGATTCATTTGGTTTCTCGCTCGCTCTCTGACGTCTTGAAGTGCGCTCAACAAACACCCAGCTTTGCCTGTTATCATCTTATGATTCTATGTGCAGAATTCTGCTGAGTCCATGGAGAACCATTTTGGAGAAAATTTCCCAGGCAATACGATTCTAGGCCCGCCACTGGAAAAGAGGAGTAGCCTTCAAGGATGTCTTTTTGAATAAACTATGCCTTGATTTCAGCAGGAGAGCAAAACCCTTCTACATCCTGTAAAGCATTTTAAGTTCTTCAAATTTGTCGCACACCTCCTTCTCCCACCACTTTCACCCGCACACCTGTGGCCAGGTACTCTCCTACCACGTGCCCAGTTTTCTGTAACAGACCTATTTAGTGTGTTCCACTGTGTCCAGATTTTTCTCACTCCCATCTGTCCCCCATACCATTCTCAGTTTAATCTCTCTAAAACATTATTTTCATCATGTCACTCTCCTGCTCAAAAGTCTTCAGATATATCTGTAGTATCTTTATAGTACCAGATGGAGTTTTTCTGGATCTTACCTGTGTCATGTTGTATTTTATGCATTTCTGCAGCTTCGCACAACTTTTTCAAAATGAGCTGGGATATATACACAGGGAAACATACACGCGTCATATGCCATAAGATATTGATTGGATTTTTTCTGCCATCCAATACTTCTGTCAAAGGCCCCGAGCTGAGGATGAGGTTTGATAAGTACCACAAATTCTGACGAGTGCCCATATCACCTCCAGGCATTAGTAAGAGGTAGCCAAAGTGGTCTTACAAGTCTATCCCAACCCCCAAATATTCATAAACAGAGAAGACTAGAAATTTGCGGGCAGTTTGATGTAGTGTGAAAGTTTCAGTAGTTTCAGCATTGCACTGATGGCTGGGTGGGGAGTGCCAAGCATTCCCCGTCTCTCAGCCCAGGTGGGAGAGGCTGTAAGAAAGCCATGTGCGAATATTGGGGGTGATTGAAAGAAGGGAAGCTGGCACTTCCCCTCCATGGCAAGAGGTTTGCTGAGCTATAGCATCTGCAGACCTCCGCTATGGCTGCCAGCTCAGAAGAGGGAAGCTGATGGGAAAGTTTGGGGGATAATTTTAGGTGTCTCCGAGAGTTTATGGTATTTGGGCATGTGCATAGTGATGCTCACTTCTCACCTGGAGACTCCTGAAGGCAGGAGACTGGATTGAACAGCCTGCAATTGCGTGGCAAGGACGCCTGAGTCCCTCCAGGTAGCCAGACACTGAGGAACAGAGCCAACCTCAAGACTTCTTCAAGGCGCCTCTATGAAGAGGACGGCCTTCTGGGCCCCACACCAGCTGTAAGAGTCTTTGCGGGATGTGCTCCTAGGGATGGGGCTTGGGGGTGGTCAAGAGGAGTCGAGAGAAGAGTTGGAGAGCATAGCATGCGTACACTGGAGCTGCATGATGCTGACGTCCGCATGGGACTTCTAGAGAAACCACACATGCACTCCAGGAGAAATGTAGCCTTGGCTGAGTCCATGTTGACCAAAAGTGTCAGCAGGAACAGTTAAGTAAAACAAACTAAGAAATTTTCTTTTACCCCAGTCTCAACACTTGAGAGGGACCATGGAATCTGGCCCAAATGTTGATAAGGGAAAAGAGGGCTGGTACGGTATGTTTTAGGCAGTGGATGGACAAAATAAAACTGTTTCTTGTCTTTACTCTAATGGCTTTAGACTATACAGTAAATATTTTACTTGTACATATATGCACAAAATATAGCTAAAAGTTTTATTTTATTTTTTTTTATTTTTGGTGAGGAAGATTTGCCTTGAGCTAACATCTATTGCCAGTCTTCCTCTTTTTTTTGCTTGAGGAAGATTGGCCCTGAGCTAACATCCATTCCAGTCTTCCTCTATTTTGTATGTAGGTTGCCACCACAGCATGGCTGATGAATGGTGTAGGTCTGCAATCGAGATCCGAACCTGCGAACAGGGGCCACTGAAGCCGAGCACGCAGAACTTTAACCATTTGGCAACTGGGCCAGGCCCCTAAAAGTTTTATTATTTAAAAAAAATTGATTCAATAAGTATTTTACAGATCAATTATATCTTAGCAAGATGCATATCACTTGTGTTATAGAAAGAAATAATTAGCAGTTCTTTACTTATGGAATCCATATAAGGGAGACTGTCATGAAACACAGAAACAGAGTTAATACGTGCTATCATTGAACAGATATTTATTGCTTACTTTCTTTGTACAGAAGTTTGCACTAAAGCAGGCTTAAATAAAGCGTGATGAGAACGTAGAGGAAGGAGTGCTCAATGGTTATTCCCAGCTCTGATGACTTGGCCACAACTGAACTAATCAATTTCATCCATCACTTCCTTTCAAAAATCTACTTCCCTGATTTTCCCCAGAACAAAACTTGTGCTTCTCTCTCCTCGTTTTCTCATTGACTTATTTTTGTCTAAAACACCACGCTTCCCATCCTCTGCTTACTTATCTTTGAGTTGCAGCTCAAGTCTTGCCTCCTGCCCTAACCACTGCCTACCTGTAAGGTCTAAGACAGTTTTATTTCTCCTTGGTGCTTGATCATGTTCTACCTTGTTGTGTCTCCTGACTGATGTTTGACTTTAAACTTGGGACACTATTGTTTGCCTGTCAACAGCCACTTCCCACTCTATGGGTCAGATACACAGTTTTCTAGCTTTCCTTTCACTAGTCACTCACATGTGACTTGATCCTGGTTAATGAAGCCTGATGGGTTAGTTAACCCATCTGAAGATCTGTTAAACCATCATCAAACCATTATGAAGATCTGCTGGGAGCGTCTCACAAGAGACAATGTCCCTCTACATTTTCTGTCTGTATGCAATATTTGGCACATGGCAGCCATCTTTCAACTCCAAGCGGACACACTGCCCGTGCACTGGGCGGAGAATCCTTCAGGGTCCTGTCAGGAGACAGCCATTTGACTGGGAAAGTTTAATATAAAGGATTATTAAGGATACAGAGAAAGAACCCATAAAAGGTAAGGAGAACCCTAGGAATATAAGCATAGCAGATATAAGGAGCTGTCACTACTTCTGGAACAGGGGCAGAGTACCTCAGGAAGAAACAAATCTGGAAGAGGGTCCGACACCCCTAAGACTGAGATTCAGACCTCCTGAGAGTGTGGCTCTGGCCCACTGGACAGTGGAGAGGTTAGCTGAGATGGCCCAGCATGGGGCTGGCAAGCAGGAAACTGCCCATTGGTGTGCTGGCAAGACTCACTGGGAAAGCAGCAGACTTTCAGGATAGCTGGTACAGGGGGTGAATGCTACAGCTCTCCAGGAAGCTGGCTGAGGTGCAGGCAGAACTTGCTGGAAAGCTGCCCCCTGGGATGCTGCTGAAACTAACTGGGAATCTGTCTGCTGGGGCACCTATGACACCCGCTGGGAAGCTGGTTGGGGCGCAGGCAGAATTCTCTAGGAATTCACTCTCTGGAGTCGGGGTGAGCCCCACAAGATGTCTCATGCACTGCCACCCAGCCACCATGTGCCGTAGGAGCCAGCAGGGAATTGCTCACCGAGTCAGGGAGAGAAGCCCTTTCCTCCGGCATATCCCCAAGCTCCCTCTACTGAAAAACCTTAACACTGTGCCTTCTGGCAAAGGAAAGATGTCTACAGAGCCCAGCCCTCCCATTGGGGAGCAGAGCAAAGAAGGGTGAATTTGAAGTGAGAGGCAATAAACTGATAACCCGCAGAGGTGAGCAGAATGGATAAATGGAAAGACATTGTGTGCAGGATGGCGTTGGTGGACCACCAATGAGAGCTTCAACTACCCTGCTTCCAGACTTCTTTTTAAGTGAGATCATAAATTGTTTATTTTTTATACCACTTTTAGTTGGACATACTGTTACTTGCAGCTGAAAGCATTCTATCTGATATAAAGCTTACTGCTTTTTTTTAATCGAAATACTATGTGCACATGGCTAATTAAATAGTACAGAGAGACTTTTAATAAAATACAACAGCCCCATACTCCACTTATCTCTAACCCAGAGTCAACCAATGGCAATGAGATCTCTCTCTTTTAAAAATTTGTTTAACTTTGGCAAAATGCACATAACATAAAAGTCATCATCTTAACCATTTTTAAGCACACAGCTCAGTGGCATTAAGTACATTCACATTTTTGTACAACCAATTCTGTTTTATAATTTTATTTTTGGTTGCCTCAATATATGCAAGATATTTGCTTCGTAAAATACTAGCTTTTATTTATGACCTGAAGACACTATCTTTTTATTTCCTCCTAAAATATGTGCATTAAGTTCACTTATTCAAAATCTCCTCCTTTTTCAACCCAAATAACTATGTAGCTGTTTCAAATGTGACCCTTTAACTCTGTTCATTACTTTAGTATCTTAACATTTAAACAACTAGTTCTTTATTATACATTATAAGCAGTACTCTCACTTTCTCTTTGAAGGTCAAACATGCCTCATTTTCTAAAATTAAAAGGAGAGTTATAAAACCAATTTATTTACCAAACTACCATGTAATGACTGAGTAACATTTTAGATCTTCTCACTAGAATCTCCAAGTGATCCAAGCTTATAAGCAGAAGGCCAGATTTCTGTGTTTTATTTCCCAGCTTAATTTTTTGAAGGTTTCTAAATAATATCAGTTCTTTCCAGTGGTGTCAGTTTTGCCTGGAAAGGTCCAGGCTTTAGAAATGCCATATGCACCACTGCTAGAAATTTATGGCTAAGCATCTCTAACATATTCAAGCCATCCTTTGGGGGAATTTTGGCAGCATTTACGACTGTGTTCTTGCTGCAGAGACGGCTGCTCTGGTTCTGGGACCTGACTTCTGGGTTGGGTCCATGGTTTCCTGGATTTCATGTTCTCCTGTTTTTGGTTGAATCTTTTCTTGTCCTAAGTTACACTTTTTAGTAGCTTTTTAAGAATGAGTGCATGAAAGGTACCTTTTCTAAATCCTTGCATGTCTGAATCATTTTATTTTGCATGTACCTTAATGAATAGTTTGGGTACTTTTTGTTGTTGAATATAATTCACATAACATAAAATCCACCCTTTTAAGGTGTGCAATTCAGTGGCTTTTGGCATATTCACAGAGTCATGCAGTCATTGTCACTAATTCAGAACATTTTCATTTTTGGCTTGGTGTTTAACTTTTATGTATTTCTGCATCCATTGTCCTACACAAGTTCTTAGGTGCAAGGGTTACACATACAACTGATGCTAGGCAAAAGTAGTTGCTCCCCTATATATTGAGTAAGAGGAAAGGTAAGTGAAAGTCTAGAGACTTCTCTTGCTGGCCTGATGAAGTAAGTGGCCATGTTGGAAAAGCCTATGCAGTAAGGATCTGTGGGCAGCCACTAGGAGCTGAGGGCTGTCTCCAACCAACAGCCAGCAAAAGCAGAGGCCCTCGGTCTTCCAACTGCAAAGTAACGAATTCTGCCAATAACTTGAGTGAGCTTGAAAGAGGATTCTTCCCCAGTCGGGCCTCCAGATGAGAATGCAGCCCAGGTAATAACACTGATTACAGCCTTGTGAGATCCTAAGCAGAAGACCCAGCTAAGCTGTGTCTGGAACCCTGACTCACAGAAACTGTGAGGTAATAAATGTTTATTTGTTTAAGCTGTTAAGTTTATAGTAGCATATGACACAGCAATAGAAATCTAATGCATTCGACCTCAAGATCTTCTCTTGCTCATTCCAGCAAGTGCCCAGCATCCTGGACGTGGGGCAGCCAGCTTTCATTCAGCATTTGTCAGCACCAAGGATGGTACCTTATAAATTGAAGATGAGTCACCACAATGTTACGGATTTTATTCTATATGAAGAATAGTGAAGACGTCACTATTCTTCATATTCCTTTGAAGGATAATAGCCTGAAGGTCTAAAAGCAAATTTGCAAGGTTAAGACCTTGTGAATATCTTCAGAAGTCTTTCCTACTATATGGAGAAGGCTGAGGAATGCAGTATTGATATTAGCAGTGCAATGGCTAGCACTGAAAATCTGAAAGAAACAGCAGGTATCAATCTCGCCTCTCCCTTTTTGTGATGGATGAGACTGATATGATAGCTTGATGGAGTTCATAGAGCATCAGATTTGGAGTCAGGCAGACTGGCGTTCCAATCCTACATCTGCTACTTCCTGACCCCAAAAATGTTATTTAATTTACATGATTAAGTCATCTTATATGAGAAAATGCAGCCAAAATTTACCTGTAATTTTTCTTGTGATGAGTAACATGTAAAGCACTTAGGATGGGTTGGCACGGAATACATGCTCAGTTCATTTCATAAACGTCCTGTTCTTACTTGCTCATGGCCTCACAGTTAGGTACACTCAGAAGTAACACTATTCAAAAGTTTTTTAAAAAATTTTTAACTTTTCCATCCTAATTACGGTAATTCTTCTCTAGGAAGATCCTGACCCAGCCATGGCCAAGGCTTTTGTGCAGCACAGCTCCCAATGCTGTGGCAGAAGGTTGGCGATCCATGTGACTTTGAAGCACAACCTGTATCCTGAGCTTTGTAGTTAGCAGGAATCAAATATGCAATGGGACACAGTACTGGACTCTATTTACCTATTCAAGTTTGCTTTTCTGTGTTAAACCCTGCTGTTCTCAGTCTTCCAGGAATCTCCTAGGAAAGATGGCAAGAGACTCCATTGATACTTCGCTCCAGTTTGCCTGTGTTCGAATATCCATGACTTGTTATGGCTCTCAAACTCATTCAATTGGATGGAACATGATGCTTAAACATTGAGATGCCATGTCTTCACTGCCTGAATCTGACCTCGTTCTGAAGGGTCTTTTTACACTTCTCAGGAACATATCTTCCTCAATCTTTATCACTAAGCTTTCTGGGAAGAAGGGATAGCAGAAAAAGCACTTAGGTGGGGAAATATTCAGAGCATTTGAAGAACTAAAAAAAAGCCAGTGTATTTAGAAAATGGTAAATTCCATGGCAGCGAATGAAACTGTAGAGGTAGAAAGAGGCCAAGATAAATAAACCCCAGCAGGTTGTGGTAAAGAGTTTAAAATTTTTTCTAATTGTAATGAGGTTTTTCTTTTTTAACAATTTAATCAAATAAACAACCAAGCTTAAGCCACAGAACATTACCAATAGGGCCAAATGTCTGTTTGTGCCTCTCACTTCCTGTTCCCATCCCTCCGCGGCTGAGCATTCACCATTAAGACGTTCCATTGATCACCCACTTGCTTTCACAAAGGTTTTGCCTCATAAGAATTCCAAGGATATTGTTATGCTTTAAATAGTTTCAACCTTTTAAAAAATGGAGTGATTTTACATGTCTTCTTTGGCAACTGTTTTTGTTGTCTTGACTTTTCATTTTCTGGATTTATCCATGTACATGTGTGTAGTTTTATTCACCCTGTGTGGTATTCTACTGGATGGCTATCCTGATGGATATTTGAGTCGTTCCTAGTTTTTATTATAACAAATAGTGATGCTGTGCACACCCACGTTCATGTCATACTGGGCACATCTGCAAGAGTTTCTCTCGGGCACATGAATAAGAGTACAATGACTGAGTCATACAGTATACATATCTTCAACTTTAAGAGCGAATGCCAAATTGTTTTCCAAAATGGTTGAACCAATTTACGCTATCGACAATAGAGTATGAATCTCCATTGGTCCACATCCTCACCAATACAAAATGTTTTGCACTTTTTTGAATTTTTGCCAGTCTTTTGGCTGTAAAATTGTACCCCATGATTTTTAATTTGCCTTGGGCTCATTGCTAACAAGGATGAGCATCGCATCATTTGTTAATTTGTTTTCATGTTTCTTTTCCTATGAGATGTCCATTTATAATTTTTGCCCATTTTCTTGTTAAGCTCTTTATCTTTTTCTTATTGATTTGTATACATTCTTTATAGATGTTAGATAAAAATCCATTTTTGACTTTATGTATTGAAAATATCTTTGCACAATTTATGACATGTCTTTTCATTTACTGATAATGTGCTTTCAAAAATAGACATTTATAATACATGCTTTCGAATTTATTTTCTTTTTATGATCTTTGCTTTTTGTATCTTTTTTTACTGAATCTTTTCGTACCTAGAAGTGACAAAGATATTCATATTCTCTTCTAAAGCTATAAAGTTTTGCTTTTTAAGTCTTTAATTTATCTGGAACTAATTTCTCTGTTTGGTATAGAGATATAAGGATCTTATTTATTTTTTCTTTGAGGTTTATCCATTGTCTGAGCACTATTAATTGTCTAATTCATCCTTTCTCCATTGATTTGCTGTGTCTCTTCTGTATATGATATTTATAATGTCTGAAATCTTTCTGGATTTCTTTCTGTTGTCCCTTTTTCTTAGGTGTTTGCTCAATTCCTTACACTGTTTAGCAGTTCAGTATTTTTAAGAAAAAGAGATTTTTAGCCATCATTTTAAATTCTTTTCAGCAGGATGTTTAGTCTGAAGAATTGGCCCTCCAAATTCGACATCTGTAGGTCACCTAACTTTAAACCACTCTTAGATTTCTGGGATAAATTCATTTTAGCCATGACATACCATCTTTATTAGTATTTTTTTTTACACTGCTATATTTGTATTGTGAAATTTTTTTTAGGATTTTTGCACTTATATTTATGAGTGAGATTGCCCTGTAAGTTCTTGGTTCATACTGTAATGTTCTTCCCTGGTTATCATGTCATTGTCCTCCTAGGCTTGTAAGTGAGAGAGGAGAGTCCCTCCATTTATACTCTCTCGGAGACTTCATATGAGAATGGAACGACTTGTCATTTGAAAGTTTACTAGAATTTTTCTATGAAATATCCTGGGCCTGATGTTTTCTTTCTGGAAAGATTTAACCTATTGATCCAATTTCTTAGTGTTGTAAGATAATTTTGGCATTCTACTTCCCTTTGAGTCATTTTTGGTAAATTATGTTTTGTAAAAAATGTGCCCATTTGCTAAGTATTTAAATATATTGGCTTAACATTGATCTTTTAAAGCATTTTCTTCACAGATATTTGTTTATGCCTTCCCCTCTTTTTGTCTTTAGCAATCTCATTAGATCTTCTTCTCATTATTCTTTTAAAATAATCAACCTTACGCTTTGTTCATCTAGTTCTCTAACTTATCTTTATTTTCTATTTCGTTAGCATGTATTTATTATCTCTTTCATCTACTTTCTTAAAGTTGATCTTGTGATTCTCTTTGCAGCTTCTTTAACTGGAAGTTTAGCTGATTGCTTTTCCTCCTCTTCATTACTAATTAAACATTTAAGACTAAAAAATTTCCTCTAGGAAATGCTTTGGATTTACTTTGCAAGTTTTAGAATGTTGTATTTTAAATATCATTCAGTTCCAGGAGTCTGTACTTTACAATAGAATTTCTACTTTTACTTGAGCATTATTTTTAAGCACATTTAAAAATTTCCATAAATATACTTTTAGGGTTTTTTAAAGTTTTTTTTTTTAATCGATTTCTTTTTTCTTTTTCTTTTCTTTTTTTTTTTTTTGAGGAAGACTGGGCCTGAGCTAACATCCGTGCCCATCTTCCTCTACTTTATGTGTGGGATGCCTGCCACAGCACGGCTTGACAAGTGGTGTGTATGTCTGCACCTGGGATCGGAACTGTGGAACCCTGGGCTGCCGAAGCAGAACAAGCGAACTTAACTGCTGCACCACTAGGCCAGCCGTCTTTAAGATTTTTATTTCTTTATTTGTAAAATAATTGCACTGCTGTCAAAAGAACATGATCTGGATAATATCAAATTAGTTCACATTTTCTTAGAAACTTAGTATATGATGTTTCCATAAGTGTTCCAGTGTGTATAGAGTGTGTAGAAAACATATATTCTTTAATTGTTGAGGACCCAATTTTCTATCTCTTATCTTTCTATTTATTTATCTCAAGTCTGTAAATTGTATTGTTCAAATTCCCTGCATTTTTACTATTTTGGAGGTCAGTTAAATAATGTTAAATTTTTCCCACCATGACAGTGAATTTGTCAACTTCTCTTTGTATTTTATACAACATATATTTGAGATATTAGGTAACACAAATCCTGGTAATGTGAAATTTTTATCATTATGCAGTGACTCTTAATCTCCAGTAAATAATCTTATCTAAAAACGTATTTTGTCTGAAATTAGTTGGCTACGACTACTTTTTTTTGGTTATTTGTTTAGTACATTTTTTTCTATCCTTTTACATTTGATCATGAAGTGCATACACCATGATTTCCTGTTATTATCTTTCAAATATCTATTTTGCCTGTCAGCAATTATCTTTTTTAAAATTTGTTTAGTTTAGTATAGTATGTCATTAACACATATCCCAACTCTCTCTTAATGAACTGTAACAGTTAATTTTACCTATAAGAGTTTGAACACATCATTTTCATCTTGGAAACCTCTGTCCTACTCCAGAATGTGCCGATTGCTCTCTATGTCTACTGCCCTCCTTGAGATATTTGGACCTCCTTTCACCATCATCTTGGGAATTTCCTTTGCTTCTTTCTTGAGCTGGAAACTGTGTTTCTTGGATCCAATTTCTTCCTGGTTTTTGACCAGCTTCATTGTTGGTTTTGGGAGAAAATGCTGGGCAGTCTAGGTTTGCCCCTACAGATCCATTCTCTGACCTTTTCTACCCTACTTTTGCCCTAGGAGGCTGATTTTTATGCACTGCTTCAACCTTTTGCCCTCTGGCTTCCAAATGGGCTGGGCCAATGGGGAGCACCAGCAGGAGACAGAGGGGAGTGAGGTCAGAGTATTTAACCACTGGCTTCTGTCCTTCCTAGTCTCGGCTAGTTGTCTATGTCTCTTCACTGAGGTCCATAAGCTCCTCTCAATGGCCTTTACGAAGTTCTAGTAACCACTGCCTCCCTTGGTCATTCTGGCCTAGGAGTGGTAACTGTTTCGCAACATTTTTAGCACAGGAGTGTTTCACCCCCCGCTTGCTCCGTTTCCACATCTTTGAAAGCAGTATTTTGTTAGACTCGATTTCACTCCTTTTCAGCGTACTGTCTTTCTTCCTGGCAACCTGACTGATGATATAGGCTTCACTGGTTTCCTGAGAAAGTATGCACGGGAAGTAAACATTTTACACTGTATGTCTAAGATATTTTTATCCTACTGTCATAGTAGAAAAATAGTTTGATACCTACATAATTCTGCATTACAAATATTTTTTTTTCAGAATATTGAAGACCTGTTCCATTGTCTTCTGGTTCCAACATTGCTTTTAAGACGTACATTTTTAAGATCTCCATCCTTAGTGTACTGAAATTTCATAATGTGATGTATTGCATGCCAATTTTCATCCATTTTATTGGGCACTAGATGCTAACTTTCAATTGGAAAATTACAACCTTCAACTCTGGAAATGCGTTGAGTTATCTCTGCTCACTTCGGACTAATTTTCTAAGTTTTATTTTTATCTTTGCTCTGTCAGTTATTTTCCATGTTGTCCTTTGCTCTATTTCCTGGGAGATTTCCTCTATTTATCTTGCAACTCTTCTGCAGTCTTTCATTTCTGTCATCATGATTTTAATCTCCAAGAGCTCCTTCCAATTTTCTCATTATTCATTTTTTATAGTACCCAGTTCTTGTGTCATGGATGCAATATAGTTTCCTATCTTTCTGAGAATAATAATAGGTTTTGAAAGCATTCATTTCCTTGCATAGTCTGTTTTCTCCAACTTGCTTTTATTTATGCTTTTGGTTGACTCTGTCTTTCCTGCTTGAGAATTTCCTCTGTTATCTAGTGATCCTGGACGGGAAGCCTAGTCGCTCCTCTTAAGAGCAGAACACTATGTTGTTGAGTGGAAGTTCTGATCACATGGCTGGAGCTTGTTGACTGTGGGCTGCCCTGTACCATGAACTGGTCTTGCCATTTCCCTGGAAGTCAGTTTCTTTAGGTCCTCCTTCTTAGCCGAATGTGATTCTACCCAGAATAACTTTTAACTTGCTGTCTTCCACGTCTTACTCTTCTTTTTCATATTTTCCATCTCCTTATCTCTCTACGGTGCACACCAGGTAAATGCATTCAGCTCTATCTTCCAGTTTACTGTCATTTAAGTTGTCTAATCTGTTAGGGTTTTTTCCTTTCGTAAAATAATTGTACCTATTTCTAAAAGAATTTTAAGAAATCTGCCTGATCATTTTGTTAGTTTTTTGTTCCTTACTAATGTGTTACAGTCTGTATTTGTTTTGAAGTATTTCATACATATTAACTTTATATTCTAAATTGTATAATTTAAAATTAGTGGTCCTTGAGGGGCTCTGATCTTTGTTCTTTATTTGCTTACTTTTCTTGTGGAGGACAGCTTCCTTGAATGTATGCAAATATATCATTGTAAGCTCATCCTGGTTGAACACGAGCTACAGAAGCAATGGCGGTAATTTTCTTTAGAAAAGACGTGAGTTTTGCATGAACAATCTGTTAACATTTTAATTAAAGTTTTTGGACTTGGCTTTCCCTGAATGCAAGTAGTGTGCATTTGAAGCCTGCAGGGGAGCAGGCTTATGATGGCAAATTCCTCGTGAGAATCATTATTATTTTATCCTGTTTGCAGCAGGAGGAAAGAAACGCATTCCCTGTGGGCAACTGTGTATCAGGCAGAATAGGCTAAGTAATGCTGGGTAACAAATAACTCCAAGTGACTTACGTCACATTCTCAGTGACTTACACTACAAGAGTTAATTTATTGTACAAAATCTGGTGTAGACACAGAAAGCTCTTCAGGGGAATTGCCTTTCATGCCTGGCTTAGAACACATACTACTTCTATTCTGTGGTTCTTCCAACTTAATACGATGCATCAGAACATTCCACAGCAGAGGAAGAGAGCTTAGGGAATTAAGCACCAAAAGTTGTACCTGGAAGTGACACATACACTTTCACTCCTCGACTATTGGCCAAAGCTGTTTTCAGCCATGTGCTAGAGGGCTGGAACCTCGCTCCAGCAAGGAGAGGAGAGCTAGAAGTATTTGTGAGTACTAGCAATATCTACCACACACTTCTCAGAGTAGCAATGGATTCTATTTCATCTCTTTTGATTGTCCTAGCTTAATGCAGGAGTCTCTGATTTAGCTCCCTGACTTTGTATAGTCCTGTAGCTTAATCCCCTGTTTGTGGCCTGCAAATGGTAATCCCCTAAATTCTGTGTTCAGAATTTGACTTTTATGCTCACTTATTGCTTGCTACTTTGGTTTTCAGTTCACTACTGCTTTCTTTGGGGATCAGGGCTTGAGGGAAATCTTTAGGGATTTCCCTTACCTTCTTGCTAGCTCCACAATTAATTCAAAATATGCTCATGGTAATTTATCTAAAATCCATTTGAATTGTGTTAGGGACACTTTTGAATATCTAGTTGGTATTACTTCCAGAACTGTTCAAAAAAATTGTTTCCAACTGTTCAAAAAAATTGTTTCCAACTGACAGATGACAGAGGCATTTGAGACCAATAGCAGGCCTCTAACTCAATAAAAAGTTAATGAAGCCGCTGACACTGCTCTGTGGTTCTGTGTGGTGTGGTACTGGAGTAACTGGTATTCACTTAGGTTGACTTTTCCATCAAGTAGAATTATGCTGTATGTTTAGTCCTAATTTGATACACTTTTTATTGAGTGGAATAATACAGTCATGTCAAAGGACTTAACAAGGAGCTGGGAAGAACACGTCAGTCTACACATGCAACCTTTAGAAAACAGTTTTGGAACTGCATGATAAAAATCCACTCAAGAAGTCAGAGATCAACCTGTATCAGAGAAATCTAAAATCGAGGGGCCAACTTTGACATGTTCAATAAAACCTTGATTCCGCTCGTACTGCTCCAGCTGCTCGGCTGGGTCAAAACAGCTTCACAGGGGAATCAGATAGAGGCCTTGCTGTGGTCAGATCCAGATCACCCATTGGCTGTTCCTTCTGCTTTGAAGCAGACCCCATGTGCTCGACCCTATCTCTCAAGCTGATGGTAGCTACTCTTACTCTATCCCATGGGGGTCCTAATTCCCCTCCTCAGATTGACTCTGGAATGGACCACATCTCCAGGCACTCCTTTTCCTCCCTGCCCCCAAATGTAGGTTCATGTGTCTTTTTCACATTAACTGCTTTATGGTTGGAGAAATATGGAAGGAAACATAAAGACATTCTAAAATGTTTGTAATCCAATGTTCTAATTGTTTTGGTCTCTGCCTTCCTTTCTAAGAAGGAAATTAGGATCTAGATTGTTCTCTCTGTCTGTATATCAGAGAAGGATTTACCAATGTTGTTCTCCCTTAGGCAAGAGTGTGACTCCTCCCTCCACGAATTTCCCTCCTTCCTGGCAGGCGTGCCGGGAGTTGTCAGCAAAGCTCAGGTGAAGTGTTCACATTTCTAATGGCCAGAAAATTAGACTGAGTCATACCCATTCCACAGAAGCTCTTTCCCACAAACACTCTTTTGGGAGGTTGTCGGAGAGCCAATTGGCATAGCGCTAAAGAGCTGGAGAGGTTAATGCAGATTTTGAACAGAACTTAGTAAGTGGCTACACTGACAAGCAAAAATAAGGAAAACAGCTGGGAGACACCATCTTCTTTCCATGCAGCACCATGCTGCAAATGGGGAATTGGTGTTGGGATAAAATTAGTGGTCTGTGTATCTTGAATAATTATTTAACAAATAGCTATAAAGACTCATGCTGTGCCGGTCTCAACACCATGTTAGGCAACAGGAATACGAAAGTCAAGAGAAGATATACACTGTGGCTGCTCATGAAGATTATACCCTCACGAGTACGATAAACATTAAACAAATTACTTAAGTGCATAGTTAGCGACATAGTTTAAGTACTAGGAAAAAAAATCACTATCTTTCCTTCTCCTGTAACTTTCTAAACTCTTCAGCTTTTCATTTGTTCATCGAAATCTTTTCCAATCTCCCATAGGGTCTTCCTTGCCAACTGGTGTAATTGTCTTGAAAGAATTCAAGGTCATATTTGGTGCAAGTATGTGGCTTATGGCCACGTACCAAGTATTGCTCCAATCCTGCCCCATACCAGAGATGTCTGTCCCTGTGTCCTTGGGGGAAAACATAGATACAGGAAAATGACCAGCAACTGGAACAAGGAGAAACTTTGTTTTTTAGCTGGAACTTTAGCCTCAAACCATAGTATATAACTCTAAAAAACTAACCTGAACCACATGTCAACCTCCAGCGCATCCTGGGAGATGGTCTGGGCATTGCATCATATTCAGAAAAGACTGATTCAAAAACCCTTGAAAAATAATGTAAGTGTTTGCTGGAACTTCTAGAAGACATAGCAAAGGGTCGAATTACCTCAACACATGCACAGTGCCCTAAAATTCTTCTTCACACCTCTGTCCCCCTCATGTCCCTTCCAGTGGTTAGCTGCCTGACCCCTCCTCCTCCTCCCCTTTATTTCTCCCTCCCCTCAGAATCACAAAGCCAGCCTGCAATGACTCAAAGTTCTCTCTCCTTCTCCTCTGTCCACTTCTGGCCCTCCAGATAAACTGTTTTGCCCTAATTTATGTAAATCCATTTAGCGATTTAGCATTTCTCCATCAGTGCTGGCTCATCTGACGTCTGCCTGGCACTCCTGCCAGGCTCTTCCACAGTATCTTTGCAAAGTCTGGCTTAGTCGGCCAGCTACTGGCTGTCATGTAAGATCTAGAAGGCAAACCAGAAGGAGAAGCAGTCATTCTGGAGGAGAAGCATAGTTGTAAGTAGTCACATGGGCACAGGTGGGTTCTTGGCAGACATCCACTGAGGCAGCTGAGACGGCTGGTGGTCATTGGCCCAGCAATTTCTGCGATGTTAAGCTTCTAGTCAGTCCCAGCAACCCCACCCCTGATCTTTGCTCCCCCAGCCCCTCTAGTGGAAGTGAAGCCTTGGTTTCTTGTACGAAAGCTCTTCATATCTGAAATTTCTAGAGTTAGTGTACTCAGACATCTGGTTTACCTGGGACAGTACCATTTACACCTGTTGTCCCTGCCTCGTTGTTAGTAATACCTCCTTTTGCTCTCAAAGTATTCCAGACTGAGTGATAAATTATATGATGGCATTGCCTAGCGAGGTTCCCATTTCTCTTATGGAATCCTGCCTGCTATGCCACCTCTCATAATTCTCTCCGGTCATTGGCCTGAGGTTCAAGAAACAGGTCAGTCCTATAAAACACAGGTCTGTGAATGCTTCCTTTCTGTCCCTGTCACACTTTAGATCAGGTATCCCCACATGGAGACCTGAAGCGTCTTTCAAGTGGAGCCCACTGCACCTCTGGTCCCAGGCCTGTCCTGGGTGCTACAGGGGCAGCCCCTCAGAAATGTCACTGAGTCTTTTCACCTGAGGAAGAAAGCTCACATCTACTTATATTTGCAAATTGCACTGTTAGTGCCACCACTGGGAAACACAGCTCAACGACAAGTCTTTGAACTTGACCAAACCAGATCATCAACTCTCCCCCTTAGGGTTGAAGAGAAATGAGTTAGACGAAAGAGACAAAAGTAACTACAGTTTCGCATTGAATTGTTTCCGTCTTTGCTCACAAGCAAAGGACTGTGGTAGGATGCTCATGTTTAGCACAATAATTTCAGTACTAAGTGGTGAGTTCTAGATGGTATGTGCTAGGAAGCTCCTCATTCCACGAGCAAGCAGGAGCAAATTAGGGTGCAGCCTTCACAGCCACTCCAGATGCAGCAAGGTGTCTTCAAACTGGATTCCAGCAAGGGAAAAAGTGGGGAAGAGAAGACACTGAAAAATAACGTCAAAGGGGACACGTTGTCTCATTTTGAAGCCAGGGGACCAGTGCTGGCCCAGCTGGGGTCTCCAGAGAGCCCTCAGCTTCAGGAATCACAGCTGATCTGAATGCCAGATGACAAAAATGGGACGGCTCTGGGTCTTGGCTGTGTATCAGAGCATTGTGCTCAAGATGGACTTTTCTCTGGACCCCAAACACTTCAATCATAATAAGCGAACACTTTCTCTTTCTCCTGAGTTTATCCTCTACAATCTCTGATCACAAGTCTTTAGAGGTGTGCACAGGGTGAATATAAGAGTATTAGAGGCCGTGAACTGCGCCTGCTGAAACAGTGCTATTTCACTTACTAAATGACAAGAGAAGAGCATTTAATGGGGAAAAGAGAAATGAGAAGGAAAATGACAATAGTAAAAGAAAGGAAGCCGAAGGAAAATTCTAGGAGGTGAAGTAAAAAGAGTGTTCCCCTGTTTGGAGCCATGGGGACTCAGTTGAGAAAGGATTTGCCATATATGGCGATACTGTCACCTTTTTGCCCAGAGCTTTATGTTCCTGTCACTTTTGGGAGCAGTTGTTCTGAAAGGTTCATATTTCCCCACAAACAACTTTAAATATTGCTGCTTTTAATTCTCAGGTAATTTTTGGTGTTACTCAGTTCAGATTGAGGGGGAAAGCTGGCAAGTATTTGAACCAGGACCAATGGCTAATTTGGGTAATTTTGGATCTCAGACGTGGCTTTCTTTCCAATTAACTGGGGATTGTACATAAAGCTGTGTATACCCCTCAGTTTTGATGATCCTTTCTCTTTTCTTTCCTATCTTGTATTCTGTGCCCTTTTTGTCCCTTTCTCTCTGCTTATAATTCAGAGACCAGCCATTAACCATCAGCTTTTTTTTTTTTTTTAAAGATTGGCACCTGAGCCAACATCTCTTGCCAATCTTTTTTTTTTTTTTATGTTTTCTTCTTCTTCTCCCCAGACCCCCCAGTACATAGTTGTATATTCTAGTTGTAGGTCCTTCTGGTTGTGCTATGTGGGACACCGCCTCAGCGTGACCTGATGAGTGATGCTAGGTCCATGCTCAGGACCGAACCAGCGAAACCCTGGGCTGCTGAAGCTGAGCACGCAAACTTAACCGCTCGGCCACGGGGCGGCCCCAACCATCAGCTTTTTTTAAATAAGGTTGTGATTGTTACTATTGGAAATATTTATTGTGATGCTTGCAGAATTATACTAAAAACCATTGAATTATACACTTTAAATAGGTAGGCTCTGTGCTATGTGAGTACTGAGCTACATCTCAATAAAGTTGCTATAAAAAACAACAAAAAAGAAGTATTTATCGAGTCATTCAAGACTTGACCAGCAGTCTTCTATTTATTCAAATGTTTTACATATGTGAGAAAATTTTAAATCCCTGACAAAGCTCTGCGATAGGCACTGTAATTACCCCCATTTCTCAGATGAGGGAATGGAAGTAAAGTGGGGGTAAGCAAATTGCCCAGGGGCACCCAGGGAGCAAATCGAGAAGCTGAGATTTGAACCCACGTCTGTCTGAGACAAAAGCCTGTGTCCTTTATCATTCTGTCCCAATGCCTCAAAGTAAGGCCTTTGATGAAAATTAATATAAGGCTTACATTCAGGGACCAGGCCATAGGGTTATTCTTTTTTTTTTTGTTCCCACCATCTAGCCACACTGTCTGAAGAAAGGAGCTGCTAGATTGCTTGGTCTCAGTCAAGGTCTGGGTGCATCGCTGTGAGGTGCTCACCTTCCTTGGGGACGTCTTTCTTCTCAGTAAGAAAAAAAGTATGAATCGAAACTTCCAGGGCTGCCAACCCAACACTTTGACAAAGAGTGAGTTCACTTAGTTTCCCTTTCTTAAACTAAAGACACAGTCAAAGGGTTCTAATTGAGCCTTCCTGGAGGAAGTGGTAGAAGACTGATTTTTTAAAAACTGAGAGCTCTTCTCTTTTAGGCAGATGTTGGGCAACTACTGTAGCAAGAATTAAAGCAAATTTAACCACCAGTAAATGAATCCGAGGAATAGGGGCATCCCACATGAAGAACAGCGTGTGCGAAGATCCAGGCGTGGGCAGCTAGGTCCTTAGCTGTGTGTGAAGACAGAAGCACAGTCCGGATGAACTAGAATGTTCTCCATGCGTCCTAATATGCTTACAGTGAGTTGTCGACTGGGTTTGGAGGTTTGGATGTGTGGGTAGGTGTGGTGGGACACGAGCCTGGAAAGGAAAGTTTGGGACGAGATTAGGAAAAGCCTTGTATATGCACTATACTTTGGGGAGATTAGTTTGAAGGTGACAGCCATTGGAACTTTTTTTCCCTTCAATTTTTTTATTGTGGTAAAGTACACAGGAAATAAAATATACCATCTTAACAATTTTGCATTCAATGTTATTAAATATGTTTACAACCTGCAACCATCGCCACCATCCAGCCCCATCTCTAGGCCCCGGCAACCACAGTTCTGCTTCCTGTCTCTGTGATTTTGACTACTCTAAGTATGTCAAATAAGTGATATCATACAAGGTTTATCTTTTTGTGACTGGCTTATTTCACTTGGCATAATGTCCTCAAGATTCATCTATGCTGCAGCATGTGTCAAAATTTCCTTTTTAAAGGCTGAATAACTTCT
Organism: Equus przewalskii; assembly: GCF_037783145.1. Classification (NCBI taxonomy): domain Eukaryota; kingdom Metazoa; phylum Chordata; class Mammalia; order Perissodactyla; family Equidae; genus Equus; species Equus przewalskii. The sequence continues at coordinate 13,664,221 of NC_091834.1, read as the reverse complement.
CATTGTATGTGTATACCACATTTTGCTAATCTAGTCATCCGTTGACGGATAGTTGGGTTGCTTCCACACTTAGCTGTTGTGAATAATGCTGCTATGAACGTGGGCGTACAGATATCTCTTCAAGAGTCTGCTTTCAATTCTTTTGGGCGTATACGCAGAAGTGAAATTGCTGGATCATGTTGTAATTCTATTTTTAAATTTTTGAGGAACCACCATACTGTTTTCCACAGCAGCTGGATCAGTTTACATTCCCGCCAACAGTGCACAAGGATTCCAGTTTCTCCATATCCTTATTAGTGTTGTATCTGTTTTTTTTTTTTTAACAGTAGCCATCCTAATGGATGTGAGGTGTTATCTCATTGTAGTTTGATTTGAATTTACCTAATGATTAGTGATGTTGAGCATTTTTTTGTCCCCTTATTGGTCATTCAAATATCTTCTTTGGAGAAATGTCCTTTGCCCAGTTTTGAATCAGGTTGTTCAGATTTTTATTGATGAGTTTTGAGGTCTCTGGATATTGTGGATATTAGTCCTTTATCTTTATATGATTTGCAAATATTTTCTCCCATTCTGTGGATTGCATTCTTACTCTATTGATATATAGTTTTATGATGCAGAAAATTTTTAAATTTTCTCGAAATCCAATTTATTGCCTATGCTTTTGTTGTCATATCCAAGAAGTCATTGCCAAATCCAATGTCATGAAGGACTTGCCCTACATTTTCTTCTAAGAGTTTTATAATTTTGTCTTACGTTTAAGTCTCTGATCCATTTTTGAGTTAATTTTTGAATATGGTTTTAAGTAAGAGTCCAACTTCATTCTTTCATGTGAGGATATCCAGTTTTCTTAGCATCATGTGTTAAAAAAGACCATCCTTTCCCCATGGAATGAGCTTGGCACCCTTGTCAAAACTCGCTTGACCCTATAGGTGAGGGTTTATTTCTGGGCTATCTATGCTATTCCATTGATCTATATGTCTGTCTTTATGTCAATACCACACTGTTTTGATGACTTTAGCTTTGTAGTAAGTTTTGACAAGAAATGTGAGCCCTCCAGCTTTGTTCTTCTTTTTCAAGATTGTTTTGGCTATTTGAGGTCCCTTGAGATTCCATGCGAATTTTAGGATGGGTTTTGGTATTTCTGCAAAAACATTACTGGGATTTTAGTAAAGATTGCATTGAATCTATAGGTTACTTTGAGTAGTATTGAAATCTTAACAGTACTAAGTCCTCCAATCCATGAATGTGGAATGCATTTCCATTTATTTATGCCTTTTTAATTTCTTTCAGCAATGTTTTGTAATTTTCATTATACAAGTCTTTCACTTTTTGGTTAAATTAATTCCTAAGTATTTTATTCTTTTTGATGCAATTGTAAGTGGAATTTTTTTCATAATTTGCTTTTCCGATTCTTCATTGTTTGTGTATAGAAACACAACTGATTTTTATGTGTTGACTTTGTATCTTACTACTTTGCTGAATTCATTTTGGCTCAACAGTTTTGTTGTGGAATGTTTACCTTTTTCTACATATAAGCTCATGTCATCTGCAAACAGAGATTATTTTACTTCTTTCTTTAAGTTTGGATACCTTTTATTTCTTTTTCTTGCCTAACTGCTCTGGCTAAAACTTCCAGTACTAAGTTGAATAGAGCAGGAAAAGTGAGTATCCTTGCCTTGCTCCTAATCTTAGAGGAAAGGCTGTCAGTCTTTCACCATTGCGTGTGATGTTCACTGTGGGTTTTTCATATATGGTTTTTATTGTGTCGAGGTAGTTTCCTTCTATGCCTAGTTTGTTGAATGTTTTTATCATGAAAGGTGTTGAATTTTGTTAAATGCTTCAGTTGAGATGATCATGTGGTTTTTTTCTTTATTCTGTTAATGTAGTGCATTACATTGGTCAATTTTTGTATGTTGAACCATCCTTGAATTCCAGAATTAAATCCCACTTGGTCATGGTATATAATCCTTTTAATATGCTACTGAATTCAGTTTGCTAGTAGTTTGTTGAAGATTTTTACATGAACGTTCATCAGGGATATTGATCTGTAGTTTTCTTTTTTTGTAGTATGTTTATCTAGCTTTGGTACAGGGTAATGCTAGCCTCATAGAATGAGTTAGGAAATGTTCCCTTCTCTTCAATTTTTTGGAAAAGTTTGAGAAATATTGTTATTAGTTCCTTTTTAAATGTTTGGTAGAATTCACCAGTCAAGCCATCCAGTGTAGGGCTGTTCTTTATCAGGAGAGTTTTGATTACTGGTTCAATCTCCTTACTAGTTATAGGTCTATTCAGATTTTCGATTTCTTGTGATTTTGTCACAGCAGGTTTTGTGTTTCTAGGAATTTTTCCATTTCATCTAAGTTGTCCAATTCGTTGGTGTATGATTGTTCATAGTACTCTCTCACAATCCACTTTATTTCTGAAAAATTATCAGCAAAGTCATCATTTTTATCTTGAATTTTAGAAATTTGAGTATTTTTTCTTTTTGTTTAGTCCATCTAGCTAAAGGTTTCTCAATTTTGTTTATCTTTTCAAAGAACCAACTTTGGGTTTTATCGATTTTCTCTAGTGTTTTTCTACTCTCTCTTTCTTTTATCTTTGCTCTATTTTTTAAAAATTTTCTATAGCTATAAATTTCCCCCTTATGTGTCCCATAAGTTTTGGTGTGTTATGTTTTTGTTTTCATTGTCTTTAAGTATTTCTAATTATCCTTGTGATTTCTCCTTTGATAGATTTTTTGTTCAAGAGAGTGTTGTTTAATTTTCACAAGTTTGAGAATTTTCCAATTTTACTTCTGTTTTTGATTTCTATCTTTATCGCTTTGTAGTTAGAGAAGATAGTTTGCATGGTATCTATCTTTTAAGTCTATTGAGACTTAATTTGTGGCCTAACAGATGGCCTATCCTGGAAAATATCCCATGTGCACCTGAGAAGAATGTGCATGCTGTTATTGTTGCACAGAATCTTCTATTTATGTCTGTTAGATCTAGTTGGTTTATTGTGTTATTCAAATTCTCTATTTCCTTACTTATTTTCTTTCTGGTTGTTCTGTCTTTATTAACAGAGTTCTCAGTTAACAGCTTTTTTTCTTCTTTACTTTAAAGGTGTAGCTGTAATGTTTATTTGTTTGTGTTGTTTCTAACAATAATCAGCTGTCATCTTTCTTTGTTCCTTGTATACTATCTGTCAAATTTTTCTCTGGCTGCTTAAAAGACTTTTCTCTTTCACTGCTTTTGAGCAATTTAATTGTGATGTTCCTTGGTGTAGTTTTCTTCATTTTTCTTTAGCTTGGGGTTTGTTGAGCTTCTCAGATCTCTGAGTTTACCATTTTCATCATTTTTGAAAAATTTCAGCAAATGCTTTTTTCAGCAAATACATTTTCCTCCTCTTCTACCAGGACTCCAATTATATGCTTTTTCCACTTTCAATATTCACTCAAGTTCTGTTCATTTTTTAAATTCTCTTTTTATCTGCATTTAAATTTGAATAGTTTTTATTACTGTGTCTTCAAGTTTACTAATCTTTTTTCTGCAATGTCTAGTTGCCATTAAACCCATTCATGTATTTTTCATTTCACTTTTATTTTCCTCTCTAGAAGTTGATTTGGTTCTTTTATGTATCTTTCACATCTCCACTTAACTTTTTGAACATATGAATCACAGTTATTTTAATGTCCGTGTCTGCTAATTCTAACATCTGTTTCAGTTCTGGGTTGGTTTCAATTAATCAATTTCTCTCCTCATTAAATTTTGGATCTTCCTGTTTCTTTGTGTGTCTGATAATTTTTTTATTGGATTCCAGATATTGTGAATTTTATCTTATTGGATGCAGGTTATCTTTATATTCCTACAAATATTCTTGAGCTTTTTTCCTGGGAAACAATTTACTGGAAAATAGTTTGATTCTTTTGGGTCTTGCTTTTAAGATTTGTCAGGCAGGATCAGAACAGCCCACCATTCGGGCTAATTTTTTCCCATTAGTTTTGCAAGACCCTTTAGGCACTCTACTCAACATACCATGAGTCATGAGGTTAGCTAGTTAAACTGATTAGAATAGGCATTATTCCTGGCCAGGTTACTGTTACCTCTGTTCTTGTCAAGTGGTTCTTTTCTAGGCCTTGGGTTTTCCTTTCACATGTGTGAATTGATTGCATTCAGCTAAATACTTGAGGGTACCCTTTACACATCTCCAAAATTTTTTCTCTATGCTTCTTTTCTTGGTACTCTGTCCTGTATATTCTAGCCACCTTTGTATCCTCAACTCAGAAATTCCACTGGGCTATCCCTAGGTTCCCTTCCCTGTGCCATGACCTGGAGACTCTCTCAAGGCAGTCAGTTGGGTCAAAGGAAGAGTTCACCTCATTTGTTTTCTCAGTTCCAGCAGTCACTGTTCCTCAGTGCCTGATGCGAAGTGTGTTGAAATCTTTGTTTCATATGTTTCATGTTTCCAATATTTTATCTTTTTTTTGTTGCAGGTGGGAGAAGAAATCTGCTTTCTATTATTCCGTCTTGGCTGGAGGCAGAAATCATTTCCATGTCTTCAACCTCACTTTCAGATTTTCCATATCCTTATCATTCCATTTTGCATTCTGCTTATATTTTTCAAATCTATCTCCTGGTTTCTAATTCTTTTTTTCCAGCTGTGTCTAAGCTATTTAATATCTTCAATGAATTTTGAATTTAAATGGCTCTACATTTCAGATTCGGGAATCTTTTCTTATTTGTATGGTTTCTATTGCTTCTATTATTACCTTTTTTGTTACTCATTTTAAACAGATCTATTTTATTAATACTATTGAGATTTTTCTGTCATATCTACTTTGTAGAGAACCAATTCTTTCTTTTGTTGTGTCTACAAAGTCTTTCTTGTGGTTATTCTTTGTTCCATCATGTGATTTGATTTTTTAAATTCTGACAATTAGTCTACATTTTTTATTCATCTTGCTTAATTTTGTTGTTTGTGAATTGGAGAAGTTGCAGTCTACGGCGTCTGAGTTACAGATGTGACCCTAAAGAATGGTTTTCTATTTTCTTCTGCAGGATCTCCAGGTATTCCTTAGTTTTTGAACGGGGTTTTGTTTTCATGACCTGGCCAGTGTTTATCAAACCACACGTGTGGTATAAACTCTGACCCTACATCTGCCCATTGTGCAAAAGTACGTTTGATTTCTCACAGGATAGTTTTTCCTCCCTCTTATAACTGGTTTCTCCACTGGAGTCTACATATTCCCATCTGTTCTATCTTAAAATAATAAAGTTTACTTGAATATTCCGCCCTTTTGTTTTCTTTCATCCTCCACTTCCTTAAAATTATAGTTTATACTCACCCCTACCCATTTCTCAACAATCAAAACTGTACTCAAATAGCTTTTTAAAGAAATTCTCAGAAGGCCCATAGAATGGTCTAGTATAGTCTCCATTCCCTTTCTCTCCGCGACATTTGATGGTGCTTACCCTTTCCTTCTTCTAACGCTCTCCTTGCTCCTGCTAACAGAACACATTCTCCTAGTGTAGTGAGGGGAAATGCCATTTAAACAAAAACTCTGCACTAAACCTTCTAATGAATGAGACATAATATATATCTGTAAGGAACTAAAGGTTGATACTATTCCTGTCCTGTTATGGATATTGGTGGGAAAAAGCAGAAAGGAAATTTCAAAGCTTTTGCCAATTCTTCCATATTGCTAAAGGGTAATTTAGTAGATGACACTTTGTTTAGCAGAGTATATTTATGAGTCTTTAAATATGTAAATACAGGCTCAAAGCCAAGGAAGAGGTGAGGAACAAAATTGTTCTGAATAATAGAATGAAGGGAATTACATTTAAGCAAGGAAGGAGAAAGGAAGGGAAACTCAAGAATCAAAGCGACATGGAGAGGCTGGCAGGCTCTTGAAGGAGACAGGGGGCAAGCCAAGATAACTCAACACTGGGCATTATGCAAATGGTCACCAGCGAGAATCTTCCTGTCAAATACTAGCTTGTCTCAGGAGCTTGTGTGGGTCTGGGAACATGCCGGGGCCAGCCACAGATCCAGTTTCTGGGAGCTAAGGAAGATCCACATTCAAGTGAAGGCTTCAGGTGGCAAACTTACTCAGCTGGAAATCCTTCAGAAACCAACGAGGGCTCTTTTTTTGCAGACTCACATTGTCCACACTGCTTCAATCAAATTCCTTAAACAAAGCAACAGCAAGAAAGAAACTTTATTCTAGAAATGATCACAAAGAGTGCTACCCTAAACCTCAACAGAAGGTGTTATCTAGACCAGCACAATGCAATCGAACTTTCTGCAATCGTGAGAATGTTCCCTCTCTGCATTTCATAATATGGTAGCTTTTTTTTTTTTTTTAAAGATTTTATTTTTTTTTCCTTTTTCTCCCCAAAGCCCCCAGTACATAGTTGTATATTCTTCGTTGTGGGTCCTTCTAGTCTTGGCATGTGGGACGCTGCCTCAGCGTGGTTTGATGAGCAGTGCCATGTCCATGCCCAGGATTCGAACCAACGAAACACTGGGCCGCCTGCAGCAGAGCGCACGAACTTAACCACTCGGCCACGGGGCCAGCCCCATAATATGGTAGCTTTTTGCCGCATGTAGCCACTGATCACTTGAAATATGGCTAATGTGACTGAGCAACTGAATTTTTAATTTTTCTTAATTTAAATTTAAATAACACAAATAGCTAACAGCTATGCAAACTTTTTCTGTAAAGGATTTTGTGGGCCACATATGGTCTCTGTTGCATATTCTTTGTTTTTCTATTTGTTTTGTTTTCATGGTCCTTTAAAAATAGAAAACATTTTTAGCTGGAGGGCTGAACAAAAACAGGCCACAGGGCCGACTGGGCTTGTGGGCCATGGTGTGCTAACCCTGACACTCGATGCTATTGAAATGTTTATGTTTTTAATATTAGTAAAGTTATTATTACTATCACTCCAGTCTTAGAAGTGTAAGCGGTCTTTCTTATTGTTCTAATAGAGCTTTTTCCAAACCGTGTTCCATGGTACACTCATCCATTTTATTTTATTTTTTTTGAGGAAGATTAGCCCTGAACTAACATCTGTTGCCAATCCTCCTCTTTTTGCTGAGGAAGACTGGCCCTGAGCTAACATGCATGCCCATCTTCCTCCACTTTATATGCGGGACGCCTGCCACAGCATGGCTTGACAAGTGGTGCCATGTCCGCACACGGGAATCCGAGCCAGCGAACCCTGGGCCGCCGAAGCGGAATTTGTGCACTTAACCGCTGCACCACTGGGCCGACCCCTACACTCATCCATTTTAGGTGCTCTCCACAAAGAAACAGCTCTGTGTTTGAACAGGTTGGGAAACACTGCATACTAAAACCCTATTTTTTTTTTTTAAAGATTTTATTTTTTTTTCCTTTTTCTCCCCAAAGCCCCCCAGTACATAGTTGTATATTCTTCGTTGTGGGTCCTTCTAGTTGTAGCATGTGGAACGCTGCCTCAGCGTGGTTTGATGAGCAGTGCCATGTCCGTGCCCAGGATTCGAACCAATGAAACACTGGGCCGCCTGCAGCGGAGCGCACAGACTTAACCACTCGGCCACGGGGCCAGCCCCCTAAAACCCTATTTTTGAAGACTTATTATGTAGGTTAGTATATTAAAAGCTCCGATGAGCTGACACAAAATATTGGATTTACGTAGATTTAGTTTTTCTATATTTGACCATTGTGCATGAGGCCTGCTGTGTATAACGTGTGTGCAAGGAGGAGTGTGTGTATGTACTGCATAGAGCGTGTATAGCCGCATGGTGTGTAAGTATGTGTAGTGTGTGTGTGTAGGTGAGTGCACACAGGGGGTGTGTGTAGCATGTGACACCTATTAATATTCTACAGATAAGTGCTCCACAGAACCACTCTGAGAAACGCTTGCTGAACAAGCCTGACAATAAAAATCTTTCTCTCAGGGCCTCAGAGCGGAGGCACAGGTGGTAATTAAGTGATATTCAGAACGAGTGGGAGGATTTATTCCTGTTGCCCTGGTTCAGAGAAGCTGTCATTAAGACTTTTCAAGAAGAGGTGGTGAGGTCAGCGCACCCTGGGATGTTCACCGAGTCAAGCAATGAGTGGAAGAGACTGCCCTGGGAAGCAAGCCCCACCATCAGCTGGTTAGCTCTGGTCCCTGTAACGTGGCAGAACAGAGCAGGCTATGGGAGCCGGAGGGATATGCTTGTGGAGGTGGCTCTAAGGGGACTTCAGGGACCCTTGGAAGACCAATTAAAAATCACAATACCTCTGAGAGGAAAGGGAAGTTCTTGGCCCACTTTAAGAGAGGAAATGGGGAATGACTGGCCTGAATTCAGTGGAGACTAAAGAGCAGATTTTGAAGATAGCGCTTGGGAACTCTAACTGTTTAATAAGGAGGAAATACCACCCTGAGGACAGGAGAATTGAGCGGTCCCATTGCTCTGCTCAGCTTTGGAGAAGCAAGCTTGGCACAGAAACGGCTGTCAACCCAAGGGCCTTCGAGGAGCACTTTTAGCTTCTCTGAGAGAATAAAATTCCTGGATCCTGTTTGGACGTTGTTTGCTTTTATTTTCCAAGAGTCTGGAGAGAGAGGGTGAAAGTGGAGTTGCTCTTAGAAAATGCTTGGGTTTGTCTCCTGGTGAGGAGAGGCACCAACGTCCTGGGCAAAGCTCCTCCTTCCGTTAGAATCTCCGAGAAGCCGAGTAGCCGCTTTCTGAGAATGTGACTTCATACGGTTCCCTCCTGCTAAAGCCATTCTCACGTCTGCTTCTTACCTAGGCAGACTGGTATTTTAGATCTTTCCTGCCAGATGTTTATAGCAGCATTCTGTCTCTACAATAGCTCGGTTATTAAATTTATTTCTGCTCTTGATGACTTTTAATAATATTCAAGGCAGATGGAGGGTGAGTGAACAATTTTCCTTTCTTGGTCCAGCGCAGACGGTGGATAGGTAAATCTATGCGTGCCTCTGCTCTGTTGCTGCTCGCCACTCCTGCTGGGGCTGCCCATGCCTAGGAGCAGGCCAGCTCTGTGCCCGAGACAGCCCGGTAGCTGAGGGCGTGGGCTGCGCACTGGGCCCCTGGTTGGGTTGGGTCCCGTGGGGTGGGGTCTAGTGAAGGAGCTGGGTGGGTGACACTAGTCTGCTCCCATAGACTGCTGACCAACCTTTCCCTGGAGGATTTAGATTTTGAGAAGAATCTAATGAAGCTAGAAATGTCTTCTATATATATAAATTTCATCACATTTGTGGTGGTGAAATTTCGTGTTCAGTTTCCTCAAACACTCATCAAAGGCCCCCATGGATGCGGTCACCTGAGTCACTCTTAGTAAAGGCCAGAATAAAAGAGAATGCTGGAGGCAAAATGTCAAGGTCAAATTGTGTCTCTTAGCTGGAAGCAGCAATGACAAATGAGTGGCCTCTCATTAGTCAGAGCCCATAACTGGGTACAGCTAGCCCAGCATGAGCACTGAGCTTGGCCAGAGAACACAGGATGGCGTGGTGCTGGCTGCAGCAGAGTTCCCACTTCGACACCAAGACAATCTTCTTGCTGTTGCTGAGTTTTATGACCGTGATGTCATTGAATGCTGCCGACAACAGATCTGTTATATGGCAAATGAAAGGGCTTTAAAACTAACTGAGGGACCCCATTATGCCAAGACTGGAGCTTGTCATAAAAATCATCGGTCATTGATGTCTCTGAGCTTCTGAGTTGGGCCTTGAGGGAAAAGAACTGTGAAATTTGGGTTCAATTCAGTTGTTTTGATCTGGACTTCTTTATGAGTAGAAAGAATTCAATTGGCCATATGTGACCTTGAATTTCAAAGAAATCAAATCATGCAAACAAGATAATTTAGCCTCTTGCCCAACAATTCCTCCTTTTCTCTTCAACGCCAGGGTAATGGATTGAGGCCTTGCCTGACGACATTTTACTAGAGTTTTGAGAATTGTAATAGTTGCATTGTTTCTCTGGTTATACCCCCAAAGTGCCTTGTGGATTTCCTCAACTGAAATTGCTCCCTGCTGCTATTATTGTTGGAATGAAGGACGGGTTTTAGCACTGAAACAATGCCACCAGAGGGAACAGCAGTGCGGCAAGCCAACCAGTGACAAGGGCCTTAGCCCCTTCTTCCTGCTCCATCGATCCATCCTTTCATCTGATGAATATTCATTGAGCACAACCACATGCCAGGCAATTGCACCAGGTACCGGAAATATGGTAGAACCTTAGAGAGAAGTGTCATTCCTGCCCTCAAGGAGCTTTGAATTGGTGGTAGGAAATGTGCTTTTCTTTTGTTTCCTTACCTCCAAATTAAATCATTTTATTTCCGTAACACCCAACCATTTGGTGGCAGAAAATATTATCCTGCAGAATGACGGGTAAATAATAGACACTGGCCTGGAATAAAAACAAATGCTCAATGGAATGCTACACAGTAGTTTAAATAAATACACAGACATGCAAAATGATGCTTTCTGTATGATATGCATAGGGCTATTCTGAACACCCAGTCATAGGTAATGCTGTCCTCTGTGTTTGCGGAGAGTGAGCTCAGAGACCAGGAATGGATACAGGCAATTTCAGTAAATTGCAATATTTATTTTTTAGCTGGGTACTGGGTATACAGGTGTTTGTACTATATCACACATATATATATAGTATACATATACATATTATGTATACACATATTATACATATACAATATATGCATATTATGTATATGAATATACCCATATTTACAATACTTATACACTCATACGTATATACTGTACATGTAATGTAATATATTTAAAATACAGCACAATTAAAAAGCTATGGCTTGGGGCCGGCCCAGTGGCGCAGTGGTTAGGTGTGCATGTTCCGCATTGGCAGCCTGGGGTTCACAGGTTCGGATCCTGGGTGCGGACAAGGCACCGCTCATCAAGCCACGCTGTGGCAGGCGTCCCACATGTACAGTAGAGGAAGATGGGCACGGATGTTAGCTCAGGGCCAGTCTTCCGCAGCAAAAAGAGGACGATTGGCAGCAGATGTTAGCTCAGGGCTGATCTTCCTCAAAAGAAAGCTATGGCTTAATAGTCATGCTTCAGAAAACCAGGTCTGGGCACTGAGAACTGGTGGGACTCACGTGTATTTGCTCTTCACCACATTCTCACCCCCAGATACAATTTTCTGAGCATGCCTTTCCATTTCTTCAACATTTCAATGTTCTATATTAGTCCCTGCTCTTTTTCTTTCTCAGCTCTACATCTCTCTATATAACTCTTAGTTCAAAATCACCCTGGCAAGTGAGAGAAGCCCCAGGGAAAGCAGCAATGGATAAAATCAGCCCCTCTTTGCTCACTTACTCACATTTAAGGAAGGATGATGAAGAGTCTGAGAGCATCCTGAAGCAGTACCCAGTTCAAAGAGTTAATACTTACTAGCTCTTAGTACATTTGATTATTATTAGCTATTAGTACAGTTTGCAGATTGCTGAGAATGGCATAGAAGCTGAGCTACAGTGGAAAATTAACACTCTATGAGGGCCAGAGTGAACTTTATGGAACTCTCTGGGATTTCTCAACTGGAATATCGCCATGAAATTTTACATTGGATTACCCTGGGGGGGAGTTAAGTTGTTTTAATTACTGCTGCCATTCTGTGTTTTATTCCTTTTAATTAGTTTTAATCTTTGTACTTTCCTCTGAGTCAGTTCCACCAGAGACACAATTTTGAAAGTAATAATGATAAAAACACATCAACTTTTCTAGTAAATGTTGATGATATGCTCATCACAGCAGTGGAGAAATCCAACAGGACAGACCATGATATTCTTTTGGTCAGTTTTATGACTGCGTGATGTCAGGAAGTCTTAGCTATCCAAGAAAAACATTGCATTTGTCCAGACTTTACACCTATATTGACTTTTAAGGATTTTCACATAGTCAGTGTATCAATGAGCAATTCACTCTAGAACATCATGCATCCAAATTGGTATTTCAATTCAATTCAATTCACTTTCAATTCATTCAATCCAATGATCTGAAATGCTAGAGTAAGTTGTGCTAAGTGGCTAGAAGGTATTAGTTGGCTGGTAGAGAATGGAGGGCAGAGGAGTGAGAGCATGGAAATGGAGAACAAAAAAGAATTTCATAAATGGAATTCATTTGGAGGGCTGGGGCTCACAGTAGAGAGATAGTCACCCAAGTGTAGGCATGGCTTAGAAAACTTTCAGAAGTGTACTTTGCCACCGGCAACCACATGAGTTAGCCCTCCCATATTCATAGCCTGGGCAATATCTGCCCCCAGGATGCTGAGGCAACAGTATACTCTTTGTATCTGGTCTGACATGGTTTACTTATAGTGACAATGGGAGATAATATTTGAAGTCCAGACTATTTCAGAAATCTAGTCACCATAATTACGCTTTGAACAGATCAATTATCTTAATTTGAAAGAAAAAATATGGTATTAGGAGAAAATCTTTCATATTCAACACTTGAAAAATCAGTAAGAGGTGTTCATAAATGCTATTATTTGACTTTGACAGTGAATGCGACATGTGGCAGTTACCAGGGCCTCATATTGGGGGATGGATCAGCAGACAATAATGAGAGCAAATGCTCATATATGGTACTCACCGTGTCCCAGCACTTTACAGTGACTCTGGATGTGGGTACTGCAATTGTTCCTATTTAACGGATGAGGGAAAGTGAGTAACTTACCTAAGATCACACAGTTAGTAAGAGGCATATTTGGTATTTAAACCCAGGCAATTAGACTCCACAGTCCATTTTCTTCCAGCTATTATACTACAGTTTCTCTTACCTTAAGCTTTCCTTTTGCTGTTTCTCCTCTCCTCTCCTCCTTTCCTCTGTGGCCCTAATACTCCTTTTCTGTAAAATAAAGGGGAATGGTGCGTAGTCGATAAGGTTGTTAATTGTTCTAGCATTATATGTTTATACACAAAATATTGTACTGCATGGATTTAGTATTCTTTGAACCATTCAATTTAAAAAGAGGTAATTCAAATGTCTCCTACTTTTCAAAATAATGTAACTAAAGATTAGTATATAATGCTTAATAGTTATGTTACCCTCCTGTGTTTTTTTCCCCTTGATTAGTAAAATAAAAAGAGAGAGAAGAGAAGAATTCTCATCCATGAACTAGAATTGATTTGGAAATCTGAGTATAAATTTTGTTTGACAAAAGTGGATTTCTCCTTGCGAGATGATGGAATATGTGCTTTTTAGAAGAGTTAAGTACCACTGCTGCCCAGGAGAAAAAAACATAAATATATTCAGAAGATCTGTATAACCAGGTAACTTTTAAGAGCTCTTTTAAATCTCAGGTTCTATGAATCCAGGCAAAGGAACTTAGCGTAGGAACAGCAGCATTAGCTACACTTGTCCAGCAATACTCCAAAAATAGACTCATGCTAAATAAACCTGCTTACCTATGTCCTGAAGGACGACAGGAGAGACTATCATCTTCATCTATTACCTGGAATTCAAGTTCGTTTCAACAAACATTCGTAAATGCCTGCTACCGGAAGAAAGTGGGTTATGCATTATGGTTACCAGGAAAATGAGGCCAGATCCTTGCCACAGAAGAGCTCAAGGTCAGGGCAGAGCCAGATCCCTGCGGTCCCCCCGGGGAACAGACAGTGAGGCTACAGAGCCTGCTGAGCTGTCCACCCAGCAATTAGAGGGGCATGAGAAGCCTGCACGTTGACAACCACAAGGAAGTCATCACCATGAGTCATCTGCAAACACATCCAACTTTATGTCAGCTCCTTGCTTCAGCAGGTGGATCATTTCTGTTTTCCCTGGAAGCCATCTGCTGGTCTAAATGTTGGGGTTGATTTGTTTTTCTGTTGCAGAGGAGAAGGTGGCTTTCCCAGAAGTAACTAGAACACGCCTGGACTTTGGCAGAGGTCCAGGAACGAGCAGAAGGATAGAGACCTTTTGAAATTCTCTCTTTCCTACTGTGTGCAAACTTTCTTGACCAGCTAAAACTCGACTCAACTTTCAAATATTCCAACCCTGAGAGAAACATGCAGCTCCTGGTGGGGTCACCATACGGGCACCTTTGTTGGCCGTTGGATCTGTTGGTCTTTAGAGGCTAGCAGTTAAAACTCAGGGCATAGCTAAGAAAGGTGGATTCATGACTTGTGTCATCTTTTCTGCACACCATTAATCCCTCTCACATGTAATGTTTAATTGGAAAACATTTCAACAATTATTGAAAGGGAAGAGTAGAAACTCATGACTATTTTTGCATACATCTTAGTCTGGGAAAGAGAGATTATTTTTGGTGTGGCAAATTAAAGGAAACAAAAGCCTGAAAATGTGAATCTAATGGTGGGTTAGCATGAGGGCAGGTGTCCTTTATCTCCTTGAACAAAAGTGCTCCAACTCTATGTTGAAATGGAATTTCTCATGAATGTATGCACTTTCCCTTAGAATTGGAGTCATATTTTCCTGGCAAGTTCTGTAGAATCTGGGTGTAATGAAATAATAATTAATATTACAGTGGGGTTTAAAATCATAGATATAGAGGAAAACTAGTTTTCTAGTTAATGATCCAAATGATTAGACTAGCAAAGGTACTATATTATTTTCACAGATGGCAAAATAAACATAAAAAGGAAAAAGGAATCATCTTGGCAGAGTGATCACCTATTTCGGCTTGCATCTTACTCCTAGGGTGCAGTCTCAGCGCTTGGCAGATTCAGACTTTCATGATGTGGCAACTGTTTTCACTGAGGCAAGAGGACAAAACAGCTGGTTGTGAATCCCGCCTAACAAAATTCTGCCTGCTGGAGCCACGCTAATAATAATGTAGTTCCACTAATAATAATTAGCTCCACTAAATAAGCCCAACTCTGCTTCCTTTAGGTCATGCTTAAGATATTTGTAAACAGCCACGTTATCTGTCCTAAACTCTTTCTTCTCTAGGCCAAACTTCCTTAAAAGTTCAAGCAGCTCGGCCCATACTGGAACGTCCTCTTCAGTTCGGTCTTCACATTGGCTCCCTCATTTGACATCATCCAACGCAGAGCTGCCAGCAAAACCCAAGTTCACAGTGTCTTTGGGATTTGTGTGAGCAGCAGTGTCTGGAGCAAGAGAGTAAGAAAGGGGGTGAGATGAACACCCCACAAAGTGGTTGCGGAAGAGTCTGCGGTCCAATCTCTTGGGGGTGCTGTATTTGCTTTTTCTCTGGCCAACAGCAGGAGGGGTCACAATGGCTCTTGGCCAGCCTTGATTATAACTGGCCTTTTCTGCCTTTCACCTCAATGAAAGCTGTTCCCAGATTGCAAACCTCTGAGTCTTGCTTGTTTTCAGATAAAGGCCCACTTTCAAACATTTGCCCAGGTCTTGGCACGGTTCTGTAGAGCTGACTTTTCATCATTGATCCTTCCTTTCCCTTACATATTGGTTTGTTAAGCCACAAACAGTAGACATGTATGGAAAAGGGACCATCAACTACAAGCTTGTCCAACACATTGGAGTAAATCTCTGATCTGTCGGTGAAGTTGGGCGGTGAGCACTGACCCGGGGTATGAGATGGGCCTTTGCTTCCCAGGATCTCGTCCATGCTTTTTAACCCTTAATGGGACCAGCCTTTAAATAAACACGTGGTGAAGCTCCATCAACTGTGCTAAATGTGAGCTCATAAATATCTAACTGGGCTGGACTCTCTGTGGCTCTGGGTGTGAACGCTTCTATTACTCACCATATACAGCTGCTGCAATTCAGCAAAATGTCTCTCTTTTCCAGCACTGGGAAAGCCATAACTCGTGTCCAAAAGTCTCATGTGGCCAGATAAACTGCTATTCGGAGAGATCCAAGCCGCAAAGCCCTCCACTGATGCCCTCCAATAGGCATTTGAATGAGTGTAGTCACGTGTCAGGCTGATTGTAAATCTGAGTCTCTTCTCATTGTTTTGTTTTATGAAAAAGGAAACCAAAAACTTCCTGTATCAGTATGGACAGGATTGATAAACAGAAAATGGGGAGCTTTAGCATAAAAATGTGAAAGCAATGCTCTTAAAAGTTACTCAGATACATAATAACATTATTCAAATATAGGTTGCAAGTCCCAGGAACATTCTAGAATTGATTTAATCTCACCCTTTGGTTTTGGGGAAAGCACAAAAGTCAGAGGTAATGTATACCAGGGCAGTGGTTTTGAAGAACTACCAAAGTACCTTGGCTTTATATAGGAAGAGCATGAGGACAAAGAGATCTATGTCTCCCAGCCAGTGAGAGTTCAGTTAGGGAAGTGGAAAGCGGCCTGGTCTGCAGAGACATCTACGTCAGCACTTCTGCTCTCCCCATGGCAAACATGAGGGAGTTCTGGGCTCTGTCCCAGTTTTGCTGCCTCTAACTTGCTTTTTCATTTTGTGCTCGTTCTGTAGTCCCTCTGGACCTCATAATTGTTCATACACCTTTATAATGAGGGTATTGTGCCAGAAACACTGCAAAGGAACTTCTCAAATTTGAAGCTTTATTCTCCATGGCTCTTGGGTCCAGTCCAATGACATGAGAAAAGAAGGTGGTTATAGACAGGTTTCTTTTCTTTTCTTTTTTTCCCCCAGAGACCCTTCTGGTTGTAGATTCAGGAGAGAGAGCCTAGGAAACACTTAATGGATCTTCTCAGCCTTCTGAAACGCTTCTGTTCAGTCTTCTGAAGTACTGGGGCATGTTTTCCTGGGCCTGCTTCCTCTCAGAAAGGGACACCAAAGCAAACTAGATGCCGTGATGGAGAACCACGCCACTGGTGTATGTTGGGGAACATTCTTTACCGGCTCTTCCATAGGCAGGTCCGCATGCCTTGCTCGACCAGCATGGGCCTCCTCTTGCTGTGTGCCCCATATTCCCCCCTTCCCTTGTGCCCCACCAACGCTAATCTTCCTTCTTCTCCTTGAGGAAAGCTCCTTCCCGTCTGAAAATCTCCAGCCCATGGGGCTACATCTGCCAGGAATGCTCCTTCTTGCTCCTCTTCACCCAGGAAAGTCCTACTCACCTTCAAGCTTTGACTAAATGCCACTTCTTTAGGGAATCTTTCCACAGCCCTCCATGCTGATTGCAGTCCTGGCTTAGGGACTCGATGGCATTCTCTTTATTTCCTTCATGGTGCTGATTAGAAATAAAATGATATAGCTTTGTGCATGTGTATATATGTGTGTGTGACTTACTTAGAGTCTGTTTACCCCCTAGACTAGTCCATGATGGAAGGGCTATGTCTATTTTGTTCAACACAGTACCCTAGCCCATAGCAAAATGTCTACCACAGAGAAGGTGTTTAATCAATATTAATTACACGGATTTTTTTTATTGTGCATCAAACTTGTAGACCAGTCCTGTCCAATGGAAATGTAATGTAAGCTGCAAATGTGAGTCACAGATGTAATTAAAAATGTCACTACATTAAATAAGGTAAAAATAAATGGGTGAGAGATCCTGGTTCTGAGTGAGATGGAATAAATACACTCTACTCCTTTTCTCCCACTGATTACAATTATAAAACCTGGACAGAATGCACGTGACAGCTATCTAAGGGCACTGAAAAGGAAATAGCAGCAGAAAGTTTGGGAAAGAGCCCAAATTTGAAATACCATTCATCTGGCAGTGAGCTTACCATTTTTTCTTCCAGTCTCCCTTGGCCCATACTCAACACATCTCAGACCCTGGAAGCGGACTTCAGGGCACAGATAGAGAGAACTCTAAGAGGAGACCTCTAGCTCTCGCTCAGGGAACTGGCATGTGAACCCCCATTGCACAGAGTAGGGGAAATCTCTCATTTTACTTCTTCTCTTTATTTTCTCTATTCTTTCCTGATCCAGTCCCCAGGTAATCCTGTGACAGCAGGGCAGTAGCTGGTAACAGGGACAGAAAAGAGCCAAAACTCTGAGGGGGGTATAATTTCCAATTATCATGAGTGTTTCTTCTGCATTTTGTCTTGAACATGTGTGTTTATGTGTGTATCAAGCAAATATCTTTATTTTTTTCTCTCTCTTATCCCCTCATCGTATAACATAAGACGTATTGAATTTACATCATAGTATTTAAGTATTGTTAACTACATCACGGCATTTAAGTTACAGGATATCAAGAGGAATGACCATCATCCAAGAATTTTGCATCCTGTTCTGGAGGAAAAGTTAGTGTGTATTCAGTTTTACACAGGATAGTTGTATCATCTTAGGTGAGAATATGATTTTTTGATTTTATTTGGTGATTAAGTATGGTTTAAGGAGGTGTTTACGAGTGCCAAGTTGGCAAGGGTTGGACTTGTGGTGGTTAATTTTTTGTGTCAACTTGGCTATGCCACATCATCCAGATATTTTGTCAAACACAAGTCATGTCACTGTGAAGGTATTTTTTAGATGAGATTAATATTTAAATCAGTAGACTGTGTAGAACAGATTACCATCCATAATGTGGGTAGGCCAATCAGTTGAAGGTCCTAAAAGAAAAGACTGAGGTCCCCCAGGAAGGGGGAATTTTCCTTCCCCATGGAATAGTGCCTTCAGATTTGAGCTGTAACATCAGCTCTTCCCTGGATCTCTAGGCTGCTGGCCTGCCCTGCAGATTTCAGAGTTGCCACCCACCTCAATCGTGTCAGCCAATTTTTTAAAATAAAATGCTCTCTCTCTCTCTCCTTCTCTCTGTTTCTCTAGAGAACGCTGACTAACACAGAAGGGAAACCTACGTCTCCATTCAGTAGAGCTACAATCCCAAGAGCGAGGAGCAAATCCCCATTGCTTTTCCCCCCTTAGTTCTGTCCTCCCGTTACTTGGCCATTCCTTGGTAGAACCACAGAAGTGTACAGAATAGAGGCAACTAGAACCCCAAGTTTGGCTGGAGGAGTGAAAACAAGAGCCCCTCAGCACCTGAAAGCGCCAAGGAGACCATGATGAGGGGGAAGCTCAGGAAAGCTGACCTGTAAAGTTTTTCATGAACCCCCGAGCTGCACATATGTGAATCTGATCCCAATTAGCACATCGAATGCTTTGAGAATTAAGCTGACAGATAGACCACTGCCCATGCCCCAGACTGGCCACTGGGTGGCACACACCTGTGACAGATCTGAAGAGCTGTAGAAAGTCTTTGAGAATTAAACTGACTTTGGAACCACAGCCCAAAGCAGGCGGGTTGGAACTTTTAGCCTGAGTCTAACCAGTTCAATTACCTTCTATAACTAAAACATCAACATTTTCCATGAATTAAGAAGATCTAGAATCTCATAACTTAATATTCATAACATCCAGGATATAATCCAAAATTATTCAGCGTACGAAGAATGTTGAAAATTATAACTAACATGGGAAATAACAATCTACAGAAGCAAACGCTGAGATGACACAGACTTTGGAATTAGCTGGTAGATTTTAAACAGCTGTTGTAAAAATGCTCAAACTAGCATTTGCAAACCCTGTTGAAAAAAATGTGAAAATTGAAACCCAACAAAGAAATAAAAGATATAAAGAAGAAGCAAATGAAAATTTTAGAACTCAACATATAATAAATTAAATCAAAAACTCCATGATGGTTTCAACGACAGTATGGATACGGCAGAAGAAAGAATACATGAACTTGAAGAGAGGCCAACAGCAACGATCCAATGTGAACAACACTGTGCAAAAACAGTGAAAACAGATGAGAGAGGCTCAGGGAGACAATTATAAAAGGTCTAACATTCTTCTCTAAATTTCAGGGTAAGAGGAGAGAAGAATGTGATGCTGAAAGAATATATAAGGAAATAACATCTGAAAACTTTCCCAGTTTGGTGAAAGACCCAAATCTACAAATTTTTTTTAATTAAAAAAATATTTTTTCCAGCTATATTGAAGTATATTTGACAAATGAAGTTGTATCTATTTAGGTTGTACAATGTGATCTTTTTAATGTGTATGTGATGGTTTCATATATGTATACATTACAGACAGCTGATCACAAACAAGTTAATTAACACATCCTTCACCTCGCACAGTTACCATTTAGGATCTACTCTGAGCAAATTTAAAGTATACAATGCACTATTATTAAATATAATCATCATCCTGTACATTAGATCCCCAGAACTTATTCATCTTCTAACTGAAGTCTTGTACTCTCTGACCAACATCTCCCCATTCCCTCCACCCCCTGGCCTCTGGAAACCACCATTTTATTCAGTGGTTCTATGAGTTCAACTTTTTTGATTCCACATCTAAGTGAGATCAAACGGTATTTGTCTTTCTGTGTCTGATTTATTTCACTTAACAAAATGTGTTCTAGGTTCATCCACGTTATCACAAATGGCAGTATTTTCTTATTTTTATGGCTGAATAATATCCCATCATATCATCTATGTATCTATATGTCTCATTTTCTTTATCCGTTCATCTGTCAATAAGCACTTACGTTGTTTCCATATCTTGGCTATTGTGAATAATCCTGTAATAAACATGAGAATGAAGGTATCTGTTTGAGATCCTGATTTCATTTCTTTTGGATATATACCCAGAAGTGGGATTGCTAGATCATATGGTAGCTTTATTTTTAATTTTTGAGGAACCTCCATACTGTTTTCTATAGTGACTGTACCAATTTATATTTCCACCAACAGTGTACAAATATTCCCTTTCTCCACATCCTTGCCAACACTTGTTATCTCGTCTTTTTGACATTAGCTATCCTGACAGTTGTGAGGTGATATCTCATTGTAGTTTTGATTTGCATTTCCCTGATGATTAGTGATGTTGAACACCTTTTCATGTACCTGTTGGCCATTTGTATGTCTTCTATGGGAAAAGGTCTGTTCAGGTCATTTGCCCATTTTTTGATAGGGTTATTTATTTTTTGACTATTGAGTTGTATCGGTTCCTTATGTATTTTGGATATTAACCCCTTCTCTGATATATGGTTTGCTAATATTTTCTCTCGTTCCATAGGTTGCCTTTTTGTTTTGTCGATTGTTTCCATTGCTGAACAGAAGCTTCTTAGTTTAATATAGTCCCACTGGTTTACTGTGCTTTTGGTGTCATATCTAAAGAATCATTGTCAAGACCAGTGTCCATGAACTTTTTCCCTATGTTTTCTTCTAGGAGTTTTACAGTTCAGGTCTTATGTTTAAGCCTTTAATCCACTTCAAGTTAATTTTTGTGGATGGTGAAGAAAAGGGTCCAATTTCATTCTTTTGCATGTGGATCTGCAGATTTCCCCAAACCATTTATTGAAGAGACTATCATGTCCCTGTTGTGCATTCTTGGCACCCTTGTCAAAGATTAGTTAACTGGATTTGTGTGGATTTATTTCTGGGCTCTCTATTGTTTCATTGACTTATGTGTCTATTTTTATGCCAGTGTCATATTGTTTTCATTACTACAGTTTTGTAATATAGTTTGAAATCAGGAAGTATGATGCTTCTAGCTTTGTTCTTCTTTCTCAGGATTGGTTTGTCCATTCAAGGTTTTTATGGTTCCATACATATTTTAGGATTGTCTTCTATTTATATGAAAGATGCCAAAGGAATTTTGATAAGGATTGCATTGAATCTGTAGATCATTCTGAGTAGTAGGGATGTTTTAACGATATTAATTCTTCCAACCCATGAGCATCAGATATCTTTCCATTTATCTGTGTCTTCTTCAACTTCTTTCATCAATGTCTTATAGTTTTCGGTGTACAGATCTTTCATCTACTTGGTCAAAACATCCTAAGTATTTTATTATTTTTGATGCTATTGTAAATGGGATTATTTTCTTAAGTCCTTTTTCAGAGAGTTTGTTGTTAGTGTATAGACATGCCACTGATTTTTGTATATTGATTTGTATCCTGCAACTTTACTGAGTTTGTTTGTTAGTTCTAATGGTTTTTTGATGGTGTTTTTAAGGTTTTCTATGTAGAAGACCATGTAATCTGCAGATACAGAAAATTTTAATTCTTTCTTTCTTATTTGGATGCCTTTTATTTCTTTATTTTGCCTGATTGCTGTGGCTAGGACTTTTTTTTTTTAAAGATTTTATTTTTTCCTTTTTCTCCCCAAAGTCCCCCAGTACATAGTTATATATTCTTCATTATGGGTCCTTCTAGTTGTGGCATGTGGGACGCTGCCTCAGGGTGGTTTGATGAGCAGTGCCATGTCTGCATCCAGGATTCAAACCAACAAAACACTGGGCCGCCTGCAGCGGAGCGCGTGAACTTAACCACTCAGCCATGGGGCCAGCCCCGTGGCTAGGACTTCTAGCACTGTGTTGAATAGAAGTGGTGAGAGTGGGCACCCTTGTCTTGTTCCTGATCTTGGAGGAAAAGCTTTTAACTTTTCACGTTTGAGTATCAAATTAGCTGTGGGCTTATCATATATGGTCTTTATTATGTTGAGGTACATTCTTCTTATACTTGATTTGTTGAGAGTTTTTATCATGAAAGGATGTTGAATTTTGTCAAATGCTTCTTCTGTGTCTATTGAGATGATCATATGATTTTTGTCCTTCATTTTGTTAATATAGTATATCATATTTATTGATTTGCATATGTTGAATTATCCTTGCAACCCAGGCATAAATCTTAATTGATCATGGGCTGTGATCCTTTTAATGTGCTGCTAAATTTGGTTTGCTGGTATTTTTGCATCTTTGTTGAGGATTTTTGCATCTGTGTTCATCAGAAATATTGGCCTGTAATTTTCTTTTCTTGTAGTGTTCTTATCTGGCTTGCCATGAGGGTAATGCTGGCCTCATAAAATGAGTTTGGGAGTGTTCTCTCCTCTTCATTTTTTGGGAAGAGTTTGAGAAAGATTGGCTTTAATTCTTTAAGTGTTTGATAGAATTTGCCTATAAAGCCATCTGGTCCTGGGCTTTTCTTTGTTGGGAGGTTTTTGATTATTACTTCAATCTCCTTATTCGTTATTGGTCTGTTCAGATTTTCTATTTTTTTATGATTCTCTCTTATTAGGTTGTATGTTTCTAGTAATTTATCCATTTTTTCCAGGTTATCCAATTTTTTGGAATATAATAGTTAATAGCAGTCTCTTATGATCCTTTGTATTTATGTCATATCAGTTGTAATGTCTCCTTTTTCACTTATAATTTTATTTATTTGAGGCCTCTCTATTTTTTTCTTGGTTAGTTTAACTAAAGGTTTGTCAATTTTATCTTTTTGAAAAGACAACTCAGTTTCATTGATCTTTTCTATTGTCTTTTCAGTCTTTATTTCATTTAATTCTGCTTTAATCTTTACTATTTCCTTCTTTCTGCTAACTTTAGGCTTAGTTTTTTCTATTTTATTTTAGCTCTTTGAGATGTAAAGTTAGGTTATTTAAAATCTTTCTTTTTTCTTAATGTAGGCATTTATTGCTATAAACTTCCCTCTTAGAACTGCTTTTGTTGCATTCTATAAAATGTGGTATGTTGTGTTCTCATTTTCATTTGTCTCTAGATACTTTTTGATTTCCTTTCCAATGGTTGCTTAGGAATGTGTTGTATAATTTCCAGATATTTGTTAATTTCCCAATATTCCTCCTATTATTGATTTCTAATTTCATACCATTGAGGTCAGAAAAGGTACCTGATTTGAAGATTGATATTTCAATCTTCTTAAATTTGTAAGACTTATTTTTGTGGCCCAACATATGATCTGTCCTGGAGAATGTTTCATGTGCACTTGAGAAGAATGTGTATTTTGCTGCTGCTGGATGGAATGTTCTGTATATGTCTATCAGGTCCATTTGGTCTATAGTATTATTCAAGTCAGCTGTGTCATTGTTGGTTTCCTCTCGGGATGATCTATCCATTGATGAAAATAGGGTACAGAAGTCCCTACTATTATTGTATTGCTGTCTATTTCTCCCTTTAGTTCTGTTAATATTTACTTTATATATTTAAGTGTTCCAATGTTGGGTACATATATATTTACAATTGCTATATCCTCTTGGTGAACTGCCTGCTCCATTGTTATATAATGACCTTCTTTGTCTCTTGTGACCCATTTTGACTGAAAGTCTGTTTTTTCTGATATAAGTATAGCCACTCGTATTCTCTTTTGATTATCATTGGCATGGAATATCTTTTTCCATCCCTTTTCTTTTAGCTTATGTGTGTCCTTAAAGTTAAAATGAGTGTCTTGTAGATAGCATATTGTCAAATTCTCTCTCTTTTTTACCCATTCAGCCACTCTTTGTCTTTTGATTGGATAATTTATTCCATTTACATTTAAAATAATTATTTCATACATTAGGACTTACTGTTACTATTTTGTTACTTGTACACTCCCAACTCTCCTAATCAATATCGTCCCAGATGTGTTAGCCAGAGCAATAAGGCAAAAAAGAAAAAAGGAAAGAAAGAAAAGGCATACAGATGAGAAAAAGAAAAATCTGTTCCTAGTCACAGGTAACATGATTGTCTACATAGATAATCTCAAAGAACTGGAAAAAAAAAAAAAAAACTTCTGGAACTAATAAGTGAATCTAGCAAGGTTGCAGGATATAAGTTCCACACACAAAAATCAGTGTGTGAATTATTGAATTCTATTGAATTGTATAGAAATGTATTTCTGTATACTGGGAATGTACATGAAAATAAAAAGTTTTTAAAAATAGCGTATAGATAAAATAGGTTCTGAAATGAAATAGAGATAAATTTAACAAATCATATATGAATTCTGCAATGTGAGAACTACAAAATGCTAATGAAAGAAATCAGGTAAGAACTAAATGATTAGAGAAAACACATCATTTTTATGAACTGGAAGATTCAACATAGTAAAGACGTTAATTTTCCCAATATTGGTCTATAGATTCAATATAATCTCAATCAAAATACCAGCAGGGTTTTTTTTGCAGATGGCATACTAACGCTAAAACTTATAGGTAAAAGCAAAGGAACTTAGAACAGCTAAAACAATTTTGAAAAAGAAGATAAAGTTGGAGAAATTATGTTACGAGAGTTTAAGGTTTAGAAGCTATAGGAATCAAGATAGTATGATATTGGTGAAGAGATAGATATGTAGATCAATGGAACAGAATAAAGAATCCAGAATAGACTCACATAAATATGACTAAATGATTTTTGGTGAAGGTGCAGAAGCAATTCAATTAGGAAAAGATAGACTTTTCAATAAATGGTGTTGAAACGCTGGAGCATTCACACACACACACACAAATTTTCACCTAAACTTCACAACTTATACTAAATTCAACTAAAAATAGATCACAGATACAACTAAAACTATAAAACTTCAAGAAGAAAACGTATGAGAAAAATCTTTATGACTTCATATTAGGCAAAACATTCTTCGACATGACATCAAAGCACTACCCATAAAAGGGAATATCGATAAATTAGATCTCATCAAAATTAAACACTTTTACTCAGTGAAAGATATTTTTAAGAACATGAAAACACAAGCTATAGACTAGGAGAAAAATATTTGCAAATCACATATCTGATAAAGGGTTTATATGCAAAATATATAAAGAACCCTAAAAACTCAATAGTAAGAAAATTAAAAAATGAATTACAAAATGGGCTAAAGAGCAATTATCTGCAACTCCCCAAATTCTCTGTACTTAAATGACCTCCTCAAACTATTGGTTAATGAGTCAGGCTAACCCCTGCTTCCTGTGTCCCCTCTCTTGGTACAGGAAGTTCTTTTACTCATGGAGTGTTCTTTTATATAAGCTTTAGAAGAAATGCATTCTGATCCCATTCAGACTCTTACCATCTGCTTTTTCTCTTCCTTAAAGAAGGATTGTGTGAGTGTGCATGTGTGTAAGACGATGGGTCTTCTTTTTTCACACATAATGCTTTATCCAGAAATCCCTTTACATATTGAGGTGAACAAAGGTGATAGTCAAAGTTTCTGGATTTGATTTGGGTCTGTGTAGAGAGGTGGCCCACACTGTGGAGGCAGGCCAAGAGGGCCTTCCCAACACTCCTGAAATTGTACCACATGGGACGTGGATCCACTTTTCCGAGAATGCCAGACATTTCCTTAGAGCAGAAGGAAATGGTAAAAAGGGAACACTTGATTTTGTTCTGAATGTAAGAAGTTTACTCACTTGAAAAGGAAGAGGGGAGAAACTAACCACTCAAGACAAATATCAACATAATTTCTTGAAACAACAGCGGAAAAGGAACTCTCAGAACCCTGTGTGGAATAAACACCCTCCTGCTGGCCCAGCTTTCCTTCTGCCCAGGGAGCCCCTATACCCCCAGCGCCTTTCAGAGACATGGAGCAGGCGCTGGGGGAGAAATGACTCAGGGCTGCAGGGGGGCTCTTCCAGGGCACCCAGAGTGGCTAGAATTTCATCAGGAAGGCCCTGCTGTTGCCCTGGGGCAAGCACCAGGAGCCCATTCCTCCCGCCCACCCCTTCAAGCCTCTGTGAAAAGCAGCTGTGCTCTGTCTCCCACCTCAGGGCTGCTGTGATGAAAGCCAGCAGCCCTGGAATCTTTCCTGGCCAGGAGCACAGGGACCTTGGTGAGTGTGTCTCAAGCACCGGTTTCTTCTCACCAGGTGATCATTTTCCCACCTGTGCTGAACTGCCTTCTTGTTAGATTTGTTGCATTTTCTTTTTCTTTTAAGTTTATAAATCTCTTAACAGACAACAACCACCAGTCTGTAGAAGAAGCATGACATCACTAAAGATGCATCAGAGACCTGTGGATATAGCTGATTATTCTATAATAACAAAGTAACTTCACAACAAAGTAACTTGAGGATGAAGCAGTGAATTTCCAAAAAGCTGAGAACACTTTGCATGTTATCAGGCCTTTACTCCCACAATAACCCAGTAAGAAAGGGAGCACTTTACATTTCCTTTCATGCTTCCTTCCTCACTCCCTCCCTCTCTGTCCTTTGCTTCCTCCTCCCCATCTCTCTTCAATAAATGTTCATTGATCACATACTAGATGCCAAGCATTTTATAATATATGATACATACCAGCGCGTAAAATGTCACATATCAGACCTTAGGGATCCAGTGAGATGACACGGTCCAGGCAGGGAAGTGGAGGCAGCCAGGGGCCTGCGAAACATCAGACTTTCAAATTGAGTGTGGCTGGGGAGACCCATCTGCCTGTGGAGTCTCTTTCTGGGTGCAGCCCAATGAGTCAGGAATAATGTCCAAAACACACATTTCTCTCAAGCACAGTTTCAGAAGTGCTGGACAGTAGGAGAGTATGAGGTTGAGATTTTAACAGGTGGGAAGAGCATGGCCAAAGGAAATCTTGGAATCTGCTCCTTAGGCAGGAAGCAGACATTACCTGGGAAGTACTTTCATGGGCCACCAACCTCAGAGGGGGTCCAGGGACAAGGTTCTTACGGCAAGGAGGGGACTTGGAAGACCAAGGCAAGTTCCTAGCTAGAGTCCATCAGAGGATGGGTAAGTCATATGAAGCAACCATCAGAAGTTGGGAGAACTGAGATCAAGGCAGACAAAGCAGGCATCACAGATGAGATCAATATAGGCATGGGAGAGAGATCCAAGCTGTGGGCTACACGGGGACTGACGACTTTGAACCTTATCTCAGCCCTGTGTTCCTGGAAAGCAGAGACAGGTAAGCACTATCCCTGTTTTGTGCTCTAAGAAACAAGGGCCACCTGCTATCCACATTCTGAGTAAGACCCACTTCCACCCTTCCTTAATAACCATGACTCCCTGTTTCCTTCCCTCCATAAAAGCCCAGATGTTCTGCCTTTTTTTTGAGATGGTCCTCTTGAATGAACATTTTCCCATGGAAGCATTTCCTTACGTGTCTGGTGCACTTTGTCTTTTGCAGGACCCAGATCAAGATCTAGTTGAGTCTAGGATCTCAAACTGGAGAGGAATAACAAGTGGGCTGGCCTACAACTTGGCTCTGGGCTCCTCAAATCCTGGTGCTGGTGAGGTGAGTATTCTAAGTCCCAGTGCGTGGTGACCTGAGTCCTTTGATGTGTATCCTGCAACACTCAGGGTTTGCTTAGGACTTAGAGGAAGGCTGAGCGTTGTTCAGTGACTTTCAAACTTGAGCATGCATCAGAGTCACCAAAAACAACCCTGAGATTCAATAGGTCTTGGATTGGGCCTGAGAATTTTCCATGTTAACAAGTGTCCAAGTGACACTGATGCTGCTGGTCCAGAGGTCACACTTGGAGAACAAGTGGAGTAGTGAATACTAGTAGATCCATCTGTGAAAACTCACAGAAGACAAAGATAAAGAAAATGAAGCTAGCTCCAGTAAAATGAGAATGCCCATGACATCCACTTCACAGGACTATTGTAAAGCTGACAGGCATAGATAATGCATGTGCACTTATTTATATAAATTATGAAGTGCTATACAAATATATAGTATTTTATATGACCTCCAAATACAGGGCTTTCTTGAGTACCTCCATACCACAGTCCTTACTTTTGAAGAATTAAGTAATGTTTGTCAATGTAAATCATTGAGTCTAGGAAATGCCAACTAGCTGAGAAGTAGTTGGCGTTAGGATGGTTTTAGTGTCTTTGGGGTAAAGGCCCAACTAGCAGCTTTTCTTCACTGCTGCCTTGTCAGAGGGAGACTGCCTGTGCCTCTTACATACAACTACTTGAGAATCTGGCTCTTCTTTCCTTCTCCGCACCTGCCTACCCTCTCGAGCATAAATCACCAGCCATAGCTGCCCATTTCTTTCCTAGGGCTCAAATGCGTTAAGACCATCAGAAAATGGAGAACAACTGAAACACTTAAAAACCCCAAGGAAAAGAGAGCCAATGCTATCGTTTTTGAAGCCTCTATCTAGTGTGACAGTTATTTCCCCAAATTATCTGCTAGCTAGGCTCCAACCATCCTGTTCTCTTTATGCCTTTTCCTAAAAGTCTTAACTTTCTTTTATATGGAAGATTCCATGTAGTATATAATAGGACTGTCTCCCTCCTTAGTCCTACCTGGGACAGATGGATCCTACGGTGCTGTCTGCCCTCAGTTCTTTTGGTCTCAACTTGCCTAATGAGGGGAACACGGCCTCATTATCCTTATAAGACAAGGAGAGAGAAGAGAGTTTGACCTGATACCCCTGGCACTGGTCAAATGGGAGGTCCCCAACCTCAATA
Source organism: Equus przewalskii (assembly GCF_037783145.1). NCBI lineage: Eukaryota > Metazoa > Chordata > Mammalia > Perissodactyla > Equidae > Equus > Equus przewalskii. The sequence continues at coordinate 13,635,194 of NC_091834.1, read as the reverse complement.
GCTCCAGTATGGAGAAGGTCCAGATAATCTTCTCCATCCTTGGATGCTCAGCACCTCTTTCCCTCCCTTATCTCCACCATCAAGCACACAACAGGAAGCACTGTGAGTGTATGTTTCCTCTGATAAGAACTACATTGTTGATAAGGCTTTTGCATAAGTGACATAGGCCAACTATAGATAGGCTCATAAAAATCATCTTCTGGACAATGGCTAATCCTGAAGGCAAACCCTTGTTTTATTTCATATCCATTACATTTACTGAAATGTTTGGTCTTACACAAGTATCAACCTCTTTAGACCACCATTCTCAAACACAAAAATTAAAAAGCTGGGCTAGATGACATTAAAAACATTTCTTTTGGTTCTAGAGAATCTTCCTATGAGAAAGAAAGATGTAAACTTGACGTTCCATATTATCGATCCTGGACCCAGTTTTGTTTTTTTTTAACTTGTTTGTTTAATGACTATACTCTATAGTTTCTAATGGGGTATATACAATTGTATCAGATTGAGCCATATGCAATTGGCTTTTGTAGGTCAAAAATGGTTAAATATTTGCTATGGTGCAACCTAATCTATTCTAGTAAAGATAATAAAAAGCCACACTTTAAGTGGACTTGAATTTTTTACTGAATACTGTAGAATCGAGTTTTAAATTGGGCACAATCTGTTAGAATTTAAGACTTTTTTTAGCCTCTAATTTAATGTTGGAGAAATGTTTTTGTCAGAGGGAAATTGATATGCTTCTTTTTCTTCCTTTCCATCTTTCTTCGCTTCTGGGAAACCAATTCCAAGCTCCTCCAGCTTGAGCTGATGGCCTGAAAGATTCGGTCAGTCTGGGGAATCTCAGACAGCAGCTGGCTTTCTGGTGCCAGGAACCTTGTATGGCCCTTCTTTTGCATGAAAATTCAACCCATGGGAACATCCAAACTTTCCTTTCTTTCAGAAGTCATACTACTTTAGCACAAAAAAATCCGAAACTGACCAAAAATTTCGATAGTATTGGGCTCAGCTTTCTCTCTTGATGACCATCCGTTTCTCCCTCTCCCCATGTCTTCACTGGGAGGCACGTGGCCTGGTGGGCTGAGGTCCATACAGGGCAGCCTTTCCTCCAGCCAACTTCTATCCACCTTGGCTCCTTTGGCCTCCCTCCCTTCTGCAGAAAGATTTGAAGTTTGGCTATGACATAAAAGAGGGCGGAAAATAGGGGCCCTCATATAGGGTGTGGTAATGAATGCCCAACAGGACTCCCAGAGGATATAAGCCAAAGGGGCCGAGTTTTGGAAATGGAAAGGATGCACTGTGCTTTTCAGGGGTTCCTCTTGGAGTCATTCTTCAGCTATGGGATCTTAACGAATGCCACAGGTTGATTTATTAGTATCTCAACTTCAGCGACATTTCAAGAGGAACTGTGTGACATCCTTGGAATGTTTCAGCCAGAAATCTCAGATCGTGGGTTGTCCAAGTTGTTCCAAATGGAAAAAGATGGAATTCTGAAAATAATCCCCCTAATAGTTGCTTCTTTTCTTTTCCTGCCACATCTTGTGTGCTCTTTAGTTTCACGACCAGCGCTTGTTGAAAGGTTTGATTTTAAACGACAATTATTTCCCTAGACAACTAACACCAGTTAGTCACTTTGGGGAACGAAATAAGCTGAAATTGTACACGGCAAAGCAGATCCCCATACAGAGCCAGGGGCCCTCGCTCAGAAGGAAGGAGGCATGAAAAGCTGGGCAAGCACCTGAGAGGTGATGTTCATAGCTCGGGGCCTGAACTCCTGCTGTCACTCCTCAGCTGGCTTCCCATCTCCAATGCACAGCCCCATGCAGCCTGCAACTCCCTCCTTGGTTAGTCTTCTCCCAGCACCCAGGCTTTCTTGTTATTCTACAAAGACCTATACTGTCTCCCCTTTCCAGTCGGGAAAAAGCACCAATTCATCTCCTGGAAATAAACACTCTTGTGGATAATTCACCTTTTAATTGCTCACCTATCTTTTTTCTTTTTTTCTTTACTTCTGCCAGCTTGGGCACCCTCTCACCGCAGGCTTATTCTAGACTCCAAACCTTCTACCCTGCTCCATCTCCTACAGAAAATGTTTTAACCCACCGAGGCCTTGTCCCCAAGTCCCACTGCAATTCTGCGTATCCTGCCCTTCCCTTGGTATAGAGGATGAATGCCTTCAGTTTGGTCCGGAATAGAAGCCCCATTTTTCCATGTTAGCATCCAAAGGTCAACTATTCCACTTACCCATCAGAAATCTGAAGCACACGGATCTCTCCATTTAGAGGTTAACACCCACTTCAGGCGCAATTCAGGAAATCGACCTCCAAGTGCTCCTGCCAAAAACATTGCGGAAACTGTTATCATTCAGTAGACATCATTTAAAGGGTTATACTCCCTGCCCATTTTTGCAGGTTCTCTCCCCGTTCATAAGTTACCCACCAAAAACCAGCTCACCTGCTTGACTTTCTCGAGAAAACTTTCTCAGAGAATCATTATTCCACTCACCCTCAGTTGAAGAACTCTGTGAGCTCAACATTTCAAGAATGTCCTGTGAATCCTGTGAGGTCAACTCAAGATGGCGCTCATTGTTCCTCCACGTCTGTCACCAGCAAGTGTGCGGGACAATTTTCTGGCCTGTCCTTTTTTTGTATTAGGAGAGTTGCTGACTCCACTGTGGCTGTTTCCCCTTGTTTTTATTCGTTCATTCTTCACCTCCTCCTCACCTAAGGAATCTGGTTGTGTTTTACATATTTTTGTCAGCCACCCTCAATCTTTCTGAAAACACATAGGTTACCAGTAGGTGCTCCAGACTGACCCTGGGCCCGAAGCTTCAAGAGATAGAAAGACAAGACCTCAGATGTCAAAAGATGCTCCACGAGGCCCGGCTCAGAGCTGGTGCTTCCCTGGTCACATCACTGCCCCTGATGCCCTGAGCTTGCTTTCCTGAGACTCAGTGGTGGACCTGATTTTCTCCACAGTTCCCATCCTGCCCCAGAGCCTTTGCTCACTTTGGCCCCTGGGGTTAATTTGATTTTCACTTCAGAGGCTCTCCAAATTCCCCTCAACCTGACTCCCAAGCTTCTGTCTATTTCAACTATCTAGACTACCCTTCCTGATAGGGCCTTTTCTTTCTGCAGTATTTTTCAAATCTCAGTCAATTGCATCCTTTTTCACACCTGCATCATTATTTAGCTTAGACTCATTCTTTAAGTTCCCTGCCTTGTTTTTCCTATTGAAACTCAAAAGCACAGAATTGAATTTATCATAGTTTTTGGTTCCTGAGAGACTCTCATCATTGCCCTACTCAAGGCTGACTTTTCCTTATTTTGTTCGTTGCATGATTACTTTGAATGATGTAATAAGTGTCTGTATACCACCACCCCAAACAAAAGTCAGGATGTTGACAATCACCTAATCCAGCCATATGACCCCCTCCCACAACCTAACCCCCTGCCTACTGCCCCCTCAAAAGCCTCTTGAATCTTGTATTCATCATTCTCTTGCTTCCTTTTCTATGTAGTCTCATTTCATCAATACGTACATCTAAAGATGTGCGTTTCTTTTTATAATTTTTTTCTTTGTTATGTTTATTTTATTTTTTAAACATTTTTTTATTGCAGTAACAATGGATTATAACAGTATATAACTTTCAGATGTATGTCGTAATACATTTCGAATTCTGTGTCGATTACATCATGTTCACCACCCAAAGGCTAATTATAATCCATCACAGCACGTGTGCCTAATCAACCCTTTCGTCCTCCTCCCGCCCCTCTTCCCCTCTGGTAACCACCAATCCAGTCTCTGTTGTTGTGTTTGTTTGTCATTGTTTTTATCTTCTACTTATGAGTGAGATCATATGGTATTTGACTTTCTCCCTCTGATTTATTTCACTTAACATAACACCCTCAAGATCCATCCATGTTGTCACGAACGGCCAGATTTCATAATTTCTTAGGGCTGAGTAGTATTCCATTGTGTATATATACCACATCTTCTTTATCTATTCACCCCTTGATGGGCACCTAGGTTTCTTCCAAGTCTTGGCTATCGTATATAATGCTGCAATGAACATAGGGGTGCATGTATCTTTATGCCTTTGTGTTTTCAAGTTCTTTGGATAAATACCCGGCAGTGGGATAGCTGGATCATATGGTAGATCTATTCCTAATTTTCTGAGGAAAGTCCATACTGTTTTCCATAGTGGTTGCACCAGTTTACACTCCCACCAGCAGCATATAAGGGTTCTCTTCTCTCCACATCCTCTCCAACACTTGTTGTTTCCTGTCTTGTTAACTATAGCAGTTCTGACCAGAGTGAGGGGATATCTCATTGTAGTTTTGATTTGCATTTCCCTGAAAGTTAATGATGTTGAGCATCTTTTCACGTGCCTATTGACCATCCATATATCTTCTTTGGAGAAATCTCTGTTCAGATCTTTTGCCCGTTTTTTAATTGGGTTGTTGGTTTTTTTGTTGTTGAGACATATGAGTTCTTTGTATATTTTGTATATTACTCCCCTATCTGATATATGGTTTGCATGTATCTTCTCCCAATTGTTAGGTTTTCTTTTCATTTTGTTGATGGTTTCCTTTGCTGTGCAGAAGGTTTTTGGTTTGATGTAGTCAAAAATGTGCATTTTTTACACTAGTTGTTTTTAACCTTAAGAAAAGAATCTAACTGCATGTAATCTTTTGAATCTTGTTTTTTTTGTTCACTTCATATTACTTAGATTTGTCCATATTGCTCAGTGTGGCTGTAGTTCATTCATTTTGACCACGAATAATATTCCATGATGTGAATTCACCACAGTTTATTCATCCACTCTCCTGCCATTGGGCATTTGGGTGATTTCCATGATTTTGCTGTTGTTAAGATGGCTGCTGTGAAGCTTTTTATGCATATCTCCTGATGGTCAAGTGCAAAACTGTTTCTTGGTTATGGACATTTAGGTGGAATGGTGGCTTATTAGTGCAGACGAATGTTCAATTTAAGGAGGCAATGCCAAATTGTTTTCCAAAGTGGTCACACCAATTTATTCTGCCATCAGTCACGTGCAGAGATCTCATGAATCCACGCCCTCCCTAATGCTTGGTATTGTTAGACTTCTGAGTTTATACCAATAGGATAAGTGAAAAGTATCAATTTTTTAAGAAAAAACATAAAGTTACTTTAAAGAGAAATTTTATGTCGTTGCCATAAGGAGAAAACTAGCGACATTTGTTATTAAAAGAAGAAAATCATGATAATAGGTAAAACAAAAACAAAATGACATTTAAAAGTACCACTAAGTATTCTGGTGAGCAATTAGCCCGAGGTTGCTGTTTCCTTCATTAAAAGGGAAAGCTAGCAGGTATTAGAGAGTATTAGAATTAACGACTCAGCAACAGTCTTAGACACTCTGATTAAAAGAACGGTGAAAAGGAAGGGACTCCCTCTCTGCGATTTACTGTATTTAATCTCGGATACTCTTAATTCTTCAAATCATCTCCACTGCCACCCACACATTTGCCCTCAATTGGTTCCCTCTGGTACTTCCTCAAACAATCTTTGTTAATCACAGCCAGGTCCTGGGGGATCCTCTGAGGTTCGGATGCATTGTTGACTGTGTTAATTTGCATATGGATCAATTTGAGTAAATTTCTCTTACATTTTGTATCAGGAAAGAGTCCATTCTTCAGGTGGCCCTAAAGAGGACAGCAAAGCCCATTTGGGTTTTACCTTTTGCTTCCATATTAAGAGATCTGTGTCATCCTCTAAGCCTTCTAGCTGAATATTCTCCTGTCTGTCTGGACTGTTTCTAATCTTTCAGTCTTATGTTAAATGTTTTGTATGACATGTATTTTAACACTGTAAGCTACCGCAAATGTTTTGGATGTGTGTGTTAAGTAAATTATGCTTTAGAGAAATTAGCTTTCATTGACTGTGAATGAAAGAATGAGTAAATGAATGGGGGCAGCGATCAATACTATTCTGCATTGTTATTCAACTATCATATGTGGTTACCTCATGTCTTTCCACCTAGGTTAGAAGCTTCTAGAAGATCGCAATTACCGTTCATTCCTTGGTCTTTAACGACATTGGATGGTAGGCACTGAGTGAACACTTGTAAGGGAGTGGGAACACCCTCTTGCGGAATGGCCGGAAATTTGGAAGTGGCAGCAATCTCAAGAGTTGGCCAACTTTTGCTTGAAGGCTGAAAACTGAAACTCAAAGCGTTGCATAAATTTAAGGCGATAACTGTGTAGTTGGAAGAATACAAGGTTTGGTAGTCAGAGAAACATGGATTCTAGTTCAACTGTGGTCATTATCAGCTGTGTGATCTTGGGTATGCTACTTAATTTTCCCATTTTGAGTGGTTAATCTATAAAGCGGGATTCATTATTCCTTCCACATTTCATTAGGTTTAATAGAGACAAGGCACGGGCCACACAGCAGATGCTAAAATATTGCTTATTCCCCTCCACCAACTTCTTTGAAGGTATTGTTTCCTATGTGGATTTGAGCTTCACTTACAGTTCCTGCTCACACATAATAATTAGCATTAATTTCAGCTCAAGCTAGATTATATGCAATGGATTTGAGTGCTGAGTTTTCATTGCCTTGATATACGACATTAGGCAAGCATTGTCTTGTGTTAGCTATCTTTAAATGACTCTTGAGTTGTCTGTCATTCTCCCGAGATCATTCTTATAAAACAGAACGAGGAAGCCTCTCTAAAATCATGTTGCCTTCCCATGCAATAGACTACTTCTTATAACACTGTTTCTCTTCATAAAACCAGTCCTTTGGTCTAATGAGTGATAATTCTGTTTCAGCTCTGAACACTAAACGTTATTTCACCTCATACATAATCGAGAAAAAAGATACTCAAGATCGTGCAGACATTGTATCTCTCCCAAGGGATTTTGTTTACCCTGAGAATACGTGCTGGAAACGAGGGATAACATTTGTGTTCCGTGTGGGATAGGGCCTTGCATACTCCAAGACACCCTGATGAGAAGGTTAGAGAATGTTATTTACACGGGGCCAGCATCAGATCCTGGGTAAATCAAAGAGGGTGCTTATAAGATAGGAATCACGTCCATGATCTGGCCCACACTTAAGATTCTGAGTCTGTCAATGGAGTTGGTCAAATTGGCAAAAACGTTCACTCTGGTCTCTGTGAACACTGGAGAGCTATAAAATTTCTCTGAGTGGAAAATTCAACTCTAGCAGAAATTACAAGTCTGCAGCCAACACCACCAAGCAAACTGAAAACCAACCAGAATGTTAAAAAAACAAATGACCACAAACCATACACAATGTTCAGGTCCGTGGTATAAAGGAAAATACTCTAAGGACTCCAAAGGTCTGATTTATTAAAGACTTGGGTTCTTGCAAATGCATAAAATTGCACAATTACTCATAGAAAATCAGTCCTCAATGCGTTTTGCACCAGGTAGAAGATATATGAAGAAAAACCCCATTTATTTGAGAAGCCTATGATCGCTCTGATTTATTAGGCAATTTCCCCCACGTGCAATGCTGTGTGAGCACCGGACCCAGCATGGAACCCTAACCAAGAGAAGAAATCAAGATGTGGCCAGAGAGCCCAGAAAACGTCTGGATTCAAGGGCACGTTTGTGTGCAACTTGGCAGTAATGAGACCAAGGAGGGAGTTGGGAAATCTTAAAGGAAGAAAAACATTCTCCTTGGATTCCAACAAGTAGGGGAGGAAGGTTTTCCCTGAGGACAGCCATTCATTCTCAGCTCACTCTCCTCTCCTACAAGACAGTAAGGCCTAACCAGAGCCCTCACTCCCCTTCCAGGAAGGCAGGGGTATCCTGATCTGCTGAGGACCGGCTCCCACGGGCCCTTATTGTAAGTGTCTCTTCCCCGTGGGCTCCCACTTCCCTGAGGGGTGGTTCCGTTGTGCTGGTCTGGAAGATTAGATTTTGCACTGAGCCACACAGAATTATTATGCCTTAGGGATGCAAAGTCAGGGAAGAGGACATTGGATGATAATCCTGAAATCATGTTTGTTGCTGAGAACAAAGTGTATATTTTAGTCTGAAAAGTGCCTAAAACCATGCACTCTGTGATCTTGGCTGCTACATCTAAAACAGATTCTGTTTGGGATGCTGCAGGTCTGTTAAGGAAAGTTCATTTAAACAGATGACTAGGAATAAGCCTGAATCTCTTCTGTGCTTCCAGGTCATGAATTTCCCCAGGTAGTTTCACGGAACATGGCCAGGCAGCATATTTCCGTCTCAAGGCACTCACAGAATATTTAAATTGCATAGCTGGAACTCAACGTGAGATTACATTTAAAAGTTTAATTAGAAAGTTCATGTATATATCAAATGATGCACATGTGGGAGAAAAATATGTATTTACATGTATTCCACAGCCACAGAGAATTCCTGGGCAACTTTGGTCTGGAAAACCCATTCTCTCTCCTTTAAGAAAGCTCAATACATGGGCAGCCTTCTTTCAGGGTACGCAGTTCTAGCGTCATTGTGAAATTCTGTCTCGTATGTTGACTTGACCTGCGGAAGCTGGGGGCCTCTGCATCTCTTCCCGACCTCAGACCTCCTCTGGGGGTTGGCACTGGAGCCGCCCTCGCACCTTCAGAGAGTGAGTGGCCTCAGCCTCAGGGTCCACTCTGTGTTTGGGTTTTTAACTTGTGGCTCCAGGTCACAGTCCAGGCTCCTTCTGGATGCGAGGATGGGGGAAAGGAAAGAAAACTCGACTGTTTCACTTGGGGTCACTCCTGTCCTCTCTTTTCTCTAACAAGATATTTCTGTCTGCAGAGGGTCATTCTCTGATTTCTGGGGTTCTCTTTTTCCACAATTTGCCTGCTCAGCTTTCCAACTACATTAAAAAAGCATGTTTAAGGAAAACAAACAAGCAACAGTTAACTCCCCAAAGCGTCTACTTTCAAAGCAACCGTTTGAATTTGGATAGATGCAAGTTCTAATCTCAGTTTCACAATTTGCCAAAGGTTAATTAATCTGCCTGCGCTTCTGTTTCCTCCTTTACCAAATGAGGCTAATAATAACCAACTCAACACAGAAAGTGCATAACATAAGGTCTGATACATGCAAAGTGCTTAATAAAAGGAAGTTAAAAATCATCATTAATATTAACAGCCACTTGATGATGTTAATAAATAATTAGTAGTTCAAGTTCAGACAGATTTTTTTTTCGCATATATACGTTTGTGTAGATACTGCCTAACAGGTTTGGACATCCTCAGATGTCTGTCTGGAATATTGACATGGAAAATTTACTGACAATACTTCCTTGCTGTCTCTCAGTTATTATTCCATGTTCCTTACTTAGCCCTTTGTTTATACACAAAATTGATGCATTATTTTTTATTCTTATACTTGCTTAATGTGTTTGCAGCTCTCTGTCTGCCATAACTATTTGCAGCATGATTTTGTATCTTGCTTCATGAATACACCGAAGGTCGCGTCATGTCCTCACCAACTTGGTACAGCCCAGAACTCTCCATAAATGTTGTCGATAATCCTGGATGGAGAAGGTTCAACACATTTAAAATGTCTTTCTGTGAATGTTGTTGCTTTTGTTGACGTTTCATGTTGCTTCTTCATGTAAGCCAGCCTCTAGCAACCAAATCATTGATTGCCTTCAAAAGCAAACCCTTATCAAACTATGTGGTTTCAAGGGGAAAGTCACAAAAGGGAAATTTAAGTTAAAGACGTTATTCACATATGTTTTCCCAGTAGATGACGAATATTTGAAAGCAAGAATCTGTCTTTTTATTCTCTAAAAGAGACCAGAGCATCTGTTTTAATGTCAGAAATGTGGATAGAATGATGATGGTAAAAAGCATCCTTGACTAATTCCTTGGCTGGACTATAAGTGACAGGAGTCACTGGTTCAAGAAAGTTCTTCATAAGGCCAAGTGATATAAGGATGTTACTATCACCGTCAAAGCAAAGATGGCTGCTTTTCCATTTACCAACTGACAACAACTCACCAGCAGTGACTATAAACGGGCTGTCTAGACCATTGTGTTCAACATCAGTCTGCCTTTTCAGAGCTTTATGAGGCTTAATTGTCAAAAAGCAAATATATAAAGTTCCACAGTTAAATGTGAAGAATATATCTCAGCTTGAAAATAAAGCTCTATTTGGGCACTGTAGTTTCAAGTAGTATATTTTAAAGAGATAAACTAAATAATTACCAAACTTAATTAGGTAGCTCTGTGTATTAAATACCTCGATTCCATACTTTTTGAGTGAGACTCTAAAATACAGAGGGTCCTTGGCCTTTGTGGCGGAGGGGAAAAGGAACATGATGTTAAAAAAACTCCCAAGCAGTATTTCCAAAATAAATAACTCACATCCCATTTTGTTTTCCCAATGAAACTTTTAGTGACTAATTGGTTAACTGCAGGATAGATATGAGAATATTTCAGTCATTTCTTTTTTCTGGTAAGGCTAAACGATGGAAAAGAAGTAGAAAGTGTAAGAACTGACAAATTTATGGTCTAATGTGAGTGCAATCATGCAGAAGTTTTGCATGTTTTTTTCTTATTTTGGGCCCATCTTGATTCACTACTAATATGTTTTTAAAAATCAAGGAGGAACTTGTCCAAACCTCAGTTCATAGGAATGGAATTAATACTGCTGTAAAAACAAGGAGGGGGGGAATCAAGTCTGGAATTCTGGCTAACAAGAAGGGTTGAACTCAGCAGCCATGTGGACCATGTGACTCATTCCGGGAAAGAACTTCCCTCTGCCACTCTCAGATGGGGACGCGACCGCATTCATCAGCCATTAACTCGGCTCTAAGCATCATAAGACCCACCAAAGTTGTCTCGAAAAAGAAGTGTGTGATGGATCATCAGCGTATTTGAATACACCGACCTGGAGTGTGAGAGATGAAATGCTCTGAAGAATTTTGTTTCTTTTTATAGCATTTCTTGTAAAGTAAAAAAAAAAAAAAAAAAATGAGTTGGAAAAATAAAATTTTGTGGAAAAATTTCAGAGTCCTGTTCAAATGAAAAACATTACAGGGAATTTTTTTTTTTAACCTCAATTGATTTTGTTCTCAAAAAAATATGACACATGCCATTTAAAAACTTCAAGATGGGAGAAGAAAAGTCATATGCTTCCAATTAAAATAGGTTCTTTTCGTCTCCCGAGGGTATTTAAGTGTTCCATGGGAACCTGAGGGGTGGATACAGTTTCATGCTTTTTCAGAAGGCGTATGTGGCCTTATTCTCCACAGCCCTGCCTGTGGTCTGGTCTCCTGCAAACTTACCAGTTTCCTTGGAAGAGGAGCAAACTTACCACCTGGTTGAAACATATGTCTCTTCCACATGTTTCATCAGATTAAGCTGCAGCGATGATCTTCACAGCTCAATGGCTAAAACTACAATGGTTTGTTTCACATTCACGCTACGCAACTCACAGCCATCCTGGTCACCATGGGCATTCAGGGACCCGGATGCCGAGAGTCATGCCAAGTGGAAAGAAAGCTCTGGAAGGTCTTGCCTTAGCAATTCAATGTTTGGCTCAGAATCGACCCACATCTGATATTGGCCAAATGATGCCATCCCATCACAAGGAAACCAGGAAGTATAATCTTTCTGTGTGCTGGAAATATTTGATGAAATGCATTAGACGCAACCACACAAACAATTGCACATCTACAGTAATTACTTGGAGCTTGGCCTCCAATTATTCCTTCTTGGTGGGGAGGTGTTGATGAATTCTGAAAATCATTTGCAATTCATGTAATGTAAGTTGTCCCGTCTCTTCCCACCTCATTTTTTTGTCAACAGATATCAGTTCAGGTTAAACATATGGACGATTTTGAGTACAGCTATCATCAAGCTAGAGGTTGGCCGTATATTTACCTTAGATTCCAACATTTTCATAAGCCAGATAATTCACCAATTATCACCCACTTGAGAATTTATTTGTGCTCTCCTCTTTATTAATATGAGATTTTATATTTTCTATTACAACTCAGCAGAGAAATCACTAATTGGAAACTGCTTCCCCTCCAGGAACCCACAAAATATGACTCAGCTTTCCGGTTAGGAAAAAAAGACACATTTTCAGAAATTAATTTTAAGAGTTGCTCATTCAATGAATATTTTGAATACAGCTTGAGGATTTTGCAACTACTCTGGAAAGCACTTCAAAATGTACCGAAAGTAATTTTAAGATTGTGTCTAAATGGATTTCCAGTTGAACATCTAGTATGTGAAGGCATCTGGCAAATGCTTTGAAACTGTATGTTTGGAATTCCTAATTTTTAAAAATATTAATCGGGAAAAGTCGAGAAGCTCTTATAATTAGATGCTACTCTAGGAAAAATATCCTAAAAATCACAAATAAAAACGTTGAAGAATTTTTGAGTTTAGGGACACAATGCAATGGTCCTGAAACTTTTCCTTAAATAAGAACTTACTCAGAACTTTCAAATATTGGAAGGTAAGAGTGGGCCTGCTGTCCTGGACATAGAGCTGCTCCAAGTGGTGGGGTGAGGGGTGCTGAGGCAGTGCTGTAATGGGAGGCTTTCTGCCCTGACCCTTGGCTTGCTCCTTGCTCCTTTCTACCTCGTGATGGCTTTTGAGGCACTTTCAGAAACCTCTAGGGGTCCACAGAGTACAGGTTTGAATTTGCTGATCTACTCCAGCTACTCATTTAGCAAGAAGAGGCCATGAGGTACAGAGAGGTCAACCAGTGGGCCAAAGGGGCACAGCTAATTAAAAAGCCAAGTGTCTAGAAGCAAAGATTGAGGTTTGGGGCTTTTTAAAAATTATTTTATTGGCAGACTCCAAACCTGGAACTTATTCTGGCAATATTTGCTAAATATACATATAACACATTAATCAGCATTTATTTATTATGTCTCTACTTATTTACCGGAGGGTCTAGTAGTTTAGATTCGGATTCGTTTCCTGGCCGGGGAACCACGCCACCCATCTGTCGGTTGTCATACTGTGGTGGCTGCGTGCTTCTTTGATGCTGAAAGCTCTGCCATCGGGATTTCAAATACCAGCAGGGTCACCCATGGTGGATATGTTTCAGTGGAGCTTCCAGACTCAGACAGACTAGGAAGAAGGACCTAGCCACCCACTTCTGAAAAAATTGGCCATGAAAACCCTGTGAATAGCAGCAGAGCACTGTCTGATACGGTGCCAGAAGGTGAGAGGATGGAGCAAAAAGAACAGGCAGGGATCCCACTCTGCTGTACACGGGGCGCTAGGAGTCGGAATCAACTTGATGGCACCACTAACGACAAAACATTATTTACTGAATAGGGCAATATATCCTAGGTGCCATGGGATAAAAAAGGAAGTCACATCTCCTGCCCCCAAGGAACTTATTGTCTAGTTGGAGGAAAAAAAATTTTAGTCTATGTTTCTGAATCTAACATCCATCCATCTCTGCATCCCATGGGCACTTATTCAATAAATATTTAATGAACGTCTTATTTATCAGACGTACTCTATGTCAGCTTTCAGATACCTCCTTCACCTCTTCTATATTTTCTCCGGCTTTACAGCTTGTCCTATTTCCTCTCCTTATTTCTGGTCTCTTCCTCCTTTTCTTTCTCCTCCTTCACCACCACCATCTAAAATATCCTGTAAGCTCCTTAAAGCCTGGAATTCCTTTTAGCATAGAAAATAGCCTTTCATTCCACATTAGAAGATAAAAGGATTAAAACGCAAATGAAGGGTTGAAAGCACAGGTTATACCGCACTTGTGTGACTGGATTTCAGTTAAAGTGCAATTCATCAATCCATCATCAAGTATAAGCCACTGATAACAGAGTCTTTCCTGTTTTCATAGGTGCAGAGGGTGGGAAAGGGAGGGGAGCGAAGACAGTCAGAGGCTTTGGGAAAGTGGAGTGGTTGGGGAAGAGGTCCCATCTAGAAACAGAAGGGGGCTGGGACCGCCAAAGTCTGGAGAGTTCTGCCTGGGCCGGATAGAAGCATTACCCTGAAATATCTGTGGAGTGCAGCTGCTACACGCAGGCAGCTCTCCGTGATTCATGAAAGGGCTCACATGATTTATGAAGACTTGAAAAAACATCAGCACACAGCTGACTTTCTATAAAGAAGCTTCTTTCCCCGGGGATTCAAGGAGCCTGGAATTTAATGAGGAAAACGGAATCTACAATGAGAGACGATAAGGAAATGAGACTGTTTCTCACGCAGACATACCAGAATTTATGTGTCCTGATACGGTGGCCTTCACAGGCCTCAGGCAAAGCCTGCTACTCCTTGTTCCCCCAAAACTCTCGTTGGAATGCTTCCACTCTGCCCGTCACCCTGACACCCTTTCTAATACAGATCACCCCCGAGGATTCTCTGAGAACCTTCAGTCGGGATGCTGGCCCAGCTCCTCCCTCCCTGCCTCCTGCTGTAATCCTACACAGCCTTCAAGTCCTAATCCAAATGTGACAGAGGATCTCTCTTACCTCTGAGCTCTCATAGCACTCCTTCAGCTCTTGGTCTTAGCAAGTCATATATTTTACTTGTTATTGGCAAACATTTTTTCAGGTGTATTTTTTATTTTAAAAAAGGCAAAAGCAAACAATTAAAAACAAAAGCAAGGAAGTGTTAGGTGTAGGTGTGCTGTGTGTGGCCCACAGTATGATACACGTGGATAGCAGATGACGAAGGAACCCTGTCTCCTAGCTTACTTCCCTCGTCTCTGTAGAAAGAATGCGGATTGCTTCTGTTCGCCCAGCAAGCATCTCCACTGCCCTGGCCACTAGCCATCCCCATTCAAGGGGGAGCAGAGAGTGGCGTTGTAGGACAGGCCTGGGCGTGGCCCACTTCTTTACTCTCATTTCTGTGGACATAGTGGTCAGTCTGGGAGCTGACTCTAGTTCAGCCAATCAGCGTTCTTGTCCAACATCTCAACCTAAAATTAGAGGAGAAGCATTTTGGGCTATGATGTGTGCCTTCTGGTGTTTGTCTGCAGTAAAAGAGAATGAAGTCAGATAGACAAGTGAAGATGAAAGAGATGGAGGGAGAAAGAGACCTGGCTACATTAAATCTCAGTTCCAATTCCCATGGTTATGATTCCCAGGGTCTTTTGTGATATACTCTAGTACCTTCTTTTTTATTGGTTTGAGCTAACTTAAGTTAGGCTTCTATCTCTTGCAACCAAAGGTCTTTGCTAAATTGATCTTAATTAAAGAAAATGATCTTAAGACCTAAATAGGTAGAAAGATTTTTTTTTAAAACCAAAACAGAATCACTTAATGGGTAAAGTAATTCCAATGGAACATCTTGCTTTTTAAAAATAGTTCTTATGTCCTGGCCTCAGTACAAACGCCTGCTGTCTTTGCTTGAGGAGGAATAATGAGAGAAAAAAGAGGTATAGGTATGGCAAATACAGTTACAATATTCAAAAGGAAAAAAGGAAATGTCATGGCAGAGAGGGCCAGCTACCCACCAAAGATTTATTTTTCCCTTCCATAGCTTAGAGTGGGGCTGGGAAGAGGCTGGAACAACATTCCCATTTGGGAGAGCCATGTGACTGGTTCTCACCAAGGACATGGGAGTCAAGCTGATAGGCGGTTAACGGTACCTTCTCCACCTTCTCTTTCCCTTCTGAAGACTTCGGGCTGACAGAGCCATGAGTGATTAAATCTCTAAACCATGTCATGGAAGTTATGAGAATCATGAACTGCTCTGAGGATGAAATGAACTTTTACCATATTATTCCATTAAGATTGTGGAGCTTACCTGTTACAGCAGCGAGCAGAACCCTTACCAATACAGACGGGTTTCTCAAGTTCAGGCGAGAGAGTGCCCCTGGGCTCTCTGGAAAAATTCTGTGCCAAATCTTGCATGTTAGCAAAGGAGACTAGCACCCACCAATAAGTTATGTCAAACTAACCAAGTCTTGTTTTTTCTTCTTCTTCTTCTTCTTCTTCGTCTCCCCAAAGCCCCACCAGTACATAGTTGTATATTCTAGTTGCGAGTGCCTCCAGTTGTGCTATGTGTAACGCTGCCTCAGTGTGGCTGGATGAGTATTGCCTTGTCTGAGCCCAAGATCCGAACTGGCGAAACCCTGGGCAGCTGAAGTGGAGTGTGCAGACTTAATCACTGGGTCACAGGGCCGGCCCCTAACCAAGTCTTTATTGAAGCAACTCCTAAAGAAGAGCAACAGTGAGCTGTATTAATACATCTGGTATATCTGGATGTAAATAAGATAATTGACAAGGCTCTCTTCATTTCCTTGAACACAAGGCAAATTATTAAACAACTGAACTAGAGGAGTTGCCCTACATTAACATGTCAACTAGGGTTTGGCAAACTTTCCCTGTAAATGGCCACCCAGTAAATATTTTAGGTTTTGCAGGCCAAGAGGTAAAGTTGAGGATATTATATAGGTACTTTCAGATAATTTTCATGTGTCATTAAAGCATTTTTCTTTTGATATTTTTCAATGATTTATTAATGTAAAAGCAATTATTTGATGGTAGGTAAGACTAAAACAGGTGGTGGACCAGATTTGGCCCAGAGGCTGCCATTTGTCAACCCCTGATCTGGAATGAAATATTGGAGCGAATATAAAAAGATGAAGTTATTATAGATTAAGAACAAGATGCTGACATTTGACCTAAAGAATCAGCCTCCCAAGCATAGGGTGAGAGAGACAAAGCTTACGAATGTGAGTTTTCTCCGTGAACCACAACTCAGAGGAGTGATTGAAGACGCTGGAGATAGTGCAAGGAGTGACAGCGGACACTGGGTTTGGGATGCTTAATGAGCTTCTCCGTGGAAAAGGAACTAATCCCTTTAGGCACAGTGAGTCACCAGGGACGTGCTTCCTGGGCTCTAAGTCTGCCCAATAAAAAGACATTCCAGGAGATGTGAGCTCCCAGGGCTGGCTGGCCTACATGACCCTTAATGCCTTTCCAATCTTAGAGTCTATTGCTCTTCCCTCACAATCAGGCTTCTTAAAGACATGGAGGCATCTATTTCATGATTCTCTCTCTCACCATAAATGTTCCATGAATATTTACTAGTGAGTGAACCGACTAGAATTTGCAAATTGCTTTGATATATGAGACAAGGAAAAATAAATTTTCCAAGCAGAGGGAAGTGGGCTGCGTGAGGGAGAGGCTTTGTGGTGTGCAATGCTCAGGGGTTACTGGACCCAATGCAAAGTTTGGCTCCTGTTCTTTTTATCCTTGGCCTTCAGGAATAGATAGCAGCCCTGGGGGTTTTATTCTCATTCTCGGACTGCACTACATTAGTGCCTTCATCACCAGGCACGAGGACAAATGCTCCCTGGGTCTTCAGGCCATGCTAATCTTGGATACCCTCCAACACTCCCCCATACCCTGCAGGAGGACACTCGCCCCCCAGAAAACGCTGAGTTTTCCAGCATAGCTCATAAACAGGCAGCACACAAGTCCTCGGAAACCCATTTAAAGAGTGTCATCCAGGACTTAGAAGCTGGCTGCAAAAATAGAGAGAGAGCTCAGTAAAACATGCAGTCGTTTCAAAGCTCCTGGAAACCAAATGCAGGCGCAGGCACCCGGGATCTTTCAGCGAAGTAATTTCCAGAGCTCACGTTTGGCGCCTGGCACTTTGATAAGCATTTAGAAGGGGTCCTATTACTACTGAGAATTAGCAGGCAGCTGCCTTGCCTGGATTTTGCCCCAAGGGGGAGAGGTCAGCAGAAGGTCACCCCAGAGAGCTGCTGAGACCAGGGGGCCAGCATGGGGCACCGTGCCCCTCAGTTCCCACAGGCAAGAGCAGATGCTGTTCTCAGAACGCGTTCCATCAGGAGGGCTGGGCCTGGTGCCACAGTAAGCAGGTTATTTCCAGGACAAAAGGGACTCCTTGCTAGGCACGTCCCAGTGAGGCTAGGGCCAGAGGCCTCGAAGAGCGGGCCACAGATCCCGTCTCCTAGGATCTCAAGCACAAGAAGTGTAAACGGCTCTTCCTTTCTGCACATCAAGTCTAGCCATCTTTAAACAGACACCGAAAAGCTTGTTGTTTTTACGAGAAGTTTTCTTAAGAGACAAGCCCCACCTGTTCCTTCTGCTCCCACGAGACCTTCCGTTTACTCAACAATTCAGTCATTTCCCTGGGAATATAATCAGGAAGCCCAGCTCAGCCGCTGGGGCAGCCGCTCACGGGCAGGGCAGCAGGAGGGGGTGGGCGGCAGGCAGGGCCCCCCGAAGCCCAGGAGGGCCTCTCTGTCCCAGGCCTTGGAACCCAGATATTCCACTAAGACTTCTAGTTTTGGGCTCCTTGGGTGATTTCAGAAACCCCAAAGAGGACTGGATGCTGCACAGGTGTGGGCGAGATTTGGCAAAGAGCAAAGAACACACTTAGTCCTGGGTCATTCCCTGTGCCCTTGAGTCAGATCTCGGCGTCGCCACTCCTCCTCCCGTAACGACGGGCAGGACAAGTACACGAGGCTCAATGGACTGACATTCTTTGCTACTCTGAGGGCACAAGGGGCTAGCATGTAGATGAGAGATGACATAGCAGATGTCTAAGAAACAAAGAGCTCTTGCGTGCTCCGGTCTCAACTCCTGAGTTGCCAAGTGGCCCTCAGAGCTGGACTGGATCTGGGTGGGTCTCTGTACTTTCTGCGCCACCCCGCCCCCCCAACCACAGGGAAGGAAATCTGTTCCCCCCGACCCCTGGCCAGCTCAGGGGATGGTCCTGCAAAGCTGCAAAGCCTCCAAACTTCCACCGGCACTGCTCTGAGACTCACTTGTGCTTTGACCATGCCCTGATTAAAACCCTTCAGGGAAAGCCGTAAAGTTCTTAAAATGGTGTCAGTGGTGCTTCTGGGCCCTTCCTATCTCTCTCGTAGCATTTACTGATGTTTTATTCTCCAGCCTCTCCCACTGCTCCTTTCCTCCAGGAGGAAGGTCTCCACTCCTCCGGCCCTCTCCACACTGACTCCTGTCCAGCCCCGACACACACACAGACACACATACATGCACCACCTGGCTAGCATCTACTGGTCCTCTGTAAATCAGCACTGATGTCACTCCCCTTAGGGAGCCTCCCGTGACCCTCCACTCCCCAAAGTCTGTTAGATGTCCTCCTAAGTCCTAAAACTTTGTTCTTACCTTCATAGTTCAGTGGTCACCCCATCATGTCTGTATCACCCACCAGAGAGGAAATTCCATGAAGGTAGGACTGTGTCTGGTTTTTTTAACCTTTGTTTTCCAGGCATCTAGCACAGAGCTTGGAACTTAGAAGCACAGTGAAAACTGGTTTGTTAAATGAAAGAAAGAAGGAATGAACATGCTTTCTCATTGCTTTGTTTCATTGGTTGGCTAAGATCATATCACAGCCTCTGCCTTTACCTGTCTATGGATGCTCTACTGAAGAATGCCATGGATGCTCTACTGAAAGGTGCCATGCACTGCCAGCTACACTGGACGTCCTGCTGTGCTGTCAACTGGTTCCAATACAACACTTCCTCCATTCTCATGGGGAATTCTGATTCTAGGTTCCAGCCTCTCCTAATCTGCTCCCTTGGGTTATTGTTGACTAGACCTTTCCAGGTGGTGTCTAGACCCAACAAGTGGATCTTGATAGAGATACAACTTAGTATCAATATGTCAAGAAGCATCTTCAAAATTTTAGTTACCAGCACATTCTATGTGAGTCCACCATGAAGCTGCAGAGGAAGCGAATGCTGGTGGACTACATTTCCCAAACTATTGTCCTGATAAAGAGGATGCCATGGCCTATCCTACTGGTCATGCATCATACCCAACCCAAAGAGTCAAATTCAATTCAAGACACCCCCACAGAGGGAAATGGACAGATTCGATTTGGGAGAGAAACATAACAAGTGAGGAACGACTTGCGTAAGTCAAGTTGGAGTAGAAAGGAGAGAGGAAGTGATTCATAAGAGCTCTCTTCAAATACTTGGAGTTTGTCATCCAAAAGGCGAATTAGAGGAGTATAGATGTGCTTTGTTGGGAGGGTGCTGATCCATGAACTCACTGAATTATAAGGAAAACTTGAACTGTATGTACACTTTTCTTCCTGGAGAGAAAGTCCAGAGCTTTATTTTGTTTTTCAAAGAGTTCCCCAAAATATTATAAACCAAAATATGATTGAAAGCCAAAACATGATTCAAACCACTGATGTCTACTATCAAGCAGAACTGGAGATAGGCTCACGGCGAGAGCAAGGAAGGAATGAATATGTTCAGTAGGAGAAGGTGCAAAGGAAAGGACAGAGTGAAAAGGAAAACTCCACATTGGTCATGGCAGATGTTTACAAAAACGCTCTTGAGGTAAGCTTTCCAGATGAGGTCTCCTCATGTACATTTTGCTGAAGCCTGAACACTCCGGTATTGTGGCCCTGTGGTTTCCTTCAACTGGTCTTCAGGTTGAGGTTCTCTGGCATCTGATACCTTTAGTATAGTATAAACCTTTGATATGATTATATATTTTTTTCTAGAGTGTCTTTACCTGTGCAGAGTTGCTGGACAGTATTGGAGAGAAATCAGCTTCAGAAATAAACCGTGAAACACTCTTGATTCAGGGTGCTGTCTGTGTAACCATCCAGAATCTTCAACACCCCTCTATGTACCCCAAAAAGCAGCCACCACAGGTGTGTGATGACTCAGCAGTAGGTATGAAAGGCTTTAGCCTTCCCTCGTGGGGTGGAGAGAGTCAGTATAGACCGGGGTGAGGGTCTCACTCTTGCTCTCCAAGCTCCAAGAGTGGCCCTGCTTCCAGGAGCATGACAGAGTTGAGTATTAATTACTTGCTGAATTTCATGCCGAATAAAACCACATGTGTCTTTCAGCTGTGGTTTGGAAACATTTCCACCCTGGATATTATCTGTGAAAATTGGATGGGATTACATCACCTTGCTGCTGGTTTATGCACGTTCAAATTTCATGTCAGCAGGGAAGAGAAAGCGCTTCTGTGAGCCTCTCCTGGAGTCCTTCACAGAGAGGCAGCAGGGTGAGGCCTAACCTCAGCCTGCACACTACCGAGAGCGGTGGCTGCCATCTTGGGAGCCTGGAGTTGATGCTGCAGGCAATAGGGAGCCTGTGAAAGGTTTGTCTTAAAAAACTGAATGATGTGTTCATATTAGCCTGGTGGCAGCATGGACTGAAAAGAATGTAAGAAGAGAAGCAGGGAGAAACTTTAGAGATCGAGGCCCTGAGAATAGAAGAGACAAAAGGCAAGAAGCATTTTGAAAAACACTTAGGATAAAAAGTGGGTAATTTAGGTAAAAAGTGGGTAATTTAGGTAAAAAGTGAAGGGAGGGAGGAATCTCAGACGAATCCCAGGTTTCTGGCCTAAGCTGCTATTGCATGGTGGAGCCATGATAAACAAAGGTAGGGATCACAGGGGAAAACAATGAGGTAGGTTTTAGGGGGATATAATGAGGCACGCTGGACCCCTTGAGCTGCGAGATATCTGTGTGACAACTAAGCGTACAAATTTCAGGGGGCAAATAAGTATATGCACCTGATATGCTAGTGAAAAGTTAAGGTGAGAAAGATAGTTCGGAGTCATTGCCCCATAAGTGGTGGATGAACCAGGAGTGTGGATGGGATTGCCCTGGGACAGCAATTAAGTGAGGACCGTTGCAAGCCAAGAATCGTTGGGAATCCTCAGAACACTGATGTTCCCATGAAAGAGAAGGAGAAGAAATGCTCAGATTTGGGGAGGATGGATCAGACGGATGAGGGACTTCATGAGGGAGACTCATTCAAGCTTATACACCAAAGGAAATGGGGCAGTAGAGTGGGAGAGGATGAAAGCAAAAAGGTTGCAGTAATAAGCGATGGAGCCAGGTCCTGGAGGGGCAGAAGCAGAGTGGACCACAAGCTCAGGTGAATACTCTAGCTGTTAACAGAGGGAAGAACAAAGCGGAAGGGAGAATGTAATATCTGAAAATTGAGAAATTCATAGCCAATGCCCTCAATATCCTCCCAAAATGATGTAGGATACAAGGTCACCGTTCAAGAGGAGAAGGGATGGGATAGAGGATAGACGACTTGAGAAAAATTGCATTTTAAATTATTGCTTTAGGTGAACGGAGAGTGAGCTAACTGAAGACTAGCAGAAGAGTTATCAAGAGACATTACTAGGACACCAGGAAACTGTAACTGCGCTAACGCTCAGAGTTGGAGAGTTTTCCCCTCAGCTTTCAGCCATTCAAGTGTATCAGATGGCACGGAGCTGTGAACTTGAGATGATGGTGCAACTGACCACAGGGACCTAGGAAGAAAGAAACATGGCCTGGAGAGGGAGGCTGAGTCTTTACCACAGTCTTTAGTGAAAGTGAGGGAGTAGTTGGTAGTGCTTTTAAGAACATGAGTTTTTGGTCAAATACATCTGGATTTGAACATCAGTTCAACCACTTACTAAGTGTCAGATCTGACTAGCGGCCTCGTGGCTTCTCGTGCCGCACGGGCTGCAATGCTTGCCAAGGCACCACAAACTGGTATACCAGATGGCCAGGATGCTTCTCTCACCATATCACTAGAGATTGGAAGGAGTGAGTTGTCTCCAGCCACTGGTGTCTAACCAGACTAGTTTGTCAGCCACCACCCTGCATGCTCTCTCACAAAAGAAGCATTTCAGATGGGAAGGCTTGCGGCAAGAGAATAGGTTATCACTGGTTGTCCTTCAGCCCTAACCAGGCAATAGAGTGAGAACTCCGCTCACTGATCATGTACCTCCCCCATTCCTAGATGACACTGTGGCACAAGCTGGAGATAAAAAGAAGAAGAGTATCCAGCCTTTCCCAAGGTACTCTAATGCAACTACTGCTAATAATAATACCTTGTTAGAAAATGAAAACCCCAGGACATGCAAAACCAAAAGGGATTCCAAGGCAACAGGCATAAATCAGGACACTTCGAGGCAAATCAGAGAGGATGGTTCCTCTAGCTGGAAGGATGAACACCACCCCCAGAGAAGAATGCCGTGCAAGCAACTTCCTCAGGGAAACAGCTTCAGCTACAGCTGGGAGCAGGCCCAGGTCTGGCTTCAGGCAGCTGTCCCCAAGCCTGCTTCCCACCAGACCAATAAATCCCCACCCTCAGACAGAACTATCCATGTAGGCGCTTCCAGGCACTGCTCAGCCTGGTCAGAAGAATGAGCCGCACTTGAGTGTTTTTCCATCATGGCCTCTGTCCGGGTTGACTTCTTGCTTCCTTCAGTGGCAGCAGCTAAGAAAGATTTTTCTGCTGTGAAGGTTAGCTTTCATCTTTGAATTGTGGTTTCTGGTTTGGGGACCACAGGGATAAAGCTAAAGCTTTCTTTCTGCTGTCAGAAGTCCCCTTGCTTAGAATAGACAAAGCCCCCCAGGGTACAGGATCTGGGATCTGCTTACTGCAAAGCAATTAGGATAAGGCCCACCTGATGTCATGTGAAAGGCCTGTCCAAAATCTCTCCCGATATTCTCTCACCATGGCTTCATGATAACTTTGCCCTTACCATTGCCCTCGGAAAATGTAGACAGCGTCTGGAAATAGAGAATGATCCCCCTCTTTTCCACATTTCACTGTGAGTTATTTTATCAGATTCCTTTTCATCACACGTGGAGAAATCTGGATTAAGCGTGGTGCACGGGTGGGACTTATAGATCAAAAAGGCAAAGATAGGGCCAAAGGGCAAACATGTGTTGGGGCTGGGGGTGGAGATGAGGCCTGGTAAAAGCCACGTGCCTGAGACAGTTGACCCGCTGCATGACTTTGTCAGGAGCAGACCTGCTGGGGGAATTGGCTAAGTGAGCACTT
Organism: Equus przewalskii; assembly: GCF_037783145.1. Taxonomy (NCBI): domain Eukaryota; kingdom Metazoa; phylum Chordata; class Mammalia; order Perissodactyla; family Equidae; genus Equus; species Equus przewalskii. The sequence goes on along the minus strand of NC_091834.1, from coordinate 13,611,435 downwards.
CTTTGTTTTTGCTGTTTGAATTTTGATCTTATAAACACTTTGGGTGAACTGACTTGACAGAGTCCATATTTGCTATCCCTGTGTCTGGTCTGGACTTGGCAGCAAAAGTAGAAAGACTGAGGTGTTTGAGAAATGACTTTCATTCCAGCCTCTCTGGAAATATTTAATGTCTAAAATATTTGGATAGTTAGGATTTACAACTTTGAGGGACCTGCAAAGAGTAACAGCAACCGCCTAACTACTGAATCTGATCTTTCAAAGTTTTATTTTCATCTGTTTTATTGTGAAATAAAGCATGTGCACAGAAAAGTGCAAAAAATATATATGTATCATTTAAAAATAATAAAGCAGGAATAAACAAACTATTTGTGCTTGCGGCAACATGGGCCAATTTCCCAAACAGAATGTTGAGGAAAAGCAGCCAGAGCAAAAATAAAAAAGGATATATACTAGGGGCTGGCCCCTTGGCCAAGTGGTTAAGTTCGCGTGCTCCGTTGCAGGCGGCCCAGTGTTTCATTGGTTTGAAGCCTGGGCGCGGACATGGCACTGCTCATCAAACCATGCTGAGGCAGCGTCCCACATGCCACAACTAGAAGGACCCACAGCGAAGAATATACAACTGTGTCCTGGGGGGCTTTGGGGAGAAAAAGGAAAAAAATAAAATCTTAAAAGAAAAAAAAAAGGATATATACTATAGAATTCCATTTATAGAAAGTTCGAAAACAGGTGAAATTGATCCATAGCCTTGGAAGTTAGAATAGAGTCACCTTCGAGAGGGACTTGGCAATACGCCATTCCTCATTTGGTGTACTTTTGCTTACTATCTTTATTCTTCATCAGATTAGCTAGTGATTCAGATGTAGGGGAGTTTTGGTGCCGGTGCACTGGAAATTTTCCCTTCGTTCATTGCGCTGCATACTTCTGTTTGTGCACTTTTATGTATCTATGTTGTATTTAAATAGCTTGCAAAACACAATACAGCAAATACTCAAGAACTCAACACCCATCTACAGAAACAGATTGCGCCATTTTCTTAGATACCCGCTCTGTGCTTTGCCTTTATCTCTCCCCAGATGCAACCACTATCCTGACTTTTGTGATAATTCTTGCTGTGCTTTTCTTGAGGATTTTACGGCTTTTGAATGTAACCAAATAAAGTATTGCTTAGTTTGGCCTGTTGCTAAAACTTATACAAATGGAATCACATTGCATGTACTTTCTCTGACTTGATAATTGTGCTTATCGTTATGTTTTTGGGATTCTTTCATGTTGAGGTACGAAGCTGTGGTTCATTCATTTTAACCACTCTATAGTATCCCATTGCATAAATATACCATAAATTATTTGGCCATTGATGGATTTCTTTTTAATTATTTGCTATAAAATTAATATATATATTTATTTCTCTCTCTCTCTCTATATATATATATTTGTCAACTAAAGCTAGTTTACAGCAGACACCACTCAGGGTAGGTCTTTTTTTCCTAGAAGTGAATATTTTCTGGAAAAGTCTAAGGTCTGCTATCACTCTGTTCTTCATGGCAACAGCACTGCTACCTGGCTTCTTAAGCAGGGCCGTGTTACTTGGTGCATACACATTTAGAATTGTTATATTTTAGTGGTAAACTGAATTATTTGTCATTTGAAATTAGCCTATATCTAGGAAATCTTTTTGCCTTAAAATTTATTTTGTATGTTATTAATGTAGAAAGCCTTTTGTTGTCATTAATATTTCATGATACCTACATCCATTTTAGCCTTTTACATCCTTATTGTTGGGAATCTGCCTTCTATAAACACATGGCTCATAGAGTTGGACTTTTTAACATCCAGCCTGACAACTTTAGCATTTTATTTGGCTTATTTAGTCTGTTTACATTTGTTGTAATGTCTAATGTGCTATATTTAGATTTACATTTATTGTCATTTTTTTCTGTGGTCTTGCTTGTTAGGTGCTTATTTTTTCATTTTTGGACTTTTTGGGGACTTATTTTCTTTATCAATCTTTTTCCTCCTTTAGTTTGGATATTGTACATTTATTTTCTATTCTTTTAGTGTTTACCTAAGAAATTATAACATGCACCCTTAACTCTTCAACGTTAAGTTTCATTAATATCTTTACCCTCTTCCCAGGAATATAAGGATCTCAGAATATCTTTAATTCCATTCACCTCCTTCCCAAATTGTGTGCTATTGTTGTGATATGTATTATTTCTCTCTTTTTCTCAGGACAATTATGGATTGACTTAGTCGATAGTCATTAAATGTTACCCAAATACGTATTCTTTGTTAGATCTTTGTTTTTCCTGGCATTCCAAACCTTCACCTGAAAATTATTTTCTTTTAGTTCGAAGGATACACTTCAGAATTTTCTTTAGTGGGTTCTGTGGGGGAAAAAAACCAAACCAACAACCTATTAATTCTTGTTTCTCTAAAAATATCCAAACTCATTATTGAAAAATATTTTCCTTGGGCACATATGCCTAGGTTGGATTGTTTCTGGTTTATTTTGTTTGTTTGTTTTTCCTCTCAGTCCAATGAAAATTCTGCTTCACTGTCTTCTAGTTTTCACTATGGCTTTTGAGAAGCCTACTGTCAGTCTAACACTTTTGAAGGTAAATTGTCTCTTATCTTTGGCTGTTATTAATATCTTTGCTTTGGCATTGATGTTTCCAAGTGTTAATATGATGTCTCTTATTGTGTATATTATCTTGTTTATCCTTTTTTAGATATTTAAATTCTTGAATCTCTTCCTTTGGAAATTGCTCATGGTTTTCTCTTCAAACGTTGCCTTTGCCACATCCTTTCTATCTTCTACTTCTGGAACTCCAATTAAGTATAAATTAGATCTTTTCATTCTATCCTCCATGTATCTTAGCTCTCTTTTATAATTACTATTTCTTGTTCTTTTTGGCTACATTATGGATAAATCCTTCAGCTCAGTCTTCCAACTTACCATTTAATCTTCAGCTTTGTCTGATCTGTTTCAAACACACACATTGACTTTTTAAATTTTGGTCATTATATGTCTTCTTTCTAGAAGATTTGATTCTTCTTTCAAAGCTGTTTGTTTCTTCTTTAAAATTTTTTATTCTCTGTCCATATTTGCAAACTTGTAACTTATATTCTGCTTATTTAAACTATGCAAACATAGTTGTTTTGTTTCTGTGTCTAAAATCTTCATATATTCAACTCTGCTCTTTCTCAGTCAAAGATATCTTGTTTCTACATCTGTTTAGTCATTTGAAAAGTGTGAGCTGCTAATTTTCCTATGTAACTTCTTTTTGTGTGGAAATCTTGTAAGAGCTGAGATAAAGGTAGATACTTTTGAAGAGGATTATTGCTTTCCTACACCAGGTGACAACCACTCTAGGATTATTTAAACAATTCCATTTTAAATTTTGGGGGCCATCCAGATGCTATGAAATTGGGGCAGCAAATCCATGAGAGTGCCACATTGTAAATATAATTTCTCAGTCTTTTCTCTCCTTTTGCTCAGTGCCAAGACTTGAGAAAGGCAATTTTCTGTCTTTATTTATTTGTTTTTCCTTTTTATCATTTTCTGGCAGGAAGGTGGGGGAGAATTTACTTTTAGTTCACATTCATACTTAAGATATGGCCTCTTGGTGTTCCTACTTTGTGGGTGGAAGTCTCCCATAAGGCACTCTTACTTGAAAGGGACCTCTGCTTTATCTTCTGGCTTCCCCACCCCACAGGATCTTAAAAGCTTAAGGTCATCTAAGCTTCAATGGTCAGGTTCTGCAAATCTTCTTAAGGTGAAAATACTGGATGAGATGCTGCACTTGCCTCTCTAGGCTCTCACCTTCACTTAGACTTTGGCCTAAGTGTTCAGTACTTTCTTGCTCACTCACTGAATCAATCATTCAACAAATATGTGCAAAGTGCCAGCAACATGCCAGCTACTATTCCGTGTGCTGGGGATAGAGAATGTGAGAAACTGACTTCAGTGCCTTCGTTCGAGGAGTGTATACCACAACAATTGAGTGGTTGTTTTAATATGATTTAAAAAAATATTTCATCCAGCTTTTTTGTTTGTTTTCTGTGGGTTCATGTAGGTACCTAGCCTGACATCCAACGAAAACAGAATATTGTTCTTTTAATCAAGCCTAGAACATAGGATAGTACAGTTTTCAGGGTCTTTTTTTGTTTTTAGGTGCCTTGGATTTAGTGCTTTGAAATGAGCACAGGACAGAGAAATGGGGGGCCTAGATGTTAGTCCCATTCTACATCTTAGCAAGGGCAAATATCAGGCCTTAATTTTCCTCCTGGGTTAAATGGGTTGATAGCATCTCCATCACAAGGTTACTTGGGGGCACTAATTATACAATGTAAGTGAAGGCACATTGTGAAGATCATTCTTTAAATGTCAATGTTCTATTACTCTTGAACTAGAGAAATACCCTTAAAGGAGTTAAGTATCACATCCAAAGTCAAACTATAATAATTTATCTTTTGAATCAAATCAATCTCTCTTGAGCGGGAGGGTAAGTGTGAGAGGGGATAGTCCTTTCAGAGAAAAGGGCGTCACTCTCATATAGGCTTTTAATTTTTCCAGCTTGTAGTGAGAAATCATTTTCTTGCATTCACAGAACCACTGCATTATGCTCGACCCATTAAATGAGGTGTAAGCGACATCAGTGTGGCCACTCTGAAGAGCTGTAAAGAAGCCACATACTGTACACTCATGAGAGCTGAAGAGGGAGAGAGAAGATGGAGTGAGGGGGTGGGGAGGTAGGAGGCCCAACCCTTCTTAAAGGTCCTGTTTCTGATACCCACAGGCCTTAAACAACTGTCTCATCTGGTCTCCTTTATCCTCCTGATATCACTGAGCACCCACACTGAGGAGGCTGGAAGGCAATGGGACTGTGTCATGGACCACTTCTGTTCTGATAATTAGTGTGGTGCTGTTGGAGGTGTGTTTCTCTCTCGGGAGCTCCAAGGACCTCTGAGCCATTCAGTTGTGACGTAGATAAGGAGAGTCAAGGCTGTGTTCCAAGGTCCTTCAGTGTAGCCGAATCAGCTGCCAGAGAAGAGGAGGCCAGAGCCTGCAAAGTGCTGGCTAGTTATTTACTTCATTCTCTGCGTCCACCGATGGATTCTAGAGAGTCTCAGAATGTGCCTTGTGCTTCTGGCCCAGGGCTCAAGATGCTCAGGAAATGTAAGTCCGTGGACTATTGGAATTCACAGTCACACCCGGACAAAGGGTTTATTTACAATAAAAGGAGAGTTTTTCTAATAAAGAGAGGCAGATGTTAACCATCTTGATTCCTTTCAAATGTGCTTGGACTAATTCAAGAAGCTTCAAATGGAGGATCAGAGGGCAAGCCCTGTTTTCCTTAGATCCTTCAGGGTCACATTAAATCCACGTTGTGTTTTCTGACAGATTAGAAACAGGCTGCTAAATGAACTCAACAGTTCTAAGATGCAACTTCTCTACCCTGAACGTAGAATCTCTCCGTTTTTTTTTTTCACGCTTATGATGAAGAGTTGTTATTTCAGCTAAATACCCTTTTATTCGAAATCTCTCATGAGCAGGCAGGCTTGCTTAGATGCTGATCATTTGACACTCTCTTTATTCATGATTTATTCGTCATTAAGCGCCACATGATATCAAGGTAAGTAAAACTCAGAGGATGTTAACAGAAACATTCAGGATTTCTTAACAATAAAAACACGTTTCACAAACAGAAAAGACAGCGCTACGTGAATGGGACTCTTTCGAGTCTAAGGGATGATGTTTAACTGTTTGTGAAGTTCGCTCTTGCCCCAAGCAAAATAAAACTAGTAAATATTAAGTCCTACTGCAGATCGACTGATTAACAAATAGCTTTAGTGCAAACAGTGAGGCTCAAATATTTTGACTTTACTATTTTTCACTGAAATCTTTCATTAAATCTGACCACAGCTGTCCTTGAGGCCAGATGTTAGCTGTAAAATTCAGTGAACTTAATATACCATACAACCTCCCTGCCTTTTTAGACAGGCTGAAGCCCCCAGCGTCTGCATGTATTAGCTTTACATAGCTCCGGTCACCGCGTGGGGAGCCTGGTATCCTCATGTGGTTTGGCAGTGGCTCAGATTGCCTGTGAGCTTGTGCACAATCGCTCCATTTAGAACATTCTGCTTCTATTGAGGTGAAAGAAGCTCACAAATGCACTTGATACTGGCTGTTCCTAAAAGAATATGGACGAAGTCACATACCTTCCCTTTTTATTGTTGTTAAGCTGACCAAGCCCTGTTAATTGAGGCCTCACCGAATGTGTTTTCCTGGAGGGTTGCAGGACGGGGCCTGGCTCATCTCACAGGAGAGTGAGCTGTTAGCATAGTGCAGAGTTCTTGGGTCCTCAACTTCCCCCCTCCGCCAGTGCATTTTCTGGTCTGTTAATTAGAGACTCGGGACTGTGCAAATGCCTGTCTGTAACTCCTCAGGGCGAATTCACAAAGCCTGCGGAGCAGTGATGCAATGGAAAGAGCGCGGGTTTCAGAACTGGAAAGATCCAGGCTTAAATCAAGCAACACCATTGAATTCCCTGAATGCCCGTTGATTCCCGTCTAAGCTGCTCCTCCCGACTGAAGGCAGTAATTTTCAAGCCAGATTCAGGACTGCTTCGGGGTCTGCAAATGTTTCAGTGACTTTTTAAAGCACATATTAAAAACTTGCAATGAAATTGTAATTAAAAAGCACACACACTCAAATGTGTTAAGTACCAAATTTTTGGCGTTCCCTAAACTGCCCCATTGTTCTCATTGATCGCCCTTACAAATGTGAAATTATAAATTAAACTTTTACCCATAAAGTCCCACTCCAATCTATGTTATATGCTGGAATCCCAGGTAACGTTTCATGTGCAAAAAAGGGCTCCACTGTTTAAACTTTGAAAACCACTGCTTGCAAGCGTGGTTCCAACTCTTCCAAAATGTTCTTTCTCTCCCGGGGACCTCAGTGTCGCCCATCAACCCATGAAATGCTACAGTTTTAAGGTGCTTAACTTTCACGTCTCTCTTTCATCATTCCTTCTGAGGTTTGAAAATCACAAGGATGTGGGGTAGGTTTGGTGGGGCACATCCTCTGTGCTGACTAAGGGAGAGCATCGAACCTGGGTCCAGGCTGTTCCATCCGTGAGCCCTCCTCCAAGGAGGAGTCTTCCCAAGGGGAGGGGAGGGTGTCGGCTGCTGGGCAAGGTGGAGGCCAGCTTTCCAGCAGAGGGAGCAGTAGTAGCAAAGGGAGAAGACACCAAGGTGTTTGACAACCAGATGTTGTTGGGTATGACCGGAAGTAGTGCGAGGAAGAGAGACAGATGAATACATGGAGAAAAGTAGGCGGTGAGCAAACAATGAAGGCTTTGACCGCCATGCAAAGGTGTTTGGATTTTGTTCAGTAAGAAATTGGTAAGCCACTGGAAGATTTTTTAAAAATAAGGAAGGTGCCGGCCCGGTGGCGCAGCGGTTGAGTTCACATGTCCCGCTTCTCTGTGGCCCGGGGCTCGCTGGTTTCAGATCCCGGGTGCGGACATGGCACCACTTGGCAAAAAGCCATGCTGTGGTAGGCGTCCCACATATACTGTAGAGGAAGATGGGCACGGATGTTAGCTCAGGGCCAGTCTTCCTCAGCAAAAAGAGGAGGATTGGCAGATGTTAGCTCAAGGCTGATCTTCCTCAAAAAAAAAAATAAATAAAAGAATAAAAGTAAGGAAGACATTTGGAAACTTCTGAGTGTATCTTCTGTATTTTCCCAATGGTAGTATAATGCTTCCCTTTATCAGTTCAGATGGTTAAATTATAAGGATTGTGTTTTAGGATCAAATACGTCAAATAGAGCTATTATGGTTTTGTGCAGTCTTTGCCACTTCCTAGTGTGGCTTTGGCCAAGCCCTTGAACATTTGAATTGAGTTTCCTGGTATCATTTCCTCAGAAGCAGTTTTTAGCTCTCTTTACAGTGACGGAAAACTTCATTTGCACACGTTCTTTCTGCCCAAAACACTCTTCCGACTACTCTTCACCCAGCAAATTTTTCTTTATCTTGGCACAGCTGTGCTTGCCGTGGGACAATGTCTTCGGTCTCTCAGACCAGATCAGGCCCTTGAGTGACATTCCAACAGCACCCTGGATTAACTGCGGCAGTCGTGACACTTGCAATGATTGCAATTACTAACTTTTTCTCTTAAAGGAATTATCAAAGATGCTGTATCCTCTGGGTTCTTGCATACTTGAGCAAGTTTGTCAACTGTCTTCATAAAATCACCAAGTAAATCTAAAAACTAATGTGATATGGCCGTGGAGAAATCTGAGGTGAGCTTGATTCTTTTTACCTTTCTTCGTACTTGGTTTTAATGTTAAGATGCCTGAAAAACTAATTTTTTTGAGCTTTATTGAGGTATAATTTACATCAATAACTGGATATATTTATAGCGTACCATTTCATGTTTTAAAATATGTATATTCTTATGAAATAGTCCAGATAATGTACGTATTCACCACCTCCAAATATGTCCTTGTGCCCCTTTGCAATCACTCTCTCCTTGCCCATCTGCCTTCTCCAGCAGCCACGGGTCTGCTGTTGTCACTGCACGTTAGCTTGCATTTTCTAGAGTTATATATAAACGGAAACATACAACATGTAATCTTTTTTTTCTTTTGGTCCGGTTTCTTTCACTGTGTGTAATTATTTTGGTTTCATCCATGTTGTTCCATGTATGAATAGTTCATTTATTTTTATTGTTGAGTAGTATTCCATTGTAAATTTCCGCAGATTTATTTACCCACTGACCTGTTGATGGCATTTGCATTGTTTCCAGGTTTTTGATATTGCAAATAAAGCTGCTAGGAACATTTGTGTGTGTGTGAATCGATACATTGGAATTTATCAAAATAATGTCTGCCCTTTAAAAGACATTGTTTAGAGAAGGAAAATACAAACCACACACTGAGGGAAAGAATTTGCAAACCACATATCTGGAAAAAGTCTTGTATCAAGAATATATGTATTGTATATTTGAAAGTTGCTAAGAGAATACATCTTGAAAGTTTTCATCAAAAGAAAAAAAGGTTATAACTATGTGAGGTGATGGATGTTAACCAAACTTATGGTAGTAATCATTTTGCAGTATATACATATATGCAATCATTACATTGTACATCTTAAACTAATACAATGTTATATATCAATTGTATCTCAATAAAACTGGAAAAAAATGTATGAAGAATTCTTGAAACTCAAAAATGGAAAACAAAAAGTCCGACTGAAAAAAATGGGCAAAAGATTTGGTCAGACTTGTCACCAGAGGAGTTATCTGGAAACATTAAGATATTGGAAACATTCTGGGTCTTGCTGCTAAGCTTTGTTAGGCTGGCCCAGAGCAGCTATTAGTCTGGAGCTCATTCTTTCCTATGAGCAAGGCATCTGAGGACTCTCCCCAATGGCCCATGAATTCGGAGTTTTTCCAACCTGGCTCTTGGGAACAGGAACAATTTCTGGCCCTGTGTGAACCTCAGAAATGATTTTCCCTAATCCTAACAGGGGTTCTCAGGGAGCTTCCTCAAGTGCCTGGGCTGACCTACTCAGCTGCACACGGGAGTACATCTCCAGGGCTCGCTCTGGGCAGTTCCCTCCTCTCTGGCACTCTGCCCTCTGTACTCCGGGCCTCCCCGGGTGCCCATCTCCGTCTGCTCAGCTCAGGGAAACCACTGGGCTCGGCCTGGCATCCCCTTGCCTACGCTGCAGCCTGGGGACTCTCCAGGGATTAAAATGGAGACTCATGGACTCACCCCCTTTGTTCCCTGTCTCCCAGGCATCACTGTGGCTTGTTGCCTGGAGTCTAATGTCTTGAAAACCTTGCTTCATACAGTAGGCCCAATTTTTTGTTTCGGGAGGGAGAGGGCATACAGTCCTTGTTACTCCGTGTTGGCCAAAGTGGAACTCTGAATGACTGTTTTTTTACAGTAGTGGTACCTAACAGCTATGGAACACACTTATTGACAATTGCTTAGTCCTCACAACAACCCTATGAGATGTAGACATTTTGAACCCCCCAGACGGGTAGCACAGGTTACCATGGGGGGCACAGATAACCACTGAAAGAACCGTGCTCTGAACTCTGGCAGTCTGATTCTTAGCCTCCCATGCTTAAATAATATACCATACAGCCTATTTCTGAAATGTGATACTTTAATCAGCATTTCTCTCATATCCAAATTCTATATTTTTTTTTTCTGGATCAGAGTATATCTTATTTCACAGATTTTTTTTCCTTACAGTTTGAATATATCTGCAAGAGTCTATTCTTTGAATTTTTTCTTCAGGTACATCTACCGTTTGTATTCTGGACTGTCTTTGAAACAAATGTTCATCAATGACAGAATGACTCAACGTCGTATTTCCTTACCAAGCAATAGTACTCACAATTAGATGATGCTGTACTATGTTGTGTTACTGAGATGTTAAATGGAAAAGACACAAACATAACAACTCTGAGTTGAAAAGTGATTCAGAGCAGTTGGACACAATGTGAAGAACTAGGAATGTCTTAACTAATTTATCTTGTTATATATCTTGATAAAGTATCCTTTTTGTATGCACCAGAACAACACGTGATATAGAACAATCTATGTCTAAGATTAGATGAGCTCCTTCTGTAGATATAAAAATGCTAAGAAATAAGACAGCACTGTGTTAAAGTCTAATTGGCAGCACTTTTTTCCTTTTTTGAGTGGTACACAAAATAATGGTGTGTCTTACAGTTGATGGCACCTTTGATTTGGTGAAATATGGTATCATCTATCTAAATGTTTTAATTTTTTATATTTGCCCTCTGCACTAACCCTTATATCTCAGGCTTTTATTTTAATAATTAAATTTCAGGCATGGTGTTCCTGTTTATCATAGTTTCTAATGTATGTGTTTCTAGCATTGTTGTTTTATTCCTTATTTTGTTTCTTTAACTCTGCAATCTCCATTTTCCCAATTCATTCTATTGTTTTTACTATTCCTTTTTTTGAGCTCTTTCTTTGAAAATGAGTTTTTATTAAGTTCTATGGTGGTAAGGGAATTTCTCTCATTTCCTTGGACTGAGTTCTTGCCTATGGAATTAATTTCCCAGAAGAACTTTTCCACTTTATTTTTTCTCCTTAAGCTCCAACCAATTTTCTCCATGTTTATCCATTCCCTCCTCCTGCAGCGTCCTGCCCTGGCCTGCCCTGCAGATTCAGCTTGCCAAATTCCCATTAATCCCTCAATATCTATCTCAAGTACGTCTTTTAACAAAGACTTTCGTGATTTTGCGGGAGCGATAAGACCTTTCCTTCCTTCAAACCCTCGTAGCACCTTTTCCATCTCTTCTGCATCCTACCAGATGCTCCCTGGGAGTTTAAGTATTAAGGTAACTGTCCAAAAGGTTTTTTGTATTGTTGTGTTTTTAGCATATTTTTGCATGCCCCAATAAGAGTAAAGGTAATTAGTACATAACAGATTCTTGATGAATATTCATTGGGTTGAACTAAACTGATATATCTAAGTTATATGGAAAAACTCCATTAGAGGCACTATTAATTTTCTGGCATGGTTTTAAAAATCATTGAAGAGTTATTAATATATCTCATGATAGTGGTCCTCTGCGTTCCAGACATATGAGAATCACCTGTGTAAATTTTTTCTTATTGTTTCTTTGTTTTAAATCACCATCTTTGGTTCCTGCCAAATCTACTAACTATAATCATGGAGAATGAGCCCCAGAAAATTGCTTTTAAAAGCTCAACAGAGGATTTTGATGCTCATAAAATACTGGTTTTAGGAAGGTAAATGATGACTTCATTCTGAGCTCTATGTAGATTTGGGGACCTTTCTTAGATCTTCTAATAACTGGGCAGTGTCCTAATTAGGCAAAATGGTGAATGTGCTTGAATAACCAAAATCTATTTTCCCAGGAAGGGAAAAAGAGGACAAATAATATATGCAGCTACCATAAGCCATTTCCTTACAGAGTCAACATATGTGTTGATGCAAAAATAATCTAGCCCTGACAATGTTCTCCTTCCGCGAATATGGTGGTACAAGAGAGAAAGCCACGAGTCATAATTATGTAGCGCCCCTCCTGTAACATAGCCTCCTATACAAGAACATACAGTCTTTCAACTCAGAATAAAGCATCTTTTTTTTTTTTTTTTGGCAGCATCAGCTTTATTTTGTGCAAATAGTCTGGAAACATGATTTTCAGCACGGCTAGCAAAGCATGTATAGACAATTTTCTAGGAGCGCATTTATATACCACCCCAGGTAAGTCATTAATCAGATAATGTGCACAGTTCGCCACTGTGTACTGAGGAACTCGTTGTTAACATCCTGAAGCATGAGAGTCTCTTTTAAGAATTAATGTGTTTAAGTTAGTGTCTGTACAAATTTCAGAGTAGCCTTTAGGGTTTTCCTGTCCTCCAGAAATTGAGAATCTAATGTAGATGAAAGAATGTGATATAACTGAAGTTATTTAAACGACACAGAATTGATAGAATAAGCATTTTCCCCCATTGGCCGTAAATAGGAACTGAGACTACTAATGAATTTACACAAGCCACACAGCAGAAATGCTATGAATCGTCTAGAAAGCTACAGATGCTTGAAAAGCCAAACTTGGGGAAAACAGGATTACAACCTCTGCATTACAGGAAAGAGAATGAGTCTGGACTTAAACCACCCATATCTTCTGTTACGGCATCAGGTACCTGATCACCGAGACATCGGTGTGTGGCTTACCTGTGAGTGGGCCACAGGTAACCAGTGATCACACAGGTGGAGGGCTCTTCCTCAGTTAGGTGAATTAGAATAAGATTCCTCACTCCGTGCTAATTGCTTTGAGCCCCTAAAACATACTCTTTTCGGCAGAAGAGTCTGAGGGAGGTGTTTTTGTGTCATCTGTTATCAGGATGTAGGGTTCTAGAGGGCAGAAAATTTCTTTGTGTTCTGTTGTGTCCCCAGCACCTGGAACAGTGCAGGGAAGGTATAGCAAATGCGCAATAAATATCTGTTGATTGAATATTTGTTACTTAATTACAAAATTCTATGCAATGTCTTCAGGTTAAAACTTTCTATGTTTTTATCTCAATAACTTAATTCCCACTATAAAATAAATAGGTTCACTACAGAAAACTTGGATATTTTTTTAAGCCCTAAAGGACAAGATAAAAGTTATTGGTGATACCTTCATGAACTTTTCGTGTTCATCATGGACCTTTAAGTAAATTTTTTTCCAGTGCATGTGTGAGTTTTTTATAAACATGGTTTGGGCTTGTGTGTGTGTGTATTCATGTGCACGTGTGTGTGTGTTTGTGTACACTTAGAAAATACCTGGAACTATGTGCTTAAAGTTTTTGACTTGATGTATCATGAGCTTTCTCTCATGTGACTGAATTCTTTGAAACCATGATTGTTAGTGGTTACATAATTTTCAGGTATGTGGATTTGCCATAATTTGTTGGCATGTTTCCAAAATAAAGCCATTAAGATTGCTTTATTTAGTTATTTTTGGTAAAAATGAATACTACAATTATGAATGCCCTTATATGTTAGTCTTTTAACATCACTAATTATTCCTTTAGGATAATTTCTCTCTGAAGTGGTTATAGAAATTGATCGTGAAACAAAAAATTTTCAAGAATGTCCGTTTACTTCACTCTTGATAATAGTAATTATCATTCTTTTTAATTTTTTCAAATTATGTGAAAAATAATATCTCATTACCTGTGAAGTTCAACGTAATATTATTTGTGTGTGGCGACATGTTTTTATAAGCAGATTTTTTAATTAAATAAATTAATTGTATATGTTATTTTGGTATTTTTGGTTGTCTTTTTCTTAATGGTGGGTTAAAGTACTTTATATATCACGGATAGGAAGCATTTATCTGTTGCACAAATTTTTCCCTCTTTGCTATTTCACCTTAAATTACATGTTTTCTGATGTACAGAAGGTTTATTTTTGTATATACTAACACATTAGCTTGTGGTTTCTAGTTTTTATTCCTATGATGCTCTTTCTTAACTGATATCATCTATATTTATTTCATTTTAGTATTTTTATGGTTTTATATTTTAGGCAAGTTAAATTTTTAACCTGTATGTAATTTATTTCAGTGTAAGATGTCAGACAGAAATTAGAATTGATCTTTTAACAATCGCCTTGTTATAATTTATTTAATAATTGTTTATCTCCCTAATTATTTTATATACAAATTTAATCATATATTAAATTATGTTCCTGTGCTCTTCTGTCCAATTAAAGTATCTGCTTCTTCATGTTTATACAAGTAGTAAAACTTGGTAATACCTTGTATGTGGTAGAATAACTTTCTTCTTTTTGTTCTTATATATATTTTTAATCTCAAGACAATTCTCATCAGTTAAAAATTTCAAGTAAGCTTTAGAATTCTATTAAAAGTACAAAAAGGAGGAAAGATGAGATTTCTACGAAAATTAAATAATTTACTTAAAATTTTAAAGTAAGTGGGTAAGAGTTAATCTGTTTCTAATATTGAGTTCTCCAACCCATTAGGCACCCACACAGCACAAAACTCTGCTTATACAAATACTTCCCCATTTTTTCAAATCTTCTTTTATGTTCCTCATCAAAGTTGTAACACTCTCTTCACATCGAATAAGTGTATTTCATGTTAATTTATTAACATATATTTTAATATCTTTTGGGGGACTTTTAAAACAGTTGTAGGATATATAGGTTGTTTTCACTTTTTGGCTATTATGTATAATGCTTCTATGAACAGTTGTGTGCAAGCTTTTGTGTGGACATGTGTTTTCATTTCTCTTGGATAAATACCTAGGAGTAGAATTGCTGGATCATCTGATGACTCTATGTTTAGCCATTTGAGCAACTGCCAAATTATCTTCCACAATAGCTGCACCATTTTGCATTCTCACTAGCAGCATACGTGGGTTCCAATTTCTCCATCCTTGTCAACACTTGTTATTATCTGATTTTTTAATTTTAGCCATCCTAGTGGGTATGACGTGGTAACTTATTGTGATTTTGAACGGAGATTTTTTATGATACCTTTAAACTAGTTATTGTCATTATAAAATAAAACTATAGTAACTTTTATAACAGATCTTCCCATGACTTCTTCCTCCTGTGCCTCCGTCAGACATATTGGCCGATGCTTCATGCATATGAACATCTGTGGCCTGTTGGCTGCTCTCCAGCATCTATGTGGAAGAGTTGGGGCAGTGTACTGCTTAAGAATACAAGTCGTGTGCCCAGACTTCCTGAGGTCCAATCTCAGCTCTGTTACTTACCTGCTTGTGTGACCTTGGGCAAGTTGCGCACTTTGAGACATGGATATCTTTGAAGTCTTGTCTTAATGGATGTGATTTATGCAAGAAAAACAAAAGGGAATTTTAGTGAGTGCACACATGCTGAAAGAAATGGTCTAGCTTTATACTCCCTAAATTGGCAAACTGTTGTAAATATTTGTATTTAAGTTGAAATTATATATGTACATTTATAGATGCACATAAGCTTATAGGCTTATAAATTTTACTGATATAAAGGATTATAGCACACAATTTAAAAAAAAGAATAAAATTTATTTTGCTTTTTCTTGAAAGTCTTATATAGCCAATTGATTCTCACAGAATGTTTTCACCGATTTTTGCCAAACTCTTGCATTTGTAGCCAACCTATGGTTGCAATTCCACCATGAATTGAAAAGTGGAGCTGCAGCCCAATTTGCTTTTCCCAATAAATTTATTGTCATCAAATTGGGTATGTGAGCTATGGTTAAACTCTTTCTCGCTCTTGATCAAAAGTAGGCCAAGGACATTAATGTCGAACATTCAGACCTTCACCACTGCCAGGGCTCAGGGGGTTGTCCAGAGTGTTGTCTGTAGTTGGAGTTCTTTCGTCTCTTCTGTTCCTTTTGTTGCAGAATGAGCTGTTGAATCATTCAATGGGACAGAGGCTGCTCAGTAACAGTTCAGACCCTGTTCAGATATACAGCCAACTGTACTTTATGCAATTACTAGGAAAAGTTAACTTGTATTTATTATTTTCCTCTTCTCCTCTTTTCCATGTAACTTTTAAATTTCTCGTACATATCTACCATTTTTCTAAAGTGATTTTTCCGAAAGCTAATCTATCCTACTCTACTCATGTTGTTTATAATCCCTCAACCAGCCAATATATATTTTTATTCTTTATGCAGGCTCCCCTGAGCCCTATTCATCACTGCTCAAATTTGTTTCAAAGATGAAATGTCCTCTTCAATCATTTAGAATTGAACATGAGAAATTCTCTAAATTTTCCTCCTGTTCCTGGCAGCAAGTTACTCTGGTTTCCCAGAGAACTTTTTTTCCATCAATATGCAATATTTTTGAATAAAGTTGATGCTTTTTCTCTTTTTGCTCATCTTGAATATTGATCTATAGTTAAACACGAGTAGTAGCTATCCCAAGAATGAGATAAGCACCTTCCTGAAGTTTTTCGAATACAGAATGAAGGATAAATAAATAAAGATGATATTTACTGTAGTTTAGTATTAGTTTACAGAGATCCAGTAAACTTAGGGAAGTGGGTAGGCAGTCACAAGTGAGTACTCGATTCTAATGTTTCTTCATTGTATTTGAAAAAACAGGAGGGTGGACACAAGCTCTGCTGGTCATCAGCTTTCTCTTTAGCATAGCCCAAACTCCAGGAACAAGCCATGGCAGGAGACCGTGTTCTCCCTTCATGCCCCAATCACCCCAACTACTGTGACCTCCGCGCCATCAGTGACTTCCAGGGAGCAAAGGGCTCCAAAGGTCCCATGGTCTTTTCTTACCTCTAGCTTTCATTTTGCTGAATTAGAAGACCTTAGAGGGGTTTTATTAGCATCTTCTCTGGTTACTTCCCAGGCAGCTGTTCCTTCTTAGAAAGGAGTCTGATTTATGTTACTTCCTGCTAACTGTGTTCCCTGACATTTCTAGTATGTGGATGGCATTCCCCATGCTGATACAGATTTATCTCTATTTTTACTTCCATTCATCATTTAAGTAAAAATCTGAGAGCTGAAGAAATTATATGTCTGTGCTGGCTTTGCTATTCTTTTCTGGAAGTTTGTCTTTACTTTAAAATATCATTAAAGAGGAAAAAGCAAAAATATTCAACTCAAATTAAAAAATCATTTTAATTAGGAGTCACTTTGGGGAAAATTTGGCCTGTTTCATAATAAGTTGAAAAAAGTTTCATAAGTAGTCTTTACCTTGGATTCTTTAGGAAAATATGAAATATTCTAAATGGGTTTTATAATACTATTGGATTAAAAATATTTTATCTCTGACTTTTGCCCTGAGCTAACACCCTCTGCCAATCCTCCTCTTTTCATATGTGAGCCACTGCCACAGCATGGCCACTGACAGACAGGTGGTGTAGGTCCACACCCAGGAACCAAACCCGGGCCACTGAAGCGGATCACGTGGAACTTAACCATTAGGCCACCAGGGCTGGCCCATTTCATCTCTGACTTTTGAGGGAGAAGCCAAGCAACAAAACAAGAAAGTGTAGAAAAGAGAATTACATTCTAATTAGATAATCCAAAAGTGGGCCTGAAGTTCCATTTGGCCTCAGGGCTTTCACGAAATGATCTTCCTTTCCCTTTGTTTTCCTTTCTTTCTCTCTCTCGTTCTCTCTCTGCTTGTCTGTATCTCTATCATTTCTCTCTCTCTCTTTTTTCCTTCCACATAGATTCCAATCAAGCTTTTGGTCCAGGCAAAGTCACTGTGATGCATTTAGTTCAGTTTTAAAAGCCACCACGATTCCCTCGTACAGATCTTACTCCTGAAACTTGGTGTATTAGTTTCCTTTTGATGCTGTAACTAATTACCACAAACTTAACAGCTTAAAACAATGCACATCAATTCTCTTATAGTTCTGGAGATAAGAAGTCCAAAATGGATGTTATGGGGCTAAAATTGAGAACTAAATTCCTTCTGGAGCCTTAGGGGAGAATCCATTCCTTGCTTTTCCCATCTTCTTTAGGCTGCCCACACTCCTTAGCTAATGGCTACATCGTTCCAACCTCTGCTTCCGTCATGATATCTCCTTCTCTGACTCTCCTGCCTCCATCTTTCTCTTATAGGGAAGCTTATGATTACAGTGGGCCCACCTAGATCATCCAGGGTATTCTCCCTATATCAAGATCTTTAACTTAAACATACCTGAAACATCTCTATTAACACATAAGGTAACATATTCACAAGTTCCCAAGATTAGAACACAGACATCTTTGGGGGGCTGTCATTCTGCCTACCACACTTGCTTTTTATTATGCATATCTTATGCTGGTATTTCTGTGTTTGTTTTTGCAAACAGGATTACCATGAGAAAGAGGTTTCTGAACTTCTGCTTCAGTTTTGTATACAGATGCTGTGATTTCTGGGTAAAATGAACATGGAGGATTGATCACCTGTTTACCATAATGTAAACAATATCAAGAAAATCCAAGCAATCAAATATCCTTGGCATGAAAAAATCTGAGCCTTTACTTATGAATATAGTTGAAGTTTTATACTTGGACTAAGCAAATGCAAATATTATCCACTCACTTGGTTGGTAGGAATGTGAGAAAGAGCTCAAAATCTTGGATGTAAAATGGGCCATTCATTATGTGTAGCTGAAGGGATTCTGAAGCTTATGGATTAGTTATATTTTCACACAA
Organism: Equus przewalskii; assembly: GCF_037783145.1. Taxonomy (NCBI): domain Eukaryota; kingdom Metazoa; phylum Chordata; class Mammalia; order Perissodactyla; family Equidae; genus Equus; species Equus przewalskii. The sequence goes on along the minus strand of NC_091834.1, from coordinate 13,592,721 downwards.
TAATTTGAGAACCCCTTGTGAATATTAATCTGATGGAGGATCTACTTTTTTATCTTACAGTCTCAGAAGATAAACTGCAGGTTAATCTCAGATCCTCTCATTAGTCTCCACCAGTCTTTTGTAATATAGACCATGAGTGCCCTCCTCGGAACATGGCACCTATACTGACCACATTTTGTCGTTGACTTCTGTGGAAGATTGAGCCTCCTCCCCCTTCTCCATTTTTCATTCAATCTGGTCCTGTGTAAACACCTGATTTGTCACTTTCTTTAAAGATGCTAACTCTCTTTGAATATGATGATAGAATTATGGTCTTCTAGTTAAATTACATTTTCTATAAGTTCTTTATGTCCTGAGGCAATTGTGAATTCAGTAATCTGGCTGTTGAACCCATCAGTATGGTTGGTCTTAATGGTGAGTGGAAAAAAATGCTGTAATTTCAGTTAATGAAATTCACCAAAGACTTTAGATTGAACTTAACCAGACTAGGCCCAACATAAAGCATAATAGCTTTATGTTGGTGGTAAAATAAAGAAAATGTTCTCAGAAGAGACTAAAAAGATGTATCAGGCTGTACTATGAGAATAAAACATTCAAAACAACATCATTTTCATAATGACAATAGGACTAGAATCAGAGAAAAATTAAGACATAGTTGACTGCTCAGATCCAACAGTTTGGGATGTTTCCTTATGCAACAAAGTTTAACTATAAAAAATTACCCTGTCCATGAGGTTCTGGCTCCAGTCTAGATGAAATAAACACACTCTGTTCTGTGATACTCTCCCACTGAACATAACTGTAAACTCTAGACATATGCATGAAGTAGCTATCTGAGGACTCTCAAAAGTAAATGATAGCAGGCATGTTAAGAAAAAAGGCCACAATTTGATGTAATATAACACCAGCAGTGCGTTTCTCATTTTTCCCCCTCCAGGATCATCCTGGCTGGATTCAAAAACAGCCAAAACCCAGAAGTATACAGCACATGGAGGTGGAAAAAGCTCTGATAGAATTCTCCTCTTACAGGTCTAAGGCTAGGAAACAAGACTCCTAACTGTCACGAAGAGTGAGGGAAATCCCTCATTGATTTATTTTTTCTTTCCCACCCAGCCCCCAGACAATACCCTGATGGCATGTTAGAGGCAAAGATGATGGCAGCAGTGGTTCTAAGGGAACCACTCGAAACGAAGAGAATTCACTCTGACTAGAGGAGCTGAGAATGTGGGGCAATTTCTATTGCTGTTTTTTTCTCTGTTCTTGTGCTTATTGGTCCTAATACAGATGTAGTTATGGGAATTGTGAAGCAGAACAGAGAAAATAACATTTTTGCTTTCTGGTTAAAGGACTGGGAAAAGGGGAGAGGCACCTCGGATCATGAAAACTTCAGAGAGATTGCAGAGGAGAGGAAGATGAAGAGATCACTCCCATAATGTTGTTTATGAACTCCTAGGTTCACCTGAGAGCTATTCATGAGTGTATCTAATCTTAAACAGCATACTACAACCTTTGAGAACTTCATTAAAGGATAGACCATCAACCAGGTCTCAGACTGGCTATCAGGATTGCACATGTGGAACAGACCTAAGTAGCACTGCAAAGGCCTAGGAAAATGAATGGATATTGAAACCACAGCTGAAAGAGAGTGGATCAGAAATTGTGGACTAAAACTAACCAGGTAAATTCCTGCTAAAAAAAAAAAGTCAACAGTCTCCTTAAGATTTAAACATGACCCATGATCTCATGCTACGATATTCAAAATGTCCAGGATATTACCCAAAACTGCTCAGCAAATGAAAAATCAGGGAAGTCTCAGTTTATAATGGAAAAGACAATCAAAAGTGGCTATTATGACCATGTTCTAAGAAGTAAGGCTGAACACTCTTAAAACAAATAGTAAGGTATAAAGTCTCAGCATAAATTTAGAAAATATAAAAAAGAACCAAATGGAAATTTGAGAACTAAAAAATACAAAGATTGACATAAATAATTCAATAGATGAGGTCAATATCAGAATGAGAATGACAGAAGAAAGAGTCTATGAATTTGAAGAAAAAAATTATACCATCTGAATAGCAGAGAGAAAAAAGATTGAGAAAAATAAACAGAGGCTCAAAGACTTCTGGGAAAAGCAAAAATCTAACATTTATGTCATCAGAGCTCCAGAAAGAGAAGACAAAGTGTAGCACAAAAAACTTGTTTGAGAAAAAAATGGCTGAAAAATTCCTAAATTTGGCAAAAGATACAAACTTATAGGCTCAAGAAGTACAAAAGATCCCCAAAAGTATGAACTCAAAGAAATCCACACCAGATACATTATAATCTAACAGCTACAAACTAAAGAAATAGAAAAAATTTGAAAGCAACCAGAGAAAAACAATGCATTACTTATAATGAAACAGTGGTTAGAATGACTAAGTATTTCTCATCAGATGCTCTGGAGGTGAAAAGGCAGTGCAATAACATTGTTAAAGTGCTCATAGAAAAGAACTATACATTGAGAATTGAACATCTAGCAAAAATATTCTTTAGGAATAAAGTTGAAATAAAGATATTCTCAGGTAAAAGAAAACTAAGAGAATCTGTTAGTAAACCTGCTATACAAAAGAGATACTAAAGTAAGTTCTTAAGGAAGAAGGGAAATGATACCAGAAGGAAACTTGGACATTAGCAATGAAGGAAGCATAAAAGAAATGGTAAATATATAGATAAGCATAATAGTCTATTCTTCTTCTCCTATGTTCTTTGAAACATGTATGCAGTTGAGAGAAAATGTTATAGAATTGTCCATAACATTGGGGTTTTCAAGTATGTGGATGTAATGCAGGACAACCATAACAAAGGATGGGGGAGAATAAAGATAGCTATGTGGTGGGCAGTTTTCAACATTCCACTTGAAGTGGTAGAATATGAAGCCTAAGTAGACTGTGAAAAGTTAAGTTTGTATATTGTAATCCCTAGAGCAACCACCAAAAAACCTATACAAGGAAATATAGTCAAAATCCAATAGAAGAATTAAGGTAAAATGCTCAAAATATTCAAATAATTCAGAAGAAAGCATCAAAGAAGAAAAATAGGAATGAAAAATGGAGGAAACAGAATACAAAAAACAAGATGGTAGATCTAAATCAAAATATAAAAATAATTACATTAAATATAAAGAGCTAAGCACACCAATTAAAAGTTGGAGATTATCACTATGGATAAAAAGAAGATCCAACCATATACTGTCTAAAAGGAGCCCACTTTAAAATAATGATATAGAGGGGCTGGCCCCGTGGCCGAGTGGTTAAGTTTGCGCACTCCGCTGCAGGTGACCCAGTGTTTCGTTTGTTCGAATCCTGGGCGCGGACATGGCACTGCTCATCAAACCACGCTGAGGCAGCGTCCCACATGCCACAACTAGAAGGATCCACAATAAAGAGTATACAGCTATGTACTGGGGGGCTTTGGGGATAAAAAGGAAAAAAATAAAATCTTTAAAATAATGATATAGGTAGGATAAAGATAAAAAGACGGAAAAGATACACATGCAAACAACAGAGGAAGAAAACTTACATGGCTATATAAATATCACATAACGTAGATTTCAGAGTAAGAAAAATTACCAGGGATAGAGACATTGCATAATAATAAAATCTCAAGTAAACAAAATTTCCTAAATACTTATATACCTAACAACAAAGCTTTAAAATACAGGGGGAAAAGTGATAGAATAAAAAGGAGAAATTATAGTTGGAGACTTCAACACTTCTGAGTAATCAATAACCAGTAAACAATAAAATCAGCAAGAATATGGAACAAAACAACACCACAGCCAAACGATCTAATTGATATTTATAAAATGTTCTATCCAACAGCAGCAAAATACATGTCCTTTTCAAGTGCACGTGGACATTCACCAAAATCAACCATATCCTGTGTCACAAAACATACTTAACAATTTAAAAATATATTTTCTGACCATAATAGAATTAAACTAGAAATCAATAACAGGAAGATAATAGTAAAATCTCCAAAATCTTGAAAATTAAACAACATGCATCTAAGTAATCAACAGGTCAAAGAGGAAGTCTCAGAGAAAATCAGGAAAATATTTTGAATGGAACAAAAATGAAAATATATCATACCAAAATTTGTGGGATGCAGTTAAAGCAGTACTCAGAGGGAGATTTATAGTATTACATGACCATGCCAGAGCAGAGATGTCTAGGAGCCAGTTTCTGGCAGAGGGATCACTCTGCTGGATAGAAAAGGCTTAGAGCAGGGGCATGGAGTATCCCAAGTTGTGTGTTCAGTTTCTTTCAGGTTTCAAGGAATGGGGACAAGCTAGGGAACCTCATTTAGTGAGAATTTTTGAAAGTCTGCACAGGGTTTACAAAAGAAAGCAAAAAATGAGTTTAAAAAAAATTGTTGGCAAATACACAGCCACATCTCACTGAGGACTGACCTGTGCTCATCATTCAGGGTATAACAAATGCATGGGCTTTGGATTCAGGCATATGTAGGTTCAGATCCAGGATCTACTGTTATTGGTTAGATGATCAGATGTGACATACTGCTCCTCAGTCCATGGGATCCTCTGAGTTTTAGGAAGTTACTTCCTCTAGCAGGGCTAACCTATAGCAGAAGTGACTTGAGTTTTTTCCCTCACTTTCCATCCACGATTAGCACTTGGTGGAAGTTCTCGGAGGGAGTGAAATGAGAAAAAGCAGGTGGAAAATCCACCAACTAGAACATCCCTTATCAAACAATGAAGAGGAGACTGATTTCATGCTCTAATTTGAATTGTCAGGGAGTTCCCAAGGGAACCTCTAGAGGATTATTTAAACCTAACAGGCTCTGTTTGCCTCATTCCCTCAAATCCTTGATGTTTTGGCAATCCATGCATTAGAAACTGTTCTGTGTCTCCTTCCCTGGATAGAGTTTTCAGAGATATCTGGGACTATCTCAAGGAAGCAAGAAGAGCTCTGAGTGCAGTGTTCTCCACCCCATCAAGCAGCTCCCTCTGGGAAAGGGCCTTTGTCAGTCTCCAGAATATCTGGTTCTGGTGTTTGCATCCCAAGACTTTCCCATCAGAAAGGCTCTCCTTACACTGACCTGCATCCCCTATGTTGCCACTTAAGCCCACTTCCTCTGGGAGAGAGAGAACAGCTGGTCACCCTTCTCTGCGTAAGTATCCCTCAGGAAAGCAAGCACTGGCTGCTGGCATCTTTAATACATGTTGAGATTACTGAAGCTGTCAAGATGCTTGTTGAAGACTGTGTGTGTCTTTGCCTTCCATATTCCAGGAAGACGCTGCTGAAGAGTAGTTCTCCATGTGTGTGAGGAGGCCTGAAATAACTGACTGTAATCTTGGAAAATGCAAACGTGAATATTATCCTTAGTCTGACTGTAGAATCTGTTGTTGCTTAGAGCTCTGCCTCCTGACCTTGCAAGATTACTGAGTGTCTTTGCTCAAATGCTCTCCTCCTGTTCCCCGCCCTGTCCCGCTCCCAGAACCTCTCAGATTGCTGAACTGAGGAGCCTCCACCTTCCTTGGTTTCCAAGTGTTGCTCAGTCATGCCACGTTATCTGAAAGGGCTTCCCTAGTCCTCATCACATTTTGTTAGCCCACTGGCTTGAGATCTTTATGCAGCAGCTGCTTTCAAATCCTGGGGTCACTCAGTTTTCAATCTGTTTAAATTCATGGTCTGTTCTTGAATTATGGTAGGTGTCTCTACACTGTTGAAATCTAGCCACCAGCCTTACCTTAAATGTTTTTATCTTTTCAAACAGTGGTCCTCAAACTTGAGTTTGCGTTTGGATTACTTGTGGAACTCTGGTCAAACACAGATGAATAGGCACCGTCCTAGAGCTGCTGAATCAAAATGATCAGAGAAGAGCTCCTCTTGCAGGTCCATTCAGAAAAAGCTTCCCCTGAGGTTCTGAAGTGACCAGTGGATAAGTGTTTTTCAACTATCTCCAGATGACAGTGGTTCTCAAGCCTTAGGGTGCTCCAGAATCATCTGGAGAGCCTGAAAAGACACAATGGCTGCAACCTAGCCCCAGAGATTTGATTTAGGATGTCTAGGGTGGTGCCAAAGTATGTGCCTTTCTAACAAGTTTCCAGCCGATATTAATGCTGCTGTTCTAGAACCATACATTGAGACTCACTCCTTTAGAGCATCTTTTTACTGTTTGGTTTATAGAGTTAATAATTTGTACAAGGAAACGTCAGAGAAACATTTCCTTCCAAGTGAAGATACTGGTCAACATGATGACTAATAGAGGAACCAAAAATGATGACTGTGACATAGGTTTAAAAAAGTAAAAAGCCAAATTGGGGAGGCACGTCACCAGACTTATCATGTGCGTGAAAGAACTCAGTGGACATCTGTTGAATTTTTTCCCTGCCTGGCATCTCTTCTCCTGTCTTGTGAAAAGAATTCTCTTATCAAGAACCTATTCCATGTAGTTTCAGTGGAAATAACTCCTTCTTCTTCACTTCCATTGTGGGGTGAACTCATGGCCCAGACCTGGCCCACCATAATTCTGCATTCCCCTGTCCACAGTGTTTGAATTATGGATGGATATATCACCAAAGTTGGCCAGTGAGCGCTCCCTCTGAATTGTGCTGGGATTCTGAGAAAAGAAGCATTCTTTCCTTCTGAAATCACATATTTTCCACCTTATAGAAAGAGACTTCTTGGGGGAGGGGGAACAGAGAAAAGCAGAGCTGAAAGGTAGAAAGAGAGAAATGACTGAGAAAGAGCACGAGACGAAGTCTTTCTCCTGAGTTCCTACTCAGCCATGCACGAAGTTTCTCTATAATGCCTCTGCTTCCTGGTTGCATAAGCGGTGCATTTTGGTTTTACCTAAGCTGTTTTTGCATTGAATTTTTATCATCTTCATCCCTAAGAGTTCTGCCTAATACAGTACATACTCCCAGATGTCTACTCTCTTAAGCCAATTCCCATCCCATAATAAATTGGTATTTTAAAACATACAAAGATTGAATATGCTTTGTGTAACACTATGTTACATGAAGGGTCCCACTGATCAAATACACTTGGTTAATACTTCAAATTATGCCTTTCTCTTGGAAATTTATTTCACACATTAATGTATTTAAGAACCTGAGAAGTCCTAAAGTCAATAAACCATTTAAGTTTTGTGTCCCAGCATTTCCCTAATATATTTGATCATAGAGACTTTGTGTGTGTGTGTGTGTGTGTGTGTGTGTGTGTGAAACTGGCTATCCAACATGCAAAGCTTTCATTTTACTTCTATGATGAATTTGAGGCCATTTTATGTGGTCCATAGATGAAGTATTACTCTTATGTATAAACCATTCCTCCAAAACCACATTAGGCCTGTTATAGAACAAATATTATGTAAATTAAAAGGCATGTGACCCCTTTCCTGGGAGGATCTCTCTATAAATAACACTACATTTTAACTTAGACTATGAAAGACTAAGTTGCATGATCAAAATTAGGGGGAAGAGAAGTCTTTCCTTGATTTGAGAAAGGCCTATATTTTCTTAACAGCTGGTCTCTCTTTTTTGATAGCAATTTCAGAGGCTGGCTTCAAAGTGTCTCCAGTATGGTGAGGGGGCTCTTGCACTGGTTCTCTGTAAACCCACAGAGAGAAGGACATGGACCTGAGGGCCACCACTTTTTATGGAAGAACGAATATGTGGAGTGAGGTTAGGAGGAAGAGTGAGCAGAGGCACATTCTTTCTTCCTCACATCCCTGATGGTCCTAGACCAATTCACTGATTCCCATCAACTCTGATTCCCTCAGTTACTTTTAAAACAAATGGAAAAATAATTCTGAAAGGAAAAAAAAATTCATTTCTCCCATTCCAGTGTGATCAGGGTCTGCCTTTTGAGCAACTCATAGAAAGCTTGCGGAGGCTGGATTCCTGAGTGATGGTGTCTAACCATCATCCAGCTCAACCAGGTCCCCCAGGCCTTAGGGGCTGTTTGCAGGCACTGAGATTCCCTCTGCACTTCTACTGTGGCCTCCACCAAGCACCAAGGACTGGCGCTTCTGTTCAACCTTTCTGTTCAACCAAGCATCACTAAACTGACTCCTATTGCTACTGCTTTCCACCATCTTGGCTGCTGTTTCCCTGGACACCAAAAACTGACTGGAGTCCACATGTTGCTAAAACCACATGGTATAACACAGCACTGTGGGGAGAGGGGCCCCTTTCCCTTTCGTTTGTTTGGTTTTATCCCCCTTCAAAGGGATCCCAGGGCAACACTGCATTTGATTAATCTCTTAAAGCGATTGTAGTGAAATAACTTAGAAAAATGATTTTTGTCACAGATTTTGCTAAGATAAAGAGGTGAGTCCTATGTAGTTGTGACTGGAGGACAAATTCATGTGAGTGAAACTGAGCTGAGCCAACGCCTTCTCACTGGGGTCCACAGTCCCTGACTCTATCTTACCTCATGTTGAGTTCTCCAAAGATGCTCCTCAGTCCCCATGAAAATGGGTTTTTGGAGATCTTACCTCCCTGCCCAGATATGTCTGAGGCTCATACTCAAGCTGGAATACCTACTAGAAGGTCATTAGAATGAAACAACAAAGATAGCTAGGGAAATAAAGAGAATATCAATGATATTTCATATGTCTTCCGTAACTGTTGGTCATAGACACACACAGTTACCATTTACCTTCTTCCATGCCAGAGGTTGGAAAATAATTTCTGTAAAGGGGCAGATAATAAATATTTTAGGCTTTACAAGCCATGCAGTCTGTGTCAGAACTGCCCAACTCTGTTGTTGTAGCCCAAAAGCAGCCATAGACATTGTGTAAACGAACAGACAAATCTGTGTTCCAATAAAAGTTTATTTAGAAAAAAACAGGGGGCATGCTGGATTTGGTCTGTGGACTGTAGTTGGCCAACCTCTATTCTGTGTGACAGAAATATTTCAAGATCTTCCTTCTTTGAAGCGTTAATAAAAGGCTTGTAATTCATTTTCCCAATATACATATTGATTGATACTTTCTTTTGTTGTTGTTGTTGCCCCTGGTTTTCCATTAAAATGTTCAATGCTTTGTAATTAGGACCTATTGAAACATGCCTTTAAGGTCTTGCACTGCAGGTAATTTGGAAGCCTGAGCTACAAACTGTCTGGGAAATCTTCATTGAACTCAGTCATATATCCAGAGCTGAGTGGGTATTTCTCAATGTCTCTCCCAAATATGGAAGATAAATACAGCCTTACCTCCACCTTGTGTGCCCGGGAAAAAGTACCAAAAGGGACCCGATTCCTTCAGCTCTTAAATGCCACTCAGCTCCTTCAACCCCACCCATCCCTGAGGACAGTTTTAAGGCCCAAGTTGATTTTGTGTCCACTTCCTGTAGCTGAGCCAAGACTACACTGCACAAACTTCTGTCCCCACTGTGCCTTCTGCTCAGGCTCCTTGTTCTCTTCCACCCTCTAGTCCCATCCTTTTCTAACTATCCCTAGATAAGGAGCTAAAACTCTGTGCAAACGCAAAATTTACTTATCTTGGTTAAGAAAAAGCTAGGAAGAAGTAAATGAAGATACATTACCATTTCATATAAAAGGATCTCAAGGTTGGAGAAATATTTCATTTTCTATTTCAGGGATGAGTTAGACAGCCTTGCAATCAGTCAACAAACAAGCATGGAGCAGCTTGTGTGCATCAGGTCTGTGCGGCACTTCACGTGGGTTAGCTCACTTACACACTTAGATTTTGAGCCTAAGAAATCACTCGAAGCTTAGTGAATCAGAACAACAAACATCCTTCTCAAGATTTTATGCAAAACGAGCTTGTACACAAACATATCCCACTGGGAACCCTGCTAGTGAAATCACAAGAAGGAAAATTGAAGCTATCAATAAGAAATTAAGAATGTAATTTCACTGAGAAATGATATAAAACAGTATTTTTTTTACCCAAAATCCACTGAAAGGAAGAGAAGGACATAAAAACCTCCCTAAGAGTTCAGGTGGCAATTCTCCGGTGATCTGAGGCCTCCGCTGGGCTGCCTGGGCCAATCTCTCCACAGGGACCTCAGCCTGCAGCCTGCCAGCGTGGGCTTGCTCCTCTGGTGATGGTGACAGAAGGATCCCAACAGCGAGAGAGCAAGTCCCAGTGCACAACATCTTCAAGCCTCTGTTTGCATCACTTATGCACCTGTCACATCAGCCAAAGCAAGTCTCTGACCAAGGCAGGAAGAAGTAGACTTCACCTCTTGTGAGCAAAGTCACATTGCAAGGTGGCCTGCACACAGGAGGCGTGAACACATTGGGGCCATTATCATAGCAATCTACCCAGCCACTGAATGAATATCCACCCCTCCTTGTTTTATTTCCTCCTAAAAAAGAGTTAGAAAATGGTGCTCCTGGCACACAGACCTCATTACCGCTGACAGTAGCAAAGGAGAAGGCCAGCAGCCGCCCTGCCAGGTTGTGGGTGACATAACCCGGAATCCTTACAGAATGGCTCCACAAATTATACTTGGGTGGAATTATGGCTTTTTACCTAGTACAGCCATTCCATTGGAAAAACAATGAATAAAAAGTAATAGAAAAAATATAACTTTCCCTGCTCTTACTGTGGGCTCCAGGGTGATCCTGTATTTAACAGATGAACTCGTATTTGGAGAATGTCTTTTCTTCCTTCCAGATGTTGGTTATGATAGGAGAAAAAAATCACCCTTAGCCCTTTGCTTGGTGAAAATCAGCACACCACATGGCAAGGAACACTGGGCAAGAATATTTCAAATGCACATAGTTGTAAAGATCATGTAGTGAGCACAAGGTCATTATTCCTCAGGGTGTTTTTAACATACACGTTGGAGCCTATAGAACTGAAGAGCCAAGAAAGGAATAAGATGGGCATGGCCTCTGGTGTGAGGAATAAGTGAAGCTTGCATTGTGGGAATAGGGCAATGCAGCCAACAAACGCTGAGCTCGCCATGGCTGAGACCTAGCGGCTGTTTTCATTACAATTAGAACATTTGGGCCTCTTCTGAAATCCTGGCTTTTAACTTTTTGCTGGAACTGGGCCTTCTAGTTAGGTTTCTAGTACTTCTTTCTCCTAGTTAGTGTAGGCAGGAGACAACAAAATAAATAACTCTATGTTCAGGGTTTGAGGGAAGGGAGCGAGGGTGGGAGGTGCCGTGATTATGGGCCCCTTTATCAGTCATGGTCCATCCAGGAAAGAAGAAACCACTTTCAGTCTTTCATACAGAGGAGATTTCACGCATGGAATTGGTTCCACAGCAACAGAAGAGCTGAGAAGCCAAACAGAGGAAGATGATGCAATCAGGGATTAACAACAGCAAGAAGGCGCTCACACTCCAGGGTTGGAGAGACCATGAAAGGAGGCCAGCAGCCAGAGACATGCATTGGGAACTGGAATCACACAGCCCTGTGCAGTGGGAGCTGGAGCCCCAGAAGCTGGAGTCACACAGCTGTTGGTGGAGATGTTGCAGGCAGCAGAGTTGGAGTTGGCACGTCCTCCTTCTCTCAGGAGATGCCCCAAGTAGCGGTCTTGGGGAGCTGCTGTAAGAGCCTCCAGCTGCCCCACCTCCAGATCCCCCATGGCAGCCAAGCCAAAGCCACATTTTCCCCCCACCCTGAGTTTCTCCCAGCCATTGACTGAGCATGTGGGGCTACTAGTGACAGGACACTAGTGCCTGATGCATTCTCCTCTAACAGGCAACCTTTGCCTGAGGACTCTCCATCTGCCTGTCCAAGCCATTCTCAGAGCTACACTGCCTCTTGAGGTTTCCCCATTCAGTCCTTTGTTCTTTCCTCTCTTCTCTGATGTGTGTCAGACTGTATGGCCATCGAAGGTTCTCACAACCTATTCCTGCTTGCTCTTCCTTTTACCTTTCACCAGTATCTCCCCCAGTAAACCTCTTGCACGTCTAACTCCATGTTGGTATCTGCTTCTCAGAGACTCCCCATCCATTTCACAGTGAAGGGAGGAACCACAACTTGTTGCAAAAAACTCAACCACAAACATACCTACCTCCTTGTCCCTCCCTCCTACAACATGGAAATCTCTCTCCTTCTCGTGTCTTAGCCTCCACTTCTCCCTCCTTTCTCAGAGACAGCCCTCCATCACTGTTACCCATCGTCTCCTTCTCTATCTTCAGTTTCACACTCTCCCCTTCCCATCAGCATAAATATGTGCCAGAATCTCTTCCCTTCTGAATGTCCTTTACCTCCATCTGCGGTTCTTCTCAAGCTTCTGCTTTCTCTCTCTTCTTCTGACAGCCAGGCTCCTAGGAGCACTGGCTCCACTAGCTCCTTCCACATCCTCACCTTCCATCCACACCTCAAGGCCCTCACCACTCCCGTGAAAACACTCACTTCCAGCTTCCCAAGGGCTCCCTGGTCACTGAGTCCAGTGATGACCTTTCTGTCCTTATGTTACTCAACAATTCAACCTCTTTGGATCATTTGGCACTCTCAGCCATGCCCTCCTTTTCTGGAAACTCTTCTTTTGCTGTCACTTTGGGGCACATTTTTCTTTAGTTCTGTAACCAGTCTCTCCTAGAGTCTCTGATGATTCCCTTTTCTTTGATCCTCCAGCTTCCCCAAGGGACCCTTCCTTGGCCCCTATTCATCTCATTTTTCATACTCTTTCTGGGCAATGAGATCCACATATAGGGCTTTAATTTCTACTCAAAATTTGATGTTCTAAAATTGGTCTTTATCCTAAAACTCTCTCTTGAGCTTTGGACTCCTACGCTATATATTTTTATATAGCGCTATATATTTTTTCTCAGATTTCCCCCAAAGCACATCAAACTTTACACCACTACAACCAAAACAATCCTCAGCCTTTTCTTGCTGATTTGTCCTTTTCCAGCCTTTTCCACTGATATGCCAGTGGTCTTCTTTATTTGGATCAGGGTGGCTGAGTCAGGGGAATAAGGAAGTCTAAGTGTGGGGTGACCAGACTTGGCTTTTGGGCATTTGTTGGTGTCCTTTGTTGATTTCTGAGAAAAGCTGTGAATTCCTGCAACTTGTGTTGGATAAGGTGAAGTTTTGTTTTTCTTTAATGTGCCTGTGTTGGTCAACTCCATTTTGTCCCCCACGTAGGTGTGTCCATTTTACTTTTGGTTCTACAGTACGCACTCTGAAAAGCCCTCTCCCACATTCACCATTCCAAGAAAATAATTCCTGATGGTCACTTTCTTTTGGATTGTAATTTACAAGACTGGGACTCTGGGAAATAATAAGACCTTTCTGATTCCTGCTGAGACCTCCATTCCTGATTTTTTACTCTATGATATGCTAGCTTTTGGTTAGATAAAAGTACATAACTCCTTGGTTAGATAAATGCGCGTAAACAAAAAAAGAAATAGAAAAGGCTGGGGAAATTTACAAAAGATACATCGGTAAATAAATTAATTCTGTATCAGGCTAAAATCCTTTCTTTTCGCCTCAATACTCCAGATCGTGCTCAATCGCTCCTCTCTTATCTAAACTACCTGCTCTATTCCCATTTCCTCAGGGGCGCTGCTAAATGAATGTTATCTAATTTCTGAGAAATCATTTCATTAGAGTGTTAATGCACACCGTTATTTAACATATTATCCTCTGCCAGACAATATTTGCATTTCGGAGGTACCTTCACTCTCTTCATCAGAACATTGAGCAACATGTTAATTTTAGGCACCACCTCGAATCTTTAGGAAACATATCTGTCCATCAAATCTTGGAGGAAGCCACCCACGCTTAGCACTGTTCCAATTTATGGTTCCATCATTAGAAAGGTTTTTAACCAATGCTGAGTAGAAATGTTCCAGAAGTTTAAATTCTAGATACAGCTATTGGAGGATGGTTAGAGAGGGACCTGTTTTGGATCCAGTGGCCACAGTTGAGTTTCCGGACTTTATACTTCATGGCTCTGTAACCTAAGATATATTATTGGCTCTCTCTTTTCTTTGTTTCTTTCTCTAAAATGGTTCTTGCCAAAACAAGAAACGCCATTAGAATTTGCCATAAGTTATTTGTTACAGTTTGAAAATGCCCCACTGAGAAACATCATAAATCTGAAATATTTATTTCCTAAGAAATGCCTGCATTTTTCAGCTACTTGTTATGTTGGGATTTAGAAAAGTCATCCTTTTGTTGATGACAGGAGAAGTGGCACACTAATGGCTGATGACAAATACCAGTGAGGGCTGAACTATTTGAGAGTTGACCTAGTTTTTTTACTTGGCACATTCTTCTTTTTCCCTAACTGGTTAATTCCTCTTTTGTTTACAGAATTTTGAGGCTCTGTTTATACTTTAAAGGTAACAGAATTTTATTTCATTCCTAAGGCTGTGATGCCAGAAGAAGATCATCAGAAGATATCCAGATCATGGCATTTGACCTTTAAAGGACAGACAAGCCATTCTCAGAACCTCAGAGGTTGAACTTCACAGCTATTATTTTAAAGAGGGCAACATAATCTACTTCACCACAACCCAGAAAATAGCAAGTTATTTGCTCTCCAGGGGTGACCATTTTTTCCTAAACAAATAGAGATAATTGCCTATTTAATTTATGACTTGGGGCAAGTCACTTAGTGCCTGAAAATATTCATTGGAAGAGCCTTGCATTTTTAAATTAAAATACACTGCAATTTGGGTTACAATCTGTCATTTCTTTTTAATCCAACCATCTTCTTTCCTTTTTATATAAACAATTTTGATTGAAGATATATATTTTTACAAAATAGCTCCTTTCCTAACTTCCTACTAAATTACCTAGTGTAGACTCAGAAAAACATAAACACACATAACAACAGAGAAAACTGGAACTTACCAACAGTCCATTGGTAGAATCTGGGGGAAATTTCTACTAATGACAAGGATGAGATAAGTAGTTTGAAGTAAGGGGCACTTGACTAGGCCGCCAGCCAAGTGGTGAGTATCCAAGATTGGATTCCATGAGGCTGGAACTAAGAAACAGAGAAGCATTCCAAGTCATTGCCTTTGAAGGAAAATAAAGGTTTCTACAGTGGCAACAGCTGGTTTTGAATATCAAGTACATTCACCAGATTTCTTACCCAGAACACAAAAAGCATTAATAATAAAAGAAAAATTGAAAAAAAAATTGTAAATTGGACTTCATGAAAAAGAAAATTTTTGCTCATCAAAAGACGCCATTAATGTTCATTGCAGCATTATACACAAACCCAAGACTTGGAAGCAACCTAGGTGTCCATCAATGGACGAATGGATAAAGAAGATGTGGTATTTATACACGATGGAATACTACTCAGCCATGATTATGATGAAATCCGGCCATTTGTGACAACATGGATGGTCCTTGAGGATATTATGTTGAGTGAAATTAGTCAGAGGGAGAAAGTCAAATACTGTATGATCTCACTCGTAAGTAGAAGATAAAAACAATGACAAACAAACACATAGCAACAGAGATTGGATTGGTGGTTACCAGAGGAAGAGGGGAAGGTAAAAGGGGTGATTAGACTCACATGTGTGTGTGATGGACTATAATTAGTTTTTGGGTGGTGAACATGATGTAATCTACACAGAATTCAAAATATATTATGATGTACATCCGAAAGCTATTTAATGTTATAATCCAATGATACTGCAATTTAAAAAATACAATAAAATAAATAAATAAATAAAATTAGAAAACAATGAAAGAAAAAAAGACACCATTAAAAATATAAAAAGGCAAGCTACAGACTGAAGAAAATATTCAGTTATCTGTACATATTTTGGTCACTATATATATGTATACAGGCAAAAATTTGAACAGTCGATTTGAAACATAAGATATACAAACTGCTATCACAGACATGAAAAAGATGCTCATTAGCCATCAGGGAAATGAAAATTAAAACCACTGTGAAATACAATTTCATATCCTCTGGAATGGCTAATATTAAAAAGAACGGCAACACTAAATGTTAATGTTGGAATATACGGAACAACTGGAAACTTCAATATTGCTTGGGAAAACATATATTGCTTTTCAAAAAAACTTAAACGTATATCTGCCTTATGCTCCAGGAGTTTCACTTCTAGGTGTTTATCCAAGAGAATGACACATATGTTTTCAAAAAGACTCATACAGTGGATAAACAAATTGTGGTGTATCCCCTTATACACTGGAAAACTGCTCAGCAATGAAGAGGAAAACAGCTACCTTTTTTCTTAAAAGACTGCATGAATCTCACAGATGTCGTGTTAAGAGACAAAGCAAGACATAAGAATATACACTACGTGGAGTATGTACTATCCTAATTTCTGTCATCATTGTTGAATTTTGGAAAGGACCATAAGGGAACGTTTTGGGATTATAAATGTTCTATATCTTAATTGGGGTGTAGATTACACAGGTGTATGCATTTGAACAAAACTCCTCAAACTACATTCTTAAGATATTTGCATTTCACTGTATGTAAATTAACTTTGATCTAAAAAAAAAGGATAGCTTTAAATAAAATTATTATGTTCAAGGAATTAAAAGTCAAGGTGAATTTTGGAAGAGTCTTTCCAATTCATTTTAATTTGAGTTCCCACAAAAGCACATTTTGAGACAACGATTCAATTATAAATAGTTTAAATGACAAGTTCAAGGAACACTAGAAGAGAGTGAGGAAGTAGAGCAGGGAAAGGAAGTCAGCCAGTGTTGGGTGTGTCTTAAAACCGATTCAACATTGGATCACTAGAGCTTAATTTCCTGGGGGAACCTAGGAAACAGTGCAAACCACAGACCTTGGTGTTATTCTGGAGAGGGAAGAGAATCTGGAGCGTTTATATGCCTACTTGCAGTACTCTTTGGTTGAGGCCGTTCACACAGGCTGTAGATTTCTAGACACTCCCAGCCTGCTGCGTGAGTAAGAAGAGAAATATTCTGTGATTCCATAAAAATCTGCAGGCACAGAAGTGTAGATATCGGCAGTTAGAGTTCATTGGGACCACACTAAATGACAGTGTCCAAGGGATATGTGGGCACATTAACAGCATCTGCTAAAAACCTTTTTAAAAATAATCAGACGAAGAAGTTTGGCTTCTGGTTGTGACATATGGGTGATATTAGACTGCCCTACTGCCAAGTAAAACTGTAAACGATGAACCCCCCAAAAAAGAAAAGAAAAGCAAAAAAGAAGGGAGGAGGGAAGAAAACAACTGTTTAATGGCATTGGAAAGCAACCAAGGCAGTCAGAACTTGAGGGGCTAAAATTCTTGAGAAAAGGGAAGCACATTGAAGTAAGCTCTACATCTGAAGTCACTTTATCCCTTTGGGACAATTGCCAGTTCATAGTGTGGGGCATGGAAACCAAACAGAAAACTTATGTTTAGAGTAGTGCTGTCCAATAGGAATATAATGTGAGCCACATCATCTTAAATGATCTAGTAACCACATTAAAACAGGCAAAACTAATTTTAATAATATGTTTTATTTAATCCAATAAATTCAAATGTCATTTTAATATGCATTTGATGTATTAAAAAAGTAACGAGGTATTTTACATTTTTGTACCACAACTTCAAAATCTGGTGTGCATTTTACGCTTACAGTGCATGCCAATTGCGATTAGCCATATGTAAAGTACTCAATAGCCACAAATGGCTGATGACTACCATACAGGACATACAGGTCTAGAGTTTGCAGTAGTCTCACTCACTGTGCTGTGATGACTACAAGAACATCCAGGACTTGAGGTGCCAGGATTCTGGAGATAAAGTGTAGACAAGCAAGCCAGATATTCTGCATGCAACTTTTCCTCTAAACAGCTGCTAAATCCAATAATGTGAAAATTCAGAGAGACTGAAAACTAAGAAGAATATAGCTGCTGAGATGATTAAAAATCTCAGCATTCTCAAGAGACTGAGAAGACAAAACTTGGAGTTGAGAACATACCCATTTAAAGGGGCCTGGGCCAACAACACAAGGTGTAAGCTGAAACCACTGAAAAGGTCATGGCAGAGAGTAAGAAATACCAGAAATGGAGTAGAATTGATGAGGTTCAGTTGAGATCCTCATACTGTATCCATGACAATAAAAATTAAATTCTCTATAGAAGAAGATATCATCTTCCAGAGTCTGTATAATATTTCATTAAAGATATTTCACACTGAACCAAAAATTACCACATCTTTCAGGAAACAGGACCTAATGGCCAAATCCAAGAAAAAAGCAGACAATTGAAGCATACTCATGTAATTCATACAGTCGGAGTTATCAGATATAGACTTAAAAAGTGATTGGGATGAAAATATTTTTTAAAAAGAGAGATGAAACATGGATAATTTTACCTGAAAACTAAGATCAATACAAAGTATGTAATATAAACCTTGGCACTGAAAAACTTCAATCACTCAAATTAAGATTTGAATAGATGTGTTTAATAACAGACTAGGTGCAGCAGAGGAGATGAACAGTAAATTGGATGGTAGGCAAATGGAAAACATCCATATCGAAGCACAAAGAGAAAAAGAAGATGAAAAATGCAGTTAAGGGTATGAGAGCCATATGCAGGTCAGTGAAAAGGTCTAATGTATGTGTAATTGGAGAAGACGGAGGAGAAAAGAGAGAATAGGTCAGAAGTAAAACTGATGGGTGAACTCTCAACAGCAGAAACAAAAAATTCTGAAAGAAAGTGGAGTGATACCTTTAAAGTTGTTCTGGGCTGAGTTGTGTCCAACCACCTCCAAATTCAAATGTTGATGTCTTAACCCCCAGTACCTTAGAATGTGATCTTATTTGGAGATAGGGCCTTTACAGATATAATCAAGTTCTATTCATCAAAAGACATCTTTAAAAAAGTGAAAATATGAGCCCCAGATTGCAGAAGATATTTATAAAACATATATTTGACAAAGAATATCCTGCCATGGTATACAAGAAACTCCTACAAATCAATAAGGAAAAGCAGACAATCCAGTTTCAAGAAAAAAAAAAATAATAAAAGGGCTTATATAATCACATCACAAAAGCAAATATCCAAATTACTAATAAACATATAAAAATTACCCTATCTCACTTGTCATTAGGGAAAAGCAAATTAAAACCACAATGGAAATCACTATTTAACCATCAAAATGGCTAAATTTAAGAAACTGACTATACCAAATATTTACAAAGATATGGAGCAAAAAGAATACTCAGATACTACTTGTGGGAATGTAAGTTGGTTCAACCACTTTGGAAAACTTTTTGAATTAGAAGTATCGAATAACGCAGATAATGTACTCCTGGATATATAAGCAACAAAATGTGAAAAAGCTTCAAAAGACATGAAGAATGTTTGTGGTAGCATTATTTATAATAATTAAAAACTGGGAACTACTCAGATGTCTATAAAGAGAAAAGTGAATAAATACACAGTGACATATCCATATAAAGGAATACTATTCAGGAATGGGAATAAATGAATTATTGCTGCACACAAACGCATACATACACACACACAAGAATAGTAAATGAATCTCATAGGCATAATGTTGAATGTTGTTTACCAGGAAAGAAAGATTATATTCCATTGTTATAAGGTTCAGAGACAGGCAAAATGAATCACATGATAAAAACTAGTAGCACCAGAACTGTGACAAATTTCATCATATGTCTCCTGATATTACATACTTAGAAGGACACAGCATCAATTCTATGGTAATCTTGTGATTATGTACACATGATTACACACATACATATATTTGATTTACTATAAGGAATTGGATAACTTGACCACAGAGGCTGACCAGCCCCACAATGTATCATCTGCAAGCTAGAGACCCAGGAAAACTTGGGTAGTTTGAAGGTTTGAAGACCTGAGAGCTGGAGAAGCAATGGTTTAGATTGTAGTCCAAGTTTGAAGGCCTGAAATCCAGAAACATCAAGAGCAGAAGAAGGTTCATGACCAGCTCAATCAGTCAGGCAGAAGGAGAGAGCAGACACCTTTCTGTTCAATTCAGGCCTTCAACACACTGGATGATGCCCACCCTCACTGGGGAGGGCAACATGCTTTACTCAGTCTACCAATTCAAAGGTTAACCTCTTCTGGAAACACCCTCTCAGACACACCCTAGAATAATGTTTAACCAGACATCTGGGCACCCTATAATCTAGTCAAGTTGACACATAAAATTAACTATCACAAATGCATAACCTAAGTTTAATCATGAGGAAACATCAGAGAAATCCACATTAAGGGAGAGCCTACAAAATAACTGCTCTATCAAGGTTATGAAGGACATACTGAGAAATTGTTCCAATTTAAAAGAGACTAAAGAGACATGAAAATTAAACGCAAGGCGTGATCAATGTTTGATCCTGGATTGTATTCAGAATGGGGGATAGGTGGAAATACACACACACACACACACACACACAAATATGTACACACACATACTTGCTGCAAGTATGAACCATAGGAAAAATGTGGTTAGGTTCTCATATTAGGTGATAGTATTATATTGATGAAAATTTCTTGATTTTAAAAATTGTACCTTGTTTGTTTAAGCAAATATACTTATTCTTAGGATACACATGGTCAATTGAGGAATAGAGAGGCATAATGTCTGTAATGTACTCACAAATGGTTCAGAAAAAATAATAATGTGCGTTCATATAGAGAGAAAATGATAAAGTATATGTGATTAACAGTTGAGAAATCTATAGAGAATATACAGGGATTCTTTTTCCTATTCTTGCAACTATTTTGTAAGTCTGAAATTATTTAAAAATAAAGTTACAAAAAACACTAAAAAGTCCATATGAAGGTACAAAAAACATGAGAGACCTAGATTAGAATATATACTGAGTGATAATTCTATCTTCAGTCTACTTGGAATTTGGTGTAAAGAAACTTTACTTTGCTCCTAATTCAGAAAGCAAAATTATGACTAAGCATTCAGTCCTTTACCATCTTGGAACCACTGTTTTGCTCCTCCACCCTTTTCCTATTAGTACTTCTCTTTCAATATTCAGAGGATCCTACAACTCCACATCAATAGTAAACTGGAAGGAGACAGGCAAGGAGGGAAAGTCTATAGATAAAGTTCCCCAAGAGAGGATGTATATATCCAGAAAGTCAGTATCTTTTTCACATCACAGTTAGCCATGAGTCAGGTAGCTCTTCAGGGCGACTCTGCTCCAAGTGGTGATTCAAGGATCCATGCTCCTTCCATCATGCGGCCCCACCATTTTATCTTCTAGCCTCCCAGACATGTGAGTGTGCATAGAAGAGAGATTCTGGACACAAGCATGGGGCCAAAGTGTTGCATATCACTTTATATTGTTTTCTGTAGTAGAATGCATTGTGTTCACTGCCAAATTCTAGTTTTTATCTGTCACCATAAGTAGGTGACCATTTACCTATTTTACCCTACCCCATCTCCTTGCCCTCCAGCAATCGCTAATTTGTTCTTCTTATGTACGTAAACACAGTTTTCGTGATTGCCCCTTGGAAAAATACTGACACACTTATATCACCAGGAAATGACACTTTTTTTCATTCTTATGAGAAATAGATGGAAGTTACAGATGGTAACTATTGTTTTAAACCAGTTATACCAACATCTGTGTGCTTTTCCTCCAGAATATTAGCTACTGCTTGCAGCAAAGTGGAGAAGAATCAGGGGGGAACACATAAAATGTTTGCAAATTTCCTGTTAAAAAGTCATCCTTGTTATTCAATTTGCTAGCTTGTTTCATGTTAAAGAATAAAGGGAATCTTGTTCTTCAATGCCCCAAATGAGATAAAAACCTAGTGATTGCATGTCTCCACGGAATTTTCCCGAAGTACTGTTTTAAACAGGGTGGTCAAGCTTCATTGATAAGATGACATTTGAGCAAAGACTTGAAATGGGGGAATAAGCCACGTAGATTGCGGATGAAAGTGTTCCAGGCAGAAGAAAGGTCGAGTGTGAATGCCCTGAGGTAGAAGTACAATGGTGGGTTTGAGGATGGCAGAGATGGACTTGGCTGGAGTGGTATGAGGAAGGTCAGGGGAGAAGATTCGGTCATGGAGGCAAGGTGGTTTATAGTTCATGTCGGGCCTTGTACGTCATCGTAAGGACTCTGGTCTTCAGTCTGAGTAAAGACCTCTGAGATGGTTAATTATTGGAAGGATTTGAACAAAAGAAACGATCTCCTTTACCTTTTAAAGGAATTACTTTGGAAATTGTGTGAGAAATAACCTTGAGGTGGGGTGCAGGGGATACAAGAGTGGATGTAGGAAGAGCATTTAGGATGTGGGATGTAGAAGGGAATTTCCACAAGCTTCGACTAACACAGCTATACACTCATCTATATCAATGTCCATATTCTCTGTCATTCACCTATATTCTCTTATTTCCTATTACTACAAATAAATGGTCTGATGCCCTAGACGAAACCAGAAATCCTCTTCTGATCACTGCTGTTCTTTCAGTGATGTACGAAGCAAGGCCATCAATGGCAAGCCAATAGGAGAGGAGTTGTTGGGATTCTGAGGAGAGAGAAGTTGTGAAATCTAGAAAACAAAGGAAGTGCAAGAGTGACTAGATTAGGGAATTATAAGATTGCTGGCAACTCTAACATCTAGTTTGGAGTTGTCAGTAATAAATTTAAAATGAGATGAGAAAGTATTGTCCTGTGTCTTTCTCTAAGTATGTTCAGCTCTAGCTGCAGGTGTGTTAGGCAGAGCGTTGAATTAAGGAGGCAAGTGAGTACCAGGTGAGAACAATGGAGGGGGATGGAGACAAGGGAGATTCCCCTTGGGTACTGACTGCCATCCCTTCTTTTCTACTCAAAGACATTTCATGTTTTTTCCTCCCTGTATCAGCAAATTCCCCCCCACCCCCGGATCATTCTCATCAACACACTAATTTTATATTTTCCCTCCTATTAACATGCCATTTCTCTGCTCCCCTATATAGGAAATCTCTTCAAAAAGTCATCCTTCTTCCTTGCCTTCATTTCTTCTTTTTTCGTTCCTCTTGAACTGATTGCAATCAAGCTTTTCCATACACTACTCCACCAAGACAGCTCTTCTCAAGCTCTCCCTTGACCCCCCATTGTCACATGCAGTGGTTAGATGTCAGTCCAAACTCTAATCCTACCTGACCTATCAGTGGCATTTGAAGCACTGAACACTATTTCTTGAAATAGTTTTCTACGTAGCTTTGGAGACCTCATTTCCTTTGTTTCTCCTCTCACTTCACTGACAGCACGTTCTCCGCCTTCTCTGCTGGATACCCATCTCCCTGACCTCTAACCATTGGAGCACCCAGGCCTCAGCCATTTCCTTGGTGATCTCATCTAGTTTCATGGCAATAAATACCACCTATACTCTGGTGCCTCCAAATTTATGCCAGAGATCTCCTCTCAGAACTTCATATTTGTATATCTAACTGAATAACTGTGTACCTATGTTTGGTTTAGATGGTTAATCAGAGTCTCAAACTTAACAGGGCTTCACTCAAATTTCTGATACCCCCTGTGCCACCAAACCTGCTTCTCTCACATTCTTGTCCATCTCCATGAATGAAAATACCATTGTCCAGTTGCTATGACAAGAAATTTGGAGTCCATCTTAACTTTTCTCCATGTCTTACACTCCACAGTCCTGAGAAAACTGTCAGATCTATTTTCAAACTGTATTCAAAGTCTGGCAAATTTTCATCAGCTCCCCAACCATCACCATAATTCTAGACATCTGGACTCTTGGAATAGCCTCTGAATTGGTCTTCCCCATTCTGTTCTTGACCCCCTTCAGACTATTGATCACATAGCAGCTAGAATGATCCTCTTCAAATGTAAGTCATGTTCAGTTCAAACATTATCAAAAGCTTCCCATATGAAATAACAGCTGAGTGCTTACAACGGCCTAAAAGACTCTATGTGCTTTGCCTCCCCCACAATCCTTTTTTCACATCCTTTTTCCCATCTTCTCTCTAATACAGCCAAACACCAATCACTCCCCACTTCCCTTCTATGTTAGAGTTCTCCAGAGAAGCAAAACCAAATATATATATATATATATATATATATATATATATTTATATATTTGTTTTTTTTTTTTTAAGATTTTATTTTTTCCTTTTTCTCCCCAAAGCCCCCCGGTACATAGTTGTGTATTCTTCGTTGTGGGCTCCTCTAGTTGTGGCATGTGGGACGCTGCCTCAGCGTGGTCTGATGAGCAGTGCCATGTCCGCGCCCAGGATTCGAACCAACGAAACACTGGGCCGCCTGCTGCGTAGTGCGCGAACCCAACCACTCGGCCACGGGGCCAGCCCTATATATTTGTTTTTATTTATACTTATTTATTAATTTTAAGGAATTGATTCATGCAATTATGGAGGCTGACATGGTCAAAATCTGTGGAGTCTGAGTACAAAGGCCAGCAGGCTATTGTAGAACTAGGAATATCTGATGTTCCAGTTCAAAGGCTGTCAGGCAGGAAGAATCAATGTTTCAGTCCAGATCAACAGATAGGAGAATTCTGTCTTACTCTGGAGGTGGTCAACCTTTTGTTCAATTCCAGCCTTCAACTGATTGAATGAGGCCCGCCAATATTAGGGAGGGCAATCTGCTTTATTCAGACTACTGATTTAAAGGTTAACCTCATCCCAAAACCAGTCTTACAGAAATGTCCAGAATAATGTTTGACCAAATATCCAGGTACCCTGTGGCCCAGTCAGGTTGACACATAAAATTAACCATCATAGCTACCAAAGACCTTGACATTTCCTGTTGCCTCTTCTTAGAATACTCTTTCCCTAGGTATTCACACTGCTATCTCCCTCACTTCCTTTAGGTCTCTTCTCAAATGCTGTACTGTCAGAGGGATATACTTTGGCTCCTCCCCAACCACCACTCATACTAGCTTTTCTTGGCCCCATTCCTATCATTTTTCCCCCTTTGCGTGTACCACTGCTTGTTATAGTATGCCTTTGCTTATTTACTATCACTCTCCCTCAGCCCCCACTTGCATGTAAGCGCCAAGAGGGCAGGGATTTGTCTATTTTATTCACTGCTGAATCCCCACAGCCTGATACATAGCACTCCCTCAGTGAATATGTGATGAATGAACTAATACTTGATTATGACCGTGAAAATAACCTCACCAGTGCAGAGAAAAGATGGAGAAAAATGAGTGAAATTTACATATGCCAAAATGATAATGCAATATTCCCCTGAGTTTTAGTATTTTGAGAGATTTCTCTTTTTCTTTTTCACTCTAGCTCCTTTAAACAAAAATATTTTTATTAAAAGTCCTATGTATTGAGAATAACAAAGTTGGAGAACTGACATTGCTTGACTTCAAGACTTATTATAAAGCTACAGAAATCAAGACAGTGAGGTATTAGTGAAAGAACAGACAAATAGATCAATGGAACAGACTAGAGAGCCCAGAAATAGACCCCGTAAATATAGTCAACTGATCCTTGAAAAAGGAGCAAAGGCAATACAATGGAGCAAAGATAATCTCTTCAACAAATGTTGCTGGAACAGCTGAACATCCACATGCAAAAAAATGAAAACGGACACAGACGTTACACCTTTGCAAAATACTGAGTAAAATGGATTAGACCTAAATGTAAAACATAAACCTATAACACAACCCGAGGATAAGATAGGAGAAGACCTAGATGACCTTGCGTATGGTGATGCCTGTTTAGATATCACACCAAAGAGATAATCCATGAAAGAAATAATTGATAAACTGGACAAAACACAAAATCAAGAGAATTAGAAGACAAGCCACAGACTGGGAGAAAATATTTGCAAAAGACACATCTGGTAAAGGACTGTCATCCAAAATATAGAAAGAACTCTTAAAACTCAACAAAAAGAAAACAAACAAGCTGATTAAAAAATAAGCCAAGACATTAACAGATACCTCACCAAAGGAGACACACAGATGGTAAGTAAGCACATGAAAAGATGCTCCACTTGATGTGTCATCAGGGACATGCAAATTAGAACAATAAGACAGTATTACACTAGAACACTGACAACACCAAAGGCTAGTTAGGTTGCAGAACACAGGAACACTCATACACTTCTGGTGGGAACACAAAATGGTACAGCCACTTGGAAGATTGTTAGGGGGTTTCTTACAAAACTAAACATACTCTTACCAGATGATCCAAAAATTTCACTACTTGGTATTTACTCCAAGAAGTTGAAAACTTACGTCCACAAGGGTGAACATAAGGATGAGCACAAGGATGTTTACAGCAGCTTTAGTCATAACTGCCAAAATTTGGAAACCAAGATGTTCTTCAGTAGGTGAATGGATAAATAACCTGTAGTAGATCCAGACAATGGAATATTATTCAGCACTAAAAAAGAAAAAAGATGTCAAGCCATGAAAAGACATAAAGGAAGCTTAAATACATATTACTAAGTGGAAGAAGCCAATCTGAATAAGGCTACATGCTGTATGAGTCCAACTATATGACATTCTGGAAAAGGCAAAACTATGGAGACAGTAAAAATATCAGTGGTTGCCAGGGTTTGGGAAACAGGGGAGGGATGAATAGAGAGAGCACAGAGGATTTTTAGGGCAATGAAAATAGTCTGTATGATACTATAATGATGGATACATGTCAATATACATTTGTCCAAACCGATAAAATCAAGAGTGACCCTAAGTTAAACTATGGAATTCGGGTGATTACGAGTGTCAGTGGAGATAATAATGCACTATTCTGGTGAGTGATAGTGACAATGGGAGAGACTACTCATGTGAGGGCGGTAGGGGATTTATGGGAATCCTCTGTACCTCTGTCTCAGTTTTGTTGTAAAAACCCAAAACTACCCTAAAAGGATAGTCTTTTAAAAAAAATCTTACCCATCTATGCACTAATATTTTACTGATTCTGACGGTGTTTGAGTTCCAAAGAAAGGAATTGAAAATCAAAATTCAAACCTTTATTTTGTTCCTCAAATTTTTGTTTTGATTTTTATTTGATTTAAAATTTTGTTTTGATTCTTTTTATTTAAAACAAATACTGTGCCAGTTGTTCATTTAAGTGGAGAAAAGATCATGTGAATTCTTTCCTGTGTTGGTATAAAAATCTGTTATTTCCACCAAATATCTCAGTTGAGGTATATATATATATAATAATTTATTTTCTGGTATATGTCTCAAAACATTTTAATAAATGTTTATTGAGGATGTATATACCAGGCACTCTAACAGCAAGTCATTCCTTTCTTTGTTGTTAATAAGGCTGAGGTTGACAAACTATGGCCTCCAGAACAAATATGACTGCTGCCCATTTTTATAACAAATGCTTTATTTGAACATAGCCACATTCATTCATTTATGTATTGTCTCTGGCTGCTTTTGCTTGATGTGGAAGAGGTGAGTAGTTCCAAAAGAGACCATATGGCCCTCAAATAAAATATCTACTATCTTGTCCTTTATAGAAAAAGTTTTCTGCCCTCTGCTCAGGGAATATGCCATGATATAAAGGCACTGGCTATGGGACAGAAATATATGAATGAGGTTAGGAAGAACGGGAGGAAGGAGCCCTTGGGTGGCCAACGAGGCGATCTGGGGTAAAGGAGGTAAGACCGTGATCAAGAGGAAAGCTGGCCAGATGTGTGGGAAAAAAGAATGATTGGCAACAAAGGGTCCATCTGGAGGGAAATGGTGACTTCAGACAAGCTACTGCAGTGTTGCAAATAAGCTGTGCCTGCCGGAGTGGAGTCGGTTGAGACAGTCTGCTTATAAATCATGTGGAAATCCTTGACAGAAAGAGACCTGCAAAAGAACAAGAATGATATTGTGGCTGGAGAAAAATGTTTAGCAGAAGAGGAAAACAGAAATGCCTCATTTTTCTTATGCTGGAGAAGAAAAACAGGTTGTCGGTAGCACAGGGATTGGAGAAAGACCTAACCGGTAACCACAGCCCTTTGCTTTTCTGCCAGAGCCTGCTGTTGCTTACTCCATCGAAATCTCAAAGCAAACATACGTGTTCCGACTGGTCATTAGTCGAGCTGATTCTTTTGAGGATTATCTATTGGGGAAATAGTTATGTTTGAGTTAAGGGTGGTGATATGAAAGCACAGCTGTCTCAGTTGTAGGTGGGCGCTACAGACTTTGAAAAGAGAAGAAATGCACATCATTCAAACAGGAGTTCTCATAGGTCCCAGGACAGGGCAGAGGGAGGGAATGCCACTGAAAAAGGAGGTGCCCACCTGTATCCCATTACACACAATTACATAACAGCCCAAGTTCCAACTGCCTGAGGGCTGTCACTGGCAGCCGGAGCCCGCCTAGTCCAAGGGCACAGAAGGCTGCAAGTTCCAGAAAATGCCAACACTCCCCTCCACTAGCAGCCCTCCACAATGACTAAAGGGAGTGAGCAAAGAAGCCCCTGATGCCCCCAGTCTTTAAGTGGGATAACTCTGAGCCAGGTGTCCCACGTTGTCCTCCCAGAGTTCCCTCAGGGGGTTGAGCTCCCATCAACCACAGTGACACTGTTTTGAAAACATACCCTCTCCTGTCCACTTCCCTACTCCCCTACCAGTCCTGGGATCACCTCAAATCATTGTCTCCAGGTCTCCTTCTGGGAGAATCCAAATGAAGGCAGCTATCTACATCAAGGGGAGAGGCGCCATGAGGTAGAGTGCCTACCTCAGGATAAGTTGGACTCATACTCAGAGAAGAATATTGAGGTTATACTGAGAAAAACAGGTTCAAGTTTCTTGTTTGAGGAGCAAGATGAAACCCTAACTATTAGACCAGTTAACTAAGATCGTAGACAATAAGAAAGATTGAGGGCATTTGGGATGTTGCTGCCGAGCTGGTTGAGCTACAGTTTGGAATTAAAACCATGAGTGACAGAAAGCAGTTCACTAAAGACCTACCACTTTTTAGCCCAGACTTAGGAGCATCTAAGTAACTCATATGGATTAGAAAAAGCTAGATATTTATTACATATAAATTCAATTCAAACAAATTTTATAGAACCCCAATTGTGTGTCTTATACATTCTTAGGAACTTGGGGTAGAAAGTTGAGTAAACAAAGGTTCCCCTCTTCATGTGGCATTACAATGAATAAGGTTTTGAGTTTTCAAAGTCCTTTCATAGTCATCACCATGTTTTATCAGTAATGCATCCTTGTAGGGGAACCGGGGTGTTTACTGATCTCCTGGAAGAAGGAAAGCTGAGAAGTCACGAATGATTGACATTCCCGAAGACTGTAAATGGGAGAGGTAGAGCAAGAATCCAGGACTTCTGAGAACAGGTTGAGTTTTTTATATTTTTTTCTTCCTACCACTCTGCTCCTTTGCAATTATAGTGTTTAATTGGAGGATCAGAATTGTTCAGTGCACAATGGAAAGAATTTTCTCTGTCTAGTCAATTATGTGTAGCAATTTAATACCATTCAATTCAACATGTGTTTGCACAGTATCTACTAGGCAAAAGGAATAGTTTCTAATTTAGGTGAGATAAAGGGCACACATTCATGGGATAAGAGGGAAATAAGGTAGTGGTATATGCTGCATTTTATATGTAGTATCATGACAAATATTAATGTGATAAATGATATGTTTCAGACAGGGCCAGTATTAATGAAATGGTACTGAGGTTATCTGTCAAAACTGGCACTAGGTATGGATTGATCTCCAGGGAAAGCTCACTAAAGGACAGCACCTGAGCAGACATGGCTGGCTGGATGGAATATGGCTGGTGGAGAGGAAGAAGGATGGTGCTCCAGAAGAATGGGAAGAGACAAAGCATCTACGTGGAGATGAGCAGGATAGAGGTGAAGGACAGTGGGTAGCAGAAGAGGATTTTTATAGCTATTCTTGTAGGCTTTTCAAGGTTTTATTTTTAACTATAACAAAAATGTAAACAGTGATGATGGTGATAGTAGTAATTTGGTACACTGTAACTTGCACAACTTTCCTTGATCCTTATCCTATATAGGGTCTCAGCCCTCTCTGAACCTCGTTGCTCCTCACCCATCACCTCATCCCTGTGCCTTACGTCATCCCTCATCCTTACCCCTCTCTAAGCTTATCCTATCCCTCATTCCACCTCTGAATTCCAGCCTATACATGAGACGTACCCCAATCCTTAATCTCTAAGAAATAAGCTGTTAAACTAATTTCTTATTCATTGGTAATTAGGTACTAATTAGTTTAACTAATTATAACAACTAATAAATAACCACTATTTTAAATAATAATTAACTAAAATAATTAAATAACTAATTAATTAGTTAATTAGTTAAATTGATTATTAAACTGATGACTTGGTAATCTTTTAAAAGCTGAAATTTTAATGGTTTAGTTTGGCTATATTAAAAACTTCTTGTATCAAATACCTACAGGAAAATGCTGCGCACTATTTTATATAATCTTAGTGATGTAGCCAGGTAAATTATAGCATAATATCTACATTTAATTACTGAAATCAAGGTGAGGTGAAATAAAATTTGCTGTGGTCAGTCAATATGCATTTACATAGGCCTGGGGCCCTACACCTCTATCCAACTTTATTCATCCTAATGGGCGTATACTATTTTGATGTGCTTTTTAATTTTGTGTCTTCCAGAGGCCTTTAGAAATCACTAGAAAGTGAACCAACAGTGAAACTCATGGTGGGGGTGGAGAGAGAAGGGAAGATGGATGAGTGTAGGGGTCATGGTAGGGAAAGGAGAATAGAAGGCTGCCCAGCAGTAGGCAAGGGACTAAGTGTCCAACTCAGAATCAAGAGAGCAATTGATTTTGAGATTGGACAACTGGGAGATTCAGCCTTCTCGTAGGGAACTCATTTTATAGAGATTAATGTTTTATGATGGATAAACTGAACATCGTAAAGTTGTTCCTCAAGGCTTATCAAACTTAATAGCTATGGTGGATTAAAAATGGCCACAATTCTTTGCCACTCTTGCCACCAATGGACGGCATCCATCTCCTCTCCCACATCTGTTCTAGGCTGGCTCGGTGATTTGCTTTGACCAAAAGAATATGCTGGAAGTGACATTGTGCCTGTTCATCAGCCCGGCCTTTCGGGAGCCTTGCAGCTTTTGCACTTGTCCTCTTGGAAGCCAGTTGCCGTGTAAAACAGTACAGTTACCTTCCTAGAGAGTGGGGCCGGGTGCAGAGGGGCTCTGGCGCATGAGAGATTACTGAGGGAGACCAGTGAGACACAGCCCTCTCAGCCGTCCAGAGCTGAGGCAGCAAATGTGAAAGGGAAGCCATCTTGGGTCTTCCTCCTTCACGAGCGACCCCAGCCAGCGCCACAGGGAGCAGAGGTAATCCAATCCAGCCAAACCTTACACTGACTGCAACGCATGAACAAATAAGTTGTTGTCGTGTTAAGTCACTAGGTTTTGGGGTAGTTTCTTACACAGGAGTAGATAACTAAAACAGAAATTTGTACCTGAAGTTAGGGTACTGCTGTTAAGCAAACAAGTAAATAACTAAATAAAAGACAAGTAGCATTGGCTTTGGGAGTGAGCTGATGGTAAAGACTGGCAGAGTGACAAAAAAACTATTAGTGGAGGCTGGAAAAGCAATGAGGAAATTATTAATGGAAGCTGGATACAGGACAATCCCTGTCATGTAGAGGCAGAATGTTGGCACTACTGTTGCCTAGAGAGTGGGGCCAGTTGCAGAGGGGCTCTGGTAATGAGAAAGAAAATGTACGTAATGAATTTGTGGATTTGGCTAAGATTCTGGGCATAATGTTTAAAGTGCCATTTGGCTTCTTGCAACAGCACATGATGAGGTATTGAGAGAGAGATGAGCTAAAGAAGTATTAAGTATGCAAGCAAAATGCAGAGAGATATAGAAGGCCCTGGACCGTCTCTCCAGAGAGCCAAAGATTTTCAAAATGAGAAACTGCCTCATGGCAAAGATCAAATCCAGGATACACTGAGTAAAGTACCACCTCAAGGGAGAAAGCAAACCGAGGCTGTGGATGTAAGATGCTTGTTAAGATCTATGAAAGATTTACAGCAGAGTCACCTATACTCTCTTAGCTAGACAAATGGACTTCTAAATTCTTAAGGATATTGTTTTGGCATGCTAAAGTTTTCTGTTTTATTTTTGTGTAGTGGAGTATATATTTAATTACTGGTGGGTTTTTAGTCATTATTAGAAGATGGTCCACACATCATACAGTATTATCCTCTGTGGCATTATTTGTAATCACAAAATATTGGAAGTATCCTAAATGTCTATTGTTAGGAAACTGGTTGAATAACTAATGATATATCTACACAACAGAGGACTACATATCCATAAAGAATAGAGAGGAAAATCTCTATGCACTGTATAAAATAATTAGAAAGATGTATTTTTGAGGGAAAAAATTTGATGTGAAAGACTATACAGAGTATGCTATCTTTTGCGAAAGAAAGAAGAGTAAAGATAGATACATTATTTATTTTTTATTATAAGTACTACATAAATATAAATGGCACACATACATTTTTCCAAAAGAAACATGGAAAAGATAAAGCAGGTACTAATGAAAATGTTTACCAAAGGGGGATGGGGAGTGGAAATTGGGTGAAAGAGACAGGAATGAGCATGAGATTTTCCTAGTATATCTTTGATATAATTTTGAATTTGAACCAATTATAATTTTACATATTCAAAAATATAGTTAAATTAGGAAAAGAGTAAACTCTACAGAATAAAATAAACTCGGCTCAGTATAAAACCTAACCCCACACAAAAAAGAATTAATTCATGCAATTTCTATATACATGGTGATCTGACTCTACACCCTTAGGAGGATATATTTTGGGGACAAAAAAGAAATCTGGAACTTTGCTTAGTAGTTTTGTTGTTGGTAGAGGTAGTGCTGAGACCATTTTGTGTGAATTGTAGGCAACTAAGTAAATGTATTGATATTTGGTTGATTGTGTTCCCACTGATCAGAAGACATCAAACATATGCAACATCTCCCTTGTAGTATTCATGCCAAAAATATTTAACCTTGATCTTACTATGAGACAACTTAGTCAAATCCAGATTATGGCACATTTTACGAGACAACTTACCTGGACTCCTCAAAAATATTAATTTTAGGAAAAACAAACAAAAAGCAAGAATCATTCTAGAGTATAGAAGACTAAAAACACATGACAACTCAAAGCAGGGACAACCTGTAGTTGGATCTAGGATTTAGAAAAGAAAGAAAACATAAAAAACAACTATAAACACGTATTTTGGGGACAATTGGGAAATTTGAATGTGGACTCTGTTTGATAATATTATTACATCAAAATTAAATTTACTGGATGTGAACCTTTAGCTAGGCTAACTAAAAAAAAAGAGAGAGAGAAGACTCAAATAAATAAAATCAAAAGTGAAAGAGGAGACATTACAACAGATAGTACAGAAACATATAGGATCATAAGAGACTATTATAAACAACTTTGTGTCTTAGAAACATACAACCTACCGAGACTGAATCATGAAGAAATAGAAAATGTGAATGGACCAATAGTGAGTGAGGAGAGTGAGTCAATAATCAAAAACCTCCCAACACAGAAAATTTCAGGACCATGACTTCACTGGTGAATTTTACTGAACATTTAAAGAAGAATTAAGGCCAATTCTTCTCAAACTCATTCAAGAAACTGAAGAGGAGAGAACACTCCCAAATTCATTTTATGAGGTCAGTGTTACCCTGATACCCAAACCAGATAAGGACACTACAAGAAAATTAAACTATAGACCAATGTCTCTGATGAGTATAGATGCAAAAGTTCTCAACAAAATTTTAGCAAACCAAATTCAACAGCACATTCAAAGGACTGTCACCATGACCAAGTGGGATTTATCCCTGGGATGTAAGGATGGTTTAACATATGCAAATCAATATATGTGATACACCACATTAATAAAATCAAAGATAAAAATTGTATGATCATCTCAATAGATGCAGAAAAAGTGTTTGACAAAATACAACATCATTTAGTGATCTAAAAACACCCTCAATGAATTGGATATAGAGGGAACGTACCTCAACAGAATAAAGGACATATATGACAAATCCACAGCTAACATCATACTCAGTGATGAGAGATTGAAAGCTTTTCCTCTAAGATCAGGAATAAGACAAGGATGCCCACTCTCGCCACTCGTATTCAACATAGTACTAGAAGTCCTAGCTAAAGCAATTAGGGAAGACAGAGAAAGAAAAGGCATGCAAATTGAAAAGGAAGAAGTAAAATTGTCATTATTTCCCTGAGATGATCTTATAGATAGAAGATCCTAAAGACTCAACCAAAAGGTGTAGAACCAATCAATGAATTCAGTAAAGTTGCAGGATATAAAATCAACATACAGAAATCAGTCACATTTCTATACACTAACATTGAAATACCTGAAAAAGAAAACTATCATGTTCACAACAGCATCGAAAACAATAAAATATTTAGAAATAAATTTAATCAAAGAAGTGAAAGATCCATACGATGAAAATTACAAGACTTTGATGGAAGAAATTGAAGAAGACCCAAACAAATGGAAAGATATCCATGTTCACGGATTGAAAGAATTAATATTGGTTAGTCGTCCATACTACCCAAAGCCATCTATAAAGTCAATAAAGTCCCTTTCAAAATTCCAATTGCATTTTGCACAGAAATAGAAAAAACAATCCTAAAATTAGTGTGGAACCACAAAAACAACCCAAATAGCCAAAGCAAATCTGAGAAAGAAGAACAAAGCTGGAAGTATTCTAGTTCCTGATTTCAGACTATAATACGAAGTAAACAGTCTGGTACTGGCATTAAAATAGACACATAGACCAATGAAATAGAATAGAGAGCCTGAAAATAAACTCCCGCATATACGGTCAACTAATATTTGACGAAGGAGTCAAGAACACTCAGTGGGGAAAAGATATCCTCTTCAACAAGTGGTGTTGGGGAAACCAGATAACCACACGCAGAACAATGAAATTGAGCCCCTGCATTACACCACTCACAAAAATTAACTCGAAATGGATTAAAGACTTAAACATAAGACCTGATACTGTAAAACTCCTAGAAGAGAAATTAGTAAAGAAGCTCCTTGATATTGGTCTGAGCAATGATTTTTTGGACGTGATGGCAAAAGCACAAGCAACAGAAGCAAAAATCAACAAGTGGGACTACATCAAACTAAAAATCTTCTGCACAACTAAAGAAACAATCAACAAAATAAAAAGGCAACCTACAGAATGAGAGAAAATATTTGCAAACCATATATCAGACAAGGGGATTAATATCCAAAATATATAAAGAACTTATACAACTCAATAACAAAAAACCCAAACAATCTGATTTCAAAAATGGGTAGAGGAAATGAATAGACATCTTTCCAAAGAAGATGTACAAACAAATGGCCAAGAGGTACGTGAGAAGGTGCTTGGCATCACTAATCGTCAGGAAAATGCAAATCGAAACCACAATGAGATATCCCCACACACCTGTTAGAATGGTTGTCATTAAGAAGACAAGAGACAGGGGCTGGCCTGGTGGCGCAGCGGTTAAGTTCCTGCGTTCCGCTTCTTGGCGGCCCGGGGTTCGCCAGTTCAGATCCCGGGTGTGGAAACTGCACCGCTTGGCAAAAGCCATGCTGTGGTAGGCATCCCATGTGTAAAGTAGAGGAAGATGGGCACGGATGTTAGCTCAGGGTCAGTCTTCCCCACCAAAAAGAGGAGGATTGGCAGTAGTTAGCTCAGGGCTAATCTTCCTTAAAAAAAAAAGGAACATGAGATAGCAAGTGCTGGTGACACTTTGGAGAAAAGGGAACACTTGTGCACTGTTAGTGAGAATGTAAATTAGTTCAGTCACTATGGAAAACAGTAGGGAGCTTCCCAAAAAAATTAAAAATAAAACTACCATATGATCCAGCCATCCCACTTTCGGTTATACGACCAAAGGAAATAAAAACAGGATATCAAAAAGATATTTGCATCCCCTATTTATTGTAGCATTATTCACAGTAGCCAAGATATGGAGACAATCTAAGCGTCCATCAATAGATGAATGGATAAAGAAGATGTGGTATATACATACAATGGAATATTATTCATCTGTGAGAAACAAGGAAATCTTGCCATTTTCGACAACACCGATGGACACTGAGGCGGTTACACTAAGTGAAAAGTCAGACAGAGAAGGACAAATACCGTATGATATTGCTTACATATGGAATCTAAAAAAGCCAAACTCGTGAAAACAGAGAGTAGAATGGGGATTACAAGGGCTAGAGGGTGAGAAATCAGGGAGGTGTTTTTTAAGGGTACAAACTTGCAACTAATAAATAAATAAGTGCTGGAGATGTAATGAATAACATATGATTATAGTCAACAATACTGTATCATAAACTTAACGTGACTAACAGACTAAATCTTAATTGTTCTCACCACAAAAAAGAAATCGAAATTATGACATGAGAGAAGGGTTAGCTGGTATTTTTTGCTACGCTGGTAATTATTTATATAAATGCATCAAATCAGCAGGTTGTACACCTTAAACGTACACAACCTTATGTATCAATTACATCTCAGTTAAAAAACTTACTGGATATGAGAATGATATTGTGGTTGCGTAGGAGAATATCTTTTTCAAAGAAAGCAGAAATCATTAAGATGCTATTTTTTGCATACGTAATTTTACTCTGTCTTTGTAAAATATTTTCGCATTGCAGATTTACCCATCTCAGTCTCCATTTCCCCAATAACAGACATTTCCTTGGATAAATTTATACTTCAGAAAAGAAAGCTCTTACCGCAAAGTCCTCTTAAGAAGGCTTGTGAATTGCTAATGTATGCTTACCACACCAGGAAATAGATATACGAATCTTCGGACAAAGATAAAATCTGAGATTTCTTTTAAAAATTTTAACTAGCTTCACTCTAATTATCTGCACAAGATAATCCTCATTACATTGAAAATATACATTTTCCTTTAGAGAACTCCGTCTTCATTGTCATTGTCTCAACAGTATTTTTCCTACTTCTTAAATCTCTGCAACTCATTCTTTTCTATATCCTCACCTGTCTATATCCTCACCTCCTACAATTCCTCGGTCTTCCCCAAAGGCCTCTCTGACCCACTCTCCCATAAGGTGATTTTTTTGACTGATGCCTACAAAGTCAAGAAAAGTGGCTGGAGCCAATGTGGCCTTCGCGTTTCCGCAAAGCCCCCCCGCCAACACTCACCTATAAAAACCCTAATAATTCCTAATACTCACCTTTCTCCATGCTGTTTTCTCAGTTTCAACTCTTTTATCCTCCCCTGTCCATTTCCAATTTAGAGCAGAGGATTGTACCTTTCCTCAGTAATTTATATTTAAAATAGCATTTGTTCACATTCTTTCAATTGGAATTTCTCCACATGTCCTCAAATCCTAGTAGTGGTCCTAATATAATACATTTATTTGTTTGGGCTTTGAGTACTTTAGAGCACGAAAGCCTAGCTGAGACATCACTTAACCAGAATCACCGAAGCTTGAGATAGAGGAACCAGCTCTCTGAATAGAAGGTTGGATGCTGTCAAGTGTATTTTACAACAATACTGAATTTTGACTTTATTGCTCTCTTGCTTTTTTAAAGTCAAATATATTGAGGTGGAATATATCCAATAAAATTCACCCATTTTAGGTGTACAGTTTGATAAATTTTGACAAATGTGTACTGTCATGTAACTAGCACCAAACTCAAGACATAGAACGTTTCTGTCTCCTCAAAAAAGGTCCCTCGTGAGTCATGACCTTTTGTAGACAACCCTCCACTTCCAGCCCCTGCCACCACTGATCTATTTTCTGTCCTCATATTTCACATTTTGCAGAAGGTCATGTAGATGGAACCATACAGTATGCAGACTTTTGTGTCTGGGTTCTTTCACTTACTATATTTGACATTCATCCTTTTTTTTTTTTTTTTTTTTTACCATGTATTAGTAGTTCTTTTTATTTTATGGAATAATATTCCATTGTGTGATGGATCACAGTTTGTTTACCTATTCACTGGTTAATGGACAGTTGGGCTCTTTCTAGATTTTTATTATGAAAAAGCTGCTATAAACATTCACATCCAGGTCTTTGTGTGAACATATGTTTTCATTTCTCTTGGATAAATACTTTGGAACAAATGACTGTCATGTGCTAAGTGCGTATTTCATTTTATAAGAAAATGTTTTTGCAAAGTGGTTGCACCATTTTGCATTCCCAGCAGCAATATGTAGATTTTTAATTGCACCATATACTTACCAAAACTCAGCAATATCTGTTGTATTAATTTTATCTATTCTAGTAGGTGTGTAGTGGTATAACATTGTAGTTTTATTTTGCAATATCTTTAAGCTTTTATCTTTTATATCTTTTATATATTTTTAATACAAGTCCTTTAACAGATATGTGTTTTTTAATTATTTATTCCAACCTGTGGCTTATGTGTTCGTTTTCTTAACAGTGTTTCAAAGAGCATATATTTCAAATTTTAATGAAATCAAACATTCTGAAACTTCTTGCATTTGAATCTCCTATCTAGGAAGCTTTGCCTAGTGCCAATGCCACAGAGATTTTTGTCTCGTGTTTGCTTCTAGAAATGTTGTTTTAGGTTTTACAATTAGATCTGTGATCCATTTGAGTTGTGTTTTGAATGGTGTGAGGTATAGATATAAGTTCATCTTTTTGCACATAAATGCCCAATTGTTCCAGCACAATTTGTTGAAAAGACTATCCTTTAACCATTGAATTACCTTAGCTCCTTTGTCAAAAATCAATTAATCAAATATGTGCATGTCTGTCTGGACTCTAGTCCATTGATCTTTATGTCTAATGTTAACACATAGCCTTATAAGAAAGCCTTGAAACTGAGTAGTATGTACCCTATAAATTTGTCCTTCCTTTTCCAAGATTTTCCTTATCCATGCATATAATTTTTAAATTTATTTATCAAATCTAAAAAGTGATCTGCTAAGATTTTTATTGGGATTATGCTGAGTCTATAGATCATTTTGGAGAAGAATTGACATTGGCATTTGGGCTTTCTTCCTATCTTAAGAAATTTTTATTTAATGTTTATCCTAATAGCTATAGCCTTAATTTCTTCTTTTTCTGGGAAAATGTTCTGTTTGCACTCTTCTTAACTTAAATGGTCTAATGTATGGAGCATTCTGGCAGCACATACTAGGGAAACCGTTACTGAAAGCTGGAAAGACATAGATGCATAATATGCATTGACAGAACATTGATAAAACATTTTCCTACTATAACTTAGGAAGCAGAGTGTGTACCTACTTGTATTCTAGCGTAAGAAGTAGGCCGCAGAATGGAAGTAGTGTGAAGCTTTGGTTTTGTTTGGTCTCAAGTTGGCTGCCATTAAGTCAGGCGAGAAAGGCATGAAGTTGGTAGAGCAAAGACAGCAGATTTGCAAACTACATCCTAAAGAAAGGTAGGTTGGTGTGATCGGAATAGAAAACTGATCAGAAGCAAACAGATCAGAAGCTTTCTAAGTTTTTGAGGGAAATGAATTGTAAATATATCACAAGCCTGGCTTAGAGATGCCTTTTACTGTTTGAGTTTTAAATTAGCCCTTACCCCTACCCCAATCTTCCATGAACAGGAGGCAGTTTCCTGTTCCACCTATCCCCTGAGGAGGGCATGCTCCAGGATCCCACCTCAGTTGCTGAGAAGGCAGCAGCCTCCCTGAGAGTGGAAGAAGGGACCATGGAGAGCAGTAGATGAAGCAGCTCACTCCACGCGCAGACTCAGGGCCTGGTCAGGGAATCTCCATACTCCACAGGGGAGCCTTTGCCCTGTCTGCCAGGGGGATTTCAGAAGTGCGATGGCGCTATCATTCTTCACTTTGAATACTGAAGTAACAAACTCCAAGTATTCTTATCAAAAACAGCAGACAGGTATTTTTCTCTTTTATATATCTTGGCAGGGGAACTCTGCCCATTGTAGTCACTCAAAGATCCAGGTTTATGGACTCCACTGACTTACGACACTGCCGTCTCAACACGTGTCTTCAATGTTTGCATGAAAGGGAAACCAAACATTGAGATCTCACACAGCCTCTTAAGTGTGAAAGTCATTTTTACTCATGGGATTATGCCTAGATCTAACAAACAAAGACCCAAAAGGAAACGGGAAGCAGAGGTCATTAGCACTGGAAAGATAGAGCATAATTGTCTGTATCTGGAATTTTAGTTTGCAAACTCAACTTGGCACTAATTCAGCAGTTGTCTTCACCTGTGTTTGGGGTTTGCCATCATCTCTGTGTAATAAAGAGTCTGGCTCCATATTTTAAGGTTTGACTGCAATGGCTTTTAAGCCTCGCTCCTCTCTTTTCCCTTCTGTCACATTTGGGTGAGCTGATAGGAAAGCTAGATGCTCCCTCCTTTGGTGCTGATGGGAGTTTCAAACCACACAAGCCCATCCCTCCCTCTGGAACCCTCACCTGGGCCCCACGCTCAAACCACCTTAAAACCCCCAGTCAGTCTCCTTTCACTACTCTCTAAAGCCATTTTTCAGATCAGCTTGGGAGACCTGTCCTGCTATTTGGAAGGCCTTATGATGTGATTAATCAACTTTTCCATACCCTCTTGGTGTGGATGGCAACATCAGTCTCAATGTTGAATCAGATTTTGAGTGGGGGTCCATCCTGTCTCTGCAGGGTATCTAAACCCTCTGCTTCGTCCATGCACCTTAGGTGTGCAGCTTAACATCAGTTACAATCCTGGAATGTGGCCACATTCTTCAGGCTCTGAGCACATGTAAGATCTCAGCTGACTTTACTTGTTTCAGGGCCCAAGAGGCCTGCAGCTTCTGCTTATACTTATTTCTGTGTGCTCCTAATTTATTTCAGATCCATGGAGATAATAATCTTGGTTTTGAGTTCAGAAATGTGTTCTGATTAAAAAATATATATGTTATCTGTTGCTGCTCTGTGTTTGTGAAGGAGACAGTAGAGACAGCTTTATATGTGCTCATAGTACCATTGCAAGTAAAAAAAGCCAGTACAATACTAAGGGACAAGTATAATGACATGGTAATAGCATAAAAAAGTCAGAGAATTTAGACCATTCCCCGTGACCCAAGGAAGAAGAGATCAGAGAAGTCTTCTGGGAGAAGTTATGTCAATGCTTAAAAGTTGAGTAAGCGACACTAAGGCCAAGGAAAGAAGGAGGGAATTATTCAATGCACTGGAAGCAGCTGGAGTGAATGCCCCAGAGCAAGAGACATTAAGATATATGTGAGGACCTGAAAGAAGTTTAATAAGGCTACAGAGTAGAAGGGGTGGAAGCCGAGTGAGTGGCTAAAGGTGAGGTGAGGAAGTAAGCAGGGTCCAAATTGTGAAGGGTCTTGGAAGCTTTTTACAGATTTTCACGCTTAGCCTGCACACCATGGGATGTCATTGCAGGGTCTTAAGCAGGTGAGTGGTTTGGTGAGAATGGCAGTTTAGGAAACATTCCTCTGGCTGTGGAATGGCCATAGGATTGAAGCAGGAAGAACTGGAGGCCGGGAGAGCAGTTCGGAGGCTGTGGGGGTAAGAGGGGAGGGTGGGCACCCTTGGGAGTGGGCAGTGGGAAGTTCCTTCCTTGGTGGGATGGTTCAAAAGACATTGAGGAGGCAGAAGCACAGAACTTGGAAGCTGACCACTGTACTCGTGAGAGGGAAAGAAGGAGAAATCATGGGATGATGAACAAGTCGTAGGTGTTAAACAACTGGGTAAACTGTGGTACGATTCATTGAGAAACAAAATGCAGGAGACGCTTACCTCATTGAATGAATTTTATAGAGCAGTGAGAGACAAAGAAACTGTTTTACTTTGATTATGTCATAAATTGTGCTTATTCCACAAACTGGTTACAGACAGAAAGAAAGAGGACAAGTAAAGAAGGCAAAGGGCAAAGGACTGAGGCATCCGACTGATTTGTCCTTTAGAAATTCTCTTCCGAAGTCCCACCAAGTGAATTTCACTTCCATCTCCCTAGCCAGAATTGGTCCACATCATCCGCCTGCTTACAAGGGAATCTGGGAAAGTGAGCACTTTGAAACATTGTCAATTTGAACAAAACTGGTTGTTAAGAATTTGGGGTAGACAATTAGCAGCCTCTGCCATAAATTCCCCGTAAAGTGTCCCCAGAAAAGAGAGCAACAAGCATTTGAATATATAAGCAGAGCTCAAGAATAAGATCAGGACTCAATATAATTAAGATGTGAAAAGCCTTAGCATTTAGATGATAAATGCTTTAACCCATTGAAGTGGATAAAATCATTCACTTATGCTAAGGAGCTGAAATAAGAATGGTAGGAATAGAAAGGAAATTGATATGTTTAGTTATTTGATTGGTTACACTTGGTGATGGTCTGCAATGGGGCAGAAGCAGGAGCCCGGAATAATTCTCAAGTCTTTCAGCTGGGTGCGTGGCAATATTGTCATGATGATGAGCAGTGCATGAGGAGGAGCAGGCTTGCAGGAGAAAATGACTAGAGAGATTCTGAATATGTTGTGTTTGAACTATTTGTAGGCAATCCAGGGGTGATTTCCAGAAGGCGGTTCAAGATAAGAATTGATATGTCCAGAGAAAATTTGGGGCTGGAGATAGCGATAGAGGAGACATCTGTGGGTGCATTTAAGAGCCTCCAAAAAGAGTGGGAAAATGAGTAGAGAAAGAGGTCGGGGATAGAGCTTTGAATTACAGCAAAATGCAAAAGTGAACCCTACCTGCCTGTAAATTTCCTTACTAGCTCTTGTGTTAGACTCATTTCCCTGCTAAATTGTCATCCCTTTGAGAGAAAAATTAAACAAAACAAAACACAAAGAAACCTGGTTTGGTTTGACTCAGAGTACATAATAAATAATTTGACACATGATAGATGCAAAAAAGCCAGGTCGGAAGACAGAACGCAGGCATGTACATCATTGCGTGAATCCATTCAATACAGAGGACAGAAAAGCATGCAATGAATGGAAATTAAATGGATACTTAGGATCTAAAACCATAGAAATCAGAATCTCTGCAAACTTACAAGTTATTCAGTAATATTTACAACATGACTCACTTTTGATTTGGCTCTGAAGATTGGTTTTTGTGAGAAATGGATTTTGATTTCAATTAAGTTGTTGAAACTCTTCCTTCCTACTGGATGGGGATAACTTCAATTTTAATAAAGTGTTGTGTGGTTTTCTTTCTAAAATACCTTGTGAAATGTTTTTAAGTTAACACTAGCATATAGATAATGCTAATAGCATAGCATATCGGCACTTTTCCAAGCGCTTGTAGCATATGCTTGGGAACTGGCTGGTTTTCAGGACTGTAGCCTCCAGCCTCAGCTGTCTCACCTCAGGTTTCACTATTCCAAGTTGCCCGGAGCGCAGCCGTATTGGGGAAACCCCTCCCAGCCTACATCCCTCTCGTGGGGCCTCCGAATGGGGACATCCTTAAATTCCCCAGATTCCTCTGCAGATTCAGCCACCACCTGGGCTTCATTTCTTTTCAAACCAGACCTATAAAAGATTTGTCAGCACTATTCCTGGGGGTAAAGGTCATTTTTTTCTTAGATAAGAGGTCAAGCGAAGAAAGTGGAACATATTTGTTCCTCTTGAAACTAAGGACAAAAGGGTCAAAGAAAATGCCTTTGCTGCTCCGTTCAGCCCTTCTAGTTTGTTATGAGAAAGTTGTTTTAAGCCTGCCTCTGCTGCATCCAAATCCCTGTTTAGATATCAGAGTCCTTT
Organism: Equus przewalskii; assembly: GCF_037783145.1. Lineage (NCBI taxonomy): Eukaryota > Metazoa > Chordata > Mammalia > Perissodactyla > Equidae > Equus > Equus przewalskii. The sequence goes on along the minus strand of NC_091834.1, from coordinate 13,549,043 downwards.
CTCCCTGATCCGGCAACTCCCAGCCCGCATTAGCTTCTCCCTCCGCCGGTGTCTTGTGGCTGGGAAATGAATCGCTCAGACTCATGCCATTTTGACAGAGAGCTTAAAGACAGCTGAGCCGGGCAGAGCTGGACAAAGTGTGTGAGGGCACCCTGGGTCCGCCACGCAGCTCTCGGGCCTGTGCAGTTCAGCTGCTTAATTGGGTTCTTGCTCTTCGCAAACCTCCAAATAGCTGTTGGAGTCCCCGAGTTGGCGGTGGAATTTCTTTTTTCATCTGGCTAATAAGATTTTCCAAGTCACCAAAGCCAGAGGGGTTTGGGAAAGAAAGCCTCCTTTGTTAAACAAAGCAAGTTCTTTGGGACTCTCTTCCTTTGTGTTTAGGGCAACTGTCCCAGTAAAGTGTGAAATGATTGTGAATATTGAGGGATTTCGGAGGAAAAGGTTGCCTCTGACCCTGATGAGCATGGACTAGAAATTCTAGTTTTAGTGCAAATCCCTTCTTTGAAAGATCTGGAGGCTGGGACTTTGTTCCCAAGAATTTAGAGAAATATCACAGAGTCAGAGGCAGCAATATATTCTCCGAAGAGTCTAAGAATTTTAAGTGTGTTTGTTTTTCCAGCCATCATGCTACAGATTCATTTTTTATAGAAATTTAAGAAGTAGCCAGCATTGGCAGTTGAACATAATTCAGTGCAATTTCCTTGAAAGCCCCCAAGTGAAGTGTTGCATCAGGTCATATCAGGCTTTTAAACCAAGAGAGGGGGCCTGTGTATTGTTTTCACCTAGACTAGTATATTTCATGTAAACTTACAGTAAGCTCAATTTCCATATTTAACACTAGTATATAGCATATTATAGATGGATAACAGACACAATGGGAAAAGGCCTTCATTCTTCATTCAGAGGCCTTTCCAGCAATGGCAGTAAGAGAAGATGATCCTTTGGCATTAGTGGCATCCAACTCCAGAAATCCTTCCAATGGACTTTGGGATTTGCATATGAGCGTGCCTGATTTCTTGAGAATTTGAGGAGCCTGAGGGAGGAGCCAAGATAAAGGGAGGGACATGACTATCTGGGAGGGCAGCTGCTACCACATCTCCCGCAGAGGGATGCCAGGTGGCCATGCAGGCCCAGTGGTGCTAGTTATTCTGATTTTTCAAAGGAAGCTGGAAACCCAGATGTATATTTGAAAGCTCTCCATAGAACATGGTGGCATCCAATTTTAAGAATGTGAACAACTTGCATTGGCCAAATGAGTTTCTGACACCTGGTTGCGAGGATTGAGGGCAGGGATATATAAAGTTATAATGTGTATGCCTATAAAGATCTCAGATGGCACTAAAAGACATCTCTTATTGAAACCACAGAATCACAGGTCCATACAGCTTCCAGCTGCATATTTCCAGGCAGTGGTTCTCAAAGCGGAGTTACAGAAGCAGCAGCACCATGACCTCACCTGGGACTAGTTAAAATGCAAATTCTCAGGCCTCACCCCAGACCTCCTGAATCAGGAAATCTAGAGGTGGAGCCCCAGAGCCTGGGTTCTAACAAGCCCTCCAGTGATTCTGACACAGCTAAAGTTCCATAATCACTGTTTTCGGATATTTTCTCTTGAGCTTCAGGACTCCAATTTTTTTGGTGGTTGTTGTTTTCAGATGTTTTAAGGAGAGTAAATATTTATACACATTTTATTTGAAATATTACTAGGTAAAATACAAACCAGAGCTTGCTTCGGTGAAGCGGAGATGGGGAGCCCCAGTCCTTTTGGCTGCCTTCTCATCTGCTTCCCCTTGAGGCTCCAATGTGACACTGACTCAAGTAGCTCCATAGAGCCACCAGTCAACCATTTGTCAAATCTATCTCAGCTTTCTTTTTCTAGAAAGGAGGCAAACACTAAAATGAGATAACCTCTTATCTCAAAAGAGATTTGCTAGGAGCAAGCACTCATAATTTGTCAATTTAGCAAAAACGTAGTCAAACATTTCGAGGATAGTCCAATAAAAGTGTAACAAAAATTCATCAAGAAATGGGCATTGGCCTCTCTGCGTAGCAAAGCCCTGGAAATTCTAATATCCTGAAGAGGGAGATGCCACGCTGGGGAAGACAAACCAAGGAGCCAGAAGGGCCTACCTGCTCTCACCCTGACTTCTCCTGGGCTTCAGTTAGAATCACGCACGTGGCATCATTGGGAAAGTCTTCTTGGAACACAACCTCACATGAGCTGGCTTTATCACACTTCCCACTCTTGTTTTCCACACATCTCGCATTTAGGGGAACCCTGACGATTGGCATTTTGATTAAAGTTTTGTTGGCTTGTTGGGGAAGCACAAGTAAGCAAGAGCTAATTAATTGCATCAATACATGGTTTTATCACCTATTCTGCTTACAACCCGAAATGTACGCCATGTGTAGAGTATAGCAGCTCTTAATAAGTGTTTCTGGAATAAATTAATCAACAATCAATTCTCAATGGAATAATCTTCCTATGAGCTAGTTGATGCTGTTACCCTTAAGGATAATAACTAGATGGCAGAGGGATTGGCTAGCATTACTTTTGTTCTGACTCTAGCTCCATTATTGATCAAGTCTTGTTCTACTTCAGAATTGGCAACTGTGTGAAGAGAAATGCATCCCCACCTTGGAAAGAGGAAATACAGGCAAGGGGGAGGAGGGTGAGAGCTGGCAGTTAGGCTCCAGCTGAGATAATGTATCTTTCATCTCAAGTGCCAACTTCAGTCTCTCTGCCTGAAGCCATGTGTAGAATATCGGTCTTAGGCAGAACACATCAGAATCACTGAAGATGCTGATTGAGTCAATCCAGGATGAGGCCTGAAAACTTCTTTTAAATCTCCAGAAGAAGATCTATTTTTTTAAATCTCCAGAAGTGATTTTGATGCCTAGCCAGAGGTGAGAATCATGGCTGTAAGCACGTGCCCTGAATCCGGAGGAAAAAGTGCTGAAATCCATTAGTGATGTCTGCCTGGAGTGTCATAAAGCAAGGAAGAAGTGGGTATTCCCCATGTTTTCTGACCTTGCTTTCTAGCCGTCTCATTTTCCTGAGACACGACCATTTAAGCCTTTATTATTGCTAACCTATCAGAAATGATCCTAGAGGAGAAAGGGATACACATAAAAGAAAAGGCTGCCAACAGGGAAGAAAGCCCACAAAAACCAAGGTTCCCTGATCTTTGTGTCTCTTAAGAACTTACGCTTCTCTCCAAAGTAAAGCTGTTGAACCACCAAAAATTCTCTCCAATATCTAGAGTTTCCTCTTTCTAAACTAAAGCATCCATCACAGTTGGTTAGACCTAATTGTTGGGAATGAAATACCTGAAATTAGAGCATTAAGTTTGTAGCATCAAAGTTGGGATTCCCTCAATTCACAGAGAAGCCTATCTAAGAAAAATAAGACATCAATAAGCTTTCAGAGACGTAGACTCAATACTCACGTATCTAACTATTCTACTGACACACATCCGGGTCTTCCCCTCAGTCTTTCTTACTTTACCTGCTCCTTACACTCGTAGAGACCTAGAATCCAAACTCTCTACTTTCTCTCTTAGATCAATTCTCTCTTGTCTTCACTTATTTCACTACCCAGTTTACATTCCATGGTCCTCCACTTCAATCACTCTCTTGTCAATATTGTCAGCTTCCATTCGCCACTGGACCGTCCCTTGAACCCTATTTCAAACCCCAACCCAAGACCTTTGGAACTGTCCATATTCTCTTGCCTGAGCTGTCATGCCTGGCCAGATAAATAATACGACAACGCAATCTAAACTCATTTACTTTTCTCCCTACTGTCCTCTGGCCTCTGCCCCCTACTCCACCAAAATTATTTTCATTGAGATCGTCAATGACATTCTTGCTGCTGAAGAGAAGGCAGCTTTTCAGGCTTCTTTTTAATTAATCTCGTAGCCACATTTGCCCTTGGGGATCACGTCTTTCTTACTGAAACATTTTTTCCCTTGGCTTCTGCGTTTTTTTCCCCTACTTTTGTGACCACTCCATCTCAGTCTTTTCTGCAGGGTTTCCTTTTTCTTCTTGGTCCATGATTGGTGTCGTGTCCCTCAGTGTTCTATCCTGAGACCTCTTCTCTTCTAACTTTCTATATCCAACCACACTCATGGATTAGGTACTATCCATATCAGTGGTTCCCAACTAGGGGCTATTTTGTCCCGCAGGGGACATTTGCCAATGTCTAGAAACATATTTGGCTGTAACAACTTGGGAGATGTGCTACTGGCATCTGGTGGGTAGAAGTTAGGGATGTTGCTAAACATCCTGCAGTGTACAGGACAGCCCCCACAGCATGAATTACATGGCCCAAAATGTCAATAGAGTCAAGGTTGAGAAACCCTAGTGTGTAATGATGAATCACAAATCTGTTTTTGCTAGTGGGGTCTTCTGAGAGTCAGAGCCACACATCTAACAGTCCACTAGGCTTTTCCACTTGATATCCCCCAGGCACTTCAAACTGCAAAGTCTAGTCCAATTTTGTCATCCTGCCCTGAAAACCTTGCCTCCTTCTAGGCTCATTTTTTTTAAATGGCACCACCATCTACCCATTTCCTCACACCAGACCTCTGAGTGCCATCCTCGATCCGTCCTTTCCCTCATCATTGAAATCCTATCTTTAATAAAATTCTAAAATATACCCCTTAATTATCTCTTGAATCCATCTACCACTTTCCTTTGTTAGAATTCTACTTCTCCAGTCTTCTTGCCGTTCACATCCCTTGTCCCGCCCTGTAACAAGCATGCCGGAAACATTCTGTATTTGATATTTCAGTCACACTAAGTACAGTTCAACTGGAATGTGCCATGTTTCTACTGGCCACAGAGCCCTCACGTATTCTGTTCTCTTTGTCTGCAACAGTTTCAACTTGTCTATAATCCCTTCCCCACGGACAAGTCCTCACACACAGACACACACTTCACCTTATGGATTCATTCAAGTCTCAGCGTTAACTGGAAGCTTTCTATAATATTTAGAATCTGAGTATCCCTTTTACCACTGGCAGCCCGTCCTTCCCTAACACTGTTTGGATAGGTTGTCTTCTAGAATAGACTTTCTGTTTTATCTTTGTATTACTAATACCCATCACATTCCCTGCACCTATCAGGCACTCGATAAATGCCTAGTAAGCAAATAATCCATTGTTCATCTACTTAGTACCAAATTTAGGTTTTTCATGAATGCTATTTTTCAAACAAATTTTTTTAAAAACCAGGCCACCTTGAAAACGTTTTGGTGAAAGACAATTTAATTAAAGAAGGAAATTAGGAACTTGATCACACTTATTTTCTTTGTTTGGTTATTTATAGATATATAATATGCAAAGATTTTGCAAAGAATGGAGTTTTCACATGAATTGGATAAACACAATCGATGCGTATTTTCAGTCCTTTAGTGACAACTCATTGCTAAATTGGTGTAAAACCTATGGACGCTATCTGAACTGCTGCAAACTGTTGGATAATGAAAAGAAAAGTTAACTGTACACTTTTATCTGATCTTTTAGCTCAAGGAAGCACACAAACTGTTTACCAGCACCTGAATTTGATCCTCATTTCTTAAATGTTCAACACTGCTTACACTTAGCCTTCCAAACAGGATCATTCTAAAGCCACTCCAGTGAGATTTCTTTGCAACTGTGCTTAAGGGTGATATTCGCACACAAAGGCTAAGTCTAAGTAACTTCTACAGATGAAAAAGAAATTCCAAAGAAAGTGGAAAATGAAGTTAATGTAAATCCCCTATATCAACCATACTCTTTGGATCTTGGATGTTGCAATATCCCTGCCACAGAAAAGAAGAGATTACTAATGCGTTTCAGCCTCCTATTTTACTAGGTTACATTGTGTAAAATGAATCTACCTCCAGGCTATGGACAGAGGGGATGCTGGAAAGGGTATTCTGCAGGGTTTGGGCATCTCTACAGATCTCAGCTTAATTTTCTTATCTTACAGATACATGGACTTCAACCTTAGTCATTATTTGAGTCTTTGTGGAAAGAACTTACCTTCATTGTGGTATAACATATAGACGAGAAGAACTTTCTGGAACATAAAAGAAAGTAAAACATTTTTTGCTTATGTCCCTTCATAATCTTTACACAGTGACTCACAAAAAATCAAATGACTTCCTCTCTTAGGTTTAATACATTTTCAAATCCCCAGACCATTTGGTGGACATTCTCCTATCTGGCAGCTGTCAGACTATAACATGCTCTGTGATACTATTAGGGACTAATATTAAAAAGGAAGCTATGGAACTCACTTGGCAGATACCATTTGGAAAACGGCCCAAAATACTATATCTGCTTAGTCCTCCAGTGCAAGAAAAAAATTCCATGAAGAGTAGTCTTCATTAATGGATCCCTCATAAGACATTCTTCTAGGTGTCTGTAGTCATTCCAAAATTATAAGAAAATTAATTATTCACTTAAAGACTTTAATCGCTCCATACTGTAGGTCAGGCTCTATGCAAAACTTTGGGTACATGCACAAATAGAAGAATTCAAAGTCTAGGAGGGAAAGCATACATGTAAAAATAATTATAATACAATGTAATAAAAGCTGTATTAAGCATCAACATTCATTGAGGCCTTGTCACTTTCCAAACACTATTCTAAACGCATAATATGGATAAACCCACTTCATCTCTATAACGGCCCTGTGATGTAGGTTATATTGTTCCTCCCCCACCTTAGTAAGTGTGATGGACTTTTGATGTTTCAGTCCTGCTAGGCTATAGTCCCCAGTTATCCCATCAAACACTAATTTACGTGTTGCCATGGTGATATTTTATAGATATGATTAAAGTCCATAGTTAGCTGATTTTAAGTAAGAAGATAATCCTAGATGTTCTGGGTGGACCTGATTCAATCAGTGCAAATGTCTAAAGAGCAGAGCTGAGGCTTCCCTGATGAAGAAGAAATTCTGACTTTGGTCAACAGCTTTAGCTGGTGCCCCAGAGTTCCAGGCAGCCCTTCCTGATGACCTTGCCTTATGGATTTCAGACTTGGGTAGCCAGCCCTCACAATTGCATAAACCAAGTCCTTGCAATAAATCTCTTAAAATATATCTTGTACTGGCTCTGCTGCTCTGGTTGAACCCTGACTGATACAAGAGTGAGTAAACAAAGCCAGGGAGGTGCAGCAACTTGCCCAGGGTCAGGAGGCTAATGCACGGGGGAGGAAAATTTAAATGCAGGGAGTTTGAGCACAAAGCCCCCGCGATGAGCACCATATTCGTGTATCTGATAGAAATTCCAGTTCAAAAGAGGTTCAAAGGAAGCAATCCTTAATTCTGATTGAAAGGATGGGTGGTGGAGTGGGAAGGCCTCTCGTGGGAAGATGTAAGGCAGAGGAAATGCTTGGACCGCATTCGGAGGGTAAGGTGAGCTTTCTGAGTGACTAATATGTGGGGGTCACACGAGATGAGGGATCTACAAACGCCCTGAATGTGAGTCAATGGGGTATGAAAATGCAGACACATATATAAATAGGGGCATTTCCTGTCATCACTTGGAACGTTCTCATGTGTGAACTGTTGGCTTAAATGGTCTCTAAAGGTTACTTAAAGAATAAACAGACAAGGCGCGTAAAGTATCTTGCAAGCTGCCTGGCACAGAGAGGTATTCTCTAAAATCACCTCCCTCTCTCCGTTACACTAACTCCTCTCTCCCCTCCAAAGTCCCTCCCAAGTCTGCCTGCTCTGATCCTGATTGTAAATCAACACTCACGGGAGACATTCCACCATACTCGGCCCCTTTCCACATGGAATTGAACAGAATGTAACCACCAAGCGCCAAGAACAATGAAGAAATTAGACATGGTTTCTAACTTCAAACTGCTTGACTCCGATCTGAATGGTATACTTTTAAGTGGGCTATGATACCTGATATGAAAAGGAAAAATACATGGGGCTAGAGAGCAAACAGGAAAGGGTTTGAGCAAACCACTCAGACTGAAGGTGTCAGGGAAGACTTCCTGGAGGAAGGGGCATCTCAAGGGGAACCAGAAAAACAAGTAGGAATCAGCTAAATGACTGGTGTTCTAGTTCGTAAATACAGTGCATGAGAGGTCTGGACATGAGAGCAGGTCTAAAAGGCCACTGTCGTCGTTTACTCTTGAAAGAGTGAATGGCATAAGGAATTCCTGAAGTCCTTCCTACTCACGCCGCCTCAGAGGTTGTGTCCCGACTGACAAGTTGGCGTGGTCTGCCCTTAGGCTGGCAGTGCTCAAACAGTGAGAAGGACCCATATATGGAATCTCCATCCTGTACAAGCCATAAATCAAAAGAAACACGTCTGAACTCAAGTTCACTCGATTTCCCATTTGCCTTGGCTTCTCCTGAAGCTTGGAATAGTTACCCACTTGGCGTTTCCACCAGACTCCAGCTTCTGCCTCGTTGGCTAGCCTCCAGTGATAATGTGATGTCATGTGGTATGACAACAATAATTTAGCTCCTGTAGTAAAATGGAAGGTAATAATTAGAGTGGGAGGGGAAAGAGCAATGATTTTCCTGGGGTCTTACAGAAACTTTTCCAGCCACATTCGATCAGTTTTCATCTTGACTTTTCTCCTTTACATGCCTTTTCTTTTTTCTTGTTATGTAAAAAACATTTCAGGAGGAAATCACATGATTTATCTGTTCTATGAACTAGAGTTGTACTAGAGATTTATGGGAAAGCCATCGATGTGTGGTATCTTGGGACCAGATCGCGAGTAAACAGTCCTGATGGGACTAAATATACCAGCCCTTCAGAGCAAAGGGCAGAGGGAGGTCATAATCAGATACCTCAGGTTCAATTATATCCGGGGCCCAGGCCTCTGGACGAGCTAGAGCAAATGTTTTATGAAAAGGATCCCATGGACTTTAGTTAATTAGCAAACAGCCTTCACTGAGGAAGTAGCTTGTTCCCCCTCCACGCTACCGGGCAATGACATTTCCCAGAGGGCACTTCCAACAGGGCCTTATCTCAGCGCTCACTTGGAAAGTTGAAGGTTGATACGAGCGACAGTCCTCGGGAGTCCCCATAGCATGTAGTGTTCATCAACTGGGCGACCACGTAAAAGTAATGACCTGAAGCTACTGTCTGAAGGAGTCATTGCTCCCTGGGGAAGTCCAACCACCTCTGGGGCATGATGGCACTGTATGAATCCAGGAGCATTGCTGGAAATAGTAAGGCAGCAGGAAACCCCAGAGAAACATGCCTTGAAGTCACAGAATGGCAGTAGGGCCAGAGGCAAGTGGGAGCGGGGCCTGGGCAGAGCTATGCAGAGCTGGAACAGCTTCAGAAGAAGATGCAGCAGCAAGGATGGCAAGGAGGACAGCAGAGCTGAAGAGAACCAGATGACAACTTCATTTGTCTGCAATGAAGGGGCCCAGAACCTGCACGTGTGCCTGAGTGCATGTGTGTTTGGGGGTTGGGGAAGCTTGGAGAACATTTATGCTCCCCCATTTCAACAGAGACAGGTGAGGCTCCATCCTAGGGCAGAAATGAGAGCCTGAGCATCGAGGCTGTGAGGAAAGCACACGGGGCAGAGCATTTGCTCTGCTGTGTCGGGGCCCTTGCTCTCCCCGTCAAGCCCCAGGAACTGCGGGATAAAATCCCAGCAAGTGAAGGGAGAGGTCTTTCCTTGTTAAGAAGCATCCCTGCTCTGATCATATTTGGCCACAGAGGAGATTCCTAAGAAACTAAGGGGAAAGTACCTGCTTCTAAAAGGAGAGGAAGCAAGAAGGAAGGAGGGAGGAGCCGGAGAGAGAGGGAGGGAGAAGCCGGAGAGAGAGAGAGGGAGAGAGAAAAGAGCCTCCATTTAGATAAACCAGCATCGCTAGGAATCAGCAGACTTCTCTGAATTTCTAAATGTCGGTGGCTCTCCTATTCCTCTGTTAACCAGGTCTTTCCTTGTTGCAAAGAACAGAGAGAGGCTTTCATGACACCTCAGGTGGCAGGATGTAGGGGAATTAAGCTAGAAGATAAATAAAGGCCCCAGATTTAGAGCCAGGTCTCACAGATAAGAGAGGCACCTGCCATTGGAACTCGGAACTTCTAGAGAAGTAGACGTCGTTAAGGAACCACCCAGTTCCAGCAACCTGACCCTCCAATTGTCTTTTTTGTGGTTGTCAATTACAGCTACTCCATGCCCTCACAGTCCAGCCTGCTACTTGTTAGTCAGCTCACTTGAACTGATTTCCACTCTTCTCGGGGCTTCTCCTTCCTGTGGCTTCCACATAGTCTCTTCTATCTGTATCACTTGTGCCATGACTATCTTCCGGTGTCCATTGTTCAAGCTCCCTAAAGTACAGATCTGAACACTCAATGGGAACTTTAGAGCCATCAACAACTCCCCCTGCTCCTCCAGCTGTGGCCAGCCAGGGCAGCAGGGCTGCGTTCCTGAGGCACGGCACGGTCTGCAGTTCTTGCTCTGTCACTAGGGGACCATGGGCTTGGAAGATACTCAGAGTGTCATGACCAATCCATTACAAAGGTAGGATGATATATGGGAATATAGATATTGTAGAACGAGTAGATAGATTCAACATGCTCAGAAAATACTATCAAAGTAACACATGTCACCATATTCTGCTTAGGCGAAAACTGTATTCTTCCAAAACACACATGCACGCTTGATAATAGAAGGTGATATTCCAGGGGGTCCTTGTGTGGATAGAACCTCTGTGCACAACACAGATAGGAGGGATTTTTGGTTCCTCCAAACATGGGGGAGAAAGAAAGAAAGGAGAGGAATAGAAGAAGTGAGTAATATGACCATTCACAAAACATTTAGTGTGAGGAGAATATTGTGAAACTGATGATGGGGCTGGATTCACACCTGGATTGATGAGAAGAAGCAAGGTGGGACATACAGGCACAGATATGGAGGGCAGAGATAGTATTTTGAAAAAACAGTGTGATATTTAACAATTTGAGAAAGTAAAAGTCTTTATTAGGCAGAATATTTTATAAACCACATACTGCTCACTCACTCATTTTGATCCTCTGGGAAATACCTTGTATTCTTTGCCTTAGGGAATTCTCTTCACCCATGAGATAAATATCCTCAACTTACAGAAGAGGAAACTGAGGCTCAGAGCAGTTATGTAACTTGCATGAGGTCACACACCTAGTAAGTGTCCCTGCTGTGTCTTCATTTGTGGCATTGAAGCTCTTTGATATAAAAACTCACTCTGGCATTTTTTTCTTTGTTGTTTTTTTTTAATAATGTAAAAGTTACTCTGAGTGAAATACACAAACATCAAGTGAACAATTCAATGAGTTTTGACTAATGTGTAAACCCTTGTATACACCACCGCAACCCCATGCCCTCCCCAGGCAATCCTCACTTGCCATAAGCAACCACAGTTCTGAATATCCATCATGTTACATTAGTTTTGCCTATGCTTGACCTTAATATGAGTGGAATTGTACATTATGTACCCTTGTGCGCCTGGCTTCTTTTGGTCAACAGTCTGTGAGATTCACCTGTGTGGCATGTGTCAGGAGTTCATCCCTCTTTGTTGCCCAATAGTATTCTATCGTATGAACATACCAAAAATTGTTTATCCATTTTTCTATTGAGACACATTTGTGTTATTTCCAGTTTGGGGCCGTTATGATTAAAGCGGATGTAAACATTCATGTAAAAGTCTCTTGTGGACACATGTCTTCATTTGTCTTGGTAAATACTTAGGAATGGGATTGCTGTTTCTTATAAGAATAACCAAACAATTTTCCAAAGTGGTTGTACCATTTTACACTCCCAACAGTAACGTATGAAAGCATCTGTTAGTCCACAATTTCATCACATTTGTTGTTGCATCTTGTTAATTTTAGCCATTGGAAGGGATGTAAAATCTTATCTCAGTATAGTTTTAATCTGTATTTCTGATGAGTAATGACATTGAGCAAATTTCCATGTGCTTATTGGCTATTCCTATATGTTCTTTTGTGAAGTGTCCAGTTCTTTTGCCCAATTTTACTTGAGACTTTTGTCTTTTGTTATTAATTATGGAAAGTTCTTTCTAGCTTCTGAATTTAAGACTGTTGTCAGATACATCTATTGTGACTATTTTCTCTCAGTCTGTGACTAGCTTATTCATCTTCTTAATTCTGTATTTTGTTGAGCAGAAATTTTTAATTTTTATGAAGTTCATTTTATCAAAATTTCGAATGTTTACTGCATTTTGTATGCTCTTAAAGACATTTTTGCTTCCCCCAAAGTCAATGAGTTATTCTCCTATGTTTTCTTCCAGAAGCTTTATCCATGAACCGTCTTGAATGAATTTTTGGGTGGGGTATGAGGTTTGTGTCAAGGTTCATTTTTTCCCCTACATTTACCCAGTTGTTCCAATATCATTTATTGTGAAGACTTTCCTTATCAACTGAAATTCCCTGGTGCCTTGTGAAAAATCATTTGAAAGTAGCTGTGTGGCTCTATTCTTGTACCATTGATCTATCTGTTTATCCTTAGGTCATTAGCATATTGTCTTATTACTATTGCTTTATGTTAAGCTTTGAAATCAGAAATCAAGTGGAATGAACCCTCCAATTTTGTTATTATTTATCAAGCTTGTTTGGATACTCTATATCCTGTGCATTTCCATATAAATTTTAGAATTAACTTATCCTTTACAAAAAAAAGATGTGTTGAGGATTTGATTGTTATTGCATGAAATCTATTGATCAATTAGAGAAGAAATGACGTCTTAACAAGAAGAATAATGTGTTTTTCAGTACAAGAACATGATACGTCACTTTATTATTTGTCTTTAATTTTTCTGAGGAATGTTTTATGGTTTTCTGTGTACAGATCTTGTAAGTCTTCTGCTAAATTTATTCCTAAGTATTTTAAATTTTTGATGTTATTATAAATTGAATTGTCTTTTTAACTTCATTTTCTAAGTGTTTGCTTCTAGTATGTAGATAAATAGTTGATTTTTATATACTGGCCTTAAGTTTGAAGATATCTTAGAATTTTTCTATATAAAAAATCATGTGACCAGTGAATAAAGATGGTTTACATGTCTATTTGTAATCATATTGCTTTTAATTCTTTGTTTCTGATTTTAGGAAAGAGGTGTTCAATATTCCCCATATGTATGATGTAAAGAAACCTGGGTCACCAAGATAATAACAGCTATATAAATCCAAATTCACCAAGATATTCTCTAGAGGGGAAAAAAAAGGAAAAATAAGAATAATTTGAAAAACTATATAAAACCCTTCTCAGCATAAGAAAAATAGAGAGAATGTTTAAATTTCAAATTGTCCATAAATAGAAATATAAACACCAAATCTTTATAAACTATCTCTAACACTCACACTGTGAGCCTCACTGGAGGGCAAGGGCAATTGGAAAAAACCGTGCAGAAGAAATAGGAGAAGGGACAGTGGGAAGCCCACGATTGATATATAATCACTGACAGAAGAGAAAATGCACCTGAAGTGTGCTAAGATTGACAAAGAATCCTGATGGATGAGTACAGACTACAGGGAAGAAACTCATAATTCTCAAGGAAGCAGTCTTGCAAAAGCAAGGGTAAAATGGAAAATGGAATAGCTGCCCAGTGGAAACTGTTCAGTGAAGGGAAAAAGAGGCAACAGAGACATATTTAGGATTCTGCAAAATAAAATAATATGAAAATATCCAAAGACAAGGACCTTTCCCCTCTACTACTCTGCAAGTTGTCAGGTACATAAACTATATTTTGCTGTTCTAGCAAAAGAGGATGATCTTGAATTAGCAATCTTAACAATCACTCCACAGCAACAGACCTGGACTCAAAATGTAGAGATACAAGCAACAGTCCCCTACACAAAACTGATATAAAAAGAAAATAGAAAATTAGAATAAAAACTGAGAATAAAATTTAACAGGAGTGAGAATCAACCTTTTCAGCTGGTGAAGCCCTCCCCCTCAAGACAAACAACAATAAAGCAGAAGAAAACTATAACACAACACTCAAATCGAATTAAATACCCTCCAAGAAGTATTTGGGAATATGAAAAAAAAAAAAAAAACCCTACCTTGTATCAGAAATTTAAAAAACAAGAAAATAGAAAAAAAAAAACCAGCAAGAAAAGAAATGAGATTTGATTCAAGTCATGAAAGATAAAGATGATAAAAACAAAATCATATCAAACAGTAAAGAAGAAATTATAGGTGCTAAAGAAAGAATGGATTTTAATGAAAATTTAATAAGGGGCATTGAAACAAAAGAGAAATATAACCAAGAGATGAACATAAAATAGAGAAAGTAAAGAGGTTCATAGAGAAAGTGTCTGAAATAGAAGACAGGGAAATAGGATCCAATTTATGTATAATTCAAGACCCTAAAGAGGAAAAACAAAACAATGAAAAAGAAGTAATATTTAAACGTATAATCCAAGAAAATATGTACCAGGGAAAATTGGCCCACAAAGATCAATGCCTAGGTATATTCTAGTAAAACCATTAGATCTTAAATACAAAAAAAGTAAATTCTCAAAGCTTCTTTCTCATTAAAAACATACTACAGTGAAAGTGCGCTAGAAAAAAGATCTCAAGGAAATAAAGTATGAATCAAGAAATTTATAGACAGTCAAGGTATATTCTAAATATCAAGGTTATAGATGAACAGCTTTAAATATGCAAGAACTTAGTGATTACTGCAACCATGAGCCCTTCTTGAACAATCTACAAGAGGATGAGCTTTATCTAGCAAAAAGATCACTGGGGACAGTTTGCCCAAAAAACAATAGCAAGCATTTAATATATTTAGTAATAGATCTAAAACTAAAACAAAAATGAAGATACAAATGAAAGAATAATATGTTATACGTTGTATATTGTGTGTTATATGCTCTAACAATGTTGTATCAACATAGGTGAATGAGCTTTAAACAATTAAAATAAAAATACTTATCATATGGCTCATAAAACGTGACCCAACTATGTGATGTACACATGTGACTCATATAAATAAAGTCTTTCTCAGACTAAAAATAAAAGCATAAGCCACCACCACTGCCATCTGTCACGAAGGCTGGCACCACCAAACCCCTCACAATCAGTGGGGAGGAGGGGTGGGTTGCTGTCTAGCCAACGATTGATGGGCTACCTCACCAATGCCTGGAGGGAGAAAGGATGGGTGACAGAAAATAAAACAGACATTTCTTCAGGGTAAAGTGGAGTAAGCACACTGCACCCTGTCTCTCAGAATGAATGCAACTATAAAACCTGGACTAGCAGTGAGTTTAACAGATTTTTTTCCTCTAGTATCCCACGACCTCCTCTCAACACAGCCCCAAACTTGGAAGTGGGTACCAGTGAGGTGGGTACCAGGTCACAATAGAGAGAACTCCAGGTGAAGCCCACTGGTTCTGCTTTGATAAGTGGAAAGGGAACTTTTAACAGTAGAGACTGTGGGGGGAAACCCATGTTTTTCTCAAAAGTTTTCCTTTCTTCATTCTGTCACATCTCAGTCCTCAGGTAATCCCATGGCAATGGTGGTAGCAACAGCAGTAGCAGTGGAGGCCCACAGACCCTATATCTCTGAAGGACAGGAAACTTCCTCTGTGGTCAGAGGAGTTATAGTTCCAAGAGGGTCAGGCAAATCCATTGCTATTTTTCTCTCTCTGTCCTCCTGCTGCTTGGCCCTAGACATGGGTGTAGTCATAGGAAGTACATATTGAAGTGACGAAACTAAAATTCCAGCTTTTTGGCTGGAAGATCAAAAGAGGGAGCCCCAGGGAACCAGAGTACTAGGAAGATAGTGGAGAAGGAAGACCTCAGGAATGTGACCCCATAAAGCTGTTGATAAACTCCTGAGATCACTCCAGAACGGTACCTGTGTGGATCTGATATTAAACAGCATAACAAATACTTTGAAAACTGCACTAGACGTTCGACCAGCACACAAGCGCCAGACTAACATGACTGGCACACACATGGGACAGAGATAACAGAAAACCACAATCCAGAAAGCTGGTCATAACTTGAAGCCAGAACTAAACAAGGTTGATTGCTTGCAAAAACAAAAATACCATTCCCCATAGGGTTTAAATAAAACCCAGAGTCTCCTAACATAATATTCAAAATGTGTAGGATACAATCCAAAATTACTCATCATAAAAATAATCAGGAAAATCGCAATTCATATGGTAAAAGACAATCAACAAATGCCAACACTGAAAGGACACAGATGTTGATACTATCTGACAGTGACTTTAAATCAGCTGTTATAAAAATGCTCAAAGAAGTAATAAAATAATGAAAAGATAAAAAGTCTCAGCAAATAAATAGAAGATACGAAGAAGAACCAAGGAAATATTAACTGAAAAATACAATAATCAAAATAAAAAACTCTCTGGAGGGATTCAGTTCTGGAATAGAGATGACAAAAGAAAGAATTAGTGAACCTGAAGATAGATCAGTGGAAATTATCCAATCTGAATGCACAGAAAACAAAGAATGAGAAAAATAATTGAACAGAAGCTGTTGGAAAATACTCAAAGGTCTAACATTTGTGGGATTTGAGTTTCAGGAAAGGAAAAAGAACACAGTGCAGAAAAATAAAGAAATGATGACTTAAAACTTCCCAAATTTGTTGAAAGACACAAACACAAAGATTCAAGAAGCTAAATGAACCACAAACAGGATGAACTACACACATACCAAACCCAGAAACGTCATAATCAAATCAATGAAAATTAAAGACACAACCTTGAAAATAGCCAAAGAAAAGTGATACATGACTTGCAGGAGAACAATATTTGAAAGATTGTGATTTCTAATAAGAAACCATTGGGTCAAGAAGGAATTAGAATAACATTTTTAAAGTATTTAAAGAACAGAAGTCTCAACCCAGAATTCCATATCCAGCAAAAATATCCTTCAGAAATGAAGGAGAAATGAAGATATTCTCAGATAAGAGAAACTATGAGAATTTATTGCTAGAAAACTTGTTCTAAAAGAATTACTAAACAAACTTCTTCAGACAGTAGAGAAATTATACCAGAACATGAGTAATGAAGGAAGGGGAACAGAAATTATAAATATCTAGGTGAATATAACCGACTAGTCTTCTAGGGCTCTTTAAAATATATTTGAACAATGAGAACAAAATTATAACATTGTCTGATTTTTCAATTTATGTAGACATAAGACATAAGATAACTAAAGCACAAAAGAGGGAGAGTACAGGGACCTACATGGTTGTCAAGATTTCTACATTCCATTTGAAGTAGTAAAAACTGATTCCAAGTAGACTGTGAAAAATTAAATATGTATATTGTAATTCCTAGAATAACCACTAAAATATTGTACAAAAAATAGAATAAAAATACAGATAGATTTAAAGATGAACTAAAAACATTAAACTAGTCCAAAAGAAGGCAGAAAAAAGAAACAAAGCAACAACAAAAAAAGAGAGAACAAATATTAAAACAGTAGACATAGATCCAACCATAATAATTTCATTAAATGTAAATGGTCAAAACACACCACTTAAAAGACAGAGATTGTCAGAATGACTATCTGCTCTCTACAAGAAACTCATTTCACATGTAGTAATATAAGTAGGTTAAAAGTTAAAGAATGGATAAAGGTATACTACACAAACACTAACCAAAAGAAAACTGAAGTGGCTATAATAATGTCAGACAAATTAGACTTCAGAGCAAAGAAAATTACTAGGAATAAAGACAGATCTTACAAATTGATAAAAGAGTCAATTTATCAAGAAGACATCAAAATCCTAAATGTGTATGTACCTAACAAAAAAGCTTTAAAAAAATGAAACAAAAAGTTTAAAGAACTGAAAAGAGAAATAAAAAAATCCACACATATTCTTGGGGACTTCAAAACTTCTCTTTTAGTAATTGATAGAGCAAGTAGGCAGAAAATCAACAAGGATACAGAAGATAATAAAAACACCACTTGCCAAGTGGATCCATTTGATGTTCGGAGAATGCTTCACCCAACAACAGTAGGATATACATTCCTCTTCAGTGCACATGTAACATATACCAAGATGGATCACAGAGTGGGTCAAGAACAAACCTTAACAAATTAAAAACAATTTAAATTGTATAAAGTTTATTATCTGACTTTAAAAGAATTAAATTAGAGATCAAAAATGGAAAAATAAAAGGCAAATCTCCAAATACATGGAAATAAAACAATACTTCTAAGTAACCTGAGTCAAAGAGAAGATCTCAAGGAAGATTTGAAAATATTTTGAAGTGAACAAAAAATTAAAATACAGCATAACAAAACTTGTGGGATGCAGTTAATCAATGTTTAGAGGAAAATTATAATATTAAATGTCTATATCAGAAAACTTGAATAGTAAATGTGGACCACTATCTGAAGTGCATAAAGCTTCATAGTCCTTATTGAAAGAGATGAAAGGAATTAACATTTGTTGAGCGCTTATCTTGATCCAGGTACCGTACTGAGTGCTAACACATGCTTTTTTATTTTGCCATCACGACAAATCTGGAAGGTAAATATTCTCATTTTATTCGCTTTACAAATGAGAAAACTGAGGCTCAAAAAAGCTAACTTCCCCAAAGTCACACAAATCCACTGTCAAAGCTTCTGTTTTTTAAGCTGCTCTGTAAAATAATGGCTAAATGATCAAAACACTAAATAAACAATCAAACAATGAACGGATGGAGAGAGGGATGGATGGATTCACTGACAGATGAAGGGATAAATAAAAAGATGATACTAGAGAAATTTTTTTAAAAAGTGGTTGAGCCATGATTCAAATGCACTGCATATAAAACTTGTGGGAAAATCACAACCCTCCCACCATCCAGGTGTTTCCCAAACTTAGCGCATCGTCGCAATTATCTAGAACGCTTCTTAGAGCAATGAATGCCAAGCTTCCTCCTAGGGGAGCTCAGTTTTGTGGGTCTATGGAAGAAAATGAGAATCTGTGTTTTGATCAAACTACCCAGATGGCATTTATGCCAAGGAAAATTGTGGAGAGGCCATAGTATACCATATTCACAATAAAGATGTCAGGGCTGCCTCAGTCTTCTGGGGAATTATTTCAGATCACAATACAGAAAAATGCACCAAACCCCATGCAGCGGAAATTTTGTTATATGATTAATGTAGCAATACGAATGGAGGTGGTTGAATAAACAGCAGATAAACTGTGCTATGTCTGCGAAGGTGTGAATCTCTGCCAAGACAGTGAATCAGTTGTGAGAAGGCAGAGGTCAAGATAAGGTCATTTGCTTGGGAATCTCAGGGCCTCTGTGTCTGAGCCTGGCAGAACTCCCTCAAGATATCTTTCATTACTTCATTCAACAAATATTTTTGGAAAATGTGATAATTTCAATTTTCCTGAGGCATAGATTTGAATATTTTTTGGTGGTCATTCAGAGTGAGCATTATTTTTACAAGAAACCTAGCCAACTACCCAGAATTTGCCTTTCTCCACTCTTTATGACTTACATCATGAATTTTGTGAAATAATACTAATTTTGTGTCATGATGTAATCCCCCCCAAAAAATTCTATCGCCAAAGTTAAAATGTGGCTTACTCACATTGTGAGAATATGAGCAAAAAGCCCCATGAAGTGTGATTTGGAAGCGAACGTAAATCTTTTTGCTCATTTTCCAATTATATATTTCCAAATCACAAATTTCCTTACCTGTGAAAAGTCTTGGGTTTGATGCCTCAGGAATAATGAAAGTCTACAGAATATTACGTCATTTACTTCTACCATTACACCTAAAATGACACACATAAAGAGACACACGTGGAAATATCATCCAGAATTTGAGGGAAAAACCACGACTATTCAATATATATTTTAAAAGTTTAATCATTAAAACTGCATTAATTTCATTAGTTTTATTTGATTACTTTCCACTTACCTTTGAATCTAATGGTCCAGCAACAAATATTGTGTTCAGTAGAGAAAATTGGGTCTGATCTAACAGGAAGAGTTAATACGCAATATTAAGAGATAATGAGTGACCACATTACATTATATTCTTCAATAAGTGTCCTGACAATGGCAGGGGTCATTCTTTACTCACTTATTAATGATTCAATTCCTGCAATATAGACCATGTCCTCGAGATGTCCATTAACTAGCCCAATAAGATCTCACAGATTTAGAGCTTTTTATGTGCTTTCACCCATTAGAGGAGAGAAGAAAAACAGATCACATCATAGCTTCTCGAAACTTGTTACAGCATACTTTAATCTCAGGGCAATAAATATTTAGCATGTACTAAAATATTTTTCCTTTCGAGTTGATAAAAGGCATCATTAATCAATCATATCTCTCTTTCCAATGCTCACTCCAGGAAGCCACTATTAATCCAAGAAATTATCAAAGAAGAATTCCACTTGCCAAATCTGCTAACTTTGGGAAGAACGAAGTCTGAGGAGGAGGAGTTATGATGTGGATCAAACACAAAGGAGAAAGAATACCACGACACAACTACTAAAATGTTTCAAATTAAAAAGACTTATAGTACCAATGTCGGCAAAGATGTAGAGCGATCAGAGCTCTCATTCATTGATGGTAGAGTGTAAACTGGTTCTCCCACTTTGGAAAACTGCTTGGCAATAAAAGCTATGCATATACTTACTCTATGTTCTGGTAATTTCACTCCTTGGTATACAGGCAAGAGAAATCATTGTATATGCCTACAAAAAAAAAGGAGAGACTTGTACATGAATACTCAGAATGACTTTATTCATAATAGTCAAATGTACAATTACACAAGAATAGATAAATAAATTGTGATAGTTCATACAGTAGAATATAACAGCAAAAAATTATAACACGCTACTGCAAGATGCAACAACATAGATGAATATCAAAGTATTACATCCTATGGGATTCTATTTACATAAAGTTCAGGGAACTTTTTCTGGGGTGATGATAATTTTCTAAATCTTGATCTGGGTGGTGGTTACATTGGTATATACATATGTAAAAATTCTCCCAGCCGTACACTTAAGATTGGCACGCCTTATGTTAATTATTCCTCAATAACAAATAAATGCTAACAGAAAATAGAGAAAGAGTAGGATGTGCTTGGGGTTGGAGATGACTTAGGAAGCTCAGAAAAATAAAAATCTTTTCTTCTGCTTGGTTCCTATTGCTGGCTTTTGCTGTGCACTCCTGTAGCTCCTTTGTAGCTGTGTGTTAAGGGACTGGGGCCTCTTTTTTGGAAAAAAGTTTTCTGTCCTTAGAAATTGTAACAGAATTAATTTGGGGCTAGAGGAAGCAGACTAGACCAGGGATATGAATCAGCTTTTTGAGGAACAAAAGTAGCCCAATCTAGAAACAAGGAAGAATACCCCTGAGGCACCAAGGCCAACACTCTCCTTGTTATTAAGAATGTTCCTGGAGCCCGTGGAGGAATCTTGTGAGCTTGTCTCAGAGACCTAGAGGGGACATCCTCAGAAACAGCAGCTGGTAAGGATTTGGGTCTTCGGGTTCCAGTAATCTCTCACTCTCTCTCTCTCTTTTTATCAAGAACACAACCAATGCAATTCTTCTTCTCAAGGCTTTCTTTTGCCTTTTTTTTTTTTTTTTGGCTCCAAGGAACACAGGCTAGCTCAAGGAAAAAGGAAGATTATTGAATGAAGGAGAAGGACTCTCGCAGAATCTAAACAGAAAGGAGAGCCGGACACCACAGGAAACGAACTGGAAATTGGAAAGCTAATGAGAAACGGAGACAGAGATGCCCTTTCTACTCCTTTCTCTCTTTGTCTTGCCTTTCTTTGTACGCCTGGGATTCTCCCACTACAGAGCTGCCTTTTCCACATACAGGTCTTTTGGCTCAAAATGACCGTGTTTAAACGGGCAGCCACGTGGCAACTTCAACCCCTGAGCGTGGTTCTTCACATCTAAACAGTTAACTCTCTGTCACAAAAGTAGGTCCAATTACTTATGGACCATGGAACTCTTTTAAGCTTTCAAGATCTGGATGTTGAGCTAATTCCCAGGGGCTTCTGAATCAAGATACTAGAATGAACGCAGCATAAAATTTCACAAACTCACATACAAATGCCATTAAAGCAAATATATATCTATATACATTTTAAAACATGCAAACATTTTATGCATATAGACAAAAACCTACACACAAATGTCTGCATACAGACATTTTATACATACAGACAAAAACTTGCATACAAATATTTATAGCAGCTTTATCCGTAATTGCCAAAAACTGAAAGGAACCAAGATGTCCTTCAATGGGTGAATGGAAAATAAACTGTGGTGTGTCTATACGGCGGACTACTACTCAGTGATAAAAAGGATTTTTTATTTGTGTATCAAGCTGCCCCAAAATATGGATGAATCTTAAATGCATATTACTAAGTGAAAGAAGCCAATCTGAGAAGACTACATACTGTATGATTCCATTTATACGACATTCTGGAAAACTCTAGAGACAGTAAATAGATCAGTGGTAGCCAGGAGCTTGGGTAGAAGAGAGGTTGAGTAGGTGAAGCACAAGGGATTTTTTTAGAATGGGAACTATTCTGTATGATGCTATAACAGTAGATAACATGACTGTATGAATTTGTCGAAACCTATAGAACTTTACAGTACAAAGAGTGAGACTTCATATATGCATACTAAAAAAAAATCATTTAGGAGGTTTAGGATCCTAGGAATGGAATGCAGACTCCTTTTGTGACAAAAGAATCTTACTCTGTTTCAAATGTATGAAATAACCTCCTTGAAGGAGATGGGGAAAAATGTGCTGAGCTAAGTTACTTTGGAAACGAGTAGAGACTATAAGGCTAAAGGTGAACGGCACCGTAGATTTGTGCTGTACTCTGGTTAATACACTTATCTCCCATGGAGATACAGTTAACAGTTCTGAAACCACTGTACCCATATACTTAAATTTTACAATTAAATAAATGGATGTGGATGGTAGGAGGCAGGTATAGATACAGACATGCAAGAGGAGGCTAGAATGATCCATGTAGCAATCGATTGGAGTTGGAATCATTTAGTATGAACTCATATTACCTTAATATAGACAGAGATGGATACATATAGAAATATTTATAGATAAACGTGTATACAAGGTTTAGTATGCACACATATATTTCCTTGGTCTGTCAGCTGGCAAGGCCTAGGAGCAACAAACCCCAGTAACACTAAAGATACCAAGCAACCCAGATCATACTTTCTAATACCATTCTGGAATAAAAGAAATCTGGGAATCTTTGGAGAAATTACTGATTCTATAACTAAGACAGAGAATACACAAGATGAGCCTGGAGCATCTTGTGGTGCCAGAGAGCAAGTAAATTCTCAAAAAAGAAAAATGATCCCACGATGATGGGGACATGTCAGAGACAGGAGCCAACTGAAACAGCTCCCAGCAGTCAAAGGTACAGCACTTTGAGCAACAAAATAAGTAATGTAGCTTCGGATTATAACCCAAAGGACAAAATAAATATTCACGAGGGAGGCCATGCTGACATAAATAAATGATAGAATAAATAAATAAATGAGGAAGAATAGACAAAGCTTTCTGTGCAGAATTCCAAATAATTTATGCAGATTTTCCTTCCTCAAGGAGATGGAGAATAACTCCTCACTCCTTAAGCGTCCTCTGTGCATGATGACTTCCTTCCTAAGAGGACAGTATCAAGAAGGGAAAAAAGAGTACCTTTACAGTGGGGAAATCCGACAGACACTACCTCAGTCAGGAGGTGAAGGTCAGCATCAATACCGATATGTCTTATTGATAGTATGTACCCCTGATATGATGTGATGAGAATGTCCCTTCTATCTCTGTGGTCTTCCTTCCAAACACCTATCACCTCATCTACTTATGAGAAAAATATCAGACAAATCCCAACTGAAGAACATTCTATAAAAGTATCTGACCAGGACTACTCAAAACAATCAAGGTCACCAAAAACAAGAAATGTCTGGGGAACTGTCACAGCCAAGAGGAGCCTAAGGAGACATGATGGTTAAATGTAACATGGTATTTTGGACGGGATCCTGGAAGAGAAAAACGACATGGGTAAAAACTAAGGAAATCTGAATAAAATAAGGGTTTTAGCTATTTAACAATTTATCGATATTAGTTCATTAGTTGTAACAAATGTACCATACTAATATAAAATGTTAACAATAGGGGGAACTGAGGGTAGGGTTTATAGGATTTTCTGTACCTTCTTTGCAAATTTTCCCTCAATCTGAAACTACAATACCCTATTCTGGGTACAGTAATGCTCAAATCACTACAAGGTTTAAGACACAGTCCAAGAACTCCAGGGAGCAGGGGACACACATGCACACAACTGGAGTACGTTGCACTGATGGTACCAATGTGTCAACCCTGCCTGATTCCATCTATTTTGTCTTGTGACCTCACAATTCTTTTCAGAGTTTATTTCCCAATGCCTTAAATGGGCTGACCTTGAGACTTTCTTGGGCCGATAGAATTCACTGGATTTGACGGTGTGCCCCTTCTGAGCCTAGGCCTCAAGAGGCTATGAGAGTTTCTGTCGCCCTTCTGCCTTCACTCTGATAATACGCCCAGGATGGCCTGCTGGAAGCTGAGAGGTGTGGGGAGCACAGGTCAGTCACCCCAGTGACCCCAGCCACAAATGTGAGTGACGCCAGCCGAGCCAACCTCCCCAGATGCATGCTGAATAAATGATTATTGTCGTAGGCCATAATACAGATTCCACTGATAACAGCTTCCCATATCCCACTGTCACAGAAGATGGCAGGAAAACAACTCCAAATTCTAAACTCTTTCTCCCTCACCGTATTTAATTTGTTGCCTTGGTTTCACAAGGTTCCAGCTAGTTCTCTCTGGCAAATGTGTGGGTGGCAAAAGCTGCAAAGGGTGGTGGCAGTTGAAATCTCTTGCCCTTAAATAGCTGTCAGCTCAAAACTATAAACAGTAAATACCGTGAAGCCTGTCTCAAACCGCAGCCCAGGGGAGCCGCGGAAACTGGATGCCTCCTAGAAATGATCTTTAAGTAAAGGTTGAAAACAACAGCCTTGGGGATAGTTTGAAACGGTGGCTCAAGACAGAGTCGTGTGACGGGAAGCATTGCCAGTCTGGGCTTCCTGGGTCGCCTGTTCGGAGACACATAAGGAAAAAGAAAGCTTCGGAGTCCATCTCGGTGTTCACAGAGAGGCTCGGATAACCCAAAGTACTTGAAAATGTCCAGGTAAATCCTCTATTTGTGGGTGCATTAATCAGACTTTAAAAGATGATAGGCCACGTGAAAAGCAGAACTTTTTCTCAAAGCCTCCATTCATTTCAGGAGCAGCCTGCGCCACGCGCCCGGCAATAAACCCTTCGCTCTTTCCGGGGCAAGCGCCGTGCCTGGGGCGCGTGTCATCCTGGGTGTTGAAAGCTACCCAAGCGGACAGTGAAGTCCTCTTGAAGTCCCCTGACAGGAGGTGGCTAGCGGCTCTGCTTGGCAGTTTGGGAATTACTTACTCTGCAGAGAGGGGCCTTTTGAGACCAGAGCAGCCAAGCGCAGGAGAGGGGACATGGGGACCTTGCGGTCTCGGGGGCAACATCCTGCAGCCCGAGGCAGAATGGGCGCCGGGTCCTGTTTCCCGGAGCCACCGTTGCGCAGGCTGGACGGGAATGGGGCTGGCCGGCTTGGAGAGCATCCACGCTTCCTGTGGTCAGAGCCGGCCCAGAGCGTGCTGGGGAGACAGACAGGTTTTCCGTAAACACGGCTCCTGCTCAAAGCGCTTCGGGGCTGGCTGCCCAGAGGGCGGACATTCCTAGAAATGGTGCAGACGACGGCCGCTCCTTCCAGGCCACCGCCCCAGCAGCCCAGCAGAGCAACCGCAGACCTTTATTTTCCTTCTTCACTAAACAATCGCGCGCCCCGGGTTAACTCACCGGATCCCCCACTCCGCAGTCGCCGCCGGCGGGGCCCTGTGCGCGCAGAGAGCACCTGTCACCGCGCAGGCGCTTCCTCTGCCTCGCCTTCGCCGGCCTCAGAGGGCCACCACCTCTTCCAGCTTCCGCTCGCCAAGAAGCGCTGCTGATGCTCTCAGGCACCTGCGTGTCTCAGCACCTGGCGAGGACTTCTTATTCTGTGGAATCGCTGCCAAGGGGCCCCCTTAGGCCTGTCCTGGGCCCCCGACCCCACCGGACATTTACAGGTCGCTTACAGACTAGAACAACATGGCATCGTGCTAACAATTCCTGATGTGAACTTGTCCATTTCTTATTAAAATGCTCGAGTTCATACAAAGATCGCATTTCGTTGTCACATTTGCTGTCTGTAGATTTCGTCCGCATGGCCTTGCAGACTTCTACCTCTCACTGGAGAGATGGGGGGAAAAGCATCCTTAGAGAGAGACAGGCTGGACGTCTGCACAGATGTGAAGCTGACTCGGCTCGAAGCTGTCCTCCGACGCTCATGCCTCCGTTTTTTCATCTATCAAATGTGACTCTGATAATGCCTGTTTTCGGTAGTACCTGGTTTTTGTTTTAAAAAACTATGATCCCTATTAAGTGCTTAGCTCAAGGTGTGGCACATAGTAAGTAGTCAAGGTTAGTTAGCTATTATTATATTGTTATTTCTATAAATACTGCCGCAACTATTAAAACCTTTCCTTTGAGTTAGCTCTTAATTGGTGGGCTACATAAGACCTTTTCAGAAGTAGTTTAAAGCATCTTGTTATAAGGCAAAGCCTCTTGGTTTTCATATTTTTCTGACTAAATACATACAAGAGAAGCTGAAACACCAAAATGACAAATTAAAGCAAAGATATGCAGTAAAAGAAAAACAAAGGCGGGATGGTCACCTTCGATATCAAATAGAGCAAAAACATTTTTGTGTTCATTAAAGACACTCTCTAAACTGCAGATGTAACAGCAGAAAACATACAAAGATACAAACAATTTTGTGTTCATAATTTTGTAAACTTTTTCTTAAAAATGACTCTGAAAATTGTATAAAATTCTGGCCTCACAAACCTAAATCTGCCCCTAAAAATATATAAAGCAAAAATTGTTAGAAGTATAAGGAAGTTAAATAAACTAAGCTTTCATATATTTGACTAGAAAACAGGTGTAGGCTGGAAGGTGCTCATGACGTGTCATGTAGAAAACAGAACACATAACAGTTTTTAATATAGGTGTCCTGAGATCAAAAACGTTTGCAAAACAGTCAGACCAGTTCCCCTTGGAGATTCCCCTTTAAAATCTTAATTAATTTGCATATTAAAGGCTCTGAGAAATTCAAGGACTGAGTTTAACTCTTAAACGTGGTGTTTTCCACTGCTTTTATCTGAGCATGGACCACTCTTTTTCACGACGCCCATATTAAATTTCTTTTGAACAATCTAATAGACAAATTTTTGGTGTAAGCATTCTCCTTAAAATCAGATAAACAAAAGAGGATAGCTCTATCAGTCATACATATATTATATAATTATATAAATACTATATAAAAGGCTACTGGAAAGAATATCAATTATCATTTCTACAGATGACAGTTGTCTCCTTAGACTGCTCGAGATAATTGAAAAAAATTAGAACCATCATAAAATGTTAGCATATGGAAAAGATAAATATTAAAAACCAAGACTTCATATATGATGTCTATAACGTCTTAGAAAATATACAAATAAAAATACTTTATTCACAGTAGTAACTCCCTAGAAACACCTTCAGATTTGGCTCATGCCGCCTTCTCTGGAAGACTCTGCCTACCTGCCTGCCCCATCCCCAGCAACCCTCCATCCCACTGTGCCTCCTTCTTTACGGAGCTCATCTCACTGGCCTGCAATTGTCTACTTGCCTGGTGATTTTCCTCACCGTATCTCCTCCTGAGCAGGGAGTATGCTTTCTCCTCTTAGCATCACTGATATATGGCACAGTGGCTGGTTAAAAGGTGCTCAACAAATGTCTATCCATTTAATTAACTCATCAGTTATTTGAGCCTGACAAAAATGTAAATATCCATCTCTTTCAGGTAAACTTCCTTGACTTGGTCTTTTTATCTGTTACCTATCTTCACTGTTTGAATTTTACTTTCCTATGATGTAATATTTTTACATTTAAAATGTCTCCTCCTTTAAAGTCATGAGGGGTTAGATTTTAGATTGAATGGAAATTACTGCCTTATTTTTTGAGATTTAGAAACTTTAAAAAATCAGTTAAGGAATTAGCAGTTTGAAAGTCTGAAAAACGAGACTCTCTCAAAGTTTTCTGTGTCACCGTGGAGCAGGGCTCATCCAGGTTGCTTGTAACTGACCTGGAACGCCAGGTTCCCTCGCCCAGGTCTCCAGGTCTGTCAGGGGAAGAGCTGCGCCCACTTCAGTTTCCAGCAGGCCCTGGGTCTTCCATGTCTCCAGGCTCGAGGCTGCTGGCATTTCTCAGCCTCCCCCCAGATAGCTGGCATCTGGGCTCAGATCGAGTGACACCCAAGCCCGAGTATTAATCCCCAGCCCACCAGGTCACTGGCACTCTCATTTCGCTTCAAAGAGATGGCAGCAAGGAAACGGGATCCCACTTCTGAAGCAGAGCCCAGAGCGCTCAGGCCCAAACACACAGTGACAGGAACCTGTGACCTGCTGGTCTTCTGCCCACAGTCCCAGCCTGCCCAAGTGACTGTCTGGTGTCTGCCCAAGGCTTTGACTCAACAGGAGCACACGGCCAGGGGAGCTGTGTCTTTTGGTTACTAATGGAACAGAACTGGGCAAATACGTAAACTGGGCACTTTAGAAGGTGATGCCATCACCTCAAAAATCAAACTTTGCTTCTGGTTGTAGGTACACTGAACTCAAGGGGTTTGTCTTGTTTTGCTGTACGTTGTTTTGTTTGGGTAGGTATTTTGCACCAAGTCAGTACATTTCAACCTAGAATTTAAAAGGGATTTAAAAATAATGGAAACTATAATGCCCCCATTTTGTAGAAGAGGAAATGGACTCACTCCAGGCCACTGAGCTTAGACATTAATGACTAGGAACTGAGCTGGGTGCCGCCATCGTCCATTCTGTAGTCTGTCTTGTAATTTGCCTCCTACATGAACAAGGAGCAGAGCATTGGGCAGGGTCTTCCTTGATAAATAGTGACTGGGAAATGTTAATACATTTTCTTTTTTCTAAAGGTAATATCTTACATTCTTACCATGGGTCTTAGCTTCTAATAAATATACAATTAGAGAAAAAAAAACTTCAAGGTGAATGTTGCATATTTTAGTTGTGGGTCCTTCTAGTTGTGGCATGTGAGACGCCACCTCAGCATGGCCTGATGAGTGGTACCATGTCCACGCCCAGGATTCAAACCAGTGAAACCCTGGGCCGCCAAAGCAGAGTGCACGAACTTAACCACTCGGCCACAGGGCCGGCCCCTATTAAGTATGTTTAAAGGGCTAATAATTCCATTTTCACTACAAGTAATTTGAAAACCAACCTACCTATTTGCATGAATTCGGTGATTCCCTCTGAACCTTCAGAGTATATACTTTAACCAAATCATAGCAGGATACATCATCTGGGAAGGGTCATGTATTGATCAAACAGCTTGTGATTTTTAAGCTCTACAAATGTTTCATATCTCACCTACTTGTTTATTCAAATTAAATCATTCTTTCCTTGAGAGTAGGGGCCTAATAATAGTTTGTTGAATGAATGCACGAAAGATATGGGAAGTGCAGTGAGAGCAAAGTATACAGTTTACGTTCAAACGTTACAACGGGAGCAGCTGAAAGCCCATGACGGAAAGGAAAATGAGGATGAGGGCCAGAGGCAGAAGCCCTCACTGTGCAGCTCAGGCAGATGTCTGTCGATGGGCGCTGAGAGGAGTGTGTAGTGAGATAGTCAGGCGTAGAGACGCACTCTGTGCCAGCTCAGAGGGGTGAGTGGATACAGATCCCCTGGGGCATTTGCCAACTCTCCCCTCATGCACTTTCAGGACGCCATAATTGGCCAGTGGCTACTAGAAAAAGTCCCTGAGAATAGTTACAATGGGCAAAAAACTTCGGGCTAAAGGAAGCCTGGATGGATTTGCTGTTTTGCCTTATATTGTATATCATAGAAAGAACTAGGAGATGATACTATTTCTGGAGAGCCAAGATTTAGCTCTTTTTAGTTTTTTAGGCAAGTAATTATCAAGAGAGCATAGCCTTTTTATTGTTCTAACTCCAGTGAAGCAGATGCCCCTGCTATGATCTCTGGAGGCTGTGCCGGCTGAGGCTCAGTGTGGCAAATCCCAGTGAATCCTCCCATTGTCATAACCTCTGCCCGTCCCTCAGCCCCTCTGCCACTTCCTGGCCCTTCACCCTCCCTCACACATGCACACTCTCAAAACAGCTTCTCAGCACAGCTCCAACACTGAACAGGAAGCTTGTCCAAACTAAGAAACCAAGATCTTGTCTTGCATTCCTTCCTGGAGAAAAAGTTCCAAACCTTTTTTAGGAAGGCAGAGCTTGTATCCCATCCAGATGTACATATTAGTCTAGAAAGACAGATACCAGGCACCTGCTCCTAATGGCTTGCACGGACTTTCTATAGTGTTTTTCCTCGTTACTTTTTCCATTTGGATCTGTGTTTGATGAAAATGTTCGCACAATCCCTTAACGTTACTATCAAACAAGCATGTGAGAAATAAAGATTTTTGATATATGTATATGTATAGCTTAAAATGATATGTCAAGCTTAAAAATGAACCATTTGGAGATGCATTTTTGCTTGATAAATGGTTCATAGAAGAGCCCACATTGTACAGGGAGTCCACCCAGTAGAATCACCTAAGAATTCAATGACAGAGTAAACGGAGACAAGGTTGATGAGGTTGACACAGAATTCCCACCCCAACTACAATCAGGGCAATCTCTCCATCCTACATTCAGTCTCAGGCTGTCATCTGAAGGGACTTCAGAAGGGACCTTCCTATGGAGAATGTCAAAGGGTAGAAATGAAGGGCATCCCCTAACTCTTGGATCATTGACTTAAAATGGTGGGTTTGACTCGGGGAAAAATGGCAAGAACAAAATAGCATCCATCACCATCAGGGCAGGCAGGGTTTGTGGTGACAAATCAAGAGCGGGGATGCCTACTGGGTGAGCAATCATTCCAGCGGGATGCAAGGACTCAGGAAGCCAGGACGTAAGGAACCAGATGGTGAGCTCATGGCGTGTCCTAAGGAGTGCCAAAGGATGCTGCTTCTGCCGTCGAGTCCAAAAGCTAAGTGTGGACACAGAAAGATGAAAAGACCAGGAGGCCCAGGAAGCAAGGCCCTACAGAGGCAAAGCAGGATATGAGGTACAAAGGAAAGATGGAAAAGAGAGTTGAACACAGCAGCATGAATGCACAGGACTAAGAAGCCGGGTGCATGGCACTTGGGGTATTTGGTCTGGTTTAAAGTCACAGTCTTATGGCAAAAAGGTGGTCCATCAGCCTCCATCCCAAATTTCCATCTATTCTTGCCCAACTGGTATCAAATAGGAGGATGGGGTGCCTTCAGGCTGTCAAGGACTACTTTGGAATTGTAAAGGGACACCAGGCTTTGGGTTGTGGTCCAGAACCAGATGTCAGCAAGGAAGCTGCTAATACAAAATCTGAGCAAGTGAGAGAGAAAACCAGGGTCCAGGGCTCAAAACCAGGATAAGAGAGGAAAGCGAGAGGACTAGGACGAACTCACGTGGTTAATATGCAGCTGCACTGGGTTCTATAGAAGAGAGGAAGCATCCCTTTCCGGGATATTGTGGACGACTCTTTCCCTTTTAACTCTTGCTCTTCTTTTGGTTAGCATGTCACTCTCCTCTGGCTAATGCTACCTTTCATGCCTTCTGTCTCACTTTGCTTTATGGGTTCCAATTCCCCTACGGGAGCCTCGTCTTTTAATTTTCTCCAGAGCTCAATTCTAGGCCTGCTACTACTTTTGTCACTCTGTATGCAGTCTGTGGGTGATTTCATCCTTATACTTACCTTCCATTCCTAGTGATTTCCACATTTGTGTCTTCATGCCAGACCACTGTACCAAACTCTACATTGGCATGTCAATTTACTACGGATGCCAGTGGTTACCTCCTAATTAACATATTCAAAATCAAACCCATCATTTCTACTCTGCAGTTGTTATCCCTTCTATATTCCTCATCTCAAGTGGCCACATCTCAACCCATCCATTTGTTCAAGTCAGAAATCTAGCACTCATCCTTCGTTCCTCCCTCTTCCCTAGCTCCTAGATCCAACCAGTGTCCATCTCTTTCCATTCTTCCTATGTCCATTCCACCTTCTTCCTAAATCCCTTAAGAATCCCCTCTGCTATCATTTAGTTTGTATTTCCTGGGCTTTTTTCTACCAGTCTACCTACCTCTAATGCTGCCCTTCTCCAATTTATCCCCACTCTGCCATCTAAATGACTTTGCAGATATGAAAGTTATCTTGCTACTCATCTGGTCAAAATTTTGAATGACTTTGTATCACCCATAGGATAAAACACAAACTCTTTTGCAACAAACTCAGGACCCTGCAGGATCCAGGTTCTACAACTTGCCTTAGCTTCCCCTACACCCCCAACCCCACCCCAGCACGTAACTTTGTCAAACTCTGTGACTCTTAGGAGATAAATTTCCCATGCTTTCAAACCCATATCTTCTACTCTGCTGCTCTGCTTGGCTGGATTACCTTCCCCCACTTCATCCCCTGACAAACCCATCAGCCAGGACCAGCTACATAATTTGCCAGGCCCAATGAAAAATGAAAATATGGACTTCTTGGTAAAAAATTATTAAGAATTTCAAGATGGCCAACAGTAGAGCATTAAACCAAGCACAAGGCCCTTCTAAGCACAGGGCTTGGGCAGTATCACAGGCCCATGAGTTTGGCCCTGTCCTCAGCTCCATTATCTCTTCTTCGGAAACATTTCCCATTGTCTTTCTAAAAGATTTAGATTTCTTCTCTGTTCTCATTCCACAGACATCTCCATTTTAACACTCACCCTGCGGTGTTATCATTTTTGGCGAGGGTCTTTCCTCACTGGGCTGGAAGTTCCTGAGAACAGAAACTGGACCTCGGTTAATGTTGTATATTCAGCATCCAGCACAGCACTTGGTACACAGTAGGTCCTCAGGATGGATTCCTTGACTAATGAATGAGCTACGCAGCTTCTGTAACTTGTTTTCTGTGGGATGCTATTGTTATCTCTTTGTTTTGTTTCATTTTACACTCATTGATTTGGTTGGTTGGTTGGTTGGTTGGTTGGTTGGTTGGTTTTCGGAACATCTCTAGAAGACTGTAGGTACCACAATGGCTCAGTATTTCTAGAATTTCAAGAGTTAAGTACTTAAAGGGCCCATCCCTATAGCACAGAATATTTTTATCATCATTTAAACATGGACATTGAAAAGAAAATTAAATGACAGGTAATAAATCCTCTTTCATTTACATTTCCCTTTATGGGTTTGATACATGCATTAAAAGTTGTATTTTGGGGATAGTTTGAAAATGTATTGTGCTTCAAACAAAGTCATGCTACTGCAATAAATTCAGAAGGAGGCTAAACTTTTCAGCTTTTCTTTTGCAGACCAATATTATCCTCAAGATTGGTGCTCTTGAATTCTTCCCTCCCCCACCCTCCAAGTACTATTTCTTCAAAACCTGCTTCCCTCAGAGGGTGCAGATACAGAAGACAAATGCAGAGGCCTCTTGTTGAAGCAGAAGTCAGATTGGGTTGGGCAGAGTGTTTGTTCCTCAATTCTAGCTCCTCTTGCCATCTCCCAAGCAGGTGGTCCTGAAGATGGAAGGGGATATTTTATATATATGTATGCGTACATGAGTATGTATACACTTTTGATACATTTTTTTGACTTTTGATAACAATCTTTTCAAGACCGAACACAGCAGTCTACTCCACCATACTCCCACTTAAGGTTAATCAAGACCACTCATCTAGTCAAACTTTCCGAGGAGAAAATCAGGTTATTACTGTGTGACATTCCTAAACCACAAAGTTAGGTAGGCATAGAAGCAGGCTTAGTCATCAAAGGGTCTGACATCTAGGTTTCATGCTACCTATCCAGCTATCGAATTTTCATGATATTTGACAGGTTCCATGGAAGACAAGCTGTTTAATCTCAAAAGTCTCTAAGTCTGGCAAAAGCCTTTAAAGGGCTTTACAGATGCTAATGCAGACTCTCTCCCAGTGATGGCACATTCAGAAATCCATCTGAAAACAATCATCCAAAACAAGGACTAAATATCCATTACATAGTTATTTACATTAGCCTAATATGGTAAACAAATGTTCAACACTGTCGAATTATTAGGTAGATTGCAAGTGATGAAATTCCATTTGATAGACTATCGTGCAGCTATTAAAACTGGTGTTTACAAAGCATTTTTTAAAGCTTGGGAAGATGTTTACATTATAATGCTGAGTGAATTATGAGGCTTCAGCAATGTATGTGCACATGAGCTCAGCCACTTCTTAACATGTATAAAGAAATGAGGATAAAAAATGTAAATTTTAACTGTGATTTTTTTTCTCTGGGATTATAGGTGATTTTTTTCTTTTTACTTTTCTACTGTCTGAAGCTTTTTTCCAGTAAGCATACATAACTTTTATAATAAGAAAAATATAAGACATTTCTTTTAAAGATGACAGTCCCAAGGTGGCACTTGACCTCACTGTGGTCCTTTCATGCATAAACCAACATGACATTGAGAACAGAGGGGCTCCGAGCCATCGCAACAAGATATATGGGCCAGCTAGAACCAGAGTTAAGAAAATTCACAGGGAAACTTGAAACCATGAAGCCAAATTTGCAGAATGACAAAATGGAGATTACTGTTTGTGAAAAGTGAAAAAACTTGTCGTGGATTTCCCGTGACAATTTTGTTATGCTGCTTTCTAGAAGCCAGGAGAAGGATCGCTTCTTTGTTTAACAGAAAGGGGTGAGGAGAACTCAGAGGCTAAGTCTGTGATAAAATTCAATATTTCAATATGGCCAAACACACAGCGAAGAAATAAAATATGGTTAACTTTTTGGTTGCAAGTTTCAGAGACGCGTTGACGTTAGTTCAACTACAAGGACCATTTATTAAGGACACACATGGAATAATAATGGAGAGACAGTCTCATGGAGGGCGACAAAGGGGAGAGTGGGTAACCAGGAGCTACAATTAGAGCAAGTTTCATGGGCACTTGACCTGAAACGTCCTTGAGTCTAAGGATGTTCCAAAGACTTCAATAGCATGAGTCCACCCCTTGGTGCTAGTGTTCCTGTATTCATACAGCTCAGACCCTCTGCGCATCTGTTTTTTCCTGCTCTGGCATCACCTGCCTCTATACCTTCTCCTCTATCTATTTTCTGTACTGCGTGTCTTCTGCCTCTGTCCCTGATCGCTTCCATTTCATACGGTTCATCATGGCCGCCCTAAATTCATTCCCTCTCCTACATGGCATTCTGTGAGCTTCAACTCTCATGGAAGAGAAGCCAACTGCCTCATTCTCTCTGTATCCCCAGTTCAAGAAAGATTTGAAGTGTCTCAGCTCTTCTATTTACAGGAAACCCCTTTATAAGCCCCTGATAAGCCCGTGTAATAGCCGCTCTGGGTTCACATCCTCTCTCCTTGTCCGTGAAACTAAATATCTACCTGGGACTGCCCACTGGGAAGGATTCTTGGGCTAAGTGGTTTCACTTAGAGGAAAGGGGAGAAAAAAGGTTATAACATAGGGATGGCACCTAAGGCTCCATGCCTAAAATTTTATGAGTAGTCATTGACTGAGGAGGAGTTCTGTTTGCCTGATGATCATTTAGGGTAAAGCATCTTGACTCTGGAAGGTTGATGTGTCTGCCTCAGGTCACATCACCATCAAGCCCACACAACAGGGTGGCTGTCTAAACTAGTTTGCTCCTATTTGCTACCAAATATTTAGCAAATATTTTTATGTAAAGAAAAAAAAAGATATGTGATTTACATATTTAGCTAGGAACCAGCCCACGTTCCTGATCCTTTATTGTGTTTCACGCAGACATACTCGTCCCTGAGTTAATCATCTTAACGAAAGGAATGGTGACAGGTCAGCTGCTATAGATTTTTTAAGCACAATTTTACCTAAACACAAGTTATGTTAGTTACTTAAGACATTGATGCCTATTTATTTAGAACCCAAAATAAAATAACACGCATCCTCCTTCTCATCCTCACTACTATTTGGATTGCTTTGGACAAAGCTATAAGCAAAAAAGAGTGGGAATCCTGCTCTTGGTATCTAGGTGTGTTTGTTGAACTGAGAGTCTGGGATGAAAACAATTGAAAGGAAAAAATGGCTTTAATAGGAAGGCCAATGTGAATTTTGCAAAAGAAGTGTTCCCCCATGGCCCTTTACACGGCAGGATCAGCTGCCTTCAGTGCCCACAGCCCCTATTATTCCATTACTTTCATGGCCTGGCAAAGAAATATTCATATAGTAGTTTGATGCTTAAGGATTAGAGAGAAGGAATGTCACACTTAGCAACGTGTCCTACACCAGGCACGATATTACATGCCTCTCTCACACATTATCTCATTTAAATCTCACAAAAATGCTGGGAGTTAGGTGTGATGATGGCAGAGTCTCAGGAAACCCGGCTTAGAGGGTTAGCCTTTAAAAAACCTAATCGGGTGAGCTGAGATTACACCTTTTTGCCTCAACTTGATAATTGTAGATTAATTGTAATTATCTGGATTAATACTAGATATTACAACTCTCGTGTCCTCACAATAGAGTTGTCATCAACAGGAATGACCTTTCTGGCAAAGGGAAGGAAGGCAGAAGCCTGCTGAGAAGTTTGGCGGAGGGCGTTCACCGCCACAGATGCTCAGAGCGGGGATTTCACAGACGGGAAAATACTCAAAGGGCAACAGGGGATCCGAGCTTCCCGGTTGCCTGCCTTCACTCAAAGAAGCCTCAATCTATTCCTGTCCTTGATTGCCAATTTTACTTCGGTCATTGATGCCTATTTGTTCAGAACCCCAAATAGAGTCACGAGCAGCCTAACATATTTGAGCAACGCATGATCAGTGGGGGATGTAATTCTCTTCCATTGTGGTTGCTCTCTGTCAAATGTCTACTGAGAAAAAAATAAAGCCATCTTCTTTGCACTTACGTGGTAGGAAAGGTCTTATAAAAGTCCTTGATCTTAGGAAGTAAAGAGCTAACTTCAAGGTTGAGTGCTACTTGACTTGCCCCCATTTTTCAGAAACCCTTCACTCCACAGTGTTTCCTGCACCCGTAGCAAAATGCCCCGCGCCAGAAGACAAGGCTCACATTCTCATATTTACTACCTCATTGGAATTTTGCTGTTCATTGTTTCATAGACACTTACATGGAAGTTCCCTGCCTGCTCATACCTCTCTGTTAAAGTTCAAAATGACAGGAACGGTGAATGACAAAAGTATGAATCAGCAGGGCCACCAGGGAAGGAATTAATGAGGAGCATGTGCACAGAAATGAAGAATCCTCTTAAGTCTTAGTAATGCGTAAGTTAAAGGAAACTAGCAAATTTCTGGGTCCAAGTAGATACTTAAATTCAGTGTCAAATCATGTGGGCCAAGCAGAAGAGACGTAGAGAGATGACCCCTAAGTGAATGAAAAGGAGTGAACAAGAAAACACAAGGAGAATAAAAACCTGTATATTCAGTGGCTGGTACATCCAAGTTCAGACTGAGCAGAGAGAATCAGAAGGGAGTTTTCTCGAATGTTCTGCATTGGCATGTAACATATGGGTGAGCAAGTGGTTGTCAGACTTGCGCATGCATCAGAATCAAATAGAGGACTCAGTAAAACACAGATTGCTGACCCCTACTCAGGCATTTTGATTCAGTAGCTTTTGGGTGGGACCTGAGAAGTTGCGTTTCTAGTAAGTTCTGAGCTGATGCTGATGCTTCTGGTCTGGGGACCATGTTTGAGAACCACGGGATTAACAGATGCCAAACAGCGTGTTGTCCATGAACAGTAGCCATTGTGTCTTCTTACTGTAGCCCCCTCTTGCTGTGGTCACACCTGTGCTGACCGATGGTCAAGCTGCCTATTGTAAGCCACCACGACTGCTTCTAATTTGGTGCAGTGGATTTCTTTAGCTGGGCCCTGAGGAAAGTAAACCAGGTCACGTGATCATTTTTGCTTTATATCTCCGCTGCTTCCAATAAAAAAATAAGAAACCTTGTGATAAATGATGTACATATTTAAACTTAAAATGGAAATAAGAGAAAACGTCAAAAAAAGAATGCAAATATATCAACAAAAAACTAATAGGAGTCTAAGAATAAGCATTAATTTTAGCCCTGAATTTTTAAGCACAAGGTAAAAATGGAAAAAAATGATGGGCTACGTAATTCTCAACATTTATTAAACAGACATAGAACAATTCTTCAAAGAAGATATATATTTGGGATTTTAAATAATAAAGAGGAAAGTAAATGGCAACTTAGGCAGGTGGTATCACGTGAATAATTTTTTAAAGATGGGAAGTTGAGATAAGGAGAGCATATGTAAGGGGTGGTGAGGAGGCTGACTGAGGCTAAATGAGAACTAATTTTGAAGATGCGTGAGCAAGAGTTCCAACACCCAAGTAGTGTTATGGTGGCATAATATGTTCGCTCTAGAAGACCTCAGGCCTTCATGCTTATTGCAAAATCAGACTCTGATTCCCAGAGCTAAGCAGAAACAAAGACTCTTGAACTGTGGCTGGGTGGCTAGGAAAACCAGACCAGCTTCCTGCGAGCCCTGGTATTGGGCAGCTCTACTCGTAAAGCAACAGCTGACAGTAGAACAGGGGAGCAGTCACAGGCCTGGAAAAAGGCCAGAAGGGATTCTCCGGGACCTGCACAGGGTCACCCGCCATAAAACAAGCACCAAAGCCCTTATAAAATGCCCGGGAAACACACTCTTGCTAAATAGATCCAACCCTCTGACTCTGCCCGCAGGGTTTTGTGAGGTGTCTCATGGCTCCAGTTCAAACTCCTGTCATGTCGTCAGAGTTTCCAGACTACTGGGACATTTGGCTAGGGCTGGGCGTTACATCTTCTGTCGAGGGACTCTCTCCTGCCAGGAAGGGTGGAGTGGCTGAAGTGAAAGAATCCAATCGGGTCTTTTCCATTCCACTTCTGTGGTCTCATTTAGACTCTCGTCACATCATCGCACGAATCAAAACAATCTGGAGACACGTGGTCATCCTAAGGTCTCAACATGCCTTTTGTCCCTAGTGGCATCTTTCTCAGGAAAAAGAAGACAGAAAAACAAAGTCCCCCAAGTAAACACCATTTGCTCTGGAATCATCAGGAAAGAGAAGGCAACTGAGCGATTTCTATTCCTCTCCACGCAGTTGTGGGGCACTGTTTATCCTGACTAGTAGGATAAGCATTGAAAGTCAAGGTATGGGAATCTGACTTTTCTGGCCTGGGCTTATTGTTTACTTTTGCCTCACTGTCAAAATCCATCATAAGCTTCTCTTATTATCTTTCCCATAAATACACCAGACTCTGGAAAGGAGGACATTCCTTTGGGCAGCTTAACAAGCAAATTATTTTTCAACTGCTTCATCCCTTTCCTCCCCACCCTCTTTGAATAAACATTTGGGAGACAAAATCCTGTGGCCTGGCAATTTGCAAAGACTCTCTTTGTCCTCACAAAGGCAAAACAAGAAGGACGAGGTTAATGGAGGATATGAGTTATCTTGGATAATCAGTTGAAATATCCACATCTCTAATTCAAGGCTTCCTTTGATTTATCAATGTCATATTTCACATTAAGGCCCCCAACGTCCATTTTCTTCATTTCCTTTCTAATTATTGCTTCCCAACTCAATAATTTGCTGTTATATAGTTTCTGAAGTCTTGCATCTAGTTTGTTCAGCATCTTGGAATGGGATGAGAAAAGTGGACTCTCTGTTAGAAAAAACCATTTGGACTTTACGTTCTTTTCATTTACTCTTTCTATTCTCTCCCACTTGTCAGTAAATATAGCTAGGTTAGTGGCTAAGGATGCAGGAGATGGAGAGTAAGTAGCTTTTCTGACACCATTGGGGGAAAGGTCAGAAAAAATAGAGGTTCAGGACCCAGTTTTACCCCTTATTGGGGGCAGAAACTTGTACGAGTTCCTTAACCTACAGGATTCACAGTTACCCTATTTACAAACTTTGAGCGATTTCAAAGTCTCAAAAAATTTAAAGTCTAAGGATCAAAATTAAAAATCACCTTGCTGGTTGTTGAGAGAATCAGAGAAAGTATATCACTTCTTGCTCTCCACTGTTCACCCCCACCCCCCAGTACAAGCCACTATTGTCTCTCACCTGGATTATTCAAACAACCTCCACTTCCACCCCTCTCGCACCCCAAGTCTATTCTCAGCGCAACATAAATCAGACCACGTTACATGCATCTCTTGAGGAGTAAAAGCCAGTCTTCCCATAGGATGGTCCCCATTGTCATTGCCTCTTCGACTACAGCACCTACTACTCTCTTCCTTGCTTATTCCGTTCAGCCGCACTGGCCTTCTGGTGCTCCTTGAATGTCTCAGGCATGCTCCTTCCTCAGGGCCTTCACACTGCCTAGCATGCTCTGCACCATGCCTCATGTCCTCAGCCCCCCTGATTTCAATGCAGCTCTGACAGGCTGTTCCACATATGTCACCATATCCGCCTGTTGGCTACCATGGAAATTCCTCTAAAGCCACAGAGCCCTGAGTGCAGGTACAACCTGGATCCACAGGGATTAGTGTGCCGGTGGCATCCCTAACCAGGGGAGGATGGGATTTGGTGACTAAATGTCCAACCTCCCATCTTTTGGCTGGGCTTGTACGTGGGTCCTCAGAGGGCCCCTGAGGGATTGGGCCTCAGTTGCGCACAGCAATAAATAGCTCATCAACGCAGCCTCTGTTGGCTTTCCTCACTTCTGCATCTCATTCCTCCCCACCCCTTTACTGCTGCTTTCTGGGATCATCTTTCCAATCTCCATTCTCAAAGTATATTCTTTTATGACATTCTAAGAAGAAAACCAAAAAGAAATATTCCTTGCCCCTTTTCAGTTTGATTCCCATGGAAACCTTAAAAAGGATCCTTCTGAATTTCTCGAAGTCAGACAAAAAAGTCCCCTGCTCCCTTTCCCAGTGTTGCCAGTTCTGAGAGTGGATAACCAGTGAGGCCTCTTATCAACAGCAACTTTGGAGACAAAACTCAAAACCTGTGTGCCGTGGGATAAGAGATATGTCTTTCCAAAGGTATTCATGAAATTCCTTGCAGCTCTTGTTAATTTTAAAATCAGGAAACACTATTCCCAAATCAGAAAGTACTTGCCTTGGCTCACCAGTCTGCCACCTCTTGGTGGGGCCCGGCACATGTATCACTCACCTGGAGTCTGATGTTCACTCTGTGGGCTGTTAATGAGCTGCAAAGAGACCCACAGCTCCCCTCGGCATCTCAGACATAATCTGGAAGGAGAGGGAGGATGTCGGTCTCATCATTGTTGGGAATAGTTGTTCTCTTTGAGAAGAAAATCTTCTTTGGGCTCCAACGGAATAAAGATGAAATTGTGCGTTAGTCTGCTCCAGCTGCCATAACAACATACTGCAGTCTGGGAGGCTTAAACAACAGATGTTTATTTTCTCACCATTCTGGAGGCTGGAAGTCTGAGATCACGATGTCAGCAGATTTGATTTCCTCTGAGGGCTCTCTCCTTGGCTTGCAGACAGCTGCCTTCTCGTTGTGTCCTCACGCGGTCTTTTTCCTACCCACACACATCCCTGGTAGCTCTCTGTGTGTCTGGACTTCCTCTTCTCCTAAAAACACCCGTCACACAGCATTAGGACCCTCTCTAATGAACTCCTTTGACCCGAATCACCTCTTCAGAAGCCCTATATCCAAATGCAGTCACATTCTGAGGTACTGGGGGCCAGGGCTACACACGTGGATTTTAGGGGACACAATTCAGCAATAACAAGCAGGAAGAGAAAGAGTTGTTGAACTAGATGTGGCCTTGTCTGGCTCACCCTCACTCATTCCCCATTTTACCCCCTGCCCCAAATTTCAACCTTTTCTAGAAAG
Organism: Equus przewalskii; assembly: GCF_037783145.1. Lineage (NCBI taxonomy): Eukaryota > Metazoa > Chordata > Mammalia > Perissodactyla > Equidae > Equus > Equus przewalskii. The sequence continues at coordinate 13,506,998 of NC_091834.1, read as the reverse complement.
GTTTTTCAGGATAGCTAGTGTCCCTGGACAAGCCTTTCAGCTGTGGTGTGAGGTTGACCACCCACTTTGTCCCTGTCCTGACCAGGCACCCTTTTCTTGGTCAGGCATGTAGGCACATTCCCACTGTCCCTGGTGCTGCTTCCTGTGGGTTACCTTCTGAATTGCTCTTTTCCCGTGACACATGATGCCAAAGCCACTTTGCTAGAGTAGGCAGATTCCTTGCCCCTTGGTGCCATGCCCTGGCATGCTGGCCCTAACATCTCAGAGATGGTGTATGATGTCTGCCCTGCCATTCTTGCTTCTGGCTGTGTTCTCTCTAAGATCCACTCACAGGCCTCGGACTAGCCTCCGAGATATAATCCTATTAAAAAAAAAAGATAATTCAATAATACCTTACATTTGTATAGCATTTTAGAGTTTGGTAAGAGCTTTTGTATATTCTTTATATTGTTTTTTCTTCCAACAGCCTGGGAAAGAGAGCATTTCTCGTCTCCACAGGGAAATTGAGAAGCAGAAGTTTGCCTGACATGGCTGTGGGCCAAGAGCCAGGAAATGGAGGACAGAAAACTAGAACTCAGATGCCGATTTCAGTGTTCTTTCAAAACTTGTCATTCCCCTCAAATCCCTCTTACAATATACTGCAAAATTCCTAAGTTAATTTTTATCTAAGATGCGTGAGAAACCCCCATAGAAAAGCAGTCACCAAGTGACGAGTAATTGAACAAATGCTTTCTACCTCTTTCCTTAAAATATTAGCTATAATGTATCAATTGACAATTACAGCAACTGCATTGATTCCCTTGACAACCCTGTGACTTATTGTATTTCTTTCCTAGGACCGCCATAACAAAGTCCCACCAACTGAATGGCTTAAACCAACAGAAATGTATTCTCTCACAGCTTTGGAGAATAGAATCCTAAACCAAGGTGTCAGCAGGACAGTGCCCTCTCTCTAGGCTCCAGAGAAGGATCCTTTCTTGCCTCTTCTAGTTTCCAGTCCTTGCAGGCAAGCCTTGGCTACTTTTGGCTTGTAGACACATCACTCCAACCTCTGCTCCCTCTTCACGAGGCCACCCTTTGTCTGTGTTGCTTCTCCCCGTCTTATGAGGACACCAATCATTGGATTAAGGCCTACCTATGATCTTGTGTTAACTTGATTACATCTGCAATGACTCTATTTTCAAATAAGGTCACATTCACAGGTACCATGGGTTAGGACTTGAACACTTCTTTTGTGGGGAGACAACTCAACGCACAACAAATACAGAGCTGTCATATTATCACCTGTATTCTACAGATGAGGACTCTGTGAGGCACAGATCAGGTAAGTCAGTGTTCCTCGAAGTTTAGCCCAACAATTGGCTGCATCAGAACCACTTGGAAGTTTGTTATAGTGCCAACTTCCGGGCCTCACCATGGAGCTGCAGAATCGGAATCCAGAATTTGTGAGTCTAACGAGGGCCATAGGTGGCTTATAGGCACGCTTGATTTTGGAAACCCCTAGATTAATAAAAGCCCCCAAGGATTTTGTGAATAAGTAGTAGAAGCTGAATGCAAGCCCACTCATTCAGACTTCAGGACTTTATTTCCTTAATGGACCACTTGATCTTTCATCTTCTAACCCTAGAATCTGCTTGATGATTTACCCCAAACCCTTGTGAATGTCCGTCTTCCTTGCTCAGCATTGGTGTCCTTTCCAGGACCCCTGTGCCATGTGTACAGGTCAGTGCTGTGCAGCCACACACGGAGGCCCCATTCTCTCACCAACTCCCCGCTCCACTTCCCTTCCTGAGTCCTTCCCCCCACATCACCTCATGATTCTCAGCTGCCTCATCCCCATGGAAGGAGCTAGTCCACACTCTGGTTGCTCACAGAATGTTCATATCCTTATGTTTTATACCACTTGTTCTTGAGGATTATAGCAGCTTTGTCTTAAGAAACATTGGGCAGCTTCATTTGAGATATCTCTTTCCAAGAGATGATACTGATTGTGCCATGTTCATCCTCTGTTCTAGGAAAAAATTCTACTACTACTTATAAATAATAATAGCAATAATAATAGTGATAAATATTTATTGAGTCTTCCAACACATGAGGCATCATGCCGTATCATAGTTTCTCATTAGATCTTCCTTTGAAGGGATACTGTTATCATACCTACTTTATGGATGAGCAAACTAAGTCTTAAAACCAAGGTCAGAACCTGGATTTGAACTGAGACAGTTTGACTCCATCTTGTGCTAATCTGCCTCCCTACACTGCCTGGGCAGTCCAGTCTCAACTCCTCATCCTGGATTCCAGGCCCTCCGTGGTAAGGCTCCTCCTTTCTATCTGATGCTGTCTGCACTCACCATCCACTCTTGTCTACTCAGCTGGCTTCCCCTCTACACCTTTCCACTCCCAAACACTACTCATCCCCACTTCCTGATCTTCCAAACATATTCCAGTTGGTCCCTTAGCATGTGCTGTTATTTGTTGTCATTATTTATGGGCAAGGACAAGATGGTATTCCCATCACTCATCCTACAAGGAGGGTGGTAAGCACAGAGTAACCATACGTGGAATGAATAAGGCAGCTCCTCCTGGGAATGGCCCCTCTGCACACAGCAGAAACCCTGTATTGAGAGTGAAGAGCATTACTTTCCGTCCCTGACTCTGTGTAGAGAATTATGCCTGGACATACAAGTTCATCTCCCTGGGCTGTACAAGGAAGGGTTGGGCTACATAATTTCTGAAATTTCATCCAGGTCTAACACTCTCTAAATCTAAGTCCTTCTTCTTCCATGAAGACACTCCTATAACTTTAGCCAATGCCGATGCGGATTGCTTCTGTTCTTAATCAAGTTCATATTTCAGTACCAAAAATCAGAACACAATCCGACAGAAATATTTTGTACCACTTCTGGATACAGGAAGCAATGAAATTGTAGCTTGAGTGCCAAAAATACAAAAATACTGCTATGCTTGGGATATTTTGGTAGGAACAAGGGGCAGAATATTTAAAAACAAGGTTGTCCCAGAAAATATTGAACCTGTGCTTAGTCCTCAGAGCATATATATTTTTGCTCTTTATTGAATACCATTTTTTGTACTTTTTCATATACTTTTCTACATTTTCTAGTTGCAATGTGTATCTTAGCTCCTTCCCAGATAAATTCCTTGAGGTGAGAAGCTTTCATGTCTCTTGCTGCCCTTACTCAACATGGCCTCCTAAGCAGAAGCCCAATACATAGCTGGTTTCTTCAAAAACAACAAAGCTCGAAATATAACACAAAGTATATGGATTAACATTAAATACTTACTACAGATGGTAAGCTAGAACTCCAAAAAGCAGATCATTTCAGTCTGGTCATTTGCAAAGGAGTCAACAAAAATAGAGAGCGCACGTGTCACCTCAGGTTTTCCGTGGTCATTCATTCATTGCCATTGAGAGCTGGCTGTGATTTTTCACAGATCATCAGATCTAACCAAAATTTTATAATTACATTCACCTTTTTCTTTCTTGATCACTACAATAGACTTGTATCCTAGCCTAAAGGAATTAGAAGGTATATGAAAACCACCTGTTCCTGACCATAGGGTCACACACTAGCAGAAGGCTCCTGTGTTAAGAGACAATAGAAATAGCTGGTTCTAGAGTTTGAGAATTAAAAGGACCCTTAGAAATGACCAATTCACCTTTCTCATTTTGCTGGTGAAGGAAGTGAGGGCCAGGATGATAAGGCAAATTTCCCAAGGTCCAGACTAAGTCAAAAGTGGAGGCCGAGGTGGAACTTAGCCCCCTGGCTTTCAGACTGGTGTCGTTTCCACCAGATGTGTTGCGACTTCTTTCTCGATAGTATCATGAGCATATTTATTTGACTGGAGTCGTTTTTCCCCTCACCCTCATCTCCCCATTAGGGTTGAGGACCAAGATGGGGCCCCTTAAAGAAAGGTCAGTCGTTTATTCTAGAATAGGGTGATCAGCATGTCCCGGTTTGCCCAGGACTTTCCAGGTTTAGCACTGAAATTCTCCCATCTGAGAACTTCCTCGCTCCTGGACAAACCAGGATGTGGTCACCCTATTCTAGAAGAAGCATTTGCCCTGATCTGTGCAGTTCCTCATGTTTGGTTTGTGGGAGGAGCTGTCGGTCCTGAGCAGCCGGCTGCAGGAGGGGCTCTATCAGTCCCCACTGTTCTGGTCTGTTTGACACACAGGTCTCAAGCCTGTAATTGTCACCTGCACACCTGTTCCACATACCAGAGGCTCAAATTCCGGTTTTGCCACATAGAGCGTGGGGACTTGGGTCAGGTGTTTAATGCATCTGTGCCTCAGTTTCTTCTTCTGTAAATGTGAGGATAATAAGAATATCTAATCTTTAGAGGCACTTATGACGATCTGCAAAGCATTTAGAAAAGTGACTGTATAATAGTAAGTACTCAGGAAATATTAGCTTTTGTTATGAAATCTTCTGCTTCCTTCCGCCTCTGGACTCGGTTTCTCCCCTCCTGCAGATCCTGCTGGTTGCTTACGCAGTACCTATCCTTCTTCCTAACTTACAGAATCTTTTTTCTTCAGAACTTCAATGAGTCTGGTTAAAAATGTTCACCTCCCCAGAGTCCCTTGCGGCCAGGATGGTCATGTGACTCTCATCCGGCCAATGGTGTATGAGCTGAGATCCTGGGTACGCCTGTGGGAAACTTGTTGAAGGGGCTAGATTCAGCTCTGTGTCTTTTCAAGTCTTTGCCTTCTGTCCTCCAGTGGGTTGACAGAGAAAACACAGGATGTATACTGACAAAGTGTTCATCGTCTATCTGAAATTCAACTTTAGCTGGGTGTACTGTACTTTTATTTGTTAATCTGGCAACCCCACCCTCCATCCTTCCTTTTTTCTTCCGCCCTGGAATGTAGACACTATGCCTGGAAGTGCAAGGACCATCTTGAGACCATTAGCTGCAAGCTAAAGGTGGCAAAGGAGAAAGATTGAGGCAATATGGACCGCTGAAGTCATCATGGACCTTTCTTGCAGCCTAGGCTGATTAAGCCTCTGCTTCTATTGTATGTAACTGAATACAGGACCTACCTGATACACTTATGTGGACACAGCCATTGTCCACCTCTCCCTCGGGAATCTCCCTGTATCCTTCTCCTTTGGGAATCCTTGATTTGCTCTCAGTGATCACTTCCAGGCTAAGGCCTCACAAAATCTCCATTTTCTTGCTTCTTTATCATTTCCTATCACTATAATATGCTGTAATCTCAATGTATTATATCCCCTTAATCTATGCAGAATTCACTGACCTCCCCTTCGAGTGGGGGAGAAAGAAATTTTCAACATATTTTAAACACTACTCTATAAATATATCTATGCGCTGATCCTTAGTAAAGAAAGATGACTGAAGTATTTGATTGTGAGTAACACAAAAACTAAAATAACAATAATTTTCAAGAAGTCCACTTTGTATCTAGTGCAGTTCATTTAACAAATTGCTTATTTTGAACTTAAGAAGATAATTTAAAATTTCAGAAAAATCAGTTTATCAGTGTTCCCTTCCTCTCCACATGAATTAAATGCTAAACCAAAAGTAGAGCATTGATATGAAGGGATGGCAAACTCTTGGCCCACCCAGGGCATCGAACCTTCCCAGGCCAGCTTCCAACCCAGATCCTGATCACTGCACTCAACTTCCAGCTATTTCCCTCCACAAATGTGTCCCGCACTGTACATCGAATGGTATTCCAAGAGGACTCATGTCAGAAGACAATTGCCTGGCTCGAAACTTTCCCACTTCTCTCAGGTGGCCCCCAGCATCTGGCTCCCCAGCTCCTGAGCAGCAGCTCCATGACTTGGCTGTGACCAACAAGGACACCCTGTCACCCACACCAAAGCTCTGCTCCAGCCACTCTCAACTTCTCTCTTACCCGAGTGGGCTCCTTCCAGATGTCTTGCCCTTGCCCATGTGTCAACGCCTCATCAAACACTGTCTCCCCTCTATCTGTTGCCTTCCATCCTACCCTCCACCCAGGGCTGGCTTTCTGGGTCTTGCTCCAGCTGCAATCACCCATCTCTGCTGTTAAATCCTATTCGGCCCGGCCTTGACTTACAACTTAACTGTTCTCTTTGTATTCATTGTATTTCCAACCAGGTGGAGGAGAGCCTGGCACCTAGTGCAGTGATAGGCAGAAGACACGCTCAGGAAGCTCTTATTCAAAGATATGTAATCTTTGAGCCTGAAATTCATTTGACACACAGAGAACAGAGAGCAACTGTGAGCAGAGTCATACTTTAATTTGCAAAAGCTCTTACTCTTATTTTTCAGGGAAAAAAAATTTTTCTCCACTTGTCTACTCCCAAAAAGCTGCCGTTCCCCATTTACTACAGCACCCAACGGTCAGAACATCGCAGTCTCTACACAGACAATCTCAGCATCGCAGCAGAAGCTGCACCCTCTCTATCTGTTGCTTGGCCAGTGTCTCTGCTCAGTCATCGAGGGTCACACGGAGTATTTGCTCAGCCCCTGCTTCAGAATCTTTTCTTTAGATCAGCAGCTGGCATACTGCAGTCTAGGGACCAAATCCAACCCTGTCAGCTGTTTTTGCAAATAAAGTTTCGTTGGAACGAAGCCATACTCATTTGTTTACCTATTGTCCCTGACTTCTCTCACGCTACAATGGCAGAACTAAGTAGTTGTGACAGAGAACACATGACCCGCAAAGCCTAAAATATCTATTATCTGGACCCTTTACAGAAGAAATGTGCTGAGCCCCGAGCTGGGCCACCATGGTCACAGACACAATCCTCATGACTAGTGGAATTTTCTATCTCTATTATCAAATACATTGATATGGCTTTTTAATTTATAATTGTTGCTTTATTTATTATTCCTGCCAGCAATATTGAGATATATGGATGATAAAGGATGCCTAGCTTTCGGCAAGTGAAGAAATTGCATCAAGAGTCTAATAGAAGATGAGAGGAGGAGAGGAAATTGACATTTCTGATGGACACTTTTGTAGGAAGCTCTCCTTCCTGGTCAGGGCTGGGTCAGGAAGTGACAAAACACAGTGAAGAATGGCCACAGGCTATTTCTGGTTTATCTAGAACCAGTGGACCAGTCATTGCCAACAAAACAGTGCTGCGAACTTCCCCGGACCAGAGTAAAGTGAATAGGTCGGTTGTAATCAGATGCAATCAATAGCCCAACAGATTACTAAGTGATCACCCACAGGCAACTCAGTCTTTTGAAGGACCAGATGGCCTACAGAAGAGAGCACAACACATTTTTTAAAATCCAGGGCTTAAACAAGATAGACATTTATTTATTTCACTCTCATGCAAAAGTCCGAAGGAAGGACTGGTTTGGTGTTACCATGGTCTTCAGGGTCCCAGACCCCTGTGTTCTGCTTTATCAACCTAACATGTGGCTTCCTGCCTCAACATCACTTCATGGCCCAAGACAGATATTGTCACTTCAGCCATTGTGTCCCACTTGCAGGCTGAAAGAAGAAAGTTGATGTGGCAAGAAAGGGTATTCCCGGCAGAGTCAACTCCCTTAAAGAAACCTTCTAGAAATTACCATCCTAGACCTCAGCCCACATCTCACTGGCCAGGACATAGGTGTGTGGCCACACCTCGTTGTAGGAAAACTGGGAGCTGTGGTCTTTTAGCTGGGCACGTGCATTTGTGGGATACCGTTGGAATTCTGGCGCTAAGGAAAAAGGGGAAGGGATTAGAAGTCTCTGCTTCCTATTGGCACATGAAAACCCTGATGAGGAAGCTCCCTGCCCTAGACTTACTTTCGAGAAGAATTTGCTCTGCATTTATTCTTTGTCCACAGAGAAAGAAATACGTAAAAATAATAGTGTTTACAGATAAAGTGCCTGTCTTTGTTTTGTTTTTGAGGAAGATTGGCCCCGAGCTAACATCTGTTGCCAATCTTCCTCTTTTTGCTTGAGGAAGATTGTGGCTGAGGTAACATCTGTACCAACCTTCCTCTACTTTATGTGGGATGCTGCCACAGAGTGGCTTGATGTGTGGTGCTAGGTTCGCACCCAGGATCCAAACTCATGAACCGCAGGAGGCCAAAGTGGAGTGTGCAAACTTAACCTCTATGCCACTGGGCCAGCCCCCAATCTTCCTCGTTTTTGTATGTGAGCCACCATCACAGCATGGCCACTGACAGACGAGTGGTATAGCTCCACGCCCGGGAACTAAACCAGGGCCACCAAAGCAGAGTGCACTGAGCTCAACCACTAGGCCACCGGGGCTGGCCCAAAGTACCTGCCATTTTACCACACGTTTTTCTCTTGGGAGCTGACACCTGGGGGAATTTGATCAATGCCAGTGTCCACAGCTGAGAGAGGGGATTGGGTTTGCCTCGTTTCATGTTCCAGAGAAAAGAAAGTCTGAAAAGCCAGAAGCACAGACATGTGGGTTTGGACTCCTCCCACCCCTCATACTTTGAGTCTCATTTGAACTCACTTCCCTCAAGGGAGAGGGCAAGAGTCCCTGCTCAGCTGCTGCTGTGTTCCCAGAGGAGGAGCTGTCTTCAGTCACTCCCTAAGCCCTGCAAAGTCATTTGATGGCATCACAGAGGAATGTGATCACAGCTCTTGCCCGAGGACCTGACACTTGCTGTGTAAATAAGGAACCAAAATAGATCCCTCGGCCAGGACGAGGGGTGTTCAGAGGTGAGGCGTCCAGAGACGGGGGCCATCTGTTAAGAAAGGAAAGACACAGTACATTGTCAAAGATCTGCATGGAATTCCCAGAGCCATTTCTGCTTCCTTCCCCCTATGCGGTCTTTACCAAAACAAAAAAGAAGAAAAATGAATAAGAAAGTACAACACTACCCCCCCAACAACAAGATGCCAGGGGAAGCCGGAAGCTGGAGAGGATAGAAACCAGACAAGGCCGCCCAGCAAGGCCCACCTGTTTCAGGAGGCAGCTCCCTCTGCAGAGACCAGCGTCAGAGGGCTCGGGGAGTAGTCAGGACAGACGTGGGCCAGAGCATGCAGAGGAGCGCTGGTGGCCCTGGGGTCACTAATAGACCATGCCACCAGACCCCTCACCCAAGCCCTGCTTCTTCAACTCCCCTACCTCCGACTTAAGTCAGGGTCTTTTGGAAAGGAGTGAGGGGGTCTCCCTTGACTAGCACCCTGTGCGGCAGGGGATAAAACCCCTCACAGAGCCAGCATCCCACCTCTGGCTAAAGACGGCTGCATCAACCTTTCTGCAACCCGAAGCCATTGCAATTGCATTGCTTTCCATTACTGCACTTTGTGATCTGGCTTTTCTGCCCACTTAAGAAGAATTAAAAGAAAATGGGAGAAAGCTTTCCCATGCTATCCCAGCAATGCCAAAGGTCCCTCTTCAGGGAAGCTGACTGTTCTGCCCTGACAGGCTCCCAGGCTCCGTGAGAAATGCCCCCTTCCCAAGTGGCCGTACACGGTGTGTTGAGCACACTTTTTCCCCAGGTAGAGGCTGGGTCACAGCCTGTTGACAGGAAAGGCTAGACTAAGGACCTATGGGTCCCCAGCCCAAAATCTTGCTGTATTTGAAGTCACTTTTCTGATGTGTGTCATTTTTTGTCAAATGGCCTGTCCGCCCAGCCATCCTCCTGCCCTGTGGAGTCCACAGCACTGGTCTCCCAGGACCCATCTGTGCCAGCCTTCAAGGGGACACAGGCCTGGCCGTGACCACAGATGCACCGAGCCATATTCTCAGAGTGCCACATTCCACTCACCAAGGCCCAATAGGTTTGGACTGAAGGAGCACAAAGACCAGATCGGCCCCTCTGGCCCTCTTAGCTGCAGGTTCCAGGCCGTTAGCGAGCAAGCAGCGTGGGGCCATTCCCAGCCGGGCAGGTTCGTCCTAATGAATGAACTTTCACTTGTAAGAGGTGCTGAACACTGAACAAGCCTCAACCCCTCTCCAGTGATGTTGGCCACGGGCGGTTAGAACTGAGATGAGCTCCATCTGATGTTTGACTCCTCCTAAATATGAGCTAAGGGCACAGATCCTTCCAGTAAGTAAATTGCCTGTGTTTGGATTCTAATTGAGCTGTTTTGCTGCAAGCATTGCACTTGGAAAATTACAGCTGTATTGCAAGAAGGAGCCAGAAAGGGTTAATTCACCTCCAAAGGGAGCAGAGTTCACTCCTTACTCCCCGGAAGGATCAGATCAAGAGATAATTGTAAATGACTGATAATCTTATTTATGTTTTTATTGGGCTATAATTAAATAGGATAGTATTCATGCTCATTATTCTAGCAATTCTACTTTGGATATACCCTCAAACGGAGAATTTGGAAGTAACAGGCTGGAATCTTCTCCCTTATGAAGCTTAGCGTCTTATTTTTAAGGATAAGCTTTATTACCGAGGGGCAAACATTTGATCTAAATTTGTGAGACCTGCTCCCAGAGTCTGGCATAGGTTCTGATCATTGCTTGCGGATCCCTAAGGTGGTAGGAGGAGACTGGAGGGACCAGGGAAGTTCACGCTGCCCCGTGGACTTTCCTGAGTGACCAGGAATTAAGCACTTCTTCTCAGGGCTCAAGAGCTGTCTTCAAAGAGATATCAACAAGCGGATCTAGACACTAGAGGGAAGAATATTTAGGTTCACATTTAGGAACTTCTAACCAATGAGGTTCTATGGGAAAATGCTGGATATTCACTAGTAGGTAAAATAGATAGATCCTCCTCCCTTGTGCAGCTCACAGATTAGGGGGAAGAGGAGAATAAATGCATAAAAAAACAAGCAAACCTTGTTTCCCCACTCTGGTGAGGGGCACAAGTGAAGAACATGGCATGAGAGTAGAGAATACACGGAGTAGAGGAAAGGTAGTCAGGGATAGCTTCTCTAGGAGGTGACCATTCATCCAGACCTGAAGGCTGTGGGGAGGGGAGAGAGCACATGTGAAGCCCTAGGGCAGAGAAAGAGCTTTGCCAGCTCCCGAACCATCTGGAGCTGACTGGTTAAGGAAACGAGTCCCAGCAGTCAAAGCTGGAGATGTGCGCTTTCCAGTAGCAACTGGTCAACCGCTTGTTGGAAATGCAATGGGAACGCGTGCACAGAGGACAGAAGTAACCGTAGGGACCGTCTCAATTTGAGGATGCTTCATTTTGCCATTTAAGGGGGCTTACCTCATGGCAGGCCATGGTCTGACCCAGGTGGCAAGAAAGCTAGGAAGCCCGCCCCGTATATTTGCTTGGAGGGAAGAGAGCGCAAAGACACATGCTCCCTTGGGCCCCAGCTCGAGCTTAGTAGCTTGTCGTCTCAGACCCTGCCTGGCTCAGCAGCCCCCTGCTTGTCTCCTCGCTATCCCTCCTCCTCTCTAATCCGTTCTCCACACTGCACTGGAAGTGGTTTTCTGAAACCAGATCTGATTAGATCCCTTTAATAAATAACCCCTCATTACCTACAGAATAAAGGACAAGCTACGGAGCAAATTCTTGATATTTGTACCTTGCTCACCTCTCTCTTGGCTTCATTTCTCCCTGATTTGTGCTCCAATAATCTACTCCACTCACCAGCTCCGTTTCCTTCAACACTTTTTGCTGACCCCCCCCACCTCCAGGCTGGGCTTTGTTCCCTTCCAAGATGCATACAGCCTACTTCTGGCTGCCTCTGAGACTCTTCCTCAGCTCCGTCCTCCCTCAATTGTGAGAAGATACGAAAGAACTTCCCTTCTCCCTTAGCCACCCTTCTCATAGTTACAGATTCCTTCCTAAAAGCTCCATGGGCCACAACTGTAAGCCCACTATGTTTGCTCACAGGCCCACCCAGACTGAACAAAGCTCTGGGGGATGGTAGGCAAATATCTATGCTCATCACACATCTTACGGCTCTTGATCTTCCTTCTGCCTGAAACACCCTGGAGCTCATTTCTTTACCTGACTATCTTGTTTTGACCATGCAGCAATCAATCTAAAATGTTACTGCCCTCAGGGGGCCATCCATAAAAAACCAGTTTAATCTAATTCTACATCTTCTCTGCTCAATATCTTGTAGATACCAAACACCAATCTATAATCATATCTTGTAGATACCGTAACCAATCTATAAATGAAAATTTGGCTGAGTTTATTCTGAGCTAAAATCTGAGGACCATGGCCTGGGGGCCTTTCTTCCTGAAGGAAGAAAGGGCACTGAAGAAGTGAGGTATACAGAGTGGTTATATACCCCCAAACAGGATATTTCACATATGATTGAAATGTCCCTCCCACAATAGTCACAAGATTGCCCTGTCGGCACAGCGCTTGATGGACACAGCAGGTAGTGGGTCAGCTATCTCTGCGGGTGTAGCAGGAGGCAAGTCTGTTGTCTTGAGCTGGGTGGTCACAGGTGAGCGCAGCAATCAGTTTCTAGCCAAAGGAAAGATGCTTAACGCTTAAGGAGACGTTAATGTTGGGAGGGGGAGGGAAGTTGCACCTTTATCTCAAGGGCCTTTTGCTCTTGCCATAGGGAATCTCTAAAGCAGATATACAATGCATGCTCAATGGCCTCGGTCAGGCCCTTTTGGAAAGACAAGGTCAGGCCGAATTAGGTTTACACAAAATGGCTTCCTCATATACTCCAATATATCCTATTACTTGCCATTTTTATTTGTCAACAGTCAGATTATTTGTTAGAATATGTGTGTCCCTCATTGGAATTTATGCTCCTTAAGGCCAGCACTGTGTCTCTTCCATTCTATATACACTCATTTCATCACTTTCTGTCTAACATTCAGTAGACACTAAATGCTTGTGAGGCTTTTGAACTGTACAAGGAAAATAACAAAAGAGTCAGTTATAGAAGACAATCCTTGACTCTCAAGTCCCAGCCAGTGGCATGTCCTGAAGACCTTCAATTTGTCAGCTTAGCCCATCTGACCCCTGAACCACCCACCCATAGCCTGGATGCACATCAAGGGCCCAACACTATTTAGATGTGGGGGCTGGGGAGAACGGGCTTAGTCTTGAAGGCAGGAACTCATTCTCAATTCCCAGAGCCATTTATCTGAATCTCTTCGAGGGCACTTGTTACTTTCTACCAGTATATATTCTTATCTTCATGAGTTTATAGCTCCTTATAGCTGAAGTATAAACTCACTGATGGCTGTAGCTAGCATATAGCAGCTACTTAATACATTATTAGTGAAAAAATCAATTATGTCTTTTGCTGCATTCACACAACCAATTCTGTGTCCCTGATGAGTCATATGTTGTGAGCAAATTCACTGTAAAACCCAACCTGTGGTTATCTAACATGGTGTATGCCAGTGCATGCTGGCTGCTACCGAGGACACCAGTACAGATCCCAAATCTTAACAATCAGGACACAAGCAAATGGAAGTTTAAGGATTATTCAGGGAATTTTTCAAGAGTATCAGAACTAGATCATTTTAATATTGGATATGTGGCTGTGTTTTTAATATTTGCATATAGATGTACACTTTAGAACACTACCAGTTATTTTTAAAATAATAAGACTGATTCAAATGATTCTGTCCAAATTCATAATAACAACAAACACTCACTCTCACACATACATGAAACAACCACTCTGACATTCAGATCACATAAGGATCTATTCAACCTGAAAGGACTATGTTGTCCAAGACAGAAGTAAGCTTAGAAGGTACTGGATATGAAATACTGACTGCAGAATTCACTTCACACCACAATAATATTGACTGACATTTTGACTTGCGTAGGACTTTTTCTCTAAGATGATTACATCATAGGTGCAAATAAAATAACCATATAATTGCTCTAATGTGAGCTTAGTTTTAATCACAATACCAAAGTTTGATCTTGAACAATTCAACATACCATTATCCAAGAAAGAACCTATAAAATGGTAAATTGGACTATGAAAACCCACTTTACCCTTGGCCATGGGCAATAAAAGCTGGGTTTCAGTTGATGAGGTGTGAAGAAGACCGGAAATCCTACCTACATGGAATTTCATGTGCTTCATTTACGAGGTACAGACTATATTGTGCATATCAAAGAAAATGATGTTCAATCCTGATTTTTTTTAAAAGACACCATCCGTTAAGTGAGTAAGAAAAGAAAACAGTTGTTATATTATGGTGATGGAACAAATGGCTCCCTTTAAAGTTGAATATTTTCTAAGCATGCCCCTAAAAACTTTTCTGGTCCACAATAGTTATCCGCTTCTATTTTAATTTTAAATTTTATGCATATCTATTACTTTTTTCCATTATGCATTCTGTACATGAATCTGTATTCAAACATAATCCATTTACATTTATTGTACTAATGAATAATGTGTAGTATTTCTTCTATTATCTTGTTTTATGTTTTATGTGTTTTATAATTCATGACTATTTTCCTTTTGTTCTTCAGCCTTTTACTATGTGGAAACGTTTTCTAATCTTTTAGTAATCTGGTAATTTCCAAGATGTATATCCTGTTTTTAGTTATACTGATAGTTAATTCAAGTGTAAATTTTAAAATGTTCCAGTGTACATTTTTTTCGCAGGAAGGAAGAGCTGTTGACCCTTTGCACTTAATAAATAAGATGGTAAAATGAGCATTACTTTACTGTCCTTCCTTTTTGCTCCTTCCTGGTTCCCCTGGAATATGGCATGATTCTGATGATTCTGATGATGCTTACAATTATCACTATTATGTAAATTATTTATATTTTCTCTTTTTTACGTTTTCATTCAATTTTCTAATCACAATTACAACAATTATGTAGACAATTCAATGTTCATCTGGCTTCCATATTACCACTATTTGCCTACTTTTAACTGTTCAATTTTAACTTGTTTATTGGTCAGTTGCCACATGTCTTCAAGCATTTTTCAGAAGCAATATACAGGTGATTTACTTGATGAGCTTTTCTTATAGTAAATCTTTATTTAGAATTCTACTTTCCTTCTGCAACTTGCCATCAATGATCCATTTCTTTTATTTTTCCATTTGCCCTAGGAGAGACTTCTTTTCCCTGTTTACTCAGTCTTGCATGAATCAAGCATTCTCTATGCCTAAAGTTTTCCAGTATTTACAAATGGTAGGAGTCACCGGGTCCTGTCAATAGCCATTGGAACACCATCAGGATCTTCCTCCCAGATCCCAAACTGGACTTCTGCTTCATCGCAGAGCTCCGTCTAAATTTGCATTCTTTAAAAATCAGTTGTATAGTACAGCCCTTTTGAATTAATGAGGGGTCTGCTTCTCCAGTCTGATCATTTTATACTGGGAAGCACGATTTATTCATAGATAATTTGATAGTCTCTATGTCTTTCCTTTCAGATGCAGGCTTATACTGCAGTTCCCATAATATGCTTCTCTCACTCTTTTCCTGTCTCCTCCATTTATCGTCAGTGTCCCACACCACTGCGTTCTATTTCTGACCTGACCCTCTCGAGTTACCCAATAGTACACCCCAAACGGATATCAAAAGAGAAGCGCCAATGAAAGAGTTTGGTTGGGTGACATGACCTTAGCCAAGACAGAAAGCAGTTGCTTCACCATTTAATTGGTGAATGATCCAGAATTCTAGGATACATAACTCAGTAAAACGGGGTGGAAATTTCTCAATGTCTTCCTGCTTGATCCAGCTTGTCTACCCCAGGCACCGTCCAAGCTGTAGTTGGTAGAAATTCCTCCCGGCATCTAGCAAATCATTAGTCTGTATTCCTAATTTTCAGCACTGTGGAAGCTTTTCTCTCTCACTCAATTTCCATAATTATTTCAACGAGAATTTGGGAAGGCAAATAACATGCCCCTAGCTAGCTGCCATTTTATCTGGGAAGTTCATCTTCATAGGGATTTTTAATGGGAACTGGGAGAAAGAATGTTAATCTGACAACATCTGAAAAGAAAGTCTGTCCCCTTGGCTTTCTTTACAGTGGAGACAAGCTTTGTAAAAGTAAAATAAAAAATAGTAGGCAAAATAGGACACTGATTCTATTATGCTGCCCCTTTTCACTGACCGTCAAAGTGCCTGGAGAAAGCGGTCATCTCACACTGGGGGCATTTCTTAACAGAGAATAATTAGCCAAAGCAGCAGCTGGACTAGAAACCAAGGCTTCAAGAAAAAGTGGAGGGGTTGCTGGAAGCGGGTCTTATCTAAGACGAGTACCCAACGCCAGTGTGAGAGAGTAGGACAGAGCTCAGGACACAGGTTCTGGCCTCTGACTGCTTGTTTCCAAATCCTGGCTCTACTGGCAAATGAACTATAGGTCCTTAGGGAAGGCAACATGTCTATGCTCTGGTCCCTCATTACAAAGATAGTTCCTTTCTTAAAGGGTAGCTGTAAGATAAACGGCATTATACATGCAAACACTGAGACTAGAACCTGGCCCATGGTGAGGGCTCATTAATGCTCACTGTTGTTATTATCCTCGCCCTCATTTCTTAAACAGGGTGAGATCTGATACAGATAAGGCAGAACCAGCTACTAGACATAACCATGAGCCACATGTGCAGATGAGAGACAGGGCTGTTGGTTCCAGAATGTCCTAGTGGCTCTTGAGGATGTCAGGGGGTGACTGTTGAGGCCACAGGGAGAGGAAGCCCCGAGCTAGAAGTCACACACTCCCTGAAGACAGGAATGTGGCCTTTTTTTCCTTGAAATCACTTTATTTTCTGTACTTAGCCTAGAGACCTGTATGTGGGAGACGTTTAATAAATATTTATTAAAGGAATAAATTTGTTCACTGAGTGCAGTAGGATCAGGACACGCCCGGACCAGTCAGAGCAGACCAGAGGCAGCACGGAAGCAGAGACAAAGCCTGAGCGATTGTCACAATATTAGTGTCCAAAACAATAGCTCCGGTTTTTCATTCACCAGCTTAAATGGTCCAGGTACCTTTTCAATTCTCCATTTCAATTCAAAAATTCTATTTTCAAAATGAAGAAACTGAGGAGCTAAGTAACTTGTTCAGTTCTCTCTCCACCAGCCTGTGTCCAAGCCAAGATGGGAAGTGGCTGGCCCACGCTCCTTCCCCCGACCACACCATGGCTCAAAGTCCTCAACAAGGGCCAAGTGGCCTGGCCCTGAGAGTGCATACATGGAAGCCGCTGGCTTTGTAACGCAAACGTTCACCTCAGAAGATGTATTTGAGGCAGAGGGAGAGGAAGAAAACTGAGGGACCTGCCCCTGCAGATTCATCTCGGAGGCACCAGAAAGGACAATCGGCAGCTTGAGATTCTGGTAAATCGAGCGAGATCTCTGGCTGGGCCAAGCCTCACACTGTTTTGATCATTTCTCAGCCCTTACAAGGAACTGAAATAATAAAATATTCACATATTCTGGTTGCCTTTTTATTACCCTGCTTCAGCATCCAAAGGGGCAATTACCATGACAGTCACCAAGAAAAACATGAATTTGGATATTGCTGGGCCATTGCAAGGAAGGAGATGTGAGACAGCCTGAATGGGACTATTATATAATCTTAATTTGCTCCAAATGAAAAGTCATATATTTAAAAGGAAAATAAAAAACCATGTGACTGTTGCAATGGAACATGCATTATCCATCCTAAATTAATAACCTCCCATTTCCACCTCCCAAATGACCATGATTACAAGTCTGACCTTTTTGGCTGATGACTCAAGAAAGAAAGGCCAGCGTCTCAGCTTCTCCATGTCTCCGTGCAGTGATGTGTATTTGCACTTTGAAGGAAATCCTGTAACACTGTGAAGGCCCCGGAAGTGTTCTAAGAGAGTATAGGTGACCAGAAAAGCACCATCCTACAGGTGCCTCACAGCCCCTCCCCACAGTGGGCCTGAGTGCCAACCCATTACTGATGGACAAGGACTGGAAGCCTGTGGGGACCTTAGCCAGTGGGGTCATCCGTGCTCAAGGACCACCAGAATTCCCACAATAGCCCCACAGAAGGAGAGACTTCCCACTGATCAGAGTCCCCAGAAGGGAAGTGACACTGTCCATGCAAGCCCATGCTTGCTCTACGTCCCTCCTGCCACACCTGCGTGCCCATACACAGCCGCCGCTGCAGGAGAAATCCTACTGGCTGACAGGACTAGCCCCCACTTCCTTCTAGGAGAGAACGTAGGGCCAGGGCTGGGAATGCCTGGCCCCCGCCAGCATGGGGCAGCGCCTGGCTCCTCATCTACCTGTTAGTAGATGGGAGTGGTGTCTTCCTCAGGTTAGGGGTTAGAAATGACTAGGAACTCACCCACTGCCCCAGTGGGTGGGGAGTGAGAGGGACAGTAGGAGGTTCAAGGAACTATAGACCCTAACACACTTGCCTAGATCCACTGCCTTTCATAGGACTTGTGGGCACTGGAGTTACCCGGAAGTGGCGTTTCGCAAACTGAGGCAGGGTGTGAAGGCAAGAATTTTGTCTGAGGTGACAGAGGATGCTGAAATGCATGGCACATGAAGTCTTGGGCATCCAGAGTCGGGGCAACCAGACCCTAGGCGGTCACACATGTCAGAGGCCAGAGGAGCTCTCCATCAAGGTGGCCTCAGAAACAGGGCTCCCTGGGATGAGGGCAAGGACAAGCCAGCGTGGGAGAGAGGGTGCCAGAGAAAATTTGAGCCTCAGAAAATGTCAAAGTGTGCTCCAAGAATCAAGACTACACGAATTACCCGAGTTACGTGTTAGAAATGCAGATTCCTGCATTCCACCCCAGACCTGTGAAGCGGAATCTTTGAAGATTAGCATGATTTGAAGGGTGAGGGCCAGAGAAAGGCGGGAAGACTGGAGCGAGCCTACCTCTGCAGAGGTTTCCTTTATTTTCCCAGCCCTTGCCCAGGCCACCACTTCTAAGACTGTGTCCAGGGCCTGGAGTACACAAGACAAACTGACTTCAAAACTGACAACCCACTTAGGTTAGTACAAGGCTCATTACCCATTGGGCTAATCCCCAGGCCCCACCCGCTGTGCTAAGGGGCCCTGCATCATTAGTCTGTTCCCGACATGAACCAAGAGTTCCAGCTCCCCCGTGGTCACAAGCTCGGGGCTTGCAGCTCAGACGGGGACCTGTGCCAAGCTTCCACCGTCTGCCTCAGCCTGGTCCTTCCCAGCTCCCTGGCACTGGAGCTGCTGTGAGGCCCAACTGCCAGCTACATTAGAGGCAGTTAAGGAAACAATTACAGGCCCAGAACAGCATCAGTTCTCACCAGTCCCGACAGGGTCAGAGAAAGAATCTGCAGCCTAAACCCACCTTCTGGCGTAACTCAGAATTAAGACCAGTGATTTGCCTGGATCTCCTGGCTGTGGGGCCTGCAGCACTGGGCACATCACATACAATCACAAGTCGTGGAATGAACCAACCTTGGGATGCTTCGAGTCACAACCCACCCCGCCCACCCCACCACAGCACCCCAGTGCGTGGGCTGGGCATCTGCCTGCTCTCAGATGACCTGCCCAGTCATCTGTTGCTCTAGGACAGACGATCTTTTTGTTAAGCCCCTGAGAAACTGTTTCTATGCTCTTAGATGTTGGTTCTGGCTGTGCATGCTCCCAGCCCCCAGCCAGAGAACAGCACGAAGCAGGGATCAGCAAACTTTTTCTGTAAAGGACCAGAGAGGAAATATCTTCAGCTGTGATGATCTCTGTTGTGACTGCTCAGCTCTCCTGTTGTGGTGAGAAAGCAGCGTAGACGATGGGTAAACGAATAGTTATAGCTATATTCCAATAAAATGCTCATTACAAAAACAGGCAGTGCTCCTGATTTGGCCCAGGCACGGGAGTTTGCCAATCCCTGGCATGGAGGTTAAAAGGGAAGACTCTAAAGACAGATGGTTGGGTTCAAATTCAAGCTCCAACAGTTTCCTATCTGTGCAGCCTTAGGCAAATCTCTTGACTTCTCTAAGATATATTGCTAGTGTCTCCAGCATGCTCTTATAAGGCTGCACTGCGATTCAGGCATATAAAGTGCTTAAGAGGGTGTCCAGGCACGTAGTAAACAGCCAACAGCCGATCACCCTTAGTGGGACTCTCTCAGACTGACTACGCTGCCAGCACTTCCGGCACTTGGCCTTCACCTTCCCCTGCTGCCCAGAGCTCCCCCCATGTGCTCACCGGTGCCCAACCCATGTCTGGGTTTGCTCCATTCTCTGAACAGTGTTTTATCCACTGCTCAGCTGCCCTGGCTGAAGCCAGCCTCTGTGATTGGTTTGCATGCTGTGGGCCCCTCCCCAGCATGACTGAGCAGGGCTCCTCCAGTTACCATGTCCCCTGCCTGCCCAGGGCTGCCACTTGGTCCCCACATGCTTCAAACAGCAGCCTTTGCCCTTTTGACATCCTGGACGAGCGAATAGGACTATGGCCATGACATCATCTTCCGTACGAGGGCTTGCCAGTAGTATTCTGAGGAACGGCCATTCTATGAGACAGTAACAGGTGCTTGCAAGAAGGAAAAATGTCCTGTGGCCAACTAGACTTTGGGAACACAGGGGTAAAGACAGTTTGAAATGTTTCTTTCCTACAGAACTTCTCAGGGCCTTTCCTAAGCTAACCTGTACTGTTCATCTTCAAGAGAGGAATCCAAGAACTCCACAGCAGTTCCACAATTAATGTCAATATGAAACAATTTTCAAGGGCCGTCACACATGACCAGGATTCTAAGGGACACATCTTGGGAAATGCAACTCTGGGCAGAGAGCTGCGCATCTCTGCTCTCCCGAGTTGCTTGACGGCAAAGGGTAACAGAGTGTGCACGGTAGAGAAATCTTGGAAATCCTTCCTGTTTGTTATCCATGTCTTCATTTCTCATCACAACTTGCCTGGCACAGTTGTACAGAGCATGCTGCCTGCCCGCCTCCAGGAGGTGGGTTTTCCAAGCATAAGAGCCTGCTCCCCCTGTCAGCCAGACCAGCCGGATCTATAAAGAATTCCCTTAGTTCATGAAATCTGACGCTGCTTCCTTCCTGAAGACACCCGGTCACCCCAGTCAATCTGCATCTTTCCAAATGTTCTCCTCTTTGACTCTTAAAAGAAGTTCAAAGTGGCCCACAATTCATGTCAAATGCACTGCCCTGCAGCTTCCTAGTGTGTCCCCATGGGCTCCTTTATAAAACCATGGCTTTATGTGTCTCAGTCATCCCATCTCCTCAGGGGCCTTTTCTGAACTCGGTGAACTTGTCTAAACATCCCGAGCCTTATCGTGTTTCCCTCAGCCCCCTTTCTGCACGCCCAGAGCCTGGTGACGCTGACCTGGGGAGGCACTGTGGGAACGCTAAATCTTTCTAGCAATTCCCAGCATTGCTGTGTGCATTCCTCACCCCCATGTGCGTCCACACGGTCGCAGCCTCAGCCCTGTGGTCCAGGCAGAGTCTCCGGGGGCAGCAGGGTCCTCTTATCCTAGAGGCCATGCCACTCCTGCTGCTGGCCTGATACTCGTTCATTGACAAGAGATTCCTCTTTTCTTCTTCATTTTCTTTATTGCAAATCGGTGGGAAAAATGCTGACAAGCCACCAATGCCTGGGCAATACCTTGAAGTCTCCTGATGAAAGTTGCCACAGAGCTACTCCCTATTATTATTTCTGCAAACAAGGGGAATAATAGCTTGTTGCTTCACCTAATTCCCCTGAGTGGGCTCAGGCTCTCTAATTAGCTGGGTTAGAGGGCACTTGCTCACAAGCTGCACCCGCGGGCACCGTGGGCCGACGGGGTTTCACCACGTGCTCCCCAGGGCTCCTTCAGGCAGCGCTGCTGTGGGGCCCTCGTTGCATGGGAGGGTGAAGCGGGGTTTGTAATATGCAGAAATCAACTTTACTGGAAGAATCTACAAACCTAGGAGGCAAGTGTGTGCCAGTCCCTCCCTGTCGTCCCAGCACCCATGCGGAGGGAATAGATGTCTGTCTTTTTCAAGCCGGGGCCGAGGTGCTGGAAAGATGATCTGGGAGGGCATGGGAGTTCTCACCAACTCGGGGTCAAAGATGGGCTCTAATTCATCTTTCTTCTCTTTTCCTTGGCAAAGCTGCTTCAGCCTCCTCATTTTCAAAATGAGAGGGTTGATGAAGTGCATGGTTTGCAGACCGCTCCTCCCAGGCATCAGGTTCTTCAGGGGACATTTGCGGGCACTCCATGGCCAGGAGGAAGGCTGCTGGGGTGAGCAGTCTTGGATCTGATTGAAAAATCAGATTCACTCTACTATTATCCATTTATGGTTCCCCATGAGAGTTTATTTGGGGGGAGAAAAGCTTTCTTCTGTCTGAAATGATCAGGTTAAGATATTGCTAAGACCTTTTGACCCTTAACGTCCTTTGACCTCCATTCTAAGCACCTCCCATTCAGATGCTCCCCGCAAAGCCTGTCTTTTCATGCCCCATGTTTTCTCTCACATTTACCCAACTGTCAGTAACAATTATGAGTGTATTTGTGGGAAGGAAATAAAGGTATGTTGTATGCGCCTGTGTTTTTTCTAATCTAGTTATCTGGTGGAAATAGAATCCTATCTTTTCTGACTTGGGTTCTCAGTAGTATTTTTGGAAATATTTTCCCCCATCAGTTGTTTTCCTTAGTCCTTCTGCCTTCACAGGCCAATCCCTACCGCTCAGCAAGCATTTTGACACCTCACCCAGCTCGAAGCCAGCAACCATTGACCTCATAGAGCATCCATGCCTGTTCTTAAAGCTGGTCCATATGTTTCAGGTTCGCGGTGAATTTTTAAAGGGGTTCCCCCCACATGCAGCCTGGGGGTCGCACCTCCCTTTGTGTACCTTCCGTCCCTGGCAGTTGTGCAGGAGAAGAAACCCAAGCGGCCCACTGCTCACTCTCGTGGGTGGGAGCTTCTACAGGCTCATTCCACAGCTCTCCTGCATCGTCTCTCCTTCCTGTTGCCTGACCCCCACCCCTCCTAACGCCTCACAGGCTGCTCCCTACAGGCTAAGTGCCTCTTTCTCAGCACGAAAGGGTTCCAGCTGCCGGCCTCGTCCTTCCCTCCCGGGAGCCTGCTCCCCTCTACAGCCCGACCCGGCAGAACTTCTGCAAGGGCTGCATGGCCCCTCCCCCAAGTCCCAGTGGTCCCCCTCCCTCCTGCGTGGTGGTGAGTCAGCGGAACTTTGGCGATGCTGATCCCCGGGGTGCTCTTGGAAAGGACATGAAAGGGCTTGAGCAGGGAGCTTCCGCAGCAGGCCCCCGCTCACTTTACCAAGGACTTTCCCGCTGCTGTCAACGGCCACCTCGGACCCAAATATTGTGCCTCCAACCTAGGCAGCCCCCATGACCTCATGGCTGCTGCTCCTCAGAGAGGCAGCTTCCTGAGAAGCTCTCTGCTTCTGGCCTCGTCTTCCACCTAAACCAGTACTGCACCCTCCCACTCACCCATCCCCACCCTGACCTCTGCTGGGCCACATTTGAGCAGGCACTTGGAGAATGACATCCTTTTCCAATGTGCCTCTTAACCCTCGCTCAGGCTGGGGACCCCACGCAGTCCATGGGCTCCTCCCTCGCCGAGGCCTGTACAACAGGCTATTAGTTAAGATATCTCAATGCCACAGGCTGACCCCACATTTTCTTGCTATTTCCTTGCCTTCCTCTCTTCCCCCCAGCGCCAGGCCTCCCACACAGAGATTTCTCATCAGGGCTGGGGTCTGAGAGCAGAGCCTTCCCCTCCTCTGATTCTTTTCCTACAGCCCACGGCTGCAGAGTCTAAGCAGCATCTGGCTTGGGCCGGTCTGTAGAGATCTGGAATCCAAACAGTCTTTAAAGAGTTATGACTCCAGGAACCGTAGATGGCAACGTTTTCTATTATTAACAGTTCCAACTTTCCCATCTGGCTGTTTTCAGAATGAAAGCTTGAGATTACTGTCAGCATTAATTACAATCAGGTGTACTTTTCTTCTACTCCATTTTGCCCCAATGGTTTCTCACACAGCAAGAAATCCTTAAAATGCATGTCCTTTGAAACGGGGCACATAAATCCTGGCTGCTGGTGAGAGCTGCTGTCAGCCTGCAGGGCTCTCCCTGGATCCTGGGAACCTGGTGACGTGCCCTGAGCTTCCTCAGCTCTAGAGGGTCGCCCGAGCCCCTTGAATCTTCAGGGCAGGAAATGTCAAGAGAATCGACATCCTTGCAAGATTTCTGGCACTTCCTGCTTCTTGTCTAACCAGAGCTACCTCAAGAACAGTTTATGGAATGTCTGTTTTCAGGGCCCAGGTGAACCAGAGAGGGCAAAGCTGCAAAGGAGGAAAGATGAGCTGGTGGAGCAGCGGTCCCCAAGTTCCCTCTCATTCCCGTCCCAATCTCTTTCCTTATGTCTCATCTTTTGCGTCCTCTCCCCCGACCCCTGGCTCTGTTTCTAGTCAATGTCTGAAAAACATTGTCTCACTGGAACGATTTTCCTTCCCTCCATCTTTGTCCTTATATGCATATTTATTTACGTGCTGCTTTTCCCATATTTTCTAGAAGCTTCTTTTCATTACTCTCCTCAGGTTTATTTTTCTCCATAGACTCTCCACGAATATTAATCTTCAGGATCAATTAAACATCAGGACCATTCTTGTTTTGTAAAGACATTGAATTTAATTCAGATAGGCCATTCGAGGATTTTAGTTATTCTTTAATAGCTCTGCTATCGAAGCCATGGCTCTACCATCACTAATTGGGTGACCCTGGGTAAGCTGCTTCAACTTACTGAGCTGCTGTTTCCTTGCCTGCAAAGTAGGGATACTATGCCTTCACAGGGTTCCTAAGTGGACTAGGGACAGTGACAAATCAACACTGGCGAGTGGCAGGTGTTAGCTGCTCACCCGAGGCATGCTCCATGATTTGGGGCATTAGGAGAAGGAACAAGGGCCTGAGGCTTGACCATTCATGAGAAGGCAAATCTCTTCCTTTTGGAGGGTGGAGGAAAGTGGTTGTGAAGCCTACAAATGTGTGAGTGGTAATAAAAGCACCACTGTTTTTCACACCAACCATTTTTTCATCATGGAGCCCAATCTTCACGGGTTCCTTTTGTCACATGTGGCTCATTTCGTTGTCTAATGGAATGAACCAACTCACCCAGTTGGCTTGTGGTTTTATCAGTGAGTAATTGCAATATAAACTTCTAGTGTTCAAAAAAGAAAACCATTACCTTGGAAACTTTGCCCCATCCCCAACTTCCCCTGACATACCGCCCACAAAATAAACAACTTGGGGAGAAGTGGGGGAGAGAGTTGACAAATTTGAAAAAGCTGGGTGGAGTACGCGACTTCTTTCCTCAATAAAAACTGAAAAGAGGAGTTTACCACAACCACATTGGTTGTGCTCCTAATTCGTCCCTTGACAGAACTTGCCCTAGTTCGCTGCTCCCAAATCACTTGCCTCTCTGAGCTCAATGGTGGTGCCAGCTCTGCTTCCTTCCATTCATGCCTGCCTTCCTCACCTCAGCTGCCTGGAGACCTTCCATGGTGGGTATTAGCCACAACTCCCCTCTGAGCTCCTGCAGCCATCTTTCAGATGAATTCCCCGGCTGCATTTCATAATCTCGGTGGAATAAATGAAGCTTTTGACAGTTAATTTATTTCCCTGATGTATTTCAGATGTCTCTTCAGACAAAGCGCTGGGCTAGTCCTGTTGGTTGTCTTGAATCGGATATTAGGAGAGACTACTTCCTCGACACTGTTATTGAGATATGCATTAATTGTATTTGCCCAGAGTCACAGAGCTCAATGACCTTCCGAGCTCCTAATTTTTCTCCTTCATTAAACTCAATGGGTGTGCTGAGATTCATAAATGAGACAGTTATGAATGTGGTCGCAACCGTGTGGGTCTGCTCGAAAACGCTATCTCATCGCTGTACTCGTGAATGTACAGAAATCATCCATTACCAGCAAAATTAAGGGGCATATGTTATGTAGACAAATGGTTTAGTCAAACACTCCCTTTTCTAGACTTTTAATGTTTTTGCACGAGTGTTTTTTATTGTTAGAGTCTGCAAGTCTTATTTCTTTCCCTATGTTCTAAACTTCTGAAGGGAGTGTCTCCACCTTTGCCTCATTCCCAGACACTTAGGAGATAGTAGAGTGTGTCACGAATACCCTGAGGCCAGCAGGGCTGAAAGGCAAGATCGTGGGTTGAATGGACACAAAATTCTGGCTGTGGCTGTTATTATTTCCTATTTTTCAACCCATGCCTTCGGTAGCTCATCCACAGGAAAAGCCATAGTCATCACGGAGAGATTGTCATTATTGGTGGACCCCTGGACCACCCCATTGCCATGGCCACCTTCACTACAGGGTGGTATCCCTGCACTAGGGGTTAGGGTGTAACTTTTTGAGTCAGACTAATACATATTTCAATCCCGGCCCTGTTACTTACCAACTCGGGGACATCAGAATGTTGCCTATCCTTTTAGGGCCTCCCTTTCTTTAAATGTACAACAGGCTCATCGCTAATTCAAGGATTCAATAAGGTGGTGTGCATAAAGCTTTCAGGACAGTTTCAATGCCCGGCACGTAGAACACACTCTGTAAATGGTAGCTTTCTTTTTGTAAGCTCAAACTGAACAACAGACATGAACCGCGTGGGGATCCACCAACTCTTCTCTTGCCAGAGGTTACCTCTGTTGGTTCCAGTCTCTATACTATCGTATGAGTTTCCTCTGCTGTGTAACGAATGACCAGAAACTGAGTAGCTTGAACTAACACACATTTATCCCTCTTACCATTTATATGGGGCAGGAATCTGGGCTCTGCTGAACTGGATCTTCTGTCTAGGGTGTCACAAGGCTGCAGTTAAGATGTTGGCCAGTCTGGGTTCTCACCTAGAGGCTCAGTTGGAAACTAATCCACTTTCAAGTTTACTCAGGAGTTGGCAGATGTCAATTCCTTGCATCTGTAAGACTGAGGGCCTTGACTTCTTAGTATATGTCAGAACAAGAGGCCACCCACAGTTCCTTGCCATGTGGCCCTCTCCATGGTCCTTATGACCACACGGCAACTCGCTTCTTCAAAGACAGCAACAGAGAAAAAGAGTGAACCTGCTAGCAAGACAGAGTCACATGTAACATAATCACAGCAGTGACATCCTATTGCTTTGCCATATTTTCTTGGTTAGAAGCAAGACACAGGCCCCACCCACAGTCCATGAGAGGGGATCATACAAGAGGACATCAGGAGGTGAGCATAATGCAGGTGACTCTAGGTCTGTCTGCCACAACTAGAAAAGGCCTCAGAGGGTAAGAGGTACAAGACAAGTCTACATGTGTGGTTCTCAAATGTCTGAACCCCTGGCCAGCAGCATCAGTATCACTGGTCCCACTGCAGCATTCTTAAAGGCTGTAACAAAGTATCACAATCTTAGTGGATTAAAAAAACCACAAATCTATTATTTTACAGTTCATGAGGTCAAAAGTCTGAAATGAATCTCACTGGACTGAAATCAGGGCTCCATTCCTTTTGGAGGCTCTAGGGGATAATTTGTTTCCTTGAGCTTCTAGAGGCCGCCTATAATCCTTGCTTCATGGCCACAATACTCCATCTTCAAAGCCAGCAACAGTGGGTTGAGTTCTTCTCACTTTATGTCCTCTGACCTCTTCTATTTTTTAAGGATCCTTGCGATTACATTGGGCCTACCTGGATAATCCAGGATAATCCTCTTATTTTAAGGTCAGATCATTAGCAGCCTTAATTCTATCTGCAAACTTAACTCCCCCTTTCCATGTAACATATTTATATACGACAGGTGTCAGAATGTGGACAGTATCATTCGCCTACCTCGCATACTGAATCAGACATTGGGTCCAGCTACCTCTGGTTTAACAAGCCTTCCAGGTGATTCTGATGCACTCTCTAGTTTGAAAGCCACTGGTCTGCATCAACAGGGTTTGAAACAATTTATAAGATACAGATATCAATACCTGGTCACTGGCGAGAATTGAGAGGATTATTGTGATGGTTAAATTGTGTTAAACAAAATATTAAAGAAACCATTAGTATAAGCAAGAGGAATTCTTTTTCTGGTTAGAGTTTCTGAAATCTGTACTCTATCCTCCAAAAACTAAGGGGCAACAATCCACCCTCCTTCCGTGTCAATGCAGTGTGAAGAGAGCTCCAGGGGAGATGGAACTGGGAGATGAGCCGC
Source organism: Equus przewalskii (assembly GCF_037783145.1). Classification (NCBI taxonomy): domain Eukaryota; kingdom Metazoa; phylum Chordata; class Mammalia; order Perissodactyla; family Equidae; genus Equus; species Equus przewalskii. Next base: position 13,479,008 of record NC_091834.1, on the reverse strand, counting down.
ACCTCTGGTGTTTCTCAGAGATGATGCGGAGGAGGAAGGAAAACTTTCCCATGCCATCGAGGGGGATGCGTCACTGCAGACAGAACACCTCAGCCTCCTTTGCAATTAGTAATAAATTCCCACTGGCAGGCAGTGAGGAGATGAATCCAAGGATATGAGTCCAAACAGCGTAGGGTACAAAACAGTCCATAAGTGAGGGGATGCTGCAATAGACAGAAACGCTTACCTTAGTCTTACCTGACCGAGTTGTTACCACATCCGTTCTGATAATGGGATCTGAAGGACTTCAGTCGCATATGATGCTACATACGGTTTGTTGCACATTATAAGGGCTAAATAGCTAGGAAAATAATGAATGGGTTTTTCCTTTTTTTCTTTTCTAAGACCATGACTTGCTAATTAATTGGCCCAGGACAGCGTCTTGGTTGAACGGATAAGGGAAGAGTATGAAGAAGAGAGAGATTAGGATTTGTTTCAGAATTAACTCAAAATTTGAGCTTCAGCCCTCATAATATAGACATTATTCAAGATAGTTTTTTCTCCCCTTTCTACACATTGAGAGTTAACCATGGAGGACTCTGATCACAAATTCTCTTTATGGGGAAAAAATTGCCTATTTTCCATTAAGCCTAGTCGTGATAGATTAAGGAAAAGGAGGAGATGACCAAAGTCAGTTGTTCTCAAACATCGGCTGCATTAGAATCATCTGGAGAGCTTGTTAAACTTCAGATCCCTAGGCCCTCCTCCAGAGATTCTGGCTCAGGAGAGGAAAGGCTGCCTCTTCTCCTCCCTGGAGTGTTTAAGCTACAAGGGGGAGAGACGTAGAAAATGCTAGAGCAGAGATATATGTCCCAATCTTCCTCTTCCCCAAGTTGAACCTAGAGAAGCTAAAATGAATTAAATAAATTAAGATAATTAAGAAGGCAGAGGGAAGAATTTTGTCCCCAGGTTCCCCATTCGTGATTCTTGAAGATAAGTACTCAGAGCCCTATGCCAACGTAGTGCATTCTAGCCCAGATAGGAGAGTGGAACAGCGGGGTCAGACAGACAGAGCCCTAGTTGGCACCTTTGAGCATCTCATAGCCTACACTGGGCCAGCCCAGGACCACACTGTGATGGGCTACTGGACATGGGACTGAATAGGGACGTGACGGAGACTTGGTGTTCCACAGCCACCTGAAACAGATAGGAGACCGTGTCAGCCAGTGGGAGATGAATGACGACTCCCACAGAGCATCTGCTGAGCCGAAACAGCAGACTATAGTTCACCAGTTAGAGACTTCAGACTTGAGTGCCAATAGGGCAGGGCCACCGGGATACAAAGAATATTGAAGAGTTAATGGAGGGAGCCTCCAAAGATCTTCCACCACCCAGTCACATAAGCCAGCCCCCTCCCCCAACACCCAGATGCCCCTCAGAGAGCTGCCAGAGGAGGAAGAAGACTGAGGACTAAGAATCAAGAACCAAGGCTGAGCGTTACCAAAAGGACAACTCAAGTCATCGACTTGCACTATGTTTAAAACAGATAGGTGTAAAAGCTGATTTATTTACAATGATCAAGACTTTACTGTGTACACAAATGATGGTAAAATGGATGGTCAACTTGTGTCAATGCCCATGGAGCAATGGCTGCCAGGGCGGGGGTGGGGGGAGCTATGTTGAGGGTTAGGAAGTTTCAAGAGGGCTTGGTCATTTAGTAGAGACTACCCTGAGTGGGAGGGTCAGGTGACATGGTTGCCATCACTGGGATATGCTACATTCTGGTTTTAGCGACTGCATAAGCACAAATTCACAAAGATGGGCAAAGAATCATCATCTCTCTGGCCTTAGAAATGTGTCTTTTACCAACAGAAATAAAGCGAAATATCTGACTTTCATTGGAGTTCTTATCAATTTGGCCAAGTCATTGTCATTACTGTTTTGAGATCGAGGCTAAGTTGCATGCCCCCTCCTTCTTTCTCTCCACAATGGGCATGGATAGCAGAGAGAGAGTCAGTGAATTTTCAACAAACGTGGGCTGAGGCCCTTCACAGGTAAGACTCCATGCTGGGTTCTGGAAGTAACACAAAAATAAGTATGATGCAGACGTTCTCTAGGGAGGGTACTACGTTATTCTGACCAGCAAGCCTATGAAATGTGTTTTTTTATGTGTTTGCTAGATGGATTAAAATGACAGTGGCAAAAAGCCTTCTCTTCCCCATTGTGATATGAACCCAAAATCCCTGGAGAACTGCACCCACCACCTCCTTGGAAAGCAGAGAGAAATTACAGGGCAGAAACGCTGGATCTCCTGAGCACATTGTGAAGTTCCAGCAAAGCTGCAGGGAGAAATAGTTTGGGAATAACAGTAATTTTTGAAGGCCACTTATTTAACCTATCGAATCATTCCAATCAAGAATGGAACCCCTGATCACTGTTGGGCAGATGGGTAAGGTTTTTCCTGCTGGTCACACCTAGTGTGAATATTGCCTACCAGTAGTAACAATCAGGTGGAAATGCATTCCTTCCAATATATTTCTTGCAGTTGTTGGGGTTTTCTTTTCAATATTCCCTGGGTTTCAGATCTTAAAAGAATTAAAAATGACTGAAATACGTTTTTGTGAAGGAAGTAGTGTTTGATGAAATGTGCATGTCATAATGTGTTCACCTGAACTCTTGCTATCTAAAATCACAAATAAATTGTTTTACATTTGAGTCGTTTTATGAAATGTATTCCGGGGCTATTTGTTTCTCTTAGATTCATACAAAATCTGTTATTAAAGCATGTTGCAATGAATTTTAGAGATTCTTTACAAATAATTACGTTAATGCCATGGTTTAGTTTAAAAATATATGACGCTCAGATAAATTCAAAAATTTGGCTAGCAAAGGAATTAGAAAAGCGTGGCAACCAAACTTTAGTTTGTCTTGTGTATTTTGAAGAGGCTGTTCTTTCTGATTATATAGCCTTCTTTAGTTGGGCTCCACGTAACCATCTTCCCATTCTAGGGGGTTCTATAAATGCTGCACGATTCTGATTTTCACATTTAGTGTCAGTGCACCGAAATCTAACGACTGTACAGGAGACCATCAATTAATCAAAATGCTTGGGAGTGGGATGTTCCCTCCAGCTAATTGAATTTACTGGTAAATTCAGGCTTCTGTAGCAAATCCTTTTATTTTCACCCTTGTGAAGAATCCGTCTAAAATGCATTAGTCCACATTAGTAGCTAACAGCGTGCGGATGATTGACATTTGATATTCACAAACGATTGGTCCTTTATGTGCCTCTTTTTTTATCAGTCTAAACACTGTTCTCCTTACAGAGTCTTGGAAATGTGGTGACGGCTGTTGCCTTGAGCCTGGGCTGCGTCATTTGCCTCTTTCTCCTTAAGAATGAGGTAGAGCAAAATATCTCAATTAACTGGACATCATCATCCACTGCGGTTCTCTTTCACTAGAATAGTTTTTGCAAGTTCAAAATTGCAAAATAGAAAATTTTTTTAACAAAAAGGAAATTCCCAGGGAAAAGCCTCATGCCTTATGAACTCTCCAACAGGCATGCGTGTCAGGGCACAGGCTCATTCTTTAAAGCTTTATGGCCAAGGCTAGAGTTACCGCCAGTGAGAATGCGAGCCTCAGACTCCGGCAGGTGATTCCATTCTTTTCAGATGCTTATCTGAACATGGAGTAAAGTCGAGTCTATAAACAGGGGTGGGAATTTCACTGGGGCGGATTCCGGCTGGACCATAAAATGCCCCCAGCCCTGTGCCTGCACTGCCTGTGTGTGAGTCTTCTAAAGAACCTTCTAGAAAGGTAACCAAGAACCTCAATGTTCCTGTGTTGTGCCTGTGTGTGTGCATGTGTACGTTTTTAACACTGTAATGGATTAAAATTCGTGAAGAATTATTGAACACCTCTCTTAGACTTTCAACTCTAATATCAGAGGCTGAAGGGATTTGAAAGCAGTTGTAAATTTAGTCCTTGTACTCAGAGACACTATAGTCTTTGGGGTTAAAGAAAATGGGTAATGCAAAATCTCTGCATAACATTTACCTGCTGGAACCGTGTCTCTGAAAGAAGTGCCCGCAGAGTTACAGAAGCAGAGGCCAGGAGACTTGCTGACTATCTCTGTAGCTAACTAAGAAAAACGACGTTTCAAAACACACATTGGATACATAACTCCCCTGCATAAGGCCTTCTGGAACCCTTTCTTCCATTTCAGATCAACTTTGCATTCCACAAGTTTCCATGTGTTCTTCCGTGGACCACCAACACCCCACGTTCCCCTGTTCCCGTCACCATGACTTTTTTTTTTAGTTCTCCTGAAAGTACCAGATTTTCCCTGCTTTGGAATCTTCTCAAATGCTCTTCACCTATAGTGTCCCCACGCTGTTTGCCTTGTTTAACTCTCCACTCAGATGTCACATATAATGTCACCTCCCCCCAAATCCTTCTTCGACTGCTCACTTCTCTCATCCAATTACCTGGCCAATTTTATTCTTAAACTTTTTCTTCATTATACGTCTAAGAATTTGTAACTAAATATACGTTTAAAGATTTAGGACTTTTTGCTCCCATTAGACTATATAATCCGAGAAAAGAGGAACCACGTCATGTCTGTTTACTTGTATATTCCTCATGCCGAGTACATTCCCAAACATGGGACGCATTCAATAAATAGCTATTGAGTGAACAGACAAGTAAATGAAGAAACACATAGAATAATGTGAAATAGAGTCAAATATATACTACACGTGCCCTTAAATTATGCTGTTAACAATAAAAACCATCATCAACTGATTCCGATCACTTGTTGATTTAGTCATTAGATTTTTTTTTTGTGCTAGACATTGTGTAGGGACTGAGAACTCACCAACAACACAGTGGCGCTCTGGAGCTCTATATTCTGGTTTCACCAACTGCTAGTCATGTGACTTTGGTTACTGAAACTCTGTAAACCTGAGTTTTCTCATGTGCAAAAAGAGGATTAAAATATCTGCTTTTTATGGTTATTGTGAGACTTAAAAGAGTTAATATATGTAAAGAAATTAGAACAGTGGCTAGTGCATAGTAGGTGCTGTCTATGTGCCAGCTACTCTTGATGAAAAAGGTTATTGTGTGTAGGACTAGGTTACTGTGATGGTTAATTTTAAGTGTCAACGTGGCTGTGCTAAGGGATGCCCAGACAGTTAGTAAAACATTATTTCTAGGTGTGTCTATGAGGGGGTCTTGAGAAGAGATTAGCATCTGAATCAGCAGACGGAATAAAGAAAATAGCCCTTGCCAATGCAGGTGGGCATCATCCAATTTGCTGAGGGTCTGAATAAAACATAAAGATGGAGGGAGGGTGGGTTTGCTCTCTCTGCTTGAGCTGGGACATCCATCTTCTCCCTTGGACATCCTGGGTCTCGGGACTTCAGACTTTGGCTGAGACTTACACCGTGGGCTCCCCCTGTTCTCAGGCCTTCAGATTGGCACTGGAACTACAACGCCTGCCTTCCTGGGCCTCCAGCTTGCAGACGGCAGATCGTGGGGCTTCTCAGCCTCCATAATCACGTGAGCCAATCTCTCATAATAAGTTTCTTTCTAAAAATCTGACTAGTAACTAACACAGTAACTAACACAACATAGTAACTAACACAGTTACTATATTGGAAGGAACAGCGGACTGAGTCAGCCGACCTACGCTTTAGTTGGTCATTTGGTCATATGCTAGGACTGGATCTCAATTTCCTCGTCCACAAACTAGGGAGTAAAATACCTGCCATACCTGACTTAGAGGGTTATCAGTGAGATCGTGTGAACCACAAAACACAAAACACAAGACAAGGACGAACTATTATTCTTCCATGGGAGACTTCTTTATTCCACTTGGCTTGTATTTAAAAACTTAGAGTGTTCTGATCTCATTCATTCTTTCTAAGTGCTCATTCTACTTTGTTTGATAGTCTTATACTTCATATATTTACACTTCATTTATTGTACTTGGGCACTTCTCATCTTTTTCTAGTGTTTGTTTTTTCATTTTCTGTGTAAGTCTAAATAAGAAATGGTATTGCATCTGTAATATTAAGCATTACAATATTTTGAGCTTGAACAGGAGAACTGAGTTAGATTTTCAATAAAGTATGTCGATTTTCTCAGCATCTTTTTATACATCTATTATTATTATTATTAATTACAGCAGTCTTCTAAAATTGTGAAATATAGACATATTTTCAAACTTGGGCAGAATTTTCAAGGAAAATAGGTCATTGTTACCCATATCTCAAATAAATTAAAATTTAAAAGTCTATATTATCCCACTTGGGTCATGGGGAAAATGCATAATTTCCCAGGAGGATAAGTAAGGAAAGGGATATTAGACTAGAGGGGCTTGTTTTCTAGACACCATTCAATCTGTTCTCGTTGGAGTTTACACTATGTACCTCCATCTTACCAGTCACACTGTGCCTTCTTTTGCAGCTTTTTTTTTTTTTTTGGCATTTCACCCATATCACTATAAGAAATTTAAAAGTGAACACTTCTGATCATCTTTAACTCCTTTCATCATTTATCACAAAGAACAGTTCCTAAGTTGACATTTGATAAATTAATGTTTTAGTTTTCAAACTTTCTGCCCTCTTACTGTCATATACAGGGTCTGTAGATACTGAGAGACATTGCACTCTTATTCGGCTATTCATCATTTATTACTTTGCCTTCTATATAAGAAATGCTAGGTGTGTTTTTAAGGAATCTCCCCTGTAAAGTAGTTTTATGTGCCCCAAAAAGTGGAAATCTGTTGTTATAGTATTATTGGCCTCGTTGTCATTATTTTAATAATCATCTTAGGAAAGAACTTGCCATTTCTGGATGGACCCTAATCCCCAAATAATAATCATAGCAACCGCCATAATAATGAGCAATATAATCACCATTCATTAAGACAGTGATTCATAATCTTACCTATTATCATATTATGTTTAATTATGATGATGGTGGTGAGAATTACGATTTCCAGCTAGTTGAGTATGCGAAGAATTTCAGAACTCAAGGGAAGAAAATGGAAACAAAAGATTTTATGAAGTTTTTTCCTTAAAAAATGTCAAGAAACAAGCTATTTAAAAGTAAAGTTAAAATTCAAAACTTAGCTTGATTTAACTTCTCTCATTTGCCTGATCTTAAATAGAGAAATTGCATGTTTCCAGGTTGTTAAAAGCCTCTTATTTGTATGACTTCATCCTCCCAAATTTCTACTAAAATATTTTTGTTCATTTCCAAACTAAAAAAATCAGAGGCAATCCTGACACGAGGATGTGCTTGATTTTTGAAAGTCATGGCAAGTGTTTACGATAAGGTTGGAGAGTTGTGTTTCGTCCAGCCACTCTGGGAAGCATGGCATTGTGACACGACTGTGGCACAAGAGAAGGGAAAACAGGCTGCTGGCTTCTTGGCTTCTTGTTGTGGCTCTGCCAGCAGTGAGCTGTGTGCACTCAGCAGTCTTGTCTGTGAACAAAGAAGAATGTTTTACACTCTAGGATGCTGAGAGCCTTATTAAGCATGACATGAAAACTACAACCATAAAGGAAGATATAGACATGCTTGACTATGTGAAAACTTTGAATTTCTGTAACAGAGAGGACATGACAAATTAACCTGAAAGACTATTTTTTTAAACTGATGAGAATATTTGAAAATATAACAATGGCCTGTTATTCATAAGGTATAAACAATTTCTTGTGTATTCATAATGTATAAACAAAATTACTATAGAAGACCAATGGCCAATGGCAAAGCAGACACCATTAGGTTATGAACTGGCAGGTCAGGTAAGAAGAGATATAAATGACAAAGACATTAAAAGATAGTCAACCTACTAATAACTAATGAAAACTAATATAATAAAATGCCATTTTTACTTATAGTTTTGATAATACAGTAGAGGGAAATGGACACCATCAAGCACTCCTGGTGAATGCAAATATGGGTCCAGCTTTCTTGGAATGCACGCACTTTTACTGGAACCTTTCACTTCTAGGATTCACTCTGTAGAAATATTCACATAATACAAAGATATGTGCTTAAAAATGTTCACTGATGCTTTACTGTAATAGTTAATCAGAAATTCTCTACAGATATATCAGCAGACAACAAGTTAATTTCTAAATACAATGGAATAAAATCAAAGGAATATTGAACAGCTCTTATTAATAAGGAGAATCTATGTTACTGGCATAAAAAGACATCATACATATGTTATTGTATGAAAAGCAAGCTTCAGAACACCATGCATTATTATTGTATTATTTAAAATATGTGTGGGACTATTATATATACATAATGCATCTATTGTCGTATTTACTGTTATATGTATTACTTATTTAATAATGATAAATCTTCCAGAAATTATAGAATCTGAGTGATGTATACAGCATCCCTGCTCCCAGCCCAGCCCCCAGTACCAATGTCTTCTTCCAGCTAGAAGGTGAAGGAAGCCAGATTACCCTCTGCTCCAGGCATTTTGACAGGCAGTGGGAATAGAAGGTTAAGCAAGAGACAACATCACTGCCTCCATAAGCTTACAGAGCAGCGAAGAAAATGGATACTTAAACATGAAATCACAAGTCACTGTGAAATGTGCCACCGAGGGCACTGAGGGCCAAGTTAGGCTTGCGATGTGACAGAACCATCAAAGTTGGCACCCAGAAGGTGAGAAGGAGTTATTCAAGCAGAGGTAATATCAACAATGGTCTGAGCAGAGATTTCAAGGGTAGAAAGTAGGAGATATTCTTGGGGGTGCTCAGGAGACCCATAGAGAGCCCTACACATCATGCAATGGAGTTTTCATTTTATCCTCAGTGCAATAAAAAATTCAGGAAGGATTTATATGTGTTTACACAAGGGAGTGATATGATCAGATCTGAGTTTCTGTAAGATACACAACTCTGGCTACAGTGAAGAATGGAGGGAGACTTCCTTTTCTGGCAGTATGGCTGGCTGGAGACTTGGGGGGCAAAATAACTAGATCTTGCATTAAAAATAGTTGTGTGTGAGCCATACCTGATGGCCTAGTGGTTAAAGTTTGGCACGCTCCACTTTGGTGGCCTGGGTTTGGTTCCCAGGTGCAGAACCACACCACTTGTCTGTCTGTAGCCATGCTGTGGTGGTGACTCATATAGAAGAACCAGAAGAATTTAAAACTATACACAACTATGTACTGGGGCTTTGGCATGGGGTTAGGGGAGGAAGAAAAAGGGAGGAAAATTGGTAACAGATGTTAGCTTAGGGCAAATCTTCCCCTGAAAAGAAAGAATAGTTGTGTGTGTATGTTTTGATTTATTTTAATTGCTGGACTTTCAGAAAATATGAGAAAGGGAAAACAAACCTGATAATATTTCAGATCAGTGGTTCTCAAAATATGGCCCATGGGCCTCTGCAATTCCCCAAGTACCTTTCCAGGGGTCTTCAAGCTCAAAATTATTTTCATAGTAAGCTGTTACTTGCCCTTTTTACTGTGTTGACATTTGCTCTGATTGTGCACACACAATGGTGGCACAAACCAGTAGTCCCTTCGCCTCCACATACTCACAATTAAAAAAATGCCGGTTTCATATAAGAACGTCCTTGATGAGATAGCAGAATGACTAATTTCGTTAATCTCAGCCCTGGAGAATCCATCTTTAATACTCTCTGTGATGACTTGGGGAGTACACACACAGCACTCCTGCTGCCCACAGAAGGAATTTTGTCTCAAAGAGAAACACTCGTATGATTGTTTCAGCTGTGAGCTGAACTAGCCACTTTTTCCATGAAGCACCAGTTTTACTTGAAAGGACAACTGAAAACCATAATTATACAGATTGGGTATTTGTCAAACATTTTCTTGAAAGTGAACGAGGCGAGCCTGTCACTTTAAGAAAAACAGCTGACAGTTCTTGTTGCCACTGATTAAACTGAAGCTTTTGGACAAAAATTAAAATTTTGGAAACCTTATACCCACCTCATTGAGCTTGAAAGCTTCGCAATAATTGAAGATTTTTCTGATGCAATCAGTGGATTTTTAACAAATGTGCTTTATTATGATATAAAATGAAATGTCAGTATTTGGAAGATCAGCATAATCCAGGGAACCAGTGTGGTTCAAATGACCAATATATGGTCTGTAAAATCCAACAGAGGTAAAAGATCCATCTAAATTGTAGGATCAACCAAATGGATTTTAATGTAACAGAGAACAAAAATTTCATTGATAAAAGTGCCGAATCCACATCACAACCAACTTTTAAGGAGCATACTACTTGTTGAGTTTTGGTGTTGTATCAAAGAAGAATACCCACAATTATCTGAAAAAAACTATTAAATACCTGTCCCTTTTCCAACTACGTGTCCTCTGTGAGGCTCTATTTTTTTCAAGTACTTGAACTGAAATGACTTATCACAGAGACTGAAGGCAGGAGCGGCCATGGGACTCCACCTGTCTTTTATTTCGCCAGACATTAAAGAGATTTGCAAAAACGTAAAACAATGCCACTCTTCTTACAAGTATTCTGTTTTGTTTTGGAAAATATAGTTTCTTTTTCATAAAAAAAATGTTATTTATATTGACATGGAATGGACTTAATGTTATTTTGAATGAATTTATAAATAAATGTTGTAGAAGTTTCAAGTTTTCATTTCTAATGTTGTAAATGTCAATATAACCCACATTAAGACACTCTTTGGGATTACCAAATTTTAAGAGTAAAAATGTGTCCTGAAACTAAAAACCTTGAGAACTGCTGTTTTGTATAATATGATTGTCTCTGAAGAAAATTATTACAGTTCAAGTGTCTTAGCCTGAAAACAGATCCCAGGATAAGAACTTGTGTGTATGTAGTTTATTTGGTAATGAGATCTCAGGAATGCAGGGAAAGTGAACACAAAGGGAAAGAAAACCAGTATTATCAGGTCAAGTACACCTTTGAGATCCCCTGGGACCTTCTGATGACATACATCTCTGAACTGTCTGCCCAGGCCATGAAAGGCAGACAGCATCAGTCCACTAGCTTCCTTCCCCTATTGCTCAAGTCCTCTCTGCAGACTTTGCCCTTCCGCACTTCCTGGTTATCTGATGGCTGTCGGAGCATGAGTGCTAATCCAGGTCCCCTGATCATCCCACATTAAGTGTCTGAGAAGCCCCAGGGCAGAAAGCAAGAGGTACATTGCGGATATTCCCAGGCATGGAGTTGTAAGAGCTGAGTGAAGCTGGTTGGAGCTTGTGTAGGCCTGGTTGTAGCAGAAGTGGCTGGACTTAGAAGATATGGACAAGAGGTTATGAAGTAATGCACAAAGCTTGCAACAGACTTCACCCCCTTGCATTACTCAGCTTTCTCCTTGCCTTCATCCAGTCATCACCTTCAAGGCGATGGTTCAGCTTAATTACGTCAAAAACTGATTCCAAGGGGCTAGTGGAATAAGCTGCAGGTTGCTGTCCCCTCTGCTGCATCTGGTCCCAAGGCCATGATTGCTATTCACTGTCTCTCTCCTCCACCCCCTATTCTGCATTTCCCCCATCCTTGGCTAGCACTTGGGCTGGTCTAGGTTGCTGTTCCAGCAACCGAGGGTGACACAGACCTTCATCACTGATAAATCTGTGCCCTTAGCTGTCTTGTCCTTGCCAGGCTATGGTTGCTGTAAATTTTCACCCCCTTAGGTCACCAGGCACAGGAGCACCAAGCCATGTCCCAGGAAATATCCCTGCTCGACTGTAGCAGCAACCCTAGCAACACGGCAATCAGGGTCGACTACCCCAAGTCCAGAGTGACCCAACAGTAGTTGTAGCTTTAAGTTCAAAGGAACCCCATACTTTGTGCCCTGGAGGAAGTGTCCACCCCAACCCCAACCCAGAGGTCTAGGATATCTAATCTAGCAATATTTTATTCGTCAAGTGGGTGATGCCAATTCTTCTTTCCCCTCTCAGCTTCTGGACTCATGTATTCTAACTAATAGGGTTACGGCACCTTAGGTCAGCCATTGGTTTACTGCATATACTGCAATGTGGAGGACAGTGTCCAACCTGCAGGGCATCATCCTCAAGCAGACCCATTAGCTGCACCTCTAACAGGCTGCTCCAACATTTTCACTCCCGGCAAGTCTGGGCGATGAGATATGATGACTGGATTCTATGGTCATGTACAGGTTTTTGCAACATCCTTCGTCATGAAATCAGTCTCTTGGTTCAGGGCCTTGTGTGGGATCCCATGTTGATATATCTGGCATTCTGTAAGCCATTGGATGGCAGTGATGACAGATGCAAAGAAAACATACCCACAACTGGAGTAGAAGACGTATCCACATCCCTGGTGGAAGAGGTGTAATGGAATCAGTCTACCACTGAGAGACTGGATGGTCTCCTTGAGGGACTGGACATCCTTTTGCGAAGCCTCTGCCTCAGGGGAGACCTTTGCAGGGTGAAAGGAGTCTCTTTCAGCAAATGTTGAGGTCACGTCTTCCAGCTGGAAGGGTTCAAGGAGGAGTCTGGGATTCAAGATTCTCAGGTTCATCCACTCAGATGTTCTATCCCAGGTTTCCAAAGTCTCACTCATTGCCTAGTAGGGTCCTGATTTGGGGCCTGGAGACCTATGGAGGCTATACAGTTTTTTGTTGTTGGTCTGGACTGTGACATTTAAACAAATTAGGCTTACTGTTAGAACTCTTGTCCTTATGTTTTGTCTTTTTCTAAAATGCATTTTAGTCTTCTATATTTGTATGCATTAGTTTTTCACTTGGCCAGCTGTTACATGGAGGAAATGCTCAAATCAAGAATGCTAATTAGGAAGCCACTGAAATAGGCAGGTGAGTAAATACGGGGCCCTCCACAAGGTCAGTGAGCAAAACTTGCACGGAATATAACTCCCGAAAATATGTTGAAAGATTAAGTCACAAAACTCGATCATCTGATTATATGCGTCCTGGAGGAAGAGGGAAGAGGAAGAGGGAAGACTCCACTATGACTAGAAAGGAAGCAAGTCTAGGGGAGACGATGCACTCAGTTTTTATCTATTGTAATGTATCGTTTGCTGTTGGCATGGGATTTCCAGGCGGAGGTGTCTGTATGGACTCTGAAGCCCAGGGGAGAGGCGGGACCGTTCTGAAGCTTCAGGTCTTTCATCTGTGAAATGAGGCTAATGATGCCTCCCTCCCAGGGCTACTGTGAGAGTCCCCTGAGACGATGTATGCCAATTCCTGGCTGACTCTGCCTGTGGCCCTCTAGACATGGTGTTTTCAGCTCTTCTTCCTCCATTAGGAATCTCTCTTTCCTTGGTGGGCTCTGCCTGGCCTGTTCCCTTGGGTTTCTGAATCTCTTACTACATTGGGTAGAAACACCCACCACTGTAATAGCCCCTTCTGTCTAAATTGCTGACTGTGATCACTGGGTACACATTTGTCCAAGTCAACCCTCGTTCCCCAAGAGGACAGTTGGGCCACGCCTGGCATAGAGTAAGAGACCTGTAAAGAGTGGCATTTCCCTTGAAGTGCTTTTCTGGTCCATTTCATCAGGTCAGGTGCTGGCAAGACCCCAGCAGCTCTCTTTCTGCCCCACATCTCTGTTCTTCAGAGCTGGATGGCAGGATGAGGTGGAGAGAAGTTTAGGTGGACCACAAAATTGAGCAGCTGTGAAGGATCAGGCTGATCCCTGTGGGCAAAGGCGATTAAAGATGGAATATTATGTTCCTGTGATAGCCTTGGTGATCTGAATGGCCTTTGACTTTGCATCAAAAAAGGCTACTGGAGAAAAAGGACACCCAACCTCTAATTTCTATGGCTTCTCCTGATGCTTTATAAGGTGTGCTTGGTTGGAGCTCCAGGGGTTGCCATGGAAAGCTTCTTGGCTGCCTCCAGATCTCCCGACCCCACATGGCCACTGGAGTGATGCTCTGGCTCCAGAGAGCAGGCAAGGGGCAGACGCTGAGTGCAGATTCTGGGCAAGTATGCAGTGGGTTGTTGTGGTTTCTGATGGTCAGAATCACGGCAATAGCAAAAGGACTAGTAAAAAGGGATTACGAGGTAGCTTTTATTTTCCAAAGTAAAAGTTTTTATGTCAAATTTCCCTGAAACACAAGGAGAGTGAGAGGGGAAAAAAAAGAAATTTGGAAAAATATAAGGAGTAAGACACTGAAAGCTGTCACCACAAGCACTGATTACAGACATTAGTGTCATTTTAAGTTCTCATTCTAACCCCAAATGAATGACTGCACCCCAACAAGCACTCGGATGGGTGTCTACTCCATCTTGCTCTAAAATCATGTAAGGCCTGTTATTTTTCCTATTTATTTTCCTATTAGTCATAAAATAACCTTTACTTAGCCCAGACTTGAGAAATTTAATGTAGCCTGCCAAGGGGAGGAAGATCGTTTTCATTGATTAATTTTGTTTAGTTGTTTAGAACATAGAACTCAGTGGGTATTATGATCTAGTCATCATACGTCTTATATATATGCAGTATAAGGTAGTACATCAATAATCATAAATATATATTATTATGTAGAATAGTTTACATATTTTATAGACATATAATTTTTTTCTATATGACCTTGAATAAATTATTTCACCACTTTAAGCTTTAGCTTTAAAGCCTCATTTTTTTTTTTTTAAAGATTGGCACCTGAGCTAACAACTGTTGCCAATCTTCTTTTTTTTTTCTTCTGCTTTTTCTCCCCAAATCCCCCCAGTACATAGCTGTATGTATTTTAGCTGTGGGTCCTTCTAGTTGTGGCACGTGGGATACTGCCTCAGCATGGCCTGATGAGTGGTGCCATGTCCGCGCCCAGGATCCGAACCAGCGAAACCCTGGGCCGCCTCAGCAGAATGTGTGAACTTAACCAGTTGGCCACGGGGCCAGCCCCTAAAAGCCTCCTCTTTAAAATGAATAAATTAATAATACCTATCTCATAAGTATATTATGAGAAAGTATGTATAAATTAACTGAAAGATAATAAGTGCTCAATAAAAAGCATTATTATTATCATTATTCTATAGTAAATATCACAGAAATTGAATTATGATGGCAGACTGAGCAAATTTCTCTCTCTTCTTTCTCTCTTTCCCTTCTCTTCTCTTTTTCTCTTTTTTGCCAAAATACCTTAAAACTATAGGAAAAGCAATTTTCTTTAAAACAAAATAAATTTACAGCTGTTCTGGGAAACAAGGAAGTGAGCTCCCTGCTTCCTTACTTATGGCTATTTCTCAATCCCAGATGTTTTGATCATCTTTGTGTGAATTTCAGAGTCTGTGGAATATACCTATTTATAACTTTTGCTAAAATATAACCAATTCCCTAAAGTATAACTATAACACAAGAAGACACTTATATAAGTAACTATATGTTAGAATTCAAAGTCATTAAAACACTGCTTCTAGATAACCAAAAAATTAAAATGATCGTTAATAAATAGCAGCTTCGTATGCAATCACATACTGCAGATGCCCTTTGTTGACACTTGGTGCACTTTCCAAAATAGCCACATGTGATTCTGACATTCTACGTTGAGTATTTAGAATACAACTTGAGAATTTTCCAATACGTCATTTTGTTTAAAATGTTATATTTGAGATTTTGGGAAACAATGTAAATGTTTCCTATATTCATATATTTTATGATTTGCAGGTACGAAAAATCAAAAGAATTTCTACTGGGAAAACGTTAACCAGAGAGATGTTTTATAAACTCTGTAAATGTAAAATCTTCTTTTGTGAAAAGCACAAATGACAGAGGAGTTAAGCAGTAAAGATACAGCTTAAGATAGAACTAGTGAATGTGAAAATAGAACTGAGTAATTCACCAAATACATGTAATGAAAGAGTAAACTAGGAAATATGAAAGAAGTTAAATGATATGGAGGATTCAGGGAAGGACCAATGTATACCAAATAGGGATTCCAAAAAGAAAGAATAGATGGAATAGGAGAAAGCTAATATGAAAGAGAGAATCTTCTAAAAGTGTAGAAATTTGTTGGTCCTGAAACAAGTTAAATCCCTTCCAGAAACGCTATAATAAAATTGTAGGACATCAAAGAGGACATTGTTCACTAACCAGAAAAAAAACCATTATGTACCAAAGAATACAGAGTAAGAGAAGAATTTTCCCAGTAATCAGCAATAGCATAACAAATTACAATATCTTTAAGATATATCAAGCAATTATATCACTCAGTATTGAGAGTGAAATAAAGGTATTGAGGTATATAAAAAGGAAGATTTAACTCCAACAAATATTTGTTGGAGTAAAGTAAAATATTTACTGAATAAACTACTAAAGAATAGAGTAGAGAGAAACAAACAAACAAAAACCAACAAAAAGATGATAAATCTAAATAGATACTGGTAGGTAAAGTTAATAATAATTAATAATTCTCATTAGTTAAAAAAAGCTAAAATAGCAAATATTAGTAACGGAAATGGTGGATTTGGAGGAAAGTTAAAGCATGTTTATTTCTTTGAGAAAAGAGTAGAGATATTCAACAAGCTTGGACTTTGTTATAAAACTTAAAATTTAAGTAACAATTTAAAAAAAATTAAATTCAATCTTAAAAGAAAAGAAATAAAATATATAACCTCTAAATTAGTAACAAAAATGAATAAAGAACATCTCTGGAGCTGACCACGTGGCCGAGTGGTTAAGTTCGCGCGCTCCGCTGTAGGTGGCCCAGTGTTTCGTTGGTTCGAATCCCGGGCGCGGACATGGCACTGCTTGTCAAACCACGCTGAGGTGGCGTCCCACATCCCACAACTAGAAGGACCCACAATGGAGAATATACAACTGTGTACCAGGGGCTTTCGGGAGAAAAAGGAAAAAAATAAAATCTTAAAAAAAAAATGAATAAAGAACATCTCATCAAATCATAAGAAAGTATTGAAGAAAAAAGAAAGAAGCAAAAAAAGTCACAGTAAAATAGGTAGTGCATATCAGTATGGTGGAAATAATTTCTAATATTGGCAAATATAACAAATATAAAAACAAATAAAAAATTGCCTATTTTAAGACTAAGAAATTAGATAGGATTAAAACAAAATCCAGCTATATATTTACATAATAAAAACAGTATATACAAAGATTGAAAAAAAAGAGAACAGTTAAAAGAGATGCATAAATTATAGATCGGTATCACCTAAAATAATGTTAGGCTGTAAATATCACATTAAAATATTAGGGAGTCAAATCTAGTAACATGAAGAATAATAATACATTAAGGACCAAATAGAGTTTATTTGAAGAATGCAAGGCAGGCTCTGCATTAAGAAACTAGTTAATATAATTTATCCAGTTAATAAGTTTTTTTAATTTATATGTTTATTTTAGTATATATTAAATTTTAATTAATATAAGCACTAACTTGTTTTAAAATTAGCAATCTATGAAAAAAATAAAACTTCTAACCTATTCTAATCATCCATAACAAAATGCACTCCAGGCTTGATAATACATTGAAAATAAAACACTGAAGAATGTAACAAACTTGGAAGAAGAAATTTCTTATACAGTAAGAGATGGACTTGGGGCCTAATGTGACCTCTCTCCCATTCTACTTGTATAAAAAACGTTGAACTCATAATTCTAAGTTCCTTTGACATATGATTTTCTCACCACCACCCCCCCCCCACAGCTGAAATTAACCAACAATTTGGGCAGATCTCTGAGTAATAAAGGAGTCATTGGAATCCGTATCCACGTACTTGGGTTACTTCCCTCCTTGGAGTGCTCGTTTTATGGTTTGATGGGAAACTAGAGTGAAAGTAAACTTGAATCAAGTCTGATCTAGTATTGTTTATGATCTTGGTGAAACTATAGATTCAACTTCTCCAAACTGAGAAAAATTTACTATTCAATACAAGTCCTAGGCAATGTGATAAGATAAGAAATAGACATAAAAGGTATGAAATTTGAAAGGAAGTCACAAAATTGTCATTATTGGCAGACAAATGATTGTGTACGTAGAAAGGATGAGAATGTATCGAACACAAATCTATTTAAATTAAACTATTAAAATTATTAAATTTTAAATGAAATGAGATTAACATTATTAAAATTAAGATTTCTAAGGTTTCTAGTTTTAACAGCCACATCACAAATCAGTAGCATTTTTATACATCAGAAATAACCAAGTGAAATGTGGAAGAGGAAAAAAATGTTATTCACAATAACAACAAAAACTGAAAGATACCCAGAGAAAAAAATTCTTAATTGTATAAAAGACCCTAACAGAGAATATTATAAAATATTAATGAAAAACAGGAAAGAACATTCATGAGTAGAGGAAATCAACATTGCAGGGATATTAATCTCTCCAAATTCATGTATGAATTCAATGCAATTCCAGTCAAAATTCCAAAAACATAGTTTTGTAACATTTGAATAGCATTCAAAAATTTATATGGAAGGGAAAAAAGCCAAGAAGAGAAAAGAAATTCTGAACAAAGGCGATCCCTTTTTCCCATTTGTAATCTCTCTATTTTCTCTCTGTTGAGTGAGCCCAACCCCTACCATTCCCAGGCAACCACTGATCTGCTTGTCATCACTATGGATTCACTGGACTTTTCCAGAATTTCATATAAAATGAATCATGCAGTATGCATGTGGGTGATGAATACATACATAAATATGGGGTATGGATATGTTCATAATCTTGACTTGGGTGGTGATGGTTTCATGTGTCAAAACTTATTAAATTGCACACTTTAATATATGTGCATTTTATTTATTGCAAATTACACCTCAATAAAGCTGAAAAATACGCAAAGAATAAGAACAGGTATTTATTAGTGGAGGAACACCAAATGGTCAACAAACATGTAATATCACATGCAATTAAGGACAAGCACATTAAAATAACAGCGATATGCTACTTCACATACTTAGGTGCGGCAAAAGCAAAAATGTTTGGAAATATTAAATATTAGAAAGGATTTAGAGAAATGAGTAGTTATTCATTACTTGGCTGTAATATCTAAAACTTAGGAGAGCGCTCTAGCAATGGCCATTTAAGGTGAAAACACATATACCCTAATACCCAACACTGCATATTTCTAGCTATACATGATAGAAAAATTTTTCACATAATTATGCAGGGAGATAGGCACAAGGATGGACAGAATTTTTGTAAGTGTAAAAAATTATGAACAACCCAAGGCAAATGGATAAATGACCTCATATTCACAAACTAGACTCTCCATAAATGTTAAAATGAATGAACTAAAGCTATATATATTAACATGCATTGAAATCTTCCTTTATATTTATCTAAATTTACAATACAATATTTGAACCAGTTCAAATAATGGGAAAACAAGGAGGTATTTGAATAATACATTGTTATAAGACAATTGGCTATTAAATTGAAAAAGATGAAAAATCTCTAATTCACAACCATGCACAAGAATAAATTCCCAATAAATTTTAAAACTAAACATAAATATTACTGTCATATTTTTAAATAAAGTTTTAAAATCAAGAATATCATATTTCACAAGAGTTTTTGTGGGAAAGGTTTTCCTCAGCCAAATATTCAGAATCAAAGAAATATTGTTGGATTTGACAACATGAAAATAAAAATTTATGAATCTTTTGTCGTATAAAATTAAAATACACATGACTCAGAAATGTTTAAACATCTATCAATTATATATTGCCCCCATGGTATAAAAGAACCACATACAACTCCATAAGAAAAAATTATAAAGAACCATTGGAAAATATCTGAAAAAAAATTTACGAAGATGAAATAGAAATGGCCAACAAACTTATGAGAATATATTCAATTTCACCAACAGATTAAAGCAATTTATCACCTATCATATTGTCCAAAAGTTTTGAAAGATTGATACTATTCAGTGTTGGAGAAGACAAAGGTGAAATAAGTATCCTCATGCTTTGCTGTGAAGGTGAGAGAGTGGGAGACACAAATTGGGAAGAACAATTTTGCAACATCATTTAAATATTTAAATATGCATTCGTTGAGACACATCAAAAAGTGTAATGGTGGTTCTTTTTATTTGATTATAAATAGACTTTGTAGGTCTGCACATCATGCTCAATCCATATTAGTCCCATAGTCTCTAATTAATGTAAATAGTGTGAAAATGTGTAAAAGTTTCAGATCCTTTGTTCTCACTGTGGGCTTGAAATAGAAGGATATAAACTCTATTTGTCACTGAATTATTGTTTCATTACTATCTTCTCTCCAAATCGTAAATGATATTTTCATTCTGTCAAAACAAAACAAAGCAAAACTTTTCTTCAATATTCATTATTTTCTACCTATTCTCCATCATTTAAGAATTATGTTAATTAAGATATATAATGTAGAAACTGGAAACATAGCAAGATAATTCAGAAGTAACAATAATGACATAGAACAAAAACAAGACTAAAT
Source organism: Equus przewalskii (assembly GCF_037783145.1). NCBI lineage: Eukaryota > Metazoa > Chordata > Mammalia > Perissodactyla > Equidae > Equus > Equus przewalskii. Next base: position 13,458,636 of record NC_091834.1, on the reverse strand, counting down.
TATGAAATGAAAACAGGAATTCAGTCAACGTAAAAAAAATACATACCATGACTTTTTTGGTTTTTTTAATACTTTTTGGTGAGGAAGATTGGCCTTGAGCAACATCTGTTGCCAATCTTCCTCTTTTCTTTTTTCTCCCCACAGAGCCCAGTACATAGTTGTATATGCTAGTCATAGGTCATTCCAGTTCTTCTATGTAGGATGCTGCCACAGGATGTCTTGACGAGCAGTGGGTACGTCTATGCCCAGGATCTGAACCAGCAAACCCGGGCTGCCAAAGTGGAGTGTACGAACTTAACCACTTGGCCGTGGGGCCACTGGTCCCACCATGCCATTTTATATCCTTGCTAAAATTGAACATCCAGCTTAATCATAATCAAGTTAGTGTCAAGAGGTATGACCAGCTACATCATTCACAGGATCCTTAGGATAAGTACAAACCAATCTCTCAAGAGACCCTCAGCCTGTCCTTACAAGTAATGCTAGGAATAAATTCCGTCCAGAGTCCTCAGAAGGAAGACAAGGAGTAACGCGACAAAGGACGCCCCATAGCAGCTTTACAGTGAACAGAGTGATTCCTTTTAGTAGGCCTATTCTTGTAACTCCTCTTAATACATGCAATGGCTCAATTCTTTAAAAATTATTAAATGAAGAACCAATTTGATACGGTTCAGGAACGCGTCTCTCTAACAAACTGCCTCCAACCAAGAAAAGATTTTGCAGGGGTTCCAAACAGGCTGCCCTTGAGCTAAAATTTGGCCTGGAATAAATTTGGTTTGGCTACAATAGTGGTGGGGGAGGTAATTGAACAAACATAAAAATTGAACAATTGCACATAAAAATCCAGATTTTTTAGCATTCTTTGAAGAATCGTAAGATTTGGTAACACTGCATTCACATGGCCGCAATTAGTTGGCTCTGAGTAGCAGCTGTCCGTTTTGGATAGAGAGTGGGCAACAGATTTTCCACAATCCTCACTAGTCTGCTTAAGTCATTTATGTTACCTGCTTGGCCCCCTTAGGCATTCTAGTTTGTCTAAATTTTAGACTATTGTGCAGTAATTCTCAACTCTGACTCTGCAACAAAAACACCCATGAAGGTTTTTGACAATAAAAATATCTGGATTCCACTCTAGACCTGCTGATTCAGAATCCCATTGGATGAGGCTCAAGCATCTGTATATTTATAAATCCCCACGTGATTCAACACCCAGCCAAGGTTGAGAACTATGAATCTAAAGAAAACAAATTCTAAGACAGTCCTCCATAAATATTTCTCTCAACTGAGCTTCTGAGAGCTTTGAAAACCCATGAATTTGAGGTTAGGCCTCAAGAACAGTTCTTTTTTGGTTCTTCATCAACTATAACAGCCAGCTAAGCTTGGAACAGGGTTAATATCTGTCAGAACACTTCTAAAAAGAATGTCATACTATATCTTTTTGGATCCTAGAAAGTACTTTTTTAAGGGTCAAAATTCTCTACGACATAATTTGGAGTTTCCCCCAAACAGGGATATGTAGGAAATATTCCCCCATCCTCCACCTATAGGAACATAAAGACATTCCACCATCGGGGCCTGCTGGGCTGGCAAGCATTTGTCACCAGGAGCACTTCCTGGTCCTCTGTCTTCTCTGTCCTTGTGAACATGCTGACAGATGGCTCGAGAAGAATTGTCACTCCAGTGTTCTCCAAGACAGAGTGACTTAATCTCCTCCCCATCCTTGCACGGCTCATCCCCTTCCAGCTCCTATTTACTACGGAACTTGGAGCCATCAACACGGTATGGGGACCAGGGTGCTCCAGGTGGCACCTTCACCCTCTGTTGTCTCCCTTTCCTCTAAGACTTGTACAAGAAAAGCAGAACTACACCACTGAGAAGAAATAATATCCTGCTCATAAAGTTTGATTTTATTCATTTATTCAACATATCTATTGAACATCCATGTGCTAGGCAATGTTTAGGCACTGGGAATACACAGTAAACAAAAAAGGAGGATATCTCTGCTCTCTTGGTATGAAAATTCTAGTGGGAGGGAGGATGATAAGCAAGATAAATGAGAAAATAGACAATAGATAATAGCCCATATGGTGATGAGTCACCAGGAAAAAATGAGGAGGGAAGGGAATAAATAGGGAGTGTTGGGAAGGAGAGTGGATTTTAGGTGTGTGGCCAGGACAGGCCTCTTTGAGAAGACATTTCAGTAAAGATCTGAATGACCTTAGAGTGGGCATGCAGGAAGAGCATTCCAGGCAGAATAAAGAGGAAGTAGAAAAGCCACAAGCAAGAGGTATCTGGAATGTCCAAGGAAGATCCAGAAGGCATTTGAAACTGGCAAGACAATTAGTGTTGGAAAGACAATGTCTGGAGACTGAAGCACCTTCGCCACACAGGTGTGGTGGGTCCTCTGCTTTCCATGTTCCCTGTCTTAAACCTCTTACACCTCCCATCCTCGCTACCAACTTTCAGAAGTGATTTTGGGAAAATCTTAGAGAAAAACCTTTAGGCAATCCTGCAAGGCTAGATGTTTGTCAATAGAAGGCTAGAAGTTAGTCAATAGAAACCTTCGTTAAACTCTTGCACCTCATCCCAAAGTAACAATAGTGATATGGACCACGTGCAGAGAGCATCTTAAGAAATTCCATTCTACCTGGAGTTAGCACCTGGGCTACTAAATAACCATAGTAAGCCTTAGGTACACCTAATTTCAGAGTCCCAACCCTACAACGTAGCAAATACATGAAATACACACACTCCCCATATAAATCTTTTCCCCAAAATTTCAACACATTTTTATGATTTTAATTCTCAGATTAATTTTTATTTTTATTTGGTCTTTTCTTTTCATATTTTCATATTTGCCGTGACTCATTATTTTTTCAGGTCTCAGCCATTTTCACGGACCCTTAAAAAGCAGCCTCCCGTGGACCACGTGCCTACAGACTAAAAGCACCTGGTCTGTACCCTGAGGGGCTGCTCCATCCAAGTTACTGCTTACTCCCTCCTGTGAGAATGTCCTCACCCAAGAGAGAGGTGCCTGGACCACCAGAGAGCAAAGCTTTTATAAGTCCATTCAACTCACGACAACTCCACCATAATGTGATGTGGAATTTTACACTCTGAGACCTGACTCTGTGCTGAGAATTGCCCTCAGGAAGATGAGGCCAGCCGTAGTTTCTGACAAGCCCACCTCACCAATAGCACAGCCGTGCTTTTCAAACTTCTCAGTCTCAGGACTCCTTTGCATGCTAAAAATTACTGAAGATCCCGAAGAGCTTTTGTTTATGTGGGTTATCACCGTCAATATGTACTGTATCAACAATTAAAACTGGAAAAGTTTTAAATGTGTATTAATTCTTTTATAAATAAAAATAAGCCATACATTTCAGCATAAATAACATATTCTTATGAAAAATAACTATGCAAAGAAAATTTAGTGCGACAATCGATGTTGTTTTATGTATTTGCTAATCTCTTCAGATCTGGATTGATGGAGGACAGCTGGATTCTCTCGTCTGCTTCTGCACCACTCTGTTGTGATACGTTTTCACCAATGGATGTGAAGAAAATCCTGCCTCACACAGACACGTCATTGCAGAAGCGAGGACCTCACATCAGTCTGAAATGCTCAGCGGCTCCAGCGGGTTCCCAGACCACATGCCAAGCACTGCTGTCCTAGGGGACAGGGACGAAGAGGAAGCAGCCCCATGTGCATCAACATGGGGCATTTTACAGTGCCTTTGGTTAAGTGAGAAAGAGAAGGCGGGGAAGAACGGGTACAGCATAACACTAACACAGCTCTCGAGGACAAAATCAAGTGGATGCGTAGCATTTGCTAATCTCTGTGGTGTAAATACTCGCAAGATGGCTCCCACAGTCATGGCTGGATTTAACAATCGGCTCGCAGAAATTCCTGAAAATTCAACATCGGCTCCAGCACGTTGCTGGGGAGAACTGAGATCAAGAGAGTGGTGATAAAGAACTATTCCTGCAGCTGATCATTTTATTAACTGTGTAATTGAATAAAAAAATGAAACGAACCATTAAAACTAAAGTGGGAAAATGCTGCAGAGGGTTTATCTCTTTTGAACACTTCCAGAACAAATCAGTCTTCATTTTAAACAACTGGATCAGTCTGAGTTCTTATTGAAAGCAACAGAAATCAATAGGGGGGTGGGGGCTGGCCCAGTGGAGCAGCGGTTAAGTGTGCACGTTCAGCTTCAGTGGCCCAGGGTTCGCCAGTTCAGATCCCGGGTGCGGACAGGGCACCGCTTGGCACACCATGCTGTGATAGGCGTCCCACATAGAAAGTAGAGGAAGATGGGCACAGATGTTAGCTCAGGGCCAGTCTTCCTCAGCAAAAAGTGGAGGATTAGCAGCAGTTAGCTCAGGGCTAATCTTCCTCAAAAAAAAAAAAAAAACAGGGGAGTTATTGGAAGCATATTTCATATTACGGAATTGACAAAAGGCTGGAAAAGCCAGATTAGAAAATAAACAGATCCAGAGGCAGAAAGTACAACTGTCCTTTAGAAAGAAATTGGGTCCAGGACACCAGGATACAAGGAAAGAATAGTTTCTTTGAAGGAAACAATATGGAACATAGTCAGATATGGAAAGTGAAAAGGGATTATCAAATGACACTAGGTTAAATAACAACAGAGAGATTCAGGAGACAGAGATATTTCCCAAGCCCCAATTGGCTAATGATTTCACCTGTACTTTGGTGAGAAAGGACTTCTTATTAACACCAGAATTGCTCTTTGTTTTATGACTTATTTTTAGCTGAATACGTGTGTGTATGCATATATATAAGTATATCTGTATATATACATATATTACAAAAGTAAATGGCTTACTAAACTGCATGTAGTTCATTCCACAGAATAGAATTAATATTTCTCCATCCCTCAGTTTCTAGTTTTTATAGAAATCCAAGTTAACGTAAGTCCTTTGGGTATTGTTAAAGAAATGTGAATTGAACATTGCCTGAATATGGCTCTTTCCTAATCGGTTGAATTACAGTCAGACTAGAATAAAAAGAAGCGGCAAAGGTTTGGGTGGGGCCCAATGTTAAAGGCAAGCTGTTCAGATATAATCTGAGCGACTTTTTTTCAGTCCTGTGATTTGGACTCTGGATTAGATCTTAGACTCTATCCACGATAGGAAAAAAGGAACATTTTTCCATTCAGGACCAGTCACAGGGAAAGAATTAAACGACAGCTAACAATTAAGGGCCACATCGAAATACCAAATAATTTTATTTTTAGGTTTTGTTGATAGAATAGTTTCCGTTATTTTTTTAAGGTTACAAATGGATAATGCTGCTTTCTTTGATCAATAAGCGGATACTGTGTTAAATTCTTCAATTTCGTAGGCTTACCAGTGAAGGGAAAGGGGAGAAGCCGGAGAAGTAAGAGAGACAACTGCAAAAGCAGGCAGAGAACTTTGGAGATGGAGAGCTCTGTGAAGAAGACAGGTGACAGTAGAAGGAGAGGACTCACTCGAGAGGGTGTGTTCCAAGTCAGAGCGGAGAACATCCGGGCACCACCTAGAAAAATCCAGAGCAAAACTGGGCTGTTACCCTCCTCTGCATCGCAGACTGCTCGTCCGCAGCTCCGTCTCCGCCTCCGTGGGGCTTTGCTCCCGGGAACACCTGTCTCCAGACTGAAAAGTAAATGCACTGTGAAGCAGAAATTCTTACACGGAAGCTAAGGCTGCCAGGGTTTCGTGTTTTTGTTTTTTCGGTTGTTGGTCTTGCCTGGAGAAAATGGGGTGCTTCCACCTGCGTTTCGTCCTTTCTCAAGGACTTCTCTGTGAACAGAGGACTTGCAGTAATCGGTCAGGCACGGCATTTCCGGAATTTCTTGGAACGTAGTCCTTCCTACACCTGATCTGAGCTCTGTAGCTCTGCATGGAAACTTCCATAAGGTCTTTCCATAGTGCAATCTATAAATCGCCCTGTATAGCAATATTAAACTTGAAAACTCAACTTCCCATCTAGGAGTGCTTGTCGGATGAAGCTTGCCCGTGTTCTTTCTGTAGCTGTGTATGAGTGTTTCTCTCTTTGAAACGTTAAACTGAGTTCACTGATAATGGTTCTTTTAAGCCTAATCTCTGAGTTGTCCCCTTTACCACCGCCATCAGGCAAGGACTTAGTGTAAATACACACTTACAGCATCCTGTTCCCCTCCATAGCTGTGGTCACCAGGTTTAGCAATTAAATATCCAGGGCATTGAGTTAAATTTTATTTTCAGATAAGCAACAAATAACTTTTTAGTATAAATTAGATGGAAATATTTATCTGAAATTCAGATTTAACTGGATATCTTATATCTTATCTGGCACCCCCTATTCATTGCACATGAAACAATTATAATTAATTAAGCATTTGTGTAATTATTTGTTTAAGGTCTGTCTTCTCCCCATCGTCTGTAAGCAGCGTGTGGCTAAGACTCCCTTGGTCTTTGTCACGATCATATTTCCAACACTTACCCCAAGGCGGGCACAGAGTGGAAGTTCTTAAGCAACTTGTGGAGTGAATGACGGTCTGCTCTGAAACGTGTGTTCTGTCAGTGACCGGAGCAATAGTGTTTTAAAATTCAAGCCAGGTGGTAGATTTTTGTCCAAAGCCCACTCTTGGCCACCTCTGAAATGGTTAAGCTATTGCTATGTAAAATATAAAGAAAAGAGATGCTGCGTGTGTATGTCGTTCCAGATGAGTGTAAACAGCGTGTAAAGACAGCAGCAAACAGGCCCCACGTACTAGGAGGGAAGGGCACTATCTATACTGCCTAAAGCCTGGTGCAGGTGGTCATAAACTGAGACAGAGGGTCTGGGGACCCGACCCGGCCGAGAGAAGAGAGTCTGTCTCTGGTTTGTCACAGGCAAGCATCAGGTGGAATTCAGCTTCCTGACCCACCTGGGGAGGAGTCCCGGCCTGCCCTTAGGGTAGACAGGAGGGGCCAGCCCACTCCATGCCTGTGATGGGAAGGACGCCTGTTTGCAAGGGCTAATAGGTCAAACCTTACTGACTTCTCCCCATCCAGGCACCACTTGGAGAACAGACTCCTCTTCGAAGCTCTGTCTGAGTTAGAAGTATAAAATAGCTGGATTCAGGCCACAAAAGGCAGCCCATAAATTACATATCTCGGTAACTTTCAAAACTTCTCCTGGTTTAGCTAAGCAAATCATCTCCGCGGTAATAACACCGTACGTTCTCAGAGGCCCCGAGGGGTTTTGGAAACTGCTATTTGCGTACACGCATAACAGTTTCCAGAGCTCTTTTGCATACATTAATCATCTCAGTTCATCCCTCGCAACAACCCTGGGAGAAGAGTACTAGTTCCTTCCACAGATAAGGAAACTGAGGTCCACGGAAGTATTTGGTGCTTCGTAAACACTACTGCAAGACTCCCACAAAAGAGTTCAGATTCCGGAACTCAGTGCAGTGCCCCTAGGCTAGTGGTTTTTCTGCTTTTTTCATGTCCCTAGGGCCTGACCCAGCTCTCTTGACCCAGATTGAGGGCTTCTTTTCAGGCCCCAAGATGGCAACTCTCTAGAGACAATCTGCAGAATACTAGTAAGTACTCGGAAGATATATTAAGTTTCAACCATTATCATTTGAGTATGAATTAGTTCATAGCTTTATCAGGGAAGATAAATGGCAGAGTTATGTCTCTGTTTGTTTTCTGTGCATTTCCCTTCTCCTCTTCCATCTTCCATTCTATAGGGAAAGAGAACACAGACTCAAGGACACAGCTTGCCTCAGGCAGGACCCACAGATTCTTAGATGCATGCTTGCCTCCGTGGGCTGTAAAAGCTTATGCTGCAGGAAGGAAGGAGGCACAGGGATGAAAGCTGAAGATGGGGAAGGGGCAGAGTTCCTGCAGCGGAGAAAAAAGTAGGCACTCATATTAAAGGCCCAGGAAGCAGAGGGAAGGGACTCAGGCCCAGTTACCCCACAGCTCTGGACAACATTCTAAAGGGAAGACGAGGGCTCTGGACAGTTGTTTGGAGATGTGGGTGTTGAGAGAAAGACCTCATCCCCTACCCCAGATAGAGCTGAATGAAAGGAATGAGCTCTCTGTGCTGACACAGATGGGCCCCACGGGGATGGAATCTTCAAGGGTCAGGGCGGAGCAATATTTCTATGTGTTTGTCACAAACCCTCGGGGTGAAACAGAGCCACGAGAACAAAACCACAGCGAGAGGCAAGAGCAGCAGCGGTGATGCTCAAAGACACAGAGCTTTGGGCAGGAGCTTCCTGCCACGCAATTGGCCTTTGCCAAGGACACCCGGAAGAGGAGCTGGAGTGACAACTTCCTGTGGGCCCAGAACGGAACCAGGAGCAGAGGTAGAGGGAACGGGGCTGAAAGTTCCACATGTTCCACTGCGCTCCTAGGCAGTCCTGGGCGCCTGGCCCTCTCTAGAGGCGGGGGACTAGCCCTTTACCCTCAGCCATCGCCGAGCCCTCCCTGCCCGGGTGCCGGGGGGCTGCATAAACAGAAACCCCGTGAGAAGGGCCAGGCTGCCAGTCCGAACTCAGAGTCAGGCTGATGGAGGCTGGGGCCTTCCTTCCCCTCCTCCTGGGGGAGGTGAAGGCTGTTCCCTCGCAACAGTAGTGAGCACTAAGCTAATAGTCATAACAAGCGATACAAATAAAGCAGCTCTCTAAGGAAGGGACGCTGGCATCGCCTTCTGGGCAGGCCAGGCCTCCCCTATGCAGTGGACTCCCTGCTCTGCCCTGCTTTGCTATCAGAAGCAGGGGAAAGGGAAGAGAGGCGCTCTGTCATGTGTACCCACATATGACATGCCAAGGACCATGAGTGCCAGTGGTTGCGGTGAGGTTAACCCCCAAGGCAGTGACTGAGCAGGCGACAGCAGGGTGAAGTGAGAAGGGGACCTTCCAAGCAAAGAAAATGTGCCCCTGCAGCAAGGCGTCCAGAAGCGGACACCTGTGCCCATGAGAGCCAGCCATTGGATACGTGTCACCTAGAGGGCAAACGTCAGCCAGGGTTGGGCAGAGAAGTAGGGACCCAGAAGCAGAAAGACCCAACAGAGATGTGACCCTTTCTTCTCTAATCTCTCTTCTCTAATCTTTCTTCTCTAATCTCTCTTCTCTAATCTCTCTAATCTTTCTTCTCTAATCTCCAACACCAGAAGACCTGGAAATGACACGGGAAGATTTGGAAGGGAGGAGAAGCGAGAGCAGACCACACCACTCTCCGTTCCAAGAGCTCACAGAAGCCTGTGCTCAGAGGACAGGGCATATGTGTTAGGTTGAGTAAGATTCTGAAGGAGTTTTTCCCTCAGCAACAGTTTTCTTTATTATAAATGTTTTATTTATTGTAATTTCGTATGCATATATAATTAAGGTGATAATTACAGAACATTTTGAGACTTTTTACTAAAGACATTTTCAATCATGTTCAAAACAGAGACTATGTAACAACTCCCATAGACCCGTCACCTAGTTTCAACTATTATCAGCTCGCGCCAGCCTTGCTTCATTTATACTCCCGCCCAATACCCCCTCCTATCATTACTCATTACTATCATTACCTGGAATTAATTTAACCAAATCCCAGGCATAATTTCATTTTGTCTGTAAACAGTTCAGTATGTATCTCTAAAAGATAGGGAATCTAAACTAAAAATTTTTATTGGTCTGTCCTGGCCTAGACTGCATGGGATTTGCCTGGGGATACACACGGAGAATGGAAAAGGAAATTCCATAGATTATGACTGAGGGCCATGGTTAGAATATAATAAAACTGTTTAATAACATTTGCACCCCACTAAGTTTTAGACGGCTCCATAAAATTATTACAACTTGAGTATGAACTACTTTATAGGATTCACACAATGAGTTGATTCAGGAAGAAGAAGCCTGGAACTGAGGCCTGGACTACGGCAACATGACCTTGACCTCCAAGATGGCGGTGCCTGTGCTGGAGAATGGCAGGAGTCTCGGAGCAAGGCGAGGGCAGCTGAGACCACCATGCCCACCCGCAGGAAGACCACAGCATATCTGGTTTAGGTTGTCCTACTTTTTACTTTTGATCCCAAACTGACACTCAAAATGTATATAGACTTAGCAGAATAACACTGTGGTGTCAGGGAGTACCATGTCACAGGATAAATCAGAAGAGGACAATGGATCCTTTTACTCCACTGTGAGTAGTGATTACACAGGATGAAGACTTCAAGGGATCTATAGGACTTCATAAAAACTTTAAGATTTTAAACTTGTGTCACGTTGATGACGGCTTTTAAAGAGCACCTAAATAGCCCTTTTCCCCCCAACTGGACTAATTATGTGTGTGGAAAGGAAAGGTTGAGTTTTAACAAAAAATTTCTTGGGAATGGTAATTCTCAACCTCAGGGCCTTGGGTCACTGAGAAACCTGTGACTTAGTGCAAAGAGACCTCCAATCCATATCAGCATCATCATTTTGGTCCTTATTTAAATCCAATAAAATGTGCAGCATGGATAACGCGTTTTGCGTGTAAAGCAACATCATCTGTTTCATTCAACAGCTGCATTAGTATCGGTAAGCAATCACATGTTTTATAGAGTGAGTCAATAATGTCCTCTCACATAGTCCTGCCAATTCTAATGTATGCAGATGTAGTTTGGTTAATTTTAATATATGATTTTAAAAGCATTAGTGGATTGCTAGACCTTTCTCAATCAGTGTTCACTTAAAAGAACAGTTGCACCATATTGGGGTCGACAAGACATTCTGACGTTTAAAGAGAATTCTCATGTCAAACGACCTGGGAAGCACCGAGGTTATCGTGGACTTTATGAATAAGCGCAGAGGGAAAAATGCCTATAGCTCAAAGTTCTCCATCACCAGAAAGCTGAGAAGTAGAGGGAACATAAAAAGACTGGATATGTATGTATGAGTACGTGTGCATACATATATACACACATATATATGTGCATAAATATCTACATTGTGCATACATACAGCAACATACACATACACATAAGCAGGCACACACATATACCTATATACATGCATATGCACATACATATACACCATATATACACCCGTGTATAGTATACATCCATGCACAAATGCACACACATGTACATGCACATACATATAGAAACACCATTCTTATATACATATATATGTGCATACATGCATGTGTATATGTGCATACATGCACACATACATAAATATGTGTGTGCATGCACGCATACACACAAAGTGGTTAGGCACATGGTTCTAAAAGGAACACAGGCAAGGAAAACAAAGAAGTGGCAAACAGGGGTTTTCAGGTAGAACAGAGCTCACACAGCAGCTCAGAAAGATGGGGTCTCTTGGGAGGTTTGCTGCTCCTCCTCAGAGGAAATAAGGGGTGAGAAGTTCCAACGTCTGGAGGCTGTTGTCCAAGTGTTAAGAGTGGTTCTCATTGGGTGGCAAAGACGTTGCATGGTGTTAATATCTATCTCTTTAATCTTGTGTTCTTTTTCTTATTTTACAATCAGCATAAGGCATTTAGGTAATCAGAAAAATCAATACCTCTATTTTAATTTTGAAAAATAATAAAGTTTCTATGGCTGATAGATTTGCTGTCACTCTTCAAAAAGAAGTCCAGGCCAGGGGTGGCTACGTGAGCCGCTGGACCGCTAAAAGAGCAAACAGAAGGAAACCCATACAGGCCAGGGACTCTGTGCTTTAAGCCTCAAGACCTCAGGGATTTTAAAGAAAATTAGATCCACGTATTTCTAACTTGTCCAGTATGAAATCTTCGAAATGTTATTTTCTTTAAGTGTTCTCTGATATCTTTGAAAACCATTGAACATTTTTCTTAAAATAGTTTTTCATTTCTGCTGACTAATGGAGGTAAATGGGTCTTAGCACCATACATTGTCAGCCGTAACATAAAGGGTTTTTTTTCCTTTTGACTGTAAAATTCGGCAGGCATTTTCTGTTGCTTTGTGACATGCCATTGAGAAATGAACCATCGTAGGCATCATATAGTGGAGAGAGCAGGGATTCAGAGGAAGATGGAAGGGCTTCAAGTTTCAGATTCATCACTTACGGCAGGTTACCTCTCCCTGAGCCTCGAGGCCCTCGTGTGAAAATACTTCCGGTCAGAGTGTTGTAAGGATCAAGGAGCACCGTATGTGAGAGCCTGGGGACAGAAGGAAAGCTCTGCGCTGGTTAGGTCTCTGTCAGCTGCAAGTGCCGAAAGCCAACTGAAACTGACTTATGCAAATGAAGGAATTTGTTGACAAATCACAGCTAGAAAAGGAGCTGAAAGGACCCCATCGGGACTTCACTTCGGTCCCTCTAGCTCCTGGCAGGCGTGGGGGCCTGCAGCATTTCCAGGCTTACACCCCATCGGCTTAGTGAGTCCTCTTTTTCAGAAGCACCAAGAACAAGGTTCTGGGCTGGGCTCTTGCTGGCCTGGCTAGGGTCAAGCACCCACCCTGTGGTGTGGGGGTGTGTCTCTGGGGATGTGGAGGTGTGGCACTCCCATTGGTCAGCCTGGGGCATGTGCTCACCCAGTGTGCCAGGGGTGGGTTCATATGAACCAGGAGTGCAGAGGCAGCCGATGACAGTCAGCATGTATTAGCGGAGGGGAAGATGAATGCCGAGCGGATCAGGACACTAAAATATATTTCAGTTCTACAATAATAATTGTATACTAAGTATTGTTTTATTTTATCATTATTAAAAAACAGATTCCACGAAGCTAATGGAAGTTAGCATATCACTGTTATTAAAAATGTGCATTATTGTGGTCCAATACTCCTTGTGATGAGATGACCAAAACTATAGATGCAATGTCCTGCCTTTGAGAACTTAATAAGCAGGAATGATGCCCCATTTCCAGTCAGGGACCCCATCACAGAGTGATGGAGGTTTGCACGTGGGAAGCTTCTTAGGGTGTGTGCTCGGGATCCACAGCTGTGGGAGTGGAGGAAGCAGGACTGGTTTAAATCAGGAGTCAGCAAATTTTTCTATAAAGGGCCAGATAGTAAATGCTTTTGGCTTTACGGGCCATACGGTCTCTGGGCAACTACTTGGTGCTACTATTTTAGTGTGAAAGCAGACAGAGAAAATACATAAACAGATGAGCCTGGCTGTGTTCCAATAAATTTGCACTTAGGGACACTGACATTTTAATTTCACATAATTTTTACATGTCACAAAATATCATTCTCCTTTTGATTTTTTTCAACCATCTAAAAATGTAAAAGCCATTCTTGGCTCTTGGGCCATACAAAAACAGGCAGCAAGCCAGATTTGGCCAGTGGGCTGTAATCGTTAACCCCGGTGCACAGGAAGAAGTTGAAATGAGATGCAATTCACAACAGGGACTCCGCCTAGCCCTTGGGGAGCCCTGAGCTGGAATGGCCCTAAAGAGTTATCGTGAATCAGGGGTAAGTTGTGCTGAATTGGGGCCTTGGATGTCGCATGTCCCTGGGAAGGGAGATTGAGCTTGCGTGAGGTGGCTTTCTTCTTCATAGGACAAGTCCCAGAGAGGGACACAACTGTCGTCTATAGTACTCTTAGCAACTGGGGTAATGAGCACCTCAGTCCCTGGGGCCCAGACCGCTTATATTCAACACCCACTGTAACTGATTCCACATTATCCACACTTTGATTACAAGAAAATTCCGTGATTATTTCCAGTGTACGGTTCCTGAAATTGACATGCAAATGACGGCCCCCCTCCACAGTACGCTACAAAATGAAATATCTTCTGTAGGGCTGTCATCTTTTTGAGTCACAACTCAAGTGAGTAGGGAGTGCTATTGAGAATGTATGGTTCCCCCCAAATTCAGCCTCGTTAATGTGGGTCGCTCCCTCTGTATCAGGAGTGCTGCTAGAGTTTTGACACACTTTGAGAAGACAGACTGAATTTGAAGTCTAGTCCTTGAAATAGGTATCTTGAGGAACAGACACCAGCAACAGTTTTATTTCTTCTAAATAGTGTTCTATTTCTCACCACCAAATTCCCGTTTCTTGACCTTTATAATGACAGGTTGGTTCAACTCTACGTTTTTCCCAACCACTTTCAGTCACTGGGAACAATACTCAATTCTGGAATTTAGTGCTCTTCTCTTCTCCTTTCCTTAATGAAGGCTGGAGCTGTGGTCAGAGTAGCGGCAGAACCAACCTCCCCCTTAGCCTTTTCCGGGCACAAGCCCCTATAGTAGTAGGAAGTAGAAGAGGGAGAGAGGAAATGGATATGTCCCCCATTTGTGCTGGAGGAGACAGCAGTGGCCCCAACAGGACCCACTGACAAAGGGCTACCTCAGTGTACCGTGCATCCTTGGTGACTGGGCTGCATCTGTAGTGGGAGACATCATGTCACGCCTGGGACTGGTCCCCCAAATCCCAAACTCTTCCACCATCCTCTGCTTCTAACCTCTCCAGAACTGGCATAGTTCTGGCCCTTTCTGCACCTGAATGTCTATCAAAATGACATGTCCCCTCAATTTCCTTTGGGTTCTCACAACCTTAGTAACCCGGGGTCAGGTCGGGAGGTACACAGGCTAAGCAGTCCGACCAGGGGTGAAAGTCCTGCCTTCCTGTCTTGCAAGGACTCTCTTTTGGAGCGGTTCTTACCTTCATTCCTCCCAAGTTTACAGGAGGGGTATTAGCAGCAGCTCAAACCCCATTCCCAATGCAAGGATTGAGAGGAGAAAGTAGTTTTCACAGGCTCAGCCTTCCCCTAACAGCCTTCAGCTCTAAGGCCTCCAGTTAGAGTGACGGGGGGGAGGGTGGGGCTGCCTCTCTCTCCTGCCAGCTGTCTGGAAGCCTTCGGTGAGATGGCTGGCCAAAACTGCTGGCAGTGCTCTGAACTTAGCATTTCAGGAACTTAGTACCAGTTGTCCATAATTTGGGGCTTTAACCGTAGTTCCTGCCAACAGGAAGATCCCGTTCAGCATGCTCTGATATGTTTCGCTTTGTTTCATTTAGTTTGGGTTGGGTTGGGATGGTTTTGCTATTGTTTTGTTTTGTATTGTTGTTGCCTTAACAGGTAACAAGGTACTACTAGAGATTTTTTTTTTAATGAAACCACTCCCCCTGAAAAGCCTGTCTTTGCTTTTCTAATCCTTTCTTGGCAAATCCTCTCCATTGCATTTAATGGCTATGTTTACGGTATTTATCCTTTGGAAGAGCAAGGTCATATTTGCATAGCTGATAGCCATCTTTCAAAGCGTCTCATTTCATGATTGATTTTAAACTTCAAATGAGGTACATGAACATAAGGAAACAGATTCTTTCTTTTCAGATGTAACTTTCTCAGAATTCTGCACCCCATATTCTACTCCTGAAATTGGCCATTTGCAGGAAGGCTGGTACCCTTTGTTAGAGAGTCCGTCTCTATTAGAAACTATACACAAATATCTGCTAAACAATGTCTATACTCATGAATTTGCACATACATGACTTCTATCATGTGTTTCCAATGTTACACTAACGTGCATTTAGTAGGAATGGGATGGAAGAGAGCTTCCGGTGGGATGGCAACACCTGTGGGGCTCAGCCAGGTTGCTAGAGGGGCAGTTTTCCAAGACGGGATCTATAGATTCAGACATGCAGGACTCACACTGCACTTAGAATTCAGACAGGCTGTCAAAGAGCTTTGATACAAAGTGGGCATGCCACGCAGCAAGAGGGAGCTTCTGATCTTGCCCTGGCTGGTGGTGACACCTAGCAGAAACCCAAGCAGATGGCATTGTTTGTCACCACACTATTGAAAAGAGGGAGAATTCAGTCCTTTTCTTCCCTCATCTCTTCATTCACATGCAGCTTTGTCAAAGAGAAATTACATCCATGTTTAGCTTTTTTGGCAAAATTATTGCAAATTGGCAGAAAAAGGAGGATTGTTAAGGCAGTGAAATTTCTCTGTATGATACCATAATGGTGGATACATGTCACTATGCATTTGTCCAAACCAATGGAATGTACGACACTGAGAATGAACCCGAAGGAAAGCTGGGGACTCTGGGTTATAATGACGTGTCAAAGTAGGCTCATCCATTGTAACAAATGTACCCTCTGGTGGGGGATGTTGATAATGTGGGAGGCTTGTGCGTGTGTAGGGGCGGGGGGTATAAGGGAAATCTCTGTACCTTCCATTAAATTTTGCTGTGAACCTGAAACTGCTCGAAAAAATTGTCTATTAAAAAATTATTACACAGACCTTCCTTTTGTAACATTGGATAAAGCAAAGCTGCATTTGATTCTGCCCAACCCACACTTAGCACAAGGAGCATTCTCAGTCAAGACGTGTCAAGGGTGGGCTTTTGCCAATAGCAACTGGGATCTCTCCAGAGGATTCTCTGCTTTCCTGCTTGACGTCTGCTTCAGGTAATCCTAAGGCCCAGAGATCTAAGAAGATGCTGACACCAGCCCAGGAAAACAAGAAGGGGGCATGGGAATAAGTCCTACCCCTTAGTGTTCTCCTGGAATGTCTTTTTCTCCAGCCACCATATGGACTTCATTCACGCCCTGGAGAAGAGGGCCGCTGCTCCTGTCCTGCAGCTGCTGGGAATTTTATGCCTAATAAAGTCTTCGTTAACACACAGGGATGATCAGGCCATGCGTGTAGTGACTGAGAGGTCTAGAGGTTCAGTCTATTTTATATTTAAATGTGGACATTCTTGCATTTCTGCTTTTTCTTTCTGAGGAAGATTAGCCCTGAGCTAACATCTGCCACCAATCCTCCTCTTTTTGCTGGGGAAGACTGGCCCTGAGCTAACATCCATGCCCATCTTCCTCTACTTTATATGTGGGACGCCTGCCACAGCAAGGCTTGATAAGCAGTGCATAGGTCCGCACCTGGGATCTGAACTGGTGAACCCCGGGCAGCTGAAGTGGAGTGTGCAAACTTAACCTCTGTGCCACCAGGCTGGCCCCACATTTGTGCTTTTTATAAAACAGGAAAATACAATGAAAAGGTGTCAATCTCTAAGCTGAGTCTACTTGCACCTCCTTGCAAATGAGATGCAATATCAAGGGCATCTTACACATAGATGTGAATTTATTTCACGAACAAGAATAAAAAGTTGAGCGCCAAGTTCCATTAGTGTGGGCCTCTTTTTCCCCAAACAATCTTTGACATTGAAAGTGGATTCTAGAGAGACGAACTGTTCCAAAGACAGAATTTGTACACCGTGAGCTGCACCTTAACAAGGGCCGGCGGCCTTAAGAGATGTCGACAATGTAGATATGGTCTCAGCAATGACTTCATTCTGGGTCCCAGCGAGCCCTTCCACAACTCTGCCAATGCATGCATTTTGGTTTCCTTGAATGGTTTGCCTCTCAAGCTCAGAAAGAGGATTCTTTCCCATTAGCTTTCACTCCCACCTCCTCATTAACCCTTCAACTTGGAAATCAAAGAAAAATTGGCAATCTCTGAAAACATTCTATTTGGGCTTTTGTATGGTACTTACAAGATGCCTAAATTAGCTCAGAGGACTCTTGGCTGACAGTCCTTATTACATCTATTGTTAGCTCATCAGTAGACCAAAACTGCATAAAACAAGTTTTCCACTCAATAATTAGCCGATGGTTTCATTTGGTGGTTTCTGCCATCAACTCATTACAGCCTTCAGAAGGATGATATCACTGCTTGGCTAGCAGAAAATTTAAGCTAGTCAAAAGCCATTTTCAGATATGACTGAAAGAGAGAAAATGAAATTAAGATATCAAAGAAATCACGCTGCCATATTTCGGGAGACAGTGAATCTATAGTCTGGAAATCCGAAATTAATCTTTAACACTGTGCTGCCTTGACTAAGTTGCGGAAATATGGAGTTAGAGATATCAACATCCTAGAAGGAACGTTAGAAACAATCCACGCAAACTCCTAAGCTTTGAAACGAAAAGGGGAAGTCTGGAGATTACCATCACCTGCCCAAAGTCTCAGACCAGAGTGGAACTAAAACCATGGTCCCGCTAAGATTCTTTGAAGCTGTTAGTATAGAATTCTGTGTTTTAATCAAATGAAGTGTAGAGAAAGAATAATCTTACTCTTATTCAAATATATTCCCAGTAATTTTTAAGCCTACTAGTCATTAAGGTATAGTAATTTGCAGAAGCGGCTCTTATTACTATAAATTTCAAAGGGCCGAACCAGATTTCTGTGTCTTCGTACACTGATTGGTTCTGTGGTACCCATCGACAGTGTAAATGGACTGTTTCCTTGGACCATTTGCAGATGCACACTCACCGTCACTCACCAGCCACTGACAACCTCAAGGTGGTGGCTGCCTGGCAACCCAGGCCTTTGAGTCCCGAATGAGCAGAGCTCTCTGCCATGCTTGAAGGAAGTGCACCACGATCCCGAAATACACCTTTCTCATCTAAGCCCTGAGTTTTGGGGATTATTTGATACACGGTAAAGTCGGTCCAATCTTTTCTTTGCTCTTTGTACATAGTATAATAAATCATTTTTTGTTCAAATATTATTAAAATATTCTCTTATACTTTATTTTAAAAGTTATATTGTTTTGTTCAATCTGGAATTTAGTTTTGCTTATGGAATGAGGAAGGACCTAATTTTATTTTTATTCCAGCGGAAAGCCCAATATTTTATTGTTTAGTCAATTTTTTCCTTGTTGGCTTACAATGCCACTTTCTGAATACGCTTCTCAAATGCATAGTGGGTTCTTTCTGGGCTCTTTATTTTATTCCATTGGCCTTTTGGTCTATCCTGGAACTGATATTACACTGTCTTAATCACTATTGCTGTGTAACAAATCTTCATATCTGGTAAGATGTGTCCCTCTTTATTTTTACTCTTGTTCAAAACTGTCCTAAATGTCCTTGACCATGTAATATTCACATCAAATTCAGCATCAACTTGTAAAGTGACAAATCATGTTGGAACATTATTTGGAATTACATTGAATTTATACATCTACGTTGGGAGAATTTTCATTGAGGCTTTCCTTTTCTGAAAATAAAACATAGTATAGCTCTCCGTTGATTTAGGTTTTTTTTATTTTTTTCAAAATTATCTTTCGTCTCTAGTTACCTTATAGTTTCTGGTGCCATACTAATCATATCTTTTTTATTTGCATTTGTAATTATTTGTTGCTGACATATAAGCATATAATCATTTTTACACAAGGATCTTGTATCTAGAAACCTTGCTGAACTGTCTTATTGTTTCAAATAATTTGTGAGAAAAGGCAACTTTATTTCTTCCTTTTCTTTTTCAGTTGGTCCTAGTGCACTGCGTAGGACCTCAATTAAATAAGGAAAGGAAGTGGGAATATTGGGCATCCTTGTCCTTTTCCAGGTAGTTAAGGAATTGCTTCTCAAGTTGCATGTTTCTGTGTATCTGTTTCAGGTGTTTGTGTTCTTTTAAATCCTTTATCAAGTTAAGGACATTCCCTTTCCGTTACAGTTGTTAGAAAAAGAGGGAAAATTTTCTGTAAATTTTTCAACTTACCAAAACCTGATTTTCTCAAAGCCGTGTTGACTCTCACGGAGACTGAGTTGCTAAAGCTTCGCTGAAGAGGTTTGCGTTCGCTTCTTCTTGGTGCCCCATGAGTATCCACCACTCTCAACCAGTCCTTACGTTAATGCCTTGGCTGGTGATTTTTCACCCCTTAACGGGCAGAATTCCAACTCCGGTGCAAACCCAGTGATTCAATTCCTCGTAAGAATTTGTTTTCCACGTCAAATTCATGGCATGAATGTGCTTCTTTGTCACCCCTGTGTGTAAAGGGGGTTTATACCCACCTCTCTCCAGGGTTGCAGGTCTTCCATAGTTGTGGTTTTAAGCATTTTATTCTGGAAATTTTTGAAATAGCCTCAAAAGCAGAGAGAATAGACATGTAAATCATAATCAACTAGGTTAAACAATTACCAACGTTTTGACAATCTTGTTTTATCTTTCACCCTCACACTCTTTTTGAAGGATGACTGGAGTATTTTAAAGCAAATCCCATATTTTATATCATTTCGTTCATAAGTGCTTTGTATCATTTTCAGATTTTTTTAAAAGATAACCACAGGACAATGATCTCACTTAACAAAATGAACAATTCCTCAATATCATCTAATAAAGCCTGGATTTACATTCCCCTAATTATCTCAAACAAAACATCACAGGTTAGTTTATTTAAATCAGAATCCAAATAAGGTCCATATTTTGCATTTGGCTAATAAGTCTCTCAGGTTTCTTTTCATCTCTAACAGTCTCCCCTCCCCCAATTTTCTTTTATCTCATTTATTTGTTAAAATAAACAGATTGTCCTGTTGCATTTTGTACATTCTAGATTGGGAGATTGCTTCCTTGTGGTATCATTTAACACGTTCCCCTACTCCCTATATTTCCTGAAAACTGAAAATTAGATGAAGAGGCTTGGTTAGATGCTGGTGTAATTTTTTTTGCCAAGAATACATCATAGATGCCCCATTCTGAGTGATGCTAGAGGTCAGCACTGAGTCAGTGGGTTCCGGCATGGTCAGTCTGGTCCAGCCGAGTTCCCCATCGACCTTCACCTAATGGTTTTAGCAGACAGTTTTGATGGTTCCCCATGTCCACTTTCTTGCAAAGGGCTGCAAAATGGTTATCTACTTCTATCATTCCTTTTGCTTTTATTAGATGGAATATTTCTACAAATGTCACTCTGAAATATAGTGTGTACTCCCGAGAAAGGATTCATGCTTGATTCTTACACCTTTATTTACCAGTTATTCAGAATAACAAGTGGTGCCCCAGAAACTTCAAAGTGACTAACTTTGTTAACATCATTTGAAATCACGTATTTTTACATACTTCAAGTGTTTCAAGCCATTGTAGTCACCTGCAAACATCATAAGGTTGGATTTCATTTCTCTATAAATTCATCTAAGAGCTTTTGTCTCTTTTAATTATTATTGAGGCCATAATGGTTTGTAACATTGTGAAATTTCAGGTATACATTATTATTTATCAGTTTCTGTATAAACTGCGTCATGCTCACCACCAATAGTCTAATTTTTATCCATCACCATATATATGTGCCCCTTTACCCCTTTTGTGAAACTCCCAATGCGCTTCCCCTCTGGTAACCACTAATCTGTTCTCTTTGTCCCTGTCTTTATCTTCCACGTATGAGTGAAATCATGAAATCAGGCGGCGTTTGTCTTTCTCTGCCTAGCTTATCTCGTTTAATGGGATACCCTCAGGGTCCATCCATGTTGTTGCAAATGGGATGGTTTTGTCTTTTTTGTGGCTGAGTAGTATTCCATTCCATTTCATTCCATTGTCACATCTTCTTTATCCATTCATCCATTGATGGGCACTTGGGTTGCTTCCACGTCTTGGCTGTTGTGAATAATGCTGCAGTGAACATAGGGGTGCATAATCTCTTTGAATTGTTGATTTCAACTTCTTTGGATAAATACCCAGTAGTGGAATTGCTGGATCATATGGAATTTCTATTTTTAATTTTTTGAGGAATTTCCATACTGATTTCCATAGTGGCTGTACTGGTTTGCATTCCCACCAGCACTGTATGAGGGTTCCCTTTTCTCCACATTCTCTCCAACATTTGTTATTTTTTGTCTTGGCAATTATAGTCATTCTAACAGGTATAAGGTGATATCTCATTGCGGTTTTGATTTGCATTTCCCTAATGATTAGTGATGTTGAACATCTTTTTGTGTGCCTGTTGGTCATCTGTATATCTTCTTTGGCAAAATATCTATTCATATTCACTGCCTATTTTTTGATCAGGTTGTTTGGGTTTTTGTTGTTGAGTTGTTTGAGTTCTTTATATATTTTGGAGACTAATCCCTTGTCAGATATATGATTTGCAGATATTTTTCTCCCAGTTGGTGGGTTGTCTTTTCATTTTGTTCCTTGTTTCCTTTTCCTTGCACAAGCTAACAGCTTTTCTCTTTTAATGAGAAGTCCAGACCGTTCATGTTCAGTGACTTATCAGATAAGTATAGTTTTATTTCTCTTTTTTCTCTTTGTATTCTCATTTCCTTTTTTTATAGTTTACCTTATAGGCTATATTTTATTTACATGTATTTGTTTAGAGTTTCAGAATGAAATATGATAGAAACTTTTGGGATATCCTCTCAGGCCATACCCCTTTGCCTAAGGATGTTCCCCATGAGTGAGCCCTTGGCAGCCATCTTTGGATAATATGACCCTACAACACTGGCCTTAGTCAAGTGAACTAAGGGTAGACATCGGACTCTAACTGGGCTGATGAAACTCTCTCTCCCAGGGATTTGGAATCGGGACCTTACATGTGCTAGTCAGTTTGGAGTTCTCTCTAGAAGTCAGAAAATCTCTAAACCAGAGTCTTCGCACCTTTCATCGTGGAAACTGGGAAGACAGAACAGAATGAAGTAGAAGTGCAAATATACCTAAAAGTATCCTTGAAGGTAGAGCAAGAGAGGGCTAGGAACAAAGAGAGGGTGAGGGGATGGGGAGAGGGGCACCTGCCTGAGCTCCTGGGTTGCCTGTGGCTCTTCCTCCCTGAATCTAGCCCTGCGTGGGCTCTGCTGCACCTCCTGCCTTAGATGCCGTGAGACATCCCAGCCATACTTCACTAACACCAAATTGGTGTTGGCTTCTAGCCATGTTTCATGATTAAAACAGCTCTTTGTTTCAGAGGTGACATGTGGCCACTTCCAGGAGACTCATCATCACTGCAGTGAACTGACATAGACGATACATCCTCAGATGGCTGGCTGCATCCTTCTCTTTGACTCCTGGTTCTCCTGCTGCCCACAACCACTCAGACCTTCTCCACCGAAGTCCCATCACCTCTCATGTGATTGATGACAGTCATCAGGGGGACCAGGAGCTAAATGACCCTCTTCATGCCAACGGCTCAGGCTTCCTGGTGGAGTAGAAGTGGGAATGAGGAGAATGTAAGAAATTTTTTTTTGAGATCTCAAAACAAAAGCATCCTTATGTTACAAAGATGTCAGATCTCCAACGCTCTGTAGGCCTGTGAAGTTATGAAGACCACGTTTAGTTCAAAGTCATGTAAATAAAATACAAAACGTGAGCACCTTCACTTCCCAGCATATCACACCCGTAGCTTTCCTCCTGAGCAGCAGATTCACTCAGGTCCAGCTGTGGTCCCACAGGAATGAAAGTGCTTCCAACACACAGTCAGCTTCTTCTTTCACCCCATCACTTCCAACTAGAGTTTCCCACCCAACCCCTGTTCTGAGTTAAGCTGAATAAGTATATTTGATATTGAAATCATCTTCTCCCCTTTGTCTTCCCCCTCACTCTAATTTCCCATCTCAGTCTCAAGTCATGATAAATACATACATAATTCATTATGGAATAAATTTGCCTTCTTCTTTTGCTACTTTTTCTATTTGCAACTTCACAACTTCCTAGTGCCTTCCAGCTTTGAGAGAGAATTATCTGCCCCTTCCCACCCCCATCCAACTCACTTAGCAGTATGTTTTGTAAGTTCTGCCAAGTAAGCTGATAAAAGTCTAATGTTCTTTTATTGGCTGTATAACATTCTATTTTACTGATATTTCAAAATTTCTTCAACCCTTCCCTTCATTAGTTCATACTATTTCCAAGATATTTGTCATTGCAAACAGATCTGTAATCAGCATCTTTGCTCCCTATTGTTTTCCCTAATTATGGGATAGATTCCCAGTAGTCAAATGCTGAATCAAAAAGTATATCTATCTGGGCTGGCCCCGTGGCCGAGTGGTTAAGTTGCGTGCTCCACTGCGGGCTGCCCAGTGTTTCGTTGCTTCAGATCCTGGGCGCAGACATGGCACTGCTCATCAAACCACGCTGAGGCAGCGTCCCACATGCCACAACTAGAAAGACCCACAACAAAGAATATACAACTATGTACCAGGGGGCTTTGGGGGAAAAAAGGAAAAAAAATAAAATCTTTTAAAAAAAAAGTATGTCTATCTTCAATTTTAATAGATATTGTCAAATTGCTTTCCAAAATGTGCTGAAACAACGTACATTTCCAACTGCAGTGGATGAAATCCTTTTTCCCACATCCTTGACAGTAGTAGGTGTTATCACTTTAATTTTTACCAGTCTGATGGTTATAAATACTTTCTGGCTGTTACCTTAATTTGTAATTTCCCTGACTATGAAGGAAGTGGAAAATATTTTCATATGCTTGTTGGATTTATTATTTGGATTATTTGATTTATTTGGATTTTCTGTTCTATGAAGTATCTAGTCATATTCTTTGTCTATTACTGAGTTGTGTCTATTCATTATCAATATAAAAAGCTACTTTTGTAATATGGAGATTAACTTTTAATCTGCTGTTCATACTACAAATATTAGCCTTATTTAACGTTAGTTTATAGACAGTGTATCTTTTCTATTAAGTGTTTAAAATTATATTTGCTTTTCATTAAAACATGCTCTCTTTTCCGTAGTATATTTTTAGCATTTATTTAATCAACTGGGATTCATTCTTTATGCAAGATATGAGATGAGAAGTTATTTTCCTTTTTTGTAAAGCATTAAGTAACTCGTTAGCAACATTTGTTGAATCATTTTTTCTGTCCCCACTTATTTGTAACAGTACTTTAATTACAGTCAGAATTTTTACATATTTTAGGGCCTATTCATGAGGCATTAAGATAAAGTGAGTCGGCTATTTTTATAACAAATTTTGATTATTCCAAATTTGGTAGGATTTCTTCCTCTCCTCTCCCACTTCATCTTTTTTTTAAAAAAAAAGATATAGGAAATTCTATTGTGCTAATTTAGACAAATTTTGGAATAACATTTTCAAATTTCACCATTTTTATTAGAATGGCATTACTCAGATAATGTACACTAATTTAGGGGCCCTCAACATCTTTAGCCTTTAGGAATGAGACTAGTCTATTTAGACAACCTGTATTCAGGTCTCAAGTTCTTATTTAGTTTTCTTTATATTTCTTATTAGAGTTATTCTTACATATTTTATATTATTTGTTGTTTAGAGAATCAAATCCTCCCACTTTTTAAAGTATGCTTAGTTGTACTCTAAATTTCAGAGAAGTTTTAAAGGAAAAGTTAGCAATGATTCTATGCTATGAGGCTGTGAAGGAAATATGACTTAGGAGAGTTTGGGAAGATTTCAAAAATTAAATCCTTGGAAACTGTAACAAATGATTCCAACGAGAAATCTGTTTGAATGGGGCAATTGGCTAACAGCCTCCAGTGTATTCTCCCTTGATGTCCCCCCTAAATATCCATGAAGACACATGAAAGGTTGAAAACCTTAAAATGAAACTGAAAACTAAGACAGGCAGCTGCCCTAATATTAGATTCTGAGAAGAACTGACACTAATTATACGTCAAATGATACAGGATTGAGAAAAAGACAATCAGGGCTTATCTCATGGAATGTCTTGGCTTTGTTTAATGAAACAGAAACTGCTCGAGCAAAGAGAGATGTTTTGCATCTCCCCCACCAGGATCTCGGGAAGCAAGGATTTAGGACTTGAACCAAAAAGGAAATGTACCATCGTTCTTCTGCTTCCAAGATGCTGATCTGGGAGCTGACCAGCAATCCGTCTCGTCTCATGCTCTTTCCCGGTCTCTCTTACCTTTATTTATCTACTGATTCAAAGACCTAGAGAAAGATCCAACCAAATCAAAGATGACCAATCGTTCCTAGCCCTCAGGTGCCACTTTGTGAGGCAAGCTGATGCGTTTCAGTACCCCTCTAACCCAGCCATCTGGTCTCGCATGGTCATCTTTCTATGTTCCAGCAGAGATCGCTCTTTCTGTGTTGTTGGACAACAGGTGCGGAGGGGCGAATTCATAGCATACTCACATGGTTGTCCAAACAAGACCCCTCTCTTGCGCTACTCGCTTATTGATTTATCCATTCCCCTGTATTCCCCATCCAATTCCCACTCCCTTGGGGTCCTCTCTTTGTCAATAGACATCCTTAAATTTTAGATAATAACGTACATAAATTTTTCCCTATTGTTTGTACTTTTCGCATTATGTCTAAGAAGGCCTTTCTAGACACCCGTCTTGAGTGGACTGCTATCAACAACTGCATAAGCTGTAGACAACAACAACAACAGCAAAAACTGCTTACAGGTGTTGGCCAACGACCAACACAGGTCTATAATCCTCGAGAAGTGAGAAGCACATGAGGTGAATTCTGCATCCACTCAGACTTTCCCTCTGAGGGCATTTTCCAAACCATGGCAGAGGAAAATGAGGCCAATCCATAAGTAGCAATCTCATAGAATTCAAGAAACAGTGGTGGGAATTTAGGATTGCTAAGGTGACTTCAACATGACTGTGATTAATATGCTAAAAGAAAAAAAGCACAGAAAGGATGGATATAAATGATTAAAAAGAAGGACATCTTGGTTCTCAAAAAGAACCAAAGGGACACTTGAGAATTGAAATATCTAAAATTTATGAAAACCAATGAATGAATTAAAAGATGAGTCAACAGAGCAGAAGTGATAATTAGTGAATTCAAAGGCAGGTTGATAGAAAATAGCCAAATGGAAGTATAGAAAGAAAAAGAAAAAAAAGTAACCATAGAAACAGAAGCCATGTGGAACAGTCAAAAGATCAAACGTAAGTGTAATTGGAGTTGCAAAAAATGAGGAGAGAAAGAATGAGGAATTAAATTAAAACTAAAAAAAGGAAGATAAACAGAAAATCTCAGAAGTTAAAGAACACGCACGCGCACACACACGCACTTGTAAATGACCCATAGGCCAAAGATGCAATTGTAATAGAAATTAGTAATTATTCTGAGATGAAAGATTATAAAAATACATTTCAGAAATTGTGAAATGTAGTTACTTAGAAAGAATTTATAAGCTTAAATGCATGTATTAGAAAAAAAAGAAAGCCTTAAAAACAATGATCTAAGTGTTCATTCCAAGAAGCTAGACAAGGAAGCAAATTAACTCAAAGAAAGAGTAAGAAAAGGAATAATAAAATTAAGAGTAGAAACAAGTGAAATAGAAAACAAACATATAATAGAGAAAATCAGCCAGGCCAAAAGTTGGTTCTTTGAATAAAATTTAATAAATAACTAGTAAGGCTGTTCAGGAAAAAAAGAGAGAATGCAAATTATCAAAATCACACATGAAAAAGGGAAGATTACCACAGGTCCTATAATATTTAAAGGAGGATGCAAGGATTCTATAAAAAACGTTATGCTAATAAATTTGAAAATTTAGAGGAGATGAACCAATTCCTTGGGAAAAACCCTAACAAACACAAGAAGTAGAAAAATCTGAATATCCTATATCCTCATAAAATGAATGAAATATCTTTCTGCAAATAAAACTTCTGCACCAGGTGTCTTGATTAATTTCTCATGCATCCAGTAAAAAAATAATAGTCTTACATAAATTCCTTCTGAGGTTTAAAAGGAAAACATGTCTCTATCATTTTTATAAGACCAGTGTAATCTTGATATCACAACTACATAAGGACATAACAACAAGGGAAAATAAAAGCCATCTCTCATGAATGTAGGTACAAAAATCCTAAATAAAATATTAGCAAGTGAAATTGGCAATATAAAAAATACATAGTACACCCTGACAAAGTAGACCTTATTCCAAGAATAAATTTTTTTCAACATTGTAAAATAAAGGTAATTCACGACATTTACAGATTAAAGAAGAAAAATCATAAAATCATATCATTACATGTAGAAAAAGCAGTTGGTAAAATTTAACACTGAACATAGAACTCTCAGCAAACTAGACATAGAAAAGAACTTTTTAATTTTAATAAAGAATATATATAAAAATTACAGGTAATGATATAGTCAATGGTGAAATATTGAGCACTTTTTCCATGATTTCAGGAATGGGACAAGGGTGTCCAATAACACCTCTTATACTCAACATCATATGAGAAGTTCTACTCAGTTCAATAAAGTAAGAAAAGAAGCAAAATATATACAGATTGGAAAGTAGTACAACAGTCTTTATTCTCAGGTAACATGATTGCATGGAAAATTCAAGAGTCTACATAAAACAACATTATTTCTATATGCTATAGACAATAGTAATAAACAATTAGAAAATAAAACAAAATGGCCTTTATAATAGTATCAAAAATATGAAATATCTAGGAATAAATCTACTAAAAGATATGCAAGACCTCTACTCTAAACACTGCAAAACAGTACTGAAATTAAAAGACCTAACTAAATTACATAATAGTGAACTGTTGCTGTGTACAAAATTACCACAAACTTAGTGACTTGAAACAACACACATTTGTTATTTCACAGTTTCTGTGGGTCAGTAATTTGGGTGCAGTTTAACTAGGTCTCTGCCTCAGGGTCTCACCAGGTTGATATCAAGGTCATGATGGGCATCATTCTCATCTGGAGACTTGACTGGAGAAGAATCCACTCCCAAACTCACTCATGTTGTTAGCAGAATTTGTCTTGTGGCCATAGAAGTGTGAACTTCTTTGCTGGCCGTCTGCTAGAGGTTAGGCCAGCTGCCAGAGGCTGCCTGCAGTTCTGTGCCAGACAGCCCTCTCTGTAGGCAGTTTACAAGAAGGTAGTCAGATTCTTCAAGGTCAGCAAGAAAGCAGAGTAAATCTGATAGCAAGATGGAGTCTTATGTAATATAACGTAATCACAGAAGTGAGAGCTCATTACCTGTGTCATATTTCATTGGTTAGAAATAGGTTCTAGGTCACAGCCACTCTCAAAAGAAGGGGATAATAAAAAAGAATGAACTCCAAGAGGTGAGATCATGTAAGTCACAATGGTAAGACACACCATGTTCATGGATTGGAAAATTCAGTATTGTTAATATAGACGATTATCCTAAAATTGGTCTATAAATTCAGACCATCACAATCAAAATTCCAGCAGATTTTTTCCTGTAAATTCACAGAATTCTAAATTTTAAAATTCTAAAATTATAGGGAAATGCAACAGTCCTAGCTGAGCCAAGACAATCTTGAAGAAAATAAAGTTAGGGAATTTTCACTATCAGATTTCAAGATTTACTATAAAGCTACAATAATTTATATACAATGATATTGGCACAAAGATAGACAAATAGCCCAATGAAGCAGAAATAGACTTAAGCATATACTATCATTTGATTTACCAAAATGGCTCTCCTGCAATTCAGTGGGAAAAGGATGATATTCTCAAAAAATAGTGCTGGAGCAATTGCATATCCTTATGAAAAAGAAAATGATCCTTGACTACTCACTTCACACGATACTAAAAAAATTAATTAATGGTGGAGAGTAGAACTAGATATTCTCAAAGAAAACATAGAACAATATCTTCGTGATTTAGAGGGTAAAGGTATCATGAAATGAATCCCACAAGCGCTAAACATAAAAGAAAAAAATAATTTTGACTTTGATTATAAACTTGTTTTTCAAAACATGTCATTAATAACATGAATAGGCAAATCACAGATTACAAGAAGATAATTAAAATACAAATATCTGTCAAAGATTTCATATTCAGATTATATAAAGAAATTCTACAATCAAAAAAGAAAATATAGATAATTCTTTATTAAAAGTAGAGAAAAGCTTGAATAGGTACCTCATAGGTGAATATTTAAATGGTGAATGAGCATATTCAAAGGTGCCCAACCTCATTAATCATTAAAGAAATGCAAATTAAAGCCACAATGTGGAGTTTTTTGTTATTTATTTATTTTTATTGAGGTCACGTTGGTTTATAACATCATATAAATTACAGGTATACAGCATTATATTTCAAATACTGCATCATTTTCGCCACCAAAAGTCCAGGTGCCACCCATCACCATATACATGTGTCTCTTTACCCTTTTTGCACTATGCCCACCCCTTTCCCCTCTGGTAACCACCAATCTGTTCTCTCTATCTATATGTATGTTTATCTTCCAAGAGTGAATGAAGTCCTACAGCAATTTTCTTTCTTCACCTGACTTATTTTGCTTGGTATGATACCCTCAAGGTCCATCCATGTTGTCCCAAATGGCAAAATTTCATCTTTTTTCTAAGTAGCATTTCAGTATGTGTGTGTGTGTGTGTGTGTGTGTGTGTATACACATGGTATATGTGAGAGATAGATAGATAGATAGATAGATAGATAGATAGATAGATAGATAGATAGGTATACCACATCTTCTTTATCCGTTGATGAATGCTTAGGTTGCTTCCAAGTCTTGGCTATTGTGAATAATGCTGCAATGAACATAGGGATGAATATATCTTTTTGAATTAGTGTTTTTGTGTCCTTTGGATAAACACCCAGAGATGGAAAAGCTGGATCATATTGCATTTCTATTTTTAATTTTTTGAGAAATGTCCATACAGTTTTCTGTAGTGACTGCACCAGTTTACATTCCCACTAGCACTGTACAAGGGTTCCTTTTTTGTCCACATCCTCTCCAACTCTTGTTATTTCTTGTCTTTTTAATAATAGCCATTCTTCCAGGTGTGAGGTGATATCTCATTGTAGTTTTGATTTGCATTTCCATAATAATTAGTGACATTGAACATCTTTTCACGTACCTGTTGGCCATCTGTATATCTTCTTTGGAAAAACGCCTTTTCATATCCTCTGCCCATTCATTGATTGGGTTGTTTTTTTGTTGTTGAGCTGTATGTGTTCTTTATATATTTTGGGTAGTTATACCTTATTAGATATATGACTTGCAAATATTTTCTCCCAGTTAATAGGCTGTCTTTTCGTTTTGTTGATGATTTCCTTTGCCTTGCAGAAGCTTTTAGTCTGATGTGGTTCCATTTGTTTATTTTTTTGTTTGTTTCCCTTGCCTGGTGAGACATCATTAAGACTGAAGTCAAAAAGCACACTGCTTATGTTTTCTTCTAGGCACTTTATGGTTTCAGGTCTTACATTCAAGTCTTTAAATCACTTTGAGTTAATTTTTGTGTATGGTGTAAGAAAATGGTCTACTTTCACTCTATTGCATGTGGCAGTCTGGTTTTCCCAACACCATTTACTGAAGAGACTTTCCTTTCTCCATTGTATTTTTTGGCTCCTTTGTCAAAAATTAGCTGGCCATAGGGCTGGCCCCGTGGCCAAGTGGTTAAGTTCGCGCGCTCCGCTGCAGGCGGCCCAGTGATTCGTTGGTTCGAATCCTGGGCCCAGACATGGCACTGCTCATCAAACCACGCTGAGGTGGCGTCCCACATGCCACCCCTAGAAGGAACCACAACGAAGAATATACAACTATGTACTGGGGGGCTTTGAGGAGAAAAAGGAAAAAAATAAAATTAAAAAAAAATTAGCTGTCCATAGATGTGTGGGTTTATTTCTGAGCTCTCAATTCTGTTCCATTCATCTGTGTGTCTGTTTTTCTGCCAGTACGATGCTATTTTGATTACTATAGCTTTGTAACATATTTTGAAATCAAGGAGTGTGATGCTTCCAGCTCTGTTCTTTTTTCTCAAGATTGCTTTAGCTATTTATGGTCCTTTGTGGTTCCATGTGAATTTTAGGATTCTTTGTTCTATTCTGTGAAAAATGTCATTGGTATTCTGACTGGGATTGCATTGACTCTGTAGGTTGTTTTAGGTAATATGGACATTTTAACTGTGTTAATTCTTGCAAACCATAAGCATGGAATACTTTCCATTTCTTTATGTCTTCTTCAACTTCTTTCAACAATGTCTTAAATAGCTTTCAATGTACAGATCTTTCACCTCCTTGGTTAAATTTATTCCTAGGTATTTTATTCTTTTTGTTGCAATTTTAACTGGGATTGTGGTCTTGATTTCTCTTTCTGCTAGTTCATTGTTAGTATATAGAAAGGCAACTGATTTTTTGTATGTTGATTTTGTACCCTGCAACTTTACTGTATTTGTTAATTATTTCTAATAGGTTTTTGGTGATTCTTTAGAGTTTTATATATATAGAATCATATCATCCATGGATAAAGACAGTTTTACTTCTTCCTTTCCAGCGGATATCATTTATTCCTTTTTCTTGTCTAATTGTTCTAGCTAGGACTTGCAACACTATGTTGAATAAGAGTGGTGAGAGTGGGCATCCTTGTCTTGTTCCTGTTCTGAGAGGAATAGCTTTCATTTCTCAGTGTTGACCATGATGTTAGCTGTGGCTTTTTCATATATGACCTTTATTATGTTGAGATAATTTCCTTCTATACTCATTTTATTGAGAAATTTTATCATAAGTGGATACTGGATCTTTTCAAATGCTTTCTCTGCATCTATTGAGATGATCATGTGATTTTTATTCTTCATTTTGTTGATGTGGTGCATCTCATTGATTTATTTGTGGGTGTTGAACCATCCCTGCATCCTTGAAATAAATCCAACTTGATTGTGGTGTATAATACTTTTAATATATTGCTATATTCAATTTTCTAATATTTTGTTGAGGATTTTTGCATCTATGTTCATTAGTGGTTTTGGCCTGTAATTTTCACTTTTTGTGTTATCTTTGTCTGGTTTCTGACTTTGGGCTTTATTTACTCTTCTTTTTTGAGATCTTTTAGGTGTGGTTTTATATTGTTTAACATCTTTCTTTTTTTGTTTCAGGTAGGCCTGTATCATCATATACTTCCCTCTTAGAATCACTTTTGCTGCATCCCATAGGTTTTGGTATGTTGTGTTTTCATTTTCTTTGTCTCCAGGTATTTTTTTAACTTCTTTGATTTCTTCATCAATCCAATAGTTTTTCAGTAGCATGTTCTTTAGTCTCCACATGGTTGTGACTTTTCCAGTTTTCTTGTAGTTGATTTCTAGTTTCATACTACTGTGGTTGGCAAAGATTCTTGATATGATTTTAATCTTCTTAAATTTATTGAAACTTGTTTGGTTTCCCAATATATGTTCTATCTTTCAGAAAGTTCCATGTACATTTGAGAATAATGCATATTCTCCTGCTTTTGGATACAATGTTCTATATATATCTATTAAGTCCATCTGGTCTAATACTTAATTTAAAGCCAATGTTTCCTTGTTGACTCTGTCTGGATGATCTATCCATTAATGTTAGTGGGATATTAAAGTGTCCTGCTGTTATTGTGCTGCTGTCAATTTCTCCCTTTAGGTCTGTTAATAATTGTTTTATATACTTTGGCACTCCTATGTTAGATGCATATATATATATATATATTATGTCTTCTTGCTGCAAAGTCCCTTTTATCATTATATAATGCCCATCTTTGTCGTTTGTTGTCTTTTTGGCTTGAAGTCTATTTTGCCTGATATAAGTATGGCCACACCTGCTTTCTTTTGGTTCCATTTGGTTGGATTATCATCTTCCATCCCTTCACTCAGAGCCTATGTTTGTCTTTAGAGCTGAGATGGGTCTCCTGGAGGCAGAATATTGTTGGATCTTGTTTGTTAATCCATCCAGCAACTCTGTGTCTTTTGATAGGTGAATCCAACCCATTTAAACTTAGGGTGACTATTGATATATGAGAGTTTAATACTGCCATTTTATCTTTTGTTTTCTGGTTGTGCTATATTTCCATTGTTTCTTTTTCATTGTGTTTCTGTCTTCCATTTCAGTTTGGTGGTTTTCTATGTTGTGTTTCTCAGTTTCCTCTTTTTTATGTTTTGTGACTCTGCTCTGATTTTTGGTTTTGTGGTTACCATGAAGTTTGTATAAAAGATTTCAAAGATGAGATAGTCCTTTTCTGCCGATAAGCATCTTATCTCCGTTTGCCTATGCAGGTTCTGTCCCTTTCCTTTTCCCCTTTTATGTTTTTGTTGTCACAAATTATCCTTTTCTGTATTGTGAGTTTGTTATCAAATTGAAGTGGTTATAGTTCTTTTTGATGCTTTCTTCCCCTTTAGCCATTGTGTTTTAATTGTTTACTAACCTATTCTGATATGGAGTTGCAATTTTCTTATTCTCTCTCTCTATCTATCACCTTGCTCAAAGCTTTGAATACCTTTGCTTTTTTGTTTCAGGTAGGAGGGCTCCTTTCAACGTTTCTTGTAAGGCAGGCCTAGTGGTGATGAAATCTTTCAGCTTTTGTTTGTCTTGGGAAGCCTTTATTTGCCCTTTATATCTGAAGGGTAACTTTGCTGGATAGAGCATTCTTGGCTGATCACTTTTTTCTTTCAATATTTTGAATATATCTTTCCACTCTCTCCTAGCCTGTAGAGTTTCTGCTGAGAAATCTGCTGATAGCCTAATGCAGGTTCCTTTATAAGTTATTTTCTCCTCTCTAGCTGCCCTTAATATTATTTCTTTGTCATTGACTGTTGACAGTTTAATATATTGTGGCTTGGAGAAGGTCTTTTTGCATAGAGATAATTAGATGTTCTATTGGCATCATGTACTTATATACCCAGTTCCTTCCCCAGGTTTGGGAAGTTCTCAGCTGCTATTTCTTTAAATAATTTCCCTGCTCCTTTCTCCCTCTCTTATCCTCCTGGGATACCCATTATCCTTATGTGGCTTTTCCTAATTGAGTCAGATATTTCTCTTAGAATTTGTTCATTTTTTAGAAAGCTTAGTTCTCTCTCCTCTTCCACCTGAATCATTTCTAGATTTCTGTCTTTCAGCTCTGTAATTTTTTCTTCCATATTGTCTGCTCCATTTCCAGTGCTTTCTACTTTATTCTTCATCTCATTGTGTTCGTCAGCTTCAGAAATTCTGTTTGTTTCTTTTTTTGCAGTTTCAATCTCTTTGGTGAAGTACTCCTTCTGTTCATTAATTTTATTCCTGATCTCATTGAACTGTCTTTCTGAGTTTTCTTATAACTCATTGAGTTTCTTCATGACAGCTATTTTGAATTCTATTATCAGTTAGATCACAATCTTTCATGACATCAAGTTTGGTTTCTAGAGAGTAGTCATCTTCTTTTTCTGCTATCATGTTACTGTAGTTTTTCCTGGTGCTTGATGAGTTGTTCCTCTGCTGGTGCATTTGTGGTAGCAAACACCTGTCTTATTTGAGTAAGGCTTTGATTACTTTGATTCTGAGTTGCTTCTGGTTGTATTCAAGAGCCTGCACTTTCCATCCTCCACTACCTCTGCTCGAGATCCTGTTGGTGCCCTCTTTGTGCTGCTTGTGCCTCCAAAGTTGCTGGTAACTTGCTGCTTACAAAGACACTGCTGTGGAGGGTGTCACCACCAGGGTCACTACTCTGTGAGCACCTCTGTTGCTTCTGGGTCACCTGAGTCTTGGGTTCCCCCACTGCGGCAGGTGTAGGGGGAGGAATGGGGTGGGAGCCAGGGTCATGGGCACCACTGCTATGTTCCAGTTTGTTGGGTCTGCAGGTCCCACTGATTTGAGTGGAGGGGCCAAAGTTGTGGGCACCTCTGCATCTGGGCAGGACTGGGGTCATGGGCTCCACCATCTCTGTTACCTGGCTCTCCACACACTCTCCATGGTCTCAGGTGCTGCTGCTGTGTGACCCATCTGTGCTGCTGCTCCCGTTATCTGGGGGTACTGGCAGTATAACTGCCAGGGGTGCTGGGCTCACAGGTGCTGCTGCCACCACTGCGAGGGGCCTGGGGTCTTGTATGCAGGCCCCACTGCTGGTAAGGCTGGTGTTGGGGTGCTACAACTGGGGCTGTGTTGTGGGTGCCCCTGTGGCTCCTGAAGCCTCAGGTCTTGGGCACCAACCCAGTTGCTGGAATCTCAGGTCAGGGGCACCACAGCTGCTTCCAGGGGTATCAGGGTCTTGTATGCAGCACCTGCTGCTGGGAGGGCCAGCATCAGAGGTGTCACCCCTGGAGGAGTGTGAAGGGGCTGGGTTGCAGGCACCTCTATGTGTCCTGAAGCCTCAGGTTGCAGGCACCTCCCACCACTTCTGGGGGAGGGGGAGGGACTGAGCTGTGCATGCAGCTACTGCTCCCACAGCCTCTGGTCTCTTGGGCTGGTCTACTTTTTGAAACCACAGTATTTTAAGAATAGTTTAAAGTTACTACTAAAGAAGCAGTTGAAAACTAATAGTAAGTAAGTATTTGAAAACTAATAGTATTTTAAAATTACTACACACCTGCCAGAATATCTAAAATTAAAAGGAGTAAAAATATCAAGTATTGGTGAAAATACAGAACAACTGGAACTGTAGTGCATGGCTGGGGGAAGTGTAACTTTGTTCAAACATTTGGAAAACTGCTTGGTACTCTAATAATATCACATGCGAGCCTACTCCATGGCCCTACACTTCTACTCCTAGGTAAAATCCAAGGGAAACAAGTGCATATGCCCACAAGAAGAGACGTGCAAGAATGATCGTAGCAGCTTTTTCCATAATAGCCCAAAACTGGAAGAAAAAACAAAGCAATGGCAGCTGGAGAAAGAATAAACACATTGCTCAATGTTAATGCCATGGAATACCACACAACGATTAAGAGAACACACTCTGATACACACAACATAGCTGAGTCTCAAATCATTTTGTTAAGCAAAAGAAGCCAGACCGTGAGAGAGAATATATATTGTGTAATTACGTTTACAGAACATTCACAAATAGTGAAAGTTAACCTATGGCATTAGGCATCAGAATAGCGGTTGCCAGAATGATGGTTCAGGACGGCTTTTTTCCTGGGAAAGAGCATGAGGGAAACCTCCCCAGTGAGGCAAATATGTACATTTTGGTCTCT
This sequence comes from Equus przewalskii, assembly GCF_037783145.1. Lineage (NCBI taxonomy): Eukaryota > Metazoa > Chordata > Mammalia > Perissodactyla > Equidae > Equus > Equus przewalskii. The sequence goes on along the minus strand of NC_091834.1, from coordinate 13,422,102 downwards.
GTGGTGCTTGCACAGTTGCATACATGTATGAAAATTCATCAAAGTGTATACTTATGATTTTACACTTTATGTGAGTTATGTCTCAAATCCTAGAAAAAGCTTAAATTAAGAGCATTCTATACTCAGATTTCTCTTACTTCTTTTTTTTTTAAAGATTTTATTATTTTTTTCCTTTTTCTACCCAAAGCCCCCCAGTACATAGTTGTATATATTCTTTGTTGTGGGTCCTTCTAGTTGTGGCATGGGGGACGCTGACTCAGCATGGTTTGATGAGTAGTGCCATGTCCGCACCCAGGATTCGACCAAGGAAACACTGGGCCACCTGCAGCGGAGTGCGCGAACTTAACCACTCGGCCACGGGGCCAGCCCCTCAGATTTCTCTTATTTCTTACTCTAAAGAAATTAATTTTTGATAATGTAAAAATAATTGTGATTAATTTAAGCAAGCACATAGAGCTCTGCTTGGCGGGAGCGTACACAAAGAAAAAGACTTGATCCTATCCCAAAATTGTGGCCAATGAGGTACACAAGTTTTAAGTAAAATGCTAATTTGTAGTATTAAAAAAACAATATTTCTATCCCTAGGTCATAAAGATATATTTCTTGTAACAATTTCTATTAACATTTTAATTTTTTTCTTCTACTTATAGGTCTTTTATCTTTCTGAAAGCTACATTTGTACACCATTTTAGGTATGGATCCAGTTTTATTTTTCTTTGCATACTGATGACCTTCTCTGCTCCTTGAAATAATATTCTTCTTTATCATGCCTTAATTTCCGTTTATACATTTATCTGAATTCCCAATTCTATTCTATTTGTTTTCACATCAGGCTTATACTGTTGCTATTCCAGTGGCTTTGTGGTATGTCTTAACACCAGAGAGACCAACTCCTGCTTCTTAAAGTTATCTCCTAGCTCAAGTTAACTTAGCTATTCCATAGATCTTTAGCCTTCAAAAGACATTTAAAATAAACCAAGTTCTCTATAAGACTTCCAGTCAGAATTTTGACTAGGATTGCATTGAATTATGTTTATTATTTCAACTCTTACATTTTTTATATTTTATACTTCATTGGGTTCTTTTTATGACTTCTTCCTGCTTCATATTAATAATATCCTCCTTTATGCCTTGGAAGTATTATTATGCTTATTTTAAATTCATCCCTCATCTGATCTAATAATTCTTTTTCCAACATGTTTTTCGCTCTCGTTGATTTTTTTTTTAAGTGCCTGTGTTTTTCTCCTGCCCGTTCTTTCGGCCTGTGACTTTGTTTCCCTGGGAATATCAGCTCCCCCATCCGGTAAGGTGCATCGGGGAAGGGTCAAAACACACACTCCAGTTCTCACCCTACTAGATAGTTTAGGGGAGAATAGGGGTGAACCCACAGAACTCCAGTGATCACCTTCTCCTTGCTGCCGCTCCACCAGTCAACTCTTGGACCAAGAAGCCATCTATAAACCCATCCAAAGAAACAGCAATCGAGCTCTGGGATTTGGGAGGGGGCTGGAGAGTTCAGGATGTCAAAGGCCTGAGAGGGTTGACACACCAGTTTTCCTCAGCTCTGCAGGGCTCTTACAAGGCACTGATACTTCCCTGCCGATGTGGGATGTCCTAGGGCAATAGAACCTGCAACAATCTTCCAGCTGAAGGGGACAGGCATCAACTTCAAATCCTCTTGACGCTCTACATCCTGACTGCAGTGTGGTTTCCATGGGGCACACATTTGTCCAACTCACGGACTATACGCTTGAGAGCTGCACGTTCCACTTTGTGAACATAATAGCCAGGAATGACAGGACGTCTACTATCGTCATCTTTTCTTACTATTATTGAACACTGATCTGGAAATGCTAGCTATTAAAATAAGCTGTAAATCTCAGTAGAAATTATAAATATTAGAAAGAAAGACGTAATATTATATTTGTTAGCTCTTATTGTATTTTCTCTGGAATTCTCAAAAACTCATTGAAAAAAATATTAGAACTACTGAGAGTCTAGTAAGATTGCCAGTTAATCAATAAACCCACACTAATCTATAACCGGGGTCACAGTTCAAATGCTTACAGCGTTTTCACGTAATGAAAACAGACGAAAGAAAATAAACTGTTTGGAAGGTAGTGCAAACTTTTTATTTTATTGAATTTTGGTTTAAACAAGTGATATAAACATCTTTGATACTAAAGATTATATTTTAAATTTGAAGTAGAAAAAAATACGAATTGATAAACCAGAACAGTTTTGTTGTATAATTTTTTTCTCACTTGGAGAAGCTGATTTAAGCCTGAAAAGAAATGGCACATTTTGTATTAAGGTATCAAGTTTTATATTTCCATTGTAGTCTACAGAGCAGAATTCAACCTTGAATCCTTTAACTGGGAGCAAAATTTTGTTTTACATGACGTCAGATTTCATAAAAGAAAACAGCTGCTCACAAATATAGGAAATACCTAACCTAACAGAATCTTTGTATGGTTTTTCTATTTCTTGCAATCATACCCCAGATATTTGCAGAATTATGGAATTCTGGCATAATGCTGTAAACATGTACTTCAGTGCTATTCATTTGTGGCTCTTCAGTTAGTCTTCCTCTGACAAAGATGAAGTGAGCACCACTGGCTACTTTTCTCACAATGTAAAATCAAGACCCGAAAGACAATGTGGACTGCGGGCTTCATTGACCCTGCCACCAGACTGCCTGAAATCTGTCCTGGCCCCAGAGCTTAGGAATTGTGACCTGGGGCCAATTTCCCAACCTCTCTGAGCCTCAGTGCATCATCTGTAAAGTGATGATAATTAGGGCACCTAAATCAGAGGGAAGATTAAATTACCTAATACATGCAAAGCTCTTAGAACAATGCCCAGTGCATCGTAAGCACCTCGTATGAGTTATTACTAAGAATCTGTCTTTGAATTCCATCTTTAACATCACTCTTTAGGGAATCTAGTTCACGCTGGTATGTTTGCATTTTTGGAAACTGATTGCAATTTCGAAAAGTGAGCCAAGGCCCAATTTCACCATGTCTAAGGGAGCCAAATCATAACTGGGTATCTATCTTATAGGCTTTTTTGTAGAATGTTTTCAAAGCATGTAGGACTACTTGTCAAAGCAAAGGCCAGGTCTTTGATTGTGTCTTCTTGTGAGCTGAGGTGAGCATTTTCCCTGGATCATCTAACAAGTCAGTTCATTCCCAATGCACTGGTAGGCCACTGACCTCCATGCGGAACAGGAGACTATTGTCGTGTGTATCCAAGTCATCGAGGGCAGCACTGAACCTTCGGCCAAGGGTCAGGCAAATTGAGTATACTGAGGCTACAGTGTTAATTACTCCACATCCATGCTATATTCCATTTCTAATTGTTTAGCTCAGAGTGAGTAAATGAGGCAGCAAATTGATGAAATGTTGTTACCTTAGATGTTGATTTCCCGACAAGAAGGGAGCTACCACCCAGCAGGAAAGAAGCATCACCTGTAGATGGGCTTACCAATTTCGACAAGTCATACTGAAATTCTTAACACAGAGTTCAACCCACACAAAAATAAGTTATTTCTTCCTTTTGTGCTGTCATTGACACTGTGTCCAAAGTTCCCTCTGGTGCATAAAATTTCTCATTGACATCATAAATTAAAACAGCTAGCAGGATTGTATTAATATTTTTGTCTTCTTATCAGCTCTGATAGAAAATATCATGAGTGATTTAAAATTTCATGCCAGTTGTTTTATAAGTTCTCAGTCGTATTTTCAACATGCTGAGGGTATTGAGGGAGAATTTAAGCTACTGAACAAAATACAGTAGCATAAAGAAAAGTTAATTTCACTTTCGTGTGATACTTTCAAGGTGTGTGGGGTCCAGGCTGGCTGGGTTGCTCCGCTTCGAGCAGCCACTCTGAAATCCAGGCTCCATCTTATCGTTCTTCCTTTTCTTAGGGGGTTTTCCTTGGCCACGTATTTGAAATGGGGTTCTTGGAATCCACTCAAGGAAGGGAAATTGCTGAAGTACAGGGCAAGCATTTTTCTTAACAATGATACAGAATTAAAACCCATCCCCTTTAATCACATTCCATACATTGATACATTGCACAAGGGTCCACTTAATCACACGGACACCATTGCCGCAAAGGAAGCTGGGAAACGTAGTCTCTAGCATGGTTTCCACGTAGTATTTAGCAGAAAACTATCAACCTCCACCAGAAAGAGTAAGAGTCTTTCCCATTAGTTTTATATTTCTAAGTGACTATTTGTTAGAGGCATACAATTTTTTTTTAAAGATTTTTATTTTTTTCCTTTTTCTCCCGAAAGCCCCCGGTACATAGTTGTATATTCTTCATTGCGGGTCCTTCTAGTTGTGGCATGTGGGACGCCGCCTCAGCGTGGTTTGAGGAGCAGTGCCATGTCCGCGCCCAGGATTCGAACCAACCAAACACTGGGCCGCCTGCAGCGGAGCGCGCGAACCCAACCACTCGGCCATGGGGCCAGCCCCAAGGCATACAATTTTTGCTGCACTGAATAGACACTCTTCCATAAACTCAGTATCTAGAAAATGTTTTGACATCTAGACAGTTTTTTCCATTTAGCATATGACCATGTTACCGTGGCAAAACTATTTTTTATTCAAATTCTGATATTAAAATTCTGATCTTTTATTTCAATTTATTCAGATTTTAATCATTTATCTTTTCCAAATATAGGCATACATATGGTACACACACAATGAACTCTGATTTGTTATAAAATGACATCTTAATAAAATTTGTGTATTACACTTGAAGTGACATTCTTCCCTTCCATAATTATTCTCTCCTGTTCTTTTAAACGTGTATTCTTCTCAGTTTTTCATTTTCCCAGATGTTGATATCAGAAATAGTTGACTTTTACATAACTTTAGGATAAGAAAAATACCATTACAAGTGTAACTGTAAGTGGTAACTGACATTCAGCCTCGGTGTCTAGGAAACCAGAAGTGGGGCGGGCGTGTGCTGCCCTGGAGCCTGCATGATCCAGCTACAAAGAGCTGCTGCATAGCGCTGGTGGGGCATGGTCATGTGGGAATGGAGAATCTGGAACTCTGGATTTCTGTTGCAATTTCCTGATGGAAAAATATATATGTATATTTTTTATATATTATATATGACCATGTACATAATATGCCCATATATTATATTATATATTCTATAAGACCATGTATATATATGGTCAATTCACTCAAATTAGAAAACAAAGTAAAATAAAACAAAAGCAAAGGCACCATGCTGCCAGGCCATAAGTGTATGGGCCCCCAAACACATCTGTGGGCTGGCTTGTGCTTATGGGACACCAGTTTGCATCTTTTGATCATCATGGTGACAACAAAAACTTTGTAGAGCCCTCGGCCTCTGAAAGAAGACTCCAAAGTCTCTTAACAGAACTCAGACCACTTCCTCTGAGGTGAGCAACAAAGCAGAGTCCCCCAGTGCAGCTAACGCCCAGTGCCCAGCCCCTGGTCTCAAGCTTCGCAGCCTCCTGGATATGTCACTGATTGCTGCTGCCCCCACCACTCAGCCATAAAGGACAGGTCTTAAACTGGTTGAAATCCCTGTTCAGGCCCTAGAGGGGGAAGCCCGGAGAAAGACCAGAGCCCACCTTTCCACTGGCCAGTGTCCCTCCTTCCAAGCTAGAGTGTCCTCTCTGAAGACCCTCCCCAGATGATTGGCATCCTGGAGGAAGCCCACCTCCTCCACAGGAGACCTCCCCTCTTCGCTCACAGCAGCCTTTCCCATCACGGCCTCACCGGAATACAGCCCAGGACGTACAACCTCCTTTCAAGAAATATCCAAAAACAATACACGTGGTGGGAGGAGGTCAGAGGCAGGATAGAATAGCCTTTAGAGGGTGTGGGGAGGGGAAGCACCACATTGGAGGGGGCAGGAAATGAGAGACATGTGATGAGTTCACACGTCTGTTGTGGGAAGAGATGCAACTGCCTTACTCCCTGGAATCCTTCATATCTACCTTACCGCTGCTACAGGAGAAAAACTAACCTCGGTCTGGCCTAGCAGTTCCCAAATTTGTCTGAACATTAGATCACCCACCATCTTAAAACCCCCCGCAGTCCAGGCCTCACCCATGCCGGTTAAACCACCCAGGCAGCAGTGGAGTTGGAGCTCCCCAGGGAACGCCAGTGTGTGGACAGGTTTGAGAACCTCAAGTCTAGAGCGGTCGTTCTTGAAGTTTAGTGTCATCCACATCCCCTGGAGGGTTTGGAACACCCACAGCGGGCCCCATTCTCAGCGCTTCTGATTCAGCAGGGCTGGGCTAGAGCTTGAGAATTTGCATTTCTAACGAGTGCTCAGGGGATGCTGGTGCTGCTCGTCTGGGCACCACACTTTGGAAACCATGGATCTTTATCGTATTTAAAAGCTTAGTTTTAGTCAATAATTTAAAATTACCCTTGAGATTTAATTCACCCACTAGGGGGAAAACTGTTCGGTTTTTCGGAATCCTCTCTTCTGTGGATTGCGATGCGTGGGTTGGAGGAGGGCTCCCTCCTCCATCGGGTCCTTGGGCTTAGTGGCTACTGCCCTGTACCTTTTGTAGACAGTGCTGGTGGCCAAAGCTTCTGTCCGCAGGTGTCAAACTTGGGATGCATCCTGGGCTCGCTCAGAGCCTGGGGCCTCCCTTCAGCTCTCACCACTCCTCACACACCCGACTGGACCTGAACCTACCTTTGCTCGTGGAGGATCACTTTGTCCCACCGCCCAGGGCCCGTGGCCGGCTGACAGGGAATGAGGGCCTCCAGGTCAGAGCCTCTCCCTGACCTTGCTGCTCCACCTTTATGCTCTGCGAGGAGGCCCTGTGCCTCAAGGGTCCTCCGGGTTTTGAGTCCTGGAGCAGAGGGATGAGAGCACCCCTGATCACAAAGAATCGCTGGACAAGAGGGAAACTCCTTCAGGAGCTCCAGGGCTTTCTGATGGAGGGGTCTGCAGAAGCCAGGCCAGCGCTGCTGTGCGATGTTCTCTCCGCTGTCACTCATGGCACCTGTGCTCCGGCTCAGCTCTCTCCTGGTTGACTCCCCTGTTAGAGCTGGCTCCACATCTGACTCATAGATTCCATAACATATTCCTGTATCCTTTCCGTGAAGTGTCTCTTACTCACCCATCAGATCAGCGTGTGGTCAGAGGGATGTGTACATCCGAATCACCTGGGCAGCTTATTGGACGGTGGGTGGTCAGGCCAACTCCAGACCCAGTGAACAGAAACTCTAGGGGTGGGACGCAAGGGCCCGCACTTCAGCAGGCATCGAGATAATTATTACGTACATTAAATTTGAGGACATCTGTCCCAGGCTGCTAGCTTCTGAGGACAGAAACTGTGGCGTTGACAAGCGTGTCTTCACCATCTGGCACAGAGCACACAGTGGTCACCATGCAGAGGGCTGGATTCCAGAGTGGGGGAGGTGGGGAGGAGACAATCTTAGGTATAGCAACACGATGCTCACAAATTGTGTGTGTGTGTGTGTGTGTGTGCGCGCGTGTGCATGTGCATGTATGTGTGTGTGTCCTCTTAACACCTCCTGAATTCTCTTAAGCTTTGCAGTGGATCTCTGCTTTTTTCATGGGCACACATTGCCATCCTCCTGAATCAAGTCAAACCGGAAGACCGGGTACAAACGTCTCTGGAGACAGAAGGCGCCTTATACGCTAAGGCACGTTCTCTCAAGCACGTCTTGTGCCCGTGAGGAATTGGCCGTCGGACAGATGGAAATAACTTCCTTTTTGTTTGAAAATCACAAAACGAAACCTCATAACTCATATTTAGTTTGCTTCCTTCTGACTTTGTATCACGTTGAACTCAGATGGAATTTTGCTATCACGAGTCATTGTAAATTTTATAGCTAACTAAACACCCAAATTGCAGGTTCTACTACGTGGTCAAGGTTGGACATAAACATGAGAAACTTGAGTGGAATTATTATAATACTTACCTGTTTGTATTTCAAGATGGTAAAAATTCCACTTAAAGTAGTACAACCAACACAACATTAATTTATGTCATAATCATTCTGCAACATGCACACGATTTGGGGGCCTTCCACTGATAATGATGGATAGTTTCAATAATTTGTACCTTTTCTAACAAAACTAGACAGTCCGTTTGGCTTGTTAAAATGCATAGTGATTTACAATAGTCAAAAATACATTTGGCAGCAAGTTATGTTGACGACAAGATAGGTAGGAAATATTTTTTTGATTAGATAATGGTTGGTTGAAATTCTTTCCAGCTTGTGTGAAACAAAAGTTAGCAATTGAAAGCATATCAGATGATACATCAATTTTCCATAAGCAGAAGACTAGGCAACTACTTTATTGAAAAACCTTTATGCAGAGCTAGATTTAATCTCTCAATTTGAGAAGCAGTGCCATGAAATAAGATGTTTGCATGCAAAATCTCCAGATTTCCAATGGAAATATAAAACAAAGAAGCGCGCCATTCCCTTGGGGATGGCACCTATCTTGGATTCGCTTTTTCTCTGATGTTCTTGCATGGTTTTATCAGTGGCTCCAGGGAAGTGAACCAGCAGTTTGCTTCCTGAAGAACAAAGGCTTGGAGAATTAAAAAAAAAAAAAAAGATAATACATTAAAAGTACTTTCTCTACTGTTCTTATTATTTGTTATGGATTTCCTGAGGAGTACTCATTGTTTCAAATAATTTGTCTTTTAATGATTTTAATACTTAATCTGGCAACTAAATATGAGCTGAGTTTGTTCTTTGTTTTCTGGTTTTTTGTTTTCCTAAATCACACATGAAAATGTTTCTTGAAGTAGGCAAGTTTTAACCACATAAAACTGAAAAGAGTACGGACTTAAAAAACATACACAGCAAACTATATATTTCCCATAAATGGCTAGTTACTCTGTCAAAAAAATGTGAACTTTATTAGCATCTTTAAATTTAGTTGGTAGTAAAGTATTTAGCACATGATACATGCTTGGTTAATGAATGAATGACAAATAAGCCATGGTCCTGTGGTCAAATTCCAGCAGAGTCGTTGTGTGTACTGGTGTATATTGCCAAGATGGTGCCAACAGAGAAAACACCTCCCTTCCGGTATGTGCAACCATATTATTTTCTTCTTTTTGTTTCTATAACAAGACAGGCATTTCACATTCTGTAATATAGCTATTTACTGATTTCTGTTTTCTATTGTCAAATGTTCCAAAGTTTTACCTTCTTATTTAAAGCACTGCCACTAAAATGTCAAGATTGTTCACAGCGTGTTTTTAACAAACCATCTCTCTTGACAGATTTATTTGTGTTTTAACAAGCAATCTTAGGTAAAGTAAGCATAATTTTGTACCAAAGCAATTTAGCCAAACAACGGGTTAATTATCTGAAGCCATAAAATTATGATGTGCCTAGATTGCTTTCTCTAAATATTGCTTCCCATGTAAGGAAAACAGGCATTCTTGGAGAAATCTCCAATTCCACATCTGATTCCTTCAGCTGTAAATGTACTAGATAAGCCTGCAGCATCTTGAGATTGTGTCAAAAGGACACAGGGCATTTAAAGAGGCTTCTCTAGGTAAGAGGGGGACAATTCAGCACCAAAAGGCATCAGTATCCTAAAATAAGTAAATAAAATAAGCCAAGGAAAAAAGTTAGGTACATATGCAAAACAAATACAAACAGCAATATGAAAGTCTGAGGTCTAAATAATAATTCAAGTTACAGGGAGTAATGAGACATCGGGGTCATTTTAAATTTTTAAAAGTCCAATTTACAATAAAGGTATAGCAATCATAAAGATTTATGTCACAGGGGCTGGCCCCGTGGCCGAGTGGTTAAGTTCCCGTGCTCCGCCTCCACGGCCCAGGGTTTCCCCAGTTCAGATCCTGGGCGCGGACATGACACCGCTCATCAGGCCACACTGAGGCGTGTCCCACATGGCACAACCAGAGGCACTCACAACTAGAATATACAACTAGGTACTGGGGGGCTTTGGGGAGAAGAAGAAGGGGGAAAAAAAGAAGAAGATTGGCAACAGTTGTTAGCTCAAGTGCCAATCTTTAAAAGAAAAAAAGATTTATGTAACAATCTTATGTCTGGATATTTAAATTAAAAATGGAAATAGAAAATATGACAAAAAATTAATAGTAGAAGAAATGAACATATCTCTCACCCTTTGTAAAGCAAGTAGACAAATGTTTTAAAAAACTATAAGAAATTTTGTTAATGCAACAAATAATTATTTAAAAGATGAATTTTTAGCTTTTTACTTTATAAACAGAAAGTATCACTCACTTTGTTTGCAGCGTTCATGAACAGTTTTTAGAAAATGGTCTTATTTTAAGCCACAGAGTACATCTCAACTTATTTGAAAAAACGTATTTTCTGTCTTCAAGAAAATAAAATTAGAGATAATGGTAAATGTTTAAATAAAGAATTCCTCCAATTAGAAATTTTACAATGGCCTTTGGAATAATTCCTGGGTCAAAGTGGAAATAAAAACTGCATATATAAAAAATTTGTAAAAATTAAAATGCCAATTCGAGAAAGCTACACATTAAAACTTTGAGAAGATGTTGAAGCTTTGCTCAGAAGGAATTACATGTCCTGACGGTTTCATTAATCCCAAGACATAATGATGGAAATGAATGTATTCTTCAAAAACTCAAGAACTAGAAAAAGAGTAAACAATGAAAACTGAAGAAAGGATTCAATAATTATAGTTTGCACTTTAATAAATAGATAAACTACCATCATATCTAATCAGAAAAATACAAAAGTACACTATATTCGGCACAAGAGTGAGGATATAGAGAAATATAGAAGAAAACCTTAAAATCACAGACTTAAAAATGTTATAGCCATACCTCATAAAATATATCATTATAAATTTCTGATATATATATCAATATGTTATATAAATTTTTATATAAAAATATATAAACTATAACAGTGTAAACTTGTATAAAATATAAATTAATTTATATCAATATAAATTAAATATATATTTAAATATTTTTAAATTACTACAAGAAAAAAGAAAACATTTATATTAATATCGAGCTTAGATGGAGATGAACTTTCTGAGCATTACGGCAAATGCAAAACTCAAAATGTTAAATTTTGGGAGATTTGGGAGTTTCTCTGCAGCCAACGGTGGATGAGTACAGACAGGTTCAGTAAGTGAGGGGAAGGGAGCGAGAACAAGGGATCCAGTGTGAAGGGCTGTCTTGGGATGTTCCACGCCGGCCATTCCATTGCGATTGAGATGGGGCTCTCATACTTGCCCGGATTTGGTGGAGGATATTTCCATCACTGCTACTTCCAAACACATAAAGAGAAACACTTACGGTCAAAGCAGGATGTATTTCCTAAGAGCCAGCCAGGTCATCTGGCTCGGACCCACTGGGTTTGAGCAAATGCTTGTTTGTTTTAATAGACTTTATTTTTCAGAGCTGTTTTAGGTTTGCAGCAAAACTGAGTGGAAAGTACAGAGATCCAGGGGTTCAAATGATGTCACCCAGACGTGATCTGACTCCCTCCGTTCTTGGCTCTGCTTTCCTCGGCGTTGGCTTCATTTTGAGGTGAGCACTTCTCACGGATGGCAAGCATGGCCCAGAGTAGCACTAGGTACATTGTGCCAGGCCTTTCCTCCTGTAATCCTGCTGTGGTAAGGAAAAAAAAACCTGCTTAAGCAAAGCAGGAAAACTCCTTTTAGAGGAGAAAGAAGTCCTTGTGGAGTAGAACACCTTGAAGGGCCTTACGGATGTGAAAGGGCAGCCTGGGGCCATGGCCAGTTGGGCTGGAAGTAGAGGGATCATGTACTTTATTACCCAAACCAGAACACTTTGGACGGCAAGAGGGGGCACTATTAACAACTTCACTGGGACAACAGGCCTCATTTGGCATTGTTCCCTGTAAACCTAAGCATATGCTGCCCTTCTGAAAAATGAAGCCGAGAGGTAGCTAAACTGCTGCGCTAAAAAATAAAGAAGAACCACAATGAGATGGTTAAATTTAAAATGACTGACCATACCCAGCATTGGTGAGGATGTGGGGCCACCGAAACTCACATACATTGCTAGCGGAAGTACGAGATGGGACTGATAGGCATTCACCAGAAAGAGGTGAAAGCACAAAACCCAAAGACTTGTCTGCGAATGTTCGTAGGAATTTCATTTGTAGTAACCAAAAAGCAGAAACAACCCAAATCCGTAAGTAGATGAACGGAGAAACAATCATCAAACAATCTGTAGTGTATCCATATAATGGAATACTACTCAGCCATACAGACAAATAACTATTGATGTGCAAACAATGTGGATTAACCTCAAAATCATTATACTGAGTGAAAGAAGCCAGGCAGAAAAAGAGAACATATTGTATGACTCCATTTATAGAAAACTCCAGAAATGCAAGCTAATCTATACAGAGAAAAAGCAGATCAGCGGTTGGCTGCGGATAGGGGTGGAGGGAGGAATGGATTAAAGGGCAGGAGGCAACTTTAGGGAGTGATGGAAATGTTGTTTGAGAGGTGATGGTTTCAAGGGAGTATGTATGTCAAAACTGATAGAATTGTACACTTTACATATGTGTAGTTTTGTGCACTTCAATTATACCTCAAAAAAGTTGGAAAACTTTCTTTAAGAAAAGTAGATATTTTTATTGGAAGAGGGGTTTGAAGCGAGCCAAGGTGGAGAGGAGGAGGTTAAGGGGGAGCGAAGGGGCCCAAGAAGAAGCTGAGTCTGCAGCTAGTGGAAGAGAAGACCAGTGCACATTCCCCAGCTGGGGTTGGGGCCCCAGGAGAAGGGGTCCCATAAGGCTGTAAGACGAATGACGTCTGACGGTCTGCTTTATCTGCTGAGCTGTTCTCTGTTGTAACCCCGACGCCTACACCCTGAACCCTTAATAAGAAATGTATGGCCTTGGCTGAGTGCTAATCGGGGAAAATGAAGAAGCTGCCTCTCTCTGGGCCGATTAGGATAGAGAGAAGAGGACAGCTGAAATATGCAAGGTGGGAGAAAGATCCAGGATTCATTGGAAGCAGAAAATCGGTCTCAGATGACCCAGTGAAATATCTGACTTTCAAGAATCCCCATTGACATCTGGAAATTGGCTCAAACCCCCATTCCAGTGCCATTTGACTCTCAAAGGACATTAGGGCCTGGCTGACATCTGAGTTACATGATTCTATCAAAGGGTAGTGGTCGCATCATTCTGGCTGAGCACCACTTCCTGGGACCAGAGCTCCTAATAACTGTTCTCACCCAGGGCGGTGGTCAGAGAGGCCGAGGTCATTGGCCTTCTGCACCTTAGTCAGCAGTTTCAAAGGTAAACGGTGATTCAGGGGAAGAGAGAGGGGCTGGAAGCTAAGAAGGGAAAGCAGTTTTCAATTTTCAATTTCAACACCCACAGTGCTGGCGCTGGAGATACAGTGATGAGCAAGATACATGATTCCTCTATTCCTGGAGCTGATGGGCCAGCAGGAACATAGCCGTTAAATCAGGAAAAGCAATGCATGTTAGAATAAAGGGGAGAGGAAGGGAATTCCGGTGTGAATTAAGAATAACTAAGGGGCCGGCCCAGTGGTGCAAAAAAAAAAAAAAAAAAAAAAAACCAGAATAACTGAGTCTAGGGGACTTCCCTGGGAAGTGAGGGTTAGGATGAGATTTGAAGGATGAGTAAGGAAGGTTGCCCCACCCCCTCAGTCCTTGCAGAGCAGCTCTCATTTCCCCAGTCAATGTGGTTCAGCCAGGGTGCTGACAGCTACCCTGGCACCACCACTTGTGCAGTGGCCAAGCTGGATGCTGTTCTGAATATTGGTGTGCAAAGCAACGTCTCTTATTGGTGTGATCTCAACAGTAGACTTGTCACTCTCCACCACAGTAGGCTCCTGTGTTCCCAAACTGATGAAACACCAGGCATTGGTAGTACACTTGAACATTCTAAATGAGACCCTGCCTCCCTGGGAGTCACGGCATGCGATGGCACAGAATGACCACAGATGGACGCCACAGACAATTGTAATGGATGTACCTTCAGCCTCCACCCTTAGTCATGGAATTCCACTTCTTCCTCTGCTCCTGTATAGACACTCAGCTATGAATCCCACCATCGGGAGCATTTTCGTTTAGTTCTTTAAGTTACACAGCAGTATGCCATAGACTGTTACAGGGATGGCCCCCAGTGCGTCATGCCTCCCAGTACCCTTGTCCCTGTGTAATCCCTTCCTACACTGACTCTGGGCTAGGCCATGTGACTTTCTTTGGCCAGTGGGACATTAGCAAGAGTGAGGTAAGCAGGAGTTTGATGAGCACTTGCCCACTGGGTCTTGTCCTCCCAGAACATTTCCTCTTGGAACCCAGCCGCCATGCTATCGGAGGGTTCCGGCTCTCCTGTTGTGAGAGAGGGGCCACACAGAGAGGAACTAGGACCCCCCAGCCCACAATCAGCACTAAGGCTTCAGATGTAGGAGAGAGGCCTTCCAGAACCTTCCAGCTCAGCCCAGCCACCAGCTGGATGAACTCACAGGAGTCAGCTCAGCAGAGACAACAAGGAGCAGAGAAACCAGCGAGCTGAGGCCAGCCAACCCACGGGACCATGAAAGAGAATACACTGTTGTTGTCTTAGACTTAGAAATACTGAAGTGGTTGCCTCAGGCAACATTTACCACACAGATGTGACACTCAGGCCTGTTGCTCCAGCAAGAAAAGCCAACACCACAGTTCAAATGTAGCTTTACAACTCATTAACATTTGCCCCCGTCTTAGGATGGTTTCACCAGGGTTTGATTTCCCTCAAGGGAAATGTTTTGGTGATTTGGGGTTTTTTTTTTCCTTCAGTTGGGTCAGAAGAGAATTTTGAAGGATACAGGGCCCTCCTCTTGTTGAGTGGCAGGTGAGTGTCTTGTGACAGCTGTAATAATAAAGCAGGGTGGGTTTTTAAAATTATTATATTTAAACAATAAATTAGCATATCTATAAATATGTGTGTGTGTGTATATATATATATATATATATATATATATATACACACACATAGACTGTGTTTGTGTCCACAAAGCCATTTCCCCTCCCCACAAACACAAAGACAAGACGGAGAAGAGCAGGGGAGAGGAGAAGTGCCCTATGGGAAACAGTCCCATCTGGGAAGTTCACCCCGGGGCCAGCCTGCAGCTCGGGCCCCCAGCTCCCCTCTTGTCTCCCAGCTGACTCCTGGCAGTCCTTTAAGCCCAGCAGATATCTTGGAGACTGCTTTGGAAGGCCCTGGAGGGGCCAGATATCCTCTTATCTGAACCCCGTGAGCGAACGGCAAGCAGGTTGCATACCGCTGTCCTCCACTGCATGAAATCCTTGAGCAGAAGGGCCCAGCACATGCAGCAGCGTGTACTTCTTTCTAAGCTCCCACCCGCAGCTGTTTGCATCCAGCACCTGGACAATCTCCCTCACCTTCTCCTTGGGTTCCATGGAGCTCGCGAGCTTCGTGTAAGTTATGCCGGGAGTGCATGCGACCTTCCGACTGGCTTTCTTGTTTATATCACGGCCTCGGCTACCCACTCTCTGAGGTTTCTTCTTCTCCGCTCTGCTTTCAGCTTCGTGCCGGTTCTTTCTGGCTAACCTGAAACACAGGTGTCAGCAGATGAAGGTGACGGACCTCCCAGTGGCCCCCGCCGGCTCCAGCTGCTGCCAGAGGGAGAGAGGCTGGGGTCACACCATGAGGCAGATTCTGCTGGTCTCCCACCTGTCCAAACTGCCCATCACGGAGGGAGTTCCTTTGGAAGATAGACCCTGGGGGAAGGTGATTCTGTCTGGGGCTCCAGCACTGCTGCTGGTGTCGGGAGAAGAGGAGGCCACAGGGCCACTTGGGGAGGCTGTGCTGGGGTGGTGTTCGTCTCCAGACCAGATAAGAGACGACGGGCAGGCACTTTGGCTGTGCTGCTGGCCTTTCATCCTAACTCCTGGTCCTGCTTAGGCTGCTGATTTTCTGTGCTGCCGCTCTGACTGATCTCAGAGTAGGAATTAAGGTGCTAATGTCAGGCTTGCTGAAACCTGGCTGCTTTGGGTTGGCGGAGACCCCGTGATCCACGTTGCAGGATGGGGAAGAGAGGAAGGCGGGAAGCTGCCGGTAGGATCAGCCGAAGGAAGGGGCTTGGGCATGGTGGTGTAGTCCTCCAGCTCAGATCTCACGTAGCCCAGGAGCATATAGGTGGCCATGAGGTTGTCATTCTTCTGGCCCATCTGGTCCTGGATCCTTTAGGCATTAGTTCCTCCTCAAGGCCTGTGTTCATCCTCGGATCCTTCATGATTTCCTCTAAAGGGCCTCTCTTGCTGCTTTGATGAGGAGGAATTTCTCGGGCAGGTTTTCACACTCCATGGACATGTAGAAGGAAATGCATATTCCATTCAGTACCCGCTCCAGCATCTCCTTAAAGTTCTATCCACAAAAAGGCGGGGACCTAGTGACCATTATATAGAGGATGACTCCCAGGCCCCCCTTATCCACCACGGGTCCTTCAGACTTTCCACCCTAGCAGTGTTCCTGGGCAGCATAAGAGAGACTGCTACAGAAGGTACCCTACTTGCTGTCAAAGGTGAGGTCACTGCTGAAGCCCAAGTCCACAATCAAGACATTCATGTCAGTATCCAAAAGCAGGTGATCTGCCTTTAGGTCACTATGGAAAATAAACTTCTGGTGGCAGGTGGCAGTACTGCACAGCAGACCCCATCTGGTGAAATTTGCCTTGAACCTCTTTTTCTTTCATGCTACCATAAGCCAGTAAGTTCTTGAACACCTCTCTTCCACTAGTGTACTCCATGAGCAGGAAGAGCGTTTTCTTGGTCTCCATCACTTCAAACAATTTCACAAGGTTGAAGTGATTCAGTGGCTTAATGATCTGGACTTCACAGGGTAGTCTCTGGAGGCTGGAAGTTTCTTAATGATCTCGATGGCCACCTCTTTCCTAGTCAGGATGTGTCAGGCCAACTTCACCTTGGCAAAGGTACTCCTGGTGATGGTCTTGAGCAGCCAGCAGCGGCCAAAATTGGTCTTCTTCTCAAGAGAGATGGCTGCAAGCCCCTGCAGCATATTGCACTTACTGCTGACAATACTAATCAACAATGTTAACTGAAGAAAGAAAGAAAAGAATAAGAGAAAAGAATAAAGAAAAAACAGAAAAGACAAAGGAAATACAGCGAAATGAAAAAAGAAAGAAAAAGTAAAAAGCTATGAATTTGTTTGTATTTTTTTCGGTTTTTCTAGTTTTGAAAGTTTCTATTGACATATTGTCCAGCTCAGAGATTCTTTCCTCAGCTCTGTCTAATCTACTAGCAAGGCCTTCAAAGCCGTTCTTCATTTCTGATACAGTGTTTTGATCTCTAACACTTCTTTTTGAATCTTTCTTAGAATTTCCATCTCTCTTATATTACCAATCTGTCTTACATATTGTTCACTTTATCCATTAAAAACCTTAGCATATTGGGGCTGGCCCCGTGGCCGAGTGGTTAAGTTCGCACGCTCCGCTGCAGGCGGCCCAGTGTTTCATCGGTTCGAATCCTGGGCGCGGACATGGCACTGCTCGTCAGACCACGCTGAGGCAGCGTCCCACATGCCACAACTAGAGGAACCCACAACAAAGAATACACAACTACGTACCGGGGGGCTTTGGGGAGAAAAAGGAAAAAAATAAAATCTTTAAAAAAAAAAAAAAAAAACCTTAGCATATTAATCATAATTGCTTTAAATTCCCAGTCTGATTATCCAATATCCCTGCCATATCTGACTCTAGTTTTGATGCTTGCTCTGTCTCTTCAAACTATGTTTTTGAACTTTCCGCATGCCTCGTAATTTTCTGTTGAAAGCTGACATGACATAGTGAGAAAAGGAACTGTGGTCAACAGGCCTTCAGTACTGTGGTGGTAAGGAGTTGGGGCAGGGGGAGCATTATGTGGTCCTGTGATTAGGTCTCAGTCTTTTAGCGAGTTTGTGCCCCCAGAGTGTAAACTCCACACTTAGTTCTCAGTTTCCCCTCCTTAGGTGGAACAAAATGGCTAGAGGGAGCTTGAGTTGGGTGTTTCCCTTCCTCCAGGTCAGTTAAGCCCTGGTAAAATAGTTTCTCTGGATGTTGGGTCTTTTAAGAAGAAAAGAACGCTCTGGTGTGTTTCAAAATGGTTACTTTTCCTCTCCACTGTCAGAAGCGCAGGGTGTTTTTTTCTGATGTCCACTATGAGACCTGGAGAGCTCCTGAAGGTAAAATTCACAGAAGTGTGGGTGTGCCCCCTTACACTGGGCCCCCTGGAGTTCCTACCTCTCTGACTCGACCACGCTGAGCCTCCATCAATTCTTCACTTACACTTCAGGTTTTCCTAACCCAGAACTGGTTCCCATGAGGGTTTCTGCTCAAGGGTCCCCACCTTGGTAAGTTGGGATTCTCTATATCTGCCTGTCGGTGTCTCCAATTTTGAAAGCAGCAGTCTGCCTTGTGACCTCAATTCTCATTCAGAGGATGGATGGAAAAAGCATAGTTGATTTTTCATTTGTTCAGTTTCTTACTTGTTGTCAGGATGAAGTGACAACTTCTAAACTCCTTCTGTGCCAGATTGGAAACTGGAAGTCAAACACTTGGTTTTTAGTTCAGAGGATGGTGTTTCTGATAGACACTTTAAACAATTTGTATAACATATTAATAGTTGGCTTTATTTTTTTCTATTGCTTTTATTCTTAGAATGATTTTTCTAAGGCTACTATACCACTGGTACAAGTTTGGGAGTTGATCATAGCCTCCACCTGTGGCAGATACCTGCCAATTTTAATTCTACAATTGAAATTTTTTCCTGCCACAGGAATCCACAAGGTAGGGTGCTCTTCCAACAGATGCAGTATCTCCCGGGCTGGCAGGTGATGTCTTCAAGTGAAAGTGATCAAAGCACCTCCATTGCCACAGTACCCACACAATTCTCCCACCTAGAAGGCCTCTGTTACAAGAGCAAAACAGAACTAAGTACAGCTGGCTTCCGTCTCTTCACCTCCCTCAGTTCCACTAGATGGGATTGGTGGCTATGATAAGGAAGTGTGGAGAGATTTGATCCATTCTTTATTTCTTTATTTGCTTCACTCCTGCCCTAACTGATACCATTGGTGAAAAGTAGAATCTAAGAATAACTATAGAAATAGAGGTGTTGATGGTAGCCATGGCTTTCAGCAATGGGATGAAATGATTCGCATTGCTTTGGAAAAAAGAATTTTCACAGTAAGGAAAAGGTACTGGTTTTATAGAAGTGCAAATTTAAATACACCAGTATACTAATTAGAGTAATACCGGCTTCTTCAAGAGATAAACCCAAAATATCAAATTAACACATGAGAAATATGTTTCGCACTCACATCCAGTCCATTTGGCAGTTAAGTAAAGAAGGGGCATAGATCGTCATTGATCTGTAAATAAAGACAGATTTATTTCTTCCTTTCCAATCTGTATACCTTTTTTTCCTTTTTATTCCATTATTGCATTGGCTAGTAACTCCACTAAACAGCTTGAATAGGAGTGGATGAGCAGATAGCCTTGCTTTGTTCATAATCTTTGGGTAAGATTTCCTTACCCTATCTTTACAATCTTTCATTAAGACAATGTAAGAAATATCAGCTAAAAGTTTTTCCTACATGCCTTTCATCAGGTTAGGAAAGTTCCTGTTTTTTCTCAATTTGCCAAGAGTTTTATCGTGAATGGATCTTAAAACTGTTAAATTCCTTTTGTGCATTTATTGAGGGGATCATATGGGTTCTCTCTTTTTTTAGGCTGTTGATATGGTGAATTACATTGCCGGGTTTTCTAATGTTGAACTTTGCATAACAGGGATTCTCAGCCTGTTTCCGAATCTAAAAGGCCTATCCTTGGTTCCCAGGAAGACGGTGTTCAGATTAGTTATGAACACATAATTAGTCATGATTAGTTATGATTTATTACACAGGCTTCGAGTTTCATTCAGTCAGTCCTTCAACAAGCATCTATTGAAACCTACCATTCTCCCGAATTAGGTAGTTAGCGAGATCTGTGCGTGGCTTTCTAATGAGATAGCCCTCATTCTACCAGTTTTGAGCTATACGACCTTCAGCAAGTCATTTAACTTTTCGAAGCATCATTTTTCAAATTCACCAAATGGGAGCAATAATTATACTCACCTTTTCCTGGATTCCCACAGGCTCACTTCTTTCAGTCCTGCTCTCACGGCACCATCTCACAGAAGCCTTCCCTGACTACCCATGAAATTATGGCCCTCCCCTCACTCTCTTACCCAAGCTTGTTTTCCATGACATTTGGAGTATGAATTTATACTTTCTGAGCCCCGCCAGTATAATAAGTTCCACAAATTCAAAGTCTTCTGCTTTGAGCACTAGTTCCCAAAGCCTAGAGTTATGGCTGATAGGTAGATATGATCAAAATATACGTCGAATGAAGAGCAAACTAAATGAGATGGTACATGTAAACTTTATCTAGCCCAAAGCAGACATTCCTTAAAATTAACTGCTAATATAAATATTTATTCTTCACTGTGCTTTCTCATCTATATTCCTACCATGAATTGTCAGGTCCCAGCAGATGGCACACTCAAACAGAGTATTTAAGGAGAGTAATAAATGGATTCTTTACAAAACTTGACTTGGGTAGCGGAGGTTTTAAGGGAAACTAACAAGGGAAAGTGATGCCCCTGGGACTAGCAACATCAATGAGGCCTTGTCACCGAAGGTCTAAGGAGCAAGGGGGGGAGTGGTTATGTATTGCAGAAAGAGCATCTGTAGCTGGAAGACAGGAGCAGCAGCCTTTGGTGGACGAACCCCTTCACAGAGAAAAGAAATACTCCAGCATCACTGTTCTCCAACCATTGGCTGAGCCCAGAAACCAGAGCGCAGGGGAACCCCAGTGAGGCATTCCTTAAAGGTCAGCCTCTGAGGGAACAGAGTGGCAAGGTATAGAATAGATCTGGAGGGGAACGTGGAAACTGTCCAGCGCCCATAACACACAAAACAATTGTATGAGTTTAAATTCTCAACATCCGGGAAATTTTACAAAGTGGTACCCTCCTAGGATACCTTCCAGAAATATCTTTTTGCCCAATCCTTTCCCTCCTTGACCTACTGGCTCCAGAAAGGTTGCTTGGCTGGGATGTTCGTCTTGGGTGAGAATGCTTTGTTCCTCTAAGATTCTGTGAAGAACACTTTCATAAGGACTTTGGTTAGTGCTCCAGGCAATTTCCTGATTCTGTTCTCTTGATCTGCGTCTCTTGCCATACAAAATAAAAGAGGGCTGTGAGCCCGGCGGCCTCCCGTGTTCATGCTGCGGTACAGTATGTCTGTACATTGTTAAGCAGCTGCCACAATTTCCCCCAGAGGTTGCTGCATTTCAGAGCTGGATGAGGTAATGGGGATATTTAGCCCAAGTTAAGCTTGTAAAAGTGCTTTGGGAATCTTTGGAATGAAAAGAACTGTGCATACCCAAAGAGTTTGCTATTAATTACACAATTTATGCCCAGGGTTGGAAAAAGATCTCTGCATGGGTGTCTCCCACTAGTAAATATGACTACTTCTTTCATGGACAAGATTAATCCAAGAGCTGAAATGCAGTAAAATAAACTTTAGGCAGTGATTAGTGGTGGAAAAACATGAGATCACTTTCCTACCTACAAGATGGGAATACTGACGATTGTTGCATCATCAAGATTAGGGGAGGGTGTAATGGCAGTAACATCTACGAATTAATTTATGGGGAGTTCTTTTGAGGAGTCAGATAAGGTTCTTGGAATGGTGGCTAGATCATTACAAGGGTCCTTATAATGCAAGGCTGGTTATAGAGCCATCCTCTTACAAACCAAATGGAACTTCTCCCTCCGTCTGGGTTAGATCTTGGAACACAGCCAGGTATGACTCAATTAATTGAGTGGACTGAGGGGTCTGAAGACAGACTCAGGAAGGGCCAGGACCTTAAAGGCAGTCCTTCCCTCCTGGGGTGGGACAGGTGGCAGGCAGCTTGACCCAGCTGCTGACGCTTGGAGGAAGTCCAGCCCAGCAGGCAGAGTTTAATATCCAAGAAAGAGGCAAGAGAACAGGCCAACAGTTGATTTCAGAGGGTCTAACAAGACATGTCTTCATGGGGTAGAAGAGCACAACCAGAAATGGCGAACACACAGATGACCCTGCAGGCCAGAACCACGATGGACATCCCTCAGCAGGGACTATGGCCACCAACATGGGGCTCAAGGTCAGATTTTCACTCTACAGAAGGAAGACTAGCCATTGGAAGCCAGGGACTGGGGTAAGAGGCAGGAAGTCCATGGAGAAAGACAGCTAGCGCAGGCAACAGGCCCAAACCAGCCATGATCCAGAATTCCCACATAAAGTGTCTTTGGGGAAGGCAGCGTGGTTGGAAGGGGAGATGAGAGGCTGTGTTTACATAGAACTTTACATAAGGTTGATAAAAGAAGTTTTCCATATCACAGAAGGTAGTAATTATAAAAGAAAGGGAACGAGAGCCCTACTCACTCACACACACTCAAAGGCTACCTCTATGTACTTCTATGAGCCAAAACTAGCGATCAGAATTGAAGTCCCAAATTAGGGCAGACAAGCAAGCAGCAAGAGTGGGGTCCATATCTCAGCCCAGGCAGCTCTGCCAAGCACCAGGTGGTGCCCAAAAGCCATTCCTAATACACTCCCCGTGTTTCTGATGTTTGCTCCTGATGGCCCTTTTCACTCGCCTGCACAATACAAATGAAAGTCTTGTAGAATTACCATCTTCGCAGCATTCCCCAAGGCACGAATCCATCTGTACAGTAAATGATCAATAAATATCTGAAATTAGATACTTGAGCAGGATGATGCATTCAAGACTCTTTACATGCAGTATATCCCACCAACTTTGTCCCTTTATCACTTTCCCCAGTAATCAATGTCTAAAATGCCCTTTCAGCCTGAGGATGTTTCTCGAACCCCATTCAGTCTAGGGGTTTCTGGCTTGGGATCACCTAGGCAAACATTTTTGGTCTCAACCTCTTTTGTCACAGATTCAGCCAGTTGCATGCACAAGAGTTTTGGCTAAGGATCTAAATGCTGAGCATCGAGAAGTTAGAAAACCCCAGGTCCCATTATAAACCTTGTGACAATGACTATCGGCACCATCTCCAACAGAATTTTCCTGAGCTCCAATAGGACACTCCAGTACAGCCCCAAGGCATGGACTGTGCCCGGGCATCAGGATTACCTGCGGAGTTGGTGATAAATACAGGTATCCAGGCCCATCCGTGGAGATCCACTCGTTGGCAGAAGTGCAGAAATGCAATCGGTCAGATTCCAGATGACAGCTATTTGGGAATGAAAAAGATTTCTGAGTTCCAAGACAATGTATTCTTCCCCACGAAGCAATTAAGTGAATTTGAATCTAGGGACAACAGGTCTTTCCCACCGTATTCTGTTCTATATGCAAAATCGTGCAGCCCTCCACACCATTGCATGTTCTCCGGGCTTTTCTCCTTCATTGGAAAGCCCAGCACCACAGACATGATTACTGTCCGTCAGTGGCCCAGCAGAGGCACTCCTCAACCAGCAGTGCTACACAAGGAGCCTCTGGACCCGTGTTGTGTGTGGATCTTAGAGATCTGTCCTGAGTGTCGACTAAATTCACCTTGACCTTAGAACAGATGTTTCCACTTAATTTTTCTGCGCTATAGATGGTAATCAACTTACAGCAAATCTCTGTCTCAGATACAGCCACCTGGCTTCCCAGGGCAAAACCGGCAGCGTTTCAGCAAATCTCTGGGTGGAAAACTTTGAGAAAAGCAGCGAAATGGAATGCTTTGTAAACGCCAGGCATTGTAGGTGCCCAGAAAGAAAAATTGATTTAGATCAGAAAGATCGCAAGATACATTCTATAATCAAGGACCTTGGCGGCCAAACAGGATTTGCACATCAGGATCCCCTTAGGAGATAAAGCTCAGACGCTCTGAGATAATGTTTAATGTGCGTGAAAACCACCTGGGCTCTTGTTAAGATGCAGATTCACACTCAGTGGCAGGTCCTGAGACTCTGCATTTCTAAAGGTGTCCCACATAATGCTGATGCTACAGGTCCAAGGGCCACATTTTGGGTAGCAAGGTCCAGCAGCCAGAGGCCTCTGAGTCAAGCTCAGTAGACAAATTATCAGCTTTGGTGAATTATCATCCAAAGGCCACGGTGACGTTAAGGCTGAAGGGGAACTTGACCTTCATCAGGTCATCTAGGGGGCAATGACCTTCTCAGCCATTGAGATGCAGAGTAATGTTGTATCCTCTCTCTCCCGCTTTCTGAGAGGCCTACAGAACCTGTCATGTAGACACTGATGTTTTGCAAACGTGAGTCAGTAAAGGTGATGCTAAGATGATTTCAAATTTGGAGTAAAAATTAGGTCTGTTTCTAGGCAGCATTTAATGCCAGCTCTCACAGTTGATTGTTTTTGGCGGGGGGAGGGGTGGAGTTTGGATTCAACGTCATCACTTTCACCCTTTTTACATTGGAATGAAGAGTTGGATTTTAGTAGGAACTGGGTGAATGTTCTGCTCAGCGCCTCTGCCACATTCTTTCCCTCAGATCTTGTGACAAATGTGGCTGGCTCCGTTTCAGACTGCTGCCTGTGCTCACAGGTCCACATGGGGATTGGATTCATGACTGGGACTCATTAGCAAAGCCATGGTAAAGCGACTGAGCAATCGGCCAGTGAATGTGACTAAAAGGGAGAGCGAATTTGGTTAAGGCGCGGCCTCCAATCCCAGTGTTTAACACTACCCAAATATGACACACGATTGCCCAACCCATTCCCTCGAGGGAGAAGCATGGCTGCCAGGCTTGTATGCCTATCTGAGCCTTCCACTTCTCCCACTCTGACAACTCACATGGCTTTATCCCCCTTACCATGGTATTTTTGTAAGTCAAAGTTTAATATATATTTGTTTGACAACTTTCTCACTGTAGTCATAAAGAGGAAGATGATTCTTTCCGAACAATTTGTGAATGGAATATGGAATTAATCAGAATCAAGCTTGTGGAACCTATCGTGTGGCCCATCCCCCTGCTATAGACATGACTAATACTGAAATATCCCAGATTAAGACCTTTTATGCTACTTATAATAAGCATTAGAGAAAAGAATTCTATAACCTTCTTAAAGAATGTCACTTACAGTTAAGAACACTTACAGGAAGGAAATTCTTCTGCCACTTGATTCTATTTCTTTGTACTGAGAGTTTTAAAAGAAAAAAAGAAACAAAAGATCACAACCCAACTACCATGAATCCTGCTTCCGCCATCACACCTGTGAGCGCACATCTTTTCTAGCATATTCCCTCATAGGTCCTAGAACAGAATGAGAAAACCATTCCTTAGGACCGCAAACAAACAAGTCTGGATGAGCAAAGCCACCAAGTTCCCAGTCCTGACAGTTTCCAGGTATTCCTCTTTGACCAAAATAAATAAAATGTCTTTTTTAAAATCTATGTTTATATTGAACATATAGGCTTGCATATTCAAAGAAAAATAAAGACCCGTGCAGCCCAACTGGCAGCCACCAGCCACATGTAGCTATTTCCATATACATCTAAAATTTAATTCATTTTTAGTTTAATTAAGTGAAATTAATTTGTATTTAAATTAATTAAATTTATATAAAAAGTTCAATTCTTAATTCGAACAGGCCACATTTCAAGTCCTCAATATGTATGGGTAGTAGCTATTGTATTTTAAACAGCGCAGACATAGAACATTTCCACCATCAGAAGAAAGTTTTGTTGGACAATGTTGGTCCTAGTAAAAGGATGCATACCAGATGGTAACTACCACTAATATCCCAGATTAGTAGTGGTAGTTACCTCTGGAAATTGAGACTGGAGGGTGACAGAAAAGTTATTGTTTTCTAGTTTATATGTTTGTTTACTTCAGTTGCTTCAAATAGTGTGAATTACTTCTTTTTTTTTTAACTTGAAAACCCTGGAAACCCTGAAGTTTGATTAAATGTGCTTCTGAGCCACATTCAATCACCATGTCCTGTTTCCTTATGTGCCTGTAGGAACGAAGCTCTTATGAAGTACATATGGAGTATGTCCACGTGAGCACTGTCCCATAATCAAAGCAGGATCATTCTTACTGTTTTTTCCCATTTCTATTTTATAGATCAAGGAATGAAGGAATACGAGCTTGGAAGCCAAATTCTGAGTTGAGTTAAGCTGAGTTTAACTTAACAAATATTAATGGAGCTTCTATTGTGCTCGGGCCGCATGTATCTGAGTGGAAGGGGGAATGTGACCTCATATTCTAGCAAGAAGACAGATCTACAAACAGATGATGCCAAGTCAGAGGGGCAGGTGTGATGACGGAGGCGTGGACTTTAAGTGATTTAGGAATCCAAGAAGGGTCATTAGCCCAGGCCTGAAGATCAGAAAAGTCATAGTTCAACTGACTTAGAAAAGGATGAGTGCATATTAATGAGGAAAACAAGAGATTTGGGGAAAGGGAAGAACTCCATGCTTGGAAAGCAACATGAGCAAAGAAAAGGGCTTAAAACACAAGGGAGGTGGTACAGTCCTCAGGCAGGGTGGCCCCAGTGGGACAGGCCACCCTCTAGCTGAAAGGCTTATGTTCTTCATGACTCTGGAAAGGATGGACATTGTACTCTTGGTGAAAACAGCATGAGCTGTCATGTCCAACAGCCCAAGTCTGAATCCTAGCCCCTTTACTTGCCGGCTAATTGAATGTGGAAGCCACCTTACTAATGTGGGCCTCCTTTCTCTCTGAACAAAATGCCCAACGATACCCAACTGGCAGGATGGGATGAGGATCAAGCAAGGTAAAGTACATAGAGCCCAGCACACTGCTGGCCTTGAGGCCCTACAGTGCTCTATCACTTTCCTTTTTTATCCCAATTTTACCATCTAATAAAGTGTTTCCTTCCTGGGAAAGTGTATTCCTTCCTAAAGTGTGTTCCTTCCTAATAAAGTGTTTCCATCGAAGAGATGGAATGATGCTATTAACATCACCAGTATCAATAGCTGCCTTATACTGAGCTCGCTGTGCTCACCATCCCTGTGCCAAGAGCAGTCAGAGTACCTGTCTCCAGCCACCAAACAAACCCTTGAAATAAGCACTATTTCCTCCATTTTGCAGCAGGGAAAGCTCAGGCTTGGAGAGAGGAAGTAACTTTCCCAAGCTCCTGTCATCGACTAGTTACCTCAAGGAACTCAAGGGTGGATCTGGATATTTTAACTTTTTCCAGATTGTTCTTTTTCCTTTCGTTATGTTAAAGAGATGCAATCGCCAACCACCCTGAGCCAGACCAGGCCTCACCACGAGAGCCATGCCTATGACCTTGGTCTTATTTTTAATGCTAAGATCCCTCCAGAAGGAGCTGAGGCCTTATTACTGTAACCTACATGTATGTGGACGCATGTTTCCAAATGAGCCTGCGCAAGCGAATACCCACCTCTCCCGTTTGAATATTCATTCTCCCTCTGAAATAAATGTCCCTGCTTCCCTTCGTTCAGGGACGCCATGACTCTGGAAATGATTCCTCATGGTCTCCTATTTGCCACAAATATACTTTCCTTTGTGAGACCACTACTCCTGGTGGAGAGTCTGATTTAACTCACCAGGAGGGCCCCACTTTGGTTTTGGGAGCACTCCCACACCCGGCTGGAAGCCCCATAACTTGCACCAAGGTCTGCCTGGCTGCCAAGCCTGCCTGGTGACCTCTGTACCCTGTGCTTCTCCAAGGGGAGCAGCCGAGAGTTGTTCCTCTGCCACTACTGATCCGCTTTTCAGAAAAGATTTTGGAACTAGTGCGAACAACAAGGAATTGTCATTTGCAATCTCAGTTTCCTGAAGGACCGCACACAGGTCTCTGTTTTAAGAGCACAGAGTTTCTCTTAGGTTAATGCGCCTGCACAACTTAATTTTTTCCTCAGTCCAAAAAGGCAGCCTGATTTAGACATTGGCGCTGGACAGCTATGCTCTAGCAGGTCCGGGCAGGCTTCGAGTCACCCCGTCCATTTCTCCCGGGGCTCTGGGTGGCTACAAAGTGGACTCTAGGAGACCTCCCTCCAGACCAGACCACTCAAATTCAGATCAAGGAATAATTCAAATAATAATAATTTAAATGATAACTACAAGCAGTTTCTCCATTCATTAGTAACCAACACAGGCACGTCTTCAAACCCCCAATGCTGAGCCTCAGGCGCTGACCCAGGCCAGGTGTTGGCCACACCAAGAATCTGACAGGCTCCAGGCCCACGAGATCTACGACCCTCTTAGTCTCGGGTGGGTTGAGCCCATCTCCACCCCCTCTTCACCCTGCCCTCTCCCGGCACCTCCCTGAGGCCCTCTGCCTCTGGTCAGTTTCTTGTTTCAAGAGAACAGAGGGAGCCACAAACTGGCAAAGACATTTTTAATCAGTTACCAGACTCCTTTGAACTTCAACATGAGTCCCCTCAAGGTGTGCTTCAAATTTAGAGTGGAAGAGAGAAGCGGTCTGAGCTAATCCGAACCAGAGTGGCAGAGGCCAGGTCGGCATGTGTGCATCCGTCAGGCCCCAGCCGTGTCCTGCAGACACGGACATCACACACACACTCCAGGAGCACCAGTTCTGCTCTGAGATCCACCCTGTAACTCTGCTAGCGTGAGACTGGGGAGCAAGAGGTCACCCTGCTGCCTCCCCATCGGGACCAACCCACTTCTGAGGCCCTGAACCCCGCGGATTTCTCATCTGCAAGCATGAAATCCTGGTTATCATCCTTAACATTATCATTTATTATTTGCACCCCTTACTAAACAATTCCTGTGAACCAACAAACTTTGTGCCAAGTCCTTTAGCAGTGGCACCCCATTTAACCTTCACAAAAACCTTGCAAGGAAGGCAGCATCATTCCCACTGTACAAATTAGGAAATTGAGGCTCCGAAAAGTTAAACAAATAATCTGCCACTGCATACACAGTCGTGCGTGGTGGGACAGGGTTACGCAGGACAAGTTGTGATTGTTAGGAAATAAAAACTGGAGAGCAGAAACCTGAGTCTAGAGGAAGGGATGTTAATTGCCTTTAAGTGACAACTGTGCAATTAGCCATCACATCGAACGGATCTTAATTTTCTCTAGACCACAGATCTCCCGTCAGGAAAATGGGACTTATGGCTCTGCCTGTTAAAGACCACCTCACTAATTAATTGACTCGTCTATATGCCCCAGTTAAATCCATCCACTCACTATTTCAAAGAACACTTTACAAAAGGCGTGCAGGCTATATAGTGTGCACACCCGTGCACACGTGGGTTAAAATCCAATATCTATTTAATGAGTGGTCACCAACTGAGGCAGTGTACTGAACACTCTGGAAACCAAGTTTAAATGATGGAGGAGGCTGAGGAGAACGTATCTCTTTAGGAAAAATAATGAGGTCTTTGTCTAATTGCTCATTTATCACAGAATTTTATCTCAGTCTGCCAACAAGCAAAAAAGGAAAATGTAGCAACTGATTTAGCCTGGTTCATCTAAGGCTTTAACCAGCACGTGCTTCTAATGAAGCCAAGACTTTCCGGGCTGGAGAATTTACTGGTCTAGAAAGTAACCGAATGTTCTATCACTTCCTCTAATTGAAAAGTAATAAAAACGTCACAAACGGTGTCAATTACCCATTGATGGGTTGCTTTCCTCCTACTTACCTTTTAAGACATCAAGAGGTTCTGGAAAATACTTTCCTCCATCTGCCCCCACCTCCCTGTAATATTTCTTTCGGAAGTGACAAGGAGAGACAGTGTCCCTTGTTGGTGTCTGGTCATTAAAATATCATCAGAATTCATGACTTAGGTTGGGTCCAGACATTTAGTCACAGAATGGGGGGAAAAAGTCAGAATAACTGCAAAAAGTGAATGTTGGTTAATTATGATCTGAAAGTCGATAAAGTCATCTGATGGCAGATTTAGGGGAACTCATTAGAGAGTGGAATTCAATTGATGAGACCTGCAAGCTGCTACAGCCCTGAAACCCACCCGTTTCATTAGGGTCTTCGAATGGGATGAGAGAAGTGCCTCCAGGGCCTGGGTATCCCCCCTTGGCAGCCTCCCAGGGGAGCATCTGTAAAGCGTTTCCAGAAATAAGTAAAGAGGTAAGTAAATAAGAAGATATCTAGGTACCCCACACCAGCTACTTTCTTCTCATTTCTCAGAATGAAGTCAAACAAACAACCAGCTTACTTAAAAAAAGCCAGCCAAACTTAAAGGCCATAATTATTTTTCTGGACATGGTGGCCAGCATCAAGCATTTGAAAGTCCCAGGCTCCAGGGAGAGCGTTGTGTGACCATTTTAAGTGTGGCTATTAATAGGAAAGCGAGTAGTGTTAGGCTGCGATAGACGGCTGTGAAAGCTCCTTGTGAACCATATAGAATATATTTGTTTAAGTGTGGAATTAGCCCTGCCTGTCCTGGAACGTAAGTCTGCTGAAGCAAAGCTATAAAACAGGCAATGTTTATCTTTGGTTTCTTACTGCCAGAATCCTCTCCGTTTGGGGGCCCTCTGCTCCCTGCTCATTTGTCCTCGTTGCTTAGGGTCATGCTCCTGGGTCCCTTAAAACTTACCTATCAATCTTTTATATATCAAGCCCCCATCTGGTGACACCTTGCTAGGCCATGGGGGGGGGGGGCAATAAAAAGATGAGCAAGTTATAATCTTTGTCTCCCAGGATCTGTTCACATGATTAGAGAAACAAAGAGATGTACTTTTCTGTGCTTTCTGACAAGCATCCACCCTACTCTTTCTGAGGCATTCCCTACAAGAAAAGGGGCCTGTTTTCCCCACCTATCAGACAAGGTGATCTGATGTGAGCTCACAGAATCTGAATCTGAACATCTATACCCAGATCCCTCTACTAAAAAAAAATGTAAAAGCAGCGTGAAATCAGAGCATCCTCTAAAACAGTCAGGCCTGAGGAAAGAGCAGAGAACAGGCAGTAAATTATCACAGTGAGTTCACACTGCTGGCTTTTCTTCCCTGCGCGCATCTCTGTTGTCCCGTCCCTGGGAGCCAGACTTTCTCTGCCTTAAAACACAGAAGTAAAGAACTGGAATCGCCTAATTCTCTGGAGGTGCTGGCTTCACTCGAAGGTAGGGATGTCACAAATCCATAGGAAATAGATGGGCCCTGAAATGGAAGAAAAAAATGGGCAAAGGCAATTCAAAAAGAAGAAAGGCGTGCACTTGAGAAGAGACAAGAATTCGATTTTCTTAATAGTCAAGTACAAATTAAACAACTCTGAGTTGTCATTTTCACCTCTTGTTAGTGTCTAAAATCAGTGAGAGTTGGTGGAAAGGGCCCAGTAGTTTGCTGCTGAGTGGAAGTGTAAACTGGTACAATTGTTTTCTGGAGCAATATTCTGATCAGCAATCATAAAAATGCTGCTAGCCTTGGGCCGGAAATTCTCCTTCCAAGAATGTGTCCTTTGGAAAGAGGCTGAGATGCATTTGGGGCTCTGAGCACAAAACCGTGCCCCACAGCCCCTACCCCCCTAGCAGGGCTGCCTGGCCCAGGCTTGGCGGCAGGGACGCCTCCTGCACCAGCTTCCTCCCAGGGAGCAGCTGACACTTTTCAAACACACTGAAGGAATCCAGATGTGCTCCTGACCTCCCAGTGGTCTAACCTCATGTCGGCCTTCGCTCCTTTAACCTGGGGCTATTAGCAGGTTTCTGCCTGTGTCTCTGCCACTTACTCCGTCTGCACGCCGCCCCTCTTTCACCGAGGGTGAGTCATGCGTTTGCCTTTTCTTTCAATTCCTTCTCGTCTCACAGAAATTCCCTGAGATTTGGCGTGCACATTTCAGCCTTCCCAGGCGTCAGCACTGGGTGCCGTTTTTTCTCTTATTTTTCTATCTATCGGTCATTTTAATGGGGATCTGGAAGGAGAGGAATTAGACATTTGTGCTGACATCACATTCTTACCCAGAAGACCTGGGTCGCTTTTCTAAAACAAAAGAAAATCAGAGGCAGAAGGAGGTGAGGAGAAAGGAGGGAGGGGGAGATCCATTTGCATGGCTCCCTTCATAACTGGAGATAACGCACTGCAAGTTCGTCTGTTCCTGTGAGTTATTTTAAACAGTTTGCCCCTTGTCCGGATGTTAACGAACAGGGATTTGATGAAGAGGGGGCCAGGAGCAGAAAGGGAAAGAATAGCAGAACAGCAGACTCTGGGAAAGAACAGGGTGAAGAGTGAGACGACAGTGCAGGCGGGGAATTGATTTGCCATTAAGGACTCTAGCATCTGAAGTCAAGATAACTGGCATCCTGAGAAGTCGCAAAGAGAGCAAAGTGCACAAAAAGCAGAAGGGAGGGAGTTTTCTAAAAGTCTGCTTTTGTCCCCTTTGCCATTTTGCCTCCAAACATGGTGGTAGCAACCGCCTCGTAGACAACCCGGGAACCAAAGTTCATCTTGATGAATTGCGTTGACACGTTGGGCTGCAAAAAACCCATTTCCTCATAGAGCATTTAATTTAGTTGGCTATTTTGAAAGTGAGTACTGGATAGCCACATGCTTTCAAAGCAGAGTATAGATTTGACAAAATACAACCGCCGTTGTATAAAAGCTGAGTTGGCATCACAAAGCCCGTTAGAACATACTAAACCATGCAGCTGTCTTTCCTTGTCTATTCATGGTCATCGGAGGTCTACAGGCCTCTTCTCTTTTCCATCTTCAACACGACCCATGTTGATGTCCACGGTTTTTGGTTCTATATGGGGCATGATAGTGAATACACTCACGCAGACATGGAGAATCCAGGCTGGGTTTGCCTGTTATTATTTTTGAATCCTTGAGAACCTTCACAAAATCATCATTCAGTCCAACAAAATTTCTTGTCATAACATCAGTGATGAGTGTGGGTGTGTGGGGGGTGTGTGTGTGTGTAAGAAATAGTTCTTAAAACCAGGCTGATTGTAACTGGAAAATGCTTGAGGAAAACAAAGCTGATCAAGGAAATTTTGGTGATGTTTAACAGCTGTTTCCTGGGTACATATCTGTTATATTTTTTCAACCACAATTAAATGTGATTTTAATAATCATTTGGTATTTAAATAATATACTATGATTGTCATGTGGAATTTTAATTAAATGCACATTTTCATCTAAAATATGAGGCGTTACCACTGTGAAAAGACCTTTTCTCTCCTAAGAACATTTTTTAAAAGTCATGTTCGCTGTGTAAAGAAAAAATTCTTTTCCAATATTATTTACCCTTCCACAATAACCTGGCACTTGATGCGTCTTGAGGGAATGGAAGACAAGAATTCTCAACTAAGTAAGTGTTCTCATAATCTCCTAACGAAGATAATGAAAACAGCACACAGAAGGGTATGTTCAAGAGAAAACACACTTCGAGTAAGTGGCACGTAAGGAGCGCGAGTTCCCTCGGCTGTCTCCGGTCAAGGCATTTCCTGCACGCAGCGTTTGTAAAGCAGTCACACTCCATCTTCTGCATCTTTGTTCTCATTTTCTTTAGGAAACCTTATATTTCATCCTTTCTTCCCCTCGGCGTTCAAAGTCGATGAGCTTAGTTAAAAGCAAGCTCATAAAGGTAGCTGTTCAAATCTGCATCCATCCTTCTCAGCCTCCAGAAAATCAGTGTTTTGACGCTCCTCAAAGTTGCATCTAAAGACCTTTGGACTTTGTATAATTTCACAGAATCATTTGTCAAGTCTTCTTTTTCTGGTGTTATCCCCTTAGGACCACTGCTGTCTGTTCACCTGCTCTTACTTCTGGTCTCGGGGTCTCTACTTCACATGAACCAACCATGACAGGCCCGGGATCTAAGGACTGGTGTTAGCAACCAAACACCGGATGAATTCAGTGATAATTTAAAGATAAAAACCACAAAGCTCAACTGTGCGCCTCTTCCCATCGTCAAGGACAACAGCTCCAGCGGCTGCCTTTTCCTCTTGTCCCTGTGTTGGCTTTTCATCTTCCTGGAAGTCCAAGAACTCTTCCTGCTAGAAGCACGTTGACCGGATTCCAGCCTCATTTCAGGGCGAAGGACAGCATGCGATCCATGGGGTGAATACAAGACGACTACTGGTTATGCTTTAAAACCAAGGGAAAAACATGGAGCCTCTAGTTTGTGGGAAAATGCCCACAAATTTTGCTCAAATATATTTAACCTGTAAAAGCCATCAGAAGATCACTTTGGTTTCCAATATTTCCAGTCACCATTTTCTAGTGATTAAAGCAAGCATATTTCCTAAGGATTGGGGGAGTTAACGTAAAATATAGTGGATTGACTTTCTGCCCTCAAGTTTCAACCCTTCTAGAAAGTATCATATGGGTTGAATAGACTATGACAGAACTAATATCTGATCACCAGCTGTGTTCCAGGTACCACGCAGGTAATCTCTTCCAGAACACGTCATTGGAATTGGGAATAACTACCGAATCTTTCTGCTATGGCTGGGAGGAGGGAGGAAACTACAAGAGAGGGGAGAGGGAACAGGAAATCGCACCTGGCCGAGAAGGAGTCTTTGAGCCCGAGGGGAGGTAAGAGAACGTCCCTTCCCCATGGCGTAAGGAGCCTGACACAGGCTGAGCTGACAGAAAACGAAAAATTGAAGTCTGTGAAGCACTGAAGGGATCCCACGCGAGCCACCAAATGCAGCGGGCAGAGTGGTATCACGGGGTAGAGTATGGACCAAGGACTAGAGGGCCAGAGAGACATGATCATGGAATCACGCACCAGAGCTCTCTAGAATGTTAGTCAGGGTCATCCGCGACGTTCTATAGTGCACCATCATGGCCACCAGGGCAGAGGGTAACTGCCCTGGTAAATACCCAGGACAGGTGCGGAGGGCAGGGTCTGGGATGCAGCAGCAAACAGCCAGGGGTGGGGGTGGGGAGGTATCTCTGGTACCTGGAACGACCACAAGTACCATGTTTGGGGCATGGGCAGGTGGTACATAGATGTGAAAGGAGAGTCAAATTATCTCCTACTCTCATAGACTCCTCTACTGTTTAGGTGGGAAAATATGCTTATAAAAGGGAGGAAATATATGAGAAGGAAAATCTAACACGCCCTCCGTCTTGGCCCACAGTGAAAATTGCTCATAGATGACAGGGCTCTTTGCATAACAAAGTTTCAGAATTCTTTCTAACACGGCTTTCCAAGTTACTAACTAGTAAGAGCTCACACTCAAGTTAAAGCAACCTGCCATCTCTACTTCATGCTGCTCTTTGGCATGTGGGAAGGCAGCCCCTGCATCTTGACCACCTCCAGTTACTACTTGGCTGCCAGCGACACAGTCAGCACAGCACTGAAACTGCCTCACGCCAACTCAGAAAGGCCAAGCATTAAATTTTCAATAATCTCGCAAGACAGCTGCTAATCACAGCCATTATTAATAGCTAAATTATATAAACTTACAAATAAATCAATTACATTAAAAACAAGTAGGGGATGGCCCAGTGGCGTAGGGGCTAAGTTCGTGCACTCTGCTTTGGTGGCCAGGGGTTTGCAGGTTCAGATCCCAGCTAGGAACATACACACTTGTCCCTGTGTTGGCTTTTCATCTTCCTGGAAGTCCAAGAACTCAAGTCATGCTGTGGTGGCATCCCACATACAAAAAATAGAGGAAGATGGGCACAGATGTTAGCTCAGCAACAATCTTCCTCAAGCAAAAAGAGGATGATTGGCAACAGATGTTAGCTCAGGACCAAACTTCCTCACCAAAAAAAATTAAAAATAAATACTCAAAACTCCCCACTTCCTAATATTTTACTGTCACCTTTGCTCTTGAGGTTATTTACATCTATTGTATCTGTATGGTGGAAATACTATTTAATGCTCTGCCACCGCACGTCTCTTGCTCACTCCACCGTTTAGTGGCAACACTGGTAGTTTGAAACTGGCCAGGGTGTAAATATCACCAAAATAGGCAAACGCTATGAACCAGGGCTTGTTCTTTTCCCAGGAAAGCCAGTTATTAAACATTCACCAGCACACTATTGGACACAGTAGTACTTAAAGGTGGGAAAAAAGTTGGAGGAGTAGAAGCCAGACATTTGAAAAGATGTCATCTGGGTGGAAGAGCACAGTGAGGCCCTCTGTGGGGACTGGCATTTATGTGCTCATCTCGGTGCACTCCGTGGGCAAACCAACAGCATTTACAGGGTCAGTGAGAGGGTAAAACAGTCAATGCCTCTGAAAGCACCATTCATCTTACCAAATGAAAAAGTGCATCTCAAATGATGGATTTTTCTGTAAACTGTGGAGGAGAACTCTTGAGGTGATCCTCACAGGAGAAATGAATACAGTACAGGCGGAAAGGAATGGAAATTAATATAAATCACCATGAAGGCACTACAAGAGGAAAACAGGAATAGTGATAGCATCGATGATATAAAAAATAGATACGTGGAAGATCCCCAAAGTAAACATTTTAGGGAAATATTAATGCAAATGGAAAGATCGAAGCCACGGCATTACTCGTTTTTTTTACCACGTTTGACAGGTTAAGCCAGTGGATTTCAACTGTGTTCCCCGGATGATCTGGAATTTAGGTCAGAAGCTACTAGTGGGATCAAGCTGACAGAAGACCAGTTTCCACTACCCTCTCATCAGGATAACTAATTTCCTCATTTCACTTTGGACTTTCTAATAAGATTCCATTTGAAGAAGGGCTTCCTCTGCTTTCAAAAGATGGAGAAAAAAGAAAAACTAGGTTTCTATCCCTTTAATTGAAATGTGAATTTATAATCAAAGTCATTACAATAATACTATCAAGCATTGCTATTAAAAATGTTATTGAAAAATCCACTTTAATAACTCTAAATTATCTACCTATTCATGAAACTGTATATAGTGGTGTGTCTCACACAGATTTTTTAAAAGACTTTGAAACACATAACCTGATTAATAATTTTTTTGCCATTTACTTATAACACTTGCTGAGGGACTGGCCCCGTGGCTGAGAGGATAAGTTCATGTGCTCCACTTTGGCAGCCCAGGGTTCAGCCACTCAGATCCTGGACACGGCCATGGCACCACTCCTGAAGCCACGCTGTGGCAGCACCCCACATAGAAGAAATAGAATGACTTACAACTAGGATGTACAACTATGCACTGGGGCTTTGAGGAGGAAAACAAAAAGAAGAAGATTGTCAATAGCTGTTAGCTCAGGGCCAAACTTCCTCACCAAAAATGCATACAAATAAAATAAAATAATAAAATAACACTTGTTGATTTTTTTTAAGCAGGAATCAGGTGTGAAAGGCTAAACAAGCAGAAAGGAGACATTACATGTAAGGTTTTTAGAATCTGGGTCCGTTAGTTTAGTTGAGGGTGACGTGATTGGATTTGCCTTTTGAAAATATGTCCTGATTCAGTGTAGAGAGCAGATTCGAAAGGGCTAAGAATGGATATGAAATATTTAGGAAAAAATTAAAATGGTCCAGACTCTCTATGGCGGAGATGTGGACATGTACAAAAGCGGATAAAAGAGATACCGAGCAAGCAGAATGGACAGAACTTAGTTAAAAAGATGGAAGTGTGAAGAATGACTGTGGGGTTTCTGAACCAAGCAACTAACTGAGAGCAGTGAGTTGTACAACTCAGAAGGGAACTCTGAAAGAGCAACATGAGAGAGTAGGTTGATCGCGAATCCAATTTGGATATACTGTCTTTGAGACATCTTTGAGGTATTCAAAAGGAGATTTAAGGTGAGCAACTGGATATGAGGCCTCTGGAGCTCAGAAAGAGACATAATGCTCATATCCTATTCATATTCACATACCATAATTCACCCATTTGAAGTATACCATTCAGTAGTTTGCGGTATAGTGACAGAGTTGGCAACCATCACCACAAGTAATTTTAGAACATTTTCATCACTATGAAAAGAAGCCCTGTTCCCATGAGAAGTCACATCCAATTTCTCCCTCACCCCATACATAGGCAACCACAAATCTACTTTAATATCTATGGATTTACATATTCTGAAGTTTTGCTTTTAAGATTGGTACCTGAGCTAGCATTTGTTGCTAATCTTCCTTTTTTCTTCTTCTCCCCAAAGTCCCCCAGTACATAGTTATATATTCTAGTTGTGAGTGCCTCCAGTTGTGCTATGTGGGATGTCGCCTCAGCATGGCCTGATGAGTGGTGCCATGTCGGCGCCCAGGATCTGAACTGGTGAAACCCTGGGCCGCCGAAGCAGAGCACGCAAACTTGACCACTTGGCCTTGGGGCCGACCCAGAACATTTTATGTAAATGGAATAATGTGACATGTGACCTTTTGTGTCTAGCTTCTGTCACTAAGGATGTTTCCAAGATTCATCCATGTTGTAGCATGCATCATATATCATTCCTTTTTATAGCTGAATACTATTCCATTGTACAGATATAATGTATATACTGCATTATGTTTATACCCAGTCATCAACTGAAAGACATTTAGATTATTTCCAGTTTGGGGCTATTATGATTAATGCTGATACGAACATTCGTGAATGAGTGTTTGTATACACACATGTTTTCATTTTTCTGGGTTTTACTCAGGAGTGGCATTTCTGGGTCATATGATAACTCCATGTTTAGCATTTTGAGGACCTTCCAAACCGTACTCTGTGGTGGTTGCACCATTTTACTTCCCAACAGCAATTTATGAAGGTCCCAATTTCTCCATATCCACGCCAGTACTTGTTATTGTCTATTTTTTAAATTATAGTCATTCTTGCAGGTGCGAAGTGGCATCTCATTGTGGTTTTGATTTGCATTATTGGTGCTCTTTAAGTTGTCCCACAGGCTTCTGAGGTTTTGTTCAGTTTTCTTCATTCTTTTTTCTTTCTGTTCCTCAGGTTCTGTTCCTAAGTAACCTCAACTGACCTCTCCTAAAGTTTGCTGAGTTTTCTTTCTCCCTGTCCATATCTGCTGTTGGGCCCTTCTAGTGAATTTTTTATTTCAATATTTGTACTTTCAAATTCCAGGTTTTCTCCAATTCTTTTTGTTGTTTTATCCTTTTAGTGAAATTCTCTATTTGGTGAGACATTGTTTTCATACTTTCCTTTGCTTCTTTAGACGTGTTTTGCTTTAGTTCCTTGAATCTATTTAAAATAACTGATTTAAAGTCTTTGTCTAGTGAGACCAATGTCCGAGAGTTCTCAGGAACTGTTTCTATTAGCTGCTTTGTTCCTGTGGCTGGGCCATTATTTCCTTTTTCCTTCCATATCTCCTAAATTTTTGTTGTTGAAAAACTGGACATTTTAAGTAATATTATATGGCAGCTAGAAATCTCATTCTTCTCCGTCCCCAGGGTTTGGTGATATTGCTGTTTATTGTGATTGCCTCGCTGCCACTGATTTTTCCACAACTTCCCTGAACTAATTCTGTACACTCCTAAAATATTCTGTGGGATTAATGACAATAAATAAATAAATGTAAATATAAAATAACTATGATACCTTGGGAATCCGGTAATCTAATTTCAAGATTAATTTTTTGTTAGGGAATTAAAAATACCAAATGAAAAAGGAAGTAAGGCCTGATAACAGAGACAGACGTACCCTTTGTACATACGTTCCATTCACACTATTATATTTGCCCCATCTGAAGTCCAGGAGCCAGTGCACATCTTCCTTCCTGTGCTGTCATCTTTCTTTTCTTAATGACACCAAAACTGCCAGGTAACAGTATACAGTTAAGAATTTGATCCTGTCCTCACTTCAGACATTATTTGGTTTCTCGATTTGGCATCTTTCTTACCCACACAGAACTTCTCTAGGATGTTTTTATTTTCATTCTGTGAAAGCATATTTTCACCCTTTCCTCCTGTGCTGAACACTAATGAGTAAGGTTCACTTTTATAATGGTAACTAGAGAATATAATGTTAAGTCTGCAGTGAAAACATCACGTAGAAAAGCATTATAACAATATTTAGAAAGTATATGAAGTGACTTCCTTAACGCCTTCCCATACAAAAGGCTCTCTCCTTTGCATCTTTCCCAGGGCTTGAATTTCTCATTCACGGAGCAGTTGAGAGTCATTAGGGTTAAGGCTGGACGATATGTGGAGAGATAACCCACTATGAGAAGAGAACGGCCGCAACATCTACTGTCTTCCTCCCGCCAGGCTTTGTCCCAGGCCTGTATTTATGTGACCTCATGAAATCCTCACATTCACTAATACAAAGTTAGTATTAACGATCCTGTTTTTAAATGGAGGTACTATTGTTCAAAGAGCTTATGTAAAACTGCACGAGACGAACGGAAATGGCAGAAGCTGGCCCTAGGTCTGGTGGCCCGCCTGTTTCTCTTCTATAGTACCAGCTAGATATATTCATAGGCATACAGCAATATATCTGATTCCTCACAGACAGCTTTCTTTTTGCCTGTTGAAGAACCGGACCCAGAAAGAATCAGATCTTTGCTTG
Organism: Equus przewalskii; assembly: GCF_037783145.1. Lineage (NCBI taxonomy): Eukaryota > Metazoa > Chordata > Mammalia > Perissodactyla > Equidae > Equus > Equus przewalskii. The sequence goes on along the minus strand of NC_091834.1, from coordinate 13,381,668 downwards.
AGTAGGGAAAGGAGATAAGAAAGGCAGGCTCATGCAGTGCCCAGAGCAATAGGCCAGGCAAAGAGCCTGGAAAATGCTGTGCAGTAAGATAGGGCTTGTGGCAGACAAGGCTCCCCACCTACGTCCAGGGCCTCCTGAAAGCCACTCTGTGTTAGTCCTAAATTCGACTGATGATTTTGCAACAGTCTTTTCTACTTTCATAATCTGAAAAGATTAAAGATTCCAGAGAAGGTGGAAAGAGAACTTCAAAAGTTCATCTCACAACCCTTTCGGATCAAAGCAATTTTATTTTCCTGGCAGTGAAGAACTGAAAGGTAAATAAAGAGACACAATATTTTATAGGGTTCTTCATTGATTGGCTCTTCTTTAAATGCCAAGGGAGGAAACAAATAACACACCTGGCTGTTTAATTAAAGTGTGCGCAAAGCCGCGCGCCGCTGTGTCAGAGGCACTTTCTCAGACTTGTTAACGAGCGGGTCACAGTGACGCAGAAGGGCACGTCTGCAGACGTGTCAACACTTACTTGTTACCTGCCTCCGCCCTCCCTCCCTTAATCGCCCGGACATAAATGGTAGATGAACAAACACAGTCACTTAATTTACCTACAAGATCACCCTGGAGGACAAAGTTAGACTTTAAAACAGCTCGTTCTGGAGGAGTGACAAGTTTCAGTGAGTGAACATATAGGATAGTGTGGTGAAGAAAGGAGAAATCAACACAGGGTCAGAGACGAGGCCCTTCAAGATCGGGCCCCTGCCCACCAATCTGGTCTGACCTCTGCCACCTCCAGATACACTTTTCTCCACTCTAAGGAGCTACCTGTGTGCCCCGAGCCAGTGATGGCAGTTAGCAAGCACTGCCTTCACCCCAAAAGTCCCTCTGAAATCCAAGGACGTGATTTTCTTCGGTTGATCTGCTCTCGTTTGTGCTCCCACCTTCTGAGACGCTGATCCCTGAACTGCATTTGCCTTGTCACTCTGACCTGGTGTCTTAACAGGTGGGACTCTTCTCTTCTTTCAGTCTCGTCGTTCTGGTCTTGTCCCTCGTGCCCGCCAGAGCCTGGTCCCACAACACCCTCTTCCCAGGAGTCTTACCTAATAAATCCTGTCATTTGTCTTAACCCCTCAGCCTCTGAGGACCCGGTACATTCTCTGTCCCACTCATATCATCTCCTCTACCCATTTTTGCTCAGCTCACCTGCTTCCTCACTACAGGATTCAGGTACAGGCTCAACGCCTGTCGACTTCTCTGTGGAGGCTTTTCAGGGCCTTATGTCAGCTGTCTGTGACTTGAACGCTCAAGGCCCTCTGACATTCTGAGCCCACATTTCTTCTCATAAAAGTGAATTGATTGTTAGAAATGACTAATAAAGTATTCTTTCTTCAATGATCTGATTGTGGGGCTGGCCCAGTGGCACAGTGGTTAAGTTCACATGTTCCACTTCTCGGCGGCCTGGGGTTGGCTGGTTTGATCCCGGGTGCGCACATGGCACCACTTGGCATGCCATGCTGTGGTAGGTGTCCCACATAGAAAGTAAAGGAAGATGGGCATGGATGTTAGCTCAGGGCCAGTCTTCCTAAGCAAAAAGAGGAGGATTGGCAGTAGTTAGCTCAGGGCTAATCTTCCTCAGAAAACAAAATTAAAAAAATAAAGTATTCTTTCTTCAATGATCTGATTGTGGTAATTTATAATCATAGTTGAAATGTTTGAGGTCTCATTATATTCCAGGTTGAAATGATCTGATTCTTCTTACTATATTTGCTTATGTAATTAATTTTGTTAGGCCCACGTTGTTAGGTCGTTTTGGTAAGTCATTTTAGAAGGCAAGGGTTAAAACTTACAACAAGGTCCAGAACTAATAGCTACACTGAGAACCAATTCTATGCCATGCCTGCAGGAGATGCTAGGGGAGGAAAGGAGCATGACACCAAAATGCAGCTAGAAATGCAAGGGGGAGCCAAACAACAATACTGATTATGAGAACCAGCCCTGGTGGCCTAGTGCTTAAGTTCAGCGCACTCTGCTTCAGCGGTCTGGGTTTGGTTCCCAGGCATGGACCTACACCACTTATCTATCAGTGGCCATGCTGTGGCAGCAGTTCACATACAAAAAGAGGAAGATTGGCAGCAGATTTTAGCTTAGGGGAAATCTTCCTCAGCAAAAAAAAAAAAAAAAAAAAAAAGGAAAGTATCTATTCTAAATTGTGTTCCCCTAAAATTCGTATGTTGAAGTCCTCCATTACCTCAGAATGTGAATGTATTTGGAGATAGGGTCTTTAAAGGGATAATTAAGTTAAAATGAGGTTATTAGGGCAGGCCCCAATCCAATATACTGGTGTTCTTATAAGAAGAGGAGTTTAGCAAACAGTCACAAACAGAGGGAAGATGAAGTGAAGAAGACGGCCTTCTACAAGCCAGGGAGAGAGACCTCAGAAGAAACCAACTCTGCAGACACCTTTACCCTGACTTTAGCCTCCAGAACTGTGAGGAAACAAATTTCTGTTGTTTAAGCCCCGCAGAGTGGTAGTTTGTGATGGCAGCCTCGCAAACTAATACAATGCCCTTTCTGTTCTTTCAAGTTCAGAGTCCACTGAGAGACAGACACAGGAGTCAGTCATATCAAGAGGAAAACACAATGTTTACTCCTAACTGAGCAGGTGAAGACCATGGCTTTAGTTCTGTGGCTCAATGAGGTTACTAACACCTCCTTTTAAATCAGACAAACTTTCCTACCCCGTTACTGGTGTAGCCAGACAATCTCAGGCCACGGAGGTCAGATCCCTTACCATGTATCAGAGAACAGACCAGAATGTATGTCTCTTACAAACAGGAAGATCTGAAAGAGAAAGAAAGAAGGAGCTCAGCTCACTTTCTTCTAGAAAATTCATCACCGACATAGGACTAAGGCCAGGAGTGTCACTAACAGAAGTCGCTAGTCATGGAAGCATAAGGAATAGGGGATAGGCACCACTCACAACAGTCCCCAGAGTTTTTGCTCCCTTGATTCATTTGACATCAGCTCTAAGACTATGATCAGCCAAGGATATGACTGTCCCCACTAGGAGAGAAGAGCAATCTAACATCGTAGTCCTGATCCCATCTGGGTACATCTCAAGCCCCACCGATTCCATCAGACATCATGAGGGTTATCGGGAGAAAGGAGAGAAGCCAGAGGCCAGTTGACCAAGATGGACAGTCAGGAGGTTAACTGTGGAATTGTGTTTACCATATCTATGGTCGGGGGGACTCCATTGACACTACTCTCCCAGTGTATGGCAGCTGAGATGGTCCTGCTTTCTTACACAATTCAGAACTTGGTAACAATGGCATCCCACAGGCCCATGTTTCCTTTCTCTCCCTCTGCTGTATCCAAGACCATTAATGCCTATTCCACTGTCAGTTCTGTGTTTCTGGTCCTGAGTGTAGGCTCTATCCAGTGACTCTACTTCTTGTGCTTTCATTTGCTTAGGTCCACGAGTGCTGCTTCCTGGGGTAATTTTGCTCTTGTCCTTAAATTTGCTTTGACTGGTCAATCGTCTCAGCAGATTCTTAAACTGAAGTGCTGTTGGTGTTTCTGGAGCCTCCCCCTCTGGAGGCCTAGGCCAGACAAATATCTCTGCCATGTGCACCTTAGTTTTTGATTTTACGGTAATGAAATAACATCTATTTCTGTTAAACTTGTTTCTGTAGCAGAGTCATATGCACTCAGTGTCAATTTCCCCAGTGTCTTTTAGGATGAACTTTATTTGAAAAGCTGAATTTGAGCTGTTTTTTTTTTCTCTATCACCTATAGTTAGCTCTGTTTGATGGATCTAAGTGGCTTTTATTTTCTCCCTTTGCTTTCAGACTTAGACAATAGTTTTTTGTGTTTTTAATTTTAAAAAAAAATGTTTCTTTAGATTTTCTTGTGAGAGGTCTTCCGAAATGAGAGAGATGGAATCAAAGAAGCCTAGGTCTGCCAAAAGCCAACCGTATTCAGACAAATCTTGCTCTCCTTCACTTCCCGGAATGAGAAAATAGTATGTAGGAAGTACTCTCCACAAGATCAAACATCCACTATCATTTTCTTGTCTTGGTCCCTTGACTATGTTTTGTCCTTCCTCTAACAGCCCCTAGAGTGACACTTCCAGAGCTTTCTGAGGTACGTTGCCTCAGGACACAGGGAATCCCAAATCTCCAATTTCTGTAAAAGTTTCCCCATAAAACTCACTTCCAGTGATTGAAGTGTTTTATGCTCACCTCCCCAGTGTTTTCTTCTCAGACTTATGAATATTATTTGTAACAATTTGATAGCGTTTTCCCAGGTTTCAAGGCACATTTCTCATATTAATCCTCAGTTTAAAGCAAATTTCATGCAATTGATTCCTGAATCTTTCTGAAGAAATCAGTCTGAGCTGCCATTTGGGATCTTGTCTTCTTCCTCTATTCGATTTTTTTCCATTGTCTAAGAGCATCCATCTTTTACCTCTGTCCAAACCAGCCTCCAAGGTCACCTGTGGTCACTCACCTAAGAACTCCTTCTTTCTCCAGCTTAGCCTATGCTTCTAAATATTTCCTTTTTTCCTCCCATTAATACTGTTTTGACAGTAAAACTGGGGCGTGTCTTTCAAGTCACCCCAACTCCCCCTTTATATCCTGAGCACACCTGGTCTCTAGAGACAGCGTGTTCTAAGCTGAGGCTTTAGATCTTCTGAGACTTTGGGGTTGCATAATTTGATTGAGTTATTTTTCCATCTCAACCCACAAAGATGACATATTCTCTTTATATTAAGGGTACCAATTCTCTTGCAGTTGATTATTAATAAAATGACCCCTACTTCTGGGCAAAGCAACAGTTAGAATTTTGGAAACCTAAAGTTATGGTCAGAGGTTAGGTAATTAACAATTGACAGCCTACTTGAGACTACGTAAAAGAAACAAAATAAAAAATATGAAATACCAGATCAAGTGAAATTTAAAAAGTTTTTTTATTGAGAGTTTTTTTAGAACATTTCATATGTTAATATGTATTGAGATTTTCTCAATCCATTATGGAACACGTTTGCCTATGGAATGTGTGGGGTGGTACCTGTGTTGCATGGAACATACTCTGGAAATACTGCCATAGGTATAAAATCTTGAGAGGAACATCCAGTTTTCCACATTAAGTCAGAAAGAGGGCTTCTATTCAAAGGCAACTGCAAGCCCAAAGAACTTGGGAGAACTTCTTCATTGGGTCAACCACGATAATAATCCACAGCCTTTCTATAGCAATGTCAACTCTGCATACAGGGAGAGCTGGCACTAGTAACCTCTAAATCCCGTCTGTGCTGGCATTTTATGACACAAGTTTAATATTGTGATGGAGGAGGAAAGGCTAAAAAATTATTAAAAGGTTATTATATTTAAGACAAAATGAGCTATTCATGTAATAAAAGTCTGACTAAAGGAAGAAGAGAAATAAATTAATGCTAGCAAGTACAAACAAAAATTATGTTCATCAAAAAAGAAAATTATTGAATTGCTATCTTTAAAATTAGATGTATTTTCAATTTGTTTATCAAGTATCATATAGGATAATGTATGATTACCTTCTTTCTTTTCTAAAGTTTTACTGAAATGAGAGTAAAAGTGAATGAAAGTGACTAAATCTATAAAAACACTGAGAACAGGAGGGGAGCAATCAGAAGACCAGAGATTTTTGGTCAATTTCTTGAAGATAGAGCTGTTTTGAGAGAAAGCGGTGGCTAAGAATATGCTTAGGAAAGCCTACAGTAAAGGTGGGAGACGTTAATAATCCTCAGTGGAACCAAAGAACCTCCAAAGCCAAAACAGAAAGTTCAGAATTTAGATGTGAGCCATGTGGCAGGTAATTAACTAAAAACTGCCCACAGAACGGCTGGGCCCATTCTCCCATTCACAGCGCAGGACTGGAAACAGTAACATTTGTCCTCATAATGAAGCTGGACATTTATCCTGGAAAGACAGTGAGCCCTCTGCCCTGGGAAGTCTAGGACTCCTAATGCTGGCACCCCAAAAGTAAGATGCCCATATTTAGCACTTAGGAGAATGATCAGCCTGCCTGGACTTGCTGAATGTGCCCTGGAGCAGGGTTTCCCAGCAGTGGCGTTCTTGACGTTGTAGGCTGGAGACTTCTTTGCTGTGGGGGCTGTCCTTTGCACTGTAGGATGTTTAGCAGTATCCCTGGTCTGTACCCACAAGATGCCAGTGGTAACTCCATTTGTGACAACCAAAAACGTCTTCAGACATTGCCAAATATCCTTGGGGGACAAAATCATCCCAAGTTGAAGACGACTGCCCCAGAGTGAAAACTAAAGATAAGCCCTACCCAGAAACACCAAACCAGAAGTTGGAATTGAAGAGAAGTTGGACGGCAGTCAGGAGAAGACATCTAAACAGCTGCAGGAAAACCCTTTCTTCCTAAGTGTGAATGGACGATCAAGATCACCGGATAGTTGAGGAAAATAAAAATAAAAAGACGGATAATCAAACACAATAACTGACCCCAGGAGAAACAGATATTATTATTCAAAGACAAGAAGAACAGTTTTCAAAAAATATAATTAACATCCTCAAAAAAGTTTGAAGATAATGGATCTATAAAATAAAAAGAGATTTTATTTTTTAAAATGAGCACAGAAAATAAGGAAGAGTTTACAAAAATGAAGATACGATACTTCCACTCCAAAAAAAACCTTACACACAGCTGAAGCTCTAAAAATTGAACTCAAAAGAAGAGTTCTAGTTCTGAAACTAGAACAAAAATATCAGAAACAGAAAATACAAAAGAAGAGTAAGAAACATCAGGAATAAACCACAAGATTTAACATTTGTCTAATAGGAGTTCTGGGAAAAGAAAACAGAATGGAGGAAATAAGGAGGAGGAAGAAGAGATTTCCCAAAGCCTGAGAAAGATACTAGTCTTCAAACTGAAAGCTAATCCCACTCTTAGACACATCTTAGAACCACAGAGATGAAAAAAGATCCTAAAATCTTCAGACGGGGGAGGGGTGTCAGTGTTTATCCACAATGAACCGTAATCAGAATAGTAGAGTCCTTATGAAAATGCTGGATGGGAAGAGAGCAATTCAAGTTCTGGGGGATATGACTTTTGAACCTAAAATTCTATGACCAGTGCAATTGTCAGATTTTTCTCTATATCTCTTTTCTGAAAGTGTTACTGAGAATGTGCTGTGGGAAAATGAAACTGAGATCTAAGAAAGAAAAGTCATGAGATCCAAGAAAAAGTGGAACTAAGCCAGAAGAGAAGTGAAAAGAAATTTCAGAGTGAAAGCTGTCCAGTCAAAACTGAAAATGACGTCTAAAGGCTCTGAAAGAGTCACTTTAAGAAGAAAGTGAATTCCATTCAACCAGTGGGTTAAGAAGCTCAGTGATCAAAGCAATACACCAAAAGATTATTTTTAACAAGTCGTCATTCATCAGCAATGACTGCTTTGTCATCAGTACAGAAATGATCTAAGTGTATGTGTGCATACATACTTTTATAATATTCTCTCTTGGTCCGTTTGTGCAGCTATAACAAAATGCCATAGACTGGGCAGTTTATAAACAACAGAAGTTTATTTCTAACAGTTCTGGAGGCTAGAAATCCAAGATGAAAGTTCCAGTATGGTCACATTCTTGCGAAGGTCTCCCTCTTTCTGGTTCAAAGCTGGTGCCTTCTTCCTGCATGCTCACATGGTGGAAGGGCTAGGCATCTCTCTGGAGCCTTCTATGAGGCACTAATCCCATTCACGAGGGCTCTGCTCGCATGCCTCAAGCACCTTCCAAAGGCCCCACCTTCTAATACCATCATCTTTGGAAGGGGTTAGGATTTCAACATGTGAATTCGCATGAGGGGGACACAAACACTCACACCATAGGATATCTGTAAGAAGTGTAAAACCTGCAGGTTTAAAAATGGATTTAAAGTGTTGAGAAAATGAAATGGCATGATAGCGCACAAAAGCAACAAGTAGGAAGGAAAGCTAATAAGAATTTCCATGTAGACATGTGGGAAAATAGCTGATATTTGTTGAGTAATTATGGCTTACTTTTAGTCACTGTGTAAGCTGTTTTTCAGTTATTATCAGTTTAATCCTCACAACAATATTATGAGTTGATGATGCTTATCCCAATTTTACTTATGAAGAGATTAAGTAACTTGCCCCAGGCCACAAAACTGTAAGTAGGAGAATCAGCCTTCTCAATCAGGCCTGCTTAGTATTGTTATAAATTCTGGGCTTTTGTTCCTCCATTCCACCTGCACAAGGGACATATAAACCTAATTGACAATATCGAAGGTATCAATTACGACAGAGGAAGGTCATAAAAGTCATCTCAAACACTTCTTCAAAGACCTGAAGCCTGATAGTTGGCTCAACTGGAACATCCTCAGGAAAAAAAGATTATTTCTCCTCCTTTGTACACGACAATAAAAGGTCATCTACAGTGCTTATCAATGTACTTCAAGAAAAACTTCATAAATCAGAGAAATTCCAGGAAAAAGCAATTAAAATGACCAAAGAACTAGATGCACTGTTTTATGAAGATAGACTAAAAGGATTGTGAAATTATTGGAATAAAAAATATCATGTAGACTATAAACAAGAGCATACTTACTCCTGCCAGAACACTAGATCAAGCAGACATCTGAAGAAGCTTTTTAAAAGAAAAATTTAAGAAAAAGTAAAGGAAGAAAAGTAAATAACCAAATTTTAAAATAGACAAGTGATTTAAGGAAACATTGTTCCAAAGCAGATATACAAACAGCCAGTAAGCCCATGAAAAAATGTTCAACATCATTAGTCATTATGAGAATGAAACCGAAAACCATAAGAAGATACCAGTTCACACCCACTAAGATGGCTATAATCAACAAAACAGAAAATGTCAAGCATTGACAAGGATGTAGAGAAATAGGAACCCACATACATTGCTGGTAGGTGAAAATGGAAAATGGGGAACCCACTCTGGAAAACAATTTGTCAATTCCACAAAAAAATAAACATAGCTACCATATGACCTAGCAATTCCGTTTTTAGATGTATACCAAAATGAAACTAAATACATCCACATACGGGCCAGCCTATCAACCACTGATACATGTTACAACATGGATGAAACTTGAAAACATGCTATGTGAAAGAATCAGACAAGACACTACATATTGTATGACTACATTTATATGAAATGTCCAGAATAGGCAAATCCATAGAGACAGAAAGTAGATTAGTGGTTGCCTAGGGCTGGAGGCAAGAGGGAATGGGGAATGATGGCTAGTGGGTACTGGGTGTTTTTCTGAGGAGATGAAATATTCTAAAATTAGATTGTGCATAATTCTGTGAACGTACTAAAAAACATTGAATTGAACGGTTTAAACAGATGAATTTTATGGTATGTGACTTACATCCTAATAAAGCTTTTTAAAAAAAATGTAGGGGCTGGCCCAGTGGTATAGTGGTTAAAAGTTCACATGCTCTACTTCAGAGGCCCGGGGTTCATGGGTTCGGGTCCCAGGCACAGACCTACACACTGCTCATCAAGCCATGCTGTGGTGGCCTCCCACATACAAAATGGAGGAGGACTGGCACAGATTTTGGGTCAGCAACAATCCTCCTCAAGCAAAAAGAGAAAAATTGACAATAGATGTTACCTCAGGGCCAATCTACCTCATCAAAAAAAAAAAGGTAAAGAATAATCCTTTAACCATTCATGATAAAATTCTCAGCAAAATGGGACAAGAGAGAAAGTTCCTCAACTTGATAAAGAATACCTACAAAAAAACCTGAAACTAGCATCGTACTTAATTATGAGAAATGACACTTTCCCATGAAGATCAAGAACAAAGCAAGGATATCCCTTCTCACCACTCCTTTTCACCATCATACTGGACGTCCTAGCTAATATGATAAGAAAAGAAAAAGAAATAAATGATATGCTGATTGGAAAGGAAGAAATAAAACTGTCTTTGCAGATGACATGATTGTCTATTTAGAAAACCTGACAGAATAGACCAAAAAATTCCTGGAACTAGTAAGTGATTATAGCAAGGTTGCTGGATACAAGATTAATATATAAAAGTCAATCACTTTCCTATACACTAGCAATGAACAAGTGGGATTTGAAATTAAAAACATAATACTATTTATATTAGCATCCAAAAAATGAAATACTTATGTATAAATCTAACAAAATATGTACAAGATATAGATGAGGAAAACTACAAAACTCTGATGAACGAAATCAAAGAAGAACTAAATAAATGAAGAGAGGAAAACTGTATGACATTCTGGAAAAGGCAAAACTCTGAAGACAGCAAAAAGATCAGTGGTTGCCGGAGGATAGTGGGGAGGGAAAGGCGAACAGGCTGAACACAGAGGATTTTTAGGGCAGTGAAACTACTCCGTATGATCCCATAATGATGGATACTTGTCATTCAGATCTTCCTCAACTTGCAATAGGGTTAGGTCTCAATAAACTCATTGTTGGTTGAAAATATAAATCCAGAAGGCATTTAATACACTCAACCTACCCAACATCATAGCTTAGCCTAGCCTACTTTAAACATGCTCAGAACACTTATATTAGCCTACAGTTGGGCAAAATCATCTAACACAGAGTCTGTTTTATAATAAAGTGTTGAATATCCCATGTAATTTGTTGAACACTGTCCTGAAAGTGAAAAAGAGAGTGGCTGTATGGGTGCAGAATGGTTGTAAGTGTTTGGGTTGTTTACCCTTGTGATCACATGGCTGGCTGGGAGCTGTGGCTTGCTGCCTCTGCCCAGTATCATGAGACAGCATTGTACCATGTATCGAATGCCTGGGTAAAGATCAAAACTCAAATTACAGTCTCTACCGAATGCAAATCGCTTTCACATCACCATAAAGTCAAAAAATCCTAAGTCGAACCATCGTAAGCCAGGGACCATCTGTATACATTTGTTCAAACCCACAGAATACAATACCAAGACTGAACCCTAACATAAACCGTGGACTCTGGGTGATAGTGATGTGTCAATGTAGATTCATCAATTATAACAGATGTACCCTCTGGTGGCGGATGTTGATAGTGGGGAAGGCTATGCCTGTGTGAGGCAGGGGTGATATGGGATATCTCTGTACTTTCCTCTCAATTTTGCTATGAACCTAAAGCTTCTCTAAAAAATAAAGTCTATTTAAAAAAAAAAAAAGAAAGGAAAGGAAGAATCATTTTATACATTTTATGGAATTCTTTTTCCCCAGGAAGTGATAGAGGCCAGAAACGTGGGTAAGTCTAAACGTAGTGAGGTGACAAATGGAGTATAATGTGTTATTAAGGAAATTAAGGCTATTTGGAAGATGTCCATAATCTTTAGAAGATGAACTTCCTAAACAGCTCATCATGATCTCCCACGAAATGTTTCCTTTGTGTTTGTTTTATGAAACAAAATATTGAGCAGAGTAGACCATTAGACTGAAGTTGGATAATTCCTGCTCTCTCTCTTCCTCCTCACTACCCCCAAAATTTTCCCAGTAGAATTAAGAAAGGTTACTAATTACAAGGATAGAAAAAACAAAGAATATCTTTTTTTCTTCTATGGTGAACCTAAAAATGATATACTACAGAATAGCAAAGGACCACAGGACTCCTGAGAATTCTGAAAGTTCCTACATGCAGACTTTGCAGCAAAATGAAAAATAATACGGTGCAGGTAATGAAGTGAAAGGTAATGTTTTCTCCACACTGTTTACACTCTTTCACTCTCTCAACAAAAACAAAACTCCCAGAAGCACACACTCAAGACAAATTTTATGTGGATGGAAAAACAGTTGTTCAAGGGTTTTTTGAAAGTCCTTGCAATACTATTGTGTTAAGGTTGGAAGATGATGAGCAATTGTTTGTTCAATGAACATTTAAGTAGCAGAGTTTGCCAAAGATTCTCACCACAGAGTTTTATGTGTGCAGCACAGCTCGAAGTGAAAATGCACACAAAAGACAAAAAACAAACCACTGAGTTATTAGGCTGAGACAGTAGAGTAGCAATGAAACCAGCCTGGAGTTTTTTTCCTTTTCCACATAAAGATACCATGTGGTTGAATAAACAATGCATTCTTTGCATTTAAATAAACTTAATTTTAAACAGCAGAGGGATGAGGGGAAATGAAACTAAACCAAACATAAAACGAAACCAGAGATCATCAAGAAAAGAACTTCAAATCAAATTTTTATTTTAATTAAGACAACACCCAACAATGGAAATCAGGGAAGGAGGTTGATGCAAGAAACAAAATCTTTTCCTTCAAATTTAACTAATCAACTTAGGTGGACGGCATCCATTAACCTATACAAATGGAAAAGATCGTAATATGCCCCAGTGGGACGATGCCGCAAGAGAAACTTTTATTGCTTACAATATGTGGTGGTTACTTACAGAAAGCATAAAAACAATGTGTGCTTCCCGTCTCTCTAACTCATAACTAGAACCCAGGAGGTTACAAAAACAAACGCTACATTCTTCTGAGCCTAAACAAACTCCTTTGAAGTATCTCCTACCATATGAAATGCACCTCTGTTCCTTCTACAAAGGGAGCACAGGAAGATTACAGAAGGAACTCCTCTGAGGAGGGAGAGACTTTCTTGCATATTTTAGAAATCTGTGGCTGCCTCAAGGGACATCCATTATCCTAATCTTGCCAAACTCTCGACTGCTTCTCAAGCTCAGGCCGAAAGGCAAAGCTTATCCACGTGTTCTAATTATTGGATTAATCTTTGTTCACTCAGTCTTTGTTGACTCATCACCTTCTTTAGTACAGAATACCAGTGCTACCCAGAGCAAACTACAACCACAATCCTCCTCTTTTACCTCAAGGAAATGTAAGTTTCAGAAGCGAGACAGTAGGGGATAAACAGGAAATGTGACTGATTTGAAACTGGCAGGTGAAGGACTTCCAAGGAGGGGCCTAAGATCTTCATGACAGACCCAATCCCTCAAGCAGTGAGAGGCTAGATTTGGCCCGAGAATAGCAGTACTCAGATTTCTCTTCTTTGTCTTTTGCTGTAGGTATTTCTTTGCAGCTTTGAGGACTGGCCAGAGCAAAACGTGATGGATCTGAGAGATGGAGAGTTTCCTGGCAACAGAAAGCCAGGGTCTAAAGAACCGATGGATTCGTGAGTGATTTATTTCTAGAAATACAGACTTTATCGTCGCCTCCTCAGGCTCCATGTACCTTTCTCTTTCACTCTTCTAACACTAAAAGAGGGGGGAGGAGCTAAGGGTTTTTCAAATTAATTAATGTGTTTCATATATCTTTTAAGAAGTACAGGGGCCAGCCCCATGGCCAAGTGGTTAAGTTCGTGTGCTCCGCTTAGGCGGCCTGGGGTTTCGCCAGTTCGGATCCGAGGCACAGACATGGCACCACTCTCAGACCATGCTGAGCCAGCGTCCCACATAGCACAACCAGAGGCACTCACAACCAGAATATACAACTATGTACTGGGGGGCTTTGGGGAGAAGAAGAAGAAGGAAAAAAAAAGATTGGCAACAGATGTTGGCTCAGGTGCCTATCTTTAGAGGAAAAAAAAAGAAAGAAACACAGAAATAGTGGAGGATTCAGTAATTTGAATCAACTTTTGTGATGAAAATAATTAGAAACGAAGTTCAGAATATCATAAAATAATTATAAAAGCAGTTCAGAATATATTTGAAAGCATCAGAGAGCTAACAAGTTAATGAAGAACCACCATGCCAGGATCTGAGGGAGGAGAAAGACCCAGGAAGGTAGACCCAGCATTTGGAAGCATTTTTCCTTGGGAACATTTGCTGAAAATGAAGGGAATGGCTTAAAGGCTAAGTAGCATCACAAAATTTATAATAGCTTCACAAAATTAGCAAAATAGAGATTGGAATGTAGGGCTCAACAAAATGAGAGGCCCTGGTACACTCGCAGTGCTTTGCTTAGGAGCTGAAAGAGTTGATCCTAGAATTAAGAATGAATTGAAGCAGTCAGATTCTTGCAGGGGATTCAGCTCAGCTTTGAATCGTCACTGGACTAAGGTAATCCCATTTTCCTAAAGTTTCAGGCTTGCTAGAGTGATGGTAGCCTCACATATCTGACAGAGACAAAGATAAATTCTCTGTGGGGAAGGATCATCTCATACTAGGCTTCAAATTATTTTCATAAAACTACTTTGAAAATACAGTGTCCAACACGGACTTAAAGGTAAGCAAGCACACAAGGACACAAGGTATCATAAAAGAAAGGATTCAGAAAAAAAAGATGGATAATAAAAAGATTCTGTATATTGGAGGTATACAAACTAGGTTTTAAAATAATGCTCCTTACTGTGTTTAAGAAGATAGTAGTCAACACATCTCAATTTGTCTGAGACTTTTCTAGTTTTGGTAATGAAAGTCTTGTGTCCCAGAAAACCCCTCACTCCTGGCAAACCACAAGGGCTTGTCACCCTTGAAAAGACAATACTGAAAATTTCAGCAATGAGTGGAAACTATGCTAAAAAAAAAAAAAAAGTAAATTCTACAAATGAAAACTACAATAACCAAAATTAAAAACTCAATAAATGGGATTAATAGCACAATAGACACACTAGAAGAGAGAAATAGAAAATTTAAATTAGGTCAGAAGGAAATATCTAGAAAGAGAGAAATATCCAGAAGGAAGACAAAAGGAAATAACTTACAAAAAGGAGGGTAAGATACACAGGGAATAAATCAGGGGGCCTAAAATACACATAATTTGAGTTCCAAAAGAGGAGGAGAGACAAAGTGGGTCAAAATCATTATTTTAAAAGATAACGACTGAAAATATTTCAAACATGATGAAAGATATCAAGCTATAGATTCAAAAATCATGATGGAGCACAACAGAAGGAAATTTTAGGCTCATCATAGTAATAGTGCTGAAAACTAAGGAAAAGACAAAGTTGTAAAGTTGTCAGAGGAAAGTGACAGATGACTTCCTGTCAATAGTGACACTTTGACTGACGTCTAACTTCTAAAGAGAAACAATAAGATCCAGAAAACAGGGGAAATACATCCCTTAGGTATCAAAGGGAATGATCTCCAGGACTTCTGTAGGATAATATCAGACACCGAAATCTGAATCTCTTCACAAATCCTTCAGAAACTATACAGAACTACAAAGAAAGAAAATTAAGCCAGCTGTATCTATACCTAGAGTGTGGCTAAGAAACAAAGAACACAACAAATATAAAATTCCACGTGAGTAAGAAAACAAACACTTCAGAACCAGCAAAGCCAGCTCCAGTGCATGTGCTGGAGCAGCATCATGGAAGCCTGAAAAAAAATAAAACAGGAAAGTGCATCATGGTGTTAACAATGATGACTAAGGATTAAGTTGCATTACTCCCCCACTGCAAAAAAAATGAATTCAACCCAGAATAGAAAAATACTTACAGTACGTCTGAGACCTAGCAGATTTCCCTGACACACGGGTAATTAAGAGAAAGAGAAAGAGTGCAGGACCAGAGGCTGGGGGTTCGGAAGGCAGCACTTCTGGGGCTGAGGGGGCTCATTTGGAAGTGGTGGGAGTATGTTATAGTGTTGGTGGTCGTGGGAGAGAAGGAATTTCAAGCAGTGAAAATTAAGAGCCCACAGGAAAAAGATCACAAATTCAGAAGATATACCAACTTCTCCTCCCACCCCTGCAAAGAAAATGGAACTATCGTTTTTTTTAAAGCTGAACGTCAGGGGTAGGCCCTGTGGCCAAGTGGTTAAGATCGCACACTCCACTTTGGCATCCCAGGGTTTTGCCAGGTCAAATCCTGGGTGCAGACATGGCACCTCTCATCAATCCATGCTGAGGCGGCGTCCCACATGCCACAACTAGAAGGACCTACAACTAAAAATACACAGCTATGCACCAGGGGGCTTTGGGGAGAAAAAGGAAAAATAAAAAATACCTTTAAAAAGTGAACTTCATTATACCAAAAGAAAGGGGTGTTCTTGAACTAAGAAATCAAGTAAGCCACCCAAACCCATCATATCTTCTTACAATTGTTTATCCAGAAAAAATAAGACATTTCAAAATGAACAGAAAATAGCAAACATCCATACAAGCTAGTAATAGGAGAAAACAGAAAATAAGAATCAAATATTTCAGCTGGGGAAAATTCTCACCATAAAGCAATCATAAAATATAATACCCTAAACTGAAATAAATATCTTTAAGCAAGAATTTCACATATTATAAACATATATATTTAAGTTCTAATGAAAATAATTAAAATAAAAAAGGACATAAACACAGAACCATGTTAAACAGCAGTTCACATGACTCAAGAGGAAAGATTTTTTAAAAAGACATTAAATCTTCTGGAAAATGAAAATATAATTAGAAGATATCAAAGAGAGAATAGATTCAGTTGAAAATATAGTAATAGAAATTGAGGAGAAGAATAAAAACAATCAAGGGGAAAAAACAACAAAATCAGAGGTAAACAAGATCAGAGTGGGAAAAATGGATATAAAAAGACAGGCAAAGAAGAGCCAACATACACATAATTGGAGTCCCAGGTGGTGGAATGGGAGAAAATGAAAACAATGGAACTGAATAAATATTTAAATTTATAATAAATAAAATTTCCAGAAAGAAAAGAATCTTAATCTACATATTGAAAGGACTCACCACGTACCCAGAAAAATTTATCTGAAATGGTCAACTTCAATATGTACCATAATAAAATTATTAGACTTGAAAGATAAAAGTCTTTCTGTACCTGCAGGTAAAAGATTAAGTCACAAAGGAAAGACATACAGGTTAGCAAAAGACATTGCAACAGAAATACACAACGTCAGACATCAGTGAAGCAAATTTTTCAAAAAACTTGAGGAAAAGAAGTGTGAATCAAGAATTTTATATCAAGCTCTCCTTGAAATACGAAGGTATCTTATACATGCATAGCCTCAGGAAATATTGTACTCACAAGACATTCCTAAGGATGCTGGTAGAGTGTCAGCTTCACATAGTCAAGAGATAACCAGGTAAACTTCAGCAAAAGGGGTGTTGAGGATAACTAAATACATTTAATTATAGAGCTAAGACTAAAGCAAAAGTGGGAATAAGAAAGGAGGGATAGCATGTAAATGTTATACATTAAGACAAAGGAGCAACAACTAAGATAAATGGAAAGATAAGGGGTGGGGCAGCCCTGTGGTGCAGCAGTTAAGTTCACACATTCTGCTTCAGGAGCCCAGGCTTCACTGGTTTGGATCCTGGGTGTGGTCCCATGCGCCACTTATCAAGCCATGCTGTGGCAGGCGTCCCACATATAAAATAGAGGAAGATGGGCATGGACGTTAGCTCAGGGCCAATCTTCCTCAGCAAAAAGAAGAAGATTGGCAGCAGATGTTAACTCAGGGCTACCTTCCTCAAAAAAAAAAAAAAAAGGAAAGAGAAGGGAGGAAAAAAAAGAGGAAAATAGAAAAAAATCTAATTTACTATTGCATATAAAATACATGGTAGTCAAAGAATATCTTTTAAACAAACTAAGTCGTAGAAGCCTAAATAAGGAAAACTAAGTACTAAGGACATTATATAATGTAATACAGTCATACACTGCATAACGATGTTCTGGTCAATGACAGACCACGTATATATCCAATGGTAGTCCCGTAAGATTAGTACCATCCAGCGGAGGTTTGTAGTAGGCTATCCCACCCAGGTTTGTATAAGCACACTCTATGATGCTTACACAACAATGAAATCGCCAAACAATGCAAACAATGATACCTAAAACTGACAGGGATAGCATAAACAAAAGAATCTACAGATAAATTACTAGAAATAATACTTGAGGTAAACAGACAAAATGTAATGGCACTTCTATAGATCAGCAATCAAACTTGTAATATCATTTTTAATAACATCAAAATTATCAAGTCACATAAGAATACATCTAACAAAGAATGTACAAAATTCTAACCAAAAAGCTATAAAAATTATTGAGAGTTTAAGAGAATGAAAGATAAACCACAGACTGGGAGAAAACATTTGCACTACTGATCTTATAAAGGATATGTATTCAAAATATACAAAGAGCTCAAACTCCGTAATAAGAAAGCAACCCAATTAAACAGTTGGCAAAAGGTCTAAAACCTCAACAAAGAGGATATATAAATGGCAAATAAGTATATAAAAGGTATAACAACATCATATATAATTATGGAATTGCAAAATAAGACAACAATGAGATATACTACACAGCTACTAGAATGGCAGAAAATCCAGAAAATAATACCAAATACTGGCAAGAATGGGGAACAGCAGGAACTCTAACTCATTGCTGGTAGGAATGCAAAATGGTACAGCCACTTCAGAAGACAGTTTGGCAGTTTCGCACAAAGCTGAACACAACCTTACTATATGATTCAGCAGTTGTGCTCCTAGTTGAGTTGAAAACTTACGTTCACACACAAACTTGCTCATGAATGTTAAGAGCAGCTTTATTCATAATCACCAAAATCCGAAGCAACAAAGATGTCCTTCAATAGGTGAATGGAGAAACAAACTATAGCACATCTACGCAAAAGAATATTATTTAGCAATAAAAAGAAATGAACTATGAAGCCTCAGACAGGCTTGGAGGAACATTAACTGAGTACAGCTAAGTGAAAGAATTCAGTCTGCAAAGGCTATACTCTGTGATTCCAGTTATGAGACATCCGGAAAAGGCAAAACCAGAGATGGTAAAAAAAAAAAAAAAATGAGTAGTTGCTGAGGATTCAGGAGGAGATGGGGAGCACATGAGATTCTGAGGGCAGTGGAACTATTCTGTACTATAGTCTAATGGTAGATACATGATATTATACATTTGTCAGAACCCATGATAGCACTATACGAAACAAATCTTAACGAAGCTCTGGATTTTGGCTGATGATAATGTATCAATGATGTTCATTAATTGTAACAAATGGCCCACACTAACGCAAGATGTTAATAATAGAAGAACCTGGGGGGTGGGGGTAGGAATATAGCAATTCTCTGTACGAGCTCCTTAACTTTTCTATAAATCTAAAACTGTTGTAAAATATTAAATCGGTTAATTTTTTCAAAACTATAGTAAGCAAAAAATAAAGACCGAAATAAATATTCATGAATTAAGATTGAATGATAGATTCAATGTCATGTCCATCAAACCCTAGCAGTTGTGACTGTTTTGGGGGTCTGCTTTGGTTTGGTTTGGTTTTACTGGTACTTCAGAATCTGGTTCTAAATGTGTGTGAAAATGCAAAGGGTCAAAAGTAGCTAAGACAGTATTCAAGAAGGAGGACAAGTTAGAGGATTTACTCTACCAGATAACAAGACTAGTTGTAAATCTATGGCAACTAAGAGAGTGTGAAATTTTGCCAAAACAAATAGGCCAGTGGAATAACGTATAGAGTCCAAAAACAGACCCACACATGTGTGGATACGTGTTTGACAAGAACGGTGGCTCTGCAGAGTAGTAGGAGAAAGATGTTCTTTTTAGTGAGTAATGTTAAGAAAACTGGAAATACACGTGGAAAAAAAAATGAAACTTAATCCCTACTTCACGCTAGAACAAATACCAGTTCCAGACAGATTGTAGTGCTGCCAAAAATAAAGCCACAGAGCTTCTAGAACAGCTCCTAGCCTGGTGTCTACAGGCTACGCAAGAGTCTGCTGCTAGGATTCAGAAAGTTCACAAATTTGAATGGGAAAAACAAAAATGCATGTGAGTTTTACTAACTTGTAACTCAATTGACTATTTCCTTCAGTTATGAACATGAGCAATAAACCGCAGCACTGCTGGCAGTACCTGTCGAATTGGCACCAATAGCAATCACAGATATTTCCATATTACACTATAGATTTGACGTATATCTTGACATCATTTATGCTTGTCCCTACCTCAAAATTATTGTACTTTTGAGACCTATTCTTAGGTTTTGTATTTTAGGTATGAACAAAAACTAAATTACTATATAAAAATTGTTTTTTAGATATCTGATAACTATATTTCAATAATGGCTTCTTGTTTAATCATATATTTTATTTTATACATTCAAAATGTTTTTCTGAGAAGGTGGTCATAGAATTTGCTCAACTAAAAAAAACTCCCATGGTACAGAAAATAATAAAAAATAATACAGAAGGCAATCTTCATAACTTTGGAGTAGAGAAACCACCAACCAAAGAGGAAAAGGATGATAAAACCAAAAAAAAATTCTTAGAGTCAAGAATTTCTTCTAATCAAAAGATACCTGAAAGAAAGTAAAAAGGTAAGCCACAGAACCGAGTGAGAGAGAATATTTGCAATACATATAATCAAATGAAGCTTTTGCCCAAAATATACATGGAATGCCTACAAATCAATAAGAAAACATGGACAACCCCAGAGAAAAATAGACAAGAGCCTTGAAGAGACATGTCACAAAAATAGATAATTCAAGCAGCCAATAAACTTGTGAAAAGATCATAAGCCTCCTAAAAAGTCATAAAAATTAAAATTAAAATCACCACAATACACCATTATATACTACCAGACTGATTAAAATGAAAAAAAGACAGAAAAACGATGAGTTAACACAGGCGTGGAACAACAGAGACTCTCGTTCATTTCTTGAGAAGATTGAAAATTGGTCTATTTTGGAAAACTCTTTGACATTAACTACTAAATTTAAAAATACGTTACCCCGTGGCCAAAACACTTCACTCTTGATTATACATCCAACAGAAATGTTACTCCAAGAAATACATGCAAGAATGTTTATAGCAGCAATATTTCTAATGCTCCTAAACTGCAAACTTAAATATCTTTTAACAGTAAATATATAAATTGTAGCATATTCACACATTGGAATCCTGTACAGTGATGAAAATGAACAAACCCCAGCTACCTGCAGCAACTCTGATGAGTTTCACAAATGTAACGTTGGGCAACAGAAGCCACACAGGAAGAGTACCTACTACATTGATCCATTGGCATAAAGTTCAAAATGTGTGTAAAACTTAACTGCAATGCTTTGTTATTGTTGTTTTTGGTGAGGAAGATTGTCCCTGAGCTAATGTCTGTGCCAATCTTCCTCTATTTTGTATGTGGGATGCTGTCACAGCATGGCTTGACGAGCAGTGCATAGGTCCACACCCAGCATCCGAACCCATGAGCCCCGGGCTGCTGAAGCAGAGAGCGTGAACTTAACCAATATGCCACTGGGCCAGCCCACAATGCTTTGATGGGAAATAAAAGTAGACAAGCCATTATCGTGGTAGTGAAGATGGTGGTTATCTCTGAGGGGAAAGGAGGGTACTGACTGGATGGGTGCACAGAGTGGCTTGCAGAGTGCTAGCTGAGTTCTATTTTTTCCTCTGAGTGGTGGCTGCATAGCTGCTCACTTTGGGATACGTCACTGAGCTGTACTTTCTCTGTTTTGTACAAGTTTTGCTGAGAAAAGAAAATGGTAGATGTAGAGTTGACAATTTAGTTCACAATGAAAATATCAAAATAAAAAGTTATATATGCTTTTGATATGATAAAATTCAAGCATTACCAATGGGTATATGATGAAAACAAAATATTTATCACTGGAGACAACCACTGGTACCATCTCCTGTGTATCTTTCTAAAGTTTTCTATATGTAAGCAGATGAAAGAAAGAAGGAAGGGAAGCGAGGGAGGGAGGGAGGAAGGAAGGGAAGGGATATATGATAGAGAAAGAGTCTAGAAGATGGATGGATGGATGGAGGAATGGATGGATGGATGGACGGAGGGATGGATAGATGGGTGGATGGGTGGATGGGTGGATGGATGGATAGATGGGTAAATGGATGGATGGATGGATGGGTGGATGGATGGATGGATGGGTAAATGGATAGATGGATGGATGGATGGATGGATGTAAGGAAAGAATAAATGACAGAGAGATAGAGAGATAGGAAGATAGATGTTTTAAAGGGGAAACATACCATAAAAAGAGAAATATACTGTATTCACACTGTTCTGCATCACACCTTTTTTATTGAACTGAATGTCTTGGAGGTTATTGCATATCAGCATATATAAATATATCATGTTCTTTTTAATGACAATATTATACCTGTATAAATGTACCTCAATTTCTTCACCTAATCTTTATTGATGGAGATTTAGATTGCTTCCAGTCAATACAAATAATTCTGCAATGAACATCTTTATATGTGTTGCACTAAGACATGAAAAATTTGTAGGTAAGTTTCTAGAAGAGATATTGCTATATCACAGGGCATGTCGATAGCTACCGATTTCCAAAAAGTTGAATCCATTTACATCCCACCAACATGTATGAAAGAGCCTGCTTCCCAACTTTCACTGACACTGTATTACTTAATATTTTGATCTTTGCTAATTGAATATGTAAAAATTGGCCTCCAGTTTAAAATTTATATTTCTTTTGTTTAAAAGTAAGTTTGCACATCTTTTCATATCTTTAGAACACTTGCCATTTCTTTTTCTGTGTATTGTTCATCCCCAGCCTTTGCCCACTTATATTTGGCATAGATAACACATGTCCTTGGTTGAGAAGTCAAAAGTTACAAAATAAGACACAGTAAAACTTCCTTTCCGCCCCTTGTCTCTCGATTACCCAGCAAGCGTCCCTCTCTCATAAGTAACAATTCAATTACTTCCGTATATGTCCTTCCAAAGAAATTCTATGTATAAGCATGCAAGTATGTGTGTCAGTTTTCCTTTTTACCCCAAATGGTAGCTCACTGTATACATTCTTCTGTACTTAAACCAAAGAGTTCCAAAGACTTCTGAGGCTTTCCCCAATCTCAGCTGACCAAGTAGAGACATGCAATAGACACAGTAATTCCTACTATCCGGATACAGCAAGGGAAGCATAAATATGGAGGGCGGGAAGAAACCAGGAGAAACAGATCTGTTTCTAAGAAGTGTTTCTCATAAGGCTCTGCCCTGAAACTATGTTTTCCCACAGGGATAAACAGCCCCTCCCAAGTGCAGGGAAAAGCAAATAGCAGAGTACTGCAGCGACGTGAGCGCATCAGGAGGGGCGCAGCTCAGACGTGGGAGTCCTAGAGAGCAATGGGATGAAGGACGGTCAGTCAGAGGCCAGAGAACTGAGAAGGCAGCTGGCGGCACAACAGAGTTCTGCCCCACGAGGACAGCCGTCACTCCTCTCCCTGGGTGCAGCGTGACGCCATGCCCAATTGCAGGGGCCTGGAGGAGCTGGAACAACTGCAACAGCGGCAGTCACAGGGGCACAAAACGTCCTGGAAGAGTAGGACAAGGATTTGGCCCTGAGAAACTGCAGAGAAGCCAGAGATTCCAGAACAGATAGCATGAGTCAGCCATGGAGGGCGGGGCTTAGTCCCATACCTTGTTCCAGCTGAGACGTGGCCGCCAGGCCCTGTGATTGGTGATGAAAGGAGATCTTACCTGCACTGTGCATATTGTAATTAGCTACGCGCAGGTCTGAATTAACTAGAAGGTAGAGTTTAGGGACCTCATCCGTAGGATTGTTTGGTTCTGCTCAACTTAACTTCTTTTCTGGTTTTTCAATTTTCCTAATCGAATAACTTCAGCAGTTATTGGAGAACTCGAATCCCTAAACAAATTATCCAAACTCACCATCCAGGTGTGCTATGAAGGCCTCAATGGGGCTACCTTTACAGCAGTCCATTAGCCCATTCTTCACACATTGATCGGTGTGAAGCACCTCGTATGTCCCAGCCAGAGTGATGGAAGCTGCAGGCAAGACTCATGAAGCAGGCAGTCCCTAGCCTCCAGGAACCCAATCTGTCGTGGATAAGAGAGACAAATAAAGCAAATGATTGAAATTCAGTACTAAAGGTTCTGCAAGAAAAACATCAACTGAGTGCTTTAGAAGTCTAGAAGAAGGAGCCACCAACTCCGGCTGAAGCTGTCAGGAAGATTTCCAGAGGAAGTGAAATATGAGCTAAGTCTGAAAAAGGGATTTCTAGGAGTTTTCTAGGCAGAGAAGTGGAGGAAGGCATTCCTGGCTGGGGGAACAGTGCATGTAACTGCAGAGTTATATCCAGGCATAGCATCTCCAGGAAAGCCTTGAAGTCACTGATGCAAAGCTGCATGGGGAGAGAAGGTGCTAGAAAAGAGGTAAGTAAAGCCCAAATTCCTGAGGCATCTGGTAAACCAGCAAGACTCCACCCAGATGGATTTGAATGAGAGGAACTAGCGGCCAGGTATCCACCCAGGAAGGTAAGGCAACCAAGTGCAGAGAACATTGAGGGCCACCAGTGATGCAGACACTTGGGATGCACGGTCCAGCCAGGACCTGCCTGGAGTGGGATTTTGTATGTCATCAAATTTTACACACAAGCGCTGGGCAGGCGCTAGCCCTCACATCCTTACCCTACACCAGTGGTTCTCAACTGAGGGGAAGTGGGGGCAAAATGTCACCACTTGAGGCCAAGGATGCTGCTAAACATCCTACCACACACAGGACATCCCCTGCAGCAGAGGATAATCTGGTCCAAATGTCAATAGTGCTGTCGTTGAGAAACCTGCCCTACACATATTGGAAATATTTTACCCACATATGGATCCCAACATTAAAGGCGCACCGTGGATACACCCCTTTCAAAATCCAAGAAATGTAGCACAGCCATTTTATCAGCGTAAGTATTTCTTCCTCAATCTTCCTATCTTTTGTCTCCTGGCTCCCACCTTTAACTTCCTGAACTACCATTTTATCTGCTAACTACCTATTTCCACAATTCGATATCCTCACCTGAGTTCTTGGTGTCATGCCTCTTTACTTCCATAATAATATCTTGTATTTATATTGCCTTCATGGTGTTCAGCATGCTTTCGCCTGCATTTTGTAGTTTGATCTGAATAGATAGTTCTCCAAAGAAGATATATAAATAAGCAACAAAGACAGGAAAAGATATTCAACACCGTTAGTCATTGGGGACTAATCAAAACAAGATACCACTTCACACCTACCAGGAAGGCTATAAACAAAAAAAGCAAAAAATAACAAGCATTGGCAAAAGTATGGAGAAATTGGAACCCCTGTACATTGCTGGCAGGAATGTAAGATGGTTTAGCCACTGTATTAGTCAGTTCAGGCTGCTAAAACAACATACTATAAACTGGATGGCTTAAGCAAAAGACATTTATTTCCCACGGCCCTGGAGCCTGGGAAGTCCAAGATGGTGGTACTGGCAGATTCAGTTCCTGGTGAAAACGCACTTCCTGGCTTGCAGACAGACATCTTCTCCCTATGTCCTCACGTGGCAGAGAGAAAGAGAAAGAGAGAGAGCGAGCGGGCTCTGGACTCTCTTCCTCTTCTTATGACACTAATCCCATCTTGGGGGTCCCACCCTTTTGACCTCATCTGAACCTAATTACCTTCCTAAGGCCCCACCTATCACATGGGGCATTGGAGCTTCAGCATTTGAATTTTAGGGGGACACAGACATTCATAGCCACTGTGGAAAACGGTTTGGTAATTCTGTAACAGTTAGATCTTAAGTTAGCCTGAGGGAAGCCATCTTAGGGAAAGGAAGCAACATTGTAACTATATATGATCCTAACTCACTAGTCTTGGTGCATATGTTCTGGCCTACACGTAGCTTATATGATTAAGCGCCTCTCACTTTTGCAAAATACTGATCTGCTAGTTCTATGACTCTTGCTTATGTATATCTCCCGGCTGTAATAAGACAATAACTTTGTTCGAATTCCCCAGGAACATGACAACCTCCAGAAAGAAAAACTCTGCAATGGTACTCATCACAAATGACAGAAGAAAGAGATAATGAGGCACCTTGAAGTCCATCACATCACATGGTTGACATTCCTAAAGCCCCCTCCCTTGCCCATCTCCGCTATGTAACTGCCTCAAATTCTGTATAGTTGTAAGATGGTTCTTTAAGATGCTAGTCCACCATCTTCCGATTATGCTGCTAGTCATATAAACTTTCCTTTCTCAGCCACTGGTTCATTTGCAATTGATTGGCACTGGGTCATGGCAAGCAGAAGGAGCCCCTTTTTGCTCAGTTACAATTTCTCAAAATGATAAATGTAGAGTTGCCATACATGGTTTAGCAATTCTACTCCTACTTATATACCCAAGAAAAATGAAAACATATGTCAACATGGAAACTTGTATACAAATATTCATATTAGCCACAAAGTGGAAACAACCCAAATATCCATTAACCGATGAATGGATATAAAATATGGCATGTCCATACAATGGAATATTATTTGGAAGTAAAAATAAATAAAGTACGGATGCATGCTACAACACGGATGAACCCTGAAAACATTATGATAAGTGAAATAAGTAAGACAAAATTCACAAATTCTATAACTCCATTTGTAAGAAATGTCCACAACAGGCAAATCTACAGAGGCAGAAAGCAGGTCAGTGGTTGCCACTAGCTAGGAGGAGATGAAGGGAAATGGGGAGTGACTGCTATTGGGCATATGTGGGTACTTTTGGGGATGATGAAAAATTGATTCTAAAAATCTAAATCTAAAATCAGTTATAAAATCTAATGTGGTGGTGGTTGCACAACTTTGCGAATATGCTAAATACCATTGATTGTAAACTTTAAATGGATGGACCGTATGACGTCTGGATTGTATCTCAACAAAGCTGTTAAAAAAAAATGCAAAGAGAACCCTGATGATGTTCCCAGGTTTCAATCCACTCCTGAAGTCCAGTCTTTAAAATTTGTGAGACACTGCTTATGGTAACAGTTGATCTTTTTGAGTGGGCGGGTCCAAATAGATCTACAATATTTGCTACCAAAAGTATATGCTAGGGTTGCATCACCTGCTGAGAATGGATGTTTTTCATGTCAAGGGAACACAGCAAATATTACACATTGGTCTGTACTTGAGCTGATGTTAACTCAGCCTTTATCTCCTCCTTTTGGTCTTCCCTGCTTACCCCAGAGAGATGTCGTGAACTGCCAGTGAGATATTGGATATAAAAGCTTTTTATAAACTTAGAGAAATATGCAAATGCATGATATTATCTAGTTCCTGGTCCTCTTAGTTTTGATAATTGATTTTTTCCATATATGCTAATATTAGGCAAAGGATGCTTTCATTTTACGGACGAGATTCATGTTCTTTTGTCAGTAAGTTAATATTCTGTTTGTTAAAGCAACATCCTAAGGATTGAGACACAAGGTCAGAGCCTACTAACCTTAGAAGAACTGATAAAGCTTCACATCTGAATCCACAAATTCAGGGATCTTGGTGGAGAGTAATTATGCATGGATTACATATGACCACACTGGCCTTCAAGAGATCCCACTCGGGCAAGACCATCAGAGGAAATTGGCAACTGGTCTTTCCCAGAACTTCAGAGTGTTCTGATGTGACAATCCGGGTCCTCCTTTCTCTTGCTTGAAGGTCATTAAGCCTCTTCTGTTTCTTTCCAAATTAATAAAATGGCAATTTTACAACCTACTTTTCAGAATTGCTCAAAGAACTGAGGAATAAACATTTTCTCATCTGTAATAAGGCAATAAAGCCATAGACGGGCATGTTCACATGTGGTTACACGTGGTTCGCAGTAAAGCTAGTATTAATCTGAAAAGAAAAAACCTGCTATTAATCATTGCCCTGTGGTATCTCTGTATCAGTCTGCTTCTCAGGGTGCATTATCATCAATTTGCTCTCGTTCTTTCTCTCCCACTAGGCTGTGGTTGTTTGAAGGCAGGGACTTGATCCCAATTGCCTAGCACAATGCGTGACTTTCCCAAAGGAGGTGCTTCACGAGGACACGGCGAATGATGTAAGTGAATTCACTGAACGGACTTTTGGTAAGATCAGGAGGAAACAGCTTGAATAAAGTTGCAGAGGCAGAACAATTGAAGCAGATTCAAAAGTTCCCATCATAATAAAATTTCAGAGCCTAGAAGACTATGGAAGGAATGGGAAGTATCCATACTTGCCTTTGGCTGAATGTTAAAGGAAGAGTAGGAATTAGCCAGGTAAACAAGATGAGGCAAGGAGTTCCGGGCAGAGGGAACGGGATGGTAGCACAGAAATGTGAACAAGGGCAAGCAGTCTGCGTGCATTGGAGGGAGTGAGGGGAGCACATAGTCGTCAGGAGTGAGGCCATTCATCTTGCTAAGGACTTCAGACTTCATCCTAGGGTAAGCAGAAGCTGTTAAGAGGTGTAGGCAGAAAAATTAGTGATAAGACTGCCATGAAAGAACGACCAATATGGAACGTGGATCACAGATCTGATGGCCACAGGGAGATCAGTTTGGAGGCTATGGCAATATCTTCTTGAGAGATGATGTAAACCGAATCAAGCCAGACTAGTGGGAACAAAGACAGGGCTGACTGGAAAATTCTCTCAGGTGATTCACCACATCAGGGCTCTGTTTATAAGCACAGAGCTTTGCCAATGACAGTGAAGTAAAGTACTGAGGATACCTTTTCATGATTAAGATTATCTCTGCCAGACCTTCACCCATGATCCTTAAGATTAAAGAGGATAAAATTTCCCAGGGGGGAATGAGACAGGAACCAGCCTAACGAGACAAGGCCATCTGCAAGGCCCCGGGCCTAACAAGATAAGACCCTAACCAATCGGCAGGCTAGGAGAACCAGAGAGAGGCCACAAAGACGCACATTCCACAGCCTCGGGACTTTCTCGGGTTTACACATATGCCCAGCGCCCAGGAGTCCACTGAAGGTGACCTTAGCCCCATTAGCATAGTGAAAATCACACCCAGGGATGGAGAGCTAGCATGCTAACATACACGCGTCACATGAGATGGTGTGTTGAACGACAGCACAGGCGCAAGGAAAGCCCCACCTCAAGGTGCCATGACAAGGCCCTCCTCCCCAGCCTTTGCCTAATAAAAGCCCCATAATCCCACTCCCTAATGAGCCAATCACCTGCCCCTTTCCTTCTCGCACCGGCTCCTTTGTGCTTCTTCTGTGCACAAGCTAATAAACTTTTACTTTTCTAAAAAAAAGATTATCTCTTCTGAGTAATTGATATTAGAGTTGTTCTAATTGAGACATAATCTACATAGAGTAAAAGACACCCTTTCCACTGAACAGTTCTATTAATTTCAACAGAAGGATACGGGATGTAACCACCACCACAATCAACACATAGCACAGTTCCAGGCCTTAAAAAAATCCCCTGCGGGTCTTAAAAGCTTCTGCAAAGCAAAGGAAACCATGAACAAAATGAAAAGACAACCCACCAACTGGGAGAAAATATTTTCAAATCATTTACCAGTCAAGGGGTTGATCTCCAAAATATATAAAGAACTCATACAACTCAACAACAACAAAAAAACAACCCAATCAGGAAATGGGCAGAGGATATGAACAGACATTTTTCCAAAGAAGATATACAGATGGCCAACAGATACATGAAACGATGTTAAACATCACTAATCAATAGGGAAATGCAAATCAAAACTATAATGAGATATCACCTTATACCTGTAAGAATGGCTATAATCACCAAGACAAAAAACAAGTGTTGAAGAGGATGTGGAGAAAAAGGAATGTTCATATACCGCTGGTGGGAATGCAAACTGGTGCAGCCACTATGGGAAACAGTATGGAGATTTCTCAAAATATTAAAATAGAAATACCATACGATCCAGCTATCCCACTACTGGATAGTTATCCAAAGAACTTGAAATCAATAATCCAAAGAGATTTATACACCCCATGTTCATTGCAGCATTATTCACAATAGCCAAGATGAGAAAGGAACCTAAGTGCCCATCGACTGATGAGTGGATAAAGAAGATGTGGTATATATACACAATGAATACCACTCAGCCATAAAAAAAGACAAAATTGTCCCATTTGCAACAACTTGGATGGAGCTTGAGGGTATTATGTTAAGCAAAATAAGTCCGACAGAGAAAGACAAATACTGCACGATTTCACTCATATGTGGAAGATAAACAAGTGGATAAAGAGAACAGATTAGTGGTTACCAGAGGGTGAAGGGGTTGGGTGTAGCTGAAAGGGATAAAAGGGCACATACGCATGGTGATGGATAAAACTTAGACTACTGAGGGTGAGCATGATGAAGTCTGTTCAGAAATTGATAAACAATAACGTACACCCAAAATTAAACAATGTTATAAACTATTATGACCTCAATAAAATTTCTTGGGGAAAAAAAAAATCCCCTCAAAGCCTTCTGTAGTCAACTGCTCTCCCCACTCCCAGGCCCATTGATCTTATTTTATGTCCCAATAGTTTTGCTTTTTCTAGAATGTCATATAAATGGAGTCACAGAGTATGTGGCTACCTGCATTTATCACAAATGTATTTGACATGCGTCCACGCTGCTGCATGCTTAAATCATTTAACCCTTTTTGTTGCTGAGTAGTACTCCATTGTATGGATAGGCCATTGTTGGCTCATCCATTTACCTGTTTAAAGACATTTGGGTGACTTCCAGTTTTTGACTATGATGAATAAAACTGTTATAAATATATACATATGTTTGCAGGTTTTTATGTTACCATAAGTTTTTACTTCTCTTGGCTAGGTGACTAAGAGTGGTTTTGCTGGGTGGTATGGTAAGTATATGTTTAACTTCAGAAGAAACTGTCAAACTGTTGTCCAGAGTGGCTGTGGCATCTTGCATCCCCACCAGCAGTGTATGGAGCTCCAGGTTCCCTGATCCTCTCCAGGCTTTGAAGTGAACATATCATCAGTCCGGTCGTTTGTTTTGTTTTTTGTTTCATTTGGGGTTGTTGTTATTGTTTTTAGCCATTCTAATAAATATATGCTAGTAGCTCATTGGGGTTTTAATTTGCATTTCTCTAGTGCTAATGATGTGGAGCATCTTTTCATGTGCTAATTTTCCGTTCATATATTTTCTTTGATGAAGTGTCTATTTAAAGCTCTGCTCATTTTTTTTTAATTGGGTTGCTTGTTTTCTCATTATTGAGTTTTGAGAGTTCTTTATATATTCTGGATACAAAGCCTGTGTCAGATATGTGTTTTGCAAATATTTTCTCCCTGCCTATGGCTTGTTTTTCATCCTCTTAATAGTGTCTTTCAGAGCAGAAGTGTTCAATCTTGATGAAGCTGGATTCCTTTTTTTTTTTTCTTTTGTGGATTGTGCTCTGGGTCTCATATCTAAGAAAGCTTTGCCCAACCCAAATTACAAAAATTTTGTCCTAAGTTTCATTCTGGATGTTTTATAGCTTGAGGTTTTATATTTAGGTTTATGAGCCATTCTGAGTTAATTTTTGTGTGCAGTAGGTTTTTAACTACAGCCTAGAAAATGGTAGTTTGTATTCCTAGTCCTAGTAATTTTGCCTGAAAACTCAAGAGGAAAGTTCCTTCTCTCCAAACTTTTGTGAGAAGATCAAAAGTGGAAGAGATAACATTTGGTTAGATCCCAGATGACCTGCAGATATACTTAAAAGAGCCCTAACACGGTAGATATTTACGTCTCCTAAACATTTCATTGTTTATCTAGAGTAAATAATCAGTGAGGCTAGTTTAATCATTATAGCTTGTTTTTATGATTCCTATAAAAATATCCTAGTATAACGCTAAGCTCAAGATGACTCTTCAGTTTCTGTTTTTATAATCTCCAACTTAAGAGTTACACGCTAGTGGCAGGTTTATCTTTTCTATGTCCCCATGCTATTCCCTGATAAATTATGGGGAATTAAATTAAAAGGCCAACATTCCCTGCACAAATCTGATGTGGTTTGCTCCTCTGACCCCAAGCTCTTAGCTCTGGTGATACATTAATTAAGAGGGCTGCTGGTTGGTTTTATAACCAAAACGGTTTATATTTTGAGAAATAATTCTCACCACTTAAGCTAGATAGCAAAGCAGACAGCAATGATGGGCTTGTTTGCATAGGTCAACAATAACATCTGAGGTGGGTCTTGGGGTTTTGTAACAAAATAGAATTAAGTGCTTCCAACTGGGTGAGTTGACATCTGAACCTCAGATGAAAGTGGTATGTTTTGTATTTGGACCAGTATTTAGAATGGAGGACTCTATCTAAACCATGTGGCTGAATTTATTGGGCTGGTCATTGCAAAGGCTTTTAATTAACATTACCATTAACAGAGCTAGACTAAGGGGCAGGCCAAGAGGTAGTTAGGCTTCCCATTTAAAAGGGATAGAGAAACCCAACTGTGACCTCAAACTATACTGGAAATAGAAAGAAGCAGGGACAGCTTTATTTTGCATAGTTCTCATGGAGAAAGCTCTACGTGATTGAAAGAACTTTAATGGGTCACTTAAAGGGTGGGCTGCGGCTGAAGTTCCAAGAGGGCAGGGGAAGTCCAGTGACAGCATGAATCTGTAAACTGCCCACTAAGGTGGGACAGGTGACAAGTCATCTTCTTTCCTGGGAGGAGCAGGCACATGACACCCTGGGTCCTTCTTGGTACTCCCCTCCAGCCACTCAGCTTCTCCCCCAAGTGGATGTCAAATACTCAGTTTTTAAATCTCATACTAAGGCCCACCAAATTATTAGCCTGTGTGGAGGTTCACATATGGCCAGCTTGGCTCTGACCTTGAAGTCGTGGATGACACTGCTGACACCTTAATCCAAATAGCCAAAGGACTTCCAGAGAGGTGAGGTAAAGACAGTGAGTATGCCATTCAAATTTGATATTCAAACTAAGCTCATCTCCTGAGCTGTAGCCCTTTGGCCATTGGTTAGGAGAAATGTTGCATCTGGAATCAAAGGATGAAGTTGGTTGATTGGTTAAGTGATTTGGGGGCTGTGTTGCAGTTGCGGGAGGGCATGGGGTGGTCTATTTCCAGTCACCTAAAGTCTGATTACCTTTAAGAGGTAGGTGTGAATGCCATTGTGACAGTGGCTAGCATCTGCACCCATGACCTAAAAGACCAACTGGAATGAAGGCAGAATTCCTCACACCCGCTATAAATTATTACTGAGAAGCTACTCACCTCCCCAAGCTCTGGGGTTGTAGACAGAAGTTGGTGTGACCCCATTTTGTAGAGTGGGCAATGCTGCCCAGAAGTGTGGAGTAGAGCTGGGCTCTGAATGACATCTGCCGAGGAGCCCAGCTGAATCTCTGCCCCACCCCCCAGAGCACCCCCAAGCTCCCCGCATAACCCTGAGGGAGGGAAGAGCTGTCTGTTCCTCCTTGCCACCCTATCCTCGCAGCACTTGAGGAAAATTGATTCCATGAGAGGTAATAGATGTCCAAAAAGAGGAGCTACGAGGGCTGGGGGGTGGGGGCTACACCGATCTGCCCCCGGGGTGGGTATTTGCTAGAACAATTCAGGATTGACTTCAGGACATGGAGTCTCTCTCAGCTTCAAATCTCCATTCTACAGCAGTTCCTTATCATTGTGTAGAAAATCCGAAATGCTTCATTTTATTTTAGGTTGGCTGAATTTCCTAGAAGATCTTGTAAAAAATATACACACAATTTTAAGAACGACTACGACCCAAGCCATTTGGTAAGAAGCGTAATCATTCTTAGAAGTAGGAGCCAGCTTGCATTTGCTGCCTGTTATTTCCTTTAATTCTGTGAGGAAATGTAAACCATGTACTCATATTGTATTTAAATGAATCATTCCCATGACAAGAATCTGAAAGTGTTGCCAGTCGCGGGGCATCCAGACCTCGGTGGGCTGCCAAGAAGAGCAGTTACTGACAGCCCCTGGTGTGGACTTCAGCAAATCACACGCCTGCTGTGCTTTGCGCACCCCAGTCATAAAGTAGTGTGTTGAAACTTGCTCTGCTCCCCTCCACACACACACACACACACACACACACACACAAAGCAGGGTCTGAAGATCAATAACATGTTGTGAAGTTATTGGGGATGAAAGGTATAAAAGAACATAAAGGAGCATTAGTGAACAAAACTCCCACCCTGCAAACTCAACCAGGTGAGAACTGAGCACCTATTATTATTAAATAATATTGTCCTGGACAGGAGCCGGGGCACCCAAGACTCTTTCTCCGTAGCACCATTAAATGCATGAGAATCAAAAGAAGGTAATTTCCCAGCTATAATCAGCCCTTCATTACAAGCCAGCTCCGGGGTAATTAACCTCTTCCTCAGAATTACTTCCTCTCCTTACATCACCCCTACCTTCATCTCGGCTATGACTTACCTTCCAGGAAGCACAGAACTCCTACCATCACCCCTCCATCCTGAGAGATCTCTGCCCTGCCGAGTTTCTTTGCTTGTCTAGAACAGCTATGATTTATTTCTGTCCTTTTCAACTGGTCCTCCCAGTGCCAATTATTGAAGGACGGGCTTCTGCTTCTAAGCAACACATGCTAACAGGCATAAATCTGTAATCAGTTTTTGGAAGTGATTAGAAAGAAAAAGGTATTTAATGTGTTGCAGTAGTGATGAGGCAGAAGATAGAGAGGCTGGGAGGAAAGCTGCCAGCCAGCTGCTGGGAGAGAGCCTCGTGAGAGCCGCCACCACCATAATGCGGTCCACATGTTCCGAGAGCCGGACCTCAGCAAGTGAGGGGTGGAAAGTGGATTCTGTCTGTTTTCCACAGTGTAACAAACTCCGGGAAAATAACTCATATTAACCAAGCTCACACCAAAAGAAGGGTTGTAAAAACCAGAATTTCTGCTCATCATTTTTACAGCGTAAGAGGGAACATCCAAGTGGCCCCACATGTTTCCATCAGCTCTCAGAACGTTTCATCCTCTGACGAAAACCCTCCCAGGAGGACAATGGATAGAAGGTCGTCTACTACGGGGCCTCTGGGAAGCATGTCCTCCCGTGGGCAGGCGCATCGGCAGCTTTGGGATGCCTGCTGGGCACTCTCAGGAGACAGCCCAGGAGTCTGCTGGTTTAGCGGGCACGGAGCTCCAAGAAGGTGTCCGGAAGCTCCATTCCTCCCACAGACATTGCTGAGCCCCTCCTCCGTGGGAATGCAGAGGTAAAACAGAAGTCCTTTCCCTAAAGGAACCCACCGTCTTATCCAGATACAGATTGTGTAGACGCTTGCAGTGCATCAGAACTACGCACATGCTTCTGTTGGAACCCTGGGAAGAAAACCCAGAGGAGCTTGAGAGAGTGTAAAAAAAGTAAGCAAAGATTTCCCGTGGGGCGGGAGACAACATCTAAACGACTTTCATGGAAGAATATGGATGAGCCAGATAGATATGATGGGGAAGGTGTTTATCACGAAGAAAAAAATTTGGAGCAACTTAACTACCCAACAGTAGAGAACTGGTTAAGTCATTCAAATTGAAATCTGAAAGTCTCTTTTAATTTGTTTTTAACCTATGGACCTTTCCTGACTTTAGAACAACAGAAGCAGAAGTTCAATATGGAAAGCAGCTAAAGCAAAATTGCACGGTCCAAACCCCAAGGTGGGGGTCCTAAGCCCCTTCCTCTATTCCACAGGCCCCTCTGCAGGGACTCCGGACAACCTGAGGTTAGGTGCGGCGTGAAAACACTTTCTCTGCAAGAACATGGGGTGCTGCAGAAAACTCTACGTGATGGGCTGTTGAGTGAAAGAAGCCAACAGAACCCTGGGCAGCCCTTTCCCAGGTCATTTTCCCAGGGAGGCACACATCCCTAGGCCCAGTGGGTGCCCCCAGGGCAGGTGTTGAGGTTTGGTAGGGAGACCTGCAGGCTGGTGGTCGGTCACACAGAGGTAGGCCTTCCTGGAAAGCAAGTGCCCACCTTGTGGGTAGGCCAGGCCCAGAGCAGGGACCACCGTGAGCTCTCACACTGTGGCCACTTACCATCATGGAATGTGGAGAAGTCCAAGAATTCTGCTTTCAACCCTGGCCTTCTAGATTGTTTTGAAGGTTTGTATGTCAAGATGGGAGAATAGGGGCCAGCCCGGTGGTGCAGAAGTTAAGTTCGCACGTTCTGCTTCAGCTGCCCAGGGTTCACTGGTTCAGATCCCGGGTGTGGACCTATGCACTGCTCATCAAGCCATGCTGTGGCACGCGTCCCACATATAAAGTAGAGGAAGATGGGCATGGATGTTAGCTCAGGGCCAGTCTTCCTCAGCAAAAAGAGGAGGATTTGTGGTATATGTTAGCTCAGAGCTAATCTTTCTCAAAAAAAAAAAAAAAGATGGGAGGAAAGAACACATTTTATTTAACAGTTGGTTGGCTTGGCTTTTAACTTTTGAATATTGAGACATACGGTACGTGGGCCTCCACTTGTACTCTTGTCGCAGGTCCTGCAAATATTAAAGGTGATTTGTTTTTCTTAATTTGGTGATGTCCCCCATGTTTTCTTTTGGGTTGTGTTTGCTGAATAAATATTTAACGTTTTATTTTAAACTTTCTCTGTAATTACAGTTTAGGTGTGTCTTTTAAAAGCAGCACAGGGAAACAAAAGAAAAAATAAACAAGTGGGACTACATCAAACTAAAAAGCTTCTGCACAGCAAAGGAAACCATCAACAAAATGAAAAGACAACCTAACAATTGGGAGAAGATATTTGCAAACCACATATCTGATAAGGGGCTAATATCCAAAACATATAAAGAACTCATACAACTCAACAACAAAAAAATAAACAACCCAATCAAAAAATGGGCAGAGGTTATGAACAGACATTTTTCCAAAGAAGATATCCAGTTGGCCAATAGGAAAATGAAAAGATGTTCAACATCACTATTTATTAGGGAAATGCAAATCAAAACCACAAGGAGATTTCACCTCCTGCCCATCAGAATGGCTATTATGAAAAGGACAAGAAGTAGCAAGGGTTGGAGAGGATGTGGACAAAAGGGAACCCTCA
Organism: Equus przewalskii; assembly: GCF_037783145.1. Taxonomy (NCBI): domain Eukaryota; kingdom Metazoa; phylum Chordata; class Mammalia; order Perissodactyla; family Equidae; genus Equus; species Equus przewalskii. The sequence goes on along the minus strand of NC_091834.1, from coordinate 13,344,932 downwards.
TACACTGCTGGTGGGAATATAAATTGGTGCAGCCACTATGGAAAACAATATGGAGATTTCTCAAAAAAAATTAAAAATAGAACTATCTTACGATCTAGCTATTCTACTTCTGGGTATTTATCCAAAGAACACAAAAACATTAATTCAAAAAGATTTACGCACCCCTATGTTCATTGCGCATAATTCACAATAGCCAGGACTTGGAAACAACCTAAGCGCCCGCTGACGGATGAATGGATAAAGGAGATGTGGTATATACATACAAGGGAATACTACTCAGCCATAAAAAGATGAAATCTTGCCATTTGCGACAACACGGATGGACCTTGAAGGTATTAACCTCAGTGAAATAAGTCAGACGGAGAAAGCCAAATATAGTATGATTTCACTCACATGTGGAAGTTAAACAAACAAACACATAGACACAGAGAATAGATTGGTGGTTACCAGAGGGAAGGTGGGTAGAGAGAGGGTGAAAGGGGTAAAGAGGCACAGTTTACGGCAACAGATGGAAACTACACTTTCAGTGGTGAACACAATGTAATCTACACAGAAGTCGAAATATCATGACGTACACCTGAAATTTATATAATGTTATAAGTCAATGTGACCTCAATAAAAATAAATAAATAAAATAAAAGCAGCATATCCTTCAATGTTGTTTTTAATCGAATCTGACAATTTTTTTTCTTACTTGGAGAATTTATTTATTTCGTTTTATTTTCATGACCAACGATGTCCTTACTTGTTATCTTCTTTTATACTTTCTATTTCTTACGATTACTTGCTTTTTTTCTCCCTTCTTTTCTTTGTTTTGCTCTATGTTTATTTACCCTCCCCAAAGGTTTCAAAGGTGTACATGCTGTTTCAATTCTATTTCTTGTTATCTTTAGTTTAAATACAAAAAAGTTTATCCGTCCATCAAAATAAAAGTGAAAAGGTATCTTTTTACTTCTCGTTGCTGGAAAAAGAAACTTATTCCAGTTCTATTTCCTTTACTTCCTTTTCTTTACTAATACAAAATGAGATTTTCAAACCATATTGTCGTTATTAAGTTTTTTCATTTTACAGAGTCCTTTTCAGAAATTGTTTTTGACATTAGGATTAGATTCTTTAATATTTATTTTTTCTACCAAACTGCTATCCTTGAGATCTTGATTTGATTAAACTTTCAGTAAAGAGGGTACATTGCAAGTGATTTTTTATTGAAATTTAGTTAACTCTAGATTCCCTTGCAGTTGTAGGAAATAATACAGAGAGATCCCATAGACTCTTTACTCAGTTTCCCCTGATGTCCTGAATAGCCCTAGGACAACACCACAACCAGGATATTGGTGTCAATACAATCTACAGGCCCTATTCGGATTTCCCCAGTTTGACTCGTACTTGCTCAATTGCGTTTGTGTGTGTGCTTATTTCTACATAATTTTATCATGTGTAATATGTGTGTATCATGTGCTCCACCATCATACTCAAGATACCATCACCACAAGACTCCCTTATGCTGCCCTTTATGACCACACTGCCCTACCTCCCTCACCCCGCCCGCCCCATCCAAGCCCCAGCCCTTGGCAATGACTAATCTGTTCTCCATTTCTTTCTTTTTTTTCATTTCAAGAATGTTATGTAAATGGAATCATATAGTATGTCATCTTTTGGGATTGGCTTTGTCACTAAGCATAATTCTCTAGAGATTAATCCAAGTTGTTGCATGCATCAATAGTTTGTTCCTTTTTATTACTGAGTCGTATTCCATGGTATCAATGCACCATGTTTATATACTATATATATTGTGGTATGGTTGAACCATTCATCTTTTGAAAGACGTCTGGCTGTTTCCAGTTTTGGGCTATTACAAATAAAACTTGTGTAAATATTTGTGTACAGGTTTTGTGTGAACCTAAGTTTTCATTTCTCTGGGATAAATGCCAAGAATGCAGCTCCTAGGTCATATGGTAATTGCATGTCTAGTTTTATAAGAAACTGCCAAATTGTTTTACAGAGTGGCTATACCATTTTGCTCAAGCAACTTTAAGAAGAAAGACAGGAATTTACATTTTCTGGGCTCTTACTTATCTCAGAATGTCTCTCTGTTGTCTTCACACATATGATAAATTGGCTGGGAAAATGGACTTGTTTCACAATAGTTTTCTCTTAAAGTTCTACAGACTTTGTGCTGGCATCTTTCTAATAGTCTACATTTCAGAGAAATCAGTATCTAGCTCAATTTTTGCAACCAGTTTGTCCTTGGTTACTTTATACGATGCTTTCTGTTTTCTTTGCTTTAAAAAAATTACGAAGTATACAAAAATATTCTCTTTTCAACAATATTGCATGAAATATTGTAAGTATTTTCTATTTCTATCTTTAGGCCTTTGTTTTAGCTCAGAAAAAAAATCCTCAATTACGTTTTTCACCACTGAGTCTGTTGTTCTGAGCTCTACCATTCTTTCTCTGCCATATTTATTACTTACCTGTTATCACTTCCTTATGCTTGTTCCTTCTTTCTGCATTCTGAGAGAGCATCTCAAGTTTTCCTTTTGCAATCAATGGTTTACTTTTCCACGATGTCAATACAGCTTTTGGGCACCTTCGACTGGACATAAATTCTAATTCTATTAATTAGAGTTTTAATTTGAATTCTATTTCAAACTTTCCATGTCACACATAACCTCCTTTTCACTTTATTCTGTTGTCTTAACCTCAGACAATACTCACATTAGATCTCTCCACATCGGCTTCAAGAGTCATTTCTTTTCATATTCAGTTGCAGTTATTGAGAATGCTTCTTTTCTTTCTGGCTCTTATAATAAATGGTTTTCAAAAGCATATTTTTTCCCCTGAATTTTCAGAGTGATGTTTCCTTCCTTTGTGCTGCTGTGCTTTTTTTTAATTTTGAATTGAAGTAAAGTTCACATAACAGAATTCGCCATTTTAACTATTTAAAAGTATACAAGTCAATGGATTTTAGTGCATTCACAGTGTTGTATAATCATCACCACTGTTTAGTTCTAGAACATTTTCTCCCCCCAAAAGGAAACCCTGCACTTATAAAGTAATCACTTCCCATTGTCTCCTGCCCCCTCGTTCCTGGCAACCACTAAGTTATCTTCTATTTCTATGGATTTGCCTAATCTGGATATTTCATAGAAATAGCATCATACAATATGTGGCCTTTTGTGTTTGGCTTCTTTCACTTGCACCATGTTTTGCAATTTTTTTAAATGTTAAATTTCTGGCTTTGACCATTAGTCTCACCCTCATAGATTAATCCGGCCGCCATGTTTGTCGAGAGGTAGTGTGGCTGAGTTGCCACCCTGATATTTACTTGGTAGTTGGGAAAAGCTCCTTCTCTGCTTACTGGCAGGAGAGCACAGAGACGTGCCAAGAGCTTACCCCAGTCCCCAGGGCCTGCTGGTTTTCCATCTAGCGTAGTTCTGCTGGAATTAGGCTGAATCACCTCTCACCTCCACTGGCTAATTAGAAAGCCTGCATTATTTTCAGAAAAAACAGTTTCTTTGACTAGTTTAAACAAATGTTTTACAATAATAGCTTTGAAAATTGGCTCCTTCTAGAAGGTTAGGGAGCAAAAAGAGACGTTTTCAAAATAACGAGAATTCTGTGTTCGGGATAGTTTCTGTAATGGGAAGGCGGAATAGCACAGTGCTCTAAGAAGTGAGGTTCAGATGTCTGACAGCCTGGGTTGGACGTTGCCTTGTCTCTTACAGGAACACTGAGGACAAGTTCCTTAACAGCTCCACACATTAGTGGAGGGAAATAATAACACTTACAGTGCCATTTGGGGAGTTAAATGAGTTAACACACATAGCATATAGATGTCACAGAGGGAAAAAAAAATAGGTTAATAATTCTTAAGTTAGAAAAAAACAGTTTGATAATGTTAAATTTAAGCATACATTTTCAATAAAACCATAAAGCAAATTATTATTCAAGTCTCGTATTTTTTATCAATTCAGTGAACCCACGATTTTTTCAGATTTCTTTTACTTCAGTATTCAACATATGAAAAAAAAGAGTAGCAACCCAATAGCTCTGACTTCTGCCTTCTAAAAACAAAGTTTGTTTCTGGTACTCTTTTCTCTACTTCCAGAAATATCCTCGCCCAATGTCATCCCTGTTTTCTGGCAGCTCACAACAAGCACGCTGCGCTGTAGACGGCGATACCACCCCATCCGAAGTAGATGAATCAGAGAAATGTGTTCTCTGTTGGGGTCCATCTCTACTGGGTCCAACTCTGCCCACCTTCCTGGAGTAGACAGGGAGCAATTCAATCACCTTCTGGAAGGAGGAGATTTTTCGGTTCCCCAGGTGTTTCTGCCATGCAGCCAAGGAGAAAAGCTACTCTCTAAACATCCATTCCTAAAGCTCCTTCCAGATGAACCATTCTATAAGGCAAAGTGAATTTTTTTATTCTTCTTTTCCTTTTTAGCCAGAGTTCTCAACTCCTATCATTGCAGGAAAGGGCATCTTGTAGGCACTTATACATTCCCCAGTTTTGACACAGTCACATCTGGGCAAGGACTTGAGCACATATTCCTTTACAGGAAGATCATTTTCCAGGGGAGAAGTTGGCAATACTTGGAAATCCAAGGCCTTCAAAAAGATCTATGTCTGGAGAAGCACAGCGGGGGAGAGAGATTCAGAGGACCCACGTTTTAAAGAACAGATGAAAAGGTCATGGGGTTTTTTTGGTTTTACAAATTAAGAAGGAGCCCCCCACTCACCTTACTAGATAAAAGACTTCCATTGCCTTCAAGAAAAGTGCCTGGGAAGGGATGTTTCTGCCTATTTGGGGTTTTCAGAGCTAAAAATAGCAAAGATTATTTTAAATGCTGTATGTAAGAGACAAGTTCTGTACAAGGATCATATCCCATTAATACTCCAGTGGGTTGAATGACTTGGTTCTTATTTTATAAATGGTCAGGGCTCTGAGCTTGCCTGTGCCTTAATCACTCTCTGTATAGAAGTATCTAATTCAGAAAATTAATACAGATGGTTAAATAATACAGTTACCCCTCACCCCCAAAGAATACAATCATTCGGACCCATGGGAAAGGTCACTGAACACAAAGCCCCATCATCAGATCCAGCTTTGTTATTCACCGGGCATGTGGTTTTTTCATAGTATGTAACCTCTCAGAGTCCTGGTTTCCTCAGTGCCTGGCACATGGACCATCACCAATGAGTATTAGTTAATTGTATGAATGAATGAATGAATGAATGAATGAAGTCTGATATTAGCTCTGCCTACCTATTAGGACTTTGGTGAGGATCATTTGAGAAAAGATGGGTTAAAATGTTTATAGGCTGAAGAGCATTATAAAAATGGAAGGTATTGTTATTCAAATCAGTAATAATGTGAGTAATCTAAAACTGATAAAGTATATAAGCAAAAATGGGCTTTTACGGGAAATCCAAAACAATGCCTCCAAATTCAAGCACTTGATTTCCCATGTTATATTCACAGAAGAATCACAGTTTTAAAAGTATTACTTATACAAAATCCAGACACACTTAGAATATGTTTTAAAACATGAGAGTTCTTTCAAGATAGTTGTTTTTGATTCAGATCAGAAGCAACCAAGTTAGGAGGCTGGACAAGGTGGACTATAGGAGAAGCGAGAGGGGAGAATGGCAAAGCTGACAGCAAGAAAGAGGACTGGGAAAAAACCATTAAAACTCCTGGACTCTAGAAGCAGATTCTGAGTATGTAATTTAGGTACAAGTATCTCACTCTTAGACAACCCCACGGGTCTCATTTTATTACAGCATTTTGCAACAACTGATTTTATTAATAACAATGATCAAGGAAACATAATTGGTATGAGTACGCTCTAGTTAAAAGGCAAAAACATAATTAGTACACATCTTCGGAATAAACTCCATTAAAAACGCTTCTTAAAAAATTTTGACGCTTTAAAGGGCAATTCTCAACATGTGGGAGAGGAGTATTACATAATTCTAGATCTTGTTCCCCAGGAGTCAGGTCTTCTGCACCTTAAAGGTTGGTAATAAGTAAGCCTACAAACCCCAAGCCAGCTAGGCCTTTGTCTTTGCTCCTACACCAAGGATATTCCAGCTCAACGATTCTCAAAGCGTAGTCCTTAAGGGTCCTGCCAACAGGTCCCAAAGTCCGTTTGTGAGTTCTTACAGGCAGATGACTCATAGTTTCAAAGACCCTTATACTTAGAGCTATTTATAGCTTACTGAGATATTAGAGACAACTGAAATTTGGTGTTCATACTCTAAAATTAGCATGTTCCTTGAGTTTTTGCAGGATTCTAAATCGGTATTCTTCTAGATATAGGGCCATCACACAAGACTCTGTAACTTTGCAAAAGTACCACTGTGCATGCACATGTAGGTTGTAAAATGTCCAATTTGGGGGAAAATTTCCACTTTTTTATTAGTTTTGCTGTCTTGAGTCGTTTGTAATTTTTAATCGCTGCTGTTTTGGCTTTTTTAAATACAAATTACTCTTTATTTAACCTCTGTTATTAGCTCATTGTGTTGTGGGTTGTTTGGTTAATCCCACAGCATGGTGAGACATAGTTGCATCAATAATATTTCTGACATAAAACTTCCAATTACTGGACTTTAACACATGCATGTATTGTATTTCAAACATGACTCATTCTCTATTACTAAAACGTACATAGAAAATCCTCCCATACTTTGTTTTGCATAATGCCTGCGCATTTGTGCTGTTTATACTATTAAGGTAACTGTAATGAAATTACTGGGCTATTTTTTAAGTTTATAGAGCATAATTTCATAGCATAAAACCATGATAGAAGCTAATAATTTTCTCCTATAAAGTAAATAATAAGCAGTTCATATGTGCTTCTAGCAAGTTCACTGGTGTAGTTTGTCCCTCTCGAATTCCTTGTTATCCCAAAGTTATTTTCTACTAAAATAAGCTGACACTGGGGGAGAAAAGAGGGAGTCTTGTAAATTACCAGAATCATACTGCCTTCCAGAATGAATCACTCGCTGTGGATTCCAGATCACTAAAGTAGTGATGTACATGGAGACCCATCCAAAATATTTTTGCCCAAGAGTTCGTAAACAAGCTGTCAACAAACATGTGTGGCTATGCTGTCCCGCAAATGGAATCTCCTGACTCTCCTGGCTGGTCTTCTGAGCATGCAGACGAGAATCTACTTCTGATCACTGAAATCAGCCTGAGCTTCTCTGCTGGCCAAAGTAGTGTAGGAATTTACATTCCCCAGAATGCGCTGCCTGTCTGTCCTCAGCGTGGATGCTCAGCGTGGCTTCCTCTCCAGCCTCGCCACGGAGGCCTATGCTAATTCCCTGTCTCTTTCTTCCAGATGGCAGGTCAGGCCCCCGCTCAGACATCCCTGCTCCCTCTTGCTGCCCTCAGCTGCCACTTGCTACTTTCAGCCTAGTTTCTGTCTCTCAGCCTTGCCTCTGTCCATTGACATTATAAACAAAACAAAATGCTTTTCTCTTTAATTCATGACCTTAACTTCAGCCTGTATGCTGCTTTGAAGATCTTCCCTCGATAGTCCATTTAGGGTGGTCTAATCCACTTTTGACACCTGCCCCAGAAGGTCAGAGCTTCTAGTACATTCCTAAGAGGCCTTGTTTCTGGTGGGCCTAGTGCTAAACAGGAGAGCCACCCAGTCCTGTGGCTGATTGTCTGAGTATGTGAATGACAGGCATACACAAAAGCTGATCCTGTAACGTGAGCTCCTTCCCTCTCTGGCCTAAGTTAAGCGTCCAGCTTCACCCTCTGCCTACAATGTACAACTGCAGTCCGCCCTCTGTTCATGTTGAGGGATGCAGAAATATGTGGCAGAGAAGGGCATCCATATAAAAGTGATGACTACCTAACTTTCTGGTTGAGCCAAATCCTGGCTCTGAGTCAGGGCTCAGAGTGAGGAAGCGAGGGCTAGAGATGAAAAGGCTTGTCTCCTTACTTCTACCAATTTTACAAACAGCAATGCTGTGTTTTAGCAATGTGATGGATGGGGAAGCTACCAAGTGTCATTCTCAAATCCATCACCACCAGCTTAGAGTTTATGAAAATTCCTCAGAGATTCTGTCAGGCAAACTTCGTTTTTGAGGTATATTTGTACATTTCTGCACCATTTTGGAAATTTTCTTGATAAGTTAGAAAAGGCCAGACACTATCATTTCTTACAAGTTTATTTAATGACGTATTTAAATTGAAAGCAGGAATATCCAATTCAAAAGGCATTTTTGACTGTCATCTCCCACAGTCCTATTACAATGACTAGAAAGTAATTTAAAGCAGCTCTGAAAACTCAGGATCACAGGCAACATTTTGGAAAATTCTTAGAAGTCTTGCTAAAATTACTACCAAGCATATATAGTTGGAGCTGGATTGAGAAGCAGAACTGGTTTCCACATGCTCTTCCCTTTGAAATATAAGATCACCCTTCATAAAGCAGGTAAAAAGAAGTTTCAAACTGCCCCTACAGTCCACTCCTAGGTGAGACATCCGTGCTCTACAACTAATGGAAAAGAAGAAAATGGAAATCTGTGTGGCTATCACTGCCATGATTCTGATTTATGACGCAAGTATTTATGCTTTCCAAATCCATTCAGTGCCCCACTCCTCATTAACATCCTCTTTCTGCATTGGTCCAGAGAGTCCAACACATGGGAGAAGAAAGTCTGTTTCTTAGATGAAGTTTCCTGTCCATTCAGAAGAGGCATTGTTTTAGTTGGCTCTGAATCTAATAGGGAGAGCCACCCAGTCCTATGACCAATTCTCTGATACTGTGAAAGACAGCCAGATACAAAGCTTATTCTGTTAAGTGGACTCTTCCCTTCTCTGTCCTACGCCCAAGCCAGAAACAGAAGAGAATCAATTTTAACCACAGGTAGGTAGTTCCTTTCATGTAAAATGCTACAGGTGGGAGCTAAGATCAGAAGCTCTGGGTGTGTGCACCCTGGACTGAGAGACTTACATGTGTACCTGTTGAAGGAGACTCTGATTATATAAAATATAAAGGTTTCCCTAATTCTGAGAGAACTGAACAAAGAACAGGTGAATATTCTGCCCGAATCCAGAAGAAGGGAACAAGATGAATGCCTATTAGAAGGGAACTGAGTGCACTGACTTCCCGTACTGCTTTCCTTCTGGGAGACGTCTTCACGGGCTCAAGTGCAAGTTCAAACGACCAGGGGTCTGGGAGGGTCTCACAATTAAAGCATAATTGAAGATAAACCAACCACACAATGGCATGGAAAGGGGAAAATACACATGGCACCACAGGGAAAAAGAGTATTATCTGGAAGTTTTGGACGCACTGCTCAGCTCTGAAAATTATTTTTGGCAGGAAACCTAAGGATATTTCTTGGAGTTCTCAATAAGACAGTAATTTACAGCTCCTGGAAGAGGAGAAATAGGCTCCTATGAAAAGATTAAAGATAAAGAAGGGATGCAAAAGCCACAGACTGAGAAGCAGGCTGAGGGGTAAGCTGAAAGGAAAGTAATGTTAATTTTGAAAAAGTATGGAGCAATAGAAACTAAAATACTAATGGCAGAATTAAGGGTAGTTTTAATTTTATTCTTCAGGATTTTCTGCATTATCGATGTTTTCTAAAGTAATTACTTTTTGTAAATAGGAAAAATAAAAGTAATTAATATGCTGTGTTTTAATTATAAAAGCAATATAATAATGCAATAGAAAAACAATAGGAAAGACCTATAACTCAACCATCCTATTATCACTATGTGAACTCTCTTGTTTCTTTCATACTTATATTTTATATGTTTTAATCATGTTATAAATAAATTTTGTTTCTTATGGTCTCAATTTATGTTACTTAGGAATTTGTATTCATTTTATTTTGCTGCATTATCTTCATAAGTGTTCATTAAATGGCTGCAAAACATTCTACCAGAAAGCTATTCAATAATATGCTTAATGGTTCTCTAATTGATGGACATTTAAGTGACTTTCAAGCCTTTTTTTTTTTCAATTTTTTTTTTTTTTTTTGAGGAACATTAGCCCTGAGCTAACACCTACTGCCAATCCTCCTCTTTTGCTGAGGAAGACAGACCCTGAGCTAACATCCGTGCCCATCTTCCTCTACTTTATATGTGGGACGCCTACCACAGCACGGCTTGACAGCAGTGCGTAGGTCTGCACCCGGGATCCGAACCAGAGAACCCTGGGCCGCCAAAGTGGAATGTGCAAACTTAACTGCTGCGCCACCAGGCCGGCCCCTCGAGTTTTTAGACTATGAATGACAGTAAAATAAATGCCTTTATATATACAACTTTTTAATCTTTTCGATTCGTTACTTAATTTAGATTCCCTGTAGTAATTATTATTCTTATTTAATCCTAACAGTAACTCTTCTAAATTAGGTATTATTAATCTTCTTCATCTTACAGAAGAGGAACCTCAGCCTTGGAGAAGGTAAACGCTTGCCCAAAGTCTCACCTTTGATGTGTGGTGGAGTCGTGCTCACACGAGGCAAGATGCAGGGTCGGTCCGCACTACCATTTTACTTCCCAAAACAGGTTCTTTGCAGATTCACAGTGCTAATCGCCATGCCTAACAGTTCCCATTTTATGGCATCCTTACCAGCAATTGGGTATTTATGTTACATTTTTGATGATTTAACAAGCGAGGGGGCTGAGGGAATACCAAATTTTTGTCCTGATCTCAGCATGCTACACAATGGCACTATTTTCTTTGCTGTTAGATCTCTAAGAGGATGATCTAAATACAGAGCAGTGCCTCAAAGGATGAGTAACTAAACTCATTCCTACTCCTACTACAGGCTCACGTAAGCAGGATCTGTTCAAAACAAAAACGCAAAGCCCAAAAGAACTTAAAATTCTTGCAAGAATAAAATTAATGCATAAAAAGTAAATCTATATGCCAGGTGGATGCAATATCCTATATATTATGGATTGGACTAAAAAGCCTCTTCAAAAGGCTGCAGAAGAGAAATCCTGTGGATTCAATGAACAAGAGTTTTGGCATGAAAGCCATGACTTGAAACCGCAGATTTCCACATAACAATAATCAGAACAGCCCTTCACAGCCTCTCAGATTGCCTTATATAAAAGGTGGTCCATGTACCCATGGGGAAAATGAAAGACAAGATGTAAGCAATTACCAAAATGAAATCTAAGGGAATAAGGAATAAAGTAACCACTGCCCCCCCCCACCAGTATCTACATAACATACACATTGCAAAATACATATTGCATCCCAAAGCGCTCAATTCCTGACTGTAAAACACCATAGCCGTCAAGTGACTAGTTTATATTTGCCGTGAGAATGAAGCCCTTTTACATTTTGGCTGGGACACCCTTGTCGAAGTAGATTCTATTCATTCCACACCTGCCTTCCTACTTGGACGCCCCTCCTCAGCCATGAAAATCCTCCCATGGAACCCGTTTGTGGGAGTGGGGTGGAAGGTGGGATCAGGGTGCCTGCACTTGAGGCTTTGATGGGGGCAGGCTGAGCACAGGGAGACCCCCTCCCCCGCCACAAGCCATAGAGCCTCACATGTGAACCACAGACCCCGCAGAGGCCACAGTGCCCAAGCGCTCACAAGCACCCTTCGTTCGCGTCTCCATGTCCGCGAACAGGCACTGTTGGCTCTGCTTCCCAAGCCCTCTGACTGCCTTATCAGTGCCATATTCTGGGCAATTTTGTTTTGAATACAATTTTTGCTTTCCAGATGCTTCCTTAGACTTGATGCTTCAGGTCTTCCCACGCTCCCAGGTCCACCCCTCACCCTTTTCCTTTGCAAAATAGCCATACCCACTCAGCCTCACCTACTCCCACATAGAACCCTGGCTCAGAGAACCAACTGTTCAGTCTAAAACAAGCCCTTGGTCTCTGACTTTCTCAGCATGGAAGAGCTAAAAACCAGAATCATGTGGATGGTAAGTTTGGGGCAGAATACGTAAGATCAAGGGGTTAGAAGAGGTCAGAATTCTAGATGCCAGTGGAGAACCCAAAGAGACTGGAGAACTCTTTACCAAAGTTTACTGAACACCTATATTTCAGCACTCACTCTGACACAAACACAACTGGCATTGCAAAAACGCAAGAGACACATGACCAATAAGTATACGAAAAAATTCTCAACATCACTCATTAGGGAAATATAAATCAAAACTGCAATGTGATGTCACCCCACACCCATTAGGATGGCTACTACCAAAAAAAACAAAAACAAAAACAGAAAATAACAAGTGTTGACAAGGAAGTGGAGAAATTGGAACGCTTGCGCAATGTTAGTGGAAATGTAAAATGGTGGAGCTGCTTTGAAAACAGTACAGTGATTTCTTAAATAATCAAAAGTAGAATTACCATATAATCCAGCAATTCTACTTCTGGATGTGTATCCAAAAGAATTGGAAGCAGGATCTCGATTTGTACAAGGTGGAAGCAACCCAAGAGTTCATCAACAGATGACGGGATAAAGAAAAAAGTGGTCTATACATACAATAGAATATTATTCAGCCTTAAAAAAGGAAGGAAATTCTGACACATTCTGCAACATGGATGAACCTTGAGGACATTATGCTAAGTGAAATAAGCCAGTCACAAAGGGACAAATACTGTATGATTCCATTTATATCAGATATTTACTTATTTTTTTTATTCCATTTATATAAGGTATTCTTTATTTTTTATTTTTTGGTGGGGAAGATTGGCCCTGAGCTGACATTGTGCCAATCCTCCTCTATTTTTTAGATATGGGATGCCACCCCAGTATGGCTTGATGAGCAGTGAGTAGGTCTGCACCCGGGATCCGAACCCACAAACCCCAGGCCACTGAAGCAGAGCAGGCGAACTTACCCACTAGGCAACTAGGCCAGCCCCCATACGAGGTATTTAGAGTAGTCGACCTCATAGAGACAGAAAGGAGAATGGTGGCTGCCAGAGGCTGGAGAGAGGGGAATTAGGGAGTTGTTATTTAACGGAACAGAGTTCCAGTTTTGCAAGAAGAAAAAGTCCTGGAGACTGGTTGCACAATGATAGGAATATAATTGACACTACTGAAATATAAAGAATGATTAAAATGGTAATAAATAAATAAAAATAAATATATTGAGAACACGTATTGCATGTGCACTATATGCCAGGCTCTGTACCCATGTATTTTAAATGCCATGGCAGGAAAGCATCTTGAAATACTAATGTCTGTGCTTTTCTTTTCTTCTCTTCCTTGCACAGCTCCCACAGAACCTGAAAGAGAAGGAGGACAGTTGAAACAGAGAGAAAGGAATAGTCAGTGTTCAGTATTTTAACTTCCAAAATAAGCTCTTGATCCCAGATCAGAAACAATACTTTTGAGAGCCAAAGTTTTTGATATGCAAGAGGAAGGTTTGTAAGAGAAGAAAAGGCTATTAAGAAGCAAAAGGAGAAGGGCTTAGAGGAAGGAGGGCAGAGCATTTGTGCCAGAACCAGGGTTGAAAAGAGGATGGAGCAAGACCAGACTCCCACGCTCCACCCCCCGCCCACCCCAGGCTGACAGAGTAGCTGCCGTGCAAGCAGACTGCGGCTGGAGCAGTCAACCGCAGGAGTAGAAGGGGACCAGCCAAGGCCTGCAGAGCATCATGGTTCAGCAGCAGTGAGCATGGAAGGCTGGTGAGAGCTCCCAGCAGGTAGCTCCTCCCGCCAGGTAGGATGATCCCACACGAGTTGCACACGCGTGGCTGGGCTGTCACTGAGCCCCAGGCCTCCTGCTTCATTTAACAGCCCTTTTGCAGTAGGGGCTACAATGTGACGGTTGAAAGAGGGTTTACCACTTCACCCATGCAACCTGGAATAAGCTGCATAACCAGCGGGTCTCCGAAGCAGGCCTGATTCCCGTGCACGTGGCTTGTAGAGCAGTTGTTCTCGGGCAAATCCTATCGGAAGTGAAGGAAGCAGGGAAGAAGGAGGGAAGACATGTGGAGGAAGGTGAGGTAAGACGTGGGCACAGCTGAAGGCAACCTTGAGAGACTTCATCTCTCACCTGAGAGGAATTCCGGAAGCGTATGATGAGGGAAATGGCAGTGAGGCAGGACTCAGTGAGAAACTAAATAGCTTAGAACTTACCAGAATTAAAGAAACACACGAGTCTTCCCAGAAAGGACACATTGTGTGACAAGGTTGTCTACAACTAAACCAATCTTAGTGAAACTGCAGCACTTCAAAGATAAAAAGAAAATGTCAAAATCTAACAGAGAAGAGACACTGATTACCCATTAAAAAAAAATAGCACTTATGGAAACGGCAGTTTCCTTATAAGCAACAACTGAGGCCCAAAGTCTAGGAAGTGATATCTTTAAAGTGCTGAGAAGAAAAAAGAAGGAGGGAGTGGGGTGGGAATTAGGAAAAAAACCTATTGACTTGGGCTCCACATTTCACTAAACTATTACTCAGGAATGAGAACAAACTAAAGCCACTTTCAGTCGTCCAAAAACTAAAGTAGATTACTACCAATGGGCCTTCACTGAAAGAAGTACAAAAGGATGAAATTTAGCAAGAAGAAAAACAAATCAAAAGGAAGGAGTGTGACGCAAGAAGCAACGACAGATGAAGCTAACAGTAAAATATAGTGGTAAATTTAATTAATTATTCACCAAAAATATAACAACAATATGAATAAGACCCCATTTTTGTATTAATCAAAAAGGTAGAACGAAAACTCAGGGTAATAATAATATTAAAGACCAAAGGGAAGAATTTGAAAAAGCTGTAGTTTGCTGAAATATTTGGTTTTCCTCAGGGGAAAAATACAGATACTGAGGAGCTGGCCCCGTGGCCAAGTGGTTAAGTTCACACTCTCTGCTTTGGTGGCCCAGGGTGTGCAGGTTCGGATCCTGGGTGGGGACCCAGCACCGCTCATCAAGCCACGCTGTGGCAGCATCCACATAAAACAGAGGAAGACTGGCATAAATGTTAGCTCAAGGACGATGTTCCTCAGGCAAGAAGAGGAAGATTGGCAACAGATCTTAGCTCAGGGCCAATCTTCCTCACACACAGACACACAAAATACAGACACTGAATTATTTCATAGTTTAATAGAATATAAAGTTAAATTCTTGTGGTAAAACTTAACCAATAACTACCAAAAATAGAAATACAAGCTATAACTCTGAAATTAGCAGGGTGAAGAAAGCGAATATTTCTCCAATGACAAAAAGTAGGGAAAGAACAGAAGCAAGAGGAAAAGTCATGAATAGAAATCACCAAATAAGACGGCAGAAACAAGTCTGAATGTATCAACAATCACAATGAATATAAATGAATTGAACTCATCCGTCAGATGATACATCATTCAGTTGGAAGGATCAACAAGAAGATCAAGATACACATTTCTATGTAGCTTACATGAAACACACTAAAAACAAATAAACAAACAAGAATCTAAAAATAATACAACGTTAAAAAATATACCAGGTAAATACATACTAAAAGATTAGTGAAGAAATATTTGTACTGGTATTAGACAAATAGAATTAAGATGAGAAACTTTAAGAGAGATAAAGAGACATAACAAAATGAGAAAAGAAACAATTCTCCAAGAAGAACCGATAATCACGAGCCTGAATGCACCTAAAAACAGTCTCAAAGTATATGGAAAAAAATGTGTATTTTTCCTTTTTTAACTTTTCAAAGAATCATAAAGATCTTGGTGACTTTTTAAATTCCTGTGGCTATAAACTGCAGATGCTGCAAGATTTCTGGTAGGGTTAGGTCAGAGTAATTTTGTCCTACGTATCAGGATATTTTTTTGCTGTAAACACACATGACAGCAACAAAACAAAATAACTGAATAAAGTTACTTACAGAAGGGTTTTTTTTTTTTTTTTGAGTAAGATTAGCCCTGAGCAAACATCTCCTGCCAATCCTCCTCTTTTTGCTAAGGAAGACTGGCCCTGAGCTAACATCCGTGCCCATCTTCCTCTATTTTTTATATGTAGGATGCCTGCCACAAGCATGGCTTGATAAGCAGTGCATAGGTCCACACCCAGGATCCAAACCAGCGAACCCCAGGCCACCAGAGTGGAACATGCAAACTTAACCACTGCACCACTGGGCCAGCCCCCAGAAGGTTATTTTTAACTCACCTAATGAGAAATCTGGAGAGAAAAATTTCCAGAATTGGTGAATCCAGCAGCTCAATAAAGTCAGGGATCTGGTCAGCTTCACTGTGACTGTCCTGGCTTTCTCCTCATGGTCATAAGATATACCAGTGAAGCATCCAGCATTATTTCCCTCTCACAGATGGCCAAAAGCACGAAGGGCCATGTCTCAGAAGTCTATTTAGTAGACTTCCCAGTATATGACTGGCCAGCTATGAGTCCCATGGCTACTCTTAAACCCATCTACTGGCAAAGGGCAACGGGGTACCACAATTACCAGCTATATTACAAACCCTGGGGCAGGGGAGGGGCCCACTTCTCTGAGATTCTCACACCTGATACTGCAACAAACTCAGTTCTTTTGGTAAGGAAGACAGCATAGTGACCGTTGGGAGAGCATCCGAAAGCGTCTGCTGGCCTCTGAGAAAGGACCGTTATTGAACCCTTGTCCTTTGCTTCTTTCTTCTTGTCTTAAGGCAGCAGGTGGTGCATCTCACAGCATCCTATTAATTTCCCTGTTCTTCTTAACATTCTAAATCTTCTAGGCATAAAGATAAATAAATGTGGATTATATAGCATGAATAACTTAAAAGTCATGTCAGGAATGATTCTTCAGAACTCTTAGAGAATGGATTAAGGAAGCAAATGGTATTTGGGATGATAAGCAGGGACTACTGCCCATGTGTGAGTCTGTCTAATTAATAAAAATGATACATTGGCATTATTTGTAAATAGTGCCATAAAGTAACTCTTAAACCCTCAGAATCCTTGAGAGATTCTGCCTCAGAAATTATGTAACTCATTCAATGACTAGTTAGGAAACAAAGATTATACCTCAAAATGCTGGTATCAACCCAGAATACAACTCACTTTTCAATTTACTCAAATCTCTATCTTCAAAGGATCCTTGGTCAAATTCTTTCCCAGCTCGTCATCATTTCAAACACACAGTTCAAATCTCTCAGCAAGGAACATATGCCTGGGCACCGTCTTGTCCTCTAGTCTGTGGCTTGCTGACCAGTAACACCTAACATTGTTACCAATTTGACCTCACTCTGGTGGAACTCCAACCCACACTCGGAGAGCTCCAATGGGGGCCCAAGGGTGGGCCTCATACCCACAATCCGGCCCTTCCTTGGAGGGTTCTTTCCTGTTCTGTGTCTTGGATTTGAAATGAAACTGAAGCTGAGCGTTGAACAGCACAAGCTTTATTCAATGGCCAGAAAATGGAGAAGTAGGAACTTAAGTTCACAAATCAACTTCTCAGCTCCTGGGGTGATTAAACAGCTGTTATAAGGGGTCTAGGTAATGAAGAGGAGGAATACTCATAGTTATTTGGGGAAATGTGCAGGCTTTTCTGGGAAGCCAGGGTGCCACCTCTTTTTTTCCTTATTTGGCTATGTCCTGCCATTGCCGTTGTCAACTGTCATGGCGCCAGTGGGTGTGTTCTATAATATGATAATATATTTCAATGAGCATGTTATGAGCTGCAGGGTCTGTCAGGTCAAGTCAGACTGCCATGTTGCCTTCAACTGGTTTTAACTGGATTTATCCTATGTCTCGGCCATCTTCTCCTTCCTCTCTTTGTGGTTTCCTGTAAGCTAAAGATAACATGTTAGTCTTGTTCTCAGAAGGGTTGTAGCTAATGTCTTATAGGGTTGGTGAGCCAGGTAACAATTGACTATATGAAATACATAGTGTTGTTACTGCCCAAGGGGAAGTCGTCTGCTCACCGCAAGACATGCCAATAGTCAAGAGGCAAGGTAGTAGGAGAGAAAGGACTTTATTACAGCTTACTAGCAAGAGGGAAGATGGCCGACTCATGTCTGAAAGAACCATCTCCCAGAACAAAGACTACGGGCCAGTTACAGAGGGGGCTATTCTCCAGGTGAGGGAGGCAGCCGGTCTCTGGGTGGGACAGACATCTGGTCCCAGTTGCTGATAGTCCTTTGCTTTACTGGATCTGCATCAGAGAATGGAGCAACGCCCCATACCCTGATCTTTCAGTTGTCATTGATTATGACTATCAGCATAGGCGCTCTGCCCCGAGGTCATCACATTCCTAAGGCACTCAAAAGAACAAAGTTACCAGCGTAAAGCAGCTGGGAGGGGCCATAAAATCTACAGAGCATGTCTGGGCTAGTTACTCGGAGGTCATTTCAAGTTACAATATGGTTTCCTTTCCACAATATGGCTTCTCTTATGTCAAACTTGTGTTGAGCCCGTATCAGTGTGGCTTATTAAATATTTACTTCTTATTTCTTGTCCCAGTCCCCCCCGACACACACTAAGCTTTATGAGATTGGGACTTTGTTTTGTTACACCTGAATCTCCAGTGCCTAAAATACTGCCTGGTATGTGGAGAGCACTCAATCAACAATCGAGAATGGATGAATGGAGAATATGCTGCTGCCATTTTGGATCCCTTGTAGTTGCCTTGTAGACCAGACTGAATACGGTAAATAGCAATACCAACCACCCAGTTTCTCAAGACAAAAAGCTAGGATTCATCCTTTATTCCACTCTTTCTCTCTCTGCCTAGACCCTTTCTATTGGTAAGTACTCTTGTCTCTACCTGCAAAATGGATCCTCAATCTATTTCATTGTCTCCATTTTCCCTTCCATCTCACCCTGGTGCAAGCCATCATCATGGTTCATGGAGACACCTTTTTGTTCTTCCTGCCCTCATCCCCTGTCCCCTGACCCCCATTCTACACATGGTAGTTAAACTTTTAAAAATGTAAATCAGACAGACATTACCTGTTTTTTTATTAAAGGAAATGGACATTCTCACCACTTTGCTCATAAAACCCTAAACACCAGAGATAACTATTTAGCATATGTTCTTCCTAACTTGTCCTATTTCAACATATGTCCACACTTGTATACACACCAATGCACATATATTTTTAAAAAGATATGATACCCTCATACATATTATGGACATCTTTCCAAGTGAGTATAACAGTTGTTCAGTGTTTGACAGTTGAATGAGTAAAATAATGAATGGTTTCATACATTACTTTTGTTTAAATAAAGTACAATATGCATAAGGAGCATAGGAATTTCAGCAGAAATGTGAACGTTTGTGAAAATACAACTTGATTCTGCAAATGGGATTATTTGCAGAAAACATCAAATGTTAGGCTGGTGTTCACTGTGTATGTTACTCCTCACACTGTAGA
This sequence comes from Equus przewalskii, assembly GCF_037783145.1. Lineage (NCBI taxonomy): Eukaryota > Metazoa > Chordata > Mammalia > Perissodactyla > Equidae > Equus > Equus przewalskii. The sequence goes on along the minus strand of NC_091834.1, from coordinate 13,325,618 downwards.
AATTCTCATATTGTCTAGAAATTCTTTAGCCCATATGATTATTACAAAATCGAGTTCTATTTCCTTACTCCTTTTTTTTTTTTAAGATTGGTACCTGAGCTAACAACTGTGACCAATCTTTTTTTTCTTTTTTTCCCTGCTTTATCTCCCCAAATCCCCCCTGGTACATAGTGGTATATCTTAGTTGCAGGTCCTTCTAGTTGTGGAATATGGGATGCCACCTCAATGTGGCCTGACGAGCGGTGCCATGTCCGCACCCAGGATCTGAACCCTGGGCTGCCGCAGCAGAGCACACGAACTTAACCACTCGGCCATGGAGCCGGCCCTGTTTCCTTACTCCTATGCCAGTGTCTACAATGATCTTCCTGATAACCATTCTTGTTTAGAGGATTCAGGCATTTTGTGCAGCATTTTGTCATGATAAATTTCCTGGTTATTTTGTATACATACGGAGCCAAACCACAGTCCTGAAAAGCTGCAATGGGACAGGCATACAATGCTGTACATACAAAGTCGCTTTGCCTGAATATGGAACCAAGTGGTGAGTAAAAGATACAGAGCTACAAATTATTTTACAAAAATTAAATTCTTTTTTTGTGTGAGGAAGACTGGCCCTGAGCTGACATCCATTACCAATCCTCCTCTTTTTGCTTGAGGAAGATTGTCACTGAGCTAACACCTATGCCAATCTTCCTCTATTTTGTATATGGGACACCGCTACAGCATGCCTTGGTGAGCAATGTGTATGTTCCCACCCAGGATCTGAACCTGCAAACCCCAGGCCACTGAAACAGAACATGCAAAGTTAACCACTACACCACCGGGGGGCCCCAAAAATTAATTTCTTGTTAGTTGAATCCAAGCTATATTGAGTCAAAAGCCAGGGGAAAAGCACCATATATGTTATTGATTTAGATTCTAAATGCTTTCCTTTGTCAGAGATTCTGGACTAGAAGAAAAGGCAGGGTCATCTAAGTTTTCTCACAAAGCCCTCAGCTCAACCCTTTACCACTTGCATGAGGGGCCACAAATAGTTTTCTATGTTACAGAAATCCCTACAAATGCAGACAGCATGTTTATACTGTATTGAAGAACAACAATAATAATAATAAATAACAAAAACATTATATTATGAGCTAACTATATGTCAGGCACTGTGCTGGTGCTTTATATAAGTTAAATCATTGGATCTCAACAACAACCCAAGAATAAATTACAGTTGTTATCATCTTTGTCTTATAGATTAGAAAACTGAGGCTTAGAACACAAATCTAACCAGGGCTAGCCACATTCTTAACCACTTCTCTATTAAAAACCTCTAAACACACAAAGGTATGCTTCTAAGCCCCAAAGATAGGGCTACCATTTATTTACGAAGGAAGGTACCCTATTAGGCGTTTATATTTGTTGAATGTCAGAGTGTGGCAGACTGGCCCCTGAATTGCCTTCTTTATTCTCCTCCACAGACACAAAAATAGTAGCATTTATTTGTAAGAATAACGTCACAATGGGCAAAGCTTAGATTGAGTTGAAAACTTGAGAACATGCTAAAGACAACAAAAAGGTTCTTTTAGCTAAGCTTGGAACAAGATGGTGGACAAGTTGAGGCTAATCTGACTGCCTGGAGGAGCTGAAATATTAACAGATGATGAACATAGTAGAGGTCTCCCCATGGGCCCAGCTCTGCAGCCCAGAGATGAAGTGAATGAAGGAGTAAACGACCAACTGGTTTAGACAGGCTTAGCTGCATTCTGAGCAATGAAAGAGACCCACACGGCAAGCACAACATCTGTGCACCAATCGGGAAGGAGAGTCACAGTGACTTCGTGATCATAGGAAGGAAAACAGGGGCTGGCCCAGTGGCCAAGTGGTTAAGTTTGCGTGCTCCACTGCAGGCGGCCCAGTGTTTCGTTGGTTCGAATCCTGGGTGCAGACATGGCACTGCTCATCAAACCACGCTGAGGCAGCATCCCACATACCACAACTAGAAGGACCCACAATGAAGAATAGACAACTATGTACCGGGGGGCTTTGGGGACAAAAAGGAAAAGAAATAAAATCTTAAAAAAAAAAAAAAGGAAAACAAAGAAGCCATTCTAATAAAATAACTCAAAAAAGGTAACAGATTCTGGATTCAAAATCGCCTTCAGAGTATGAAAAAAAAGATCAATACTAAGAGGATTAGACACATGTAAATATACACTCCTTCATTAACATATTATCAACAAATAAAAAATTCAAAATTGAACCTGACCACTGTATACTGACTAGAGCAAAATACAAACAAAGGGTGCTATAAACGCCAAAGTCGTGCAGGTGGCAATATGTATACTATATTCAAATCAAGATATAAAATAGAGGCACCCTGGACTTCATATCTGTTTATATTCGCTCAACAATTGACTTGAACATGTATCATACACAAAAGTACACAAGATAGACACAGTTTCTGAACTTACGGAGCTTGCAGTCCAGGTGGAGAGACATATATTCATCAAATAATGATTAGTTTAGTTATATTTGTAATCAAGGGTGCAGAGAAAAATTACAGAGCAACGAAGACAAGGACATCACAAGAAAAGAAAACTACAGGTCAATATTCCTCATGGACATAGACACAAAACCAAATCCAACAACATATTGCCGACGAAAATAACCAATCTATAAATGAAAATTTGGGTGAGTTTATTCTGAGCTGAAATTTGAGGACCATGGCCCAGGAGAGTCTTTCCACAAAGGAACAGAGCCCTCCGAAGAAGTGGGGGTACACAGGGTGGTTATATACCCCCAAACAGGATGTATACATATGATTGAAATGTCCCTCCCACCATAGTCACAAGATTGCCCTGTCCGCACAGTGCTCGATGGACACAGCAGGTAGTGGGTCTGCTATCTCGGAGGCGTAGCAGGAGGCAAGTCTATTGTGTCGAGCTGGGTGGTCACAGGCAGGCGCAGCAAGCAATCAGTTCCTAGCCTAAGGAAAGATGCTTAATCCTTAAAGAAATGCCAATGTTGTGGCGGGGTGGGGGGGGGGGGTTGGGGGTTGGGGGGGGAGGGTTGGGGGTTGGGGGGGGAGAAATTGCACCTTTATCTCAAGGGCCTTTGTTCTTGCCATAGGGAATATCTAAAGCAGATATACAATGCATGCTCAACGGCCTTGGTCAGGCCCTTTTGGAAGGACAAGGTCAGGCAGAATTAGGTTTACACAAAATGGCTTCCTCATATACTCCAATATATCCTATTACTTGCCATTTTTATTTGTCAATATAAAAAGAATTATACAGCATGACCAAGTGGGTTTTGTCTCAGTAATATAAGGTTGGCTTAATGTCCTAAAAGCGATGGATATAATATATGTAATACACCATAATAATAGAATCAATGACAAAAACAACATAATCCTCTCAACAGATGTAGATAAAGCATTTGACAAATCCAACATCCATTCACAATTAAAAAAAAACACTCAACAAACCAAGAAGAGAAGGAAACTTCCTTAATTTGATAAAGAGAATCTCTGAAACACCCATATCTAACACCATTCTTAACGGTAACAGATTGAGTGCCCTGCTTCTGATATCAGGGGCCTGCTTTTGCCACTTTTGTTCAATATTGCATTAAAGATTCCAGTCAGTGCACTAAGGGAAGGGGAAAAAAGAAAGAAAGAAAAGTTAAAGGTATCTCAATTGGAGAGGAGATAATACCGCCTTTATTCACAGATGACATAACCTTGTCTGTAGAAAATCTGAAAACCACTAAAAGTAATAAACTACTTTAGCAAGATTGTAAGCTACAAGGTCAATTGATAAAAATCAATTGAAATAGATTATATAGAAATATTATTTCTATAAAGGTAATCATAAATATAGAGAAATAGTATTTCTATTTACTTGAAAAGAAGAATCTGAAAATGAAATAGAGAAAATTCAATTCACAATAGCATCAAAAAGAATACAATATTTAGCAATAGATCTAACGAATAATATGCAAGACATTTACCCTGAAACCTACAAAAGACTGCAGAGAAAAATTAAAAGAGATCCAAATAAATAGACACACCTTTCATGTTCATGGACCAAAAGACTCAATATTAAAAAGATAGCAGTTTTTGAATTATTGATCTTTAAATTGAAATCAATCCTTAACAAAATCCCCAGAGGCGTTTTTGTAGAAATTGATAAGCTCATTCTAAAACTTATAGGAAAAACAAAAGACCTAGAATAGCCAAAACAATGTTGAAAAAAGAAAGAAGAAATTTGGAAGCCTTATTCTACCAAATTTCAAAACTTACTGTAAAGCCCCAGTAATCAAGACAGTCTTGATGGAAAGATGGGCATATAGATCAATAGAATAGACTTGAGAGTCCAGAAATACATCCTTATATTTATGGTCACGATGTGCTCAACAAAGGTGCCGAGACAATTCCAAAGGGAAAAGGTAGTCTTGCCAATAATCAGTGCAGCAGTAATGGGATATCCACATACACGATGGACTTGGACCCTCACCTCGCATTATACACAAAAATTAACCCAAAATTGATTATAAACCTAAATATAAGAGCTAAAATTTTAGAACTTCTAGGAGAAATCATAGGAGAAAATGTTCAAGATCTTGCCACAGACAAAGCATTCTGGATCTTTTATGATCCATAAATGAAAAAACTAATAAATTGGATTTCATCAAAACTAAAAACTTTCCTGCGCCAACAGATAGAAAAGACAAGGCAAGCCACAGTCTGGGAGAAAATATTTGTAAATCATATATCTCATAAATGGCTTGTATCCAGAATATATAAAGAACTCATAACTCATTAAGAAGACAAACAGTTCAATAAAAAAATAGGCAAGAGATTTTAATAGACATTTCACTGAAGAAGATTTGCAAGTGGCTGATAAGCACCTGTGTGAAAACATGCTCACAGTCATGGGACATCAGGGAAATGCAAATTAAAACCACAATGGGATACCACTACACACTCACTATTCTAAAAAAAAAAAAAGATAATATCCAGTGTTGATAAAGATATAGAGAAACTGGAATCCTCATACATTGCTGGTTATAATGTAAAATGATATGACCACTTTGAGAAAGAGTTCATCAGTTTCTTGAAAAGTAAAATGTAACTTATCATACAACACTAAAATTTCTCTTCTAGAAATATACCCAAAAGAAATGATAACATGTATCCACGTGAAGACATGTATGTGAACTTTCATAGCAGTGTCATTCATCTTGGCCCAAAATTGGAAACAAGCCAAATGCCCATCAACTGATGAATGGATAAACAAAATATGAGACATCCATACAATGGAATACTATTCAGCAATGAAAAAGAATGCACATGCTACAACATGGATAAGCCTCCAAAACATTATTTTCAGTAAATGAATCCAGATATAAAAAGAGTACATATTATATGATTCCATTTATATGAAATGTCCCCAAAAGGAAAATTTAGGCAGAAAGCAGATTAGTGACGCCTAAAGCTGGAGGTAGGAGCAGGGACTGACTGCAAATAGGCATGAGGATTTTTTTCTGAGTTGATGGACGTGTTCTAAAAGGGGATTGTAGTGATGGCTGCACAACCAGAAATTTGCTAAAAATTATCAAATTTTGTACCTACAATGGGTAAATTTTATGATAAGCAAATTATACCTCAATAAAGCTGTTTAAAAAATAAAAAGGCTGAGGGGCTGGCCCCATGGCCAAGTGGTTAAGTTCGCGCGCTCCGCTGCAGGCAGCCCAGTGTTTCGTTGGTTCGAGTCCTGGGCGTGGACATGGCACTGCTCATCAGACCACGCTGAGGCAGCGTCCCACATGCCACAACTAGAAGAACCCACAACGAAGAATACACAACTATGTACTGGGGGGCTTTGGGGAGAAAAAGGAAAAAATAAAAAAATCTTTAAAAAAAAAAAAAAAGGCTGAGAGTGCAATGCGAGACTGTAACAGGGTGACCAAATTAGACTAAGAGGGTCAGGAAAAGAGTTTTTAAGGACATGAGGTTTAATTTTTGATCTGAACGAAGACTAGGGTTTTGCTGTTGTAGGGTAGAAAGACACTTCCCTCTACCTTCTCTGGGTTCGTCTGGCTGGAGAATGAATTAAATTCACATGAGACAGAATAGCAGGAGAAAATTAAACAAAGCTTTACGAGGACCATGGCCCAGGGCCTTTATTCCTGAAGGAAGAAAGGGCACCGAAGAAGTGGGGTGCACAGAGTGGTTATGTACCCCCAAACAGGATGTTTCACATATGATTGAAATGTCCCTCCCATCATAGTCACAAGATTGCCCTGTCGGCACAGTGCTTGATGGACACAGCAGGTAGTGAGTCTGCTATCTCAGAGGGCGTAGCAGGAGGCAAGTCTATTGTCTTGAGCTGGGTGGTCACAGGTGAGCGCAGCAATCAGTTTCTAGCCTAAGGAAAGATGCTTAATCCTTAAAGAAATGCCAACGTTGGGAGGGGGAGGGAAGTTGCTTACAGGAGGTTACCAGACAAGCACAATAAACAAACGCAGATTTAAGTCCTTGCCTTTCCCACTGATTAAGAGTTTCTAGAGAGAAGGTCATCCCCTTTCTTCTTCCTGGTACAGAGAGGGAGGCACCTTTACAGATAGAGATTTCCCTTACAAGTGTAAATGTCTCCTAACAAAGGGCAAGCAAGTTCCACCCCTCAGAGCCTCCTTCCCTGTCCCAGTTTATCAAAAGCAATCAGCCTCAAATAATCCTCATGCCAAAGAGACATATCTTGGGGTGGCCAACACCAGTCCCCCACACTGTGTAACGTGACTGTGGGACGAAGGGAGAAGAGAAAGCAGGGAAGAGCGTGAATGACATTCCAGCCAGAAAGAACCACAGGTACAAAGATGCCGGGTGCTAGGAGACTGGCAGGCCGTGAGAAACACAGAGGACAAAAGCGCTGAGTGCAGAGAGTAAGGGAGCAGGCAGCGTGAGACAAGTATGGAGTTACGATTTAGGCTCCATACTTTACTGGATACAGTAAATTTTTTGGATTTTATTTTAAGAGCAATGAGAAAACACGGAAAGATTTTAAATAAAACAGTCAGGTGATCATATCTGGATTTTAAGAAAAACACTCTTGTTAGTATAGATCAAGGGTCAGGCAACTTTTGCTAGAAAAAGCCAGATAATAAATATTTTAGGCTTTGTGGGCCACCCCATCTTTGTCAAACTCCTCAGTGCTGTCTTCGTGGCTCAAAAGCCGCCACAGACAAAACTTAAACAAATGAGATTGGCTATGTTCTGATAAACTTTATTTACAAAAACAAGCAAGGGGCAGGATTTGGCCCTCAGGCTATAATTTGGTGACCCCTTGCTATCCGCGGAGAAAGGGTTAGAGACAAGGGCAACTCCGGAGTCAAAGAAACCAGGTGAGAAGGCGAGTGAAAAATATGGGTGAGATCACGGCAATATTTGCCTTTCTGACTTATTTCACTTAGCATCATGCCCTCCACTTTCATCCACGTTGCTGAAATGACAGGATTTCATTGTTTTTAAGGCTGAAAAGTATCCCATTGTATATTCATAGTAACAGAGATTAGAATAGGCAAGTGAAAAATGATGCGTCTTACATTAGGATTGGCAGCAGAATCCTAGAGAGTTGACTCCAGGCAGCAATTGTCCTGCATCTAAGGAAGCGAGGAAGATGAACGGGTCAAGAAAAGCTGCCCGGTGTCTGGCAGGAGTAACCGGGAAGATGGCTGTCATCTCTGTATTTTGGTGGAGAAGTGGATCTGGGGCTGGGATGTGGAAGCACGATATTTGAAGGAAATGAGACAAGACTCATGGAATCTAAGGCTTAGTACTGATATTTAGGTCAAATAGTCCACATTAAGTGGTCATTTGCACAAGAGCTTCAAAGCATCCCGTGGGAGAATCACCCCAAAAGACCAATAGAATGAGTGAAGGAATGTTCGTGTTGTCCTCAGGGCCTGAGGCTCCCTCCACTCTCTTTGAGCCCTTGATGTTCTAATAAATTCGCACAGGCAGGTAGGCCCAGATTATGGGGTTTAGGCCTTATTCCACTGGCAGTGGGAAGCTGTCAGAAGGCTTTCCATCAAGGGGAGCAGCAGGGGACCAGCCCAGTGGCATAGTGGTTAAGTTCGCGCACTCTGCTTCAGCATCCTGGAGTTCACCGGTTTGGATCCTGAGCTCAGACCTACACACCGCTCATCAGGCCATGCTGTGGTGGCGTCCCACATAGAAGAACTAGAAGGACTTACAGCTAGGATATACAGCTATGCACTGGGGCTTTGGGGAGAAAAAAAGGGGGGTTGTAGCAATGGTTGAGACATAAAATTATGAGGTAGTAGAACTAGGTAGACTGTCAGTCCATCAGTGGGTCAACACTGGGTGTTTATTCTAGACTAGGTACCGTGGCAAGTAATGGAGTGCTAAAGGAGAAGAAAAGATGGACCTAAGAGGTATTTTGAAGGAAAAATTGCAGCAACTTGCTGACTGCTTAGATAAGGGGAATTATACAAGAGGGGAATAATTTTAAATTAAATTAAAGTTGTGAATTTGAGTGACCAGGAGAATTAATACCCACGAGGGAAACAGGAAAATTTCGAAAATTGGCGACTGTAAAGCCCGCATTACGTTCTAATGTAATGCCGAGGGAGCTGATGAATTTTTAAAGGGAGTATAAAGAGAGAAAAGAAAGGACCAAAATGGGATTTCTCTCTGTAACTAACTTGTCTTGCCATGAACCAGAGAGCAAGAGAAAGAAGAATGTGAAGCTCAAGAAGGAGCTGAGCGAAGCCCTTTACCAGGTAAAGCAGGATCATGTAGCCAGAGGAAAACCATCCAGAGTTTTCATATATGAAACTTGTTTCTCCTTCAAATGTGTTCTCTTCTTTTCCACTGTGTCCCTTAGTTCCGGCCATCATCCTCTCCCACCTGGATTACTACAGCATCCTTTTAAGGCACCTACATACTTCTGGCCCACCCAGAAGTCTTCCTTCCTCCCTGGCTTCCCTTCACGCATTTGCACAGAAACTCCTTAGCACAGAAAGGCACTTCATGAGCGAATTCTCTGTCTACACCTCCTGCATTAACTTTCCCCGCCATCTCTTCCCTACGTGCAATACTCGACTATCCGAACCCGCATCTGAGACTCTCAACTCTACCCATCTTAACTCTACCCATCTTCTTTCATCAGGTTTGTGGTGTACCACGAGGAATTTGTTACTAATAATAAAGTTCTGAAGTTTGTGAGTATTTGCCTTTTTAATTAATGAGAAGACGTTCAAAATTATCCTTATAAATGGCACTCTCCCTGGTTTTTATTCCAATATGCTATGCTTTCTTGAATAAAAGGAAAAGGGCTGGAATAAGTTCATGAAACTTGCCATACGTGTGAAAGTTATCTGCCATGGGATGAAGATAGGAAAAAGAACGACTGTTCTAAATTATATAATGAAATACTCATCACAACTGTCAAACTTCATTATAATTATTTACCTATTGCTCCCACTGCAAGCTCCTTAGGAGTATACACTTATAACTTTTACCTCTGCACCTGGTACCCGAAAATGCCTCATAAAAACAGAAGAAATTTGGTTTTTTCCTAGTGTCAAATGAAGTCAGAGATCACGAAAGTTGCCAGTGACGCCTTCTGGAAGTGAGAAACATAGTTCATGGTCTTCGGCTGGGGATGGAAGAGAGGACGGGTGGTTAGGAAATGGAGACAACAGATGTAGGCTGTCATTTCAATAATTTTGGCAGTAACAGAACAGCGAAATATAAGGCAGGGCATAGGAAAAAAATGGGTTCAAATGAACACTTTTTGGCTTCCGCACTTGCCATTCTGTCCAGTCTGGCTCTTGTCTCACCATGTCACAGAAACCGTTCTGGCTGAAGTTACTAATAACTTCTATTGCCAAATCCATGGCACATTTAAATGCTTATCTTCCTTGATCGCTCAGCAGCATTCAACTCAGTAGGCCAGTCCCTCTTTTTGAAATACTCTCTTTTCCTTACTCCTTGATCATCATGTTGACCTACCTATAAAACAGGATTTCTTCTATCTTTTTGGCCCCTCCTTTGCCGTTGGCCCCTTCACCTGCATTCACTCTACAAGTCGGAGTTCAGGGCTTCAAACTGGGCCGTCTTGTCTCAGACTACATTCTTGTCCTGGCAACCTCATCCATCCCAATGACTTTGAATACCAACTATACGTCAATGACTCCTTTCTCTTTAAAAAGTTTTTCGTCTTCTATTTGAGAGATAGAGCAAACTGCATATCTATATATCTTCACGTAACTATCTCACAAATACCTCAAGGCACGGTCAAAATTAAATTCGTTATCTTTCTTCTCAAATCCCAGTAAAAATGTCTACCTACTTGCTCAAGACAGACAGCTGAGAATCATCATTCTCTCCTCCTCTCCTTCACCTTACCTTCATATCCAGTTTTTAACCAGGTCCCGTCAATACTACTTAGAAAATATATCATCATTCACCTACTTCTCTCCACCTCCACTGCCATCACCTGGTGTAAGCCACTATCATCCCTCGCCTGGGGTTACCGCAAATAGCGCCTAATGGGCTCTCGGCCTCCATTGCCTTCCAACCCATCTACACACACCACAGTCTGGATCGTGTTTATACTCGTTCAAAACTTTAGGTTAAAAATGAAATTCCCTGAGATGACCCAGAAGGGCCTCGCAAGATCTGACCTCTGCTAATTTCTCCAGCCCTCTTCCAGGCCACTCCTGTCCCCACCAGCACACACTGCCCTCCCGAAGGCCTGTGGATGGGATTTCCCTAGCCTAGAATTCAGTGCCTGTCCCAGCCCGTGTTTTTGCCAACTTCGACTCAATATGCCTGCCTCAGCTTCAATGTGCCTTGCTCCCTACCACTTTTCAAACACAATTAAGTAATTTAATGCCCCCTGTTAAACTCTCTTTGGGTGTCCTGTATTTTCCGTCCTGGCACTTATCACAGTGAAGTCTCTGTGTGTATGTTGATTTGTTCGGCATCATTCTTCCCTATTAGACTATAAACTCCATGAACGCAGGAACCGTATTTCATTTCCAATCACTCGCACTTAGCCCAGGCCTGGCATAGAACAGGTGCCATAATAAATGCTTGTTAAACGAATGGATAAATAAAGGAATATTAACCGATTATTTGAGAAGAAAAGAGAAAAAGCCTTACAGCTTAAAGACTTCAACAATTAAGCCAATATCTAAATTCAGCCACGAAGCAAGTGATGCTGAACTCAAGGTTTGGGGAGTAGTAACCATGGCTCCCGCTTGTTGAGCTCTTCCTATCTGTTGACAAGACGTTTAAAGCGCTTCATGTGGCAAGTTGCTTAACTTACATAAAGCCCGTGGGCTTACAAATGAGAAAGCTGGGAAAAGAAATTTTCCTTAACTTACCCCAAAGACACAGAGCTGGGAAGAGGAGAAAGTGGGATTCAATTCGAGGCAGTCTGGCTCCAGAGCCGTCATGCTCAAACACTGTTTAATTCAGAACTTCCCAGCTGGTGAGCCACCAGTGACTTACAGACGTGCCACCACAAATCGATTTGTTCGGCCCCGGGGCAGCCAGGCTGGTGGCCTTGGGCTGGGAGCAGCCTCGTCCAGGGCTCCTCAGAGAATGACAGAGGAGGTCTGACCGCTACCCCGGTCCCACACCAGGAGTGGGAAGCCCTGCCTGGTGCCACCCGAGTGCTAACACCCTAACCTTGGGTGTCTATCTTGGAAGCAGCTGCAGAGGGCGCCACTGTGCATTGTGGACAAGGTGCTCCGGGAGCTGCCAGGTGCACCAGGGGCGGGACGAGCATCCCGAGATGCGGATGAGGAGCAGGGCTGCAGAGGAGGTCGGGCAGGAAGTTCTGTCTTCAATGATTGAACACATCTGTCCAGTGGTAGTTGACACGACCATCCTTTTAGTCGGCTCAGCTGGCTGCAAGGTGGCCGCCCTGACACCATGCCTGCCTTCTGCTAACACGAGCTTCAGCAATATCTTGGATCGCTTTATTTATAACATTTCACTGCTTTGGCCATCCATTCTTATTTTCACCTTCGTCAATGAAAGGAAAAGAGAGTTTTTAGCTATTTGAATGTCATTTCAACTTTTGTACAGTTTCGAATGGTTGTAAAATAAAACGTGTTAAATGTTTTATTACCTGTTTATGTGGACAAAGTTTCTTGTTGATGGTGACTATCAAGACATGGAAGAGATGGACATCAAAACCTCTTGAGGGGCCAGCCCGTTAAGTTAAGTTCACATTTCGATTCGGCAGCCCGGGGTTTGCCAGTTCGGATCCCAGGTGCAGACGTGGCACCGCTTGTCAAGCCATGCTGTGGCAGGCGTCCCACATATAAAGCAGAGGAAGATGGGCACGGATGTGAGCTCAGGGCCAGTCTTCCTCAGCAAAAAAAAAAAAAGAGGAAGATTGGCAGCAGATGTTAGCTCAGGACTAATCTTCCTCAAAAAAAATAAATAAATACTCTCTTGAGTGAAGTTCCTTATAGACACTGGAGGCATCAAACCTGTAGTAAAAAAATTATGTTGGTGGAAGCAAGCTTAAGTTTTTCACTAAAAATACTGAAAAGATATTACTTAGAACTTTTATAAAAATTTTATATTAATATTTTAATACTTTTAAATTTTTCTTGTCACAATTACATAATATAAAGAAAATGTAACTAATTTTTTTATCAAACATCACATAGATCCCCCAAATTCTATCCAGGTAATCCAATGGTCACTGTCTGTATGCACTAGAATGAGAACAAGCATGAGACCGCCTCTCTGCCTTTGCACTATGCAAACAGTGTGCTTTTTTTTTTTTTTAAAGATTAGCACCTGAGCTAACAACTGGTGCCCATCTTTTTTTTTTTTTCTCCTTTATCTCCCCAAACCGCCCGTACATGGTTGTATATCTTAGTTGTAGGTCCTTCTGGTTGTGGGATGTGGGATGCTGCCTCAACATGGCCTGACAAGCGGTGCCATGTCCGCGCCCAGGATCTGAACCCTGGGCCGCCGCAGCGGAGCGCGCGAACTTAACCACTCGGCCACAGAGCCAGCCCCTGAATTTTTTAATGCATTTGTTTTATAGGTGTGGCCCCCTTCAACCGTACTAGATAACTTGCAGTTATTTCTGAATGCCCCCATACTCTCTCTTGCTGTTTTCTCTCTGTAGTGGTTAAGAGTAGAGACTCTAGAACCAGAATGCCAGGTTTGAATCCCAGCTTTGCCACTTATTACCTGTGTGACACTGAACCAGTAACCTAATCTCTCTGTTTTATCATATAAAAAGGGCATCATAATAGTAAACACCTCATATTTGAGGTAATAAACATGAACACCTCAGAATGATACCTGGCATATGGTAAGCACCCAAAAAAGTCAGCCGTTGTTGTTTCTCTCTCCCTCTCTCCTCTCTCTGCCCCTCCTTATCCTTCCTTTGCCTAGCAGAGTTGTACACAACCTCATGACCTCAGCTTTACATGTCATTTCCTCTGACTCACCTTCCCTGTCCACCATAGACTAGGAGGGCAGACTCTTAGATGCTCATGGAGCCCAGAGTGTCACCCCGTCACAGCACTGATCACAGGGCATGGTCATTTTCATTTTGTCATCCATTGCCCACCCTCCCTCATTAGAGCAAGGTCCTTCAGAGCAGGAACAGTTGCATTAGCTCATGAATTCCCAGCGCCTGCCATAGTACTCAATAACCAGTCAGTGGATGAGTGGCTGGAGGGAAGGACCCCATTCTGTGCCCTGTTTCCATATCGATGACTCAGGGAGACAGGAAGAAGGTAGGCAACTTTTCTCACAGGTGTTCAGAAGTCTGGTTACAGAGGTAATTATCCACAATGTCTACCTGCTCTCTCTCCCCTGTCCCAATTCCCCATTGGCCTTTGTGTCGAGAAAAATGGCGTCCCCCTTTTCCGGTACAAATCCATCCAGCTGCCTTGTGTGACTCTGTGTCCCCTTCTGAGTGGTCCGTGGGTCAGGGGAAGGCTTGGGGCACTCTGGTGTTAGCCATGCTCTAGGCTGCACATGGATGCAAGTTTCTCGAACCTCGGACCACATGTGGACATCTGTCCTGAGGGGGATGGCAGTAGATGCTTGGAGGTCAGCTAGGTTGGGCCCTGAGCCAAGGCCTGAGAAAGGGCAGCAAGGGCTGGCCCACACCTCCCAGCACAGTGATGACTCCGGGTGACAGCTGCAGAAGGTTCTGGGCTCTGATTTGGTCAGTAAATTGAAATCCATCTACCACAGAGCAATGCGAATTTGTCAAAGCTTTCCCATTCTTGCCTTAACAAACTACCCAAGTCCTGTATCTGTTATTTCCACATTTGGACTCCTGAAGATGTGGGGATTTTGTTTGTGGTTTGTTATTTTTTTTGTTTGTTTTTCTTTTAAGGAGTGAAAATAGCAGAGGGAAAACAGATTAGAGAGAAAACAGATTTTCATCCATCACAACCGGGTCTCGAGCGAGCTTCACATACTTCGGTGTCACGGCGTAACTTGGAAAGGGAAGAAAGAAAGAAAGAAACTAGCTCTTTAAAGTAAACAATGCATGTGTGTGTGCATGCGTGTGTACTTGTATGGGGGTTAGGAAGGAAGAGCAGACAGGGAACTAACATTTATCTAACATCTGCTCTGTGCAGGCTCCGCACCGGGCTCTCTGGGCATTAACTCACTCAGTCCTCGGAGCCATCTTGTGAAATAGAAGGTATCACCCACATTTGCAGACGGTGCAACAAAAACACAGAAAGGTTCAGTAACAACCTCAAGGCATGAACAAATTTCGAAACTAGATCTTTCCATCTTGAACCCCTCACCCTTTTTTCCCACTAAGACAGGTTAGCAAACCCACAGGCCATGTTTAGCCCTCTGCCTGTTTCTCTACGGCTGGAAGCTAAGACTGGCTTTTGTATTTTTAAACGGTTCAGGAAAAACATCAAAAGAAGAATAACATTTTGTGACACACGAAAATTATGAAAACTATATGAAATTCAAATGTCACTGTCCATAAATAGAGTCCCTGGGGCACAGCCCCGCCCATCCTTTTGCTGTTGACTCCGGCTGCTTTTGTGTTACAACTGCAGGGCTGAGGAACCGGGCGGAGAGTGTGTGGCCTGCAGTCTAAAACGTTTACTATCTGGTCTTTTACAAGAAAAGTTTGATTCTGAAACTGTACAGTTACTTAGGAAACTTCATGAAGAAGGAGAAAAAGGAATCACTTTGTCCCCTAAAATATTCTCCTAAATTCTAAGAAGGATAACAGAATTATCAAATAGATGTCAAATCAGTATCTTATAATAAAAATACAAATATTTGGTCACATTGATGATAAAGTAACTTTTCCGTCTCCTCTGTGCATATTTTTACACTTTTCTTGTCAGTATTTACATGTTTAATTTGTAGGGTATTGCCGAAGAACTTAGCGGAGGGGAAAGAGGGAAACAGTCTTGGCTTTGTTTCTAACCAAATTACCCAGATCACTTAATCATCTTTGATTTAAATTTCCTTATCTCCAAATTGTGGGCTGGACCAGATAATCCCTAAGGTCCCTTACAATAATAAAATTATAGGCCTCTGTGACTTGGAACATAATTTTAAAATGTTAAGTGATCACTGAGGTTTACAGCAGTCATGGGTCTGCATTTATGGTAGATTGGTGGCCATATTTATGATTTATTTTACTCCAAATCCTTAGTCAGTATCTCAACTCCCAATTATGGCATTGTCCCTGTAGGAAAATATGAGCAACTTTATGATGATTCGATTCTCAAGAAGATTTCCACAAATGCATTGAGGGAAAAACTCTAGAAACTTTTATAGTTCTATAGTTTAGTACCAATTTGAGATTTGAGGGTCTTTAGAAAAGGACTAAAACGTATGGTGGTATGAGTTTTTAGCGGGCACTTGTCTTTTTAGTTAAAAAATGTACTTCTAGTAACCCAAAATAAAAATATTGAGTCCCTTTTCCAGAGTGTTCCATCCATTGACATAAGGATCCAGACACTGAAACAAATTCTCATTGTGTTTCTTAATTGTACATATTTCTATGAGAACTCAGGGTCTATTCTGATTGGCAGATCAGACAGGAAGGCTCCAAACAGAATTGTAATTCTACCTAGCACAAGTTCACATTTTATTCTGTATTGCCACTGTGTCGCTCGCTTCCATCAGATGGAGTTGTCATGACTGTGGACCAGTCTGTACAGAGAAGCTCGTACAGGGAGCCTGTCCAGATCTGGGGCTCCAGACCAGACTAGAGCATACCCATCTTCCTTGGAGAAACAGCTGAGCTGTAGGAACGGGCGGAAGCGTTCAGCAGCCCTTGCCCATTACAGTGTCTAGGATTTCTAATCCCTTTCTAATACTTAGGGTTTCACGTCAACCTGTCATAAAATTAACTCCTGGACTATGTACAACAAACTTCAATGAAAGCAGAATAAGAAGCAGAAATCTGGTAGCAAGCTGAAAGGAAGTGGAATATTTCGCATTCTTTCTTTTTCAAACACGGTTTGCTTTGTTCCCCCTGAGATCTAAGGATGTTTGCAGCTGGTTTGGACTTGTAGCCTCTGAATACATTAGATGATGACCGTCAGTGTCATGTTTAAAGTTCTTAATCAACGGGGAGCCTGGAAACGCACACTGCCTAGTTTGCATCAATCCTGGGCAACCTTGATTGCAGGCTGGAACAGCCCCAAGCCCCATGCAGTGGGAGGCTGGAGGAAGGATATCGCATTTTAGTTCAGTGGCTGCAGAAGGCAGTTTAAAATGTTCATCCTCTCCCCTCTACTTCCCACCTCTAAACACCTTGCCAACATCCTCCTCAAAACAAAACAAAACAAAACAAAACAACATTAGCAACGGCATCTACCCCCAAACTTTGAAAAGCCAGACATTAGACCTGCTCCTCCATAACCAGCTTAACAAAATCAGTGAAAATTTATGGGGCAAATAATTTTAAACTAAATTAACGAAAACATTAATATATAAACTACTGGTTCAAGAAATCAGCACCCCAAATTCCCAAACGAGTCTTTCTTGTTAATATTTCAAATCCACCCTTTTTTCGTTTTTGTTTTTATAATGGTATGCCTGGGATAGACCAAATTCTAAGCAATACACCTGGTCAAAACTAGAGGGGCCTCAAAAATGGCACATGCTATGTTTGAAAACAGGGGAGGAGGGAAGGGATGGTTGAGGGACAGAAGATGCTATTGGAAAATGTTCCAGCTTGTTCTGGTTGGTCGACCAAAGTTGTCACATACAGTCAACGGTTCCCATTTCAGCTGCCTTGCTACCAACGCAAACTCTCCTTCCTTGTGGTAATTCATCCCTACTCACTGACCTCCCAATGTCTACTGGCTTCAATCCCACACTCGCCTGAAACTGCTTTCCAGAGGCACCCATAGGTCCCACTATTTCACTGAGAGTCAAAGCTGGCTCCTTCTTATGATATATGATGTCATATTGTCTAACCTCTTGATGCTCAAAGTAGCACCTGCAGATAAACAGCATCAGATCACCTGGGTGCTCAGTAGAAATGCAGGACCTCAGGGTCCCTCCCCCCGCCCCCCCCCCCCCCCACCTAGGATGCTGAAACAGACTACACATAGTACCAAGCTCCCCAGGGAACCCAGATGCATGTTAGGCTTCAGAGGCAACCTGCTAGCTCTGATCTTTCCTTCCTTCTCCCCAGCATCTAGAACAGTACCTGGCACACATTAGATCCTCAATAAATGTTTATTCAGGAAACCAAATTGCCAAATCTGGTAGCCAATTTTTGGTCCTCACCTCGTTTAACCTCTCTTGGTATCTGCCTGGTAGCCACCTCATTCTTTAACATCTGTCCTTTCATGATTTCCTCCCTACTGCTCTAGCTTCACCTTCTCAGTTGGCTTTGGTGGATTGTCATCATTAGTCCATCACTTACGTGTTGTCATAGCCCAGGGTTGTGTCACGTTGTCTTCTTCCAGTCTGTATGCTTTTCCTGGTAAACCATGTTTCCCCATAGTTTTCACCAATATGTATTTAGGATTCCAAAGTCTTTATCTCCAGCTCAAACCTGTCCCCCCTTTACCCCAAAGCCATGCGTATATATCTAGTACCTTAGGGTACTAGAGTAAAATCTCATTACCACACAGATTTCAAACTCAAAATATCAAAATGGAACACATTCTCCCTGCCCTGCCTCCCACAACTCCCTCCCCTCTACCATCACGCGCTCTTCAATCCTGTGCTCCACCTTGGGTTGGTGCCACCAACTTCTCACCAGCGTGAGAAAGTGGGAATCACCCTACACTCTCCCTCGCCGCCTACAAATCAAACCAATCGCCAAGTTCTAATTCCTACATCAGAGTTTCTTAGATTCCCGTGGGATTTTTGAAATGAGAGGTGGAGAGTCATTCTCTCTCCAGGGTCTGAAGCCATAAGTGGTAAATTTTTTCCTGTCTGAGGTCATCTGTTCTACCATGTGGTTGGAGAAACACAGTCCTCAGCAAGACACTCTAGCTAAGAACCAGAAAAATCTAGAGATAAGAGATGAAGAGAGTCTTGAAAGAGATGCTCCAAAGATCATCTGCCTTCTCCCTCCCTGGAGCTTGCTCTTATGTTATTCTTCTAAAGACTTAACCTTTCTGACTTAGCCATTGGATTTCTGTCACCTGCAAATAGAGACTCACGAACTTCAGATTTCTGAGAGGCCACAGGAGGAGCCACCATTTTCATAGCCCTGTGATTACCGACTGGCTTGTTTGGGGGGGTGGCACATCACAGACTAGGGAACACATAAATCCATTCTTGGAAGGTGTCAGGGACTCAGCAAACTTTGGCCAGATAGTCCCAGCAAAAAGGATATTGTCCCATTAAAAGAAAATGATACTTATCATCCAATAAAAATTTAAGTCCCAAAGACTAAAAATTTATCAACTGTTGAACATGACAGCTGGTTTGGTGGCCTTCATAAAGATATTATTTATAGAGGAGAATATAATTTTGTGGATTCCTTTGGGTGCAAGAGTCATAGGTCCAACATAGTTCTAGTTTTCACTGTATGTACTGTCCGCTCTTTTAAAAACAAAATGGCTCCGGGGCTGGCCCCGTGGTCGAGTGGTTAAGTTCGCGCACTCCGCTGCAGGCGGCCCAGTGTTTCGTTGGTTCGAATCCTGGGCGCGGACATGGCACCGCTCATCAAACCACGCTGAGGCAGCGTCCCACATACCACAACTAGAAGGACCCCCAACGAAGAATATACAACTATGTACCGGAGGGGCTTTGGGGAGAAAAAGGAAAAAATAAAATCTTAAAAAAAAAAAAAAAATGGCTCCATGAAAAGACTCAGTCATTCCTCTTTCCCCCTTGGAAGGCCACATGCAGTGCTCAGAGACAGCCTTATCCAGTAGAAAGAAAGCATGCAATTGTTAATAAATACATAAATAAGTAAATAAACACAAAAAGCTTTCCCATGTGAGTTGATTCTCTCTAGACCATTCCTCCGCATATAGACATAAGTTGGGAGAAAGTTAAAATTTGGGAGGCTGAAAAGCAGTGTTTGGGACCAGAAGGTGGGTTTGGTTGAACCACATGAAGACGTCAAGAGTGGGCTGATATCTGGGCTTGGCAGCAGGACTAGCCATTCCCCTATCAAGAGAAATGGGTGTGGTGTAGCCCCTCCACCCCAGACACAGGCAGACACAGGTTCTGTTCAAGCTACACATCATGTCTTTGAATGGGCAACTGTAAGAACTGCGCTGGGTGGAAATTAGCGAGGAAGGAGCAGAGAGTGAGGGGATGGGACCCGGCTCCAGAGGAAGTGCTCTTGAAGAGTTTCCTCCAGCTGGCCTTGGCCCAATCTAACTCCACCAAGCTTGAACCGAGAGTGCTTCCTCCAGGTCTCTGTGTCTTTTATGCCACACAAGCCCTCGGGGTCCTGTTTGAGCAGAATAATATCCAGCCTCAGTTCCTTACGGTCTATCTCCCCTCATGGCACTCTACCTGTTTTATTCATCGAACAAATGTTTATTGAGATCCTACCCTGGAACTCCTGTAAGTATCTTTAAAACAAGGGGGAAAGAAATCAAGTTGAGTGTCTACGTGCCACACAGGATATAAGTACTATCTTATTTAATTCTCTAAATCATTTTATAAAGTAGGTCTTAGGATTCCATTTTATCTGGAGCTCAAAGGGGTTGAGTAGCTTACCTATGGCCAAAAAGGGGCAGAACTAAAATTTACAGCGATTCTTTGAGCCCAGTCATTGTCACAAACACCGTGCTGAATGTTAAGGGTAAGAGAATTTCCATATTGACTTGATAGCAAGTGGATGGACTACTTTCCTTCCACTGCTTCCATAACTGGAATCCTGTGGAAATGAGATAAGAGTGGGAAAGGCCAGTCCACTATGGACCCGCAGACGCTTTCGTGAAGGCTCTTGGAAACCAAGCTGGAGCCAAGGGTTACGATTCTGGGATGTGAATTATTTCCCTTAGGAAACCTAGGTGTCTGCGCTCATTCCTGCTCCAGAGCATGGTATAACCGAAAACGCACACACACACAAACAAGTTAGTCTCTAAAAACCCTAAAACCTTGTCCTTAACAGAAGCTCTATTGTGAAAGGTGCCTTGTCCAAGCTCAATGCCCTCTCTTTGGGTTTGAGAAATATGCAGGAATTTAATTACTGCCCAGGTTCTCTGATTTGGGCAAGCTTGAATGGATTCTTCCTGGCCAGGCTCCTTCTTTGGGATTTTTTAACCTTGATGGCTATCTACTTAGCACCTTTCCAATCAACACTGTGATTATTTACCATTTTTAAAAAGTAAGGTGTTTTATTCTGGCTTTCTGATGCAGCCTTCTGATAAGGCCAGGATCTGGAAAAATGCAGCCTAACTTACCACTTTTCGCCTTAATTGCCTGGCCCATAGGAAGATAATTTACTCAATTCTCCACTTCATTTTGCATGTGTAGATGCAATCTGACTGTAGTTGTTCAGGCACTGTTAATTCAAGTTAACAAGCAACTAAGATGCAGTGCATTGGTATTTCAAGCTCAACCTTGACTGCACTCACTGCCTTCACACATACATGCTGATTGGTGTGCCTCTCTTTGAAATGTGTTCCACAGACACCACATGTAACCTTGTACATTTATGTTCCAAAACATATCTAATATTGCTGGAGCATAAGAAGTGGGCAGAACGAATATTTTTTAATTGGCATTTCCAATGGTAAATAAGTGGAGCATATGTTTCTTTAGCGGGTGTCTTGGGAACTGAAGCAACTTGTGCAATCAATGCTTTCAAATATGATGTGAGACTTTAAGGAAAGAAAAATAAACGCAACGTGTGGTTCTTAATTTGTGTAGGAGCAAAATTATGAACTAAGCGTATACTGACACTTCATATAATAACATGTCTTTTAAACAAGGATCTTAAAACCCTTTGTGGCATTACCTAAGGCTGTGGGATTAATTTCCTGTATCAGGTGGAATGTAAGCAAGGCCAACACTGATCTTCCGTCCTGGAATCCGGCAAGCCCTGCCTGCCTCCGAGCCTTCAGCCACGCTAGTTCCTTCCTCTGCCTGGACCACACTGTCAGTCTCACCACTGGTCTTCATCCTTGGATCTCAGCCTCCGTCACCTCCTCAGAGAAACCCATGACCACTCCATTTACATACAGTAGGTCCCCACCCTGATATCCATCTCATATTGCTCTGATCTTTTCCTTTCTAGTGCTCAACACACTGTGTGTGTGTGTTCATGTTTGTCTTCTCCTCTGGATTCTAAGCTCTGTGAGAGCAAGGAATGTGACTGCTGGCTCACCATCATGTGCCCAGTGGCTTGTGAAGCCTATCACATAGTATATGCTCAAGGTATGTTTGTTGAATGAGTAAATGACTGAATGGAGACTCAAGCTAAGGTCCCTCAGGTGTAAGCAGTCGGAAGTAGGAAGGAAATCTCATCTGTTCACAGAGTTTTGCCTGTGCACTGTCATCCCACAAGCCAGGCTTGTTGATGGGTTTGTATAAAGAAACACCTAGAGTAGCTAAGGTCAAGTGCTTTGGATCTTTGCTGTTTCCGAATGACGGACCCGTAAATGACTTCTAAACGATCAGAGGGCACGAAATTCTAGCAAGTTATCTGGAATTGGCAGGTGGTTTCTTTGGGGAAGAAATTTTTCTCCCAAGAGCTCTTCGTGAGTCACAGACTCTTGAAATAGTTTTGTGACTTTGTATATTTCAGTAGAAAAACTATTCGAAACGAGTTGCACTTTTACAGGTAAGGGAGAATTGAGACTTAAACCTCCGCATCCAAAGCATCTTCTTTACTGAGTATGAAAAGGCTGTGATGGGGAACCTGGGGCTCAGTTAGCATAAAAATAGCAGGAAGGGGCTGGCCCTGTGGCTGAGTGGTTGAGTTCGCGCGCTCCACTGCAGGCTGCCCAGTGTTTCGTCGGTTCGAATCCTGGGCGCGGACATGGCACTGCTCATCAAACCACGCTGAGGCAGCGTCCCACATGCCACAACTAGAAGGACCCACAACAAAGAATATACAACTATGTACCAGGGGGCTTTGGGGAGAAAAAGGAAAAAATAAAATCTTTAAAAAAATAAATAAATAAATAATAAAAAATAAAAAAAAAATAGCAGGAAGAGGAAATTTGCTTCTCTTGGCATCTCCCAATCCAGATAGAAGGCCACCCCTCCGTGTATACCATCTCATTTCCTTCTCACCATAACTCTGTGAGACAAATCCCATTAGTATTTCCAGTGTACAGATGGGCAGACGGAGTGAACTGACTTGGCAAAGTTACAGAGTTAGTAATGGTGGCGAAATGATCAATCCAGGTCTGCTGTGTCTTGTATGCTTCCGATTAATATTACAACCCCAAAGAAGGGAGACTATTAGTCATTATCATAAAAAGCAGAACCATGTGCTACACATTATGGATAGACAGAAAAAGAGATAAAGGAGTGGGGTGGGGGAGAAAATCCTAGCTTTCACCTTCTGTCTGTCACTTCTGCTTCCGTCTTCACACGCTGGACCCTGGAAGGGCCACGAAAGGGGTGCTACAATAACAAAGGTAGAAAAATCATTGCTGGCTCCAAGCTCTCTGCTATTGGGATCCCGAGGCACAGAGCTCCTGTCCTCCCCTCCCCCTGCTGGGTTCTCCGGAGCCTCACGTTCTCTTTGCTGTCGTTCAAGGTCTCCCACGGCCACCGTCAGCGCTGCTCTACCAGTTCTGCTGGGCCTGGCTGGGCTTGCTGCTGCTTTGGGGGTGTGAGCCCATTGTTTTCCCCATCATCATTCATGTTAACCTTTCACTCTGATCTCAAAGCTCCTCCTCTGAATCCCATCGTTCTTGAGGTGGGGGAGGTCCCTCTTCCCGTGAGGATTATGGTTCCCAAGCCCAAGGCCACCACTTCTTGTGTTTTCTTGAAATATCCCAACTCTTTATTACGTTCCTAGGTGCACGACCTCAGTCTTCTCAGTTTCTTATGTAGCAAATACTGGAAGTTTCATTCACCAACATTCCGCATAGGAATCCTCATACTTGTTTGGAAAGAATACATGGATGAGGGGCCAGCTGGCATGGTGGCACAGCAATTAAGTGCACACGTTCCGCTTCAGTGGCCTGGGGTTCACTGGTTCGGATCCCGGGTGCGGACATGGCACTGCTTGGCCAGGCATGCTGTGGTAGGCGTCCCATATATAAAGTAGAGGAAGATGAGCACAGATGTTAGCGCAGGGCCAGTCTTCCTCAGCAAAAAGAGGAGGATTGGCAGCAGATGTTAGCTCAGGGCTAATCTTCCTCAAAAAAAAAAAAAAGAAGAATACATGGATGAGCGGCTGGGTGCATGTGTGGAGGGTTAGGGAGCGAGACTCAAAGGACAAGATGAGCTTGAACAAGATGTTCTAAACCACTTTCTAAGGAAGACGGATCCTGCAAACTGGAGGGCCCTCATTTTGCTGCACTTAGAGTCTCTCAGAATACCCATTTCAGAGGAGCAGAAGGGAAGTGATGTGCCTAGGAGAAGGGAAATCTGTGGGGCTGGGCACTGAACAGGAGAAGAGCAGAGTAAATGAAAATAATGTGGGCCAGCCCAGTGGCCGAGTGGTTAAGTTCACGCACTCCACTTTGGTGGCCCAGGGTTGTTCTGGTTCAGATCCTGGGCGTGGACCTAGCACTGCTCATCAAGCCACGCTGAGGTGGCGTCCCACATAGCACAACGAGAAGGACCTACAACTAGAATATACAACTATGTACTGGGGGGCTTTGGGAAGAAAAAGAAGAAGAAAAAAAAAGGAAAGAAGATTGGCAATAGATGTTAGTTCAGATGTCAATCTTTAAAAAAAAGAAAAGACAACGATGCAGTGGGGACACAGCTAGAGACAGATGAAGGACAGAAATTCTAGAAGGAAATGTTGGAGCTATTTGCTGTCATGTGTTTGACATTGCATCCCCCCTTTATAGCCTGTTTATTAAAAGATTCAGTAAAACCTACAGTTTGTGTAAGTGGATCATTCAGGGCAAAAACAGCAAACTCAAATGTTTGCAGGAGCGAGACATATTACGGAACTGAGTGAAGCTGCAAATATAATGCGATGAGGAGTGGTAGCGGCTGTGACAAAATGAAGAGTACCAGGCAACACGGACTCATGCACATCAAATAACACGCATCAGCAGACCACACCTGTCTCACCGGCGACTGCTTGTCACCTTAGCTTCAAGGAAACTCCAAGAAATGCTGAGCGTTGGAGCCAGGTGGATGGGAGACGATCGCGAAGATAGTGGAGCAGACCCTGGGCTAAGAGATGGAAAAGGCAAGTGAAACCAGTGTGTCCTGTGAATAAGCTCTTAGGAAAGGAAGGGGAGACCTCAGGAAACAGACGCTGGTGACTAAACTGCCTTGTTGGAGACACAGAGAGAAACTTGTTTTACTTTTGAAAGAGAGGGATGGAGAAAACCATCCCTGGGCTAGCCAAATCATCAGCAAAATCTAAAAGCTCACCCCATGCCCGCTGTAGGGAGGTTTCCTGTGGAGTGGGCGACGGTCTGAGAATGGGGTATGGGGCGATGTCACGCAGCATCCACGAGGGCTCTGAACTTCGCAAAAACCCACAGGGAGGGTTTCAGGTCTTTCTAACCTGTGGGACTGGCTGAGGTCCAAGCCAATTATAGCTACATGTCCAAGGTGAAGAGAGACACAGCCAACATCTGGCTTACATTTATAATCCCAATGTTGTAGGAAGATGGAAGAATACGTTATGCGGGTGCTGAGTGAGAGACCCCCAGAAGGGCACCTTTGTGATGTACTTGACAGCATTCTCCCTCTCTGGCAACTGGCCAGTCAGCGTGGGAAAGCTTGGGCCTAGGCACTCTGTGCCACCTCATGAGTGATTCCTTCGCTGGGGCACTCCTGAGACATTTGTGTGGCTGGCTATCTGCCTGCATCCCCCAGTACTTTTCCGACACGCACACTGCTGGGTGGTGCTGTGCACGCAGAACCACGATGCCCAGGGAATGAGAAGGAGCAGCAGGAAACCTAAATGGGCCTTCTGTTGCCCTCAGGAAGTCAAATCAGCTCAGTCTAGGAATAGCTTGTCACGGCCCTGCGGTGAATGCCGAAAGGAAAGGAGCACTTTAGGAAACTGGAGGTCAGGGGAGGAATGGCGGGTGGGGGAGAGAGAGTCATGAGTTGGGAGACACTGGGGTCTGGGACCTTGGTTCTTGCTCTGTCTCCCTTGCACACCTCCAGGGGCCAGTTCCCCGACTCCTTGTGCTCTCATCCACAAGATACCTCTGCAAGTGAGGCCTTCCCAGCTGAGAGGGAGGTTGGCCTTTTCCTGCTGCTCCCACTCAGGGGGTGGGTCGCTCGGGGGGAGCATGCACAGACATAAGAAACTTTATTTTTGTTTTGGACTCTGGTTCTCAAATGCAGCCAATACAGTATTTCAATTCCCATCATTTTTCAAAGTGGTGAGAATCCTTAGGGAAGGAGTGTCTTAACTGGTACCTACAAACTTCCGAAAGACATACAGACAGACAGTGATGTAGGGGTCCTAGTTTCAGCAGCAAGCTGTATTTTCTGCTGTAATTCAGAAACGTTTGGAAATGTTGGGTGGGCTGGTTGTGTTGTCTGCAAGGAATCTATTTGCATGCCAGACTGAGGAGCCTCCTGGGAAATAACTCACCATAAGTGAAGAGAGCGTGCAGCAGATAGGCTTGGTCCAATAGTAAAATCTCCATGGTGGACTAGTTGGTTGGTTGGATAGATGGATGGACGGACAGACGGACAGACGGACAGACGGACAGACAGATATGAGCGTTTGCATTTGCATCATGAAAGCCTTTACTGTTTCAAGTCTGGGAACAAAGGAGAGGAATTAATCCTTAAGGGAAAAAAAAAAAATTCAGCAAATCCGAGCTATTTTCCGGAAGAACGCTGGTAAGAAATTCAAACACGAGGACCAACATATTGAGAGCCTTCTGATCAAGTATAACTCCTAAGAGCAAGAGAACCCTTCTCCCCACACAGATGTGGGTTGCACTGTGACTTCAGAGCACTGAGGATGCCCAAGAACACGGCGGACGCAGCCCTATGATGGGCAACTGAAGCAAAGTTGACAGTCGTGCATTTATAGGAGGGGATCAGCACAACAGAGGGAGAAAATAGTGGCCATTGTGTTGGGCTTTATAGACGACACCTGTTAATTGTTTACCTGGCATGCAACTCTCTCTCTTGCCTGGCCAAGAGGAACATTGCATCTCCTTGGACAAGGTGATTCTTCTCTGGGAATGCAAACAGAAAGATTGATTATGTAAAATGCAGCTGCCTCTGGCCACTTTTCCTTGGTTGCCTAAAGAAGGTTCAGATGAATAAAGTCTAGCTGAAAGAGAAACAAAACTCAGCAGACAGTGTTTGAGCCCCTGGATCCTGCCTTGCCTGAAGACCACCTACACACTTCTGCACTTTTCAGTCAGCACCTCCTCCCCACCCCCACCCTCTTTAAATTTAACTTAAGCCAATTTGAGTTGGAATTCTGTCACTTGCAGCTGGGAGTTTATCAGTCAGTACTCATGAAATATCCCCTTGGAATTTCCCAATAATTAATTAGGGGTTACTGCACAAGGAGATGGAAGAGCCACAGTGGTAAGTGAGAGCAAGCACAGTAATTATGTATAGCACACACAACGGGGCAAAACAAGGCAGAGGAGTATGTGAAGTTCGTTCTCAGCTTCCTCCCTTGTCCTCTGAAGTGCAGATCCTTCATTCTCCTCTATCTCTGTCAGTGTTGTTTTGGGTTGAATCGTGTCCCCTCAAAGATATATTGAAGTTCTAACTCCAGGAATCCCAGAATGTGATCTGATTTGGAAAGAGGGTTGTTGCAGATGTTCTTAGTTAAGATGAGGTCATGCTGGAGTAGGGTGGGCTTCTAAGCCAATCGGACTGGGGCCCTTGGGATGAGGAGAGAGAGACAACGGAAGAATGCCATATGGCTACAGAGGCGTAGGTTGGAGGCAAGCAGCTCAAGCCAGACCACCAAGGATTGACAGACACCACGAGAAGCTGGAAGAGGCAAGGACAGATCTTCCCCTAGAGGTTTCAGAGGGAGCTGAGAACTTGACTTTGCACTTCTAGCCTTTAGAACGGAGACAATAGATTTCTGTTGTTTGAAGCCACCCGGTGTGTCATACTTAGTTCTGGCAGCCCTTGAATCTCATATAAATATCTTCGAGTCTCCTGCTTCATCCAAGTTGTTGCAAAAAAAAATCTGTCTTATAAGCTTAATCATTTTGAGGACTCACTGTATTAAAATTTCCTAGGATATTTGCATTTGAAAAGAGAACTGATGAGAGATGGCAATAAATGAATCTATAACGGTGGAATTTTAGACACGGAGGAAGGGTTATCCCAGAGCCGTGTAAATCTGTAAGTGCCTGTTTATCATTACAGGAGAGGTTCTCATATTGAGTTTCAGGGTGCCTTTGGGGTTTTCAGACATGTCTCAGGAACCTTTGCAGAAAAGGGGGTGGGAGAGAAGAGAAAGGCTAGGGGGCTGGGTTCTGGGACCCCACCCAACTGCAACCAAAGTTGCTCTCTTTTATATTGTGGGAGTCCACGTAAGATTTCATTCGGAAGAAAGAGTTCTTGTGTTAAAATAGACTGAAAGTCACCGCATTGTGGCATTATTTAACTCACACTAAGGCAAACTATATTTTATTTCTTCCACCATTTTGGCAAAATGTGCCCACTTACATACATGTTTCCACTAAAGCCGAGGGCGGTTAGTTTCTGCCAAGAATCTCAGGTGAGGAAGCAGGGGCACACGGGAGACCCCAGCTTTATTCCTCCTCTTTTGCTTTTAGCTTTTCTGGTGGGCATAAGGGGAATGATTAGCTGCTTTTTCTTTGTTCTTGTCTTTTTAAAACTGAGAATCAAGATCTTCGTGATCCAAAATGTGCTGGGAGACTAAGTACAAGTAGAAATATCTAGTTTATTCGAGTTGTTGATTTATTGGCTGTCTTTCTGCTTTTTATTTATTTTTCGCCATTGGGTGAACAGAGGAGGCTATCAGGATGTATTATTTGCATTCATGTGATTGAGGCAGAAACAGTACTTGAATACAAGAAAAATTGTGACAGATGCTGGGGTATATACAGAAAAGAGGAGCTAGCCACTCTCTGCAATTGCAAAAGTATAATAATAATTCTTGCACATTTGTGTCCCTTTACACTTACACGTGCGTGATCTCACTGGAAACCCAGACAAATCCTAGGTCTGCAGCCTGGTTTTCCTGTCACCATCCTTTAGATGGGCTCAGAGCCCATGGAGACTTAGAGAACCACCCTGGGCCTGAGGCCAGTCAGCGAGCAGAAGCTGGCACTCCGGCCCATGTATCCTGAGACCTCTGCTTTGTATGATGAGTAAGTGGTGTTCTTTTTTTTTTTTTTCTTTTTTTAAAGAGTGGTTAGGCCGAGAAAGAAATCTTAAAATAAATGTCCAAAGAGGGCTTTCAGCCCTACTCTATCTCCACAGCTTCTGCCATAAAAGCTGAACTCAGGGTCTCCTTTGGTCCAGTCTTTGAGATAAGCAGCAAGTCCCAGGAAGCGAACAGTGAATACCACCATCGACTCCCTTAAAAAATTCTCCAGTTAAGCATTTGAATCTCAAAATGCTCCTCAAATCATAATAGCTAATCATTCACCCACCCACTCTGCCTTCAGTCAAGACGCTCAGCGAGTCAACACAAGTGCACCCTGAGCTGAGGAAGGCACTGGTGGCAGCGGTGGGTGGGTAAACGCTCAGCTTACCCCAGCAAGAATGGATTTTGGAATGTCACGGGGGGTTTCTTTTCTTTCTTTCTTTTCCTTCCTTTGTTTGCCCCATGGGAACTCCTTTTTTAAGCTACAGGTCCGGGTTGGGTACACTGAAAGGGAACAGATGAATGTAGGCTGGCCGGTTGAGGGAGGAGGGAAAATAATTTTTGCTAGTATGGGCCACTGAAAATAAATCAGAGACACTTTGCAGCTCAGCGAAAAGCACCACGTTGGAGTCCAGGCTCCAAGCCCGGGGTCTTTGTTTTTGTGTCCTTTATAAAGTGGCCCATGGGGACAGCAGGCTGTGGAGTGGGAGTTCCCACTTCCCAGATTTGGCCCCAAGGGCTGATGACTCCGGTGGAGAGGAAACCCCTGAACTTCCAAAAGCATCCTCTGGCAAGAAAGGGAGTTTCAGGGTTGGCCTGGGGAAATGTAAAGGAGAGGTGGGGGGGGAGGGAGGGGGGTGTGATCAGAGAGGCCTTCAAAGAAGAAAGGGGAGCCCAATCCGGGGGCGGAGAGGCGGGGTGGGAGGCGATGGGAGCAGGCAGGACGCAGCCCGGGCGCGGGGCGCTGGGGCGGGGGCGTCCCGGCGTTGCCGCGAGCGCAGGCGGGGAGGGCGGCCGTGACATCACGCCCGGGCCCCCTTCCCCTCGCCGGGTGGGTGGGGCTTCGGCGCGCGGAGCGGGCGCGGGGTCAAGGAGGGGGAAGAGGAGGAGCAGGCATGAATGTGTCTGTGTGAGGACCAGGGAGGGGCGGAGGGGGCGGAGGGGGCGGAGGAGGAGGAGGAGGGAGAGAGGCGGAGGGCGGGGAGGGAGCGCGCGCGTGGCTCGGGGCGCCCGGGCTCCCCCCAGCCCCCGACCCCGGCCCGCGACGTGCCGCCTCCTCGCCGCCGCCCGCATCGCAGCTGGGACCTGCTCCGGGGCGCGGGGACCCGGCGAGCGGGAAGCGCGGGCCCCCGGCGCGGCCTGGAAGGAGCAAGAAAGCAAAAGTAAGACGAGCTGCACTCCAAGTTTTCCCAACTTCGCCCCCTGCGGCGGCAGGCGTCCTGCTGCTCGGCGCGTCCTCCCCGCGCCGGAGAGTGGCAGAAAGAAAAGAGACGGGGCGGGGGCGGGGGCGGGGGAAGAGGGAGCTCGGCGGCGAGAGGAGTCCGGCAACATCTGTTAAAACTTGGGGGAGGAGGAGCGCGGGGAGGAGGAGGAGGAAGAGGAGGAGAAGAGGGCAGGAGGGAGCGCGAGGGAGGGAAGCCCAGAGCCGAGGGACAACTTTTCCAGCCCGTGAGTAGCACAGGCTGCGCGGGTCGGGGCGGGGGGCTCGTCCACCCCGCGCGGGTGTCCGAGCCGGGATGGGACCTTCTTCCAGAAAGTCGATTGGATGCCAGGAGGGGAAGACGGGGGGAGCTCTCTTTCTTTCTCCTTCCCCTCCCTCCCGCGGGTGAACCAAATCAGAACTGTCACTCAGGGCCTGTGAGTCAGAAGGGATCGGATTACACGATCCCTGAAACCGATGCCGGAGCTGCACGAGCGGGAGGGAGCGGGCAGGGGCAGCGCCACCGGCGCGCTCGCACACTCGCCCTCGCGCACACTCGCCGCCCCGACTCGCCCGCGCCGCTCGCCCGCCCGCCCCGCGCGCCCCGCGGCCGCCCGCGCCGCACCATGCCCGCGGCGGGCGCCCCCCGCGCCCGGCCCCGCCGCTCGCCGTAGCCAGAGCCGCCCGCGGCCGCGCGGAGCCCGGAGCCGCCCGCCCGCGCCCCGGACGCGGGTCTATGGGAAGTTCGGGGACTTGACAGCCGCCGCCGCCGCAGGTACGTCCCGCCCGAAGTTCTTTGTTTCGCGGGCCCCGCACCGGGCAGCCCGCTCCTGCGGCCGCGCGCGCGCCTCCAGGTCGAGAGAGGGTCCCCCACGGGGGGAACGGGAGGAAATGAAAATGGCTGTCAAAAGGCGCCCAGATTTGGAGAGCGGCGCGCCAGGCGTCGGAGCCGATCTTGCCTGCGCTCCCTCCTTCCTGAAGCTCCCTCCCAAGTGTCTGATCCCTCGGCCAGCCGCAGACGCACCGGAGAATTGCACAGCCCGGAGGGGGACCAAGTTTGAGCGGCGGCGGCGGCGGCGGCGCCCCTCGCCCCCACTTCCCGCCCGAGGGTTCAGCGGAGCTCCGGGAGACCCCAGGGCTCGGGTGCCCGCCCGCGCGCTGTTGCGTGCCCCTCGGGTGCCGGGCGCGGCGGGCGGCGGGCGGCGAGCCGGGTCCCCGCGGGGCGCGCGGCGGCGGGGCTCGCTCCAGCCTGCGCGTCCTGCCGAGGGGGTGTGGGGTGCGCCGCGGGGAGAGGTGCGCCCCCGGCGTCATAGAGGAAAAGTGAAAGTTGTACCATCTGTGTATGATTTGGGCTTCTTTTCTTTCTTTTCCTTTCCAGGGACAGCACACACACACAAAACAAACAAAAGAAAGCAAAGAAAACAAAAGAAAGAAAAGCGGTAGAAGCGGCTGCAGGGAGCGAGTGCGGGGGTGTGGGTGACCGTGGCCCCGGCAATAATCGTTTGAGAGGCCGCATTTTCACCGAGCAGAGCTGGGTATGAATCACTCTGCAGGAGACAGTTACTTTCTTGAGTTGCAGAGGGAAAATGGGCGGGAGGAGGTGGAGAGGGAGTAAATATTTACCCCAAACTTGGAGAGTTTGTGAAGCGACTTTTAAGCAGATTGCCAGATGCCGAAGCTCTGCTGCACAGCCCGCCTTTTATCCTTCCGTGAACTTTGGGCTCCTGTCCCGGATTGCACCTCCATCAGGAGATGCCATCCCGAGAGGGGCTGGACCAGGCTTCCCTTGCTGACCCCGTGTGGAAAGAGGATTAAGGAGGCATCCTCCTGGCTGCTGCTCCTGCCCCCAACTCCTCGTCTCGCTGGTGTGCAGTGCCGAATAGATTCTGGCCTTGGGTACAGTGCGCGTGGCCCTCTGCCAGTTTATATGTACATATATTTATGTAAAACATTTTCTCCCAGCTCTTTGCCAGCTGTTCCACATTTTCCAGCTGCCATTTCGGTTTGAAATGATGGACTGTCCGCATCTCCAAGTGAAAGAGCCCTTTAGTCAGAGGTATGGAGGGCCGGCCGCTGTGCAGACATGGGCAGTGCCATTAGCCGGACTGGTAGTAGTAGTTCTGAAAAAGACCTTCTGCTCTCCTTTTCCTTGCCTCTTTCTTCTCCCCAATTAGTCTTTCCAGAGCACTTTGCTGGAAAGTCACAATAATTAGGCTTTCCCCCCCAAATGTGATTTTGTACCGAATTGGGATGAGGCCATTTTTTAGATCCCTGAAATATGTGTCTGGTGGAAATAAATTAACTTTTAAAAAGAGTTCCAGCTTGAGTGCGTTGGGCATGGCTGGTGGGGGGCCTCTGTCGTGGCCAACTGAAGTGATCTCATTTCAGTCTATTTAAGGCAGGAGCTAGTCATCATCCCCATGTTACACTTTTTGTGTTGTTTGATGTCTTAGCGTATTATAGACCGAAATCTTCCAGAATTGGCCTAAAGTATTAATTTTGAGTATTTATGTAATTGCTCTGTAATTTGAATAGGTGCCTTATTGATTGATTCCTGTAATTATTTCATTTAGGTTTTAAATTAAAAATTAATAATAGTCTGACAGTTTCTTAATTACATGTGTCAAGATTATTTTGAAGGAGGAAAATGCTATGTTTTAAAGTAGTGAGATAACCTCAGAATCTCTTCATTTTTCTCAAGCCGAGCAGTCTTTCTGATGAGAGGATATATTAAAGCCGTGGTGATTGGTCTTGACGATGGCAAACTGTGTCAAGCATCTAAAGAATTTGTTTCTGTTGGGAAATATTGGTCTTAACACCCTGGTACACACGCACTGTGGCCCGTTAGACTATAGTCATAGTGAAAACAAACATGAAATAACGTTTAAATTAGTTGTAATAGCATCCTTATAGAGAGGAGAGAGTTTATTTTACACTAAGAGCTATTTAATTAGGAACTCCTTGCCTAAGGGGGAGATCCTTTCGGGGTGTATAATTTTTAAAGTCAGCCTAGGGAAGCTTTGGGTTAAGATGCCTGAATGAGCCCAGTGTGAGGGTGCCTAGTGAAATTTCACACACACAGAAGCACTTTAAAAGCTAGAGAGTGTATTATGATTAATAGGCCAGTCGGTCCAACTCAGGTGCCTCCCAGTTCCCAGTACCTTTGCCATGTTTGTTTTCCTTGATTGAACCCTAATATAAACACGTTTTTATTGTATGTCTAATTTGCAAAGGACCAGAGACAGGAAGAGAAAATTCATCCTGATGAAAAACGGCTCGGTTGAGTTATTTCATGACTTCTTTAATGAAGGAGTCATTAATTTATCAATTTGATGCCCAGGCCTAAAAGTTGAAGGGCCCTTTGTTTCTTGGCCAGTTTCTTAATTACCTGCATGCTGGAAGGGCTTCCGACTGCCTCTGGGCTCAGCCGGTGAGGGGCTTTCTTCCTTCTGTGTAAGGGGGCCTGCCACGGAGATCCCCTCTCCCCATTTTCTGAGGATGGGGTTGGGAGTTTACCAAAGGAAACAATGCGATGATCATTGTTCCAGGCACTCACTTGTCTGGAGACCGTCAGGTACTAAGGAAGACCAGTCTGGAAGGAAAAGTGAATCATTGAGTCATGAAATCCTCCAGAAAACCTGGGTAATGGCATGTTAATGCTTTTAGACGATAGTAGATTATCTTAAAAGTCAGACTTTTCTTCTTTATGCAATTGTTGTAAATCCCCAGCTAAAGAATTCTTTGAAGGAGGTTTTAGTTTTGCTGGCATTCATATTCTATAGTCGGTCTGACTTGTTTTGGAAGATTCAAGAAATTTTCTGCCAACTTATATCATGAGAGGCAATTAAAATGCTGAAATGACTATAGAGGAAATTGTGTGTGTGTGTGTGTGTGTGTGTATGTGTGTGTGTGTTTAATTTGTTAAGCGAAAGATTCCACTCTCATGATGACTTCGGGTCGTCTTTTCATTAAAGGCTAGCAGGAGATTCTGCCCACTAAAGGCTAGTAGAAGATTCTGCTTCATGTTGTCATTTTTCTAGATGAAAATTGATTTGTTCTAGTTTCAAAGCAAATAAAGGGAGACAGAATAAACAACAACAGGGCAGGGCCACCACTGCAAACTTTTTCAAGTACTTTCAGTGTATTTTTCATCTTTACTTTTTATTTGATGGGCCTGTGAAATAGAGCTGTAGACTGGCGAAGACTTTAAATGAAATTTCGCACTTTGATGATTTTTTTTAAACTTTGATATATTGACAGCAAAAGGAGCTACAGAGCTTTTATATAGCTTGAGGAGTAACGCCAAGCAGCAGTCAAACGTCTCTCTGCATTTGTGTTTAACGGCAGAAGAAAAACATGTCCATGGGCAGTCGAGGTTCTTATCAACCCTCTAATCCCAGATCCCAGCAAACCTTGAGGGCATGCCTCAGATCTCACTGAAATCACTGCAGACTCTCACAGTTTGCAGATTAAGTATGCTATGTGTTCCTGGCTCCAACAACAGTTTTATGAGCTCACTAAGCTTCCTGTTTTAAGATCCTTTTCTTAAGTTTTTAGGAGCTGCTAAAGGCAATGCTGTCTGGAGTCGGTGGTGTTTGCTCATTTAGAGACACTCAGATACTTCGTCCTCTCTCAAAATTGCCAAAATTATGATTTTTAAGTCGAAGGGCTAGTTACGTGGGAATGAGGGAGGGGCCGCGTTGGCGAGAACTTGGATGTTAAATGTGTTTGTAAGTGCGTGTGATTGCAAACTTTACGTGGTGTCTCAGTTGTTTTAAGGCACTTTTCCTTTGCCTAGCCCTGAAAATTAGACTTTTTCCACTTGTAATTCTAAATGCACTCTATTTTAGTGCCACACTTCTTGCTACTCAGGACCACTTTTAGTGTTTTTTTTTTTTTTAATGTGAAAGTGTTTTTTGTTCTCTCTGTGTATATTTCAGCAGTACAGAATGCCCCAGAAAATCTATGGTTCTCTAAAGAAACTGAATGAACAAGCCATTACATAGTTAATAAGGTGACACTGGAACATTTCAGCCCCCTCTTGAAAGGCGATACTGTGTTGCGCTCCACATCTGCATCCGTAGTATCTATAGTTGTGTCCTTATATTCGGTGCTTTTGCATTTTGCATAAGAGTCATAATTAAAAAAGAAAATACTTACATCATCGTCCAACAACATGTCATATAATTCCCAAGAGGACTCGAGCCAATTTTGTGCTTAAAGGTTATTCAATGAATGAAATTGTGAAAGCCCATTTGTCAAAGTACTGCATGGTTTCTGTTAGTTTTCAAGCCCCAAATTCATTGTCTGCCCCGGCCCAGCCATTAGTCATCAGTGTATTAGTGCTGCCTTCAGGCCATGCTGCCCAGCACTTCTTCACACCATTATAGCTTTGAAAGTGTACTCTGTCGACTTGCAGAATTACTGCTCTGATTTCCGCTTGGCTGGGTTTGAGGTAAGTCCCCTCCCTACCTTCTAGCTGACTGTAATCCTTGCTTTCTTTTAAAGCTCCTTTCCAGAGATTTAGGGCAAAACTTTCTGGAGGGCCCTGTTGGCATCATACTGTGGCTTTGTTATGGCATGCACTGTACATATAAATTGTACCTGCAGCAAATTGGATTGATTGCTGCCTGAAACTGCTAGGGGGGCTTTGCTTTGCTTTACTTTTTATTGGAGGGAGGGGGCCTATGGGGGGGTGTGTGTGTGTGTGTGTGTGTGATGGCAGTATGTTTTAAACATAGGCATTTGGTTGTCTGAGTAATTTATGTCACAAAATTAAATAATGGGAGATAAGCGTAATTTTATTTAAATCTGTCTATTGGAATACCTTCAGAATGCAGTGTGACATCTGATTTGCTTATTTGCATGTGGAAAGTTTTAGCTTTAGCTATTCTGACTTTTTTTGAAGATTGCATAAGACACTTAACAATCTTCCAGATTGCTTTACGGTTCAGACTACTGATTTTTACTGAAAGAAACCGAAAACTCACAATTTAGATGAAAGATAAGTCTGAAATTGCAGTCGTGAAAGAATGAGGCAGTTAAGCCATATTCTTGATTTCGTTTTGTGATATTTTTAAAAAGAATACTTCAGTCTCAAGAGTTAGCGTTGTGCAGAGAAACCTCAGCCAGCAGCTTAAGAATGAAGCCTTAGTGAGCTCAGAGGTATGGAAACCTGAATGGAGTGGCCAGCGTGTGGACCAGGCCTGCTACTGCAGGACATCTGCTCTTTCAACTGTGGATGGTCAAATGAAATTCCACACTAAAGCATTTCAGTGGAGGGTGTGGGGTTTAGTAGAGTTGCTTTGGCAGTCTCGTACGTGATTGGGGGTGAGGGGGCAGGGGGTGAAAAAGACACAGCTGAAGAATTCTGTCTGTGAATAAGCCAAGTTTATAGGCTGAGTGGGCCAGGGGGTAATTTTTGCTGAATAAGCCTCAATGAAAAATCATTGGTTTTTTTAAAAAAAAATTGCTTTTTAAATTGCAATTAAGATTTGAGGATCACGAGTTTAAAAATTGGGAGGATGAAGTATGATGAACAGTACGCCACAAAAGAAGTATGTTAAGTATCTTTGGGATCTCGCTATCTGATTTTAACACCCAGCAGGTATTGGCCTAATATTTGTAATGGTTTAAAAGCAAGCTCCTCTTCATAGAACGTGTACCATACCCCCTTACGCGTGATAGTAAACACACACACGATTCTAGGAACCCAAAGTTATATAAGTTCTATAAGGATAATTTTTAAATTTAGGGTTTTTTTCCTTCTGAAAATGTGTCAAAACTTTTTAATTCCTGTAAACCTCAGTGAAGGGACACCTTTGATCTGTCCTGATGTTTTTGTGATATATGTGGGTTTAAGGGAAATGCAGTTTTCATGAGCTTAGCTGATGTATACGCTGATAACTGACTTAGAGATCTCATTTTCTGTCTGAGGATTGTCTGTCTCTGGCAAACCCACAGAAAGTCGGGGTGCCAGCTTGCTCCGGCGTTAATGCTCATTCGTTAATGGCACCTGCTATGCAGGGCACTTCCTGTAAAGTCTAACCAGAGTACACTGGACTGGTGTTTTACAGTTGTGCAAAACTCAGAAATGATAACAACTGTTAAACAGAGACCTTATACGCCCCTCCAATGTTTCTCAAAAAATACTGCTGGCAGCGGAGAAAGTCAAGAGCAGCTTATGATCATTTCTTTTAAATACACATGGCAGAAAAGTAAAACTGGCACACAAAATATCGTTTATGATTTTCACTGTAATCGCAATGATTACTTCGTGTCAAAAAGCTTTTTGGTGGTTGAAGTTTAATATATGGGTTTCTTAAAAGTTTAGATGTAGTTCATTTACTAAAACCAAATTCACTTAATCCATAGCCAGGCAATTATTTCCCCTTTGGGTAATTCCATTCCCCTTAGAGTAATTCCATTTTGGGATGTCTATCGTGAATACTGCTTATCTGAGATTAGGAGCCTCAGAAATGGAGGAAAGAAAGATTGAAAGCAATAGACTGCAGATTTGGGGAACCCTCTGGGCTCCCCGAGACCACTGATGGCGAGTGGAACAGAGACTGGCTTTCTTATTTGCAGTTAAAGCTTTAGGCTTACCCAATTATGGGAAAAAATCATATGTAAAGGTAAAATAATTGTACGTTTAAAAACGCTATAGTTAAAAATTCATGAAGATTTCATTAAGAACATATGAAGTTGAGCTGCTTTTCCTGCAGAAAAGAAAGGCAGTGCAGATAGGGAAGGGAGAGGAAGCCTTGGAAACCTTGGGAGCTGTTCCTGTGTCACAAAGGTGGTGCATAGCTAATCGATTTTAAGTTCAGAAAGATTTTGAGCACAAGGAAACCTCAACCACATTACAAACCTGTAAGAGGTTTTCTATAATGCATGCTTATATGAGACCCACAGAGAGATTTTAAATTTCCTAAATTTTGCTCATTGAAACTCAAGACTGTTTCTCACTTCCAGAATTGATCAGAAGTGAAAATCAGCATCAGTTTGTGCTTCTCGATTTTTTTCCCTCTTCCTGAAGGATCCACTTCCATTAGAAACTGAGTTTTAATGCTGTAGGAATGCATGACTATTTAAGAGGAATTTTACCTAAACAGTTGCTCCAAGAGGAGCATCTTGAAGTAGCAGCTTATGAGCTAGTAA
Organism: Equus przewalskii; assembly: GCF_037783145.1. Classification (NCBI taxonomy): domain Eukaryota; kingdom Metazoa; phylum Chordata; class Mammalia; order Perissodactyla; family Equidae; genus Equus; species Equus przewalskii. The sequence goes on along the minus strand of NC_091834.1, from coordinate 13,287,110 downwards.
GAAAGTGTCAGAGAAGTGTCACCCTTCAGTGACACATAGGAGGCCTCTCAGAAAGTCTTACACAGGCTGCTTCCTTTTGGGTTTTTAAAACATTAACACATTAGGGAGATCATTCAGCTTGTAAATATACAGGCAGGTGTAAGTAAATGCACTTTCTCTGGAGGAAAGCCTTATTCCATTTTAGCAGTCGTTCCCTAAATTGCACAGAATAATTTCTCAGTTAAGGCCTGATCACCATGCTGTTAAAAGTTCCACTCTGCCTGCTGGAATGCCTTCTCTTTCTCCTCCCTCATTGGCAGTAACTGTTTTAACCCATCAGAACCTGATCAGATTACCATGAATCAGGCCTCTAACTTAGTTGTTTTAAATCTTTAAATACATCAAGAAAAACAATCACAGAATTATTGCTCAAGTTCGGGCAACTTAAAAAATAAACCGACTGGATTAGGGAAATAGATTAAGCACGTCTGCTGTTCACAAAGGATGCATTATCAGTTTATAACTACTGTTTCATTTCACCTTAGATTAGAAAGTCGTTGTATCCAGTTCAAACATCATTGTTAACGTTGGTTTTGGCACTGGTGGTTTCTTTTTTAAATTTTAAGCGTTTGCATGATAAAGGAATCCTGCTTGAATATGCACCCGAGGTTTCTCTGCACAGACCTGCAAGGGGAAAGGCCGATTTTTGCACGTGTTCCCAGAATCGTGATTTTTCATGCTCTCTATTTACTGCATAAAGCCTTATGGTTAAGGTTGAACTTTGGAACTCCACCGAGGGCTTCCCTTCCTGAGAGCCGGTGGCATGTGTCTGTGCCCTAACCATTCACAGCACCTGAATCTATTTATGGCAGCTAATGAAGAAACAACATTGGCGGGCCAGGTTAACAGACGGTGAGTTATAGGTTTTGTGAGTGAAGCACGCCACCCTTGGTTTCCTAAAGACTTCAGGGGTCCCCCATGTTTTATTGTAGTGCGACACACGCTGTTGCATTGCAAAGTGCTTGGAAAGCTGCATCGCCCTGAATTCGGCTGGTAAAACAGCTGTGTGAATGAAAGCAGAGCTGCCACCGACCACTGTCTGCGGGAGGTGCTGCCGGGCCAGCTGTGCCGGAGTTTTCCCGTGCCCGTGACTGTGCCCGCCGAGCCGGGTGACCGGGGTGATGAAAGTGATCAGGGGGCGCAGAGACCCTGCGGGGTTCCCATTGCTCAGCCCCCCTCTTTGGCACTTTTGGGAAGGCTGCTTCAGGAATGCGGATCGGAGCGAGGCTGGGGTGCTGCCCCAAACGCCCAGGGGGTTTCTGAGGAGCCAGAGCTGCGCGCTGGGGCGCGGGGCGCCTGCCCGCGGCCGGGGAGGGAGCGCGGCGGCGGCGCGGCGCTCGCAGGCGGCCTGCGGACGCCCAGCCGGCTCGGGAGTTCCCTGCGACCCGGGCGCCGGGGCGTGGGGCCGGGACCGCGACGCCGAGCCCCCGAGGGCAGGCCGATGGCGCGCGGGGCGGCGGTAAAGGTGTGAAGACGCGGACGCTGGAACGGTCCGAGGAACAGCACGCGAAGGGAACCCCACGTGGGCGCGCAGAGGGCACGGAGCTCCAGCAGACGAAACTGACCACAGCGCCACAGCCCAGTGCAAACTTCTCTCGAAGAAACGATGGCGCATCTTTGCAAAGACGCCAGTTTCTGTTTGGGTTTTTATAAATTTTCGTGGCAGCTCTAGTGGCGACTCGAAAGAGAGGGCCACCTGAGGCTTTTTGTTTGAAAGTGCTGTTTGCAATGTAGGTCCCCACAGGAATTCTCAGATTTGGTGAATGTTGCAGCTTTTTTTTTTTTTTCCTTTTTTCTGACTTTCCAGTGGAGGCGTGCACTGCAGCGACACCTGGTCTGTGGCCCCATGAAGCTTCCGAGGCCCCTTTTGTAGGAGGTTAAGCAAGTTCAGATTTATAATTTAGCAAGGAAAGATCTACCTGCAGGCAGGTTGCTGGTGGGAGAGGGATTACGTTTAAAATAGGGTGTGGAATTAATCGTGCCCTGGGTTTAGGCCTGGGGAGATGACAGAAGGTTCAGGGCCAGTTGAATGGGGAAAAGCCACGACTGTTTGCTGTCAGCTAGGGATGTTTGTCCCTCCATTTACCTAGGAAACTTCAAGCCGGAGCAGGCGGATGCTATTAGAGCAGTTTTCTTTGGTTGCCGTTTTTTTTTTCATATACTCAATCTGCTGGGCCTCAAACGTCAGCTACAAACAGTTTTTTTCCATAAGCATAGGAAGTCGAGGGGCATGCCAGCAGATCTGGCATGGACTGTTGAAGCGACGAAAGGGAGTGAAGGAGAGCAGTGTGGGGTTGGAAGGCAAGGAACCGTGGTCGTGCTGGGGAAAAGTTGTTTCATTTACGTCTAAAAAACCGTGGCTTGTTTCCCTCCGAGGAAAATCTTGGAAGAGAAGCAGGACTTAAAAGGTTTCCTTGATAGTTCTGTGATAAGTATATTGCACTTTATTATTTGAGAAATTCCAGGTTTTAAAAGTCGTACTATGGGCTACTGCCCCAGTGTTGTATGTTTGAGGATTCCATCAGGATTTTTTTCTGGTCACTTCTATACCTCACGCTTTCACATGTCAACTGAGTTTCCAGCTTAGCTTACTATTCTGAAAAAACTGCACCACAGTGCGAAGAACTCGCTAACTCTTCCTGCGAGGTTTTGATGAGGTGTGAGAGTCGAGAATGTTAGAACTTTCTCCTTTGTAACTGACAGGGACAAAGTTGTGTTTTTATCAGTAAAATCAGCTGAGATAATTTATAAGGATATCCAGGAAGCAGATGTCTGCCTTGGCAAGTTGCCATTTTGAGAGCCCTGTTCCAAGCATAAACCACACTTTTAAATAATTAGTTACTAACTAATGAGATCCAAAAATAAGTTGTCAAAATACAAGAAGGGGGTAGACTCTTGAGTGACCAAGGGCCTAGTTTTTAAAAATCCATTTCAGACGAGGGGGGTCGGAATTAGTATTCTCCAGGACCATTAATTAGTGTGATTTCAGTCAGAGCCTGCGGCCTTACCTCCTCTCACAGGAGCCCCTCTCTTTCTAGTGATGAGTATTTGGAGGGTTTTATTTGTTAGATGAAGTCCTTTGCTTGGGGGAAAAACCAACAGCTCCACAAAAAACCAGTTTGTCAAGAAACTTTGGTGACTTATCTCCTCTCTCGTGTTAATTACCTCCTTCTACTAAGGAAGGGCCTTCTCACCAGAAACCCCGTCTCTTCCTGGGTTTTTTTCTGGTCCGCTGGCTTGTTTCCCTGTGTGGTTTTAACTTAGTAAGCATCGTCCAGGTTAGACTAATAAATCTGTATGTGTGTTTTGATGGACACAATTATAGTATGGGAAGTGCCCGTTTCTCCAAAATGGTTGAGAATGGAGTGTTTTGGTTAAATATCCCTATTAAACTTTTTAGTTTTTATATAATTTGCCAGTTTTCAAAGAAACACTGGATAATAAAAGAAAATAGGTGTAGCTGACAATGGCGATTAAGATTCAAGACGATTAAGAATCACCCAAGTCACAGGGTCTTTGCTGGATCGCTTATGTGCTCAGTAAAGGTGCTTATGGGGTGTGAGGTGCTGGGAAGATGGCCACGGGGGCTTGTCCTCATGGAGCTTAAGGGCTGGAGGGGAGCTGGGCATTTCAGCAGAGATTCCAGACGAGGAGTTCACTATTGGGGTGGTGCTGGGGCAGGCTCAGGCAGGCCCTTGGAATTCCGTGCCCTGAGGGGCAGTTCGTTCATTATTTCACGCAGCCAGCAAAGACTTGAATGAGCGCCCACTGCAGGTACACAGCAGCGAAGAAAAACGTGTACAACAGTTGCCTGCAAGCTTAGGGAGCCTGATCGTCACGGTGCTGGTTAAAATAAAGGTTCTCTAAGGCCACCCTCCAAGACCTGGGGGATTGGACCCGGGAGTCTGACTGTTTCGCAAGCCCCCTAGCAAGGCTGACTCAGCTGGCTCTTGTACCACGCTGAGAAAGTGCTGTGGATCAGGATGAGTTGCTCTCATGGCATGCTTTCGTCGACGAAAATAATCCATAACCAATCTATAAGTGAAAATTTGGCAGAGTTTATTCTGAGCTGAAATCTGAGGACCATGGCCCGGGACCTTTCTTCCCAAAGGAAGAAAGGGCACCAAAGAAGTGAGGTATACAGAGTGGCTATGTACCCCCATACAGGACGTTTCACATATGATTGAAATGTCCCTCCCACAAGAGTCACAAGATTGCCCTGTCGGCATAGCGCTTGATGGACACAGCAGGTAGTGGGTCTGCTATCTCGGAGGGCGTAGCAGGAGGCAAGTCTGTTGTCTTGAGCTGGGTGGTCACAGGTGAGCACAGCAATCAGTTTCTAGCCTAAGGAAAGATGCTTAATCTTTAAGGAAATGCCAAGGTTGGGAGGGGGAGGGAAGTTGCACCTTTATCTCAAGGGCCTTTGTTCTTGCCATAGGGAATCTCTAAAGCAGATATACGATGCATGCTCGACAGCCTCAGTCAGGCCCTTTTGGAAAGACAAGGTCAGGCCGAATTAGGTTTACACAAAATGGCTTCCTCATATACTCCAATATATCCTTTTACTTGCCATTTTTATTTGTCACTTTAAAGATGATTTTAAATTAACTTTAGAGGAGCACTCAAAAAAATTAAAGAATCATTCTGAAATTGTGCGAGCTAGAAGCGCCTGCTGAAAATTTCTCCTTCAAGGAGAATTCTTTATCTGAATTTGTGGAAAAGCTCGGAAGTTGAATGTATACCTCTGTGTTTAAGACTCTTTTCCTGGGGAGAGCATCGGTAACTTTTAACATAATCTTAAAGAGGACCTGCTCTCTGCCCTCAAGGTTAAGTCCCACTGTGTGATGCTGTCATGTGACAGATGAGAACACTGAGGCACTGGACAACTCCAGGGGGCGCCATTCAGGGAGCCAGTCGCTTAAGGCCTGACTCCCTGACGTGTGCATGGTGGCAGCCCTGGGGAAAGAAGTTCTGTAGTCCTTTACTGTTGTTCTTTGTCAGCGTTCTTTGAGGGATGTCTCTGCCTTTGGAGTGGATCTTACAATTGATATGTAAATTCAATTTAGTGCTTCTTTTTTTTTTTTTGAGGAAGATTAGCCCTGAGCTAACATCTGCCGCCAGTCTCCTGAGCTAACATCTGTGCCCATCTCTCCCTATTTTCTGTGGGACACCTGCCACAGCATGGCTTGCAAGCAGTGCATAGGACTGCACCCGGGACCCGAACTGGCGAACCCTGGGCCGCCGAAGCAGAACATGTGCACTTAACCACTGTGCCGTGGGGCCGGCCCCCAGTGCTTCTTGTTTTATACTAGAAAAGCTGTTCATAAATAACTTGTGTGTTTTACAATAAACGACACTGGATAATGAGGAAAAGAACTGGAAGTTAGTGGAAGAGCTGATGTTACAGGGCCATGTGGCCTCTGGCTCTTACGCTTTTCTAGTTACTTGAATTCTAGATTTCTCGTACAATAAAGAAAGAATTTGCAGTGCCCTTGCAAATTGGAGTTAGTCTGTTAAGCAGTTGCTTATTTTATTTCAGTAATGGTTGTTTTGATTGGACACAGCGGCATCTGCTAAATGTAGAGAAGCAGCGGATAACTGGACCAAAGAAATTGCCCACCGTGAGTGTTGCAATCTAGATGGCTTGAAGAAAACACGCTAGAGAGGGTCCTTGTCGTCTTTTCTTGTTATTCTTTGTAGGTGTAGATCATGACTGGGAAAAAAGAACAGGAACCAAACAGAGTGAAAATTGATGAATGATGAGTTAGTGCAATTAGCACGTGAATGAAGCTGGTGAAAGACTGACTAACTGAACTTGCCTTTGCTATTTCTTAAGTGGTTCCACTCGTTGCTGTGGGCAATCTTAGGACTTTTCTTGTGGGTTGGAGAGTATGTTGTTCTGTTACCTTTGTTTGTTTTAAAAGTGTAACTCAAATGAATTGAAATGTTCTCAGGTTTTGAGAAAGCTTACCTGAATGATTTAGGATTAAGAGGTACATTGCAATTCACAAATCTTAGAGAGGGGAGCGTATAATTATCCTCTGGTTCAGAACTTTGGGTAAAGGCTTGGATCTGAGAAACTGTTGCACCATCTTTGAAACATCTAACTAAAAATTAAAAATCTTCTCCTGCCTGCAAAGTTGTCCTAATGCCCTTTCCTATGAAGTGGGCCACCTGAAGGGACATTTGTAGATGTGGCTTAAGAGAGTGATGTGACACTTGGGTTCGACATAGTTTATAGTAAACACAGCTGAAAACTGAGACATTTAGACCATTTAATAACAAGTGCCCGGTAGGAATTTGGGAAAAGTCCCACATTATGAACATTTCCCTCTGTTTGTGTGTATAGACAGAAATTGACTGGCTTGTTAATAGAACGTTGAGGCATTTCTGCAAGAAAACGTGGGGAAGGATCTTCCAGATTTTGAATTGGCCAAAGCTCTAGGCACCTCTTGAGGTGACACGTGAAGTGGGCTTTTGAAGGAGGTTTTCTGCCCTCTTATTTGAAGTTGATGGCGCTTTTGTTTTATTTAGGCGTTCCTGGGAGCAGAGAGCTGAAGTAATGAGAAGGCATCATGGAGGCCCAGTCCCACAGCTCCACGACCACTGAGAAGAAGAAAGTTGAGAATTCCATAGTGAAATGCTCCACTCGAACAGATGTTAGCGAGAAAGCCGTGGCCTCGAGCACCACTTCCAATGGTGAGCAGCCACGGGGATTACAGCAGCTAAGCCTACCGTCATTTTTATGTTCTCTGCATTCCTTGTGAATTGAGCATTTGCACCTGGACCAGTGTTTGTTCTGTGAGAGGCTAAGGAAAGCAAACGGGGGGTGGAGATTGGGGGGTGTGGGGTGGGCCGACTTTAGTAACCCTTGTCTTGGCACCGAAACTACACGTTTTCTTCCAAATTTTCTAATTCGAGATGTAAATGTGATAAGTTATTTATTATGAGAAGTTCCCGTTTGGCATTTTGGAAATCATCTTGATTATTGTGGCAGGAGTTCAAAATACTTTGCATTTCATGTGGAAAGTCTACACCAGTCGGAATGATTAGTTATTAGTTATTATAGAAGACACAAAAATTGCCTTGTCAAAATTAGCGACAGGGTCCTCCCACCCCCATCTTTAAGTAGTTCACTCTAAAGGATTTCACGAGTTGTTAATGGCTGAGCCTCAAGGTAACGCTCCCGCCCGTATCTGACATGCAGGTTTTGCTATTGGCTTATAAAAATTGAATTTACTTAATTTGTGTTCGGAGATAACATAGAGCCACTGTTTGTATAGGCTGTACTTTTCAGTATTTTAAGCAAAGTATTGAGAGGCATTTCAATTCAGGCATGGAGCATTGAAAATAAATTCCAGAGCCCCCTCTGGTAAAAACAGACTGAATAAGTTAATGGTAACCTTCACTTCCTTTCCCCGCTTTTCGCCTCTTGAAGGCCGTTAGTGCCCTTGCTTTTTGTAGATTTCGTAGCCACCCCGAATCGTGCTCCACTTTTCTGTGTGCCCTTAGGAAGAATGAGCTGGCCCCTTCTTCCCGTCCTGGACGCAGCCTTTCTGGGCATGCTGATTTGCACGAGCCAGCCTGCTGCCTTCCTCCTTGTAGGCTTATATTTTATTTATTCCAAGAAAGATTTCCCTCGGTTAACTTTCAATATTTTACATCCGATTGGAGAGTCCGAATCTCCTTTGGAAGGTACCTCTGGCACAGAACCGAAGCCTAAAAGGGCAGATATCCAGCAAAAAAGCTGCCCCTTCCTGTCCAGACTGTGGCACTGCCTGAGCCGCCACTCTGACCATCCTGCCGCCACTCTGTGCCCATCCGTGCCCACAGCGCCCGTCCTCGCCCACAGCAAGTGCGCTGCTCCTTGCTCTCCTTCCCAGATGTCGCCAATGTGCATTGCTGGCTTGAGTGGGAGAGGGGAGGGGCTGGCGTTAAACCTGCTGGCTAATGAGTCCAGTTTTGAATTGATCCTTAGGGAGATATATTTATGTCGGAGTTAAAATAATGAATTTACTTTACATACGTATTAAAATATGTCCATGTTTCTCCTTTTACTGGGGGGTTTAAAGTCAGGACTGGACCTCATTTTAATTGAGCCAGGTATTTGTGTTATTCTTCCAAAGTGGTTACAGAAGACATATTTTCTCCTTAAAAAAACATCGTATGACCCTTGTTTCTTTTTTCTGGAATTTGTAAAAATTAGCCAAATTTATTATTTGGAAAATAGAATTGGTCTATGCAGTGTAGGTTATTTGGTTATTTTAATAGTAATTTTGTAGGCCTAAGCAGTTTCTGGGTGTTATCCTTCATGAAACATCAACTTTTCGTTATTTATAGCCTGTGAGTGTGAGAGTGAGAGTGTGTGAGAACAGGCGAGCAGGAGTGTAAGTTAGCAGAAGACGGTGCTGCGCTGTGTGCAGACTCCAGCAGCCCCGTCCTGTCTGCGGATTTCAGCAGAGCGACAGCAGTGGTCTGTCTGTTCTCAGGAAGGTTCTGCTGCTGCTCTGTCGCTCTTGCACCTGGACACCTGCTCGGGGGGGGGCGGGGGGGGGGAGTTCATTGCTGCTGGATTTATCTTAAGCCACTCTGACCACAAGTTCCCCTCCTAAACCTGTTCAGAGTGCCTAGGAAGAGAACTAACCTAGCCAGCCCCCTGGCAACCGGGAAACCACTGGAGAAACTTACCAGAGAAGCAACAGTCATGATTTAAAAGTTAGTCTTGTAGTCTGAAATAACCACGAACCGATTCCTAAACCAAACGCCACTGGCTTCCCGCCCTCCTGGGCCTGTGCCCTCAAAGCGCATGTGCCCTCCGAAACGGGCGTGGAGCCTCTTCTGTTTGGGCCGACGCTCAGGTGGCAGGTTCATGGGGGCGTGCCTGAGTGCTACCTGTTCTGGAAATCCTGCCAGCCCTGACCACTTCGTCGGTGTCGCTATTTTTTCTAAGGGATTCACTCCTTTTTATTTTTGGATAACGTAAAGACCCAACCAAATAAAAGAAAAGTGGAAGTGGTGTTTTTAAACATGGATTGCAACCTTGCTGGAGGGTTCTAGGAAAACCAGCAAACAAATTTAAGGAAAGGAAAAGCTGAAACAAAAGAAAATAAACCTTTTTCTTGGTGATGGCTTTCCATCGGCAGTGCTAATAATTGTAATGATCTTTTTTCCAGAGTCTTCTGCAGGTTTCATCTGACTAGTTTAGAGTCTCTTCCAGCCCCGGGATCATGCTTCATGGGTGGAGTGGCCCAGCCTCTTTGTCTTGCAAGCTCCTTCCTGGTTGCATGCTTCCCTCTGCACCCAGCTGTGGTCACACAGCGGGTCTGGAGGTGGTGGTCTGGGTTTGGTTTGGGTTTTAGAGCTTATGGGGTGCAGGCTTTCAAAGCTTAGTGCACTGGGAATGTGCTGGCTGGTGGCTGCCATTGCCATGGTCATCCATCCGTCCATCTGTTCTGTCTGTCTGCCTTTTTCTCTTTTCTCTTCAAACATTTCAGAAATGCTTGGATACCTCCACGCAGGCTACTCACACAAAGGAAATGAAAATCATTGGGATCCTGTCGTAGGTTGTACCGATTGCTACTGTTTTCAGGATATTTTTAGGTTTTCTTTACAAAAGTCTGAAATTCAGGGATTGGTATGTGAACGATTAAAAATGAGTTCGGTACCGAGAACGAAACGGATGTAACGTGTACATTTTCTCTCCTGTCCACAATTTCATGATTAAAATAAAACAAACAGACAACAAAGTTTTGTTATCGGCGCTGTGTTGGATTGACTTAATTAGCTTTTCCAGCCATTATGTGCTGCAATTTGTTCCTGATTGTGAGCCTTCCAGCCAAACCACGCACATTCCACTGCATGTTGTTACAGATCTGTTTTCTTACTTTTCTCAGCTGAGTATCTGCTCCTAGAATAACATCCATATAGAGTTTTGTTTAAACACACACATACGCACAACCAAAATGCATGGTTCAAAAACCTGGAGCAACATTTTAAGTAAGCATTTGCCTCTTAGCACTGAAATTTAAAATAATGCAAGTGAAAAAATGTGTTCTAAATCTTGTATAGGAAAAAAAGACTAGCCAAATTAGATTTTTGTAACATTTAAGAACCTAGATCAACGTGCAAAATATGCAGTACTCTTTCCAGGAACCACAATGTGTGTTTCATGTGCCATAATTTGATTTTAAGCTTCAGTGTTGTTTATTAAACATAAATGACAAAAGAGACATTAAGTTTTCTGAATATTTGTTAAGTGCGGTTGCGATTTAAATGGTCATTTTTGGCATCTAACGTGGTCATCTTTTACGTATAAAGTGTGCACTCAGATATTAGGTGTCAGTGTTTACTTAAAAATCTCCAAATCTGTTAATATGCCAGTACCTTAAGTAAAATGCTTTAGTAATCTGTTTCTTTCTGGTATGGATTCATTACTTTCTAAGTTACGTGTTGTGTTTTGTAAATAATAAATGTTTTTTAATCTAGATCTTCCAAAGTTTTAAATGTCTCATTATCCTATAAAACTTCCTTCCGTGACTTGCAAATGCTGACTTTTCAGTTTGAAGTGTTTTGTCTCATTTTTGGCCTGTGATTTCTTTTTTTTTTTAAAGGAGTAATCTGATATTTCTTATTAACCTACTACTCTGCTTTCAAAAAGAAAAGAAGCTAATAATAAACGTATGTAGGCTGTGGTCTTGGGGGTCTGTTATCAGATCTGATAGTTATTGGGAACATACCTGAAAGTGATAGACAGCAGAAATGATTATCCTAATGGTGATGTAATATGAAACCAAAGTTGATAGATTAATAACAAACAGGAAGTTCCCTGTTCGCTTTGATTCTTTCAAAAAGAAGGGTTTGGTTCTCCTCTGCCTGAAAAAAAAAATCTTTGAGGTTTGTAAGGGGAAAGTGTTGTGGTCTGCAAATATGTAAGGTGATACTCTTTTTTTTTACTTTAACTTTTGGTTACTTTCTGGCCTTACGATTTGCTTTTAAACTGTCTGGTATGTAGGTGTTAATCGTGATATCTGTGGTCTCCTGGCTGGGAGTAAGGTGGCTCAGGGTTTTGCTGAGAGTTTGGAATTCATTGGCTGTTCTCCACCATGAGCTCTTTTCTCTATGACCTTTTTTACAGTAAGAGTCTATATACCTAATTCTGCTCAGAAATGGCAGGAGGTTCACACTGTATAGACGGTGGGTTGTGAGCTTTAGGTTTCTTGTGCCTTTAGATTTTCAATCCCTTTTTTCTTGGGCGCATTCCGTTTCCTGGCACGTAACAGATGGATGGAAAGCACTGTCAGGTGAAATGATTTCACATTTTAGGGTGTTGGTTAAGAGCTCCCACAGGTTTTGGGATCTGAAAGCTTGGGTTGAGTTCTGGCAACACCCAGGACTAGCTTTGTGAGTGTGGACGAGTTAACTGCTCTAAGTCTCAGTTTCCTCATCTGTTTAGCAAGATAGTAATTAGACCCACTTCACAGCATCTCTGGGGGATGAAGGGAAATGCCTCTGCCGTTCCCTGAGCACCGCACCACAGGAGCTCAGTAGACGGCAGCCATTGTGATTAGGACAAATCACGTGGATGAGTTAAATGTTATGAATGCCAAACAAAAGGATTGTGTTTTCTTGAAAATGCACATAGGTTTTGAAAGTGAGGGAAAAATGTTTGGGAAAAGTAATTTTGAATTTGCTGGACTCTGTCTGAAAAGTAGTTCAGGATGTTTCACAGATCTCAAATGTGACCAAGTTTGTACATCTTAAGGAGGGATGGATAAAAAACCCAGTTTCTGTACCTTGCTTCTGAGGGCCGTCTTAGGCCAGAAAATAGGGAAGATAATTTTGAGAAAACTGATTTTGATTTCTTGAAACCTAGAAAGCTACCATTGACTATATGCCCTAGCCTTAGAAACAGCATGTGCACATCCCTTTTCTTGATGTTTTTCAGCCATAAACTGTTTCCTTTTAGGTTAGTGATACCCCTTTATAGGGTGGTTTGTGCTGTTTTCGAGTTAGATGTTATCTTTTTTTAGAGAGCTTTCATGTTTTTAAACCAACTAACTAACGATGAATAATCTGATTCTCATAAGAGCCCTGGCTCCCTTGAGCTCCAAACCCACGTGTCCCTGAACCCCGGCAGCCTCTGTGTTCTTATTTGTGCTGAGGATATCGCCTTTCCTGCGGTCGCCCAGGCTTGAAACCGCACCGTCACCTTTGACCCCTCCCTCTCCCGTGCTTCCCCTGTCTTACCAGCTCTGAGGTTCTGTAGGTTTTCCTCTGTAATTACTCAGCCGTGTGTCCCACAGGCCACCCCACTGCACTGTGCTGTTGAAGCTCACCGCCTCCTGCCTGGACGAGGAGAGCAACCGTCTGTCCCCTCACCTCTGCTCTTCTCATTCAGTGCACTCGCTCCTGCCTTAGTAATCTTTTGACGGTCCTGAGGACGTCACACCCCTGCTCTGGAACCTTCAGTGATTCCCCACTACTCAGAGGATAAAGTTCAAAATCCTTTGCTTAATATTTAGTTATCTCCCCACATCTGGCCCCTGTCTGGCTTTCCAGTCTGCTGGGCGCCTGCTCTCCTGTCCCATCAGAAACCTGTGCTTTGGCTAAATGGAGGGGCTCTTTGCTTCCTTCACGTTGCCCCTCCATGGGACGAGGGTTTCTTCTCCCATCAGGGTGTGTTTAAATTCTTCTCAATGTGACTATGTCCTCCATCTCTCTCTTTCTCTCTCCATATAGTCTGTGTCCTTTTGGAAACCACCTAATGACACTTGATTTTGGGGGGTATTTTGTTTATTATTATTTTAATTGACTATATATATATATATATATATAAGTGTGTGTGTGTGAGGAAGAGAGGCCCTGAGCTAGCATCTGTGCCAGTCTTCCTCTATTTTATATATGGGATGCCGCCACAACGTGGCTTCATGAGCTGTGTATAGGTGTGTAGGGATCCAAACCTGCGAACCCCAGGCCACCAAAGCAGAGCTTGCAAACTTAACCGCCATGCCACTAGGCCGGCCCCAATAGACTATATTTTAGAGAAGTTTGAGGTTTACAGAAAAATTGAGCAGCAAATACAGAGTTCCTATACACCCCCTCCCCCACCTCCACACACTATTTCCCCTGTTAGCAACATCTTGCATTAGTGTGGTATGTTTGTTACCAACGATGAACTAGTGTTGATACACTGTTATTAAGTACATAGTTTTCATTAGGGTTCCCTCCTTGTGCTGTACACTCTATGGGTTTTGACAAATGTATAATGTCATACAGGTATCATTACACTATCAAACAGAATAGTTTCACTGCCCTAAAAATCCCTTGTGCTCCACCTAGCCATCTTCCCACCCCTCTTCCAGAACATTTCATTTTTACATTTTAGTTTGAAGTCTTTGAGACTAGCACCTGATTTGTTCTCCACCCCCCACCCCCTTTTCTGTGTTTTTTGCCGGCTGGGGGGTTGGAGGACTCAGCTCATAGAATAGGCCTGCACACTGCACTGGCCTGCCAGAACCTTACTCAGCACAGAGGGGGCAGGGGCACGTATAGTGCAACAGTAGTGTAATGCCAGGCTTTGAACCTTAGCTCTGGCGCTTCATTGCTGTGTGATCTTGGGCTAATTACTTAACATCTCTGAGGCTGGCACAGTGAGTACCCAAACATAGGTATGATTAGGAATAATAATAGCCTCTTCTGGGTATGATTTGTCAGGATTTAATTCATTGATCTGTTTCATCTCACTCCTTTCAGCACAGCATCATTTGTTAGTAATCTACAAGAGATTAAGCTTTAATCTGATTGAGAGAATTTGGGGGTGTGGGTTTGCAGAAAATCCTTAAAATGTGGTGGTCATCAGGACCTAGCTTAACAGGCTGGTAGGTGATAGGAGCTGGGATCAGAAAAGTGTGTCTCAGATCACTGGTCCTGAAATTGGCACAAGTTTGGATTTAACGAATCAAATGCTTTTAGGGTCTGTTTCTCATTCATAAATACTCATTCCAATTATGGGATGGAATCAGTAATTCTGGGCTAATGGGCTTCCCTGGGGGCAAAGTTCCTTTTTTCTCTTGTAGAGAGCGATTTGATTTCTTCTCTAAACACAATTCTTGAGTACTCAGATAAATCATCAGGAATAAAGATCAATCCCATATTGCCACAGTTTTCCAAACTTGGGAGTAAAAAGGAGCCACAGCATGATGTATTCCGCTTGTGGAAAGTTTCTGGGTTGCCTTGATTCCTTGGGATCAAGTGATGTGGGTATTTCAAATTTCCAGAAGTAAACTGAGCAGAATCAGAAACAGTGGAAGCTCTGGGCCAAGATGGTCCGCGTGGGAGGACAGTCACGCTCTGAGGAGGTAGCTTGGTGGCCTTCCACCATGTACCACTCTCAGCCCCACAGTGGTGGAAGGGCTGGAATCCTAGAGGATGCTAGAGGATGCCACGCTGGGCACTGGGAACCAGGAGGGTCCCAGGCAGGCAAGGGGGCCATGGTGGTGAAAGCAAAAACCTTGCTGTTATCTTGTTTCCACGGAAACCTTTCCAAATCCATCTGCTGTAATGTTTATTTCTTTAAAAAATTGACCTGCAGAATAATTCATTCTTTTTTGGTGTATAGTTCTATGAGTTTTGACAAATCCATAAAGTTGTGTAACCACCACCACAGTCAAGACACAGAACGGTTCCAGCAGCCCCAGAATTTTTGACAAACACTTGTTTTTTAAAGTGCATGGTAACACATACCGTTTGAGTCACCAGTTATGTTTATCTCGTGTTTCCAAAAGGTCCATGATTTTTTAGGTCCTGTTAGCAAAACTTAGTTAGTTTTTGCCTTTCTCTTTAAATAGTTCATGTTGAATTGGTAGCAGAACTGAAATGTCCTTGAGAACTGCCCATAAATATGTAACCTTGTGTCTCTGCCAGTCTGAGTTTTTCCTGAGTGTCCAGTCGATGTATTGTTTCCTTTTAGGCCAATTCCAAATGCCATTTTATACTTAAAACTACAGGGCAGCCATACTAATGAGGGTTTTTTTGGTTGCTGTTTTGTTCCTATGAATTAATTGCATGAGGGTAGAATCGGAACATTTAACATTTAATGCAGCTCTCACCTAGAGAAGAAATGTCAAAGTCTTTGTTAAGTCTGTCTGTCTGTCTGTCTTTCTTTTTTCTTCTGTAACCTCATTCTTTTCCCATTCACTTTCATCCATAGGACTTCATCTGAGGTAGGGGAAATGTTTATGTAAAAGTTATTCCTAGTCTGTCTTGGGCTATATTTTCCTTTTTCACTCATTTTTTTCCCTTTCTTTGACTCTTTCCTCTTCTCGGTCTCTCTTTTTTTTTTTCCCCCTTTAGTTGTAGAAAGTTGAGTTCCATCCCAATTATTAAACCTTCGGAGACCATTCCCACATGGTTCCGTAAATGGTAGCTTCATCCCGCGGTCTTTCATCTCTTCCCTGCTCTCTGGCTTGACAGTTGAAAAGGTCTGGCTGTGCCACACAATGGTCTGATTGGTTTCTCTGGGGGAGACTGGTCCTGGCCTCATCATTCGCCAGGCAGGTGGACCAGAAAGTCTCTTGATTCTTTTGTTGCCTCTCAAAGTCCGAGGTCTTTGACTGAATAAATCCGCCGTCATGGGATAATTTGCTAAAAGGAGACTGAAAGATGTGAGAGAAAGGCCTCTCGACTTGGGTGCTGCCTTAATGGAATAACGGGGCTTGGAGTTTGCAATTGAAAAATCACCAGGAATGCAATGGGTGGAGACGAGCTTCTTTTATTTCCCATAATAAACTTTTAGTTCTATCATTTAAAGCAGGCCTGTCCCTTTGCCTGCCTGCCTGCCGGCCCGGGGGTGTTTGCATTTGTCCCCGTGTTGCAGGGGACAGCCCTGTCCGGCTGAAAGGCGTTTGGGCGCTGTGTCTAGTTAGTCATTAGATTATTACTAGTGGATGGGAAGAATTCCATATGACAGGACTAAGGTTGAGTTAACACAGGACGAAAAGTAATTTACAGATAGGCTGTCCCCAGCCATCTTTGTAGCCCCCTGATAAGGTTTCATTTCAGAATGGATAGGCGACATTTCCACTTATGGGCCCATTCTGCGACACCTGTGATAACAGCTTCTGGATCCTAATTGAAATTGGTTTCAAAATGGATTTTCACTTTTCTCTGTCTGTGGAAAATATTGAATGGACTCAGAGCTGCCACAGAGAACCCTGGACCTTGGAAAATGGAGCGGGAAGCTGGGATCATCTTTCATAACAGTGTCGATGATATGACAGTTTTGTTATCTGTCTTATTAATGAAATCATTGATCACCTGATGAGGGAGATAATAAACTACATTCCACCACTCTTCACGGAGCTCAATTAGCTCTGTATTACAAATAAGGAGGGGAAGAAAACTAACAACAATGGAACTGAAGTAGTAAAGATCAATTACAACTTTTCATTCCCAAAGCAACCATTTCAGATCAGAACGTTCTGAGTGATTGCAATCTAAGTATTTTGAAATTACAGAAGCTGGCATTACATTCAAGGACTGTCTTTTTGGCCAATGTCGAGTAACTAGCATTTTTAGTAACGACTCATTAAGTGAAATTCAGAAGGAGAAGGGGGAAGTTCTGAATGGTTTAAGTGCTTTGTAATGGGGAGAATGGGGGAAAATAAATTCCCTGGATGGAGTGAGTAAGGAACAGCAAACTGAAAGAAAAGTAGCTTACTGTCTGTTCCTCTCTTAAAGCGCTTTGGGAATCCTGGTAAGACTGGAATGAGGTTTGCATTTAAGGAGGTGGCTGTCTTGTTTGGTGTTGGGCTGTTCTGGAATGTGCGCTGTTCCTCTCCAAGGCGGGCAAGAGATGCTGATGGCATCTCGTGTTTCACGGTGAATTGTATTCCTAGGTGTTTCTCCATTCTTAGTGCCAGCAGGATCAATCCAGTCCCATCTGAGCTTGAAAGAGGAGCTGTGATCAAAGGCTCTAATGATGTCACTGATCTCTGGTGATTGATTAGGAACAGAAGTTCTGGAGAATTCTGCCTTTCCTTATCATTTCAGATTCATTAGTGTCTACCGTTAGGGTAGCCGGCTCTTAATTCGCAAAATTACAAAAATGAATGATATGGAAAATATTGTATTTTTTTTTCTGGCTCTGTCTGTCTACCTATGTCTATTTTTAAATTTATTGGAACCTTGGCTCGCATTTTACAAGCAACCTTCCCCTTTAAGTATACTGCGAAGAAGTAGAATTCTCTACAGAAATTGGGATAAGTATTTTGGAATTCTTACATGTAAGTTGGGACGATATTCGGGAGTGAAAACACATTCATTGTTTCCAAAGCAGTTTAAGCGTATACAGGTAGTCACACACTGGGTAATCATTAAATATATTTAAATGTTTTATTACCTTGGAAATTTAGGATCTGGGAATTTTTAAAATCCTTTTAGTTATTTTTATGAAGCTAACATTTTCTGCTTGCCATAAAAATAAAAACAAATGCATTCCATGCCAAGAGGTGACAAATCTGAACACCCGGGGAAGATGCAACTTGAAAGGAAATAAAAAGATGAGAGCGAGAGGTCTCTTCCTGGAACCTCTCTTGACTGTACTGTAACTCTTGGCTTAGATCCACCTAGAGTAGGGATGGATTGCAAAAGCGTTGGAAAAAATTCTGTTTTGGAAGGCACTGCAGCCCAAGAAAGAAAAGTTGAATGGAAAATGGAGAATGTAAATTATCGTTCAAGTTCCTGTTACCTTCTGTGGTTGGCTGGTGGTTGTCAAGGACTATTGCTTCATGCTTGCTTATAGCTAATTCCTTTCACAGAAAACTTCATTTTGAGAACTGCTCTCTGAGTAGGACTGATAAATGTGTTTATAGTCTAGAGTGAGTATCTAAAGAGAAGAGATCATGCAAATGAGCCTTTGGGAGAAGATGGGGCGGCAATTATGAATCCTAAGCTTTAATGGATGTGAAAGACTCCCCTTTCACAGAATATTTTTGTTCTGTTGGCAATGATAAGAAAAATAATCCCACACCCTTTGCCTGTAACCAAAAGAGAACTTCTAGAAAGAATAGAACAATGGCATGGTTAAAATAAGGGAACTTCCAGCAATGTAAACATTTTCTGGTAAAATAGCAATCTAATATGCAGTTGAAGATTTCTTTCAACCATTTGCAAACTAGAAAACACACAGTGGCCCATTTCACATTACGTTTAAATCAAATCTGTCTTAAAAAACGAATGTTTCTAGGCTTGTTTTCAAATCCTGGCAAGTTGCAGAGCAGTAGAAAAGTTCCTTTCCTATAAATGTTGACAGCAGTTCCGGTGGAGGCTAACGATGTTTTATAAATAGAGTTTACTTAGCAAAAACCATATGTATGCCTAGTGAAATAACCTCACATTTATTTATGTTTTGATTTATAGAAAACATGTGCCCTTTGACAAAGCCTTTGGGCTCTTTTCCGCAATTAAAAGGAATCCTGCTTGAAAAAAATAGCTACCATCTTAATGGGAAACTTTTTTCACATAAATTCAAAGCGCTTTCTTTGATCAGTTTCACACAAATTGAGAATATTTTTATCCATCAGTTGGACCCCCAAAATTGGGTGAATCGAAAAAAAAGATGCTTATAAATACAACACACACATGTTTGTACACATAGACACACACACACGTATCGGCATATATATTGGTTGAATCTTGGGGAATCCGGGAATTTAAAAAGCTGAGTAATATGAGTGTGGCAGTGTGCAGTTTTGCAGCAGGAGAATTTCTGTTGTTGCTTGCTCTTGCCAGTGTCTGCTGTTGGTGTAGCATGAGGCAGTTCTCCTGTGTGATTTGCTTTGGTTTTATTTTAGACTGAAGACGTGGAACGTGTCCTTTACGTAGCTGTTGCTAGGCCTTCCTGTGGCTGTCTGAATAGTTTCTATACCTTGCTTCCCTTTCCAACCACAACAGATGATAAGGAAGGAGAGCAGTAAGAAGGCGATTTGCAAATCTCTGATCACTTTCCTTTTTTTTTTTTTAAAGAAAAGCACTATATAATTTAGTTACAAATATATGCCTTTTGCTTATTACTCTGTCAGAAAGTTCAGGGATGGGAGTGAGTTGCTGAGAAGAAAAAACCCTTTCTTACCTTAAGAAAAAGTGATTCTATTAGCTGGAACCAGGCTCCAAAATAGTGTTTTGTCCCTATTCTAGACTAGATCAATGGTTTTCACATTGCTCGGGGTCTGAATTAGGGGCCAGGGGAAAGTCAGTGTTTAAAGATAGAGACTTCAGAATAAGTGGGTATACCAATGCTACAAGTACAAATCTTATATGCAAGTGCTAGTATAATTTTGTACCTTGTTTTAATTTGGGGAGGCTTTTCAGTTTTAAATACGAGTGAGAGGTTATATGTGCTTAAAAAAGAGAGAGTTAAATTTTTATAGAAAATCTTTGTCATGGAGGTGGTGTCAGTTTCTAAGCCCTAAGAAGCCTAGTCCTGCCTCCATGCAGTCAGGGACAAGTACCACTGAGCACAGTGGCAGCTAACTCAAGACCAACATGGCATGTGAGAGAAATGAACCATCTTTTCCAGCGTGAGGGCTTAACTGGCCATCCAGGAACCCCTGAGGGTCATGGATAGGCTTCAGAAAAATGGGCCAACCTCTTGAAATTATTCAATGTAATGCTTTCTGAGCATGTGCCTCTAAGCTCTTTGTGCACATTCTTAAAGAGATTCGTGACCTGGTGTTTCCCGGAGCCCCGGTCCACAGGTAGGTTATGGAGCTCTAACTTTCTTCAGGAAAATATTAATCGGATGGTTAGCATTGCTCTTTGAAGGAATGACTATGTGTATGAGAAGAGAGCCTCTCAGTGGTTGGAGACCATGAAACTGAGTATTTCTCATGTAAACTGTGACGTGATAACCATGCTTGTGTCGCAGCTTCCTTTATAGGGGCTGCGCATTAAGCAGTCAAAAGCTTCTGCTTACACATCACTGTATCTCCTTCAAGGTGCAACTTGAGTGTATGATTTAAAGAGCTCTTCCCCTCAAAAACTCTGTCTCTGTGACATTCACCTTTGGTTCCCCTAGAATTTAGGAGAGCATAAAGTGCTAGGAAAGATGTCAGGTAAATAGGAGGAGCTTGAAAGGAATGAGTGAGTGTAATCTAAGTTTAGAATGGGAAATCTGCAATTCTCTTTAAATTAATCTGTGTAAATCACCTGTCTGTGTCCCTTTGGGGTTAAAAGCCACAGAAGATTGTGTTGAGGCTGGAAAGTGCTGTCACATTATTACGTCAAAGTAATCCCAGGTATTTTGAAGGGCAGTCAATAGATAGCAGTCTCAGGTGCAAATCCAGGGAGATTTTTTGCCCAATTTTGCTGAATCGCTGATAATTACAGGTAGTTGCCACGAAAGCAATGGATCCTCTGAAATCTGAGATGTGTGTGTCCTTGATTTACACCTGGTGTCATTCATTACCAACCTGACTTCCTGCACTCATCTTCCTGGGAGGACAAGGGCATGGTCTCTTCTGGGGACGGCTAGAAGGAACATTTGACTTGGTGTGACTAACCCGTCCCAGACCGCGGTCCTCTTTTCAACCTCCTGAACATCCTCCGAGAGCGCTCTGCACAGTTTTCTGTTTGGCATCTGGTTTTATGTATTTATGTTTCATCATGGCTTCGCTGAGAGCTTTTGCAAATTTCTTTGATGCTAATTTAGTTGCTTTAAACTCTTTGGAGTGGAAAAAAGAAACAAAACCAAGAGTACAATAAACTTTGATTACCGGGCTCCTAAACACTGAACCTCTCAAGTAACCCATATTTGTCATTATTTTTTGAGAATGGCATTTATAGGCGGAAGCTGGGGAGCATGGTTACTGGTTGCTGTTCAGATACAGCTGAAGGAAGGGCGCAGCGCCAAAGGCCAGAAGATGCTTTGGACTCGGGTGAACGCCGTGCTTCATGGGAACCTGGGGAAGATGTCGCACTGTCTAAGGAAGATGCAATGGTTTGTTATACTATAATTATTAAAACAATGCATTTTAGAAGGCATTTCAGTGAAAATGGAACCTAAAGGAGAATGAAGAATGAAGGGCCTGCTCTCCACAGCCTGAGACCTTGGAACTGCCCACATTATTCTTTGCTTTTCCCTCTCTGAAACTTTTTTTATCTTTTTTTGAGGAAGATTAGCCCTGAGCTGACATCCGTGCCCATCTTCCTCTACTTTATATGTGGGACGCCTGCCACAGCATGGCTTGATAAGCGGTGTGTAGGTCCGTGCCTGGGATCCGAACCGGCGAATCCTGGGCCACCAAAGTGGAGTGCAATAACTTCACCGCTATGCCACTGGGCCAGCACACTGTTTGTTTTTGTTTGCTCATTGGGAAATTAAGAGATGCAGAAAGAAGTGAACATGTCCTGGAATCTTACCACCCAGAGATAGCCCTTGTTAACATTTTGGTCTATTTTCAGCCTTCTTTTTCTCTTTCTTCTTTTTCTATTTGGCTTTGTTCAGGTGACCATATGCTGGGAGCATTTTCCATGTCGTGTACCACTGTTTTCCACCATGACTTTAATGGCTGTGTAATTTATTCAGCCAATCCTCTATCTTTGGCCATTTATATTTTTCTTTTCTTTTTTCAATTGTAAATAAGGATGTGATAAAACTCCTTAAAACGTCTGTGTGCTTTGACTAAGTCTTACCAAATTAGCTCCAAGCTAATAATGATGTTTATGTGTTCATTTTCAGAAACGCTTATGAACATTAGTGAAATATTTTCAAAGAAAATATAACTGAAAACTTCACCTCATCTTTTAAACTTTTTAGTTGAGGTATAATACACAGAAAAGTGCACATAGTGTCAGTGAGCAGTGTAAGAAAATTGAGGAATTTTCCCAAAGTGAACACGTCATGGAAATAGCGTGAAGATTAAGGAAAAAACCATTACCAGCGTCTGGAAAGGCCCTTCTGCTGCTGATGGCCATTTGATAGTTTCCAGTGTTTGGCTGTTAGGGACGTTGGCTGTTAGGCACCTGTCTCCTGGTGGACCTGTGTACACATTTCTATTGGGTGTGTACCTAGGAGGGAAATTACTGCCTCATAGCGGGTCCCTATATTTAGCTGTAGTGGATACTGCCTAATAGGTTTCCCAAGTGTTTGTACAACTTTGCTCCTCATTCTTGTCAGTACTAGGTATGTTCTGTATTTTTCATTTCAGCCCTTCTGTGTAGTGGTATTCAGTTGTGGTTTTAATTTGTCTCTGATGATTAAGGGAGTTAAGCATCTTTTTAGATATTCTTTGGTCATTTGGCTGTCCCCTTTGGTGAAGCACCTGTTGAAGTGTTTTGGTTTTTTTTTTTTTAATTTGTAGTTCTTTGCGGGTAAACAATTGTTTACTAGTTGTTCTATCACTGATTTGAAATGAAACCTATATCTGACACCGTCTTAATGTATTTTATAGCTTCTTTTTCTGAACTGTGTTATTCTATTGCCCTCTTCATTCTTTAGCCAGTACCACCCTCCTTCAGATGTTAGAACTTAGAATGCATTTTATCTGATAGTGCACGTTATCTTTTATTATTATTCTTTTTCAAATGCTTCTTGGCTCTTTTTCAATTTTTTTCTTCTAGGTGAATTTTAGGAACACTGCTTTGGACTTACGTTGTTTAGAATTCATACATATGTAGAAAAAGTATAAAAACATGGATGGCTGCAATCGCTCTCAGCAATAGTGGTTACCTCTGGGGAGAGTGGAAAGGGAACAAGGTGGGGATGCTTCAGATGGATCTGTGTGATCTTACTTCCTTCAAGGGAAACGGTGCCAAGCAAATATGGCAAACATTTAACATGTGTTAAACCTGGGTGGTGGGTATCTCAATGCCGCTTGTGTTATACTCTGAAATATGTCATGATTAAAAGACACCCCTTTGGAGCTTTGTGTGGAATTATGGGCAGCTAGCTTATCCAGGCTTTGTCATAATTCTGTTGGCTGTAAGAAACAGTCTTGGTTGCTTTTCTACCGCATTCTCACAAGGTTCCTCTCTTGCCAGGCGTACATCAAAGCGCACGCAAACGCACGCTCGCGTTGGTGCCCACATTCTGCATTCCTCCTCAGAAGTATTTTTGAAAAAAAAACCTGTCGCTTATAAGAAAATATGTAGGAAATAACAGTTGGCAAGACCTAGCAGGTGTTTGCTTTATTTTCACCTTTTTTTACTTTAACATATTCTGGAAGCAATTTAGTTTTACTTTTGTCTCGTGTGTCTTGAATTGAAAGTTGCAGGTACCTCAGTAAGTACTGGGGTTAATGTAAATACCTCTTATAGTCTCTCAGGAGAAATACTCGGCTCCAGCTTTTCCACATCAGGCTACGTTTTTATCAAGTCTCGGCAGCTACCCTCTCTCTTCTTTGATGGTGGTCTCTGTTCTATGGTGGCGTTTTCTACTAAAATCCATCAATGCCAGGGGCAAGAACCAGGAGGGGGTTGAGTGTCTTTGTCATTTGTTTATTTGTTGTTGTTGGGAGAACATTGATGGCAACGGAAAAGGCCAAAGGAATCTTGGCGCTCCTATTTTTGACCCTAAGTTACCCTAACATCTGAGTAACCTTGTAAGTAATGACTTGGATGTGTGTTGGATTCAAGATGATGCTGAGTGACCAAATCAAAAAGTGAGGTCTGTGAAGGATATGGTCTTGGTTCTGTGTGTGACACATTGCTGTGACACACGTGTCTGAAGCAGAACTCATAAAAAGAAGAGAACCACAAACATCTTTAAGAACGCCAAGCAGCAGAATATTCATCCCTTTGAAGATAGGAAGTGTTGCTGTCAAAGGTGTAAATTCCAGTAGTTTCTTAAGCCTCAACTTCATACCCTTGAAAACATGCCCACAACCTGCTACCTAAGGCTTTTGGAAATAATTGAGAGACACGACTCTTGTTTATTCTCCAAATTTCAGATCATCCACCGTTTCGTTGGCCTTTTGTCTGGAGAGATACACATTCACCAGAACCATGCCAATAAGTACGGAAAATTTGCCAGCCCGCAGAGAAATTCGAACTTCCTTCTTTTCCCTCAGGAGTGTCTCGGGGAACCCGTGCACACAATAGTACTTTTCATGTCTAGACCCTGCCCGGGAGATTTCTGTCTAATAAGAATCTTTTCTTTTTTCTTAGGCATACTCAAATGGAACAAAGCTCAGGAAGAGATTGGGACAAAACGCAGGGAAAGAAAACAGAAAGTGCTGGACCATCATGTTTATCCAACTCCCGCGTGTTTAACTCCATGCAGTTAGAAGTGTAGGTTGTTTTGGACTGACATGCCGCCCACAGTCAACAGACACTATTGAGGCCCCACTAAGTGCCAGACACTTTCTGATTCTGAAGATTAAGAGAATATGAGGCATGCTCTCTAGATACTCACAAGTGGATGAGTAAACAACCAAATTATAGTATGCTCATTAGGTGCAATGTAAATGATACATACAGAGTATCAAGGAAGTCTCGTAGGAAAGGTAATACTTGAGTTAGATCTTTTAGATGTCAGTGGTTAAGGCAGGGGCAGGCTGGAGTCGGGACTCAGGGCTGGAGGATAGTTGCGGAAGAAGGGCATCCAGGTCGAGGGAGAGCATAGCAAAGACTTGGAAGCAGGGACGTTCCTGGTGATTTAGGGAAATGATACCATTCAGTGCCTGTCGCTTATTGGATAGGCATGGATTGGGATAGGGTGGGTGGCGGTCAAAAATGGCACTGGAAAGCCATATTGAGACCAAAAGGTGGAGGCCCATGAATGCAAGCTAAAGAGTCTGAGCTTCTTCCTTAAAGTGAGTGGGAAGAGGGCAGTCATAGCATATCCTCTGCTTAAAAAATGTACCTAGGCCCCGGTGGGAAGGATGGCTTGGAGTGGGGAGAATGGAGGCCATCAGGAGGCTGCAGCCCACCTGGTGGGGAAGTGGAAGGCAAAAGGAGAGCATGCAGAGGAAGGCAAAAGGAGGAAGTGAGGTTGTGGATAGAGAAATGAGTAGGACCTGGAGTGCGTTGGATATGTGGGGGAGCTCAGGAGAGGAAGAGAAGGGTGGGGTGGAGGAAGCCATTCAGTTTTAAACATTGTGATTTCCCATGTGTATTTGAACCGTACATCCGGGGCTCAGGAGAAAGATGGGGCTGAAGATAAAATTTGAGGTTCATCTCAGACGCCTGTAGTAGTCAAGGCAGCGGGAATGAGTGAGTGGGCTGCAGACATGAACAGGCCAGTGGGTGAAACTCAGTAGGAACATTGGACGGGTAAGAAGAAATTGAGGTAGGGGACCAGGACCAAAGACGCGGAGAGTTTTAGGAAGGTGGGGGATGGGGGTGGTTTCAAATGTGGTGAAAATCAGGAAGATTGAAGGCTGGGGGGAAAGCACAGTGTTTGGCTACTTCGGACTTCACGACATATGCAGTCATGAGTAGAAGGATGAGCTGGAGAGCGAGACCCAGTGGGTGGAGCATAAGGCCGAGGGCGCATCTGAGGCGAGATACCGCCTGTGGATCACTCTTTAAAGGAGGTGAGGGGAGACCCAGCGCCGGAGCTGGAAATGTAGGTGGACATGAAGGAACAGGCTTTTAGGTGGAGGTCTAGTCTGTTTGTAGGTGGAGGGCAATGAGGGAAGAGAGAGCGAAGGTGTAAAGACAGTGACAATCAGGGACAGGTTTTGCAAGTCCCCCGGGGCTGTGGCCCTCAAGCCAGCCTGTATGGTAGGAGGTTGGGATTTGAAGTTCTGGCTGTGGGGCTGGTGGTAAAGCTCCCCGGCGATGCCAGTGTGCATGCAGGTTGTGAATCTCTGCTCTAGGGAACGAGGGTCAAGACTACGTAGAAAGGGGTTGGCTTTCCAGGAAAGGGAGCCTTTCATCTGAGAAAGGGAGCCGGCATCAGGGGTGAATGGCTGAGAACTGGAGGGGGGTGGGAAGGGAAATTCAGAGATTCTGCTCCCCCTTTCCTCTGTTTTCTCAGTGAAGTTGCAAAGGATGATGTGAGAGTAGCAGGAGTGGGTTTAGGAATGGCACTTTTTTTGGCTGGAATGGGGAAAGATGTGAGTCCATCTGAGTAGGATTGCCCAGCGACACGGGGGCCCAACTGAGGTCAGATGTGATCATATTATGGTTGCATCAGTAACCCCTGGTGTCTTCGCTGTAGCTTCTAGCAGAGAGGAGAGAACAGGTGGCTGGGCTCGGCTTAGGGATTGGCAGCCCGATGCTCTGGAGGGCAGAGGGGAGGGGCTTCCCGCCTGCCGTGCTGTGCCGTCCACCTGCCGACTTGCTTGTGTGTAAGGAGGGTTCACAAACTTCCAACATTTATTTGGGCAAGAGGACAGTTATGTAAGCAGCCCTTGTAGAGATGAGACCTGTTACCTCGCCTTCAACCGCAGGGACGCTAACCAAGCTAACCGATCGTTGGCATAAAATGAATAAAATCGATACTGACGGCTGCTCTGACAGCAATGGCTTGCTTTAAGTAGAGTTGCTGTCTTGCATGGTTTTAGAAGCAGGAGGGATGCTTAGCAAGGCCGTGGAGGACACTGCTTTGGTGTGTGTGTGTGCCCACGTGTGTGTGTGTGTGTGTGTGTATGATTGATGAATTTTAGGTGAGGTCAGATTTGGGAAGAACACTGCCCAAAGTGGGGCCACTGCCGCTATCTTTGGAATCTTGTTGTAACCTAATTAACTGTAAGTTTTAAATATTTAATGTTTAAAAAAAAATACTGGTTCCTTTTCACTTGTGTGTGCTTGTCCACTTGGATCTCTTTAATTCTTTTATATGGAAAGCATATTTAACATATACATTTGTTTTGTTCATATATTGCTTAGTATTTCTTAAAAGGAGTGGCTAGGATTTGAGTTTGTCTCAGTCTAGAAAGACATTGGAGAGATACTAAGAGATACACATGCACATGTGCACACACACACACACGCACTCACACTCACTCACTCATCTTCCTCCTGGTCCCCAGTTGATGTTCCTTAAAGGCCCGGAGCAGGGAATGACCGTGGAGCGCTGGGAGAGGGCATCTGACTTCATGCTGACTGTCTTGGCAACTAGAGAAGGGCATGAGCTCCAGAGCCCCTCCGGTGGCTGGGTGTGTGGAAGTGATGAAGGAAGTAGTGGGTTAGGAGGGCAGAAAATGGCCAAGGCCTGGCGCAGGAAAACAAAATAGTGCGTCCCTCTGCCCGCCACCCTCTCTAGAGGAAGCGAATTGTTTTCATGGGAGAACCCGTTCATGTAGGTGGAGAAGATCAGCGGGCAGGGTTCCAGGAGCTCCAGAGCCCTGCGGAAACCCTCCAAAGTGCTGGGAGCCCCAGAGCACCCCAGGCACCCTCAGCACTGTGCAGGGACCAAGAAGGCAATTTCATGGTTTCTTGTTCTTTCTTTCTTATCTTAATGACGATGGAGTGACAGCTTTGAGGATTTCGATGTGGGGACGGATACGCATACGAAGTCCTAGAAATTGCTTCTGCAAAAATAGCTTAAGAGGTGCAAGAGGGCCAGCATTAAGGCATCTTTGTTTTCTTTGAGCAAATTAGGTTCAGTGTTTTGGGATTCAGAAAGCATGACCATCTTATTAAACCAAAGAAAGAGCTTTTTGTGGACCACTTGGACGTCTGGGAAAGGAGGGCAGGAGCCAGAGAAAGAATGGCTCTGGTGGATGTGCTCCCAACCTGTGCCTCACGGTCCCTCACTGCTGCCACTGCCCAGAATTTACGGCGAGTCTTTCAGAGAAGTTCACCGTGTTTATGCTGAGATGTCGTTCTGTTCACTGCAAGTCACAACCTGCCAGCACTGAGTGGGGTCGTCATGCCAAACTCCCATATAATAATAAGGAAACTGAGGCTCTGAGACTGGTTTTCCTGGGGTCCTGTCCCTTCTGCTCTCCCAGCCCTCACCTCCTAACCTCAGTGGGGTGGGAGGGAGTGGGGCCGCGGAAGTGGCGGTGTTTCATTTTGGTGTCTTGAATCAAACATTGAGAACTGACAGCTGGCGCAGTATGCGAGAAGTGATAATTTTCTGTTGGGGAATGTTTGGTTGCCAACTGAAGTTCCCATCTAATATATACATCGAAGTTGTGTAAATGCCGCTGAGCATGTGTCTTTGCTGGTTTTGTATCAGCACATGGCAGACAGGTTTTTCCTCTCTAAAATCTGTGTCCTTTTGTTGCCATTGGATGGAAAACTGAAACATATGATTCCAGCTCAACCCAACAAACTGAAAAAGGACTGCTTTGAAATACAAATGATAGTGTCTGGAAACACTTTAAAAGGCACTAAAACACTCCGTAGGAGGCAGTCCTGTTGTGTCATTGTTGGTGGTCTCAGAATGAGGAACTTCACCTGTCTTGTAGTCGCGGGAGTAATAGTTGCTACCTCGTGGATTGATTCTGTCAACTGCCTAGCAAGTTGTGGACACTTACTGTGTAGTCATTAGTATTAGTTAATTCCAGAATGCTCATTATCTTGTCGTCTTTAAATCCTAGAGCACCTACACCAGGTTGCCCTTCCATCCTCCTAGGAATGGTTCACATATTCATGTGTTTTAGTCTCTCCCTGTGTCTTCCGACAGGTTCGTCTCGAACCAATCCAGATAGATGGCAGTTTTTTCCCTGAAAAGTCTTGACTGAAGGAGACTCTTCGGTCTCGTGGTTTGCCTACAGTACCCAAGAAGTCACGAGAGAGCCAGAATAAGACTCGAAGCCTGGACCTCCTCCCACAACATGTACGGCCAGACTAAGCTTGTCCAGTATGAGAAGTGTTCTTTCAGACACGAGAAAATCGTTCTTACTAGCTTTCTTTTAAAGTTGTATAATTCAACGGTCGGCATGACTTTTCATATACGCCACAGCTCCCTAATGGAGGCAATTTTTTTTTTTTAAAGATTTTATTTTTTTCCTTTTTCTCCCCAAAGCCCCCCCCTAGTACATAGATGTATATTCTTCGTTGTGGGTGCTTCTAGTTGTGGCATGTGGGACGCTGCCTCAGCATGGTTTGATGAGCAGTGCCATGTCCGTGCCCAGGATTCAAACCAACGAAACACTGGGCCGCCTGCAGCGGAGCGCGTGAACTCAACCACTCGGCCAGGGGGCCAGCCCCGAGGCAAATTATTTAAAAAAACAAATGCAACTGTTAATTTTTCATTGGCTAGCCATTTTTAGAAACAGCTTTTGCAGGAGCAAAGCTAGGGTTAGTGGAATGCCGACTTAAAAATCTTTGGGGAACAGAGCTTCTCGGGACACAGTTGATGTGGAAAGAGTTAGGGAAGGTTTTCTGATCATTCCATCCCCTCCATTCTAAGTGGGTGACCCTCAGTGGTACAAAACTGGGCCACGCTGGGGGCTGGGGTGAATTTGCGGGGTCGTGCATTGCATGGATGGTACCCAGGCTGTGACCACCTGGGGTGTCTGCCTCCCTCACCAGAAGTGCCTAGATGCCTCTGGAAGCCGCTGCCCATGCAACATGTCCTCTCCCCTCCTCCAGGTAAATTAAGGAGTCAGAGCTCATCAAGATGATGGGCGGCAAGTACCCCACTTAGAAGATGCTTCAGAATGCGAAAATGGGTCACTGGAGAGTGGCCCTGCGAATGAGCATGAATCGAATCTAACAGATTCTCGACCGTTATTGGTGCCAGCATTAAAAGACATGTGTGAATCCCTCCCCTCCCTTTTTGGTTTTTACCAGAGGAATATTTTCCTTAGTGGTTAAGAGCACTACTATACAGACACCCCCTCGCCCCCCTTATAAGTACAGGAATCGTTATAGAACCATGACCTCCTGGAGATGGGAAGTCTCGTTGATCTTGGGGTCCACCTCTTCCACCCCTTCTTTGATGTACAAATCTGTCAGTGAGAGCCTGAAAAGTGCTCCTACAGCCACTGCTCAGAAGGGATGAAGCTTTTTGCAAGGCTGCCCGTTCTGTTTTCAGACAATTCCCGTACAAGTCTTAGGGAAAACATTCTTCTTTGGATGGGGCAAAGATCCCTCTCCCCATAACTTCAAGACTGGCTGCCCAACCCTCACCCCACTGCCTCCAGAAGCACCTTAAATCACCGATGGGGGAAGGATGGTTCATTCTCTGGCTTTCTGAGCCACACAAGTTAGTGCTAATACTTGCAAATATTTGAAAGCCCCAAGGCTTCCTTCTTTTTACCTTTTTTCGTACCTGGGGTGGCTTTAACTGTTCACTCTCTGTTCACCTGGGCCTGGACACGCGTCACTGTGTGAAAGTACACAGTACTTTCCTGTTACTTTATTTATCCTTATTAAATGTCTTCTTCACCTCAGCCCGTCATCACGGGATTTAACTGTATGTTGTGCCTCCTGCTCTTCAAGAACTCACCATATTGGTAACTTACAAGGCTTTGGTGAAAAGAGGACACACACACACACACACACACAAGACTTTTATTCATCTTTTTCTGCTTTGGCATGCCAGCCGTCACACAGAAAAACTCACTTTGAGTTGTTGTGACCAGAGAAACAAAACTGATCAAGACGCGAAGGAGAGCACAGCAGGCCTCGCCTGCACCGGCTGCCCTGCCGCCTGCCTGGTGAGACGTGGAACTGAAGAGAGGGGAGCAGTGTGCGCTGAGGAAAATTAGCGGTCTAATGTGCTTTTAATGTGCTTTCTGTAAACTTATTAGAACGAGATAGCTTGCCTGTTGCCTGCTATTTACCTTGCATACTAATGTCTGTGTATCAACCATGGAAATTTTTCATCTGCTCCCGAGCAGCCTAGTGGCCTGAAAATCATTTTCTGAAATTTTAGAAATGCTGGTAACCCAACTTTGTGGTGAGTAGCAAAAACCACATCTAACATTTGGATCAATCTGTACGTTTTCAGTCCTGCTACCTCTTGCATGTCTAACTGGCATTTTTCTAACTCTGTTCCTCGTATTTGCAGTGTAGTCTTTTGCTTTTGTTTATTGACCAGCTGCTTTATAGATACCATTTGTTATCTATCATCATAGTAAATTTAGGGAAAAAAATGCTTCGTCATTCTAGTTGGCAATGAGATCGTCCTCCGTCTTTGCCTTAGTTAAAAAAAGAAACTTTCTGAAAGAGGTTTGAGGATTTTAAGCTACGCATTGTTAATATCAACGATTGTGTTTCATCTGATTGTTTCTAAGCTGTAACAGTCTGACATTTTCTCTGCAGGAGTATTAATCTGTGTATGTAGGGGGTGTGTGTGGCGGGGGTGGGAGGTAGTGTATCTCAAGCTGGTATCAAAGTTAGACCCTAGAGGGATGGACTGATTTTTAAGCGTTTAGATAGTAAATCAGTTCCTTGAGGGAAATTCTGTGTCTTGATATCTTTAGAGAGGCCACAGCCCTTTGCCTAGGAGGCCTTGATTCCAGGTCTTGCCAAACCACCAGGAGATGCAGTAGAGGATCTCTGGAGAACAAACAAAGCGTGCCCCAGCCTGTGCGTCCAGTCATGCTCTCCTCCCACGTCCCTGAGTTCAGCACCCTCAGGATGGGCTCGGCAACTCAGGGCTCAGGGCAGGGCAGTGCCGCAGGCTGGTAAGGGGTTTGGAAAAGATCACCCCCCACGGATCATCATCCCGCCCTGGGCACACCCGCATCCTTCCAGTGGTCCAGCCTCAGCTCCCTGGCCGTCCTCTCGGAAGCACGCTGCCAGCCCTCCCCGGCGCTTCCTCTCACATCTCCCCTTATGTTCTCTTCAAAGAACTCATTGCCTTAGGAAGTTATTTTACTTTTCTTGGGTTTGCGTGTTTACTTTCTGTCTCCGCACCAGGATCTAAGAGCCAAGAGCCTCTCCTGTCTCCTTCTCACTGTGCCTCTGCTTGGAACGGGGGCCGGCACAGAATGGGGGCTCAGTAAATATGTACTGAATGAATGCGTAGGTCTAAAAATGACCTTAAACCACACCTGGAGGGATCTAGAAGAATTTTCACTCCTTTTAGAGGAGATAGTTGTACAGATTATCTTCAGGTTATGGAGGGTTCTATTTAGTTTGCAGAGTAGATGTTTGTGTCATTGTCATATATTTTGGACAGCTGCACCTATATTTGCCAAAATCACTCCACTCTGCTCCCACCTTCAGTCCGTCTTTACCATCATTGACTGATTTCATTAGAAATATCAACATGGGCTTCATGAAGATAATGTGGAGCGAGAGACTTCCGTAAACGTGGAGCGAATCCTGGGTTCTCGCAGGTTCTGTGACGCCCATCAGATAGTTGTTTCAGTCCAGGATATAAGAGCAGGTGCTGACCTTCATGGCCGGGATGGGGAAGCCTGAGGCTGCCATTAGGCCTACGAGTAGGGAGCTATCGTCTTGCTAGTGAGAACATTGAGGCGGTAAATCTAGACGTGGGCAAAGGCCATGTCCTTCTCTGTGTCCTCAGTAGGGCTCTCTGCTCCAGCAGCGGGCATTGGGTTTTGCTTTGAAGTTATATAATGAAGAGTAACTCCATGAGTGTTTGAACATATGGCCTCAAGGCTGTCCAGCGCTCAGATCCCTCTAGAAAGGGACCATTGTTTTAGGAGCCTTCCTTACTTGGCGTCACCTTTCTTTGGTATCTACAAGGTACAACCTATTGATTGGTGTTGGTGACCTGGATAAAGCCTAAAAATGGAGCGATTGTTAGGTAATTACTCATTTAGCTGCGTACATTTGATAGCTGCTGATAGGTTGTGAAGACTTGATCTTTCTAGAGACTCTAGGAAAGCTCTGCTAAACTTTATGATATTAAGAGGGGCACACATGGTTGAGAGCTGTAGTGGGTAAAGGTGAATTGTGATTTCCAGTTCTGCCCTTGGGAGCAGGGGCTAGTAAGGCCCAAGGCAAGGTACTTTCTAGGCCTGTTTCCTTATTTGTAAAATAGGGATAATCATACTTTTTGACGGTTACTGTCAGGAGTAATAGAACAATGAGTATGAAGTACCTACATAATTGTTAATTCCACGTTCAGTTCTGTTCTGTTGGAAAATGTCACTCTCTGGCTTCTTTCCCATTTTGTTCCGTGAATAAATATGTTGCCAACCAATATTAAAACAGATTTCTTCCCTTTTTTTTTTCTTCTTTTCTCTTCTTTCCTTTTTTTCCCCTTCTAGTCCTTTCTCCTCCCTCAGTTAGAAAGTCCAGTATTCTCTACCTTCTCAAGTGGGACATGAAACCACCCAGAGGACAATCTCTTATCAAGTTTAGCAACAGAGTTTTCAGAGAAAAATTGGCATCTTCATGTCAGAAACAATATTGTCTTCATTAGGTTCATAAATCGGAGCTAAGATGAAAGTATCCTGTTAACTTGGAAAGACAGCTGACCTCTTTAAAATCTTTATGAATCAAACCTTTAAAGCTTTTAAAAGTGAATACTGACCAATGCTTTTATGTCATATACTTTTTTGATGGTTGTTGTCCCATTTAAACACAGAGTTTTTTCTTTTTAAAGATTTTATTTTTCCTTTTTCTCCCCAAAGCTCCCTGGTACATAGTTGTGTATTTTTAGTTGTGGGTCCTTCCAGTTGTGGCATGTGGGATGCCACCTCAGCATGGCCTGATGAGCGGTGCCGTGTCCGCGCCCAGGATCTGAACCGGCGAAATCCTGGGCTTCAGAAGCAGAACACGTGAGCTTAACCACTCGGCTGTGGGGCCGGCGCTTAAGCATCGGTTTTTAAAAGGTCTTTCTTGGGAGGTACATTTTCTGTAATGAACTGTCAGTCAAGACTCCTTTGTTGGAAGATGAAATGCTGAGCCTCTTGCGTATCTGCCCTCCCCTCGACGTTTTCTGAAGCTCTTATGTAGCACTGGTGAGACTTGTTAGTTAAAACTGAAAGAGCTCACGACTAGAAGGACCCACAACTAAAACAGACAGCTATGTACTGGGGGGACTTGGGGAGAAAAAGCAGAAAAAAAAAACTGGAAGAACTGATCCACATTGTCTAGCTTAGATAACCCAACTATGTTTCTTTACCACTTCTTGCTAAGAGAGATTTACAGGGTATCTACATTTAGTGTAGGTCCCTTTAAAAAATATTTCCTTGGGGCTGGCCTGCTGGTGTAGTGGTTAAGTTCGTGCACTCTGCTTTGGCGGCCTGGGGTTTGGAGGTTCGGATCCGAGGAGTGGACCTACACCACTCATCAACCCATGCTGTGGCAGTGTTCCACATACAAAATAGAGGAAGATTGCCACAGATGTTAGCTCAGCCACGAACTTCCTCAAGCAAAAAGAGGAGGATTGGCGACAGATGTTAGCTCAGGGCCAATCTTCCTCACCAAAAAAAATAAATAAATAAAATAAAAAGTTTCGTTTATTTTTTTCGGCTCAGGAAAATATCTTTAATGATAACTAAATGAATGGAGCAGCATTCTTTTCTGAAGCATCTTGGGGATCTACCTTATTTATATATGTGCTGTTTGACATTAGTGAGCATAAGAGGCTGTTTTTGCTTTTCTAACCATTAATTTTTGTGTTTAACTTTGTTTAGCTTACTAAAGACGCTCCACCAGGACAACTTGGCAACAAAATCATGTTTGAAAAATGATCAAAATGGAAATAAATTCAATTATGGCATTCTAGCTAGAGCCAAGGTACATAGAAAAGGACATACTGTGTCTGTTCAGTTGGCCCTTGTGTCCTGGAGGAGGAAGACAGCAAACCAGATTTATTGAATGCCTACGAGTCCGTCCATTCATCCATTAATTTCTTCAGTAAATATTTTTCAAAAATGTCCATGTACCAAGCATTGTGCTAAAGTACCTAGGAGTGAATTCAACAGAAATAATTCCTGCCCTCAGGGAATGTGTAGTCTGTATACACATCATTGTTATGGTGGAGCACACAGCAGGGGCCCTGATGCTGTTGGGACTGCAATGGGCATCAGGGAAGACTTTCTGGAAGAAGGGATATTCAAGTTGAAACCTGTAAAATAAAGAAATTGGAGAAGGCAAGGAGGTAGGCACAGAAGGCAGTTATGTTCCAGCTAAAGGGAACAGTAGGTAAGAGTTCTCCCAGGGGAAAGGTATCCTTGTATATTCAGGCAACTCAAATACCCTTCATGGAGGTAGGGAATGGAGTGAGAGAGCTGGAGAGTGTCGATGAGACTGGGTAAATAAGCAGGGTCTAGGCTATGAAGATCCAGGAAGCCTTGTTTTGGATTTTAGCTGAAGGGTAGATAAGACAGTGATCGAGCATGGAAGGTAGGATCCTAGTTGGGTTACATCACTGTAGCTTAGTGTATATAAGAGGTTAGAGCGGTCAGCACAGAAGACAGGAAGACCTCTCCGGGGGCTGCTGCATTAACCCACCTGCAAACGAGTGGGGGCTTCGACTGGATTGATGGCAATGGGGACGAGAGAAGTGGGATGCATTAAAGACATGTTAGGTTAAATATGACGGGGCTTGATGGGATGGTGGAGACATCTTGCAGGAGGGAGGGTTTGGTTGCTGCCCTGTGCTCTAGCTTAGGCTCGTTGGGTAGATGGTGCCATTGACTGGGACCGGAATAGGAGCAGGTTTGGAGACTGTGATGGCCCCAATTTGACAGGTTAAGTTTGTATCAAGTCAAGGTGGCTTGATGTAAAGGTCAGAACCTTAGAAAAGAGGCCTGGGCTGGAAATGTTGATGGTAATTGGGAAGGGATGAACACACAGAAGCAGATGGAGAAGAGATGAATATAGGCCTGAACCCTGTGGGGGACATGCATAATGCACAGATAGGGGAAGAAAATGCTGCCTTTCTAAAGGAGTTTGGCTAAATGAGACGATGGTGGATCTTCCTAGAAGGAAAACCTGAAAGTTTGGGCCTGTCTTTTCTAATTGTAAATATTGATGTCTTGTTTCCTTTTATTAATTCTCTCCTAAGTTTGTTATCCTCATTTTGATGTTGTACAGGCAGGAATGTGCCTGTGCTGAGACTGATCAATATTGGAACAGATAGAGTGGGTGTGGGATGGAAGGCTCTTGCGAAAACGATTGGCTGGACCAAGTTGACACTGGCTGGGAGTAGTGCGGGCAAGGGAGTGTCCTTTATGCATTTTTAAAACACAGAAGTCAATATTATTGTCATGGGCAAAGAAGTGAGAAATATCCACAGGAAAGACAAACACTGACTTATTTATTCCTTTTGTATCTCTGGAGAGGAAAGAAGAGATTAAGTCTTTCAGGGGCAAAGGGTGGGAGATTTTATCTGTTTTATTTCTTTTAAAAGTATCTGCAGCAAATATAGGGACATGTTAACATTGCTTAAGTCTGGGTTGTAGGTAACATGGATAACTATTATATCATTTTTAGTATTTTTCTGTATCTTTGGAATATTTTGTCTTTCCAAGTTTTAGAAAAGAAACAAAAGTAAGCTGGGATGGTGTATATGCTGACTGCTGTGTAGTTGAGCTCTAGGAATCCATGGAAAATGGAAAAATACATTAAAAATACCAATTAAAAGGGATGGGAATGTCCAGCCATCCAGACACATTTCTGTGTTCAGAAACCTGACCCTTGCTGGATGGGAATGTTCAGATCGTTCTATGTAAAAATTTCAAAAGCAAAAAGAAAAACCTCTGCTGCCTGTTCTGCACGGGAGAAAAGGCCCACAGAGGGCAAATCAGTCTATGCGGACGTCTTTGCTTTTGCACCAGTAGAATTCCTGAGGAATTGGAATCAGGAGGTTTTTTTCTTGGAGCTACTGATGGAGGTGTCTTCCAACCAGATGAAGGCAGGGTGGTGCTCCAAAAAAGCGTCCAGGAGATAGAAGCTTCCTCCAGGGATTTTTTTAAAACCCCCTTTGAACGGGCTCATTGTTTATAACAACAGCTCCTTAATGGAAACACAAAAGGCCAGAGGGTCTGCATGTGTGCTTTGCTTTCCTGTGCCCTCATCACTGTTTATTTGATTTATCAAGTCTGCAGTAGGAGCTCTGCTCTGTGACCTTCCTTTGCTGTTTCTCTCGAGTATCCATTTACTTTATTTAGAAACATAATATTTAAAAGAGCTGGAGCTGAGACAAAAAATCATCACCTTTTTGATGTGGCCGTTTCCCGGGCTTTTGAAACCTTAAACTTGCCCAGAGCCACCAAAGCTGACGTACAACCTCTGAATCAACAAGT
This sequence comes from Equus przewalskii, assembly GCF_037783145.1. Classification (NCBI taxonomy): domain Eukaryota; kingdom Metazoa; phylum Chordata; class Mammalia; order Perissodactyla; family Equidae; genus Equus; species Equus przewalskii. Next base: position 13,249,992 of record NC_091834.1, on the reverse strand, counting down.
GTTGCTGGGTCCTGGCTCCCAGACAGTGGTCCTCAGAGGCCTGGCAAGTGGGGTGGCAGTCTGCTCATCCTCCAGTTAGGTGAATGCTGGACCAGAGGACACAGTGGCTGAGTTTGGTAGAGGAGGTGCTGCAGAAGGCGTAGCTGCACGTGGTGTTTGCTTTGTAGGCAGGAAGCCTGATGGAGGAGGCAGCCCTGGAGTGGGACTGGAAGCAGGGGCTGGTGTGGTTCTGTGAAGAGATGACAGGCAACTAGAAGGCGTATTGGCATCCCTTTGCATTTTGATACATCTGTGGAATTATTCCTGAGCCTTCCTTTTCCAGATTAAACATTTGCAACGTACGCAATCTTTTTAAGAAGCTTTCTTTCTTTAAGATCTTTTTTAAATTAGTTTTTTTCCACTTGTTCTCCCCTTCTCCTTGCCCTTTTTTACTTTTAATGATAAAGATTCTAACTATAAATAAGTTTGAAGACCAAAGAGTAGATATCAAACGTAATTTCATCACTTAACACATTAGCTGTTTTAAATCTTAGCGTATTTTCTTTTGAGTCTTTACTTTTCCGTCATTATTGGGTTTTGTGGCTTCTTTTGTATTTTCTTTATCTTTCTTAAAACTAAGGGACCACCGAAGGTGTACATAGAACTCTGTTGGAAATTGCTTGTGGGAACGAGGAACCACGTGGACCCAAGCCCGGAGGCGACAGTGACTAGCATCTTAAAGGACAATTTAATCCTTGGTATTAAAATTTCTTGGCTCGATGTTCACTTCTTTTTCTTCTAGAGGAACTTCAGAATCGCTTTCTTCAACTCCGCCTGCCTCCACACAAAAGCACAACATCAACGAAAGTACTATCTATCTCTGTAGATCGTGATCAGAATTACATTAAATCTATTTATTATTTGGGGGCTAATTGACATTTTTTAAAAAGTACAATTTTCCTTTTGTGAAATATGATGTGTCTCTATACAAATGGGGTCGTCCTTGTGATTGTCAGAAAGTTTTTTTATTTCTTGATGTGTTCATGTGGTTTGCTTCTATTTCTTGCTGTTTATTCTTAGCATCTTGCTTGAGGTACGAGTGTGCAATTCCAGTTTAATTGGGAGGCAGAGGTGGAATGGAAGTGACATGAGGACTTGGCATCCACTGCCCTGGTTCTAATATTGGCTCTGTCATTGCCACCAGAGTGTCTTTGAGTAAGAGACATAATTGTTCTAAGTCTCTGCTTTCTCACCTATAAAATGTGGATAATAATGGTATCTACTTCTTGGGGTTGTTGTGAAAATTAAGTGAGCTGATATGTTAAGGGCTTAACAGCATTTTTGGCAGTTAATAGGTGTTCAAAAAATATCTGTTTCATTAACTGGTAATTGTTGGTAAATAAAACAGCTATTGATTTCTGGATATTTATTTTCAATTTTATGCCTATACTAAATGTCTTACTTGTTCTAATAATTTTTCTGTTACATCTTCTTGGCTTTCTAGGTTAGACTAATACTATGTGCCAATAATAATATTTTTCTTTCCCTTCCAATTGCTATATACTTGATTTCTGTTTTATATCACATTAAACTGCCGTCAGCTTCCTGGATAATAGTGATTAATAGGGCTGATAAGCATCTTGGCTGTGACTTTATTATTTTTTTTTTTATCATGCTAAAGGAAATATCTTTCTCGTTTGGGTTTTTTTTTTTTTTTTAAATCAAGAATGAGTGTTGAATTTTATGCAATACCTTTTCATCATCTTGTTTTTGTTGTATGTAATTTTTCTCCTTTGGCCTACTGATGATCTTTCTTTGTTTTTTCATAATATTTCTAATCATGTTTTTGGGTATAAAATCTATTTGATTTGAGACTTTTGGATGTAATTTGATATGCTAATAGTGTATTCAAGATCTTAATAGTTTTGCTCTTTGTCCATAAATAGTTTTAATTTTTAATTTTTGTCTTCACCAATATTAGATTTTGCATTGAGATTGCATCCGTGTTTTAAATGAATTGGAATTTTTTTTCACGTCTTAATCTAGAAAAGTTTTCATAACATGATATCATTTGTTCTTTGGAAGTTTGAATAAAATATTCAAAATAAAATAAATGAAATTCACAAAATTCACAGAATAAAATTCACAAAATTCAAAATAAAATTCACAAAACAAAACTACCAGGGTCTAGGTTTGGAGCCCTTATTAGAAATAGTTTTGGAGAGCTTTTCATTTTCTTCCCTTGTTAATGGATCTTTCATATTTTCCACTTCTTAAGTCAACTTTGGTCACTTATATTTAATCAAGCCTGAAAAATTAATTGCATAGAATTTTAGTAGCTTCATTTTAAAAAAGAACAAACAACTCTTCTTTATCTATGTTTATTTCCCTTGCCTCAGACTGTACTTGTATTTCTGTTCTTTTAATCTCGTGTAGAATTGCCAGTGGTGGTTTAGTTTATTGTGCCCACTGCCCTGCAAACAACTCGCTTTGGGATGTATTTATAAATTATAATGATTTTCAGTTCACCAATTCATAATTTTTTTTTGCCGTTATCGTTATTTTCACTCCTTCTTGCTTTTTTTCCCAACTCCTGAAAATTTGGCGTGTGACTCCATGTATTGGATTTTATAGCAGTAAGATGCTGTTCATGCCACCAGTTGTATTACTGCATAAAATGATTGTGGGTAATATTATTTGCAAATGTAAATATATTTTTATTTTCCCTGTGGGTTTCCAAGATAGGAAGTTGTGTGTGCGCGCGTGTGTACCTGGGCATGAATTTTCATTATAGGCTATACCCGAATCTGTCAAGATGTGAGATAATGCCGTGTTATAGCTTCGGAAAAGACGTCAAGAGTAGATTGATTCAGGCTATTGCTTCTTATAATCCAAGAAAGGAAAAAGTTCATCTTGTTAGTAATCGCCAGGGAGGAAGAGAGATTCCTGTTATCCTTGCTAATTTACTCCAGGACTCTAAGATTTTGGAACAAATATTCTCACTTCTCTGTCATCAGGTTTTACTTGCTGTTTTTTGAACCCAGTTCCTCTTCTTTGCTCTTCAAAGCCATTGGAATACAAAGTGGGTGTTCTTGAAATCTTTTACTTGTTTGGAGTTGTGTCTTAAGTTATCTGAACTCCCATATTTTGTTTCCTCCACTGATCATTTTATTTTGTTTTTGGCTGATTGCAGCTTTTCCTGATTACCTTTTAAAAATGGAGAATAGAAAAGAACCTTTACTTTTAGAAGCGTGTGCCTGGCCCTTAGGACAGGAGCTCTGAAGTGTTCACTATGGACTAGATGGTTCACCTTAGTGATTTTATGTCAATTTCTGCCTCGTTCATACTCACATTGACTTTCCACACCATTTATCTCCTATAGGAATGTTTAGAATTTCTATACATTGCGTATTTTCTCTTGGTTGATGATCATTCCATTTAAAGTTTATTGTTTGTTCTAACCATTCTATTTGTTAGTTGGACCAAAATTTCTTTTATTCACTGATGCTTGTTTAAAGAGTTTGTTTTTTAGGTTTCCTTTTACTGTTATAAATAATAGTGCTGTGGTGGTTATCCTCTTGGCTAAATTTTTGTTCCTATCTCTGATTATTTGTATAAATCCCTTCAAGTAGAATTGTTGGATGAAAGAATATATGCATTTTTAGGCTTTAATACGTATTTAGAAAGGCTAAACCAACTTACCTTTTCACCGGCAATGTGTGTATTGATATTTTTAACCCTTTATAGTACAACAGATGGAAAGATAGAGACTTTTCTCGTTAGGTGGCTTTCTCAAGCTGCCCTAACAAGTGACCGCAAACCAGGTGGCTGAAAACAACAAGAAGTTATTCTCTTTCAGTTCTGGAGGCCGGAAGTCTGAAATCAAGGTTGGGGCAGGGCTGTGCTCTGTCCGAAGGCCTTCCTTGCCTCTTCTAGCTTTGGGTGGTTGCCAGCCATCCCTGGCATTCCTTGGCTTGTCGTCGCATCACTCTAATCTGCCGCCATCTTCACATGGTGTTCTCTGTGTGTGTCTGTGTGACTGCTGGCCTTCTTCTCAGGACACCACTCATTGGATTTAGGGCCACCCTAAGCCAGCATGACTTCATCTAACGTGATCAGCAGAGGTCCTGTTTGCAAATAAGGTCCCATTCTGAGGTTCTGGGTGGACATGAATTGTCGGGGTACAGTATTCAATCCAGTCCGGTTGCCTTTATTTTTTTGTTATCCAGTTCAAAGAAAGCAATATAAATCTGATTAGAAAAGTAAAAATCCTAAGAAACTGCCATAGGAATGCTTGATTACTGAACTTCTCCCTTACTCCATGTTGGCATCGTCTCCAAGGATAAACTTGATAGGCTTGTTCTTGATTTCTTCTTTCTTATTGATACGGATATGAAATAGCCATGTGCTACACATCACACTTCACTGTAACATTCTAAAAAACAAAATGTATTGTCAGTTTACTTAGATCTGAGGTAAATAGCTTTCCCTACAACTTTATTACTAATATTGTTCCTAATGATAATTTTTAATGCCAGTTACTCATTTTTATTCTAGATAGCACAAAAGCATTTAAAAGTTCTCTTTAGCTCTTCTTTTGTTTAATCTAAAAATGTAGAGGGCATGAAAATGAGGCGTGGTAGTTTTTCAAAGTAGATCTGATGTAGAACCAGAAGTGAAATCTGTTTGGACTAACTGAGAATTCAGGTGTTTAGATCTAGGATATATTATTTTCAAAGATGGTGCCGTCTGGGCTTGTTAAGCTGCCTGGATTTATTTGTTGTAAATGTTTTGGGCCTTCTAATGGCTCAACACGAGGAAGGACTTTGATTTCCCGTTCCGTGACGCAGTCACATTGACGGGCCAGAGTTGGTGTCCCCGAGGCTGGTGGCTGCCATTCCACTGCAGTTTCCTCTGGGTGGTTGTGTGGTTTTCCAGCTTTCTCTCTTCTGTGTCTTCCTTCTGTACATGCTGTGGTCTCGGGAACGACAAAGCACATTTAAAATACTTTTTTCCAGCAAAATCAAGAGCTTCATTGTCCTTTCTGTAGATTTTTCTTAAGGACCTGCGTTGGCCAGACACTGTGCTGGCATGGGGGATGCTAACCAAGATGGAGAGGATAGATTTTTTTGTTTTTAAAGATTTTTTATTTTTTCCTTTTTCTCCCCAAAGCCCCCCAGTACATAGTTGTATATTCTTTGTTGTGGGTCCTTCTAGTTGTGGCATGTGGGACGCCGCCTCAGCGTGGTTTGATGAGCAGTGCCATGTCCGTGCCCAGGATTCAAACCAACGAAACACCGGGCCGCCTGCAGCGGAGCGCACGAACTTAACCACTTGGCCACGGGGCCAGCCCCGAGAGGATAGATTTTAAGGAATTCGAACTCGGGTTGGGTGAAAGAGAATACCTAAAAACTCAATTATAATACCAGGCAACGAATACTATGGTGGAGAAACTTTAAAAGTGCTGTGGGGAGACAGAAGAGAAAACCATCAGTTATTTCTGATCACTGAGGGGAGTTAAGATTTGACTGTTTTTGCTGGAAATCCTAGCTTCGGTAGCGTGAAGCGGTGGTTTGTAAGGATGCTCTTCGGTTCTGATGTGCCGAGCCACATTTTAAGGCGGAATTTCATACCTAGGATTGCTGCTGCTATGCTTGGGCTTGTGTGATCATTTGCTTAACGCATGGTGACAGTGAGGCTAAATTCCCAGTCCCTGCTCTGATTAGGTCCCGTCTCCCATCTTGGCACCGGCCAGCTGTCACTGAAATGGCTGCTGTCATCCAGAGAGGGGCCAAGCACAGAGCACCCTGACTACAGGCACAGGTCAAGCCCCTACGCTTTGGGAGGCCGTGCTTGTATAGATGGTCAACCCGAGAAAACAAGTCCTGAGTACTGCTGCCAGGGGGCGGGTTGTTTTTTTTTTTAATAACAATCCTTCATCCTCCATACTAATAGCATCCGTTGCCGGCTAGAGGGGACCACTGGTTGGTCAAGAAGACCATGCACATGTGCCCCGTTGCAGCACATCTGGACAGCATGGCGCTGAGCAGGGGAAGCTGTGGCACATCTGGGGGGCTCTAGAATGGCGTGAAGGAATCTTTGGGATACTTGTATTTTCTTAGCACTGCAGGACAGAAGCTAAAGCTCATGGGTAGCATCTGAGAACTGTACAAAAAAGCTCTGAGCATCCTGCCATAATTATTAGAAAAATATGGCTTTGGGTGTGGGGATCAAAGTACCACTTTAAAGGCTTCTGAGCATGTGTGTGACTCCTCTCTGAATGGATGCTGGAAAAGGATGCAGGAGAGCATGAATGAGTGATAGGAAATGAGAAAGCAGCAGGGGGTGGAAGGCGTCTTTTAGATGACTTCCCATGAGTGTGCAAAAAAAAGCAAAATGCATGGCTGAATTACAAGGAGAATACCATTTGTAGATTTGAATATGTGTGGATTCTGATGGCTCCAGGAAAATGTGGTCTGAGATGTCTCCAGGGTCAGCCCTACCATGGCAAGGTGGTCCCTGAGCCCTGGGCGCCATAGTTATAAAAGGCTTCAGTTCATGCAGAAGAGAGGACCCAGCAGTACAGGGCAAAAGATGCCAGGTGTCCAGACCTCCCCAGCCCGGCCGCCTGCATGCCTCGGTGGATGGGGGCTGGCATCCACCTTCACAGCGTCGTATGGTTGCAGGTTGCATTTGCTGGGAGGCAGCCTCAGAGTTAGAGTTTAGTGTGAAGTGTTTGTTAGAGAGTGCCCTTGAGATTGGCCCCCGTGGAAGGGGGAAAGGAGCGGGAATGGGTGCCAGGAGAGGTCGAGATGCACTGCGGGCCCAACAGCAGCTTTGGCCAACCCACAGGGAGCTTGGCACCTGGTCTGGACTGGAAAAGCTGTCCTGAGTTGGGCTGAGGTGGCCAGACCTTCATATTCCTGCATAGATCAGTTATGGGGTGAGGGCTGCCCCAGGGGCTAGGGTGCCCTTGAGCAAGGAAGGCAGCTGCCTGCAGCTCAGCCAGTCCCTGCATGGCTGAGCTCAAGGGTGTTGGCTGACTGCAGCTGGGGCAGCAGGCTGTTTGTTGAAGGGAGGTCTGGGTTGGGCATCTTGGTATCCACCACGATGTATCACATGGCTATGTCCGTTCCTTCATTTATTCATGGAAGCAATCCATCAGCCGCAGTGTTCACTGTCCACTTACTGAAACGAGGCGTAGAGATCCTGGAGCTAGAGCATTGAAGGAAACCGACGGGGTCCCCGCTCTGAGCTGCAGACCTGCTTTCTAGTCTGGAGCCAGTCGGTACACAAGAAGCATGAGGGCACCAGGTGGGACGGGCACTCTGATGATCACACGGCTGTGAGATATTGAGTCACTGAGGGGCTATGAAACACCAGGAGGCATAGCCATGGGACGATGCTGGGAAGAGCTTTGCAGGCCCAGGGGCTGGCAAGCCAGAGGCCCTGTAGGGGACACAGGCGTGGTAGGTTCCAGAACAGAAACAGAATGGTGAGAGCAGGGACGGGTGGAATGAGATGACGTGCAGAGGGAGTTTAGATGATCTTCTAAGTATGACAGGAGGAGTCAGAGGGTTGGGAAGTAGGAGGGAGCTTTTCCAGGGGGCGCACTTAACGGAGCGTGCCTAGAACATGCTGGTCCTGGTTTCAAGTGTCTCAAGTGTTTCACATGAGAAACTCACTTCGTCCTCATGGCAGTCCTGTCAAGTGGGTACTGTCACTATCCCACTTTGCAGATGAGGAGACTCAGCAGAGCGGTTAAATGACTTGCCTAAGGCTACAGGGCTGGTAAGTGGCAGAGCTGGGGACACAAACAGAGGAGGTCAGGCTCACGATCTGTGCTCCTGACCCCTTTGTTCTGGGAAGATCAGCTCGTTAGTACGTAGGGCAAGAGTAGAGTTAGGAGGCCCTTTGGGAGACTGTCACAGGTGGTTTCCTCTTGAGGTGGACAGAAGTGGATGCATTCACCTGTGATGTGCACGTGTGGTTGGAGTCGAATGTGGGAAGAAGAAGAGAGAGGAGAGGAATCTGAGATGATTGTGGATTTTGAGTTGGCAAATATATAAAATAAATATGGATAGGATAGAGAGCATCATGTATGTTCTTCTTTATTTTGGGGTTATGTGGGGTCAGGAGAAGTCTGGGCTGTCACAGGTCCCTTAGTGACCTGGAGGAAAACGAAACTGCCTTATCTATAAGGGATGTGGATTCCTGTCCAGGAACCCCTTCCTCCCTGCTGTCCTCAGAAATTGTTCCCTTTCCAAAGCTTGCTTGTCCTCAGCCTTGGCTATGGGACCAGTTGGCTAAGATAAAGTAATTCTGAGGTACTTCCCATTCCCCATCCCCCCCAAGAACATTCTGGAACATGTGAACCTTATGCCTGTTGCTGCCTGTTATGGTGCTGTTTGCCAGCACACAGTGGAAGGTAATTAAGTTGGCACCACTAGCATGGTGGTGTTTAACCCCAAAAGGATGGTAAAGCTAATATTTAATAGGGACTTTCTAGAGACTCTGTCAAAAAATAAAAAAAATTAGTTCTTATTCAGAGAGAGCATATCTTTTACATTCTATATGAGGCCTTATCTTCCACTGAAGGTCAGAAGGATTGGTAATGACCTTGGCCGGGAAGAAGTGAAACTTGAAGCTCCTCCAGAGAACTGTGTTTAGGAAGCTCTGGCTCTTTTGGTAAGGAGCATCCTCTGTAGGGATTAATTTTTTTAAAAAAACAAGATTTTGGGGACTCTTTGGAGGAGAGTTTAGCCAGAAAAAGAAGAAAGGGAAAGGAATGCTTGGTATGCTCTCATTTTCATTTTCTTTTCTTTCTTTAAAACTGTACTGTCCAACATGGTAGCCACTAGCCGTATTTGGCTGTTTATATTTACATTTCAATAAATTTAAATTGAATAAAATTAAATATTCACTTCATCGGTCACACTAGCCATATTTGAAGTGCTCAACAGCCACATGTGGCTACTGGTTACCTTGTTGGACAGAGCAGATAGGGAACATGTCCATCTTCACAGAAAGTTCTAGTGGGCAGTGCTGCTTGAAGCCTGAGAATCTAAAATAGACCTGGACTCTTGGGGTCACATTGTGCATTGTGGTGCCCCAGGAGCCTAGGAGAGAAAGAACTTTTATAGAGAATCTTATAAATGGACCTAAACATGAAAAAAAGACATGCTACCCTATCTAAAAGGACTACTCTGAAATCCTGTAATCTGAGAGGAGAGTCCAGTCAATAGATAAAACATCAGACTCTGGAAAGTTAGGTTTGCAGCTGAATTTTCTAGCTATTTAGTGCTTGGTTTTATTTATTAGGTTATGTAGGACCTTTTCACTTTTTGTAAGTACTTTAATGGTAGATTACAACTGAGGCCATTATCTGTCTGGAAAATGGGTATAATAATCTCAGAGGAGTGTAGTGTGGACTAATGGAGGTTTTTATTACATTTTGGAATTACAGGTGAAAGATATTTATATAGTTGCCCTAAAAGAGCTTCTATAAACTAGGAATAGCCTATGGAAATTTTACGTTGACTTGGAATTTTAATCCTGTTGCCCGTTATGCTCTGCATTGCGTCTGGACCTTCCTTTTGTTAGGTACCAATAATTTTAGTGTAGGCAAGAATTTATGATACTCTAACATTATCCTTAGAAGATGTCTGTTTTCTAGATTACAGGAGTCAGCAAACTATAACCTGAGGGTCAAATCCAGCCCAGAGCCTGTTTGTGTCAATAAAGTTTTATTGGAACACAGCCATGCCCATTCGTTTGTTATTGTCTGTGGCTGCTTTAGCTCTCTTATTGCCGAGTTGCAACAGAATGATCGGCAAAACTGAAAATATTTATTCTCTGGCCCTTTACAGAAAGAGGTTGCCAGTCCCTCATCCAGATAATGGGTAATGCTTGGAGTACCTTCAAAAATTTTTTTTGTTGAGGAAGACTGGCCCTGAGCTAACATCCATTGCCAATCTTCCTCCTTTTGCATGAGGAAGATTGTCGCTGAGCTAATGTCTGTGCCAGTCTTGCTTTATTTTGTATGTGGGATGCTGCCACAGCATGGCTTGATGAGCAGTGTGTAGGTCTGTGCCCAGGATCTGAACCCACGAACCCTGGGCCGCCAAAGCAAAGCACGCAAAATTCACCACTACGCCACTGGGCTGGCCCCCCTCTAAAATTTTTTAAGGCTGTATAATTCTGAGCTGAGATTCTCTCAAACTATTTCTTACTTCTTGTACCAAACATCCCTAAATTCTAAGGGGAACTGGATATTTACAAGGAGGAAGCCATTGGCTTTATAAGGAGAAAACAGATCTCGCTTCCTTTTGAGCATCGTCGATATTTCTCATTCCTTGGCAGTACCAGTTATGTGTTATCGATAGGTGTCCTAAATAGTTCCAGATCCATATAAAATAATGGGTCTTTACATTTCAAAGCTCATCTTTTAAAGATCCTTTATAATGTTTGCCGTTTAAGATGACCATTCCTGAGAAACAGGCAGCCTTCTGGGCCATTCTTTATTTTTATTTAGTAGACAGTGGAAAGGGTAATCACATCATACCTTTTTAGGCCTCAAAGATCTAATGCAGCTTCCTGGAAGTATACCTCCCAGTTCTTTCACTTTCCCTTCTTCCAGAAAGACTGTTGCGTATCTTCTCCTCGTCTCTCCAACAACTCTTTCTGCCTGCTCATCTCTCGGCTGATGACCTTACTTTTCCACTTTGAGCAAATTGAAGCCAACAGAAGAGAACTTTCACCAGCTCCTCCAGCCACGTCTCCTTACCTCCCAGGATCTGTGCCCTCACGCCCTGCTGTGCCCTGTTATCTCAGATGATGTCTAAAGCCAGTTCCTTCAGATGCCCCAGAGTCCCATCCCTCTCACCTTCTCTATGCCGTCACTCCCACAGCCATTGCCCTTCCCTTCTATGGCATCTATTTTGTTTTTCTCCTAGATCGCTCCTATCAGTATATAAATATTTATCTTCTTAAAGGAAACAAACAAAGCTCCTTGACCCTATTGCCTCTCATGTCTTTGCAGGAAGTCTTTAGAGTTTATATTCACTGTCTCCATCTTTTTTTCAGCCATTCTCTTTTACAGCCGCTCTGGCTTTGGCTTTGCCCTGATCTCTTGCTCCATGAAAACTGCTTTGTCAAGACCACCAGTGACCCCACGTTGCTCAATTCACTGGTCAGTTTTCAGTCCTCATTTTTGGCCTATCAGCAGCGTTTGACACAGCTCTTCATCCTCCTCAGGGTACCTTCTTTATTTGACAGCCAGGTCACCTCTCCGCCTGGTGTCTGCTTAGTGCCCACCCCTTGTGCATCTCCTTTGCTGGCTTCTCCTCTTTCCCCAAACCTCTTAATGCTGGGGTGCCCCAGAGTTCAGTCCTGAATCCTCTTCTGTCTCTCTGCTCATTCCTTTGCTCATAGCAGTCAGTCTTATGAATTGAAATATCATTCATCTTCTCAGTTTGCTCCTAACTCCCAGATTTGTTCTTCCAGCCCAGACCTTTCCCCCCAAACTCCTCATATATTCAACCACCTATTAGACATTTCTGTTTTGATATCTAATAGACATCTTACATGTGACGTTACAGAACTGAGCGGATTTCCAATCCTCTCCAGCCTGCTCATCTCCGTCTTTCCCATCCCTACTTGTTGGCAAGGTCATGCTTCCAGTTGTTCAGGCCCCAAATGTTGGAACCATATCCTTTCTCTCTTTCACGCACACACGCACATACACATACGCATACACACCACCAAATCCAGCTTATTAGGACCGAAGTCTGCTCCTTGCTCACCGCCTTCTTGGGAACCCCCTTCAGCGCTTTCCTGGATGACACCAGGAGCCCCCTCCCCTGCTTCTTGCCTCCTCAGTCCTTGCTCCGGTACAGTCTCTTGTCAACACAGAGTCCCAGTGAGCCTTTAAAAATGTAAATTGGATTGTGTCACTCTTCTCCTCAAAACTCACCAAGGGGTTCCCATTTCCCTGGGAGCCAAAGTCCTCTAAAGGCCCTGCATGCTCGGCCCCTCCATCTCTGCCCCCTGCCCCGCTCTGCTCCAGCCACGCTGGCCTGCAGGCTGTTTCCTCAACACCCCAGGAAAGCTCTAGCCTCAGGGCCTCTTGCTCTAGCTGCTGCTTCTTCCTGCACATCTGCTCTGCTAACGCCCTCATCTCCTTCAGTCTGTGCTCCAGTGTCAGTTTTTCAGCGAGATCCACCGGGATCAATCACCTTATTGCCTCCTGCCTGCCTCCCACCCAGGCGCCATCGCCTGAGCCCGCTCGCATGACTCACTTTTTATTTTTCCTTTGCTCTTAATGCTCTCTCACAAACACTGCCTCTTTCCTCTGCTATACTCTAGGCTTCCAACACTGGGAATTCGTGTCTATTTTGTGGGCTGACATAGCCCAGGTGCCTGGAACGGGGTCCGCTTACTAGACTCTAGTACATAGTAGGAGCTTAATGCATATTTGCTGAATGGATGAAGGGGCCCTGGTTCAATCTGGTGGAGCCCTTCTGTGTGCTGTGAAAGGACCATCTCCCCTTTCTTCTTGAGAGAGGATGCTGAATTCCCTGGAGATCAAAGGCAAGGTCCTTTTTTTTTCTTTTGCCTTACCTTAGGTGGCAAGAGCAGGCCATCTTTTCTAAGGCACATATGCCAGTGTGGTCAGTACACGGCTTCTGCAGGGGTGGTAGCTGCCAAAGAGACTTCCATGTGTGACTGTGGGAGTCAGTGTCTGCCTCTTGGTGGCCTGCCGTTTGCTCTCATTGATACCACCGACCCCCAGCCGAAACTCCGGTCCCGGCAGAGGCTGCCTGTATGAAACACAGAGTTAACTTTTACAGCTTTGCCACTGCTTTGAGTGAAACACATTGTTCTGTCTTCTCCTGGAACTTTCTGTTCCAAAGGAGAGAAGTTGCGTGGGTGGCTTCTGGTTCCTTGTGACATTTGTATGCTGTCGTTGGCCAGCATCCCCTCAGCTGGGACACAGCTGGGCCCTCGTTGTTGCTGGGCCCTGAGGCGGGGCATCTGCTGTTTCCACTTGATTTCTCAGTTGTGCACACCTGACATCTGTTTTAGCGCAGATCTGATCGTGTGGCCAGTTCTGCCATAGACTTTGAGCTCCATGAAGGCAGAGCTGTGTGATGTCTGTCTCGGTGCGCTGACATCCGTGCTCTCTCACACATGGCGGGGCTTAGTGAATGTTTATGGGATTGTGAGCCGTGTTGCCTGGAGCAGAACCTCATCAGAAGTTACGCATCAGGCAGATGGAAAGAGTTCTGGAGACGGATGGTGGTAACGGTTACACAACAATGCGAATGTACTTAATACCATTGAACTGCACACTTAAAAGTGGTTAGGGTAGTAAATGATTATGTTATGTGTATTTCACCACAATAAAAAGAGTGGAAAACAAAGTTATGCATTAGGCATCCCACCAGCCTGTGACACTCTAGCATTGCCTTCCTGGCCAAGCCAAGGCAAGGAGGCCCGAAGAATTTCTCCTGAGGAGCACATAATTGTTCGTGTCAGTTTTACATTATTAAAAATTTAGCCCCTTGTCTTTGCTGATCTCTGTTTTTAAATTTGATTCCCTCTGTGCTTTGTCTTTGGTTCCTGTATCCCTTTGATAAACTGCTTATTAATGCTCATCCTTCCATCAAATTTAACATTTTCAATTTCTATGTTTGAAAGCCTGGAGAAGTGCAACCGGAGCGCGGGGTCAGAGGCTTGGGTCCCGGACTCAGAGGGGTTCAGACCCAGAGCTGCCACTGACTCCGCATGTCCTCCACCCTTTCACACTTCAGTTTCCTCGCCTGCAGACTGGCGATGGTGGTGGACCAGCCTCATTTTCCCCCTTATTTGGCCTTTGAGTTTCACTGCAATGGCTTCCAAAAGGCCTTGTGCTGAGTCCGCCTCCGGGTTTGAAGTCATAGGAGTTTTTCTTGTTTTGTTCTTGAAGGTGCTGACCTCCTGTGGGGGCTGTTCCCCTGCCTCTTGTCTCTTCTCTCCGCACTGGCATCTCTGGAGAGTTGACATGATTCAGTTTGAGGGTCCCCTGAGGCCTTCACTGACCACCCCCATCTCCAGTCACCCCCCCCCAGCCCCGACTAGAATACGGGCTCTTTGACGGGGACCTGTCAGAGGGAAGGAAGGAGATGTCTCATTGCACCTGGCACGGCGCCTGTGTGACACACTGGGTGCCCAGGAAGGAAGTGAGTCAGGCAGGAGTGAATGAATGAATGAGCGTGTCCCCTTCTCGGCTCCATGAGAAGCTCCCCTCCCACTCAAGTCTGGCTCCGTTTTCTTGTGTGCTTTCTGTTGAATAGCTTGGCCGTTGCCTTGAAAATCTGGGGGAAGGTTTTACATGTGCGAGGCGAGAGGGCACAGCTTCTGCGCTCCTCCTGGGCCCCAGTCTCCCTGTCTCCAGCCCCCTCCAGGCAGCGGGGGGGGGGGCAGTGATCCATAATCCATCTTCTACTAAGTCCAAAGGAGAGCCTCACCCCTGGCTGAAGCTTCGGGAAGTGGTTCCTTGCAGGAATTCCTCGCCGAATTAAGTTGTGGACCTTTTATTTTTCTCAGTAGCCTAGGGCTGAAGGAGCAGGTTGTCTCAGACACATGAAAGGTGAGGCAGCAGTCTGTCCCAGCTGAGTGTGGCCTGGGCGAGAGTCTGCTGTTTGTACAGCCGATGGGCTTGTGTCGCTCTGGGCATCTGTGTGCATGAATTCCTGTCTTGTTCTATTTCTTCTGACTGAACGAGGAGTTTTTGGGCCATTCTGGGCCAAGCACCTGGAAGGGGTGGGGAGGAAAGGAAGGAGGGAAGGAGAGAGAAAGAGAGAGAGCGCGATACACGTACACATACATGTGTGTGATATTTGTGAGGGAAAGGGGGTGAAATGTGCCCTTGGGATTCTTGGCCCCATGGACTGGTTTGATCCGGGATGGGGGTAGAGAAGGTTTAGAAATCAGAGCCGACAGATCTGTTTTCGTGAAGGATTTTGTGTGATCTATGGGCTTAAACCGGATTTGTCAGGACCTGGGGGCAAAGCAGTGCACAAAACTCTGGAGGGGGCGTTCTCTTGTACCTCTGCTTGGAACCCAGCTCCTTTCTGGCATCTCGATGAATCTTTGAGGATGTCTTTGGGTCAGCACCAGCATATGTAGGGTACAAGTAATGGGGTTTGAGTAAGTGTTACATGCAATTGAAATAGGCTTTCATGACAGGCTGGCCAGGGCATCTGTCGCCTTGTTGGTCACCATGCCTGGGTTGGACCATCTAGCTGGCTGGCCCATGTGGCTGGCCATCCTCCTCCATCATTCTGCCTGTGACTTGGAGCTCAGTTGACAAGTTCAGACCTGCCACAGAGAAGAGGCTGGTTGTGGGGCCTGTCCTGCCCAGGGTTGAGTGCATGTGCTGTGGAGTCCCATGGACCCAGTCTTCATCTGACTCTGCTGACCTTGGGGAACTTTCTTACCCTCTCTAAGCTTTGGTTTTCTCATTGTCAAAACGGGCATAATATGATTGTGATGAGGATTTCAGGAAATCAGAGACGTGAAGGGTTTGCACAGCCTGCTGTTGAGTAGCTATTGATGTTGCTGTTAGTATCCTCATTCACCTTAACATGCGAATTGAAACTCGCACGGGGCGGTTACTCCCCCAGAGCATATTTTGAGTCTCTATATGTTTATCTAACTTAACTCGTTTCCTGCCCACAAAAGTTTTATGAGAGACGCTGTTGGCACTTCCATTTTTCGAAATGAAGAAACTGAGGCCCAAAAGGGTGAAGTTTGTTTCCTCAGCTCGCACAACTGGGCTGAGGTGTGAAGGGCGAGCATTTCGGGGAAATTGATCCGGCGCACTTTACTCAGGCTAGCATCACTGGTAAATGGCAGCACTTAAGAGCATTTATCACTCTGTCGGTTACAGACCCACAGGTGGATGAAATATCACATATGTGGTGTGTTTTTGATCAGCTCGTATCTAAGTCTCTCTAGGAACTTAATGGACTCAAAAAGTTGTACCGGGTGCAACTCTGAGCTAACAAGCCGAATTTATATAAATCAAGCAGGAAGGATAACCCGCAACTCTGCAGACATGCTGCATGTCAGCATGGGGCGAGAGGATCTACTGAGAGCTCACATCTATAGAACCCTCCTCACGGGCGTCCCCTTAATCCTCGCGGCAAGCCACTGCCATTGCCACGTTTGCAGATGAGGCGATGGCGCTGGGGAGTTCGGGGACTTGTCTGCTGAGTGTAGTGAGGGGCCAGGCCTTGAACCCTGGCAGCCAGACTCCGAGCCTGTGCTGTCACCCTCTGTGCGGCCCTGGGGGGCGACTGAGGAACACAGTTCATCAAAAACGACCTGTGAACCGACAGATGAAAGAGGAGGTCTTTTGTGAACCGAAACGTGCTTTAGTTGTTTTCTCTGTGTGTCAGCGAAGAGCTACCATGAACTCCCAGGTCGTCTGGCAAAGGGCTGATTTATGAGGATTTGCTCAACTCTACCAGCTGGTTAACAACACGAAGCTTTTAACGTTTCAACGGGAGGCAATGAATAAACAGTCGGGCGGGAAGAAGCTGGCCAAGTCCGTGGGGTAGACTGAAAGGTGAATTCAGTTGAAAGCAGATTTGACACACATTGCAGACATCTCTAGACTCAATTTTGAACTAGTTCCCAGTAAACGGGAGTCAGGAAATCAGAATTTGTAGGTCAGTTCCCCATTTCTCACAGAGAAAAATTCTCAAAAGAAATCTTTATTTGTATTATTGGGGGTGGGGGAACTTACCTGGTTTAGTGGAATGAGTCAGATGGAAAAGAAAAACCTAGTTGCCCAGATCATAAGAGGTGATGGGTAGCCTTAATTGATCTTAAATTTGATAAAATTGCCATCTGAAATTTTTGAACAATGAGAATGTTTATATTTTATATTATATCCTAACCATTAATGCCTCGTATATATTTGTGAGCCTTTTATCCCATAGAATACCTGAAACCACACTACATTTAATTTTTTTAAAAATCAAATAGCATCAGGGATCTGCTTTACATTGCCTTTTTTGTCCTTTGGAAGAAATATAAAATTAGGATATTTTTGTAGAACTCACATAGCAGGCCAAGTTTTCTAAAATTCCTTAACGTGTTGCAGAAACAAAAGCCCTGTGGCAGTGGTCAAGTGTGTGTCCAGTGTGTAATGAGCAAAGATGGAAAGTTGTAAGAACCGAAATGGACAAGCTCTACTTTGGTTCTCAGAGTCTTATAGTTTTCACTTTTCTTCCTCTTCCCCCCTCTGTGTGAACCCTTCCTGAGGGCCATTGGCTGTATTCCATAGTGTTCCTAAAGAATTCCCTGAGGTTCTCTCTGCTTTGGGAAAACCCTTTGTGCTCATGAGAGGAGCCTGGTTTGGATGCTGTCGTCAGTCTTCTGGCAGGTCCGTTTTAGGATGCAATTGAGGAAAGGAAAGGAGAACAGGAAAATACAGAAAAAAAAATTGCAGAATATTATAATATTTATCTGCCTCTAAATCAGAATAAATGGGCAGCTTTCCACAAAAGCAAAGATAGACTGCAGACTCATTACCCAGCTGTGTGCAGGACACTTGTCCCTTCATGCTGCTGGGTTTATTGTGGAGACTGAAAAAGTAGTATTAATGCAATTTACAAAATTGCTTTCCAGAAATGAGAGCCATACTTGGGCCTTAGAAGTAACTTAAAGTCGCTTGGATGTCAGGGAAGACGAGAGGTAGGAAATCTCTCGGCGTGCGTTAGCCTTTCCACTGATTCCTTTAGCAGTTCATGCCTGTGGGTCTGTCAAGGGCGGCTCGGCTGACCCCGTCTGGTGCTCATGAAGGCACCATCTGTCCGGATGAGGAAGGCAGCAAGCATCTCATGAGCCTCCACAGGGCATCTCCCTGGGGCAAGAAGCAAAATAAAAATGTAACCGTCGTCAGGACAGCTTGGCTTGCAGGGAGAGAGAGAAGGACCAACAGCAGTGGCCCACAATGGTCTACCCTCCAGAGCGCAAGGTGCTGCCCAGGCAGGAGGGCTGCCCGCCTTGGTCAGTCGTCTTGACTAGTTGTCTTTTTTGCTCTGACTGCTGTTCCCTAGCAATGGGATTTTGAATAAGATGCTTTATCTCTCTGTGCCTCAGTTTCCACCACTAAAATGTGCGATAATCTTTATAGTTCGGACGATTGCTGCAGAGTGGTGTTAGATAGAAGGTGCGTGCAAAGCTCTTTGAAATGCCCTGTTAAACGTAAGGTGTTAACAGTAAAGGATGAATTGTGTTAACTTTACTCAAGGGAAGATCTCAATTTTGCTGCTGAAGGCTCTTCTCCAGCTCCCGGGCAACATGTTGGATGCCCAGATCCAGATCCGAGGGTGGACCGGGAGAGCTGGGCGGTCTCAGAGCTGTCGTTCCCCACTGCCCCATAAGCTACTCAGGCTCTGAGCCTCTGAGACGGCTACAGCTAGAGGAAGGGGCAGCAAGGATGTGTCCAACCCATACATTTACTTGGGGGTGGGATGGTTTTGAGACCATTTCATCCCTTTAGCCCATTAACTATTGCATCTTATCATCTGATTCTGCTAGTTGATAGAAATTCCAGTTGCCCAAACCCTCTGACTCTGGGCATGGTCGTGGTGACCATCCATGATTGTTCAGCATCTCCTCTACCACAGCCTGTAGTGGGGCCGTGAAGACACATCGAAGTCTCCTTTGCAAAACCCACAGTGGGGATCTAGCTGAAATGAGATATTTGAACTGGAGTAGCATGGGTGAATCCTGCACGCTCCCACCCTTGACTCCATTTGGAGCTGTTAACAGTTTTCTTCTTAGAGTCAGCATGAGGGCACACTCTATTTTGTGAGTAAAAAAAGACACCCCCCCTTCCCAAAAAGCATCATTCAAGTGTAAGAAAGAATTCTGAGGAGAAGCAGATGAGAACAGGTGATGTCACAGTCGTGGGTCTGTGATATCCCTGATGGATAAGGAGTGGCGAGTGTTTCTGTGTCAGAAAGGGGATCCTTAGGGAGCTCAGGTGCCGAGCTTTGGTGTACCTTTACCTGAAAGAAGCTTTGGAAAGTGTATAGACGTGAGGTTTGTGAGAAGCCCAAGTCCCAGGGCTGTTGGCTCCCAGTTCTGTACTCTTTCTGTCTTACCACGCTTTCTGTCCCGTAACACTTGGTTATGGCTTTCTAATAACAAAAGCAATAGTCAGTGTAGAAAATTTTAAAAAATATTGAAACATGGCAAAAGAAAATAACGATCACCATGATTCCTCTACTCATGTCTGGCTGAAAATGCACATTTTAGTACATTTCCTTCTAGTCTTTTTTCTACACGTGTGTATCTGCACCTCTCTTCAACAAAGTGACCCAGGAGTTGGAAAGTCTCCTGTTTATTTCATTCCTGACATACTTAGATATTATCTCCCTCTCAGTTTTCCTCATAGGAAAAGATTTTAAAAATCTTGATGTTTTCGTTTAGGAAGAAGGATCTGCCCCTTACAGAAGGCACAAATGTGCCATTTAGCGAAACCTGTGACACAATGACATATATGAGAGAAAAGGCCGTGAAATCACGTCACGTTGAGACTTCTGAACAATCTGTGAAAATTTTGCAATCCAGGCTGCTTTTGAATCTGATGCTTATTAGAAGCTCAGGTGAGAAGCAGGACAGAGGGAACTGATAAGACACTGCCTAGAGCTGTGTCGTTCAGGAGAGCTGGAAGATAAGACGGTGTGAGTTTGCAGTGGAAGAGGCTGCAGTTTTTGTAGAAGCATGTAATTGCACATAGAACGATTAACAAATAGCTGTGTGCTGAGTCAACCAGGTCGCTGCTGCAGGGAGGAGAAACAGAAGAATTCTCACAGGTTGTGTTCTGTCAGGGGAATTAGGGTTAAACTGGGCATGAGCTCACAGCATGCCTGATACCTCCTTCCCACCCCGAGGGGGGTTTAGGAAAGAAAAAAGATGCTCAAGCAAATACTTGATTGTGGCCACTGCGGTATGAGAGTTCTGGCATCTCTTTTATTTACCATTAACTCATATTTCAGAAAGACCACAGGCTTTCTTAAAGAGCCCATAAATTCTTTATAAGAGCTATAATATTTAAGTTTGAAACGGCTCTGAAAAAACACATTTATTTCTAAATTAAACATTGATTTAAAACTTTTTTTTTTTAACTTTTAGGAAAGTATTAGAAAATGCAGCAAATGGAAGAGAATTAAAAACCCTCATAATTGATTTCCTGGAGATAACCACCACTGTGAACATTTTGGTGTACGCTTCCTGTCCTCGCCGTGCCCGGTCCTTCTCTTCTCCCTGCTTTGTGGATAGTATTAATTTCCTAATGTTGGTTATTTAGGAGTTCTACTCCCTCTATTATAAATAATGTTTCAGTGAACATCCTTCTAGCTAAGCCTTTGCATGGAACCTAAATTACTCCTTCGGTGTGTACCGAGGAAGGGGATCATTGGGCCAGCTGGTATATGCATTTAAGGCTTGTCAGCAGGTCACAGACTGGTGTATAGATATGAGTATACAAATGCACCGCTTTTCCCCTGCTGATAATACTGTTTTCTCCTTTACTAACACTTCTTAATTTGGTATCGAGGCAAAAACCCCCACAAAGCGGTATCATGTTTCACTTTTTACTTCTTGAATTATACAATGAAGTAAAAACTAGTTTTCAGTTTCTTCTTACACATTTAAATGTCTTCTTCAATGAAGTGCCTGTTCGTGTTCATTTTTTGGAGTTTTTTTGTTATAGAGGAATATTGTTTTAAATGTTTCAAATATTTGAATATATTTGTGTTAAGCTACCTAAAATACACAGCGGTAAGGTTCATGTTTAAGAATGATCATAGCATTTGCGAATGGGAGCACAAAGGAGAAATCTGAAGAAGAGGACATTTGGGAACTATCTGGAAGGTTTTAGAACTGATACTACGACTTTCCGCTGAAGGAGATATGCACGTAGAAAAGAGCACATATCATAAATCGTACAGTTAAATGATTTTCACAAACCAAACATGTTTTTGAAACCAGCACCAAGCCCCGGAAGCAGACCATCATGGGCACCATGGAGCCCCCAGTTGGTCCCCGACTTCTCCCAGCATAGCCCAGCTGTGGCTGTTTCTGTGCTTTGTAAATTTGTAGCTGGCTTCTTCCCTTTTGCTCTAATTATGTTTACAAGATTCATCCACGTCTTGTGCAGTGTAGGTGTTCATTCCCCTTGCTCTCTGGTATTCCATTGCATGAATATGCCCCAAGTTATGAATCCTTCCTACCGCAAATGGTGAACATTTCGCAGTTTCCGATTTTGCGGTGCAGATAGTGCTGCTATAAATATTCTGGTATATGTCTTTTGGTACCCCTGCTGTTGGGAGTAGAACTGACATTTTAACAAACTTTCATGCACCCACATCCTTCTTCTGTCCTCTCCACCTATATCTTGAGAAAAGTAAAGAACAGCATGGACTTTCAATACTCAGTGTTGTTGTTGTCTTTCCTTGGCGTTACTTTTGGCAAGGATGAAGGTGGTGGAGTTCTCTTAACAAGGTACTGGGTACGGATTCAAATTGTCAATAACGACTGTTGGCTTCAGGCTGGGCTGTCATCTCTACATGAAGAATTACATTTTACATCCTGTTATTTTCTTCTTTATCAGTTCTTGATTCACTCTAGTAAATCGAAGGTTCAAATTATCTTAAGAGGAAAGAGTTTATTAACTTACTAGTCTCACAAGCAACCTTCCTAGGTTTACTAGTTTAATGAAAACCACATCTCTGGGGTAAGAAACTGGATTTAGGCCCTGTGCGTGCTTGAGTTGAGGTTGAGAAAGGTACCAAATCTGGACCACACTGCTTTGTGATCTTTTGGTAGAATTAAATAAAAGGCATTAAAAAAATTTATAGCTGCCTTTTACCAGCTTTATGTCTGATTTTTTTCCTCCCTAGATTCTTTGGCTGACATGAGTTTTGAAGTTCTGCCACATTCACTTATCAGCCTGTGGCAAATGCCGTCCTCACCAGAGCGAAGATGAAAGGCTGAGAGTTAAAAAAAAAAAAATATCCATGTGCTACATAAAAGTGCCCTACCCTTGTAAGGAGCTGGCAGAGTTACCTTTATTTCTCTCTCTCGTTCTCCGTATGTATGTGTAGGAAAAGCTAGATTCTTCAATTGTTATTTGCTAATTCATCATTTGTGTGTACATCTATTTAAAAGTTAGCAATACTTTGCAATCACATCTAACCTGATAATTCATCATCTCAAGGAGGGCCAAGTATCTGTGGATGCCTTTTCAGTTTTATGGGTCTCTCTGTACACTGTGAATCACTTTGTACTTTTCCCATATACACGGGCTAAACATTGACCTCCCCAGCAACTGTCATGAGGTGAGGATTGAACACGTGAGGTCTCAGTCTACGGAGCGGGTGACGCCTGACGCCAGGAGAGAGGAAGTCTTTGGTATAGGAGTTCATGTCTGTTTTTCTTGCTCTTTGTCTGTTTATTTTCATTTTCATTGCTTTAGTGTCTTTAATGTTTTATCTGCCATTAAAGGACACTAGCCTTAAATTGATGAATAGCAAGATAATGTTCTTAACTGATAATCTGGCAGCAGTACACAGGGGCATAAAGAATCATAATCAACCCCTGCAAAATGCTCCTATAGGTGACTTCCCTCTGTTCCCCTCTTCCTTGTTTGTCGTCCTTTTCTGTTTAGAGCTATGCTTTCATTTCTGGCATCTTGTTTCTAGGCGCTCCATTGCCAGGGCCCACGTGGACACCCCAGGGTCCTTTCCTCTGGGACTGGATCCTAATCACACAGATGCAGCTGCTGCTACCCTGGATGCAAGCTTGCCCTGTCACTGTCAGATGACCCCTGGAAGTCCCACGCCATTCAATCAACTAATTATTCATCCATAGAATAATTTTCTGGTGCCTGTGGTATGCCAGGCATAAGAGACACCACAGCTAACATCTAAGCTAAGATCCAGCCTCTGCCCTCGAGGAGCTTATATATTCTTGTGGTGGAGACATACAAGGGAACAGCTAGTTAGAGAGCAGTGTGAGAAATGCTCCGGTAGGCACTGGGCAGGGAGTGGAGCAGCCTCAGAGGATGGGGAAGAAAAGGGCTGAAGGTGGTTCCTCTCTCTCAGAGCCTTTGTTCAGGCCAAGCAGCCTGGGTTTGGTCTTGTAGACACTGGGCTTCATGGAAGCTTTGTGAGCACAGAAGTGACGGGTGCTTCTAGAAGATCTGTAGGCAGTGGAGTGAGAGGATCACCAGAACTTTTAACATCGCTTCCGTTTTCACTGCTCCATGGACACTCTGCTTTTGCACCCTTGAAATTAAGATTGAATAGATGTGATTTTAGGATTCACCAAGGTATCTGGTTCTCGGTGTTTTGTATTTTCCTCTGTGGTTTGAAGCTTCTTGGCAAGACGGGGTTCTCCGTTTTCGGTTGAATTTCTCAGAATGTTAGTATGCTCAGTGACTTTACAGAATCTTCTTGCTTACTTTCAAGGGGCTTTTTAGGTGTCCCTTTCTGTGGTCAGCCCAGGAGAGCACAAAAGAAGTCTAGGACTTGATGTCGCCAGCAACTAGTTTTCACTGGGATGAGGCCTGGGCCTGACACAGCCGGGGAAGGAGACCTCCAGGTGCACTGGCATTATATTTTGAGTTAATGACAATATAAATTGTGTGGCACATTTATGTCTTAATAGCCTGATCAGAGAAATTAAGCTAATCTATGACTTCTGTTTTCTCGTTTTTCAGGGTTCATATGGAAAACTGGCTCCGTATTTGGCTTCAGGAATATGTATTTCTGGGGGAGATACTTTTTAAAGGAATTAAATAAAAATCCTCCTAGCCTCTATGACAACTCTGATGCTTTTGCAAATTGTTTTAACTCTTAAAACCTTTAGATAGGAACACAGCAAGACAGGTCACATTGGATAAGGAAGTATTTTACTAAAACTTGGTGGTTCCTGTGATTTCTATAGTAGGATTACTCTAACGCCAAAGGCTTTCGACAGCTTTGCTGTAACTTCCAGGGAGTGCAATCTATTGAATAGGTTTTAATTCCTTCATCATTTCATTACTGCCTTCTCTTGCGCTGATAAGATCGCCCCTAGAATGTGGAGCTTCATTACGTAAAAACCAAACCTCTTTTTAGGTTCCTTAAATGGATTGCAGCATGAGGGTATACAACCGTATTAAAACACCACCTTTCAAAACTTTATAGCATGGGGGTATGTGCAGGATTTTTTTAGTGATTATTTTTCTGGTTTATGCTATTCAATTGAACTATATGTTAACATCCACTTTGATTTTTTTACTCCACAGTGAATTTCAAGTCTGTCTAGATAGACTCATTAAAAAGGTAAATCAATTTCCAAAGGCCTGGATATTCACACTTTGGAACCATTCAAATTGAAATGGTAGAAAAAGGCAGGTACGCAAAGGTTACGTGTACAGAGTAGGTGAAAGACTGTGTCGGGGCTTCAGTGCAGAGAGGAAGCCGTGAACTTGGCCAAATGACAAATCTTGGAAACAATACAGACAACTTCAGGAGTCAAGTGCCGGCCACACAAGGTCAAGCAGGAGAGGCACGAGGGCAGATCTTAGGATTTGCTCAGTGGTCCTGATGTATACAGAAGAGCGATGGTGTACTGAGTGGTGGCGATGTTGGGCCCAACAAAGACGTAGTTGGAGAAAAGGCAAATCAGAAAGAGGCAACTTTCACGACAGAGGCTAAGGGATGAATTGGTGGCAGGGAGGAGCATTCCTTGCTGCCATGGGAGGGCTGTGGCAGTCAGGAGTGAGCCAAAAGAGCACTCCAGTGTGGGGCAAAGGAGGAGCTGACTGACACGAAAGGCAGGTGTACAGAGGTAAATGCCTGTCTTGGTTTTATTCTGAGTAATTTATGAGGCCCTTGGCAAGGAGGACCGTGGCCTGAATATTACAGAAAGAGGTCAGTTGTGCACAGAATCCGTGTTTGGGTAGAAAATCTGTGATTTGTGAATACTGTTGTCATTTGACGGGAAAAGACAGGTTTGTCGTGTAGATTTGGAGGTTAGGTTGAAAATATAAAAAAACATTTCCTCCTTCCTCTCCTGGACCAATCTTCCCCAGGACTCCAGAGCCAGTAATGCACAGGAAGGGAGACAAATAAAGACGTGCTTCCTCTATTCATCGTTTTGGGAGGCTGGGCCGCTGGAGAGCCAAGGAGAGGCAGCCTCTCTCTGCCTGAGCCAAGACTGAGGTCGCAATGGTTGCTGATATTCCGCTTAATGAACTGTGAGATGCATTTTATAGGGAGGGCTGTTACGTTTGCTAGCTGGACCAGGCTGGGGTTTTGTGTGTGTTTTTTCTCCTCCAAATTATAGAGCAGACTAAAGAGACCCAATAGAATTAACGGAATTGTCAGGCACAATAAAATGGCCTGGGTTATGTGTTTTGGTTGCTGTCTTCTCCAAGTCTTCTTGGAGACTTTAGGAGAACCAGACCAGGCAATGAAATAAGGATGTAAGAATTTTTATCTAAATGGCTTGGCAGTAAACTTACAGCGCTTCTGCCAAGAAATAAGAATTTTCACTTGTGTCAGCAAGATGTGAATTAAAGAGGAAAGAAAAGTGTGAAAACAAACAAACAAAAACCATACAGATACCCTCCAACCAAAGCTGCAGTCTTTTGGAGCATCAGCGTAACTGTTAAGAGTACGTTGGTCAGTTGACTGGATCCCTGAGGAGTTGGTGGATATTGACCAGTCTCCTTGAAAAGCTGAATTACTTTCCCAAACTGGATCTTGCCCAAACCTCCCCTAAGAAGACCTGCCTCATCTCTGCTCCCACCTTCAACACCTGAAGAAGAACCTTTTCCTTTCTCATAGCCTTCTCCTGACTCTGACATTACTGTCCACCCAGTCTTCTGCACCAGCCTGTGGCCTGTGCTTCTCTTCTCGGGTAGTTTGTGTCTATAAAAACCACAGTCATAGGGGCCACGAGGGCAGCAGCCATTTTGGGTTTGTTCCTCTCAGAAGGTCAGATTTTGTGCTGGGACACGTGGGGACCTTGACACGGACGCATCTGTATGAATGGAACGTGGAGAATGGCTGGCCTGGCCCAGTTTCTATTCTTTGTGTTGACTCAGCCAGCCGACCTAAAACCCCTGGACCCAATTTTTCACCCGATTTGCAGACACACTGTCTCAGAACCCTGACTGCGTTTGGTCGGGAGATTTCCAATTTGGTGGGAACAAGAAGTCTCCAGACTTTATTCTTGCGTGTGTCACCTCCATGACTATTAACAGAAGTACATGCCAGTCTGGGTCATCCTGCCATCAGAAAGAGATCATTAGGGAATCTGTCTGGCTCAACAGAGGGCACTTTCCCTTATCCTTTAAAAATGGTGCATCGAGTAGCTTGATGTGTGGGAAATAACCTCTGCCACCTGCAACTCCCAGGGAGAGTGTGGCGCTTGTGACATAAATGGGTACTTGTTTGTTTTGTGACTGTTCTTAAAAGAACCCCAAAAACCCGACAAGTGCAGACACACCCTAAGCTGGATAAGAAGACTGACCTTGAGTTACACACAGTTCACATTTTATATTTAAAATTCATTATTTATCCCAGCGCTCAGTGCATTGAGAGAGGAAACAGGAAATGTTTTCTTCTCTACCTTTGGGTTTATAAGAAAAGCTGAAGTCCTCCTTTCCCCACCATATAAATTGTCAGGTTTAGAATCATAGGGAACTAACTTGATCCCCAATTTAGGGACTCGTGACTTGGAGGACGTTCTTTTCTCTAAGCTTGTTTCCTTCATCTATAAAGTGGGGTGATAGCAGTAGCCACCTTACAGTTACTCTGAAGGTTTGGAAGCATCTGTGCTAAGAGGTGGTGCCTCATTTTTGTATGTAATTCCCAGGTACGCTTCATCGGTTCGCTGATGGGGATTCTTAGCATGTCCTGAGATGGGTGAGTCAGGGGATGGCGCACCTCTTCCGTAAAGGGCCAGATAGTAAGTATTTGGGGGTTTGTGCGGGCTGTTTGGTCTCTGTCACTACTCAACTCTGCTCTTATAATGCAAAAGCAACCATAGACAAAAAATGAATGAGCCTGGCTGTGTTCCAATACAACTATTTATGGACACTGAAATTTCAATTTCATCTACTTTTAGTGTGTCATGAAGTATTACTCTTCTCTTGATTTTTTTCTGCCTTTTAAAAATGTCAAATCTGGGGCCGGCCGCGTGGCCGAGTGGTTAAGTTTGCACGCTCTGCTGCAGGCAGCCCAGTGTTTTGTCGGTTCGAATCCCGGGCTCGGACATGGCACCGCTCATCGAGCCATGCTGAGGCAGCGTCCCACATGCCACAACTAGAAGGACCCACAACTAAGAATATACAACTACGTACCGGGGGGCTTTGGGGAGAAAAAGGAAAAAAAAATAAAATCTTTAAAAATGTCAAATCTATTCTTGGCTCACAGGCTGTACAAAAACAGGCAGTGGATATAGGTTGCCAACAATCACCCTAGGAGAATTTGCTTGATCTTTTTTCGTAAATATTATTTATGGAGGAACATAAAATGGTTTTCTTGCGAAGATTCAAGTGTCTTAAGTCAATGTAGAAAACTGAGTAGAGAAGAGATTGATATTTTCATGCCAATTTCAAGCAGGCATACTTTGTAAATGTTGGTGAAGAGCCTGACCAGGATACATCAAAGAAGTGGGTGAAAGAGATGACCAGTTGTAGTTATAGGTCATGAACTTGGATCCGTTTTCCGGTTGTGAAACAGTGATTCTTGTCTCCCCAGACGTCTAGCATGGTTCTTGGTGATGGTCTACACGGGTTTGTTCCTTTAGACGTTTCGGAACACTTCTCTGCATTGTCTCCTTTTTTTCCTAGGATATCTGTGAGAAGTTGGGTGGACAGGATGGGTGATATCTCATTTTATGTAAGAGGGAGCAGCGGCAGCCCAGAGAAAGTCTGTGACCTGCCAAAGGTTCCACCAGTGTAGCAGTGGAATCGGGCCCGGAAGCTCAGTCTTCTAGCTCCTGGTCCAGGGCACTTATGTCTCACCACCCTGCATAACAGTCTTATCAAAAAGATGAGGAGGAGGGGCTGGCCCCGTGGCCGAGTGGTTGGGTTCGCGCGCTCTGCTGCAGGCGGCCCAGTGTTTCGTTGGTTCGAATCCTGGGCACGGACATGGCACTGCTCATCGAACCACGCTGGGGCAGCGTCCCATATGCCACAACTAGAAGGACCCACAACGAAGAATATACAACAATGTACCGGGGGGCTTTGGGGAGAAAAAGGAAAAAATAAAAAAAATCTTAAAAAAAAAAAAGGATAAGGAGGAGATTAGGGGTCGTACCTGGTGCCATAGTTTATAATATACTATTGTATTTAACCCATAGAAAACCCTGTCAAGTAACAGGGGTGAGTTTTGTTATCTACCTGTTATGTGAGGCCACTGACAATCTGATGTATTTTACATTACCCAGGGTCACACACCCATTAAGTATCAGAGGCGAGTCTGGGACCTAGGTTTTCAAACTCCTTTTATTATACCATGCTGCCTTATTATACGACATGGCAGTTGATGTCATTAATACCCAAACATTAAAAAATAAATTGAAAAAGAAATAACCACTCCTGTCCTGGTTCCAGCCCCTGGCAGTGATTTTTAAGTGGAGGTTTGTGTTATGAGAATTTTTGCTTTCAAAATGCTGCATGCACCTCCTGTAAAAGGTTGAATTAAATGATTTTATTTTTGGTAAGTGGCCCATGTAAGTTTATTATTTATTTATCTTGGTTCTTTTTGCTTCAGCTCTTTTGGCTAAATGAAGCCCTGCTGTATTTTTATTGCATACCCCATCGTTAAAAGAAATTGAAAAGACGCTTGTTAGTTTTAATATTGCATGGGTGGAAATATATCTGGCACTTTTAGGAACAGTTACAATTCCTAACAGTGCATTTTCAGAAGTAGTCTGGTTTTGTTCTGGATTGCAAAAAAAGAGAAACCTTTCTTAAATTTGCTATAATTCGATAATCATCTTTCGTTGGGGAGAAGTCTCTGCTTAGTGTGACGCTGATTTTATTGGCTCATTCAGCATTCCTTTCCAGCCTTGGGAGGGGAGTATGCTCTGGGGCAGCATGAAGGGCCTTTCATTTGTTGGTAAATAATCCCAGCAAAGCTGCTTCCAAGCACAAGTTTTCCCCCTTTCTCTATAAACCATATGCTGCTTTAACTATTGGACATATGCCCCTCTCAATAAACTCTGTACGGCTTTAACTGTTGGACCTATTGTGGAGTTGAACACAAACCAAATACTTGGGCTGCCTCTTGCCTCTTAGCCTGCAACGCAGTCCCTGAGAAGACAGTGTGAAGTGTTCCTTTGCAAAATAGCTATTCAGAACGTGGAGGCACTGTGGCAAGAGAACAGGTTGCGCCGGAGGGAAGGGCTTGGGAGAAATACGGTGACAAGGAAGTAATTCAGCCTGAGCACGAGAGCTGTCACTTGCCCTGCGAGATCCTAACCGTGTCCAAGTTCCAAACTGGGCAGAGTTAGAAATTCAGAGAAGTTTCTGAATCACATTTCACAATTCTGGTTTGAAGTTAACAAGTTCGTTTGATTACAGTCTGAAGTATCCTTCCTGATAACCTTTATGGGAAGAGGAAGAATAATTTTAACAGCGAAGATGATCTTCACAAGTACATATAGAAAAACGGCAAGCAAATCAGTGTTCTGCGTGCTTTCAGACCCTTGGCAGTAGGCTCTTTGCAGAAGTTACTAGTCAGTCATAATAGAGGAGAAAGTTGTGTTCATCTGGCCACATACCTGACACATGACTTGAAGCAGGTTGCTTCAACTTGTTGAGCCTCGAGATATTTACCTGAATAACTGGGGTGATCATCATGCAGACCTGATAGGCCTGTGGGCATTCCATGGCATGAATGCGCACAGAGCACTTAACATTTAGCGCTCATTTTCTAAGTGCTCCATAAATGTGAGCAGCAGTCCTGGTGGTGCTGAATCTTTTTGTAATGCACTTTCCCTTTTATGCCTTTCGGGGGGTGGCCTGCTGAAAGCTGGGTTCCCAGGCTTGGTGGGGAAGGAGGTCTGGGCATTTTTGGTACTTATTTAGAAGGTGCTTATGCGTAGATACAAAATAATTAAAATCATCATATAATTTTATATAAGCAATTTCTTGAAACTTCAATAAAGCCTTATATTAAGATATTATTAATATGTGTAAAAATAGCCTACCAGGCACTTATAGTTTTAGGGGGTAGAATAAATAGTTTAAAACAAGACTTCAGGAGATAAATTTGTGGGGTAATTTTTCAATTTATGTGTACGCGATTTGAAATTCTCTAGAGAATTATTGTAAAGGTCATACTTACGATAGAATTAAACATAAAAGTAAAATAAATCAACTTTTTCCACCCTCTAAAATGGTTGCGAAATACAGAAACATAAAAAATAATCCATAGAAATATTTTCATGCTATTTTGGTGCATTTCTGAAAGGTTTTTTTTTGAATTTTGGAATTTTGTATGGAAATAATTGTATATTTTTCTTCCTCTCACCTTCCCTGCCTCCAAAAATTTGGATCCTGAAAAAGTTTGGAGGCATGGTAGCCTAGGAGGGAAGTGAGTGGGCTCTTGATTCTAATTGATGCTCTGCCACTCTCTAGCTGTTTTCTTGGACAAGTCTGACTCAGTTTTTGTATCTATATAATGAGGAACATAATAAGTCTTACCTCATAGGGCTGGCATGTGAGGCCTTAGAACAGACCTGGCACTCAGTGAGGTTCTTTCCTGTGTTCATTAAAATCTTCGAGTGCACTGTATTTAATGATGTAATATTCCATTGTATCGTAAGATAATGGACATCTATTTTAACTTGTTTCCCTTATTATAAATAACACTGTGATGGACATCCTTGCCTATCAATCATTATCTTCTTTGCTAATTTGTTTCCTTAAGATACATCCTGGTAGAGGGACCCACAACTAAAATATACAACTCTGTAATGGGGTCGGCGTTGGGGGAGATTTGGGGAGAAAAACCAGAAAAAAAGAAAAGATTGGCAACAGTTGTTAGATCAGGTGCCAATCTTTAAAAAAGGAAGAAAAAAAAGGATACATCCTGGAAGTGGAATCATTTGATACACCTGTCCCATTAGGGATTTTAATAGTGTGAGAGTGTTTCTTTGTGTCCTCCCTAACACTCAGTGTTATGGCTTTTACAGTTTCACTGTAATGTTCCTAATTGTTTTCTGCGTGCAAGCTTTATATCAAAAGTGTGTATACCTCTAGCATAGTAGCTACCTCCAGAGTGGCCAGATCCAGTCTGCTACCTGTCTGCCCACGAGCTAAGGATGGTTCTTTACATTTTTAAATGTCATGTGAAATTCAAAATTTCAGTGTCCGTAAAGAAAGTTTGATTGGAACACAGCCTTGCTCCTTGGTTTGCATCCTGTCTCTGGTGGCTTTCCACTTAGAGCAGCAGAGTTGGTTGCTTGCAAAGTTTGGACCTATGCTTTAGGGCGTTGACCAAAGTTCACATTCAAACTTATTTTATATTTCTTGTCACTGAGTTAGGGAGGTCCAACAGCCAGATATTGAAGTGTGGGCTTCAATGTCCGACTGCCCAGGCTCCGGGCTCTGCCCACGAGCCAGCTGTGTGACCAGGGTAAGCATCCTCGCTCCTCGGTGCCGTGGTTTTCTCGTCTGGCAAATGAGCATCATGAAGTGTGTTTCTGATCAAGTTACAGCAAAGAGTAAGTGAGACAGGTGAAGCCCTTCCTACTCATAGTAAGTCAGTGTTAGCTGTCATTAATTGGTCCATGGTTAATAGACTTGAGTTGGCAAGCTTTTGAAAAAAGAGATTGGTAGGAAGAATGAGTGAGACTAAAATTACTTGTATTTTAGAAAGGTAGGTGAATTTGGTCTTTGTTTCTTTTATCGCTTGAACTGGGACTTCTTGAAAATAAAAATATATTCCCTTGGCGTTACGTTCCCCTAAATGGGCTTGGAAAGCTGGAACAAGGCCCGAAGAAGGGTCTGGCTTGTGTCCTGGTTCCCAGGCTCACTGCAGCGGAGCGTGGGTTGGTTGGTGTCTGCCCGGTCCAGTTGGCCAGAGAAGAGGAGAGCAGCGGGGGACCACAGTATCCTGTCTTGGCTGTGACCATGAAGATGGGCTTCGAGGGGCATTAGGGTGTGTGGCCCTTCCTGCTTCACTCCTGACAGTACCTAGGCCATTACCTGCAAGTGTTTTATGAAGTTGCAGACTTTTGTGGCTAAGTATCTGGAAGCAGGCTGCTGAGGCACACTCATGCCTCACAGATGGTCCAGTTGTGAAGAATCAATGTGGTATTTTCATTTGGCTTTCTCAAGTGCACATTTCATAGCTGAGGTCAAAGTGGGCTGTGGCTAGAGGGAGCTTCTGCTGGAGAATCTGACCGGGGCTGGGCGGGCAGCACCTGGCCTGGCCCGGAGGCTGAGTCAGCAGAGGAGAGCCCTGCTCCGGACCCTGATCTGTCATGGTGGGGGCGGAGCCTCCGGCTCATTTCGGTGCAATCATGATATTCTCTTGATATTTAAATAGACTCTCCAGGAGAGTCTGATCTCTGCAATGGAGTAAGCATGGTCTGTAAAATTTTATTAAAACTATAATACGGCCATATGCTCGGGTTTTCTCATTACGCAGTCTTCTGAAAACAAAAACCGTGCAACATAAACACACCAGATGAAGCCAGTTAAGTTTGTGTTCACTCCTGCAATTTAAAAAATGGTAGAGAGGTTAGGAAATGGGACTTTGATGTTGGGGGGGAGGGGCGCCAATGGGGACCACCATTTGTTAATGCTGCCAGAAGAAGCTGTTCCAAACAGATTTATTCCTGTGTTCCTTTAAAGCAAGAGCAGGCTCTGAGTCCTCCTGCCAGACGGGCTGGGGTAGATGTCCAGAGAGATAGGATCGGTCCCATGGGAGGATGCAACGGAGGATGCAGTGGAGGATGCAGTGGACGGCAGCAGCCTGGACACTGGCCTTGTGAACGGGCATTTCATTGTTCCATTAAACTGTTGATTGTGGATCTCTGTATGGAATCTTAACTGCTCGGGTCTGTATGAGCAAAGTAAGAAAGAGAGACTCTTCATTCTTTAGTTATGAAAGACTGAACCCAAGTTCTCAAGGAAATCTCTAATACCTAAATGTTCGTGAGACTGTTACTCACAGATAGGCATAAATGCGCTATTAAGCGGTAGAAAAAAAATTTTGGCCCTCCTGAGAATTTATTGTACTGCCTTTGATGTCACTAATTAACTCACTCTTGTGTAAGCTGCGACTAGCAACTAATAGCGGGCTAATAGAAGCTTCGTGACATTTTAGAATTCTTAATTCAAGGAAGGGTCTTCGCAGGCTCCTGGAAAACGAGGAAGATCTCCTCCTCTCTTTTACAGGAGAGCCTGCAGGGGCCCTCGGGGGCCTGTCGCATCTGTGCTTTGTCTTCCCTGGTTCACAGGCAGCTTTTGGCTAGTGCTTTCTTTCTGGAACTTTGAAAGTTGGTTAGGACGGTGCTTTGCGCTTGGACTTAAATGCCCTGGCGTGTTGGGTCATGTTCCGCCAAATCCCAGTGGCTCTTTGCTGTCTGTGGCCTTAATGCCCAGAAGCATCCTCCCAGGGGCCTGCAGGGTTGTAGACCTCTGACTTGTGAGGGTTCAAGAGGCAGAAGG
Organism: Equus przewalskii; assembly: GCF_037783145.1. Taxonomy (NCBI): domain Eukaryota; kingdom Metazoa; phylum Chordata; class Mammalia; order Perissodactyla; family Equidae; genus Equus; species Equus przewalskii. The sequence goes on along the minus strand of NC_091834.1, from coordinate 13,216,259 downwards.
AAAGTGAGCGGAAACTTTCTAGGCCACAGGGCATGCCTGGTTAGGCTTCAAACAAGCTGATAGTGTTCTCAGCTCCTGATTCCCCAGATTGGCATGGAGTCCTCATTGTATTATCTTTAAAAAAAAAAAAAGGCAGGAGGCTGCTTGCTCTTCATCCATCAGAGCTCTCCGCTGCAGTGCGGGTAACAGCATTTCGGCTTTTCCGTTTTTGTTTATCTGAATTCTCATCGTGCTTTCTCTACCTACTCTCTTCTATCCCAGGAACCTCTTTTGAAGTTGAATGGAGCTCTGTATGCTGACAACTGGGGAGTGAGGTGAGAAATTAGCCCTGAGTTGAGCACTCACCTGTTCTTTGGAGCCAATAGTTTCTGCTGAAGGGCCGGTGGGATGTTAGTCAGTGTGGACTGTGTTTTGTTCGTTGGCAAAAAGAACTCTAGAAATGTTAAAACAATTAAGAGGCTCCTACAGCTCTGATGGAGGGCATGTTCAACTTTCTCTCCTTTCACCTGGGGACCTCCTAGTGATGAAAAGAAGAGAGAGCTCCCCTGTACTCTTGGAGGAAGGGTTGCCACTTGAATTTCTCCAAAGCTTCAAATCCTCCTGCAGCCGTCTCGTGTTGCAGGCCCTGCAGTACGCTTTAGAGCTGGCAGACAAAGCGGACAGAGGCTCTCTCCAGATCCATCTGGGCCACTCCTTCTGTCATCAGTCATTGTCAACGGGAGATGTATGTGTAGCCGCACAAGGGCGATGTCTGACCCCAAGGGCATTGGAAATGTTCTTAGAGGAGGCATTGTTTGCTCGCTCCCTTTGGAAGCCAAGCTCCAGACGTTGTAGGGAGCAGCCCCTGATTTAGGCATAACTTGCTATCTGGGTGGAAAGAGGCAAGATTCTGCTTCTGAAAACTACAGGAACTTTATTCCCCCTTCCCAGCGCGATTCTGCATGGCTTATGAATACACTTAGCCTCTCTTCTTTTTCATTTCTGATCTCTCCTTGGTCAAAGTCGTGGGGAGAATTCTGAAACAGGGAGGCGAGGCCTTGGGTTCCAATGGTTTTTATTCAAAGAACATCAAAATGTAAATAACCAAAGAAATAAAAGCAGACAAGGTGCGACAAACGCATAATAGGAAAAAATGAAATAATGCTCCTTCAAAACACAGCGAGGCAATTTCTTGGGAGGAAAGTGGAAAACGATGCTCTGCTTCTTGCTCAGAACAGGAAAGGGGGGCCCCAGGCTCGTGGAAGCACATTAGAAACTGCAGTAACACAAGAGCCTTGACTGGGCCTCAGCGTGCGACAGAGTAGGGGTGCTGTCCTGTGTAGGGCTTGTGTGTGTCTTCGCGCCGGTGCCAGTGGGATGCTCCATGGACCCAGACCTGGAGGTTGGATGTCTCACTATATGTTTTTCCTTTGGGTCCCCTGGGAGCTTCCCAGGAGTGGGTTTATGTCGATAAAAACTTAATGGGGGAGTATCGGAGTTTTGAAAATGTCTGTGCGTAAAAATCTACTTACTTTTTCCCCTCTTTTATTGGTGGTAGTGGTGGTGGAGGCCGGGGGCGCATACAAACTCCAGGTGTCATTTGCAAACCTGCCCAGCAACAGACGTCTTGTCCTGTTAACAGGGCGCTGTGGCTCCAGTAAGGCGTTGGAGTTCTTGCATCACTGGCTTGCCAGGCACATGGCTGCCTGTGTCTGATCTGGAAACCGGACCTCGCACCTTGTCCTGCTGCAGGATTGGGTTGTCGTGGGGATTGAGTGACATGGTGGAAATGATAAAGCGTTCTATGGAGGGAAAGGATGATTTCTTAAGGAAAGGGGCCATGTTTGCTGGTGAGGGCTCAGCACGAGTCATCTGCATATTGATTGAGGCTCAGACCTGTGTTTTAATCCATTTGAAGATGACTTTATTATATCATTCAGTATGGAAATGATGAGGTTTCACAAACTCAGACCCTCTTAAACATGAAAATATTATTTTCTTATTAGAATCCCGTTCGGCTGGAAATCTGAGTATCCAGTTTTCCCCCCCTCCCCCCTCACATTTTGTTGCCTCCTCCCCGCCCCCCATCCAACCTTCATTTTGGCTCACCGAAATCTGAGTGCCACTTTTCTGGGAAAGCCTGATATTCTGACTTCAGTTTTGTAATTTAATGATGGAGAGTTTCCTTAGTAAACCAAATTTAGAGTCCTAGAATGCTTATCTTATATCCAGACCTTGAACATAAAAGGCATTTTATACCCGCAATTGTTCATTTAATGAGCAATTGCAGAGTGCGGGCCGGTTAAGGGATTGAGCTATATGCACTATTATTGCAAGAAGTATTCCGAAATACCAGAAATAGGACGTAAGCTCTGATCAGGGAGACTGCGAGCACAATTACCTTCTTTTCAAATCCTTCTGTGACACTGCGGGAGGAAAAAGGACTTTGAAACTTGAAAGGAAAGAGCTTGCTTTCAACCTCAAAAGCTAGGAGGAAAGGGCTCTGAAATTTGCTCAGAATTCCCAATTCACCATTAGCCTGTTTCTTCCTTTAGCCTCAAGGCATTCTCCGCTTTTTGAAAAGATGTTAAGAAATTCAGTCACAATAGAGAGCCTAGTTTTGAACATGTTTCACTCGGTCCATTGAGGTCTGGGCTCCAGCCTTTGTGTGGGGTGAATTGAGCTGAGCGGCTAGCTGGTTGGAGAGAGGTGAATGAGGAGTCGCTGTGCAGTCGCAAATTCTGGCAAAGAAAGACGCTCCCCCTGCCTTTATGTTACAATATGCATTCCTGTACAACCCTGCTAGTGGCAATATGTGGAGTTGAGCCTGTTCTTAAGTCAATACAGAGTACTTGGTTTATGGCAACTCTTGTTAAGTTTGTCTTGTAATTGAAGCTGCTGTTGACCTTGCTTGGAGACCATTTGTAAAACCGTTTATTTAGCATAAACTGAAATAATAAACCCTCCTTCTCTCGGGCTGATTGTGATAGGGTGACATTAGTTTGATTTAATGATTAGCCGCCTGACCCTTCTGCTGGAGAGAGCGGCTTGAATAGAGAGTTCACTGGGAAGCACTCAGAAAGAATACTAATGAGCTTGTTAAATTTAGCATGGCTCCAACCACTTTTAATTCCTCTAATGGGAGCAGCACTGCCTGGGAGAGGGAGAGGAGGCAGGGAGACACCGAGAATGTTCCTAGAGGGTCTGCTCAGCTAGAGAAAGCCCACCGAGAGAAGTTTGCAGAAAGTAGCTAGCCAGAGCCTGGGGACTGAGTTGTAAGTATTGTCCGTTCTCTTACACTCTGTGTCTTCTGCGTCTCGGGGCAAGAGAGGAGTAATGGTGTTAAAATGGGATTTAAGGGAACAGTTTAAAATCGATGTTAATTAAGAAAAGGTGAACACGTACGCTGTGGGCTCCTAACCAGCTAATTTTGTTAGAGTGACAGGAGGTGTTCCTAGATGGTGATGCATTGCAGGGGTTTATTTTTTATACTGGAAGAATCGTGTGAAACTTTTAGCTCAAGTCCTAGGCGGAAAAGCTCTTGTTTGTTTGGTTGCGGCGAGAAATTGTACAGCAGTTTGTGAGCAGATGCACGAGAGTGTGTGTTCGAGTCCTGCGTCACGCAACACAATTACTTTCTTTCAGTCCTTCCTCTGTAGTCCAGGCAGAGTTTGCAATGAGGCGACTTTGGAGTTTTCAGAGTTGGTGGTGCTAAGAGTGTCCGACTCGATGTCAGTTTGCTTTTGGATCGGTCTGGAAAATCTGGGACACTTTCTAAACTGTGATGTTTGGGCAGCTCTCCCTTTGGGGGCAGGAATTCATTCACTTCCACTTGAGCGTGGCTATCCAGAAGGAAGGAGGTCCAAAGTGGGATTATGATGACAGTATTTAAAGTAATTTTCCCTGCAACTTTTTTGTGAATTGCATGTTTCGGTTTCCCCCCTGAGCTTGCAGCTGTTAAGCAGAGAAGCACGAACAGTTGCCCTGTGTTTGGCTGTTACAGTCCATTGGCAGATGCTCCTGGACCAGTGGGCTGTTTGCTTACATTTCTGCAGCAGACTTCTGCTTGTTGCCATGGTGGACAGTATGTTTCTGTCAATAATTTGGCCTGGCGGAGCCTGTCTGCACTGACTCTCAAACTTTATTGAACAGCTCGGCTCAGCTGAACAAGATGAGACAGCTTTCGTCTTTTGGCTTGCTGAAGTGGTTGCTGAATTTATAAGAGCAGGCAGGAATATTGCTTGGATAGTTTCCCCTTCACTGTAGAGGGTGCTTTCAAGCCCCGTGGCTGTTTGTATTCGGGAGCATGTGTACTGTCAAGTTTTCATCTGAATGCCCATCCAAAGCAACTCGGTACCCAAGGAAAACTTCCTTGAAATACGCGTCTGCTGGCATTTTTTTGCAGGGGGAGGGCAGGTAACAATGTGGCAGCATCCACGATTGTAAGTCGGTCTCCTGATGCAAGTTTCCACGTTAAAAAAAATTCTTGCCTGCATTTAACTTTTCGAAGGGAAGGAGTTAATTTTTTCTGTGTTAAATTTTTGAACTTTGCTTATTTCCTGTGATAACTTTCGTATTCACATATGTTGGGTTGACGCTCATTAAGAAAATAATTTAATTAAAAAATGAAATAGAAAATTTAAAAGTTTAATACTTTAAAAAAAAAAATCATTTGCTAAAAAATGCGCCCCCGTTTCCACCCACCCGTCCACCTACTGCTGCCTTCTCCCAGGAGGTTGGGGGGAGCATGAGGACTCTGGCCAGACCATGCCAATTATTCAATTATTCGTGAAGTTGGATTCATAAAGTCATCGCTTCCAAGAAACTCACTCTATTACAGGGATGCAGTTTTAAGAGAAGAAAAGTTAATTTCTTCTAGGAAGATTAAGCCAAGGGAATCCTGTTTCAAACCTGGAACAGATTAGTAGAGCTTGGTTATTCATGTTTCCCAGAGAATGCTAATGAGGTGTCACAGCCCCTCTTGGTAAGGGCTTTCTGACTTTCCACAGGAAGGTCCCTTCGACAGAATTTGCAGCTCAACTCCACAAGTTCACTTCAGGTTGAAATTTGAAATAAAGGCGCAAATTAGTGGAAAGTATGACTTTGGCTATTTGTAGGTTATAGGAATTTTTATAAAACCAACTAAGAGTTTCAGTGTTTTTGACACTCTTTTGCTTGTACCTAGCTGCAAACCCTTATTCTGCATAGCCTGCAACTTTACTGCTAATGAAGTACAAGGGTGGACTGGTGCCTGTGAGTTTAGTCAGAAGGAAACATAAAAATGTAGGATTTTTTTTTATAGTTGGTTTTAAATGAGCAAAAGCATGGTTTGAATTGCTTTTCTGAAGATCAATGTGTGAAAATGTAGGATTACACCAATTTTTTTCTTTTAGTAGTTTCTTGACAGATTAAACTCATAATTTATGCCATAATGATAAGGTTTGGAGGTGATCTGCACAAAACAACGCTGAAATAGTGTTTCACAGTTGCCTTGTAGTAGTCAGCAAATTCACTGTAAAGACCAAAACATACCTCATTGTCTGTTCTGTTTTGCAAGGCATTTGGTAGGCTGAAAAAAATATGTTGCTTATTTCTTCAAGTCCCAGACATAGGCTGAGGGACGAAAGTTGCTGCTGGTTTTACGTCGTTCAAGTCATTAGTCAACACAAAACAGGAGTCTTACTTTAGTTGGTATTTTCACGCTCGTCCATGTTTATAATTATACTTCCTTCTGAATTTGTGCAAAGAGCTATGAAACAGCTAAAGAACACTTTTTCTGTTTATTAGGGGCTCACAGCCAGTCATATCTGCTTTATGGAACACTTTGAAGATAAATTTGTGTATTGGGATAAGATGTGTTCAAAATCTGTCCATCTAAAATGTACAACAATATTATTCTTTATGCTCAAATATCGGGCTTTTTTTTTTTTTTTTGAGGATCAGGAATGAGAAACAGTTTTCAAATTAAATGTCTAAGCTTTGTTTCCATCAGCACTTACCTGCCAGCACACGATCTGCTGATTAGAGGCAGAGCTTGTCTGGGCGTTTGCGTTGAGAGTATGGGTATGATTCCAACAGATGAGTTGGTCCACTTGTCGTGGGTTCAGATCGCCAGTTTGGTTTAATTTTATGCATGGGTTCTTGGATCTCCTAGTATAGAAAGGTCATCCAATCACATTTGCAGAGAACCATGGTAGAAAGATGGGAAGTTCCTACAGATCAAAGGGAACAGAAGTATTAGGGGGCTGGAATATCAGATACATGTGGAAATTCATCAAGCTGTTTCTTACATGTCTGAAGAACTGTCTGGACCTCACCAGAGCAGGTACATATATCAGCGTAACTGATGCCTTGCTCACTCCCATGTGGTCTTCCAGTGTCCCCGCCAGTCTCCTCTGAGTTCTCAGCTCTGGTTGTCTGGGCTGAAGCAGGGGCACTGTAGGTTTCCATGATTGGCACCTTTATCCCTTGTAACTGGTGGGTTTTCTCTCTCCTTTCTGGCTCTGTTAAATCTCTCATTGGGTTACGAATATGACTTAAAAACCCCAAAACATGAAAACTTTGGGATCCCTTTCTAACAGGTCATCCTCTGAGGAACAGAGGCCCCTTCGCTCCCTGGATCGCCCAAAGACCCAGCTTCCTCAGCCAGACAAGGGAAGCTGGACATCCACAGCCTTAGGTTGGCAAAACTTCCAGCTCCACGTGGGACCTGCGGGGATATTGGCAAGTCCCTGATGAAAAGCCTCAGTGGCAGACACAGCTGGAAGCTTGTGATGATAACTTGCTGACCCCCTACCTACATCTCAATTTAATAGGCTCGTTTCCTGCTCCTCATCATCCTTCGATTTGTATTTCGGACCCTCATTCATGAGCAGTTTTGTCTGGAGAATATCCCCTCGTGGCATAGCTTTCTAAGTTGCCAAGAATGAAAAATAGGCTTCTTTTTGGGAGGAGGGACAGAGAGGAGACCTAATTGATTACTGTTTTGTAATTGCTCCTTAAAGTGGCTGACAGAGTCTTTCATTTTCATTCTTTCTGCAGAGGATGAAAGTCCTGGACAGACCTATCACAGAGAGAGAAGAAACGCAGTCACTATGCAGCCACAGAATGTCCAGGGGCTTGGCAAGATCAGTGAGGAGCCTTCAACGTCTAGTGACGAGAGGGCCTCGCTGATCAAGAAGGAGATCCATGGGTCCCTGCCTCACCTGGCCGAGCCCTCCGTACCCTACCGGGGGGCCGTGTTTGCCATGGACCCCAGGAACGGTTACATGGAGCCCCACTACCGTAAGTGGTTCCTGCCCCGTGGCACTGTGTGTGTGTGTGTGTGTGTGTGTCGCGCGCGCGCGCATGTGCTTGGGTGAATTACTTGACTTTATTAATATTTGGTATTAATTTATGCAAATGTTTAATTTCTTCTCCACTTTTCTTCTTACTCCTCCTCCATCCTGTCCATTCTTCTTTTTAGGGAGAGCCATTTTCTTACATCTCGAAGCAAGTCAGCCCTCAGTGGGGCTGCCTTCAGGAAGGTGTCCATCTGTGGCTGATCCACATGGACCTTTCCTGGGGACTAGAACCAATTTGCTCCACCCAAGTAGATGCCACGGGAAAATCGGTTGATAGGGGAGTTATTTAAGTGGGCTGCATTAACAGAAGTCTTTCCTAGCAGCTAGTCCCATTTTTAATGATTTTTGCCTAATGGTTGAGGGGGAACAAATCTCTTTTAATGAATTGATGCTAAATTCCCTAATGCAGAAGAATTTTCTGCGTGTTCTACTTTCTTCTCTAACCAGCATACCGGAAACATCAGAAGCTCCTTTCCCAACACTAATAAAGTTTTGCAAATTAACTAGGATCCTGCACATAGGTATACGATGGTTTCCTCCGAAGGCAGAATATAAAGGAAAATATATAAGGGTTGGCTTTATTTCTGGCCTGTTTCTAGTTAAAAAATATAATTTGGTTGTGGAGTAATGAAGTTCATATTGAGGTGGCAAAGCCTACAGCTCTTGATTGCAGATTTATCACCTTGCCAGGATACAGACTGGCCGTTTAACCTCCGTGGCTCCAATTCCAGAGATCCATGGAGCCCCAGAGAGGGGACTGGTTTGTGTTTCCCTTTTTCCACATCATTCAGAAATTTTAGTGTTTTAAGGCAAAAGGTCATTAGCCAGATGACTGATTAGTGAGGACAGCTGATTAGTGCATGTTTTTTTGCTCCAGAAAGTGCCCAGGATAAAAGCTAATTTCATCCCTTCATTAGTTGGCTGGCAGCAAAGGGGGAATGTTCCCTCATCAGGGTGCAGATCAAAGAGTCTGGAACAACCTGAACTCTCAGCAACTGCTTTTCCCCCCCGACCAGATTATATTGTTGGTGAAGAAGGAAGATACGTTTTTTTTTTTAAGGGGAGAGAGTTTTCTTAAAGTGGTCAGAAGCACGGAGGAAAAGCCTTTCTGGATTCTTCTAAGCTTTTCGAAAAGGCTTCAACTTCTCTATTTAAAAAGGGCTTGTCAGTCCTATGGCTGCTGTTGTTTTTACAACCACAGAAATAAGGAGGAGGTGCCGCGTGCATGTTTCTTTCCTCCCCTCATTAAGGTCTATTTCGTTTTATTTTATTTTTCTTTTCTTGTAGGAATGAGAGTTTAAAATAGTGTTGGTAGGGTTTTTTCTCCATGCACATTCCTCAATTTTCTACACATTATTTTTATTTATGCGTCTCCGTTAGATATCATCCATGCAGGAAATGTGATGGAATCTCTATACTTTGTACGTATATTAATATTCCCTGATAATATGCTTACTTTTTAAAAAGAATCAAGTCCAGATTATTAGCCACAAGCTCCTGCGTTGTTTTCGTCTTTATGTGTGAACACCTACTTTCCCCGTCTCATATTTATGATTTGTTTTTTATTCCAGATGCCCACTAATTAGTGGGGTACTTAATTGGTCAGGACAGCTGGCAAGTACTTCTTTTTTGGCTGACGGAAGTAGGCAGATGACCGTTAACTTTCTCTCTATGCCATTCAACTTGCAGCTTGCTCTTGGTCCGTTTGTTCCAACGGTTTGCGCACTGAATCCTCTCCCCATCGTTTGAGGAGCTGGGCGCTCTGCACACCTGGGACCCTCGTCACCTCTTCAGCGGTCACTACTTGGGCCTCCCATGAGTATTAACTAGCACTGGGGCACTGGCGATCTCTTGGTGGGACGTGGAGCTCTTCGTTGTCACTTGCTTTAGAGGACATAGCACCAATAGGTTGGGTATTCTTCAGATTTTCCCGCTGAATTGTTCCAATCACTGTTAAAATTACATAACTTAGAAGCTATTTACATTGTCTATAACCAAATGGCAAATGCTATTTTGACCCACCATCCCAACGTACTTCCTAACTTGGTCCTAAATAAATGATTATCATTACATACATAATATGAACCAGGGGTCCGAGAGGTTACACAGATTGACTCAGGGCTCAGGGCATTTGGGTTCAAGTTTTAGCTTTGCCACATACTGGCTGTGTGACCTTGGCCAAGTGTGCTGACTCCTCTGAGAATCATTTGGGAAATGTCGAAGAGGGGTCATAAGAAGACTGCCTGCCCTATGGTGTTCTCGTGAGAAGTAAGTGAGACAGTGCAAACAAAATAAAGCATTCGGTGAAATCTCTGGCCCATGGCGAGTGCCTCCAAATTACTGTGGTTGTTGTTCTTCTCTGCCTCTCTTTCCTCCTCTTCGTGTTTATACTCCCTTCTCTTCCTTCTCCTTCTCTTCCCGGCTCCCCCTCCTCCTCCTCATCACCATCATCATCTGAATGTGATGAGTTCACAGTTGCAGTTGTGTTTCGTTCAGCGTAGACGGGCTTTTCTCTGCCACCCGCTCACCTGTCTCCCTGAGGTCAGCGTCTCCTGTAAACACAGATTAGAGATCGAGTGGATTGTAAACCTTAGGAAGAGGGTCGGTTGGTCAGGACCGTGCGCTGCGGCCTTCTGACATCGTCCTTTCTCGCTGAACCTTAGTGGATTGACTGTAATTTTTTTCTAGTTGGTAAGTAAAGAAATTTTAAAACTTTGTATGAGTTTGAGAAGTTTTGACATTTTAAATTCTTGGCAGCAAGTGTTTCATGTAACAAATATAAACTTAATACATTTGGAAAAATAAAACGTCCAGAATTATTCGTATTAAATAATTTAAAAATGTCCTGAACTGAGCCTCAAAAATTCACATAGGATATGACTTGACTTATTCTAGAACCCTGTTGGGTTATTTAATCTTTTACCAGCACAATGAGTATGTTTTAGGTGCTTTATAAGAAAATGATCCACCTTACATGGATTTAATTATCCAGATAAAGCTAATGACTGATGTGATGTGAAAGTTGCTACATCTTCGAAGAATTTTTTAGTGAAGGAGAAAAGTGCCCTGTTCTCAAAATGAGACGTCAAAGCTTCGTCACGTTTCCTTATGTTGTCTCGGTCCCGCAGCGCTGTCCATAACACGAGTTCATTGCAGACCTTTGGGAGTTCAAAGGTCGGAAACATCTTTTGAGGCCATTCCCTTTTCCTTTGAGTCGGTTGCCAGCCCCGCCAGCCTGTGGAGAGAAAGGGCTCCCCTAATCGAGTGTAGCTGGGTGTGTGGACACTCACAGTCATGGCTACATTTCTCTGTGGTTGGAAAATGTCGACTTGCCAAGATGCCTAATTTGTGCTTCTATATATACGAACTTTGTATTTCTAAAGTGTGGGCAGGCTTCCTGTAAGACCGGAAAAGGGAAAATCGTTTTTTTCCCCTCAGAAGTACATCTGTAAACTTTTTATTGCACAAGACTTTATTATACTTGGGTATGCAATGCTGCATCTTCACAAATTGCAGTGAGGCGGGACTCAAAAGTATTTTAGGTTTTGTGGGTTTGACTTGAAAAAAGGAAAAGAAGAAAGAAATCCTGGGATGGGGCACTTCAAACATTTGCAACATGTGTTTGGAATAAAATGCACACAGGGGGCACTGGGGGGTGTTCGCTCACAAAGGGTAGCCAGGGATGGGCTGTATATCAAGGCAAGAAATAGACCTTCAAGCTGCATGGCACGGCCATGGTGTGGTGCTGACAGGCTCGCTGCTCCAGGATCACTCGTGCTTTATAATTGGGGAGAGTGTGGGAGGGGCCGGATTTGAGAGACCTGACCTGCTTGTGCTGGAGTCAGGATAAGGGCCCTCATCGCCTGCCCAGAGATCCCACAGCAGTTTCCTTCTGCCCCTGCTCCATCCGTAGCCAGGTGTTTCAAACCACCCTCACCGCCTGCTTTCGCTGACTGCCATGCATTTATTTTTCTATCAACTCGCAAAAGCGGGTGACATAATAGTTAAAGCATTCCGGTACCCCGGCCGACACTTAACTTTTATTCTCTTCCCTGTTACAGAAAACATGTGTCTCATTGTCTCCCGTCTCACTGTGAAGAGTCAAGTTTCCTAACCGTCTCTGCGGGGGTCTTTCTGGGGAGCTCTTGGATTCACTAGTCATGTCATGTAGGGCCCCTGCTGCTTTTGTGAAAAGGGGTAGAAAGATGCCTCCTTTTCTAAAATTTCAGGTCTGTTTTACAGTTTTATAGTTGTGTGAAGACTGTTTTCCTTCTGCCCCCAACGGTTCCCAAGTGGTAATTCCTCCTGGAAAATATGATTCATTCCTCTGTGCACATGCTCTGATTGAAAACATACCACTGGTATTCTTCCTTATGTTTCCCAGCTCAGATGACAGAACTATTAGTTGCTAATTAGCAAAACCTGAAGAATTCGCTGAAAGGAAAGAAACGGAATTTTTAATTGGCTTGCGTTTATTTTCCGTGGAAAGCTGATGTGCTGAGCCCGCTTGCATTTTTGTGTGCTAAAAAAAAAAAAGTAAGTTTTTTTTTCTACCTGTCTGTCTTTATGTCAGGTGACTTTCCATACTCCTTAGAAATACATCGAAAGCGAGTGGAAGAGAAGATGTGTATTTTCCATATTTAATAGATGCACCTGCTCACATTCCTCTTCCTACTGGAGTGTCATCTGGAGACTGTGAAAGATAAAAATGCCTACAGGGCACAAATGAACAGTTTGGCGTTGAGCAAACTGCAAAGGCGGTGACAGTTTCCTGAGCACACAGCTCCATTCTTATCCAGGCTGTCTTACCTCTTTGGAGAACAGTTGATGAGCCAAGCAGGAGCGTTTTGGGGTTTTTTTTTCCCTTGAAAATTAGATTGTTTAACCAGAAAGACTGATGCTGGGTCATACTCTGGGGGCTTTGCTGGGTGTCTTGCTTCCTGGGCTGTTAGTCTTGAGTTGTAGGGGCAACTGGAGTTGGGGAGATGCAAGCAAGTCTGGGAACCTTTGCAAAACTGTTATTCGTGAGCTTCAGAATAGCTCCCTGTTTATTCCTCTCTTTCTCTTAGAAATTCCGTATGACGACCCATGCTTTCTTTAAACAACCAGGAGGTAATGTTTTAAGACTAGAAACAGGGAGCCGCTCCCATAGATTTTTAAAGAGCTACCTTGCAAGGTAACTGCAGAAAGTGGTAGAAATTTGGGGATGATTCTTAGGGTTCCAGATTCGACTCTTCCCACTGAATCTTGACTACGCTTCTACCTAATGTGACTGATTCTATGCATCGGTCTTGGAAGATAGCGAGTGAAAGTGGGAACCACTGTGGCATTTGGAAATTCGTTATTGATTTTATCCATTGGATTTGGGGATGTATTTATCAGAGGGGACCAGGGAGAAGCTTAAAGGCCACCCAGGAGAGGGATAGAAAGAAAAGGCTAAGGGAGACGTGTTGTAGAGAAGATCAGTTGGCCGGTTGGTGCTCTGGCCAGCCCTCCTTCCTGGTGCCGCCCAGCGCAGTCCTCTCCTCAGGCAAGTCAGGCTCGTTCTGGTCTGCTTCTCAGGTGTGGCCCAGCCTGGTCACTCTGCTTCTACTGTCATTCCTCCTGGAATAGCTCTTTGCTTTCCTCCTCGCCTTCAAGTCCTACTTATTCTTCCATCTAAAGACTACTTCCTTTGAAAGTCTTAGGTTCCATCTTACAAGGATCTTTCCCTGCCCTGGACACCAAGTAGACGTGTAATTCTGCCTTTAAACACATCTCAGCCACGACCTTGTGTTGCCCATCTACGTTGGCCTAGTCCCCTTTAAAATAATGTGATAGTCCAGGTGCAGGGCTGAGGTCTTATGTGCACCAGCATTCCTAGGCGGGCCTGGGAGGGCCCATTGACACTACTGTAGGGCAGAGAAGGGGTGACCCATTTGGTTGCTTGACCTCAGTCACACCAGAAGTGAAATTTGTCCAGAGCCTGTCAATCAGAGTGGGCTTCCTGGCAACCTGAAGAGACCCAAGCTCTTGCTTCCATTTTGTAATTGAGTTTAGTCATGCAACCTCCTATCCAAATTTAGTTCCCCAGCCCTTTTTGAAAGCAGGCAGGATTTAAAGTGTTTATGACACATTTATACATTATAAATTATACATTTTTAAAGCATTAAAAATATTTGCTTCCACATACATATGGCACATTCAGAACTGCTAGGAGTCCCTGACGGGGTCGATTGTGGTCCTTTGGGATAAGTTGGCAGTTTACTCACAGACTTGGGTGCAATCCTCATTTTGAGTGCTGTGAGATTAACGCAGGAGATCCGCCTCTCGCGTGCTTTGACGCCCATTTAAAATTGAACAGGTAGGTGTTTTTCCTGCAGTTAAGGTGATCCTGGTATTTGTTTCCCCTTTTCCAAATTTCAGTGATTTGTCTTATCTTCAGTAACCTCTAGGCAATTCATGATTTCGGTAACATCTTTCCAACTTGTTAGTGTCCAGGTGTGCATGTAATCCATGTTAATGGGAGCCTCCATCGACAGATCGATTGCAGATCATGAAACCAATTGTTTAAATAGTCCATATAATTATTTTCCTTTTCTAATTCGGCACCCCCCCAACACAACTGGCAGTTTTTTCAGTTGCTCAGAGTTTCTTCTCCTCCCTGCCTCCCCCCTCCCTCCTTCCTTCCTTCCTAGAGTAAAGCATGAGAGACAGCAGCTCCTGCCGTTTCATAACCACTGCCAACAGCTCTCGTCCCATTTTCTAACAGAGGCGATATTATCCTTGGCCCTCCTCCTTTTTCTTGTATAATTAAAGAATGCTACCTTTGATGTCTCTTGAAAGCTGCACCTCCTGTCCTGCTTCGGCTTTCTTGATCTTGTACCTAGAAATTTGTGCCGTATCTTCATACCTCTTAGTGAGTGGGCAGGCATTTCTCTCTCTGTGCCTTTCACAGTTTGCTTGAGTAGAGGGTAACCGACCTGGCGTTTCGTTGCTCCGGCCTGCCTTCCTGTGTTCAGATAGAGTCCGGATTCGTGCCGTTGTCTTTGAAAAACATCCAATGTCCTCAGTCCTTTTCACTTTTACATTTGGGTCCTACTTTGGGTCTCTCCTAAAACGAATTGTTCTTATCTTCCTAATGTCTTCCTTTCTTTTTGGGGATTCACGCTTTTTTTTGTGTGTGTGTGGAAGATTAGCCCTGAGCTAACATCCGCTGCCAGTCCTCCTCTTTTTTGTTGAGGAAGACTGGCCCTGAGCTAACATTGTGCCCATCTTCCTCTACTTTATACGTGGGATGCCTGCCACAGCATGCCTTGCCAAGTGGTGTGTAGGGCTGTACCCGGGATCTGAACCGGTGAACCCTGGGCCACTGAAGTGGAGAGAGTGAACTTAACTGCTGTGCCACCAGGCTGGCCCCCAGGCTTTTTTTTTTAACCTCAGTTTTTGATGACTTTCTTCCTCTTTGGAACAAAATGAGGCAACTTCTTGATTCCTTCAGCTGTTCGTGTTCTTTGCTCATCTGTCAGTCGTTTGTTAGCTGAGCGTGTGCTTCCTGAGTGTCTGCTAAGTGCTGACCAATGTGGGATAGAAAGACAAGGTCGCTGCTTCCATGGCGCTTCAGGCAGGTGGGACATTAGGACAAGCAGATAAGCCCGTGCAAAAGGGCCACACAGAGGACGTGTCAGAAGAGACAGATGCCAGGTCCTTCGGGAGCAGGGAACACACATACTTGACCCAGACTTGATGAATCCAGACGGCTTCTTGGAGGAAGTGACATCTGAACTATTCCCCGTGGTGGAGAAATAGAGAGGAACTTTTGCAAAGGGCTAGAGGCCAAAGGAAAACCTGACAACTGTGAGGACCTGAGAGGATTCTGCATGGAGGGAGGAGCTCAGGTAGGGGAGTGGCGGGAGAAACGCTGAGAGGCTGCAGGCCAGCAGGCTTCCTGGAGCTGTTCCTCCTCTACGTTAATTCAGGGCGAGCATGAGACCGGTTTCGTGCCTTTTGCATATGTTAACAGATCTTTGGGGAGCTATGTTTCCCATCACTAACACAGAGTTTCTTTGTCACAGAGTTTAACTCACCTCCTCCTTCGGATTTGCCAGTGTGTGATTGCTCTCCCCAGCCCCCCCAACTTCCCTGGCTGCCTGCTCTTCACTGGTCCTCATGTACATGCTGCAGCTTCCCCTGGGTAGCGTGTCGTAATTTCCCCTGAAGACAACAAAATCTATTTCTACTTCTCAAACTGCTGAGCTTTTCTGTACCAGATAACCCTGCTAGTCACGATACCTTGATCTCAATGTACAAATTGCAAACATTGAAAAAGAAGTATGGCTTCATTTCCAGTGAATTAAGAGTATTCTCTATCAAGACATGTTTTAACTTCAAAATATAATTTTCACAATTTAAAAAATCCTTGAGTTTCATTTTATTAGAAAATTCGCAAATCTGCTAATATCAGTCAAACTAGAGAAATTGTGCAGAGGGCCCACGGCGGGGCTGGGAATAGGGGCCAGAAATAACAAAGTGAAATTCAGCTGGGAAATCCAGTAGCTAATACAGCTGGGGGGAAACGAGAACAAAGATGTCCAGTGGTGGGATAAGCCTGCAATCCGGCCTGGACAGAAGGAGTCTGAGGGGAGATGGTGGGACCCCCGAGGAGGAGAGCGGTCCTCTCGGTGGGGGGCTGTGGGGCTAATCAGCGGACATTGTGCAGGTCAGAGGAAGCCGGCTCTAGGAGGCTGGGTGTTTACACGCCCACTGGAGGGGCTGCAGATCTGCCTCCTGATTGTGCTCCTGACTTGTGAGTGGGATAAAAGGAGACGCCCGGCTCCTAGTTTAGAGAGGATCAGGAAAGCGTGAGTCTGGGGGCGCTGGGAATCACACAGCACCTCTTGTTTCGGTTTGCTTTCGTGGAGTAAACTTGCTTTCAAATTCAGCAAGTTTTCAAATTTCCTCCCCATCCCTGTTTTTCCACTTTACGTAAAGAACGTCATTGTCCCCCCACCCCTCCTCCCGCCAGATCTTTGATGCCATGGATCTCACACTCAGCTTCTGTGATCCCAACTTGGCTAGACAAATACGACCAAGTAGGTAGACCGTTTTGATCAAAGTGCAGTTTACTTCTGCATTTAACATACCTGTGGCTGTGGGGTGATTTTTTTCTGGAGCCTCTTTTGTCTTTAATGATGTTTTCAGTGCAGTTTGTGTCCACCCCGTTCCACAAACTGATGATATCGAGAGACAGTTGATGAGCCGTCGGAGGCACCTGAGTGCTCTGGGGCACCAGTCCCTCTGATCGCATGCTGGTGTGACATGCTTTAGTCTTACTCCATTGGGTACATGAGGCGTGATATTTATTCTCAGTTCAGAAATTCCATGTGGTATTTGAGAGCCTTCCTAGGTCCTGAGGGGTCAGCATTTGCAAGACCGATCGGGTCTGTGCTCTTGTGGAGCTGACATTCCAGCCAGAGGGGGCACATGCCAAACACCTGGGCAGAGATGTCAACGAGACAAGAGGCTGGTGCTTGGAGTCCACTAAGACAGGTGGTGTCCTAGGGAGAGGCTCGGGGTGGAGAAATGTGCCTTAGAGTGGGTGAGCAGAGCAGGGAAGGCCTCACTCAGAGATGTCTTTGCAGCCGAGACCCAAATGAGAAAAAAGAGCCTTGGGAAAATCTAAGGGGAGAGTGTTCCACTTCCAGAGTGGAATTTGTGGGTTCACTGTGCCAAGTCCAGGGGCAGAGAGAAGCCTAGTGTGGTGGACCGGTGAGGGGTGGGACAGTTGGGGGAGAGGTGATGGGGGGACCCCCAATGAAAAGCCAACGGAGGGAGTGACGTGATTTGATTTTTGAGGAATGTCATTCTGGCTGGTGGCTGGGGTGTGGGCACTGTCATAAGGGGGCGGAGGATAGAACTGGGGAGGTGACTCAGCGGGCTTTGTAGTAGCCCGGTTTGGAAATGGTCCCCCTCTCTTAGAATGATAGCCAGCAGAAATTACACCCTTTTCCTGTGCCGCATATCTTGCAGCTGGCTTTGCTCTTGAATTCATCCAATCCCCACAGCAGCCTGAGCGCATTATGATTTTCCACATTGACAGACGAGGAAACTGAAGTCCAGTAAGGCTACGCTGTGCATTTTCACATGGTTCAGAAGTGGCCAAAGCCAGGTTTGAACCCACATAGTTTGGTTCCCAAGCTCAAATTCTTAACCCATGCCCTGTAACAGCTGAGACTTCAAAGTGGCATCCACACTTGTGCAAAGGCCTGGCCACGAGGGCAGTGGTTTCGGCTCAGCCCCATTGGCGGGAGCTCGGGAACTCTGCCGGAACGGGGTGGTGGTGTTGCCAATGGTGATGGGCAAGGGCTTGGAGGCCCTTGGGAGGGCGGGCTGACTGCCACTCGTGTCTCAGGCTCAGGTTAGCGGGTGCAGCATGGGGGAGTGTAGCTGGGCTCCGTGCTGCCTCTGGAGTCGCTGTCCCACACTTTGCTGCATGGAAGGGAAGGAGAAATTGCTTTCCCGCTGATAATCTCCCAAGCAATGGGAAGTTACCTATGACTTCGTTATGGGAAGGCCTCCCAGTCCTCTCTGGGCCCCTCTGTTTTGGGGGGATGAGCGTGTGGGGAAGCAGTGACAGTCACCACAACAGGCCCTCAGGGTAGCACTTACCGTCTACCCGGTGCTGGGGTAAGGGCCCTGTTAGGTGATCTCGTTTAGTTTTCACGCAGACCCATTTAGCACCTGAGTTAGCTGAGATCCAGGAGGACCTTGCTCAGGATGCCGGTTTGAGTCTGGACTCCACCGCCGAGGGTTTGGGAGCGAGCCAGGGAGGCCCCATGTGCATTGCTCTCCTACTTATCTCATTAAACTTTGTCGCCCTACCGTGTCCCTGTTCCCCCCAAATCTGCAGTGGCTTTTGGGGCACAACCTGTCTGTTTGGATCAAAGATTGATTCATTATGTGAACTCTCGATGCTGAAGGGCAGCCTGTGTGAGGAATTGGAGCTTTCACATGTCAACAGAAGAATGCAGCATCTGGCCCCACCTTGGCCTTGTCTGGGGCCAGCTCCTCCAGCTGCCCAGAGGCCACTGCGATCCCTCACCTGTCCCCCGGTGTGACACACAGGGCAGCAGACCACCCTGCCCCACCCAGCGGAGGAAGTGGCAGAGAGAGAGCACCCTTCCTCTTTATAAGTATACTTGGAATGTTTATAGCAGCGAGACAGAGAGAGAACACAAGCCTTTTTGCACCAAGGCATCTTAGTGTTCCGCTAATATAGGCAGTTCCTGGTCTCCTGGCGTTGGTGTTTCAGATCAACCGAAAGGATCTTGGGGAGAAACAGTTAAGCGTGATTAAGGGGCTGGAGGAATGATTTATGAGGAAAGATGAAAAGGACTGAATATGGATAACAGCCAGTGCAGGCTGAAGAGACACATGGCATCTCGAATAAGGGAATAGATGCTAAGGAGGCACAAGACGGAGAAGAAAAGGTGTGAAGACCATCAGGGAGCGGACCAGTGAGATCCGTTTCTCTCAGGACCTGCAGGCAGCACCGTTTGCTTTCAAGACTGAGGTGAGCATCAGACGCCGTCTGCATAAAGTTATGTTTCAGGAGACGGATCTGACCGAGATATATCAGGATCTGGTAATAAATTCCAAGTTCTAACAAGGCTCCCACTGTATCGGGAAAATAAGAAAAGTTAACGCTAAGACTGTTATGAGTGACTGTGATCCCCTGAGATGCTTATAACTAGAACAGTCTAAAAATTATGGAAAATTATTATAAGGCTTTTAGAGAAGGCAGTGGGCTGACTTCTTACTTATTTTTGTTGATTCCCTAACATTAATTTAGCACCACACACTATAGAAATAAAAAGTATGACCCTGGCTCTTGATTTTATGTTTTGGGGTGGGACCGCATGAAACAACACGTGAAAACAATTAAGTAACATATCTACAAGTACAAAATAGCAGGATGAAAGGCCCGACCTGGGTCTGGGGAGGGCGGTTTCCGATTCCAGGGGGGGTTTCCAAGAGCGCTCTGACTCCATGGCGAGTTTAAATCCAGTATGAAATTTCTCCTAATTAACATTTCCCTTCTTCTTTCCAAATAGCAAATTTATGGACTCTGAGAAATTCACATAACACATATGCCAATGCTGCCTTTTCTTTCTGCCTGATCCATTCCAGCCATGATTAACTTTCATGTCTGACTTTCATTAATTTATGAAGACTTCTGAACTGCAATCTGAAATGCTCCCCAGAATTTTAGACTTTTTGGGGGCACATTTCATATTAGTTGGCCACGACCCTTGCTAATATTTCAGCCAAGCATGTGAGTTTATTGCTGTCTAATAACCCCGCCAGGGCCCTCTGGTTACGTGTGCTTGCACGCGCTGTCGTGGCCCGAGGGGCGGGCACAGTTATGTCTGTCAGTGCTGGTTTCACTATGCTTCCCATCGGATCCATCAAAGCTGAGCGTCCTCAGTGGATCTTGTCCAGCACATAGTTCCTGCCCTTCAAGTCTAATAAGCTCATAAGTAATAGGTTTTTGGGGGTTTTATAGGCATGCCCTCTGATCTAGGGTGGGTAAAAGTTTCATCTGTCATTTTTGTGTACTACAGAGACTGCCGAAAATTCTCATCTTCTTTCTTCCCATCCTCACAGTAACACGAAGCTGAGTCTAGGGCATGAAATGTTCCAGTGCGGTTTTCCGTCATTCACACTAGATTTTTCTTAAATATCTATATTTACATGCTTGGTTATTCGAATTTAATATTTCACTTTGGTGACCATATGTTCTTACTGTCCGGGAGTTC
Organism: Equus przewalskii; assembly: GCF_037783145.1. NCBI lineage: Eukaryota > Metazoa > Chordata > Mammalia > Perissodactyla > Equidae > Equus > Equus przewalskii. Next base: position 13,196,140 of record NC_091834.1, on the reverse strand, counting down.
GGGCGCCAGACTGCGGGACTGTAGTCTCGCCCAGGAATGGCAGAGGCCAGTGGTCAGCCCCTGGGACTGTCTCCCCCATGCAGGAAAAGAGTTTGGAGACCTCTGCCTTATAATTCCTCTTTGGAAATCTGCTCCAATAGGATATTCTAAAAACATCTTTTCTTCCTGGTAACAGTGCAGCCTTGTTCCTTTGATGCCAGTCTCTTGCTATTAATCTTTAGGTTTTCTGAAGTTTTTCTCTCATAATGAGCCAGGTGAGAATGACTCTAAGGCATAGATTTTTTGCTGCTGCTTTCTGTCCAGAGTATTAAGACTCCAATTAGAAGCTCTATTAAACAGAGCTTGATATTAGGGCAGAGACTGGCCCCTCTTCTGAGAAGAGTCGAGATCCTACAGGGTGACGAGGTGCCGTTGATGCGTGAGCTCTCCTGTCACATGAATCCCTTACGTGAGTGTGTGGAGGGGACTCAGTGGGGTTAGGAGTGAGGCCTGGCTTCAGACTGGCTCAGAAGCTCTGTGGGCTGCATGTGTAATTGACTTTTGGAGTTAATGAACCTGGAGGCATCGGCAATAGTGATTGTGTGTCGTATCCTTACTTGTCCTTATTTAGCTAATAATAGCTGAGACCAAGGTAAACTATGTATTTCAGTGGACTTGCTTCATTTGAATGCCAGCCTAGTTTTGCCAAGAGCCAAGGTAGAAATAGGAGCATTCCAAGAAGTGGAGCTTTGTTTTCTTTTCCCTAAAGTCTGATGCATCAGTAACATGTTTTTAAGTTTTCTTTATATTTTTAAAGAATTTTATATTGTATTTCTAATTTTTTTTTCTTTTGGAGATTAATATTCAAGGTGGCCTTTCTGTGTTCTGAAATTGTGGGAGAGGCTTTTGGTCCTGGGGATGGTAATGGTGGGACATGGGGATGTGCCAAGAATTAAATGGATAGGGTGCTGGGTGAAGATTCTTGTGTTCTTCGGGAGCTCATTTTGTTTTAAACACCTTTTAGGATCTTCTTCTAGTCTCAGCTAAATGCCTTACAAAATCAGCCTGTTAATATTGGCTCCTCTCTGTCAAGTGGTCAGATTTAGTTAACAATTAGAACTGATGTTCTAAGGGTGCCAGAATGTGAAGCTGGGGAAAGCTGAGTCAGATACAAAAAGTTCTCTCCTGGAAGCTGATCATAGAAGCTGAACTATTTTTTTCGTATATGATGGTTACTTGATTACTCCAATATTCGTTTATTTTCTTCTAGAAAAGATTCCGAAAGAAACTTTGAAGTTCGCTTTATAATTTAACATTTTATTAAAGTTCTATTGGTACTTAGCACATGCTCATTTCGACAAATCAAAAAGTGCAAGGAGCTTAGGATGGAAGGCTAATGTCGCCCCATCCTTCGTGCTCCAGCCCCAGTCCCAAGTACAATTTTCGAAATTTCTGTTTAATTCTTTTGGTACACAGCCATCACAGCTTCAGAATGTGCTTGTACCTTTATTTCTTGACTTATCCACTCCAGATATTTTTCATTCAATACAATTTATTGACTCTTCAATATGAGAGTCAACCTTTCATTTTCTGACCCTGTGCCCTTCTCTCCTTTCAATATTGATATGTTCTTGTTATTATTCTTTGTCTAATGGTTATTTTTAGAACTTTAAAGAATATCTTAAACCTCTATTTCTTTCCTTCATCAACTTTTCCTAGTAGCTTTTGATTTTCTGGTTCAAGAGATGAGCATGTTAGGTGCCCCCACTCCTCTCCCATGTCCTGGAGCCACAATTTCTATCACACTGTCAACGTTGTCAGTGCCTCCATGATATCGTATGATCGGCACCGCATCTGCTATGTTTTTGTCATAGGTTGACTTTAAAGGTTGAAAATCACTGAAGCATCTACAGCCCTACAGCTGGGGAAATTCTCCTCCACCTCAGACCAGCAAAATGTTAGGATGGAACCTTCCGCTTTGTGGGTCCAGCGTTCGAATCCTTCTGTCACGCGACAGGGATGTGTCTGGCGTTCAGAACGAGCGATTCCTCTATTCTTCCGCTCTCTTAATTGCTTCCATATGTACTGTAGGGCTGCTTCGTAGTTGCTGTAGCTTTTCCTCTACTGTTTGCTTTTATAACATCCTTACATTTCTTCCCCCAGCCTCCCAACCATATCTTTTGTACTTAAGGAAGTGCCCAGCTTTCCTGGACCCTTCATTCTCCCAAGCGATCTGGACCCTGTGTCCCGGGACACCCCTTCACGACCATCCAGACTGGATCCACTGTTTCTTGGGTCTTATGACGTTGTCATTCTTAGTTTATTTTCCTGCTTCGCTGGAGTACATCAAGTAACATCTTAACAACAGAGGAGGTACACTTTCTGAGTTCTTGCCTGTGTGAAATATCTTTATTCTGCCCTTGCTTTTGTTTGATAGTTTAATTAGAATTCTAACTTAAAAAACCTGTTAAGGGGCTGGCCCCATGGCAAAGTGGTTGCGTTCGTGCGCTCTGCTTCAGCGGCTCAGGGTTTTGCTGAGTCAGATCCTGGGTGTGGACACGGCCCCGCTCATCAAGCCATGCTGAGGCTGCGTCCCACACAGCACAGCCAGAGGCACTCACAACTAGAGTATACAACTATGTACTGGGGGGCTTTGGGGGAAAGAATAAGAAAAAAACAAAAGATAAAAAGAAGATTGGCAATGATGTTAGCTCAGGTGCCAATCTTTAAAAAACAAACAAACAAACAAAAACACCAACCTGTTAACATCCAATGTTGTAGATGGGAAATCTGATACCTGTTTGATTTGTATGCCTTTGTAAGTGGTTTCTCTTTCCTCTCTGGAAATGTTTGGGATCTTTTAACTCTTAGTGGTCTGAAAGCATGTCCCTAGATGTAGGTATTTTAAATATTTAATTTTCGTTCATTCTGCTTATCACTTGCTGGCCCATTCCAATCTGAAGGTGCAGTCTTTATCTCTGGGATCATTCATATTCTATGACATCTTTAATCATTTTGCCCACCCTGTTTTCTCTGTTCATTCCTTCTGGGACTCTGCTCAGTTGAGCGTTAGACCTCCTGAGTTGTTTCTTTGTGTCTCTTTCCTTTTCTCTCACATTCTCCATCTGTTTGCTTTCAGTTCTGTGTTTTGGGAAGTTTCCTTGAATTCATTTTTCAGTGCTTGTATTGATATTTTAATTTCAGCCACCATATTTTTAATTTCTAAGAGCTTATAAAAATTCTTTTATGGCTCCGTTAGCATCTCGTTCTTCCCTTTCATCTGTAATACTTTCTCAAAACCCTCGAAAAGTTTCCTCCAGGGTTAGGTTTTTTGTTTATTTCGGTCATTCTCCTTTATGTCCTTCCTTCTTCTCATAAGCCTAGTGATACTGGGTGTCTGTTAGTGTGGGGAAGGAGGGTACCCTAGTTTCCTCTGCTTAGGTTTATATAAGGAGGCTTACTTTTCTCATAGTGAGCATCCTGACAATACATAGCTATTGCCAGGATTTCCTTTAGGGCCCTCCACATGCCAGGATGAGGAGGGCTTGATTCTGAGGAGTGGTGAGAACCAGTGTTCCTTGAGCACCGATCAGGGGTCACACCAACCTTGCAGGACTGACGCTGGAGGAAGGAGCTGGCATAGCTCTTGTGGGGAGTGCATTTGAGAGCTGGGAGAGGGAGAAGGCTCCAAAACCCATGCTGAATTTGCTTTCCCAGGACAGTTCATTCAGGTTTTTGAAGACGAGGCATAAAGGTGTTGCTCAGCAGAATGCCAGTGCAGGTGTGCATGGCTGTGCATGGCTGGCACAGGTGTTCCGTGTAAAGATCTGCCCAGCCAAAGACTTCTTGGGTGGACTGGCTGCCACCTCTTTCTCTGCTCCCTTAAAGAATAGTCTAGGCTGCTGCTTCTCTACAGGCCTCAGTTGTAATTCCAGTCTCATCTACTCTGTATGTTGCAGAAATTGGTTGAAGTTTCTTGTTCTGATTTTATTTCATTGACCATGTTGAGAGTACAGGCTCTAGGGCCAGACTGCCTGGGTTCAAATCCTGCTTCTGCCGCTTCTAACGATGTGGTCGTGGGCAAGTTACTCAGCCTTTCTGAGTCTCTGTTTTCTCATCTCTACAGTGGGATAATAGCAGCACCTGCTTCATAGGCCTCTTTTGAGGATTGAATTATTAATATAAATAAAGCTCTCAGAAGTGCCTAGCACAAAGTATTGTACTCACTAAATTTTATTATTATTTGTTAATATTTATATCATTACTATAACATCTGCTTCCATCTTTTTATTTCAGAGAGGTCTTCAGAGGGATGGGCGAGAAATGTGTTTGCTCAGCCTGTCTTCTTCAGCTGGAAGTGATAAGTTAAATATTTTGCATTTTTGGTATATGGCACAAAGACCTAGAGTCAGTTAAAATTAAGATCCAGTCTCAGCTCTGTCACCTTCTGACGGTGTGACCTGGAGCAAGCACTTATCTCTGGTTTCCTCACCTTTAAAATGGGCACCATGGGGCTGGCCCCGTGGCCAAGTGGTTAAGTTAGGCTCTGCTTCGGCAGCCCAGGGTTCACTGGGTCGGATCCTGGGCGTGGACCCAGCACTGCTCATCAGGCCATGCTGTGGCAGCATCCCACATAGAAGAACTAGAATGACTTACAACAAGGATATACAACTATGTACTGGGGCTTTGGGGAGAAAAAAAAAAAAAAAAGAGGAGGATTGTCAACAGATAGCTTAGGGCCAGTCTACCTCACCAAAAAGCATACCTTTAAAAAAAACATGGGGCCCTAATGGTGACCTCTTAGGGTGGGAACAGGAACTAAATGAGAGATTTTGCTAAAACACCTAGCAATCAGCTTCCCTTCTGGGAACGGTCCATGATGGTCACAGTTACTCTCACCTCTCGGATGCCTTGGTCCTCACTCTAAAGGAAGGTTCCCCACACACTGTGGGGGAGGTGGAGGAGGGGGGGAGGCAGGTGTGGCTCAAGGACCGTCCTCTCACATCCAGGATCTCTTGATGCTATTGAATCCTTCTTTGTAATTTTCTTTACTCTTAGCTTTTAGAATGTATTTTATTCTCTTTATGATTTTACAAATTTGAGAAGTTTGCTAATAATGGAATTTAACCGTAAGAACTGGGAAAAGCCATACCTGGATAAAAACTGGGCATGATAATTGTGTCATATTTTATGGACTAACATACAAAAATTAAAGAGTACAACTTCCCAAAGGCAATTATTATCCTGGCCAAAAAGTCTTTAAAAAGTCTTACTCCTTCCCACTGGAAAGGCTAGTCTTTCATTTCCTGAGCAAAGTTTCCCCTCGTTTATTTTTTTACCCACATAGACTTGAAAAAATAAAGCAACTAGTATAGTGTCTCAGTAGAAATTTAAATTAAATACTTCAACTCTGGCTGATGTCATAACAAACAGTTAATACGGATGATATCATCAAGTTCTATCTTAAATTGAGTGCTCATTTACTGTACACTTTGCTACATAGAAAAGTTTTTCTCCCAACATCTATATGTGTGTTCCCATATATGTGTCTCTTTCCTTTGGTTTTATATCTTTTTTGCATATTAAGTATACTTTACAGTAATTGGCTAATACACCCTGTTTCTAATTTGTTTTTTTGACATGGTCCATTTTAATGTCACCATTAAAGAATCCTCAACTTGGAGAAATTGATAATATTGTATAAACTTATTTTGTTTTTAAATTGGAAAAGTTATTTTCAGCCTGTCCCAAGTCCTATTAGGGTTTAAAGATTTTAGGTTGGCGCTGTGTTGTATTTATTTTTCCACTGTTCCATTGTGGAAAGTGGCCATGTTTAAGAGCTGGGCAGAGTGAACTGTGGGGATGGTCGTGTGCTGTATCGAAGGTACCACAGTCCGCGAAGGGTTTTACAAGTCAGATCTCATTGGGAAGAGGGAGGTGAGTAGATTTACGAGCTTTGAACAAACGCTGCCCGCCTCTCATGAAGTAAATGTCAGTGAGTTGCTTTTTTCAGTCGTGCGTCCCTGAAGAACGTGTAATGGGCTGTAGTGTCAGGAAAGAACTCTTTAGCGCAGCTTGGAAAGAAGAGCATAAGGCCGTGTGTCTGCTTAGAGCCCGGGAGCAGTGGTCCACCCCTTGCAGTGTCCCGCAGGCCCAAGTTGAAAAGGCTCCTTACTGGAAGGGCTGCGTGCAATAGGGAGCCATGGCAGAAAGGGGAAGATAGGCTGTCAATCGGAGAACAAGACAGTGTGGTTGGAAGCAGGTGAAAGATTGAAAATCTGAAAATTCACACTGAAGCAGCTGGGATAGCCCAGAGCTGGTGAGGCCAAGCTGGTGCAGAGAGGGTGAGGGGGTGAGGTTGCGTCAAGGCCGGGATCGGGACTCATCCTCCTCGTTGTGTTTTCCTTTGGTGTCCTCACTCTTTTGGGCTGGAGGCGGTCCTGTAAGCCAGAACCAAGAAGACCACAGCTTCCCAGCCCTTCACACTGACCCTTTTCCTTTTCTGAATGAATGAGTTTTGGAGCTCAGACCAGAACCCAGACCAGAGGGTGGCTATGGGAGCAGTAACAGAATTGCTCGTTTATTTCAGGTGAGAGAGATACTTTTGTGAAGTTTTTAAATATTGTACAGACAGAACACAAGACTGTGATACACCGTAGGATAGGGAGGTTATATGACTTTTTACAAAACAAACATCATGTAGCTGACTTTGTTTCCTTTTCCCTTTGGCTACCAGGAAACTCAGATTTAAATTTGCTGCTCAGCATTCTAACTCTTTTGGATCTATGGCCTGCATGTTTCCTATTTCACTTTCTCTAGCTCTTGACCAACTAGACTGTTTGCTACCAGATTTTTATTTAGTTATCGTTTTCTACCTTTTCACATGAGCTCTTTAATGCAGCCTGAAATCTTTAGCGAAATAGGGCAAGGTATTAAAGCAATACCACTCCTAATCAGTCAGTAAAGGAGTGTTAGAATTTCACTAGATGTGAGAAACAGACACTTAAGTGAGTATTATTTAAGCAATATGTAGAGACAGACTCGTGTGACAGCATAAGGCAGTTGTTGAGAAATCTTGTCTTGAATGAATTTGGATCCCAGCGGTGTGCCCTCCCCTTAAATGGCAGACCTTTTCAGAGAAACACAGACACCCTCCTTCCTCCCAGTATGATTTGGAAATGTCAGATGCTTCAGCCTCTGAGAAAGACCCCAGAGGGAAGGAGTTCAGGTCTTAAACTTTTCTCACCAGCCGTATCTGTGTGTGTGTAATAGTTCTCTCTCCTGTCATCTTTTTTTTTTTAATCCTTTTAAGTTGAATCAGGCTTGGGACATTTGCTTGTCATCATTCTTTTTTTCCAGTCCCAATGTGCAGGCACTTGGTAAGCATGTTTTAATATTTTAGAATTTGTATTCCTCCTGTTAAGAAAGGAGATTATTAATCAGGTTCCGTAGGATCATTCCTGTCTTGTCAAGTTATCTCAGAGAGGCAGCTTTGGTGTCTTGGCTTCGAGCGCCATCGAACCGCATTGTAAAGCCTCTCCACGTAAATGCCGTCTAGTTCGACTCTCACAAATAAGAGGCTTGTCTCCTGAGGATGGTTCCATATTACGGGCGGAGTATAATCCTTAACATTGTTTTTCCTTGCTTTCAAATGGCTGGGGACAGTCAGTCAGGAGAGAGAAGTCCCTTTGTTTCATGTCGTGTGCGTGGCAGGGGAAGAATGTAGCGGGGCAGAAGACGAAGAAAGACATAAAAGGATCTTAGCTCAAGGAGGTCAGATCCATCAGAGGCTTAGCGCTGCCTTCAAAGATGCCGGGGACAGGTGGCAGTTCGAGACAATCAGAGCGGCCGCGTCCGCCGCAGCTGAGATAAGCGATCCTGCAGCAGCCTGCTATCTGGTGCCCGCCTGCTTTGATGTAACTCTGCTAGCAAGACTTTGGGGAGCAGGCGACTGCCTTCCTCCGTGATAGGCTGCTGTTGTTCAGCTTTTTAAGGTCTCATTACAGGGCTCCTGGAGGATTAATCCTCTTTAAGGTTTACATGGCCTGGTTTTGTCCAGAGGCCCAGCCAGGGATCGTGGTGCCACCTGTACAAGGCCCGTGGCAGCCGCTCTCTTTCCCTCTTCCCTCTCCAGCTTTCTGATGTGGAAGCTCAAACCTTCGGCCCCCTCTGCTTCCTTTTCTGGCCGTGGCTGAGTTTGTGTTGTGCTCCGGAGGCAGCGAATCATTAGCACTAACTTGTCAGCTTCTGTTACTCATCTATCCTGCTCTTTAGGTTTCTTTTTTTTTTTTTAGGAAGATTAGCCCTGAGCTAACATCTGCTGCCAGTCCTCCTCTTTTTGCTGAGGAAGACTGGCGCTGAGCTAACATCCGTGCCCATCTTCCTCCACTTTATATGTGGGATGCCTGCCACAGCATGGCTTGATGAGTGGTGCCATGTCTGCACCCGGGCTCTGAACCAGCGAACTCTGGGCCGCCAAAGCAGAACGTGTGCATGTAACTGCTGCGCCACTGGGCCGGCCCCTAGGTTTTTGATATACATATTTTTTCACTGTATTCCTCATCTACTTTATCCCTTTAAGAAATCACGATATTGCTTGGCTCTAATACGGGTTGGTGAATTCTTTGAACCATTGCCCTGAAAAACACACTCTTTGCAAGAAAGGTGTCACAGGTGCACCAAGGAAAACATTCATTTGCATAAATGACATCTATTTGGAACACTTAATTTAAAAAATGAATTCTTTCAATGAACAAGCCAAACTTAAGTTTTATTATATTTGCTGTTTTAAATAATCCCATTAGTTAGAAAATAAGAAGTTGCAGCTTTTTATTTTGGACTTTAACACTCAAAATAGCAACTAAACAAAACTGTCTCCTGAATTTCAGAAATAAACTTCATCCTGACACTTTGAACTTTCGATTGAACAAAGCGTTTCACAAACCCTCCAGTGGAGCTTGAAGGGGGCGGGGGGGTACTTTGAGGCACGAGTGTGACAGGAGCAGGTGGAGGAGTGACTTTTGGTCCAGAGATGTGATGCCACGCTCAGCTTCCTGTGCTTGGGGACGGGGACAGTTGTGGGAAATAATAGTTGGACATGGGGGCTTCTGGTTCCTTCGTCAGTGGTTCAGGGTGACTTTCGTTGTCAGTGACTGAAAGATAATCACCATCAAATGACTGCCTTCACCCAGCTTTCTCAAGTCAGTCTGGTTCCAAAGAGGGGCATTTGGGTCTCAAGAAGCACCAGAACGGGTCCTTGATCCCAGAGTCAGTGTCGTCCACATGTTAGTTTTGTGCAGGTCAGAGTCTTTCAAAATTGAAGTAATCTTTAAAATAACAACAGAAGCAAGCAAAGCCCCTGCAGTCAATTTAGTGAAGGAAAAGATGGAGTCACAGGGACCCCCGGACATCGTAGAGATAAGCATGTGCTTAGGCTTTAAACTTCTGCGACAGATTGTTCTGTTGAATGTTTACATTGATTGAAACTTACCCAGTTACCAAAAGGGAAAATCACCCCCCAACACAGCATTTTTTCTGGGCGTGACTCTCCTCCTCCCACAAGCAAGACCGGCGGTGGCGGGGGGGGGGAAGAGGCCGTTTGGGGGGTGTCACACAGAGAGCGATGACTTGCTGGGCTTCAGGGGCCTTGCTTCTGAGGGTGACTCTTGAAACTGTACCTTCAGAACTAACCGTGTGGTCCTTGTGTAGCCAGGTAGAATTCTGACGTCACCGCAGACCTCCTAAATTAGAATTTCCAGAAACTGAGTCTGGGATTCTGTGTTTTTAATAACTTTTTTTTTTTTTTGAAGGAAGATTAGCTCTGAGCTAACATCTGCTTCCAATCCTCCTCTTTTTGCTGAGGAAGACTGGCCCTAAGCTAATATCCATGCCCATCTTCCTCTACTTTATATGTGGGACGCCTACCACAGCATGGCTTGTCAAGCGGTGCCATGTACGCACCCGGGATCCAAACCGGTGAACCCCGGGCCGCCAAAGCAGAACATGCACACTTAACTGCTGCGCCACTGGGCTGGCCCCTGTTTTTAATAACTTTTTATACAATACAGTGTCACAACCACTGCTTTAAGAGTTAAAAGTCAGATGTCAATCTCAATTTCTTTAAATTCCCAGTTGGTCAACACTTAGCTTTTCTGACTTCAAAAGATCCTGTAAGTTTGCTCACCTGATTGTTTTACATTATATCCATGTTTGATTATACTTCTGATAGTTGCTTAAATACAAATTTGAATACTTATGATGAAATCAATGTACTTTCCCTATGTGGTAAAGGAGGTCAGATATCAAATTACTTGTTGCTGTGGAGGATTTTTATTTATTGCTTCCCAGGTATTGTGTCTAAACTGAATTAGCAACAGGCAGTAAGGATAATTCGTACAATTAGGTTTTTGTGTATCTGAATTTCTTTTTAGGGAATAGAAATATACACTTTTGTATGCATTTTAATGCATATATATTTGGATGTGTGTTGTCAGCAAAAACACAGACCTTACTAAATGTTAAAATACTGTCATTTGTTAGAATAACCACCAAATTTATGAATTGTTTTTCTGTTGTTACTTTTTTGGTCAAGACTTTGCACTTCTTTTAAAGTAAGGTCTTAACACTGAGATTACCAAATTCAGGATATGGAAATGTTGGTGGAGGTTGATTATCTCCAGAAATGGGAAAATAGAGGCATGATTGGTGAAAAAAGTTGGCCTGGTCTGTCCAATGACCCCATCAGAGTGGAAGCTGTTACTTGAAGAGCTGGTTAACACCTACTTCAGATATGGGTATTTAAAATAAATGCCATAATGGGCTTGCCGATTAGTTTTCCTTGATAGGAATGCTAATAAACACTGAAACTGGAGAGGTGTGAAATAAACTTGGAAGTTTGGAGTAGTACAAGTTTAGTATTTAATATCCAGATTGATCCTTTTGTCCATTTTGTTCGGAAGGTCTAAAAGACACTTTTGTTTGTTCTGGTAAAAATATTCCCCATTCAGTCATTTTTCACCCGACTGCAGGTTCTGGTGACATATGATCATCAGAAAGTGTGATGTCTCTTCTGATTCATCATTTGCTACATAGGGGATTAGTAAGCTTGGATTTCCGGTGTCAGTTTGAATAGCTAATCATCTTTTGAAATACACCAGTTTTATGCGTGCTTCTACTAAAGGAAATGTGGTACTGGTAACTTGGTTGCTTGGGGGAAAATCAGGTGTAATTTTGGAATCTGAAAGAATAGGGTTCAACTCCCAGCCATCTGCTTGCTGAGGTGTCTTGTGTAAGTCACCGAACCCCTCAGTTTCCTTACTGATGTCAAGCGTCTACTTCAGGGGCTTGTCATGAGGGCTGGAGCAGGTCTTTGAAGCACACGATGGGTGCTGGGTCCTGTGGGTCCTCGCTGGTAGGAAGCGCCAGCCTGCCTCCTTCTCCTGAGCAATTTGGGTTAGAACACTCCAGGCACAGAGCCGGTTAGCTCCCTCCCCAGTGGGATCATTTGTGGCCAATTTGTTCATATGTACAAGCCTTGTGATTCTTCTCTAATAAAATTCATAGAAAATCTGATATTATGTGACCAGGAAGAGATGATCTTATAATTGCAAAAACTATGTAAAAGCCAGGATCTTCTCCATAAAATATTATAGGCTAAGAAAAAATACTGTGATGGTCTTGCCTGGTTTATTTTTATCTAATTGCCTTCTTCATTTTGATATTCCTCAATGGTCACTAATTTGTTTGTCTTCGTGAGATGACATTGGAGAGAGCTTGCTCTGCTCTGCTTTCAAGATGCAGGTGCCAGTGCGCAGGAGACACAGCCACCGTCAGGACGCAGCCGGCTTGCCTGTCCTCTCTGTCACCTGTTTTACCAACCATCCACATGACCTGACTGCTTGGGACCTTTTTATTTTAAAATCTGAGACTTATTAATTACAAACTGTAAGATTAAGGAAATGCAAGTCGCCCTGCTGAGTTTCCAGCCTCCAGGGAAAGAGAAGGTACCCTTCTGCCTCTGTTACTGTGTGCCGATTTTACCCTAGGGATTAGAAATTCCAAAGAGCAGCAGCTAGTATTCAGTGAGCGCCTACTGTATACCAGGTGGTGTGAGGTGCCCCTGTCCACCTAGTTTGGGTGCATTGTTGGTGAAGAAGGAGGAAGTGGGGATGTGGGGATCATGCCACCCTTAAAAGAGGGGACATGCAAACTGGAAGCGCTCGCTCCCCGTCAGTGCTCCCATCTGAATCCTTAGGGGGCTTCAGACAGAAGGCAGGCTGGGAGGGGCCTTGGCAATCCTAGATGCAGGCAGTGTTGTCAGCCATGCGTGTAATGTGAGTGGGTGACAGTTGACATTTGTTGACAAAAATAACATACATTGGTATTTCATTTCTGCATGAGGAAAGAGGATGAAATTTAATCTGGGTGTCATTATTTGCTATTTCTTTTCCTCCTCCTTTTTTTACTGCTCTGTACTTATACCTACCTACTAGCCCAGTGATTCTCAAAATATCTTGGCACCAGCAGCATCTGCAGACTCCGGGGAACTTGTTAGAAATGCAGATTCTGGGGCCCCGCCTCAGACCTACTGAATCGGCAACCCTGGGGCTGGGGCCCGAAGATCCCTTTTAACAAGTTCTCTAGGTGAGGCTGATGCAGCTGTAGTGTGAGAACCGTTGTGTGAGAGTATCCTGTGGAATGATTTGGGTTCCTCATTAGGATGGGAACAGGGAAGCAGGTAAAGAGCTGTGATCACAGTTCAGAGGGGAAGGAATGTCTGGTTTCTTCTGACTTTCTCTTGGTGTCAAGTTAAGACCCGTAGTAACTGGTGGGAGGGAAATTATCAGAGTCGGTAGCCAGTAAGCTAGTATCTTTTCTTGGTTGTGTGTTTCAGTCACTCCCTTATTGATCAATAACATTCTGAGTTTGTCTTTTTCATCCTTTGGAGACGCACCTGTTTAGTACTAGGTGTGTAGACTGCCGTGCAAGGACAGTAATAGAAATTCCACAGGAGAAAACGGTAATTGTTGATCCCTCAATAATGGACTCGTGGAAACTTACGAATTTAAAAAGAAAGTTGGGATTGACAAGACTAAATCAGGACGACAGGCCTAGAGCCATGTTTGACCTTGAACTCCAAGTTAAGGAAAAGGCAGTAGCTACGGAGAGTATGGGTCCAATTTCAGCTTCTTCCTCGCAGTCTTTGAAATACTCTTTTGGCCTCTTAATTTAAAGAAATGAAAAAAGCCAAGCACTTTTATTCCTCTCTACAAGGCATCAAGGAGTGGGGGTAATAAACAGTACATTGCTGATATATTTTAATAAATACTGGTTTACTGCATCCCACAACAGAAAGCAAATACATGCAATTACTTGCAAATTTCTTCACTGTTTGTACTTATAAATCTCTGCCTAAACCTTTCCAGCTGGGAGTTCGGTTAGTCTTTCTGCTGTGGAACGGGGCTTTGTTCTCCTGTTCAGCCTCTGCACGGTCTGGAATAATTCAGAAATGTATTAGAGAGATTGCTGCTCCCAAAAGGCATAGGGAAATAACCTTCACTCCTGGCCTTAGGGAAATCAGTCCAATCAGAGTTCGGGCAGGTTTCTCGATTAAACAAAGAACTACCTGTGCACAAACTGCACCTTCACAATTTGTAAGGAGTCCACCTTCGAAATGTCTTGCAGATGGAAAGCTGATATTTTTTAATCAGGGGCAGTGGGGCTGCTCAAGTCAAAATGTCGCCAGCATTTTCCCACTGCTCCACGATTAGCATCCCCCAAATTAAATTTAAGCTTGCGTTCATAAGCAGTCCTCCGCTTTGGACCCGCTGGCCTGGGTTGTCAAAACAGATGGAACAGCTCGCTCTGTCCATGTGAGGGTTCGGGGTGTACGTATGTCTGTGTGTGTGAGTGTGTCTGTGAGTATGTGTGGATGAGTCAGTTCATCTGGAACGCATCCCAGGGAGCTCTGCCCTGTCAGTTTTTATTTCAGCAAATTTCATATTGGGAACCAACAAGAGGGTAGAATGTTACTGCGCTTAATGTTATTGTGACTTACGTGCCTCCTGGTCAGATTATTCAGGAATCAAAATCAGGCTTCTGCGTTGCTGTGGAACCTTATTTAGAATGGGCCTTCTGGAAAAATTTTACAGATTTCTGCTGATTGTAAGAGGTGCTCATGCCAAACCACCACTTTTCTGACATTTTTTGGAGAAAAGGCTGTATTTTTAGCGGGAAAGCTGGGCATGTTGGAAGTTGCGGCAGTTCTGTGTCCGTCCTACCTGGAGTGCTTTGTGCTTTAATGTGGCGAAGAGACCTGTGTTCAGCTGAGAACTCTCAGGCCCTCCGAGGCCATCCTGCTCATGCTTGGAACCTCCCAGTCCCCATCCTGACCTTCAGAGGAGGACATGCATTGCCTTGGGTCTGGTGACCTCGCTCGGGCCCTAAATAGACAGCCCCATATCCTCAGCGTTGTGAGCCCACCCAGGATGTAGTCAGTGTGGTTCACCTGGTTCCGAGTTTGGAGTTCCGTTTTTGTGAAAAGGAACTACAACGCCTTGGGTCCCACGGAGACTCTCAAGATTCTTCACGTGGATCAAAAACCAGTCTGAGAAAAACACTTTGCGTTCAGACTCCTTCTGGTTTACAAAATGGCTTTCCCCAAATGGTCTTTTTGGTTTTCTTCTGTTTACATAGAAATGCAGGCTTTGGATAGATTCATCAACAAGGTCTCTTTCCCTAATAAAAAGCTGAAGGAAAGACTCCTCCACAGAAGTCAGAAGACCTAAGGTCAAACCCGTTGCTCAGCCTTGCAGGCCGGGGCACCTGGCCCGTCGCTCTCTGCTCTCTGAGCCCGTCGCTTGTCCCAGGCAGAGGTTGGTAGCAGCCCCGCCGGCCTCACGGCTGTGGAAAGGTTGGGTGAGAGAGCGAATTGAAGCATCCTCGCTTCGCTGTGGATGGATCACAAGTTGATTTTGGTCCTTTCAGAGTTTTGGGACCCTTTCAGAATGCCGGTTTTACAGTTTCTGTTTCAAAACAGTGGCCAGTTTGCTTTGGACCCGTGTCCACCCCACTGACTTTAGGAGCTCTCAAACAGTGGTGACGGTCTGTCATTCTGTGCTCACCATGTCAAATGAGCTAATTAAACTGGCGGGAACTTTGTGGAACTCAGAAGGCGGCTGGCACAGTGGGTCAGCTGGGGTAGGAGCGCCTGAAGGTCCAGGGGTGTCTGACTCGTGTGGATCGTTTAAGACTCAGGGGAATTAGAAGGCCCATTTTTAGTCATGGCTCTGCCAGTTCCTATCTCTGTGACCTGGGCAATTGCTTGGTTTCCTCTAAACTTTGGGTGCGTCACCTGGAAATTGGGGAGAAGTGTCTTGTCTGGCCAGCTCTGCTGTGAGGAGACAAAGGAGGTGACAGATATATAAAGACCCCTCAGCCCACAGGGCTGCATGACTCAGCTCTACAAACCGTGGAAGCTGATTTTGGAGCTAACTTAGGCATGAAAAAACTAAACTATCTGAAAGGCGAAAAACCGTTGAATGTATCTCATTAAGGTTATTAAGCTTTAGAAGGAATGAGAATATTTGCAAACCTGAGGTTGGTATTTTGAGCTCCTGTTTTTAAAAAATATCTCCATACTGAAGACAAAGTCACGTTGTCTTTTCCTGTGTTCCGTGTTTGGCGGGACCTGCTGAGAGCTCTTGCCCGTGAAACTGTACTTGCCGTGTCAGACAGGGAGCCTGGCTGTGAGAGTGGCGTTTAATGAGCTTCAGGGTCACCCTGCCCTGGTGACAGGCTCAGTTACTCGGGGGCAGTGTCTCCGAGACCACGGAATCCGCAGTGGCATGTGGGGCAGGAAAGCCCCAACTTGGTTTTCTTTTAAAATGGCATTTCAACATACACCAGATCCACATTCATCACTTGAATCCAAACTCTACTGTAAATGAGCGCGGATGGCCTCTGAGATCATACACTTTACCAGAAGGACTTTCATGGAACCTGGCAGCTCCAGCCTGAGACATCATTTGTTCCATTTACCAGCAAAAGCAGGTGTCAAGCAAGTCAAAACTGTTTTCCGTAAAGAGTCCTGGTCTTCTTTAAAGCTTGAGCTTCAAATGCTCTCCTCTCCTGCACCCCTTCCTTTGAGTCTGGGCGGGCCCTTCAGGTGGGAGAGCATCCCCATTCCGAAAGCTCAGTTTGTTATTTTTCTTAAAACGGAGTTGGGGCCGTTAGGTCTAAGTGGCTTGTCGTTCTCAAAACTGTTACTAAAAGGCAATTGGTACCCACTACTTCAATGTGTAGAACTGCCTGTCAGAGCGCTGATGGCCTTATAAATAAAGGACTCAGCCATGTAAAGGGGTGCCTAGGTGGTGGGAGTGAGGACATCTCTTAAAAGGGCATTTCTGGAATGGGAAGACCCCTCCTTTCTAACTGTCAGTCTTCTCTCCTTCCTGTGCTGGTTGCCTCTTCTCTTCAACTCCCACCCTTCCTTCTGACCGACAGATTGAGTGAAATCTGAGCAATCCATATTCCTTGGCCCAGGAATTTTTAAATGCAAAGACCAAAAGATAGTATTGGATTAAAGATCTGGAACTCCCAACGAGTTAGGGAGCCCTGGTTAGTGGGCGGAGCCTTCACCCCCAGTTGAAAGTATTCATCTGCATACTGGAGCCTTTACTCCACCCCTAGAGGAAAAACACTTTTCAGGTCACAAGTGGCATCTGTCTGTGGATGGCCTCACATCAGTCTGGCAAGAATTGCTTGAAGTTGCTAAGATGGAAGGGACTTCAAAATGGCGCACTCAGTATTGTAAGACTGGACTGAAGTGTAAGTTATGAGATGTTGAAAGGCGTTTACCTTTAACTGGCTGTGTTTATGGATTCACTGAGTGTTTTGATATGTTTTGCATTAATATTCCTGAAAACTTATGGCAAGATGACCTACACAGTGGACGAAAAACCTCATTCCGTCTGGAGAATGCTTTGGCCCAGTCAGCCTCCCCTTCCCCTCAAGGGGAGATCTATCTGACGCTTTTAAATTGTTCATGTAACAATGAAAAGCAAATGGATACGTTTTATGAATGAGTTAAAAAGATTTCCGCATATTTAGAAAGTGCATAGGAAAACTTCAGTTTAATTCAGTTCTTTGCAAAGCTGAAACTTGGGCCCGATCCTCTGGGTGATAATGACGATGTCCAGTTTTTTTTAGTTTATTCACCAGTTTCACAGGCTCAGAATTTCTTCGTGTAAGTGTAGTTTCCAAGTTGTTCATCTTGCCCCTCCCGTCTGTTTCCTTGATGCATTTTAACCGACACCCACATTCGACCACACCTAATTAATCCCCATATGCTCATGTGTGTGGGTGTTTAACAAAATCTTAGAGGGTTTAATTGAGCGCTTAAATAGGGGACCTATCCGTGAAGGTGGGTCACATAAAAACTGCTCTTCTCCTCCTTTGAATTTGAGGTTTTCTTACACGTGATGGGTTTGGGACCCTTGGTTTCCATCCATGCAGGTTTTATAGAAATTTGTGTTAATGGAAGAATTTTTTGATATCTTCACTTTTTGCTTCATAAAGATGTCAAAACAACTCTTACGCGTTGGGAAGGTGTCTACAGCGGTCCCCCCTGCGCTGGGGCTGGTGGGTCAGCCGAAGACAGTTCATTGACAGTGCTTTTTATCAGGATTTTTAAGGGAAAACCCGATAGCCGACCACAATCTCTGTTTCAGTCCTATTTGTAATAAAGTCGTGGGTAGATGTGACAGACGTTAGTACTTGCCACCAACCCAAAGTTATATAATGTGCTATGAAAATAAAAACCTCTATGCCAAGTTCTTCCCCTCTCAGGTGGGATAAGAAATAAGTCAAGGCATAAAACTTCTTACATACACCTCTGACCACCTGAAAATGACCTCACATAGAGAAGAAATTTTCTCTTAACCAAGCAATGTAACACACAGCCAGCCCCGCTGTCTGCCCCTGTTTGTGAGCTTGGCTCCCGGGACACCCTGACTGTAGGGAGCTGGGTGAATGACCTCTGTGCCACATGTGCTCAGTAGCAAGCTGGAGGCCTGGGGAAGTTCATGCAGCATCCACATCTCCTGAGCTATCGGATGCATGGAGGAAAAGAGGAGAGGTGATTCATACTCCTCAAAAGAGGAGAGAGCATTCTATTTGGAGAAATGAACATGCAGGATGGCTTGAGGTTTGCAAAAATGTAGGAAAATGATTTGGGGCCCATTGGGGAAAAGAGGCTTGCATTTTTATCGTATGCGCTTTTTGGTCCCTTTCTCCTCTTCTCTATTTCCCCCTTATTGAAAATCCTGTGTTGGTGTTTTTTTCAGTTGTGCCCCACTCCAGCACACACACGCATGCACATCTACACTGATAGATTTCTGAAAGAGTTAATACTGCCCTGGCAAGGGCCCTGGCCAAAACGTGGCTGTAGGGTTCTCGGGTATTCACTTCACAGGAGGATGTGTCACCTAGAGTTGGCTGAGGGACACGTTACTCCTTCCTCAGACCTCTTGCCTTAATAACCATCTCAATCCTACACATGTCCTCACATGTACTTGCTGTTAAGAAAGCACCTCTGTACCTCTTACTCGTCATGTTGCGTGCCCATCATTCCCCAGGCCCCATTTTTTACCGGATATCTCTTCTCTCCTGGTATGGCTGGGATGCATGGGTTCGGTTTCCTCATCTGTCAAATGGGATGACAGGAGTACCTTCTTCATAGGTTCAACATGATTCTGGTCCTTGTTGGGAATTCAACAAATGGCAGGCATCATCATCATTATTGTTAGATGAAAGACTGTTAGACTGTTGGGATTAGAGGTATGTTCTGTGGTCATGTAACCCGATAAAGCTAAGTCACTAAGGAGTTGACCCCAAGCCTTTCCCTCAACACTGAAGTTCCCTCAACACTGGTTGGCTTCCTTGCCTGTGACAATAGTGGACACAGTTTCCTGGTGCCCACATACGCACGGTGAGGCATAATCCATTTGGAGAAAAGACTTGGTTTCCAGAAAGGTTGATGGTGTCTCGGTTAGACCTCCGATGAAATATCAGCCATGTGGGAGGTCCTGGGGTAGAGCTTCCCAGTCAGTGTTTGTGGGTGTGGGCAGCATCTAGAACACGTTCTCCTTTACAGGCTCTGCTGTCATCCTTGGTGGCTTCGTTTTCTATTGTTCCCCTCAGGCTCCTACGTCCTTGATCTCTAGGGCGTTACACACTGGAGCTGGATGCTAGGACGGCTGCGCTGCAAATCTCACCATTCCGTTCCCCCGGCTGGTCCACTGCCCAGGCTGAGTCATCTCGATAGAGCCCTTCCAGCTGACCCATTTTGTCTATAACACTGGCGGTCGCCTTATAGACTATGCTCTGACCTGAAACCCTTGCCCCTTCCTTCCTGTGCTCTTTTTCCTGCACTAAAGAGTAGGCACTGGCCCGGCAGAAATGAGGTCTAACCTCATGGAAACTTAGAGGTGTTCTAGATTGATGCTGTGAGGTGCCGTGTCTCATGCATCTGACCTTGGCTGTTCCAGACACTTTCTACCTTCCTCAGGCCTCCCCTCCGCCCATCCCTCCCTTAGAAAAAGAAAAATCCCTTGAAGTTATCACTTCCACTCTATTCCTGGTGTCCAGTTCATGCTCGCACTGTTGTAATGGCCTTCAGACTCTCTACTTTCCAGTCTTTCCTTCAGTTTGCTGTGTTGTTAATCTTTTCCAAATGCCCCGAGGAGCAAGTTACCCTCCTGCTTGACAGCGTGGCCCCCCATTGGCAGCATCATTCAAACCCCTTGATCTGATCCTCAGCGCCTGCCACTCGGCACCTGTGGGAGCTCTCGCCTTGATCAGACTGTTCCCCTTGCTCTGGTCTGCTCTTAGCCACATCAGAGGGGAGGCCCTCTGATCTGGGTGCTGTGTGTGCACGTCCTGCCCCTGCGAGGGCAGCGGCCCAGTCTTACCCCTCCCCCCCACCCCGAGCCTCTCCTGCAAGCCTTAGTTTGGAGGATAGCTGAGAGACACTTCAAGTCTTACTTATTCGTTATTTGTTGCTGCCAACCATGTGGTAAGTCCTCAGTAATCTTTAATACTTCTTATCCTACTATGACTAATAGCAATTATAGAAGAAACCTGAGGCTTGGAGAAGATGAGTAGCTTTCCAAAGTTTGCAGAGTTAGCGGAAGAGCCGAGATTCGAACTGAAGGCTGACTGGTTTCCGGAGCTCGGGTTGTTGTGGACTCTGCTGACCCCACTGCACCCGTCTCGCCTGCTACCAGCCAGAACCGGGATCTGATTTAAGAGGAAAGTGCCCTGGGTGTCCTGCTGTCATCTAAACAAACATTCACTGAGTAAACTGACAGCACTCTTTAGGGACACATCTGTTAACAGAAACAGGACCTGTCTGTGCTGTTATTCATTCATTTAATTGCAAGCCCCCTCCCTTCTCTCCATTCTTTAAAGTTGGCAATTGGCTTATCTTGAAATAAAAATAATTTTTTGATTATAGTTTTAATAACGCTTTAGATAATTGGCAACACTAGCATTCACAAAACTGATGCTTGGTTTTATGTTTTTGTGGATACCATGAGGACAAGCATTTTTGACATGAGTTTGTTCTGAATTACCTGGTTTAGGCTGTCTTTCTCTTCTTGTTTTGGGCTTTACCTTCACGGGACTTGGCAAAGTTTTGAATTCCATCTTTATTTGTGTGATGGATAAATGCCTGCCTCCCTCCTTCACCTGCTCCCTGCACGAGACCGTGAGCCATGTCTGTGCTGCTGAGGCCATGTCCTGAGTCCCTAGTACAGTGCCTGGCACAGTAGTAGTCAATATTTGTTGAAGTTTGAATAAATGAATGAGTGAATGAATGAATGAGTGGAGATGTACCTTTATTCAGGTATCCTATGCAGGATTTGTGCAAAAGTTGGTTGTAAAAGGAATTTTTTTTTTTTTCTGAGGAAGACTGGCCCTGAGCTAACATCCGTGCCCATCTTCCTCTACTTTATATGTGGGACGCCTGCCACAGCATGGCTTGTCCACCGGTGCCGTGTCCGCACCCGGGATCTGAACCGGGGAACGCCAGGGCGCCGAAGCAGAACGTGCGCACTTAACCGTTGTGCCACTGGGCCGGCCCCTAAAAGGAATTTTTTTCTATCGAATTGTACTATAAAACTGAAAATGTATTTATGTGGAGAAACTTCTAGTAAACTTTGGAAATATTTAAAGAAATAATTAAGACAGAGTTTGGTTCCTCTGTCTTTTTGTTACATATTTTTTTTTGGAGATTCTCCCGCTTATGACTTTTTATTTCCTTGGCAATATCTGCGGCTTCATTCAAGCCTCAAACTTGCTTCTTGCTGTTCTAATAAAACGAGGCCTTGGGTAAGAAAGATACACATATTCCTCACATTTAATCCCGTTAATAGAAAAGGAATACTTGGTTTCCTGTAATAAAGTTTCCAGAATAGGAAGAGCCAACATCCTCTAACAGAGTATTCTTAATTTATTTTTTCTTGGTTAATGTTCCTGCCTGTCAAGGTGAAGTTATGACCTTTCTTTTTCAAGCGGTAAAGCTGTGGTTCGCGATGACTGCCAGTTTTAGCGCCCTGCTCCTCATCACCGATAGGCTGCCCAGGTCCAGGCTCAGGGGTTTGTATGTTTGTCACGAGGCATCTCTTCCTCTTATTTGCTGACTCTTCAGTGTCCCGAAACCTCTTGTCCAGCAGTGTTAGCTCGAGTTCCCGGTCACAGATTTCTCTGGATAAAGCCCCTTTCCACTCTGCTGTGTTTTGTCCATTAATTTCGCTGTCAGCTCAGAAAGCTCGACTGGGAAATGCCATCGCCCCCTTGGTTTTGCAGTAGGCATCTCAGTTTCTGATTCTGTGGCTTCAGATGCAGAACCGTGTGCTGGTATTCATTGCAGTCGGAGGCCACTCTCCTCCCGTGGCTCTCTGGTGTGTATCAGCCAGAACATCAGCTCTGTCTCATGACAGCCTAGGAGGTTGGTGTGCTCCTTACATTTCCTGAGGTTCCAGACTTCCAGAAATTCTCCTTTCCGAAACATGGGCTTGCCTCTCTGTGAAAGCGAGGTTGCTCCTCCCTCCGCCCTCAGTTGCTCTGCACCTACTGTGATGAACCTCAGATGTGTTCATGGACGCGATTGGTTACCTTCCTTTTGTTGGAGGGGTGGGACTAAAGCAAGGTGCTTTTATTTTCCTTGGAAAAGAAAAGATTTGGGGGGCTGTGATTATTATCGTCAAATATGTTAAGAGCCATCACAAAGAAAAGCAGCTGACTTACTGGAGGTGGTTTGAAAATCCAGAGCTGGGACTGACTGATGGGTACAAGTCAAAGGGAGGTAGATAGCAGGCACTGTGCGAGGGATTCTCCCAAGGCAGGAGTGCACTAGATAAATAGATAACTCTTAAGGTGCCTCCCAGCTCTGAAATCCCATGGGTTTATTATACTCAGGTGAGCCACTTTAGGGCAGTTTCTTTTCTTTTCTGTGGAGCAGGGATTATGGATTCTTTTTGTGGTTCAAGTTAAAGAAGTCGTCTTATCAAGGACCGTTTCCTAGCCTCTTGCTTTGGAATGGTCACACTTTTAGTTGAATTGTGTTTGGACACTGGCCTCTGAGTACAGTTGTGCAGGCTGTTCACTGCACAAAAGATCCAGCTAAGAAAGCTGAACTTGAGCACGTACTCTGCTTACCAAGCCATGGGTCTATGCAGAGGAAGGGTCCATCGGCTCAGCAAGCTGTGTAGCAGAGGGGCTGGGTCTCCCTTGAGGAGGTATAGTTTTCCAGTCTGTGTGCAGATACTGTCCATACAGCTGGTCATGACTCTGGAGGGAGGTGTAACATTTCATTCTTTGTTCATGAGGATTGGCAAAGTTAAGCCTAGACACATCTGTGATTTTATTGGTGGGCTGTATGAAACACAGTGCTAACCATTGTCTCTATTAGTGAGACGTTCCCTTGAACATCCAGATACTTTTGCTAACTTACCAAGCATTTGGGTTCTTGGAAGCGTCTGGAGGATTTGCTGTGCTGTTCCGTTCCCATCTGGTTATTTGGCGTTGTGTGGACATAGCCCCAGCCCTATGCGTTCTCCTCTGAGCCCAGGAATTCCTTGCGACTCTTCCATTCACCGTAGACCCGTAGGGACCGTCACTTCGGTCAAAAAGCAATTGAGGATTTATGAGCACTAGGCACGTAAAACCCCCGTGGACTCTCACACTCCCTCTAACCACACTTGTGCACGCCGTGAGGAAGAACAGTGAAGAATCCAGCGCACGGCGGGCAGGCTTTTTTTTTTAAATCACAACAACAATAAGCAGAATGAAAACACGACACCCTTCGGGTTGCTCATACAGAGCAGCCATTCTTTGAACAGGCGTCCAGAAATGGGAGGTGTCTCCAGAGGACGGCTCCTCCAGCCTTTCTCCACCCTCGGCAGTTGTGACTGTCCCTCCCTCCCCTGGAATGCAGGAAGGGGGCACTCCACACCCGCCCATTCACAGAAACCCTGGAAGGGAGCCACCTTCCCTCCACCTTCTCCTCGGCCAGGCCAGGCCAGGCCTGCTGTGTTCCTGGCCCCTCCGCCTCCTTGTCCCCGTCGCCACCCCCTGGTGCTCTTCTCAGACTGCAGCAAGTGAGGGGCTTCGCTTTGCCTGCCTCCTCAGCCCTGTGACCTTGCACCATGACCTACTTCTTATGGCACACACCCTCGGTCTCCTGGATTAACACACTCTGCTCGTGTGCAAATTCACTCGTGACCCGGGGCCACGGTTGTACAGCAGCCTGATGCTTGTGTGTTTCATTTCTCTCTTCAGAACTCTTCACTGTTCCTTAATTACTAGAAATCGATACTCCCAGGTTTTTCTCCATAAAGTTAAAAAACCCCAAAAAAGCCCGTAAAAGACCAAAAATACTGTGGGAGAGACCCACATAGGGATGCCAGATACTTATTTGTCCAAATAAGGGCACGAGAGCTGGGCGCTTTGGGACGCTGGAAACGTAAAACAATCAGGAAAACATCATCTGCTGTTGCCATCAGTTCAGAACAAGAAGGCTCTTGCACGCCATGAGGTAGGAAGAACACAGAATTGAGCAGAAACTGTCTGTAAAAAGGGTACCTTCAGCTGCGTGACACATTTCCCACTTTTATCCTAATTATCCTCATTTAGCTTCTATCATCCAACATCGTTAGATTTCCAGCTAGTGTTTGCAGGCCACTGCTGCAAAGGATTCTAGAAGATGAGCTCTTCCTTTCTGCAGCAAAACAAATAGAAAGCCCACTGAGGAAGCCCACCTTACCTGGGCAGGAAGCCACCGCATGCCTTGGCCGGCCGTCTCTGCTCATGTGGCCGTAAAACCTGCGGTGTCTGAGTCCTGTTGCTCTCCTGCTGTGACCTCAGTGGTGGCAGCTCGAGGGATGCTAAGTTAGGGATGCTGTGTAGTGTGGACTTTTACCAGAGTGAGTGGGGGTGTGCGTGTGGCCTGGACCCCAAGGCTTAGGCAGGAAACAGCCCAGTTCTGAGGGTCAGCCATGTGCTCAGCCTCTGGATTTTTCTCTCTCAGAGAAGCTGCAGACATTACACATTTACAGTTAGCAGTCGGGAAACCACAACCCGTATGAAGCGAGTGCTTGCTGGACCGTGAGGCGAGCCTGCCCGACTGCAGAACACACTAGAGCTGCTGGGAAATGGGGGCCAAAGACACGTGCTCCTTCCTGCCTGCCCAGCTGCTCCCGCTCCAGCTTCATCTGGCTTTTAAACAATGGCTGAAAACGGAATGTCAGAAGGCTCAGAGAAACCTTTAGGGACCAAAAGGAAGGCTCAGTGTTTAGGTATGTGCTGAGAAATTTGATTTCCTGGTGGGGCGTCTGGGCCCCTTGGATAGCTGATGCACTTGGGCGTCACCCCACACACTTTGCTCATTAAAACCGCTCTTCTGTGACTGTGGCCAGGGAGGTGCTCATGTAGATGAGGCAGGACTTCCTCTTGGCTTGAGGAAACTGCGTTTGCGTCCAACAGATGTGCATCCAGCGTTGGCCACTCCCGGGGCTAGCATGGGGCAGGCCCGGGCCCACGTGGGGGGATCCCAGCTTGCAAACTGCTCTTTGCTTGGTGAAGAGAACTAAGGAAGGCTGCTCCTGCCTTCAAACATTTCCTGCAAAGGTTTTCCATCGTCCGTAATTTACTTAAGTGCATATTATCTTCTTTTTCATCTTGCTCTAATTTTCTCCCCACCCCCATCTTCTTCCTTCTCTTTCTTTTCTGCTTCTCACTTTTCTCTCTCTTTGCCAATCCCTTTTTCTTCCCCATGGAGTTTTGCTTTCATGAAGAATACTTTCTATACACATTTGAAGCTAGATTTTGCTTCTCAGAAATGAGATTCTTTCTGAAAAACAGTTAGGGGATAAAGTCGTAATCCAGTTCCACATGTAGATATAAAGTATGAGGCTGAAAAAAGAAACCACCGTTTAGAGCCTGATTATCAGTCTTCTTAAAGGCACATTGAGTGTGCGCTCCTGAATTTGCCTCCTGAGTTCAGGGTACATAGGTGGCTATCACATGCCAGACCAGGAGTTAAAAACACACAATTTCTGGCTTGGCTCTGAAAGACCGGGGGCAAGTTATTTATCCCAGCCAAACCTCAGTTTTCTCACCTGTAAAAAGAAGACAGAATTTCATGGGATTTTTTTTGGATGAATCCAGATGAAGTTTCTGACTGTCTTAGTTCAGGCTGCTGTGAGAAATTACCACAGAGAGTGGCTTATAAACAACAGAAATTTATTTCTGACACTTTTGGAGGCTGGAAGTCCAAGATCAAGGTGCTGATAGATTTGGTGTGAGGTGAGAGCCTACTTCCTGCTTCATAGATGGTCATCTTTCCGCTGTGTCCTCACATGGCGGAAACAGAGGGCTAGCCAGCTCCCTTCTTATTAGTGCCTTCTTATAAGGGCACTAATCCCGGTCATGAGGGCTCCACCCTTCTGACATGCTTACCTCCCAAAGACTCTACCTCCTCATACCATCACAACACATGAAGGGTTCCAACATACGAGTTTTGGAGGGACACGAACATTCAGTCCATAACCCTGGCATTATCTTATAACTTTACATGTTTCCCTGAATCCATCCATCTGTAAACATATGGAAGCCAGGAATTTGAACCTCAGAAATGTGTGTTCGTTCAGTGACGGTGTCATAATTTCACACCCATGACACATAGTAATCTCAGGTGGGCTCATTAATTCAGTAAATATTTAGAAATGCCTACTATATGCTAGATTCCCCACTGGGTTTATGGATTCAGAGGTCAGTAAGACATTTTTCCTGCTCTGCCTTTGTACCCATTGTAAAAGTGGGAAGTGAGATGTCCGAGAACCGACGTGTGAGGGAAACTGGAGAGTGTGGAGATCAGGGTGAGTGTCACGAGCAGGGGACAGTTTGGTTCGGTCTTCAAGGATGTTGGGTACTGAGCATGTCTAGGTAAGTTTCATGTGATGCGTTCTTACCTTTTCTAATGTTAGCCTTCGATTTGTATGTAATATTGGCTCAAATACTTGTTTAAGATTGTACTGAGTAGGATAGATTCTTAACTACTGGCCTGTCAGGCACTATTTTACTACAAAATGCTTTTACCCTCTACGAGTGGTGGTAATAAACATCCTCATGTATATACCGGGTCCTCGCAGGTATTATAGTGAACCAAAAACAAAAAGGATGCACAGTAAATACTAACGAGTCAGTCAGCCACTTACCTGATACATCTTCCCAGAGCAAGCATGTCTGTCATCATTGGGAGCATCATCATTACTATTATCTTTTCATTAGCTTTGCTGTTATTTATGGCTAATGGTAATGCTTTATCAAATTGTGGTCCTTTTATTTCTACTTCTTACTTATTTCAGAATCTTTTCACATTTCTTTCTTCTTTTTCTAATTAGACTTGAATTATGGCTTTTTTTTTAAATGCTTTTTTGGTGAGGAAGATGGGCCATGAGCTAACATCTGTTGCCAATCTTCCTCTTTTTTTCCCCTCCTCCCCAAAGCCCCAGTACATAGTTATATATTCTAGTTGTAAGTCACTCTAGTTTTTCTATGTGGAATGCTGCCACAGCATGGCCTGATGAGTGGTATGTAGGTCCACACCCAGGATCCGAACCGGCAAACCCTAGGCCACTGAAATGGTGCATGCAAACTTAACCACTCGGCCATGGGACTGGCCCCTCACATTTCATTTTTGTCTCTGAAGAGGCAGACTTAGGGTCCCAACCTGGTTCCTGCATATTGTTGGGCAAGTTGTTTAACCTCCTTGTAGCTCAGTGTCTGAAGTTGAAAAATGAGGGTCCACGTATCCAATTGATTGGACTGTTAAAAGGATTCGGTGAGACAGTGGACACGGAGCACTTAGCACAGAGCTCGGCCAAAGTGGAACAGCTGAGAAAATGCAGTCAGAGAGGTTCACCAATTATCTTGGGTTACATGGAGCTACGATCGGAACTTGGATCAAAGCCACAGCTTTTGGTGTCCAGCCCTGCTTCCTTTTTAATAGGATACATTTGATCTTTGAATCATTTTACTAAATAAACTGGAGAATAGATAAGAAGTTCAGCTATGTATGGCACAGTGTGGTTTTACAGATTTGTCCACACATTTTTGATTCTCCTGCCTGAAGAGGTGGGGCTTAATTCCTCTTCCTTAAGTAGAGGCGGGACTTAATGACAGTTCTAGCCAATAGAGTACGGCACAAGTGATGGGATGTCACTTGTGAAATGAGGTTATAAAAGGACTGCAGCCTACGTTGTAGGTGGCTCTCGTGCTCTCTCTTGGATCATTCACTCTGGGGAAGACAGCTGCCCGGTCATGAGGTCACTCAGGCAGCCTGCAGAGAGACCCACGTGGAGCACCTGAGCTTGCCAGCAACTCCACAGGCGAGCTAGGAAGCTCATTCTCCCCAGTCAGGCCTTGAGGTGACCACGGCCCCAGCTGACAGCTTGACTGCAACCTCCTGAGGGACCGTGGGCCTGAACCACCCACTAAGCTACTCCCACATTCCTTCCCCACAGAAATTGTGAGGTGATCGGTGTTTGTTGTTTTAAGCTGGTAAACATGAGGTAATGTGTTCTACAACAGTGGGTAACTAATGCAGGGTCTGATCTGCAGACGGAGTTTGAAGCCTTTTGATTTCTGAATCTGACATGTGTTGTATATGCCTCAGTTAAGCATCCTTGCGCTGGTAGGGTTGACCACCGAGGCAGCATCCCCATGGACACGTATTCAGGTGGTTTTTAGGACGAAGCTTTCGAGAGACCCTGCTTGACTTCGGGCTAAGCCAGAGCAGGATGGCTCTCTACCTACAGTTTAGGTCCCCATGTCCAAACCTTAGATAATTCTCTTCCTGAGCAGAAACCTTTAGAATTGGAGACACCCTAATCATAGGCATTTTGGGTTTCCTGACCCGGAGCGCACCTTCAGCCAGGTCAGGTACACTCCTCACTTCGCCACTGAGGCTCTGAAGGGATGTGCCCAGGCTGCTCAGCTTGCTGGGGGCTGGGCTGTGTGTGGTTTTCTTCTTGCATCAGCCTCGGTTATTTGATTACAAGCAGCAAAGACTGATTCCGATTCTTGTACCAACACGAATCGCTGCGATGACATCAAGAGCTCGGAACTGTCAATAATTCTAGAGGAGCTGGTGGCTCTTGCTTCTTAAGCTCTAAAGAGAGATGGGTTCTTCTGGGGAAATGAATTCCAGCCCTTTCTCCCTTCCCTCGGCTCCTCACCCCAGATTCAGGTTCCCAGGAGAGACCTCAGCTGTCAGAGCCAGGTCGTGGCTGTCCCAGAGAGTGAGGCTCATGGCGTCTTGATTTACCCTCCCGCAAACCTTAAATGCAGTAGAGAAGGAGTAATTCCCCAGAGGAAATCGGAGTTCTTTGGGAAGAAAGAACGGATGCTTCACATGCAAAAAAATGACAGAGGCCTTCTGCGTGAGCTTTTCTCAGATTTCCTGAAAATTTTTATATTCTTTGTTTCTGCTCCTGCGCAACAGGAGAACAGCACGTGGACTTCTCTCCACTAGTTGCTGCTGTACCATGGGCTTCCTAAAACAAGACTGCAGCATTGCCTGGGGCTCCCTCCCATAACAAAGTCCCACAGCCTGGGTAGCTTAACACAACAGAAATTCATCCTCTCACACTTCTGGAGGTTTCAGGTCTGAAACTGAGCTGTTGGCAGGGCCATGTTCCCTTCGAAACTTCTAGGGAAGATCCTTCCTTGCCTCTTCCAGCTTCTGGTGGCCCCAGGTATTCCTTGGCTGTGGCAGCGTCACTCCAATCTCTGCTTCTGTCCTTCCATGACCTTCTTCCTGTGTGTGTCTGTGTCCTGGTCTCTTCTTAGAAAGACACTAGTGACACTGACTCAGGGCCCGCCCTGATGACCTCATCTAACCTAATTACTTCTGCAAAGCGCCTGTTTCCATGTAAGATCACATTCCTACATTCTAGGCGTTAGAGCTTCAGCATGTCTTTTCCGGGGACAGAATTCAACCCACAACACCGGGTGACTTATTACATCCTCGTTCCGTAGTGTGGAAGGTTGGCACGTGCTGCTGGAGTTTCGCAGTCATCCAGGGCCCTTTATTTGTGCTTTGGTGCACTGACTCTGGCATGAGCATGCTTTGCATAGAAGCTTCTAGAATATCAGGTGCTCAGAATTGTCTGTTTTAAATTTTAAAATATGTGTTTACTGTAGAAAAATTTGTTGTTACAGAGGAAAAACGAATCTAGTAAATAACAAATATTACTCCTCTTAAAAAACGATTCAGCGTGCTTTATTTTACGTATCGATCCTTTGAGTCATTGATTGCTGGGTGGATTGATTTTCTGTTATAAAAACAACATGGGATATGACGTGGAATTCAAGGGAAGTCATCATTCAAAGTTAGCATCCTGGTGAGAGTGTGAAATCTTGGCTTGCCTTTGTATTTCCTACCCCTAAGTTTTTGGCTCTGAGCTCGTCAAACATGAAGTTACTATTGATACAGCAACCGGTTTCTCTACAAGTGGTGTGTCCCAGGGATTCCCTGTGTGGGCAATCTGGAAGCTGGTGAAGGCTGAAGTCTTCTGGGGCGAGCTTCCCTGGCCTCTGCAGATGGTGCTCCTGGTGTCACCACCCTCTCCTGGGGGTGCGGGGACTCCAGTTCCTGGAGGAAGGGCTGCAGCGCATCATTTTTATGGACATCTCACTATTAGAGTCCCAGGACCACCCACAGATGTCAGCCCTTCTGCCCACCCAGTCTTAGGTGTTCCAGCCTCAAAACATATGACAAGCGTGAGTAGGAACTGGGCTGTGACATTTGTGATCCATCCTTTCTGGAGGCAGGCCAGATAAAGAGAATCCCATACTGGCCTCATCTTAGGCACAGTGTTGATTGCGGTTTCTCATGAGATAGCTGAGCAGTCGGACCCATTAGAGAATTAGGGGCATTTTTAATTTTTGAGTAAATAGCACTACTAAAAACAAGGCAGTATGATTTCTGCAAATGACGAGATGGAAGAGATCCTAAATGGACATAGCACTTTCCAGTTTATAGAGCACTTTTGTATACGTTATCTCATTTGGTTTGGATTCCTGAAGTGAGCTGTGGGTGGGGGCGGCGGGTTTTACACCTGAGAAAATGGATGTTCAGAGAAATGGGATAATCTGTATGAAGTTATCCTAGGGCATGTCCGCTCAGAGCTCTTTGCCACCCGCGGCATCGGTAGCCCCTTGAGCAGGAATGGATCACCTCCCCGATTGTGTGGGTGGGGAAGTTGGGATTCAGAAATCTCAAGAGGGAGGACTCCAAACGTCTTATTCGGTGAGTGGCTGAAATGGGGTTAAAACTTAGAGTTTCCTTTTCCATTAGTGTGGATCTCTCCCTAGGACATTGCACAGAGACAGAGAGATGGGGGAGAAATGAACTGTGTTTTGTCTAAGCGTTTGGATGAGTTGAATGTGTGCTGAGGAGCGCACTCGCAGTGTATCAGCGCTCCCTCCAGCCTTCTGGTGGGCATCCATCCGCAGACTGCTTCATTTCTCTGGACAGCACCAGCGTGCAGTGGAAGGCAGACAGGCTTTACATCCTGACTCCTCCGCTTATGAGCTGTGAGACTTTGGGCCTATTGCTCACCCTCTCTGAGCTGAGCATGACTCTCCTTAACTGTGAAGAGAAGGTAATATCGCGTGCGTGCTTCCTGGAATTGTTGCGGGAATTAAAAAGGTAAATAAAGTTCTCAGAAATGTGCCAGGCACGCAGTAAGCACTGAATAGATGATTTTCCTTCCGCTGGGTGTCTAGTGGGGAACATACATGCGTCTGTCCTTAGGGCTTCACTAGTGGTGTGTTGGAAAAACACAGCAGGAGCAGACCTGAGACGCTTTACTCAAAGGTTGTCATGGAAAGGAACTTGTGGTCGTAAAGACAAATTCTGCACAGTCAGGTCATCATTCACTTCAGGATGGAGAAAATGGTGTGATGATTTTTAAAAAGTTATCTTTTCTCCTTTTGAATCTGCCTGGAGGCAGAAGGCGTGGGAGAGATATTTTGTTAAAATTTAGATCAATAAATAGAGCTTGCCAAACAATCTTGCCAGATAATGTCTTAGGAGGGGAGATCCTGGCCATTGTCCTGGATGCGGAAGCCCCAGGTTGGGTGGGCCTTGTGCTCCTGGCTGCGGAGGGGAAGGAGAGCGCTGAGGCCCAGGGCAGGGGCGCGCTCTGGGGCACAGCCCTGGGCCTCACCTGCCTCTGCCTCCAGCATCACCCCTCCTTGCTTAATCGGAGCCTGGGCGAGGGCCTGTGGGGGCTGAGAATGCCTGGGGTCTGATGCCTGCTGCTTTATCGCTGGCATCTTCCACCCCATGCCTCTCCATCTTCCAGGGGGAGTGACTGTCTCTAATAGGGTGGCTGTGACAGATGCTGTGGGAATTCTGAGTTTGGGATAATGAGCTGTCATATGTCATTTCACTTAAACACAATAATACAAATATTTTGATCAAACATTTTCTCCAGCTGTTGAGCGAAAGCAATAAAAGCAGCAGGGAGTGCCAGTGAATTCGCTGTTTCTGAAATGCTTTACCCTCTAAAAGCTGTTGCCTGTTAACTCTTTCTGTCTCTGTCTCTCTTCCCGCTCCTTTTCCTGGCCCCTCTGATTTCCCACAGCGTGTCCAGGGCTGTAAATAAAGAGACCGAATTCAGGGCTGTGAAGGGGGTGAAATTGACCACAGCTTTTATTAAACGTCCCTTCTGCTGGCCTCAGAGAGGCTGCAGCTGCTGCCACCTCGTAAAACCCTCTTGGCCCTGCCGCTGCAGCCAGCCCCCAGCGCCCCCACCTCTCTCCCTAGGTACAGTCCTGAGCCTAAGGACTCTGGGCTCACGTCCAACTTTTAGGCACTCCTCTTTTGAGGGCACCCGGTCCTAGATTCTTCCTCCTGGGGGCAATCTGGTTTGGTGGAGGATTTCCACTGTAGATTTCTCCACCCCATCCTGTCTGCTCTCCGCTGCTCTGACCTGGCTCCTGGAATCTCTTCCTTCGTTGTCTCTAGGCAGAGAAGGTGGTGGCCCCGTGGCGAGCATCTCAGGGGTGAAAGAGGTGCAGCCGTGGATCAGGGATTGGGAGGGACCCTGGCGCACAAGCTCCTGGCTGATTTTAGCAGTTCTGTTTGCCAGTGGGAAGGAAGTGAGGGGTGTGATCATTCTGAATGCATCCTTCAAGCTTAGACTCCTTAAAGGAGTGGCCTGCACCCCACCTTTTGTTTCTCAAACTGT
The DNA here is from genome assembly GCF_037783145.1 of Equus przewalskii. Classification (NCBI taxonomy): domain Eukaryota; kingdom Metazoa; phylum Chordata; class Mammalia; order Perissodactyla; family Equidae; genus Equus; species Equus przewalskii. The sequence continues at coordinate 13,163,339 of NC_091834.1, read as the reverse complement.
GTCCTCTATTTTAGAAGAGCCACACCTGACTCAGCAGTGCCAGCAGCCCTGACATTTCTCACATGAGCCTGGGGTGAGAACAGAGCAGGTTCTTTACCCGACACGCTTTAAAGCCAGCCCCTTCCCTCCCACTCTCTTCCCTCTCCTCTCCGGGAAGTGAGTGGGGCTAACCTGCTTCCTGTTCCAGGTTCCAGGAAACCTGAGCGATCAGTGCTCTCCCCTCATTTCTGTCTTCCTGTGACTGGTGCCATCCCCTCCACTTAACACACGCTCAGATGCCTCCTATCCATGAACAAAGTTGAAAACCCCCACACACAACACCAGCCTGACCCTGGGATCTTCTTGAGCTGCTGCCCTGTCTCCTCTCTGCAGCCAAACTACTGGGGGATGTGTCACGGTCTTCACCTCCTCAGCTCACCCCGCTCCATCACCTAACTGCAGTGCACACTCTCACTGCTGGTTCTCCTGGGTCTCAATATTTCTGTCTCACGCAGTCTTGCTTTGTCCCCTTCCTCTGCTCATCCCCTAACTGCTGGCCTAGCTCCAGGCATCTCCTGTCATTCTGTACCCTCTCCCTGGCCGACTTCACTCACTCTAATGGCATCTCCCATCTCCAGCCCAGACTTAGCTCCGGAAGGCCAGACCTGGATCCACCAGTATCCAGACATTTGCCTGGAGCCTGGATGTCGAGGTTTGCTCACAACCCACCCATCCCAGACTGAACCCATGCCCTGCCGGCTGCTTCGTCCAGGGCCACTGCCTGTCCTCTGTGTTCCCACCACTAAGGTGGACTGACGCAGTACCGCCATCAACAGACACCCCCGGAGTCAGCCAGCCTTCTTTCTTTCTCTTAACACATCCTTTCATCTTTCGCTCTGACTCTCCCCCACCCGTTTATTTCCGCTCCCACTGCCCTACTTTGATTTTTGAGCCTTTACAGCTCTTACTCCTCACCTAATTTCATCCTAACCACTCCATTCTCCAGGTTACCGCCAGTAATATTTCTGAAATGTGCATCTGACCATTTCCTCTCTGTGTACACTCCTCCCGGCTCGTTGGTGTCGCATGCACGACCCTCCCTGGTCTGGCCTCATTTTCTTCCATGTGTTTCTGTGTTTCTAGAGCTGTGGTTCTCCAAGTGGAGTCCCCTAGATAAGCAGCATCAGCATCACCTAGGAACTTATTAGAAATGCAAATTCTCCTCCCGTCCGCCCATCCCAAGCCTAAGAATGAGAAACTCGTCGGGGGTGGGGGGAGGGCCAGCAAGTGGCAAATTAACAGGCCCTCCAGCTGATTGGAGGCACGCGCCTTGAGGACCAGTGCTCTAAAGTAGTCCTGGGTCCCCAGGTCACCCTGCTGCCTCACACCCTCTCTGCAGGTTCTCACCACTCCAGCTCCTTTCTCAACAAGGCTTCTCCGCAAGGCGAGGAGGTTTCTCTGACCCTCTTCCCTCCCCACCTCTTCCCTCCCCACTCTCACCTGGGGGCCACCTTTTCACCAGGGCTCTTTGGAGCTGGTGTCCTTGTTAGCGGAATGCCTGTTTGGCCCTCCGTGTCCACAGGGCCCCCACGGTGCCTGGGACCCAGCTGTGCTGATTGGGTTTGGACCCTGAATCGATTTTTGCTTATTCATGTATTTACCCAGCAGTTATTGAGTCCTGAGGTGGAATGACTGAAGCAGCCCAGGACAGAATTCCTGGTTCTAATGGTCCTATCTAAAATGGAAAGATGCCAGGAGTTGATGGGGTGAAGGCAAATTGTGTATCAATGAAGCGGTTACTTTAGGTCAGGCCAGGGGAAGCGGTCACAGCACAAGGACTCCTGTGACTTCTTCCTAAAACTTCCTTCCGACTCACGAACCTCTTGCACAGGGTCTCACCTCCTTATCTCCTCCTGTTCTTCTCCTTCCATCCCTTTCTGTTTTCCTCCTGGGATATTGCAGACCTGAGATAAATTTGGGTGTTTTTTTCTGCCTTGAAGAAGGGCATCGTGTCTTTGGCTCTTGGTCCTGAGTTTATTTGGGAACAAGGCCCTTTAATGATGCTTTTACTCTCTTGAGGACCACGGGCTTTGAGTAGGAAAACAGACAGACTTTATTCTCAGGGCGCAAAGACGTGTCTTAAAAGCTCCGAGACACAAGTGTTCCCTTACTCTTAAGATGCCGCGTTATTGTGTGTTTTTTCTTTTGTAGATTTATTACATTAGCACTTAATTACTCTTCATGACAGTATTAAATTTCATGAGTGATTTATAGTTTTAATAGAGACTTGTATGATTTATTGCAGTCGGCATGTGAGGTTTACCAACTTCTTAAAAGCCATGAGTCCGAGAATTGCTGAACCTGACCCTGTCCGGCTCAACCGCAACTCGGGTGAACCCCCAAATTCAAGCCTAATAGGGACGCCTACCGCCCAGACCCTTTTTGTTTGTTGTGACTGTCTGCTGTTGTGATATGTGAATACGTGTGGGGTGATGGTGGTGGGTGTACGTGTGTTCTTAAAGAAAAAAGAGAGTGGATCCCTTCTCTTTTTTAAATATGAGCCCCAAATGGTTTCCTGTGCCCTGAAAGGAAAGGTGTGACATGAGGTCCTGAGGAACAGTCGTGTGGAGGAAGCTAGTGACAGGCGCGGGGTCTGTCTCCATCTGCAAACCAATCCCAAGGCCAGGCCGGGCAGCGCCAGTGAGGGCAGTCACGAGGGCTTCAGGCTTCAGTGGGCTGCTGCCCCGCTCCTCCGGGCTCTCTGGCAGCTGCTGATGAAGCACCGACTCTAACTTGCTCACCCCCCCCGTCCCCCAGTTTTTCCAGCGCACCCCAAGTCTTTACTGAGAAAGCGCCGTCTCCAGCTCCTGAGCTGGAATCCGGAGAGCAAGCCACATGCTTGCACTCCTGTCCTGGTCCCTGTCCTAAACTCCCATCCCCGTGGCCACTTGTTGTCCCGGCCCATGGGTTTTACCCAGGCACACCCTGGCAGCTTGTTGCTAAAATGAGTATTATTTCAAGGAGATGTTGCTCTGTTATTTTAAACTGGGGGAGCTTCTCGCTGCGGGGTTTACCCAGATGACTTTATCAACTTGTGCTTCTAGAAAAAAGCTGTGCCCTCCTGCTCTGCCTGCTCCAGAGCGGCCCTGGGGCTAATCCTCCAGGGCCCTCAGCCTCCGGGCAGATAATCTCTTCGGGGTTATCTGTTAATTACCAGTGAATGTGTGAAGTATTTGTGAAAAGGCTTTTGAAGTGAGCTGCACGCGCTGCTGCCCGACTGGAGGGCCAGCCGGCTCCCGGGCGAGGGTGGCGGCCCAGCCTGGGTCCCCTCAAGTGCTGGTATTCTCCCGCTAGATTGTTTGCCTTGCTAATGAAGTGAACTGTTTGTTTGACTCTGCGGTGGAAGGTATTTAACCGGGGACTAAAGTAAACCTTGGAGACATTCAAATAAGCCATGCAGATCTGCTTTGTGAAGGGAAGGAAAACAGTTTGGCCCCCGCTCACCTCCGGGAAGAGTCGTTAAGAAACTGTTTAAATAATAAACGGAGCTGAGCAGCGGATATTGCAGCCGCCGGGCCTTTGTGCTGGCCTCCCGGGCCTGGGAATTCCTTGGCCACCGCCCGCCTGGGGAGGGAGGGCCGCTCGAGTTAGTAATTGTGATTTATTTATGTGTAGAGGGGCTTCATTCAGTCTTGATTAAAACAAGCCAGTTAGCCCTCAGGATGGCTGGCGGATGGCAGGGCGACTTTGCTAGCATGGCCACGGCAAGCAAGACGGTGTCATCATGGGGTCCAGCCTGTGTCCACCCAGCCAGCATGCTGGGCCCCGCTGTCTGCTGAGCTGGGTCTCCTGTGTCTGGGAGAAGTGTCTGGGGTGCTGGGGCGACTGGACCAGAGGATGTGTGCCTGAGGTGGGGCCCCCTGGAGGAAGGCTGCCCCTTTGCCCACCTCTGGACATGGGATGATGGTGGGATGGGAAGGATAACTGGGTGCATGGATGACAAGGCCTTTTAGCTGCTTCTTGCTTTTGTTGTTGAGAAGAGTGAAGCGGTGGAATACCTGTGAGAGGGAGTACAGCTGTACTCAGGACTAGCAGCGTAATTGTGGGGCCCAGCGCAAAAAGAAAATGTGGGGCCTTTGCTCAAAAATTTCAAGATGGCGACTGCAGAACATTAAACCGGGCGTGGGGCCTTCTGAGGGGGCCTGGGTCGCTTGCCCGGGAAGCTGGCCCTACTGCAGTGCTGTCGGGCTGATCTGGACCTGAGGCCAAACTTTGTCATTTCCTACCCGGGTGCCTTTAACTTCTTGTCTTCTCTGATCCCCGTTTTCTCAATTGTGAAACAGGCATAGGAACACCTACTTTGCTGAGTTATCATGTGGTATAGACAAGAAACATATGAAAAGTGTTCAGGGTAATCCTTAGCACATAGTGAGTGGTCAATAAATGATAGCTATTTATTATTTGAAAGTATCTGTGACTGTAATTTTTTTCCCTCTCCCCTGGTGGTTGAGTTGGTGACACTGTATGGCTAATCTGGAATCTAGGGGACAGAGTTGGGTTTTTCTTGGAGAACTTGACTATCGATGTTAACTTAGATGTCGATATTGAAGGAGAAACACAGAATTAATGATAACCCCTTAAATGTTAATACTTTAGAATTTATGAACCATCCACCCATGTCACTTGGCCCCCTAAACAACTTTGTGGAGTTAATAGGGCTGGGTCTTATTGGCCTTATTTTATGGGTGAAGAAACTCTATATTATGATTATAGTCATTATGGTCATTTCAGTCTGCTAAATGTTTGGCCTTCTCCTGACTTTGGAGAAGGGGAAAACTGAGTGGGAAGGATGGATTTTTCTAAGATTTCATACTGAGAAGGTGATAAATTATGTGCAAATATATATTGGCTCCAAGATGACCTGTAGGTCACCATCAATTTGGTGTATTGCATGGTATTAGCTATTAAATCCGTGCTTTGTTTTAAATACACCGAAGTTCTGACATTATCGCTCTTTGAGTCTTTATTAACACTTGCAAACAGCAAAGTGTGAGAAGCAGCCGTACTGTCTAGAAGTGTGTGTAGATTCCACTCTGACAAGTGGGAGCTCATTGAGAAAGCGCAGAATGGGGTCATCTCTGTAAGGGTCTGTCCACTATTACCAGGGAAGATGCCCGCTCCTGTATTGAGGCCGTAGTCCGTAGGGCTATAGGTGGACCCAGGTGTAGACATGGACTCCAGAAGTAGACCGTGTTCTCTGTCCTTAGGGGCGTGTGGGAACAAACGGATGTCACTGAGTTTGGACACCTACCAAGTGAATTTGTAAAGACTGTGTCCCATGCAGCTGATCTAGAAACCAGGGTCCCTTTGGGGGAGACGGAGGAGAGGACCCAGATGGCGATCACTTGAGACCATGTAGAGCCTGGGCCTGTTTAGACAAGGTGAGGAGCTGCCGAGTGCTCACCGAGGGCCTAGGGAAGAACCGGCCAGTTAGCTCACCCCTTGAGGCAGCGTGTTTGTCAAGGAGCGCTGCTGAGGTTGGAGGTAGGATGGAAGCAGCCGGGGCAGAGGTGGTCCTGGCAGCAGTAGGGGAAGTGGGCAGGGGAGCTGGGGCCTCAGGGAAGCACAGGCAGCAATCCCACAGCCCCCCACTGAGTGAAAGCAGTCTCGCACCATTGGCTTCTCCAGGAAGAAGTGCCCAGCTGAATAGTCTGGAAGGTTTGTTGACACCCCCAAGTCTGTCGTTCCCCCCAGTCCTGAAGCAGAACACTGGCAGTTTAATTTCCTCTTGGATATTTCTGAGCAGTTTAGCTTGTGTGAGCTGTAGGAAATGTGGAGGGGGAGAGGAAACGGGTGGCCTCTGTCTTCATGGTGGGGTGTTGTACCAGAAGCTTGGTGCAGTATAGTTTAGACATCCAAGGGCATTCCTGTGGGCGCAGGTGCTCTAAGGAGCGTAATCTGAAATTTAGTCAGCATTCCAAAAGGGGTTAGGCTAAGAATGGACAGGAAGCCAAGCGAGATAGCAGTGAAGGGAAAGGCAACCACCAAGAGAGGAAGTCCCAAGTGTGACCTTTGGGCATTTTAAGTTGGAATAGAACATGCATGCAGCTTGGCGGCTGTGCGTGAACTCTGAAGGAGGGAGGTGGTCAGGTAAGTCGAATGACCCTGAACGGCAGGGGGCCGACAGGTGGCGCCGCCAGATTGGCCCCACCTTCCGATAAGGGTGGAGAGTTCAAGTGTGATATTATGACAAACTTAATAGGTTTTGGTTTTTTTCTTTGAATTTCCTCCTTTCTTGGTCTATGCTATCACTGTAATAATTTGATGAACTTAACTTTATTAATGGACCAAAGGAAGTGTCAGGCATTGGGAGTTTCCAGACTTTGGCCATCTCAGTCAATAATGGTGGGGATGCCAGAGGTGTAAATGCCTTAGCCGGCTGTTTGAGTACCTCCTTAAGGAGAAAGATATTTCCCTCAAATGATGCCGTTTGATGTATGCTGACAAAGACAGTATCTTTGAGGGCATGTGTAAAATGTGTGCCTCATGGCTAATGTCGGGTTGCAAAAAAAAAAGAGAAATATAAGAAAAATGGGGAATATTCTGGTCCTTGCATTCCCATGAGCTAAGAAGTTTGAAAGAGATTTTTTTCCCTAGCCATGGGGAATTCTCTCCTTCTGCTTTCCTTGCTCATCCTTGCAAGGGAATCCCTTCATGCACTTTATGATTTTACAATCATGGTGAAAGAAACACTTAAATAAACTCTTTGCCTAAAAGCTTTGTGTGTTCCCGCTTCATGGCGCTTCCTAGGCAGTGAGAATTCAGAGTGGAAGGGAGAAAAAAGTGGAGCCTCTCAGTGCACCCAATGTGCAATAAACATGGTGGGATTTCAGTGGATTCCAAAGGCCTAACAATAATAGCATTAAGAACAGGCCAGGGCCTTTGATGTTATTGACAAAAAAAGGAGGGAGTGGGGGCGAGGGGGCCCCCTGTCATTTCTGTCATGAGCTTTTAAACTTTTGACCTCCAACCTTTTGTGTCAAAGAGCTTTTTCCCTACGGGTCTTAGCAGCCTGCTCAAGTATCCTGAATTCACTGGAGCATCAGCGTTTCCTTGGTGGGAAAGGACATTCAGTGTCTTGGAAAAAACCCAACGTGGGGACGTTATTGCTGAGCGCCCAGCATTGTCTGACCCCGCTTAGGGGTGGCGACGTCGTATGCCGCCCGGGAGGAAGCAGGCAGCCTTGATGAACTTGAGAGCGGTGACTGGGCGTGGGGTATGCAGGCATCTGCTGGGAGTTGGCCTCGGCACGCTCTGAACGTGGGGAGCCCCTGGAAACCTGCACAGGGGAGATTCAGAAGAGGTGGCGGGGGCTATGCCTTTGGGGTACCCTGGCTTCGCCTGTTGATGGAAGTGCATTAAATAGATGGAAGAGTCCCAGCAGACTGGCCTGGTCCACCGCTGCCAGTGCCTGGCCTCACTTTCTTGTCTTTCCTCTCTCCTTCACCTTTCATATATTCAGCACTTATTGAGTTCCTACTGGGTGTACAAGGATAAGTGAGCCTCTTCTGCTCTCATGCCCCAGCTAGCCTGGGAGGTGAAGTAGACATTTCTGATCTGACAGCGGCAGGGACTTGTCACCATGGTGCCTGGCATGGTAGTGGAACTCAGTAAGAGCTTGTCTTTTCTGTGTGTTTATGCGCCACAGCTGTACTTGCAGCTCAGCCCTTGGTACAGGCATACTCGGTGAGGACGAGCACCTGAGTAGGAACACAGGGCCCCTCAGAGAGCGTAGAGTCCAGTGAGAGAGGAGACGGCAAGGACACGATGTGGAGCAGAGTTCCACAGGTTGTCTGGGATGGTCCCGCCTGACTGGATGATGGAGAAGGGAGAAAGGAGCAAGTGTTCCCATGGGGCCTCAGGGATGCTTGACTAAGGGGGTGATATTTTCAGCATAAGAGGGAGTCGGTTCTCCACTGAGGGGGCAGACAATGAGTGCTGGCTGAGGGGGCACCAACTCTTGGATGAGGAAGTATCCTGGATGTGCTAGGTCACTGGGGGCCTGAATGCCGTGGTAGAGGTTGGGCTGGACTGGGATGGTTGTCCTAGGCCGCTGCAGATTTTGGGAGCAAGGAGGGATGTGGTCCAGTCTAGGGTCCAGACTAGGGTTTAGGGATGTAAGTCTGGAGACTGGTTTAGATGAGAGATGATAAAAAGCCTGAACTCTGACAGTGTCGCTGTAGGGAGCGTTTCAGAGCACTAGCTTTGGAGTGGAAAAGACACCAGCTCTGCCACCCTCTCCCCACGTTATAGGGGATAGGATAGGACATAGCTTCTAGACCCCACCTTTGTTGATTCATTGTTGATTTGCTAACGAAACTGGGCAACTACCAAGTCCATTGTGTCCTCCACAGCTTCTGTACTTAGATCTGAGATACCGAACGCTTTTCCTGGAAACATTTCATACTCTGCTTTCATTTCGTCCGTATTAAGGATTCCAGTGTCTATTTTTAGAACCATGAATTTGGCTTTTGAATTGTGCTGTACAAAAAAAAAAAAAAGGCCATTGATGTAAGAATTTGTCACTAGTAGCCAGTTTCTGTCTTTTAATTTCCATGCTTGCTTATTGTCATTGAAAATACAGTTAGCATATTTCAAAGTAAATTGGTTTGTCTCTTAAATGTTCCTCGTATGTTTTCGTGTGCTTTCCCTCACAGAGTCCTGCAGTTTCAGGATAATAGCTGTAAACCTTCTCTCCTTTCTCTTTGCTGCCTTTCCCTCTGTTTATTTTTTCTCTCTTATTCTGGTGGGAAAGCTAGAAACAACAAAAATGTCATGGATGCATATATTTGAGATCACAGGCAAGACACATTCCGGAGACTCTGGATGCAAGGATTTCATTGGTCGGCCAGCAGGAAGATGTGGTCTGTTTCTGCCATTGGGAGTCCACTGGGTGTGATGTTTAGCTGAGACACAAGCAAAGACTTACTGGTGAAAGAAGTTAGAAGGGACCAGAAAGGGGAGGGAGCGATCGTTTTTTTACTACCCAGGACACATCTGAGGTGTGAAAGGCAGAGATTTGTCGCTTTACTTACAGAGGGCTATTTGTTGTTTTCTTTGTCTTTTAATTATGTGGAAACACATGACTATGTTAAGGAGAGTGGCATGGATGAATTGTGGTATGACCAGAGTGTAGTGCTGGTAGCATTTAGGTCTAAAAATATTAATTAAATTAATATAATATGCCTACATGCTTGCACGAAGGAAATGATAGAAAGATGGCTATTCGAGTAGCGGGGAATGCCCATGCAAATTCATACAAGAGGAGGCAGGGATGTTGGGTAGTTACCAGAAGTAAAAATTGATTGGGATGTTAGGTAATTACCAGAAGTAAAAATCGGGTTTTAGAAACAGCGTAGTTTTTGTTTTTGATTAGCTTTCTGTGTAACTTTGTGTATGTTTACTTAATTTATAAGGAAACTTAAATTTGCAAATGTTAAGTGATTATTTGCTAGATTTATGGTCAGTTTGATCCATTATTGTTCTTTTTTTTTAAATTTAATTTAATTTTACTGCTTTTTCTCCCCAAATACCCCCAGTACATAGTTGTATATTTTAGTTGTGGCATGTGGGACGCCACCTCAACATGGCCTGATGAGTGGTGCCATGTCCACGCCCAGGAACCAAAATGGCAGAACCCTGGGCTGCCGAAGCGGAGTGCAAACTTAACCACTCAGCCACGGGGCCGGCCCCCTCCATTACTGTTCTTCTCTTAGAATTTATTTATGATAGATTTTGCTAAAATCTCAGAATATAAGTGACCTTTCTCTGAATAATTATTAGTATGAACACTTCTACCATAGTGATATTTTAAAGTCACACAAATTGGCATAAAAATAGTTTATGTATATAGTGTTGTCACTCAAAACCTACATCTCGATAAAGAAAAAATTGATGAGTGGTTTTTCTGAAATGCAAAAATTTCTGAAATTAGTTTATTGTGGTATGCTAGGACAGAGTTTGTCGAAATGATTTCTGTAAAGGGCCAGATAGAAAATATGTTAGGTTTTGTGGGTCATATGTTCTCTGTCAAAACTAGCCAGCTCTGCTGCTGTAAAGTGAAAGCAGCCATAGGAAATACGTGAACAAAGGAGCACACCTGGGGGCCGGCTTGGTGGTGTAGTGGTTAAGTTTGCATGCTCCGCTTCAGAGGCCCAGTGTTTGTGGGTTTGCATCCTGGGCACGGATCTGGCACCACTCATTGAGCCACGCTGTGGCAGCGTCCCACATAGAGTGGAGGAAGACTGGCATGGATGTTAGCTTGGTGACAGTCTTCCTCAAGCAAAAAGAGGAAGACTGGCAACAGATGTTAGCTCAGGGGCCAATCTCCCTCACAAAAAGAAAAAAAAAAGAAGACGCCTGTATTCCAATAAAACTTTATTAATAAAAACTGACCCCCACACTGCAGTTTGTGGATCTCTCCTATAACATATGCTCTGCAAGTTAAGGTTCCTGCCTTAATATAAAGTCATAAAATAATAGAATATTTCTTTTCTTTTTCATGCAAGGCATCTGTAAGATTTCCGGAGAGTATTCGAACTACAGTTTCTTAAAACTTGTACCACATTATGGAGGGTCTTAAAAACAAGATGATCCACATTAATGATTCTGGAGATGTTTCCAACTCCATACCACATGCATCTAAGACCAGAAAGAAGATTCTTGATGTTCCATGAGTGCTCCATGGGATGATTCCACTGGGACACACAGCAAGTCCACAGCTGGTCCCTGTGGGGTTTCCTTCCTTAGATCCCGCTCATAGTAGACTAGGAGGGCCACAGACTGCCTTGATGCTCTAGACATTCCTGGTCAGGCATCCCTGGGTGTCCAAGAGGGCGCCAGATCAGCTCCTTTCTGGTGCCATGTTGTCCACAGGCATATTCCTGTTCATCGGCCAGGAATACAAGGATGTCTGAATGAGGGAGTCAGTCTAAGTGTTGGAGTCAGGCCACATGGTGATGTCTCCCTCAGGCCCCTGAGCCCTGGAAAATGCCTGGCAGGTGCCAAGGTGATGACTGGAGATGCCAAAGGTAGGAAGAGGCAGAGGTGAGGCCTGGGTACCTCTCCACTGTCTCATTGGGGTGGTGAGAGTCTCTCTCTCCTCCTTCTCTCTGCTGCTTGAGACGTAACATTTGATAGATGCTGGATGATTATTTTGACTTTGGCATTGATGGTGTGAAGGGCAGGCTGCCTCAGAATGTGCCACTTCGGCATGTGGATTATTTTGAACTAAAGACAGTCAAGACCCAACAGACTCAAGAAGAGCTGTTTACTTCCCCCTTAACTGCCTAAAAGGACTTAGGTAGGTAGCCTGTACCAGGAAGTCAGCTATTACCAAAGATAACTTTCTTTTACATAAAAAAGACTTCTGTGCATGGCAGGACAAACATTTGTTTACCAGACATTTACTCTTCCCATCTCCCTGTGAATTATCTTCCTCCCCTTGAAGCCCCAGACCACCTACCATCGTCTCCTCAGCTCAGAATAGCATATAAGCCTCAATTGCCTGACTTTTCTTTGGGCCTTCTATTCTTATGGGGCCCCTGTATGTATGTAATTAAATTTGTTTTTCTCCTGTTAATCTACCTTATGTCAATTTTATTATTAGGCCAGCCAAAGAAGCCAGAAGGACAGAGGAGGAATTTCTTCCTCCACTCTAGCATAGTGGATATTGCCCACGTGTGGTTTTAGTGATCTTTCTACTGATGGCAGGCGCTTAAGTGAATCTGAGGAGACTAGACATTCCTACAGGCAGGGCTGACCCTAATGACAGGAGAAATAATCTCTAGTTCTGGTCTAGAATACATTCCAAAGTCAGTGTGCAGACAACTTCAGCCTTTAAACAAGCCAAGAGAACTCTTGGCGCTTGGCACTTTACTCTTGTGGGTCCTCCTGTGCTGTTTCCTGGGCACTTTCAGGCTGCTCAAGTATCATTCGGTGAATTACTCCTTCAGGGCACTAACTATGCCGACTTTGATCTCTCTTTTTTAATGTACAGTTTTTGTATGTAAATTTCAAACCTTAAAAGACAGTTTCCCGGAATGGCATCCAAGAGATCTTATAGCCTGAGGATACTAAAACTATTTCTTGGGAGAACGATGCCGCCAAAGATAAATCTCTAAGTGTCTTTCTCTGGCTACAGGTTTTATGATCAACCCAGGCTGCTGTGAAGAGACCTAAAAATCAATGCCTCTCATTCCTAATGAGACCCTTAATGTGCAGCGTGATGACAGCCAGCGTGAAATCAAATACTGACAACTATACCCAGCACAAATATTTTTACTATGCATTTCAATTTAAACACGTGTCGAGCCAATTACATATTTATGGGGTTTAAAGACTATTCCGCTCAAGCCTTGGATAACACGCACTCTTCAAATCTCGGTTTAGTAGAGGAATTTGGTCCAATGGTCAGACCTCTCGCAAGTCTGTAATAAATCATCTTTGCAACCATAAGCATGTACAGTTGACTGCTTACCACTGCTGCACAGGCTCCCCCCCACCTGGTAGAATTTTAATTCCCTCAGTAAAATTGATTCCACCGGTTCTGCACATTATTCTCCCTGTCTTCCATTTAGCCCGTTAGTTTGCTGACAGTAGAGTACACAGCACTTAGCAGCTGGTTTGTGGAACCATCAGTCAGGAAATTGTATGATAAATAGGAGGTAGCCAGGCTTAGTGGCACTTCCTTCTGCTTCAGCAGTTTTCGCCTGACTTTGGAAAAGTCATCATGTGGTGTTTTGTCAAGGGCCAGAACAGGAGATGGCTGCAGTGCGGTAACTTATTACACATACTCTTGAGTTATGATGCTCCGCAGCTGCGCTGCTCATGTGTAAATAATAAACCGTGAGGTGGATAATTATGGTGGCTGCTGGCGACACGGGCCTGGTCTTGTCATGTGGGTTTTCTTGGACAGCTTCTGGGGCCCGTAATGGAATGTCCTGCTGGTCTTCCGCACAGAAACAACAGCCAAGATGCAAGGGAAGCACTCAACGTTTGAGGGTGCGGGAGGTTTTTTTTTTTTTGAGAGATGTGTTAGGATTAATGTCATGTGATGCCACGTATGTTAGAGAACATGCTCACACTGCTTTTTATTCCCTGTTTATAATGTTAAGCTGTGCTCAAACATGTCTTGAATTGGACGAGGGCTATTCCATCACGTTTTCCCAGAAAGTGACTTAAGAGGTGTTATTTCCACTGATAACTGACCCCGGGTATAATTGTTCGCACAGACTTCATCAGTCCAGCAGAAGTTATTTTAAACTAAATTGAGAGGGAAACAAATAGAAATAGTAAAACAGTTAAACAAAAACCAGATGTCTTTGCTCAAATCTAATCACATCCATTTATTTTTCGTTCTTTATTTAACCTAATTCCAGAATGCAGAAGTCATACATTTCCTTGGGACATAAATAAATACTTTGTACCGTGTTACAAGATGCATCACATACTTTCAGTCAGAATTAATTTATTTTATTAAAAATATTTTATTTATTTCTTTATTGAGGAAAATTAGCCCTGAGCTAACATCCACCGTCAATCCTCCTCTTTTTGCTGAAGAAGATGGGCCTTGAGCTAACAGCTGTGTCCATCTTTCTCTACTTTATATGTGGGACGCCCGCCACAGCATGGCTTGATAAGCTATGCGTAGGACCGTGCCCGGGATCTGAACCGGTGAACCCCCAGCCGCCAAAACAGAGCATGCGGACTTAACTGCTATGCCACTGGGCTGGCCCCCGGAATTAACTTTTAATTTCACAAAACACTATAGACTCAGCAGTGAGAAATGACTACTAAATGCCATGGTAATGGTGTGTTTTATATTTTCCTCTCAAATATTTTTGCAATGCTTGGTCATTTTCTCTTTCATTCTGAAAGAAAGAGAGTGAATTAAAGACCTGTTAATTTTTTGAGACTGAAAAGATGACAGTGCCTTTCAAATGTCTGTGCTAGCCTTGCAGGTTTTCCCTGGGAAAGAGATTTTTGTCCTGCTTGGGTTCACGGATTTGATTTTATAGAATTAACTGGTTGGTCTTCACCCCTGTGTACGTAACCACTGCGGCTTCACTATAAATACTCAGGTGAAGGATAGTGCCGATTATTTCCTGGATACATGAGGTATATATTGAATGTGGAATAAATTCACACATTTTGAGCCCTGTGTGTATGAAAAATACGGATTTGTGCTTCATCGTAATTCTTAGTTGCACCCACGTATAGAAGTCAGATACAGCGAACACCCACTTATCAGTGGAGAAAATTTAATCACACAGAACACAGCCAAGAGCCAAAAAGTAGAGAAGCAGAAATGTCTTCCAACTCTGACATAGTTGTCACAGTGTCCCTTGAAATGGCCATATAAGATGTGTGTGGGAGAAGCCCTGAGGACGTAGATCAGACTTTATGAATGCTTAATTTACACACAGTTCTAGTAGGTTTATTTCTGCAATTTCCAAGAGTAGATGACATGTGTAAAGTTTGAAGTATGCTGGAGGCTAGTGTGTTCGCATCGGCAGTGACCACTAATGGGAGAGGAAGAGAAAGAAGAGCCATTCCCGTGTCTGATGGCTGTCCACCTTACCCCAGACTCCAGTCTGATTCTCTGGGGCCTGTTTTAAAACCTCAAGGCAGAAGCATTCACTGAGTATGCGTCAGACTTTCAAACTAGCGAAAAAGATTACTCAATTTTATATTGTTAATAAGGATGAACCATTTTCATTGAAAATGGTTAAATAAAGTCAAACGTTTTGGCTCTGCGGGGTTGCTGAGTTATGTGGGACACTGAATTTGACAATGGTGTTGGATAAACTTTCGAACTTAGCCCACCAGCTATCAAGATTCGCATTACAAGGAAACCACCTCTGGCATCCTTTTAATGTTAAATTCTAAGTGGAGCACTTAAAATAGAATTGAATTTTTCATCTGAACTTTATAAAATGTATAAAGTGTGATAAAGGATCAGCTAGTTGTTATACCCATCACCTGTTGAATTTCCAGCATCGTTGTCCATGACGATGTCACAGTGACAGTGATGTGACAACACCAAGAGGATGCCTTTCCTCCCTCTCTACCATCCCCCACCCCCCTTTATCTTACAACAAGCACGAAATACAGTGAGCAATTGACCTTTTCAGATAATACTCCTCTTCTACTCACAGAAATGTTCTAGGTTCTACATCTGGTAGAACCACAGCTTTGGGTACATCCTTCGTTTCATCGATGCTACGAATAGTTTTTCACTCATTTTTTTCTCGTGACTGTACTCTTCGATTCTCAAGTGAAGGCAGCAAGGACAAAGCACAAAACAAGGGAAGTGAAACATAATTTTTTTTTAAGTTTTGTTTACATTCTAAAAGATACTTGAAGAAAATTTGGAAAAAAGAGAAATGTATAGGGAGGAAAATGAAACCACCTGACTTCAACATACACACATGTACTAGTCACGCTTAAGGAGCTTAAGGAAATTTACAGGGGGAGTGCCTGTTACACCCTCCTTGCTTTTGGCACAGCCCCTCCCACCGCCTTCTTCCAGCCTTCGCTCAGAATCGGTTTGCGGTGCCTCCTTTGGAATTGTCTGGACCGCTGCTCCCCTCAGGTCCAGGCAAAATCTTCAGACTTTTAGAAATAGCTGGAAGCCGTTCTGAGGCACGTTTGGTGTACACACCAGTTCCTGGGAGTGTTTGGGGCAACAGCGGCCTGATGGCCACGTGCAAGCTGCCAGGACCACCGCGTGTGGAAGGTGGTGTTTGAAGAACGAGTTCGGCGTCTTTGCTGTAACACGAGGCTCATAGCCGTGGAGTCACACCTCCAGGTTTTGGACTCCTTTATTTTGCTCCTTGACACTTGGGAAAACTTTAGGGCCCGTTCTTCTAATGATAAAATCTGGAGATACTCTCAGTTTTTGCCGTGAATTACTATTTAGAAAAAAATCTTTGTTTTCAAATTTGCCAGAGACGTTCTGTGTAAGTTATTATGAGTGAATAGGAGGAGAGGAGCTATTTTAAGTGAGTGCACACACAGGAACCCGGGGTCGTTGAACACCAGTCAGAGCCAGAACGGGGGGAGGCGAGTCTGGGTCCAAGGCGAATGTTAGGGATGTGGGGCAGGGCCACCTCAGTTTGCGCCAAACCTCCCTCTGTCTGTCCGAGAGGGTTAGCTCATCTCTTCCAGCCAGGCCATGAAGCATTTCTCTGGCCCAACTGTGGATTTGCTGCCCTTGTGTCGGGACTCTGGAGGCCTAACTCAGGCCAAGAAGGAGGGGAGCATGCATTGAAATGTTTAAAAAGTGTGTGTGTGTGTGTAGTAAGTACGTGGTTGTATATGCCGTGGATTTTAGCAGGGACTTCAGCAAGGACTCCTTCCCTTAAAAAGCATCATGGATATGGGAGAAAAGAAAGTAGTATTTATGTTATGGCTTTGTTTAAAATTCACTTGACAGCATAATTTTTAAGCTAAGTAAGTGTCTTGTAATCTGTTGCTCTTGGTTTTGTGGCTCCTTCAGCCCTTCCACTCGGGCCAGGCTTTCTTCCAGACTAGGTGGATGTGTTGTTCCTCTTTCTTGCTTTTCTGTCCGGGTTTTAGTTGCATTCAACAGCTCTGCTTTCTCAGGTGCGGGTGTTGTTTACTTGATCATGCATCTGCGGTGCCTCCTGGAGCCTCATAATGAACTTTAAAGAGTTCCTCCACAACTTCTTGAAGCAGATTCAGTGTCAGTTGTGACGATAGCATAGCGGGGTTGCTTCGTGGATTGGAATTCTGTTTCCAAGTATTCCGTTTATACAGTTTGAACTTTCTTTTTCAGATCCTCCTCATCTTTTTCCTGCATTCCATCCTCCTGTACCCATTGATGCGAGACATCATGAGGGGCGTTACCATTACGATCCGTCTCCGATTCCTCCGTTGCATATGTAAGTACTAAAACTTTACCCATTAGTGACAAAATACTGGCTTTTATTCTCTCAGGATTTCGTGCTAACGGTATGGCTCCTGAGCTTTGAAGAGGCGATAGAAGTCTAAGATTTACTTTTGAAATACAGCAGGCCTGTTTGTTCCTGGGCTCACTGAACCGAATCCCGCTGCCTCCTGAAGAATGCCTGTCACACTAGGTGGCTGGCAAGTATTTCCTGTATATTTTGCTGACGTGTGTTCTGTGGGCTGTAAATACTAAATTAAAAGTTAGAGGCCTAATGCAAGGTTACCATTCAGAATACGCGTTTGGTTTGAGAGTGGGTTTGACGTTTTTCAGGCTGAAATTTCTGTTAGGTGAAAGTCTTGTCCCAGGAATCACAACGAATCATAATGAAATTTTTATGGTAAATTTTCATAGCCGCCGTGTACGTACACCAATAATCGTTTGATCGATGGCAACGTCACCCAAACAAAATGGCAAATGTGATTGAGCACATGGTCTGCACAAAGATAAAAGGAAAGAATGGCTGTGATAACATACATTAGAAAGGGGAGAAGAAAATCTCGTGGAAATAAATACTGTTCAGTTTGGGAGGAAAAAGAATAGCGGACTCGCAAACTAAAGAAGTATTCTTTCGTAGTACTGTCCAGAAAACTGTCGTGTACCGTTATAAGTGGAGCCGCTCTCTGGGAAGGGCTGTCCCTTACTAATGGCCTTGATATATACATGTGTTCGGATCTAGTAATCAACCTTCCTTCTGAGACAGTAAAGTTAGAAAAGCACAAGTAATACTTTGAAGAATAATGCTTGTTATTTAGATGGTAGATTGCATCTCCATGGCTATTAGTTACAGCTGTGTAATTACATATATGCCAAAGAAAAATGAAGTTGTTTTAAAACAAGTCCTCCTCTGTGAGCAGAATTAATTGATATTAACAACCCTAACTACATGCCCAAGTACACATATAATATTTTACCAACAGTTTTCTGGATCCATCTCCCATTACTGAATTGTAATTTCAGAGCAGATTTGCCCGGAGGTAAGTAATAAATCTGTGTTGCAGACTTCTATAAGCATTAAAGGAGAAGTGGGTATTTATAGATGGAGAATACAGAAACTTGTGACTTATTCTTCGACTTTTCACTGGAACACAAGTAAGTATTTACAGGGTTCTAAAGCCTGCTAAAAATACACTCAGATAAAACCAAGAGGCCAATTTAAAACCCCCTATGCAGAGACAAGGAAATTCCAAATTCAGGCTGAAACCTGCCATTTCATTCACCCCATTGCGCAGAGGTTTTGTGATCCAGATGGGACCATAGGGGTCTCAGACGAGCATCTCTGCATCAGACGAGCCCTGTGGTACAGAGCCAGCAAGGGCTAGCGTGGCCTTGGAGACACAGATGGCTGATTCCTCCCAGGCTTTGGACTCTGCAGTGATGTGGTCGTTTAAATCAGATTTTCCATAGAATTTCAGAGTTCTTCACTCTTTCAAAAGTCACGTTATAGAGAAATTCCAAAAAATGAGTTTATATGATGGAGTGAACCAGTTCCTCTGGGTTCGTTATAGTTTGCCTTGTCATTAAATTTAAATATGAATTTATCCATAAAAATCCCTGGTCTTGGTTCTTTGGCAGAATATAACAACAGCAAGCCCTAATATAGTCCACACTGTGTTATAGTCCACACTGTGTGTTCTAGGCCCTGATGGCTGTACCTGCACTGTTAGCTCCCTAGTGATAAGAGCATCACAGGGTAAGACAGGTCAAGTTTGGAGAATCATGGGGGAGGGGCCCGCCTTTCAGATATGATTGCTGAGCTGGGAGTGTCACAGATTTTAGTACTTCCTGCTTTTCCAGCCGAGGATACTTTAACAGAAATTGGCTAGACTATTCTCTAGCTGCTTAAATGTCTAGTTATCGAAGATTCATGATGTAAGGCTGGTTGATAATCCTGAGCCTCAAAAGAGGAGTCCTGGAAGGTTCTGAGAGCGAATCTCATTTCTGTGGTGAGTCTGCTGAGCACCTGGGTCTGGGACTGCTGGTCCTCACGGGGTCCTGGATGGAGACCCTGAGCTTCTGCACTAGGTTCGGGGAGCTGGGGCAGGTGTCACCTCTGTGCCTTTCTAGCATCACATTCTCTCTGCATGGCCCTCCGTGGCCTTCCCTTTCTGCATGGCCAACTCCTGCTTCAACCCCTCACCCTCACGGCCTCCTTCAGCTGTCACCTTTGCTGGCGGTCCCAGAGGCTCATCCTCAGAGCACCTCGCTTGTGCCTTTGTTGTAGCACATAGCCCCTTGCCCGGTCATTTCCTGGTTAGCACTCGCTGCCTTCTGCCAGTTTTGTGGACAGTGCCCAGCACTGGGCCAGGCACTTTGTAAAAGGTGCTCTGTAGATGCGCACATCCTCTAGTCTGGGAGACAGTGGAGAGCAGTCGGAGGGCTTAAGTCCCATTCTTGCTTTGCACTCAGCTGTGCCGGGAACTCTGGCCACTTGGCCTTGCATGGATTGGTTTCATTGCATGGAAATGAAGTACTCTGCCTCAACCATCTCTCCAAATTGCAGGAAGAGGTCAATGAAACCGTGTTCACGTGAGCACTCTTCAAATCCCGGAGCTCTAAACAAATGCTGAGAGTTCGCATTTGAAGCAGTTGGGGCATGACAAATACTGAGCGTTTCTGTTCTGGCCTGACTCAGTCATGGATCCCCGGGTTGCTTTTGCACCTCCTGGGGTGTATAAGTAGAAGCCCGTGATCGCTTTAGGAGTGGAGGGTAATCTCAGCAAATATGGCTTGGTTACTGAAATCTTAAAAGCACCTCTTTGCCAAGGGATAAAGCAGTAACCTGGAAAAGTCAAAAGATTTTATCTAGAACTTGCATTCCAAAATGCTTGCTATATAATTATCTTAGTGAAAATGAGATCAAGTGAGCTTAGTAAGTTTTTAGAATAAATATTTTTAATTATAAGAAGACAAAATTTGGGGATATTCTCATTATTTTGTACACATAATTGCTCTTCTGGTGCCAACTTTAAAAATTAAATTATAAGTCTCTTGAAAACAGAATTTGTGTGGATGATGGAAATGCCGACAGATCTCTGTTTAGAAGGATGGCAGGCGCTGCGATAATTACGCTATCCTGTCCTATCATTAAAGATTCTATTGAAAGAGGTTTATAAATTGCTCCTCTTTTTAGATAAACCACCCTATATTAAGGCATCAACGATATGGTGCAGAATTAAATTAAAATCTCATAAAATGAAATATGTTCTGTATTAGCTGTTTGACACTTAATTTGCCTCTGAATGAGTAGAGGAAATCACAAATTAACCTGCCTTTGTTTTTCCAACCATGGCTTATTAGGTGTTGGAACAACTGCAATTATAGCCTAATAATAACCACCAAGCCTTATAAATATGTACGGAAATATGTCAGTTTGTGTTAAAGAACCCAGAGTGTTAAATGGAATGCCTTTAGCTCACTCTACTTGCTCTCACAGTGATGGCCACAATCGATGGTGAGTCAGCGTAGATAGGCTACAGAAACTTAAATTGTTTCAAATACAGTACTGGAAACAATATTAGAATTTATAGTATTTCCTTTCTTAACTTACAATCATGAATTTAGATTCAGGACTTATAAATGGGACGTGGAATACAGCTGTCATCTTTCCCTGAATTGTCGCATAAAGATTCTCTATGAAACGTCCGATTCCTGCATTATGTTTATTTAATTCAAGCAGTTTGAAAATTAAGAAACACTGGATATGGGGAATTTTCCCTTTTCTTCTGAAAGTTATTCTTCGCTGAATTCACCAGAACTTATGCCCAATAGATAATTGGCGTGTCTCCCTCTCTCAAATCATTTGCTTTGACCACAAATTCCATGTTTTATTAAGCCATCTAGAAAAAAGCACAAGTTTTAGAAAAAAAAATCAGTGCGTACATTTTATTATATTACTGAGGTTATTTGGAGCATTAATGACGGAACCTGAATCTATATCCACATAGTCGAGGCTGTAATTTTATGTGTGTGTTTTAACTTCTTGGTCTTACCTGTATTTCATGCCTTGCATTGTTTACCTCAGGGCTGTAACTTTGTGTGACTCCAGGAGGCATTATTGTATTCTTTGGGAATGGATGCTGCTCTCTAGGCTAAAAATTACTGCTTGTTTTGAAATTTTGCTTGAAAATTTAGACACTTGGAATATTACACCCCCCTCCTTCAGAATACAGTTGTATTTTTAAGTGATACTTTCACAATGATGAAGAAACTACTCTTCCTCTTGCATTTTGAATGTGTGCTTTTTTTTTTTAAATTTAATGTTAGAACTCATTTAAGCATGCTTCGTTTTTAAAACTAGACATGGTGTATTCATAGAAAGCCAAATAATAAAGTTTTAAATTCCACAGTCATTCTGGATTTTCACTTGGGAAAAAATATCTTTTACATACAACTTTTTTAAGCTAAAGTTTTCTAATTTATGACCACTATGAATTGAATTTCAGATTGTCCATTTGCTGCATATAGGGCTCTGCAATTCATTTTCCAAAGCAGGATGCTTAATTACTAATCCATTACTCTAATTCAGGCCCCACAGATGTTCTTGCCAGTTGAGCCGAGAACTGCCCTTGTCCCATGCTGTGGATGTGAATGGGATGAACAGGACAGCATCCCGAGCCAGCACTCCTAGAGCCTGTCGCATTTCACCATCCACTTTATTAATTCATTTTAGAAGACCAGCCTCATCATTTCTCTCTTGGGGGAAATGAGCACTCGTGTTCTGTTCTATTCGGCAGTTCTTTTTTCTCTTAGTTCAGTCAGTGTGTCTCTTTCCAAGGCTGCCTGACTCACTGGAATTATTTCACCTAAGTGAGAAGAGCTGTTCTTCCCACTGAAAGTGGTCCACTTCCTGGCGCCTGCCGAGGGGAGTCACTGCATGGTAGATATTAACATGAGCTGTGAAAAAGAGTGCATTGGGAATAAGTCAGGCTTCGCCCCCGTGATTATGACTGCCTTTTAGCGATGAGAGCAGGCAGATGGAATGGTAAGTTTGCAGTATGAATTCAGTACATTTCTTTCTAGAGAGAAACTCTAAGACATATCATTATGATGAAAGCTTAGAGAAAGAAAGAGTAAATAGATGACCAGAGCTACTCCTCAGCTGCCCTCCCGCCCTGAATTCAGCACCTTGCCTGTGCTAGGTACTGTGCTTATTGGGAGCTCATAGAATATTTATTCAACAGCAGCCTTCAGTCTAGTCACCTGCTTAAAACTGTGATGGGCCCATAACGCATACTAGCCATCTCATTCTTTTCATTCCCGGGGAAGCCTTCAGTAAAATGTGGAGATTGAGCAAAACCTTATATTTAGGGGCATAACTAGTTTGGAATATTTTAATAGTCCAATTTAGAATTAATAAAGGGAAGTCTTTTCTTCCCAATAGTAAAGCGTAATGACAGAGTACGTCAAATACTGCAGCTAGCACTATCTAACACCCACCCTTCTTTCCCCCCCACCAAAAAGAAAAGAAAATGAACTAGGTTATATCTTTTTCCATCTTTTTTTGAGGAATATTAGCCCTGAGCTAACATCCGTGCCCATCTTTCTCTCCTTTATATGTGGGATGCCTGCCACAGCATGGCTTGATAAGCGGTGCCATGTCCGCACCCGGGATCCGAACCGGCGAACCCCAGGCCGCCAAAGCAGAGCGCGGGAACTTAACCGCTGCGCCACTGGGCCAGCCCCTATAATTATATCTCTTGAGGGCAAGGATCATCTGTGTATTTCTTCTCATTTGCTGGGCCAAGTCCATGCCTTACACATAGTAGATCCTAAATAAATATTATTTTCAATGATGAAAATAATTGTTTTATCAACAGTTGTTTCTTAGGCTATTGCAGGATGATTGCCATCATCATCTTTCGTTAATTTTTCTTTGTTTGCTTTTGTTACAGTGTGTCACCTCATGCCAATAAAGCCAGCACACTTAGGACTCAAAATCGAAAGCTTGATTACTACTTAAGATTATATTAAAAGTACCTATTGTAATTGTCAGGTGCTCTCCACTGCCAACTGGATTCCCTGATATGAAATCAGTCACTGGTTATCTTACGTGACTGGGTTCCATTTAGTGTACTTCCTGGGTCCTTCACATGGAAATAAAATTAGAGAAATTAGCGGTCTTACATGGACAACCTAAGAATAGCAAAATTTCAAAAATAAGAGGAAACGAAGAAAGGACTAGACAATTCACATGAAAAAATATGATAATAATGACCATAGCTGTATCATGATATTTTTGAGTACTCACTTTGGGCTAGCCACAATTTTAGAGACTTTACCTAATTATCTCATGTAATACTTAGAGCAACCCTTTGATGAAGTTAGTACTACTAGCTTATTTTAAAGATATGGAAACCTTGACCCAGAGAACTTACGCAGTTAGGAGCAGGCAGTGCCATTATTTTAGCCTAGGCATCAGACACTACATCCCTTGCTCTTGACTTTCTGTGCTCTGCTTGTGAAAATGAACACTGCAGACTCTGCTGTTCTGGTTTCTCCTTACTGGATGACCACAAGTAATTCCGACAACACCCGATAGTAAGTTTTCAGTGTCACTGGCTGTCGTCATCTTCTGCAAACTTCTAAGGTGGGAATATGGCAGTATGGAGAAGAGCCAGAAAAAGTCTTTTGACGTAGTAGGCATGTCTGTAACCAAAAAATTAGATCAGCATCAGTTTGCTGCTGTAGAACTTGTGACACCAAACAACTGGACAGTTTATATACCCAGCTACCGGGCAGGGTTTGGTAAATTGCAATTCATCAACTTGTAGAACATTGAGCAGTGTTTAACAAACGCATTTCAGAAGACCATATTAAAACATGGGTTTACGATGATCAGTGATTACATTGATAGACATAACAGAGTGTAAGCCCTGTTGGTCTAGATCACAATATATATCTGCCTGGAACCTTCCCACAGATCCCCATGGGTTGCTTCCTCACTTCCTACATTTCTCTGCACAGATATCTCCTTTTTAGGGAGGTCTTCCACGAAGAACCATCTAAGGAACAGAGAGTTTGGCAAACTATGGCCTGTAAGCCAAATGTGGCCCATGGCTTTTTTTGTTAATAAAGTTTTATCGGAACACAGTGACTCCCACTTGTTTACTATTGTCTATGGCAGCTGTAGCTATCATGGGCAGAGGTGAGTAGCTGACACAGAGAATATGGCCTGCAAAGCTTCAAATGTAAAGTTGGCCAACCCTTGATCTAAAATAACACCCCGTTTCCAGCCTTACTCATTGCCCCATTTCTCTGCTTTATTTTTCTTTCTTTTTTATAAGTAATGCTGTGTGTCATATTTTCTACTTTCAGGCTTTCCTACTGCTATTCCCAAGAGTTTTCATTGCATATCACATCAGTTCAAAAGAGAGAGTAAGTCTTATTGTTTGGTTATCTTTTCTCATAATTAACTGAAAAAATGTAGAGCTTGGCTAATCTTCAAGAATTACCTTAGACTGCCTACATCCATAGTTCCTTATGTAGGTATGAAAATATGCATGAGTTTCAATTCCCAAACTTTTAAAATTTTAATGAGCTGGCAGTATAAATCCAGATCCACCAATACACACTTTACTTTGCATTAAGAAATGAACACGAAACTAATACACTGTGCTCAAAGGGCATTAATACTTATTTCTGTTTTGCCATATTTCTAATGACTGAAATATTGAATTCGGTCATCGGTTGCAGAGAAAGCAGGCCCTAATTACAGTGCATATTCAGAGAGTCTAAGCGCCAGCTTCTTGGATAAAATTCCTGGGTTCTTTGTGCTTCGCTCAGCAGTCGAGTCGGGAGCCGATATTGACTGGCAGTATTCACGGGCACTGAACCGGAAGCTGCTGGCTCTATAGAGCCTGCTGTCAAACCTGTTGCGGAGGCCTGGGGCGTACTGGACTGTAACAGACTTTTTTCTTTGAGTACAATGCTTCCACTCATGTTAAGCCTGGCTTCAAAGGAAACAGAAATTTACTGCCATCGTTTTATTTATTTTTCAAAAACATGCGTTTGAGAAAAATGGAACTTTAACAGAATTTGTCCCAACGGGAAGACACTTTCGGGTTAGTTTTACGTGATGACTACCGCCCCAAGCGAAGGTGCCTGTAGCTCTTTATATGTGGCCATCTCTCCCTCACTTAGGTAACAGAACCTGCTCTTTCCACCTAAACAAAGACATGCCATTTCCTATAGCCGCACAGCACGCTGAGTTCATTTCAGACCTTTCCCCAGGGGAACAAAGGCGGTGGACACAGGGCTGCCTGTCATTCATTCCTTTTTGTTATTGTTGCATCCCCACCCCTGCCCCCAGAGAAATTCATACGTCAAAAGATAAAATGCTAGCAGATTTGTTTCCAGGAATCTACTTGCTAACTTTTTGAATGCCGAGCAACAAATTAGCTAGATTGTTGCATCTTTGGTGATCCAAGCAAACTAAGCCTGCTAAAAGGAAACAGCAGGAGGAAGATCTGTTTTAAAACCCATCCTCTGAGTCCTAAGGTCGGGGTGTTTTTGCAGAACATTCATTAGATAACTGTATTGAAAAGAAATTTGAAAAAAAATTCTTGACCATTTTTAGTTTTGATGTGATCCTAGTAAAAGGCATATCAGAACAGTAATGGGCATCATTACGTTGCAGCTGGGTAAAAATGAACTTAAATGGCTTATTGGTCCTATGTTTACCTCCGGCATTAACCTAGCTGAATTGGTGACATTGCATCAATTTTTATGACTCTGGTGTTGAAAAACATCAAGTGCAATGCTAGACGTATACACTGTGCTTCTTTCTCTCCTCTCTCTCCCTCTCTCCCTCTTTCTCTTTCTCTCTTTTTCTCGTTCTCAGTCCTCTCTCTCTGCACACACACACACATAGGGAGAAAAGAATGCAGAGAGAAAGGTAGGCAGTGGCAGGAACTGCCTTAGGGCATGAGAGTGAATTTCTAGTAAAGAAAAAAATAAGGGTCTGTAACCTAAACCCATAGGTTTCCTAAAACCCAGTCACCTGCTGTTCCGGTTATTCAGCATCATATGTGCTTATAAGTTATAGATATTTAAAACATTCTTACACGGCTACAGAGTGGTCACAGATTCATTAAAAAGTTCTCCGTTGGGACTGTTACAGTGAATACGAAGCTTAACCTCCACCTAAAAATCTAAACTAATACCAAAATGAACTATGTGTAGAGTTGCAGTTGAAGGCATTCTTTCAGTTTCCTCTGTGAGGATCCCTCAGCCTAGTCGGTACCTGTGAATTGTCCCCAGGATAAGGAGGATCCAGGGTAGGGAAGATAGTTTTTTCTGCCCGGTCACCCCCAGGTAGTAAGAGCTGTGCCTGAGGGAGTTATGATAACTCAGTGCATTAAGTGATCCCCAGGGCCTGACGAGGTTAATGTGTCTCCTACTCCCTGGGAGTGAGTTAGGCACTAACCAGAAAACCACCAGTACTCTTCCAAATACATTCAAATAGTCTCCAAATATTGTCAAGTTCATCAGAAGTGGACAGTGTCTCTCTTATGTGAGGAGTAAGGGGCAAGAGGCGCTGGCAGTGGAATGATCCTCCTTATTTGCAAAACAAATCACCAAACCATGTTGCATGAATGCGACTTATATTTTTAAGACAGAGTCCCAAGAAGGCGTTCCCAGCTTCCTAAAATGCTTCTTGCCTCTATTTAGAGTAATCTCAGGTTCCCCCATGGAACAAAATCCCCATATCCCTCAGCCGCATTGTTCTCAACGTAAACCGTACACACCAGTGACAGTTTCCAGAAACAAATTCAAAAGTACAAAAGTAACAAAAGCAAAGGGGGCTCTGATTTTAAAAGGTTTATCATTTCGTATTTTCCAGGGATATAGCAGATTAATGTTAGAATTATACTGGATTATATTAATATTTATATTAGCTAATATGTTGAACTTGTTTCCTTAAAGTACACATTTTATGTATCCTCATTATTTTACTATATATATACACTCTCTGTCTACACACACACACACACACACACTGCTCACTTCTGTCCGTTTTCCTTGTGGTAATCTTAGCCAGTCCTTGGGGTTACTCAATAAAAGACTCCGTGATCTCCCATCTGAATGAAAGTAGTCAAGAGGGGAACAGAAGGTCCACCTGAAGTCTTTTAATCTTGTTTTAATGATCAAAATCTGGTCACCTCAGACTTTGGATTTGAGGACTGCGGCGACCCTGGATTGAGAAGAAGAGTCGAAGTCAAGATTCCACTGGAAACTGGGGGATCGTGGGGCTGGGCTGAAAGCAGAGGGCCAACCTCCTGCAAAAGGCTATGCTCAGCCTCTGGAGGATTCTCTTCCAGTCGGATAGTTACCCCCTTGCAAATGTACTATTTGCGAGAGAGAATTTTCGAAGTAAGTCCTGGAGCATTTCATGAGTCTTTCTCTTCCTTCTCTGGAATGTGCATGGCAAGCTGTGTGGATCTGATTTGGCAGTTCACGCACTTGCGAGGGCCATCCCATGATCTGAAGAACGATCAGAATACATTGCACCATATTTAATTTGGGTTAGCTTCCCCACCTTTTCCCATCTCTTCATCGCGACCTGGACTTTTTAGTTATTCCAGTTATTGTCGTTTGTGGTTTCTCTGTTTGTTGGGAGGGAAGTGTGTGGAAGTTGAACTAGAAGGAGTGAAGAGTGGAGCCCACCCCCTCCCCCCAAGCGTATGGGAGAGAAACATCCTTCTTGGTCTGTTTGCTTTGCAAGGGTGTTCTTGGATGAGGTCTTTGTCCGAGGCCCCCACTGAAGTCTCAGTGTACTCAAGCTTTAGAAAAGGCTATTGGTCCTTCTTTGTTTTCTTTGTTGAACTGTTTATTTTGCTTTCTTCCCACGAGGTTCCCTGGCCTTGCTCTGACAACGCTTTTCTGCATGAATTACATTCCTCGGAGCCACAAGTCTCTGAATTCTTCCGGCCCATTTGATTCCGGCCTGTGCGATTAGTCCACAGCTTCGACCTGCCCTGGGTCTTTGCCAAGCAGAGTGCTTGCTCAGTGCCCCTAACATGGAGACCCGAAGACACTGTGTAACCTCATTAGTGAGCAGGGCAATGCTTCGTTCCAGTTTAATAACTTAGCTGCTGATGACTCACCACTAGCTTGAAAATCACTGAAGGAGCCTGCTAGTCATTGGTTTCCTTTCAATATGAACACGGCTATTGAAGGAGGGGAGTTCAGGTTATTACACTCACGCCCAGTTCAGTAACATAAATCGTCCTGGCCTGGGTGGGAGGGGAGCCCATTAGCTCCATTTCAGTTAAATGTACATTTCTAAGGAATTTGATAATCATTTTCACAAAATGCATTTCCATCTGTTTAGAAATAATGAACAGCAATTATGAAAATTATTCAGATATCTTAGTCACAGCCATTATATTTTCTTGTGCATATATGTTTTTTTCTGAAGTATGGTTTATGATGGAGACAGATGAATCGTGAGCAAACTTAGGAATTATGTGTTTTGAAGCTCTATTAATAAAGATTAAGTATTTGGTTCTGTAATGAATTATGCCTTCATTTCAGGTATTGGTAAAACATTGTGATACCACTAGACAAAATTCCGCTATCTTCAGAGCAAAGTTCTCTAAGGGATCTATTCACCTGTTCATACCCATTTTTTTACCCATGAGAATCTTGTCTCCAACAAGTAGGTGGGCTGTGCTTGTACCGCACTGGGAGCCTGCATTCATTGATAGCGTACCTGGAAGTAATTTTGACTTGGAACGTCCCAAAAGAGGACCAAGGAGTTTGTCAGAAATGATTGACAACACAATCGGTGATGAAGATTGTATGCAGTGTAAATTTCTATTGATCCCCAGACAGTCTTCCTTAAAGAACTGGGGAAGGCCCCAAGCACCGTGGCCAGGGCGTGGATCTGGTTTCTTGGCTTCCTCCTCTTTTCTTGTGGGGCCTGGTTTGAACTGGGCTCTTGGCGTCTGATGTTTGTGAGCTCTGCGATGGCTGTGCGTGGTGAGGCACAGACTTTCTGTGAGGGTCTCTCCACCACTGTTCTCTTTGGCAAATAGATGCATTCACTCGGTGGGATGAGGGTTCTTCTTCACACAGGGAGGATTTGTCTGGGAGATGGAAGTTAAACCTCTTTTGGCTAGAAGAGGCACTTCCTCCTTGGAGTGGGCTCTGAACACAGATCCCCCAGTGAGCTGAAACACAGCCGCCATAATGCTTCCTGTGTAACACAATTAACGTCCCTCACGAGGAGGACTGGATTATGGCTTTGCTGAATAATCTCCTCTGAGCACACCCCCTCCCCACCCAATCTAATGTTGGTCGCATTAGCCCATGATAATGCTGTTTTCTTAGGTTGCAAAATGTAATTCCAGAAAATTCAAGCGTCACTCTATTGGCACATGGCTTTTGATGACCCTCTTATTAAAGGTACTTTACAAGCTGTTTTCATAAGAAAGGTGGGCCTCCGTCGAGTTCCATTCTCAGCCCTGCCACAAATTAACTGGATCCTTGAACACTTTTCCTGACCTCTCTTGGCCTCCTTGTTTTTATCTGTGAAATGAAGTAGTTGGATTAAATGATTTTTAAGATCCCTTCTTAACATCCCTTGGTTATGAAAAGTTTAGGTTTGTTCATTGTTTTTTCCTTGTGTGTGGACACTTAGGAGAGGAGTCTGTGAAAGCAGTGTGTGCTAATATCTGCATGCCCACGTGCCATTGTTTTCTCCTGCCCCCTCTTTCCTTGTGTGAAGATCTACTGTGAAAGTCGTGCCCAAACTCTGGTCATACCTCCCTCATTCTTCCTTGTACTCTCCAGGTGACGCTTTGCACATCCCTCAGCCAACAGTGCATAGAGGCCCTGGGCACCACCTGTGCGCTTTGAATGTTGTTCAAATGGGTTCCCTTTGGAGTGAAAAGAGAACTGAAAAACCATACCATTCTAATTATTAAAAGCCTCAATAGTGTTAAAATATAAGTGTATTTAGGCATATATGCACATACTTGTATTTGACGTGGGGTAGTTTTCCTTTCTGTTTAAAATCATAGACTGCATTTGAATCCTGTTCAGGTGTTTACCATCAGATTACTTACTCTGTCCAAGCCCAGTTTCATTATTCAATCCCATTTTGTATCGAGAATTCAATGAAGGAGCATATAGATAGTACTTAACGCAGTGTCTGTCATGTCATAGGTATTTGACAAATGGCAGAATTACCTAATACACATCCCTTGTATTACCGTATTTAAGTCATCTGTTCTAAGTTGTACATCCTTTTTCCACCTTTTAATGTCTCTGCAATTGGAATGTATCTGACAATCTGTAGTGTTTTACAATCACTGTTGGTGAAGTGGCAGTCATGAGGAAGTTTCAGGTATCTCTTAATAAAATTATTATTACTTTGCCTCATATTTTCTTTTTTGCACAAGTACTAGAGTGATGTGTGATAAAACCTATGTCTGAATAAATCTAAAAGAGCTCTTTAAATAGGTATAAAGTAAAACTTGAAAGTGATAAGAATCGTCATTCTTAGTGGTACAAAAAATAATGTTGCATCTTTAGATCAATGGCATCTTAGCTTTGATGAAATACAGTGTATATCA
This sequence comes from Equus przewalskii, assembly GCF_037783145.1. Taxonomy (NCBI): domain Eukaryota; kingdom Metazoa; phylum Chordata; class Mammalia; order Perissodactyla; family Equidae; genus Equus; species Equus przewalskii. The sequence goes on along the minus strand of NC_091834.1, from coordinate 13,132,745 downwards.
TATGTATATATGGAGAGAGTGTGGGTAGGTATGTAATGAGCAAAAAATAGTTTTATTGCCAAATTTTTTTACCCAAAAGCCCAGCCGGTTTTTCCTAAATGTTATAAATAATGGACCTAGTTGCAGGACTGTAAAGTTAAAACGTAAAGAGAATGTTTTCAAAGTGCTGTTGCTACCTAAATCATACCAAATGAAAAGGAGGCCAACTTCAGCCTGAACAGTATAAAGGAGGGAAGCCTGTGTTGCGTGCTGGGTGTGTTGGTGTATCTGTGCCGATGCATAGCACAGGCTCTCAGAGGGTAAGGCTTCATGATTAATGGTGTTTATTCTTGACAGAAGCCTCCTTTATTTATCTGCAATACAGTTTAGCGATTTTATCAGGCACCTGAATGAAAAATATTCAGTCATACCAATATTGCGGTGTAAATTGAGTAGAGTCACTTTTTATTATATCTTTCTGCCTTATCATCTGCACAGTAATTTTCTAGCAGAGGTTTGATATGGAAGGGCTGGATTTAGCTGTACTTGACACAAAGCCTCTTCAATTTCCCCTAAAAGTTCAGGCTGCTCTTAGAAATGTGTGTGTGTGTGTGTGTCTGTGCGTGTGTGTGTGTGTATAATATATAAGCCCTCTCTCTTATCCAAGCAATTTCAGGATTTGAAAGAATAAAGATAAAATGCACAAACCTGGATGGGAGAAGCATTGTTAATATAAAAACATCTAATAGCTGTGAACTCACCAGTGAAAGCTCCTTTGGTGTTTAAGCTGTGGCTCAGTACTGAGCCTTCTGCATGGCTACGTGGCCCCACTTTCTTCTAATCAATCACCATCCAAGTCCAGTCAGCATAAGGCCAGACCCTTCATTTCTCCTGGGAGGAATATCCAAGTTGAAATCCAGAGTGGCCTGGGGGGAGTGTGAGTTGCTGCGATGATGGAAATACCAGTCAAGAGAGAGGGAGAAAGGACAGAAACTGAGGTCTCGTTTGTAGGACCCTCAAGTAGAGTGTCACTAAGTTTTAAACAAAACTTTATTCAAGTAACAGACTTTATAGCATTAATTGTCGAAGTTCATCAATGGCAGACAGGGACCAATGGTTTGAATCATAGGAAATGTTGGACTTTAGGATCAAAGGGGATTTTAAACCTGGTGTGTGGAATAGAGATCATCTCACCCAAATCCTCACATTTTACAGATGAGAAAAGCAAAGCCCCAGAATTTGTTTTCATAAGTCTGGGGTCCTAAGTGCGGGTTCTGCAAGGGTAATGTGAAATTTTGCCGCATCATTTAGACATTTCTAGTTAGTTGCACCTGTCCTCAGTTGTCGTATCAGAAGACTTGCTTTTGCTGTGAAGAAGTGGGCACAGCAGGAGACTTTGTGGCTCCTTTTCAAGTGGCCAGACTCATTTTCAGTTTTCCATCATGTTGCTCCCTCTGCCGAGGGCAAAGTTCTCTGGTGCCATGATAAAAAGAACCCTAAGAAAATTATCTCCTTATGTGAAAGTTAACGCTTCTTTTCCATTGAAGGATATAGACAATATTTTTCTCCAGTACATTAGATATACTCCTTTCCCATATTTAATTTATCTTTGAAAAGTTTGACACCCTCAAAGAGGTGAAAATTCTGGCATATTGACAAGTGTGCCTGGGCTGTAAAGTCTTAGTCAACATGTAGTACGTCTTACAAGGTCTACTTCCAGTTAATTCTGAAGAGCTTGCCACTTAAAAAGGCTCACTCTTTTCGCCTTTACTAGGCCAGAGGCCCCTGGCAAACCTTGAGAATTTTATTCTGGAGGAGAGCTTCTTAGAGAGTGTCTTGATGTACATCCCTATTATCACTTAAAATAAGGATGATCTAAAGAATGAGGGAAAGTATAAGTCAGAGATATCTTGCCAAGGATCATAAGAGACAATGCGGAAAACACACTCGTCAGTGGTTAATAGTAAAAATAGTAATTAGGAGGATTGCGGTGATGATGATGATGATACAGAAAAAGTCCACACCAGCTACTGGAAGATAAGCCGAAGCTCAACCTCTCAGGCTGCTGTTGATAAAGGATTTATTCTAGCTGGTTCTTGAAGCAGCATTTACAAAATAGAAATTAAAACAGAAGCTTCAAACTCTCCTTGACTCAGAATCCAGATGCACCCTGTTTAGGGTATAAATATCCTCCATTCCACCTGCAAGGACTCAACATGAAGCCAGGATTAAATTGTTGGACCCTAACTTTGTGTTTCTAATTAATTATTTCCACCCAATATATGAGGCCTCCTGCTGAAAGACTTCTCACTTAAGTTACAGATCCTGGCTTGGGGCTCTCAAGATTTTTAAAATATCTGTTTATCTTAAGTTGTTGAAATTTCCAGGTAAATGATACAAGCACAGGCGTGTTAGTTTAGTTAATGAAATCGGCAGTTCTAACTGAATCTCTTGTGTGTACTTTTTCCTTAGACCAGGTGGATATCATGGTTCAAATCTAAAAGTTCCTCCCTAAGGATGTCATGGTTGATAGGATTCTGCATGATTAGAAAGCATAACACCTAGACGACAACTGCCACATTTCCCAGGAGTTTTCTAGATCCATTAGTTCATGGGATTTAGTTGTTTGCCGAGTCCCTGCACACCGTTGTATTGCAGCATCTTTTATTTTCCTATATGTTTTCTTTTTGGAAAAGAACATTATTTTGCCATTTTGAGTGTTGCTTTTGGAATGGAATTGGTAATTCATCCAATTCCAAAAAACAGGACCTCTTAGAATGTATGGAAAATTGGCAGGAATGTCAGAGAAATCAGACTGAAATTTTTGTCCACCCCTATTTTCTTTTCTTTTCTCTTGGTAATGAATTTTTGAACTAAAACCAAGAGTAACCATGCCTTGAATTTACCTTCAGGAAAAAAAAAATTCCCATTCGTTTTACTAAGGTCAGCTAAAGTCACTGGTCTACTTGCTTTGTTAGAGGAAGTGAGACGGGGTACTTCTCCATGGCACCAAGGGCATCAACATAGCTGAATTTACCCGGGCTCCAGAACAGTCCCCTCCCTGTGGCATCCTGGGGAAATAAACATACAAGAAGGTGATGAAGGCAAGATGAGTTTGGCCTTAACCAACCCAGAGCCCTAGCACACAACAGGCTGGTCAGAGGCGCCAACGTTTCCTGAGAACTTCCCATGTGACAGGTAGCAGGCTAGATGCTTTGTGTATATATTCTTGTGAAAAATTGAATAGTACAGCACTGCTTCTGTTCCATCTAGGCCTAAATAGCCTTGGAGTGAAGCCGACTTTTAAAAGATCTAGTCTACCCCACACCACATCTAAGTCTGAGATCTTGCAACTCTTGTGTAGACAGCGCATGAAATGCACACTCCCAGCCACAGGGAGAAATGGAGGGGGAAAGTGAGACAGAGGGCCCCGTGGCTGGCTGGAGTGGCCTCCCACGTGGCCTGCCCTACTGGAGGAAGAGAGAGCATCTAAAGGAAAAAGATGACTATTGAAAGGGAACAAATTATCTTGGGAGGGAAGGGAGAAAAGGACAGCGGCTGTTTGCTTTGTTCCGGCAAACCGGTTGGGAAGCCCTCTAGAAAACAGGGCCCCATCCGATGTCCTGGAATCTGACCAATGAGAGCAGCTCTGCGTCCCTCCGTCTGCAAGGCATCGGGTGAGGAGAAGAATTGCAGCTGGGCTTCTGAACTTTTCACATCGGCAGCCACAGCTGTGTTCTCATCAAAGTGGGATCTCTGTGGACTTTGTAAAGGAAGATACAACGTATTCGTTCTTCTAATAATTAACTCTTTTATTTACATTAATTATATATAATATATTAACATGATAGATAACACATAAGTTATACACTAAAAATATAATTTATATGTTAATTGTATTAATAATAATTCTAAATATTACAAAGCATTAATTTTTTTGTACTAGTTTTATTTTTCTCACAAACCTCTTGGAGGAGGAAGAAAGATTTCTCTCATTTATAGCACATCGTAGAGAGCAGGGTACCTTTCTTTCTATGGAATATTTGGGCTCCATTTGGACAAGAAAAGAGGCTGCTGAAAATAAGAGTTTTAAATATACTCTGCATTTATGGAAGTAAAATATTCAAAACCGATGATCAGCTATTTAGAAACGGGTTTGTCCGCTGCCATTTGGATCAGGGATGCTGTCTACCCACTGGTGTTCTCTCTTCTGCCCTTGTTTCTGAAGTATTAAGGCCACACATCAGGCCTCTTTATGTGAGAGTGAGTTTGGGGCAGAAAGGAGACCCATACTATGAGATGTGGTCGTTTCGCTCCTGAGTGCTTATTTGAACTAATAGTGTATTTGCTAAAAACTTTTTTAATAACAGTGCATTGCACGTCGTAGTTGCTTGATGTGTACTTTTAAAAAATTCTTTGACTGTTTACCTGACCTTGAAATCTTAATCTATTTAATATAGAGTCACATTTACAGCACAGAATGGAGATAAGTTTTGGCAAATTATGTTTTACAGTCTTCTCAGGAAAGAATACAATCAATTGTAGTCATAAATAATTGCACTATTCTTGTAATACTTACGTAACGTTATTTCAGTTGTCACTGGACATGACTGACATGTATTGTGACTGTTTGCTTGGCCTCTCCCTTTGATTGGCTTAGCAGGATCTTTCCTCCCCCAAAATTGATATACAGGAGGCTACCTTCATAGTTTCCTTTGAATTTAGACTAATGAGTCTTTGTTTAACAATGGTAAATATCATGTTATTATTTACTGTGTTTTTTATGTCAATATTTTGAAAATTTTGAAAGATACAAGCATATATCTGTTTGCTTTTCTGAATTTAACAGAAATGATTGAAACCACTGGGGGAAACATTGATATTTTTGGCACATATAAATGTGTGTGTTGTTTTTAAAAAAATTGGTGATAAATAGTACACATACAGAAAAGTACACAAAATATACACATATAACTCAATGAGTTATAGTGAATTACCACAGAATAAAAACCTCTAACCACTAAGTCAGTCTAGAAATAGAACAATTGCTGGTACCCCAGGAGCCCTCCTTGTGTACTCCGTCAGCTACTCAACGGTAAACGTTATCCTGCTATCCTGACGTGAAAGTTTAGATTTGTGCGTTATTGAGCTTTATATAAATGAGATCATACAGTATATTATATTCTTTTGTGCCAGTCTTCTTCCACTCAACATTATGTTTGTGGGATTTTCCCGTTATAGTTTATTCATTTTCATAGCTGTTTACTATTTCATTGTATGAGTTATTTACCCATTCTACTGTTCATAGATATTTGGTTATTTCCAATTTCAATGTGAATAAATAATGCTGCTCTGAATATTCTAGTATATTATGGAACATGCTCACACATCGTTGTTGGGTATATAACAAGGAAAGGAATTGCTGGATCTACGGTGTATATCTGTTCAAATAGGTAATGGCCACCTGTTTTCTATAGAGGTTGCACCAGCTTGTGCTCACGTTGTTTGTGAGTTCCTATTGCTCCAAACCCTCATCAACACTTGGCACTGTCAGTCTTTTTATTTTAACCATTCTAGTGGATGTTTAATGATAACTCATTATGGCTTTAATTTGTACTGCAATTATAAATGATGTTTATGTACAGTTTGTTAAAAGATATTAGAAAAACCTTTTAATAATAAGGGGGAAAGTATAATTCAAAATGTATTTTATTTGGACTATGTAGCAAGTGCATAATGCCTGAAAAAATGCTGAGAGTAAATATATTAAAATGTTGACGTTGGTTAGATCTGATAGCTTGGATATAGGGAATGACTTTTTTAACAATAATCTCTTAACTTTTCCATTCATAGATATGAACTCCTTTACTGCTCAGATATAAGTAGAAAATAAAAATAAGAAATTCATTTGCAAAAATCCTTTGAAATGTTGTTTCACCATTAAAACAATTATTTCTCTTTTTTTGTTGTTGTAATCAACCATAGCTTTTAAATTCCCCATATAAGAAAATATTCAGCATCTCAGTGTTGTTGCTCTGTACATTAGGTACTGCTTTAACCTTTACCTTCAGTGGCCACTTCTATCCAAATCATATCAACATTTTGTTTCTTGGTTCATGTTCCATATTTTTCACAACTGAGATGCATCCTGGAAGCCTCCTGTTGGTACTTTTTGGTTATGCCACTCATGAGCTGACACTCACTCTTACACACTCCTTATGCGTGTGTGCCTTTCACCCCATTTGACTATAAACTCTTTGAAAGCAGCGACCAAATGACCATATATTATGTTTTTTGAAATCTCCCCAAGTGCTGAAGTCATAATAGATTCTTCCTAAATGGATTTTCAATAAAATGTATCTCCAATGAAGATATCATTGAAATATTGATCTGTGTGGTTAATACACATGTAGCTTTTAAAACTTGAAATCCAATGTGGTAAATTTGTAACAGATCTAAGTCAATTACAGATCCATGGGAAACATTCTTTAGCTGCAAAAATGATGAAAACAGGATTTGAAACTGAACCATCTTATCAGCTGGGGTCCTGGTGTTTTACTGGAGTGGATATTTACAGAGGTGTGGACAAGGTTAACAGTCGAAAAGTGATGGAAAGGCCCCCAGGACTAGCAAACGTTGGGAGGAGTTACTACCCCTAAGCTGAAGGTGCAAATGGCGGGAAAAGGTCAGTGACCGCTGGCGCTGAGGAAGGGGGTCATGCTTCAGGAGCCGTGGCCGTGCGCGGAGGAATGCTACCAGCAGAACTCTAGCTAGCTAGAGGAGGCGAGGGGAATAAATGCCCTGACTTGTCCTCCTTCACTGCAGGCTCCTGCTGGTGCTTCTCAATAGTAGGATGCAGAGGGAAAGTGAGCCAGCTGATTCAGACCCTTAAAACCACCCTCCGAGGGCATGCGGTGGTTCTGGGGTGAAGGGTGCCAAGTGGACAGTAATCAGCCCAACCATCTGTGCATTTCAGGGTCACGTGACAATTCTGGGCGGAGGTTATCTGGAAGCTGACCTGGAACAGAGGAAAGAATGAAGTGTAGGATCGTGCAAATTTCTGACAGTGTCTAGCATGTTAACCATAGACATTTCAGATATTTGTTTCCTTCGCTGTATGGAAAGCAAAATTTTTTATTACAAATTTTGGTTTATTAAAACCGTGCTTATTGAATAATTAATTTGTTGGTTAAAAATACATTATAAGGGATAACTCCCCTTTGTTCTCTCTGTTAGACCACTGCTTGAATATGAAGAGTGTCTACTTGCTATGGAAAGAACAAAATTAAACAAAAAATAAACTCGCTATATAAGAAAACCCCAACATTTCAGTATTCTTGTAGTTGGACCCTCCTGCAAAGATGCAAGGGGTATGTGTACCTTTCCAGCGTTCCAAGCAATGTGAAAGCAAACTGTAATAATCCAGCATATAAACCTTGTTTAGTGCTCTCATAATGGGTAATCCAAGTGATTAAATACTGTGATTTTAACTGTGGCATTTTAGTAACCCAATAAGATAGATGAAAAGGCAGTAACAAATTAGATTATATGAGGATATTTCATTCTAACTAAGAAGTCCAGTTACTCTCTGCAATACGTGTTTTTGTTTTTGTTTATCATAGTATACTGTTAAAAATGCTCTAATAAGAATCCTCTACTCTTCATGGTAATCTGTTTTCATGACCTTATAAAGACATTCATCTGCAGTCAAATTATCTCCACAGATGAACAAACACAATTTTATATTGCTTTATTGTCTTTTGGGAGAACATCAAAATAATCCCCACCTTCTTTCTTGTCTGAAGCAGTACTTCATTTATCCGTTGGGCAATATGAAACAAAATGACAGCCACTCGGTAGGTCTTCTTGGCCTTGGAAAGACAAATGGGTGGAAGCAATGGAGAGGATGTTATCCTTCAGTGGGCGTGCTGGGCCTCGCACGCTTGAGCCAAGATGCAGAGGAAATGGAGCAACCGCTCCTTGCCTCTCTTGTGCCCTGGCAGCCCAGACAACCCTCTACAGTTTGGACATCTCTGGTTCCCAGACAACAGTCCATATGATTTAGCTTCGAGCGTCACAGGCATATTTCTCTCCTCTTTGGCTACAGCATAAATAGCGTGGAATCTCTGTTCTTGGGCAATTCTCAGTTACACTGTTCTTCCCGGAATGTTTGTTTGTTTGTCATTTTGGTTTTTTTCTCTGCAGTTTGTGCCAGCTTTCAACGCTTGAGCCACATACAGCCCCCTGAACGCAGGGAGAACGGAAACCTACAAAGACAGAGAGAGTCATGGGAGGTCAACCATGATCTTCAATTCAATCTCTGTGTGTATCTCCTAAAAATATAAACCAAGAAGGAGACACCTATAATTTTTTTTCCTGGTACTACTGTAATCCTCAAATGAAGATTGTTAGCAAGCTTGACAAATATTTACCAGGTCAAGTTTATGATAGTTTGTGGAATAATATATGTCATTTAAATGGAAAATTTTGTGACTGCCTTCCCCACCCCTCCCATCTCCGCTTCCTTCAGTAGAGTTCACCTTCAGTAGAATTCGTAATCTTGAATGGCTCTTCCACACACCAGTGAACACACATCTGCCTATTCAATTTAAGGAGTTTAATCTTCCCTCTCAGATTGGCTTTACAATTAAAAACAAAATAACCAACAAACGATCTGGCTGCCAAGAATCTGGAACAGCGAGGAGACTGGAACTCCAGTCTCCAAAAGTCTTGCCATTTGGCTATGTGTGTGCTGAGTTGAGAATCTCACACAAAAACAAGTTTTGTTGGATGGTTCTGACAAGAACATCAACGACCACCACCATTTCCTGAGTGCCCAGTGTGGGTCAGCCATAGCAGCCCAGCGGTGGGGGAGTGGCTACTATCCCATTTTATGTACAAGGGAACTTACGCTTGAGGGACGGTCAGTGACAGCTAGCCTGAATTCAAATCCAGTTCCTTCAAAACTCCTGTATTTAATTCCTGCGTTTATGTTCTTAACCAGCTCATGTGGTTTTTTTTTTTTAAAGATTTTATTTTTTCCTTTTTCTCCCCAAAGCCCCCCGGTACATAGTTGTGTATTCTTCGTTGTGGGTTCTTCTAGTTGTGGCATGTGGGACGCTGCCTCAGCGTGGTCTGATGAGCAGTGCCATGTCCGCGCCCAGGATTCGAACTAACGAAACTCTGGGCCACCTGCAGCAGAGCGCGCGAACTTAACCACTCGGCCACGGGGCCAGCCCCGAGCTCATGTGGTTTTATGATTTTGCTTGAAAATCCAAGGAGGTGCTTCCGGGGCATTGTCAGGTTGAGGAACAAAGCAGACAGGTATGTTTTCACCATAAGAATTGCTTTGAAAAGAGGGTTCCAACATTTCAGTGTTTGAAAATCTCACAGTATCTTGTATCTGCCATCCCTAATATGTGTGTGTATGTTTCTGTGTATGTGTATGTATGAGGATATATGTGCATATGTACATATGTGTCTGTATTGTATATGTGTATATATTAGACGTGCAATCTATTAGTATAGTATGTGATTTATATACGTATATATGTATGTATGCATGTATTCACCATTTATTAGATGCCAGGCTCAGTATATGAGACTTTACTTATATCCACTTGCCAAGACCCCCGTGAGGTAGGTTCTTCCCCATAGTACTGTTAAGGACCAGAAGAGGGTGTGTATTGCAGCCAAGGTCACACAGCCATCCCCATTGGTTCCCTTCAGCACCCGAGCCCTTCCATAGTGTCACTGCTCTGGTGGTCTGACTCACCTGTCTCCAGAATTCCTGGTGACCCCTCATTGAGTGAACCTATTAAACATTTCCTATTCCTATCCTGGGATCGACTACTAGACGCCTTGTTTCTTTAGGGCAATTGATTAACTTACAGCTTTCTGATTTGCATTTCCTATTTGCATTCTTATTGGCATGATCCACCACCTTGTTTGGAAACAGGTGACCCCCTATCTCTTCAGCATCATCTCTCTGGAAGGGACCTGCGTGGATATGACGTTCACCATAGTGGGTGAAGTTTCCTGACTTCCTCTGCAGGAGGAGCCAGCCCTCTTCTCTGATGTTGTTTCTTAGTGGTTTGCAAAGGGAGAGTGGGGCTCTGGATTCCTGCCAGGGAAGATGTGTCCAGGTCTTGATTTCTTCTCATCGCAGCTCTTTTAATAGTTGTCTTCAGTCTTCTTGTGGGAATGGGTCAAATGAAAGTGAAGACCAGGGTGTGGGCGTCAGATGTCCACAGACTTTGGTGAAAAGAGAAAACCGTCGGCTGTCTCTGGCCTCCTTGCTTCTTTGGGGCTGGTGACTGCCCCAGCCTGACCTCTGTAATTTTCGTGTTCCAAATGCTGATTTTTTTTCCCCTGCATGATTCTTCAAAATAGAATCTAAGCCTCTAGGAATATTCTTACAACCCTTCTCAATTCTAGAGTTTTAGAAAAATAAGATTCCAATCTTTGTCTAAATTGAAAAAACAAGTAAGAAAAGCCATTGCCTTCACTGATTTTTAGTTTATATTGTTCAGATCGAGATTCTTGTGAGTCACCAAAGCTTTTCTAGGGGGTATCATCTGCTGGATTTCTTGAACTGTCTACTTTTCTACATTTCTGCTGCGCCAGTCTCTCATCATAAATCTACAAAAATGTAAAATATATTTTTTAATAATTACTTTTTTTTAAGATTTTTTTATTTTTCCTTTTTCTCCCAAAGCCCCCTGGTACATAGTTGTGTATTTTTAGCTGTGGGTCCTTCTAGTTGTGGTATGTGGGACGCCGCCTCAGCATGGCCTGATGAGCCATGTCCATGCCCAGGATTTGAATTGGCAAAACCCTGGGCCAATAAAGCAGAGCACGCGAACTTAACCACTTGGCCATGGGGCTGGCCCCTGTAATAATTACTTTTGAACACATCAGAAGGATTGATTTTCCTTTCAGGTAGAAAATGGATTAATGAATTTGAACTTCCCCTGTGCTCTAAAGTAGCAGCATGTCCAAATGGAGCTTAGGTTTTGACTGGTGACACAGAGGTAACTTGTTTTGTAGTAGCGAGCTAAAATTGGATAGACTAATAGGTTATGCTGATTTCTATTGAGTACATTCTAAGTAATTTTACTAGTTTCTGAGTGTGTATGGAAAGCTTCAAGTTTGAAAAGAACCGGCTATTTTCAGGTGGTGAGTTCTCACTCTGCCCACATGTAAATTTAGAAAACTCAGGATTTTTATTTCTCTTCACCAAAAGAGGCATCTGAATAACAAATCAAATGCCTCATTTTTTTTTTTAGTTCCAAATAAAAAATACTAAGAAGGAGCAAGCGAGAAAATCCTCTCCCCCTACGATTCACCCTTTTATTTTCTCCCGAGAGCAAATTCATTCTCTCATCTCTGCCCTCGTTTGTTTCGGCGGCTGCGCTGTGCACTTGGTGGCACTGGCTTCTGCCAAGATCACACTCTAATGTGGGGACGGGCCAGACCAGCCGGCCGTGTGCCTTTGCTTCAGGAGGCGTGCAGAGAAAATGTGTTTCTCCTCCCTTTCATTTCACTCCTAAAGCCAGTGGCATAAGAGGACTTTGCCGTCCCCGGTAGATCCATCTCTGTCGCGGCCTCTCCTTTTTATGGCCATGTCCTCTGTGAATGAGGAAGCGGAGAGCACAAGGGTTTAGCCTGTCGTAGCCAGTTCACTGGATTATCCACACAAAACCTCTTCTATTAGAGAAGGAACAAGGTGGCAAGGGAGGCTGCGCAGGCTGACCATTGTAGAATGCCTGTCCCCGGGGGCTTCAGTCGCTCTGGGGAAGAGTTCCCAGGGGCGGATCCGGGCACAGTGCAGCAAGGTATGTTCCAGAATTGATTTTCATCAGCCCAAAAGCTTACGTTCTACCTTAGCTCATTATAGCCGAGGCATGAGCTTGATCAAAGCCCATTCTTCTCCAACTTTCTAGTCCCAGGAATACTTAATTACTGATTGTTCACTGAACACGGCTAATCAGGATGCCACAGGGAAAATGAGTGTAGGAGACAGCCGCCTCCTGGGGAGGAGGATCTTCCAAACAGTGCAGCCCAGGTCTGTGGAACTGGTTTCACTCACAGCTCCAACACCCTCGGCAGTCAAGCCCAAGCATTGAGATACAGAAGGTCTGATTTCACGTTTCTTACAGACTTCTGCAATTCGGCTCTTTTCTTTTCTGTGGCCAGCTCTGCCATGCGCATGCTCAGACTTCCAGACCACATCAATTCGTGTTCTTTCTTTCTTTTTTCTTAATGCAACACCATGATGGTGAGAGGTAAGTTTTCAAGGGTGACATTAATGTTCTGGTCAAATAGAATCGCAGCAACTACTTTAAGCTCGTTTGCCTGTTGTTCAGAATTTCTTCTCATGACGAAAGCCAAAGACTGACCTTTATTTTCCAAAATTCAGGGTACCATGAAATTTCTCAAAGGTCAATTTTCTTTGCCCAAATAATTGTATAGTAGCGTTCCCTGCATTCTATCACCATGATTTTAAGCTAATAGTAGTGGAAATATATATGCCTCGTATCATTTCCCCCAAGACACCTTGAGTTCCCTTGAAATGTTAACGTATTTTCTTTCACAGCCAGCCTCCGCCCGTGGACATATTGGTCTCATGCATTCCTCTAGTGTCTGGTTTTCTTTTTTCCTAGGCCTTCTGCCTTATCTAGTAGCCCAACGTATTCGGACCTGCCCTTCATTAGGATCTCCCCGCACCGGAACCCCGCCGCAGCGTCGGAGTCCCCCTTCAGCCCTCCACATTCCTACATCAACCCCTACATGGACTACATCCGGTCCCTGCACAGCCCGTCCCTGTCCATGATCTCGGCAGCCCGGGGGCTGAGCCCCACAGATGGTAAGTCTCAGAGCAACCCGTTCTGCTGCCACACGTCCAGCCCCCTCGTCCCATGCCTCCCCTGGGATGCGGTATAGAGGACCTCCAATGTTTATTGAGCATTTCCCATGTGCCAGGTGCTAAAGTGCATTAAGTGCATGCTTTCAGTGCAGCGTTCCAGCACCCCCATGAGGGTGGGGTTATTATCGCCATTTTCAGGTGAGGATAGCAGTTTGCAGAGGGGCCGGGTAACTGGCAGCCTGGTCCATTGGCTAGTGAGCAGCAGAGGTGGAACTCAAAGCCAGGTCTCATTGACTCCAGAATCCTTGCTCTTCTGCGGCTCCATGCGTGCTTGGACTGGCCATGTAGCCATTCCCCAAGTATGCTTGTGTATCCTGTATGTTTTGCTCAGCATCTGATGAACGCTTTTCTGTCCTGCATGTCTGAGAGGCACATTTATATAGATGTGTCTATTAGAGTAGAGCTTCTCAACCTCCGGTGTGCATATGGATCACCCAGGGATAATGGTGATGCGATTCCGTGTGCGGTGGGTCCGGGTGAGGCCTCAGATTCTGCACTTCAGAAAAACTTCCAAGTGATGTGAGTGCTGCTGGTCCATGGACCATGCTCTGAGTAGCAAGGTCTTAGAGACCATGATGGTCCAGCCCTTTGTATATGCCCCCTGTCCTTGATTGTGCCAGCTGAAAACTGGAAGAGGGGTGTATGGGAAAAGAAACAAACTTTGACTTTAATTCTATAATACTTAATGCTCATTTTAGGCTCTCGAGGATCAAATTCCGGTTGGTTCTATTAGCCTCACAATTCATTACTTTCACATGACTCTTTAATTGGAGCTGTGTATTCTGCGACTGTTAGGTTATAAACTGTTCCCTTGATTCGGGGAGAACATTTCCCATCGCATGCACACATATGCAAACTCGCTTGCGCACAGTTGCTGGAATCTGAATGAAGGTCCAGAATTGCATAAACCATATTAATTGCAAAGAGTGGGTTCTGAGTTAGTTCTCTGCAGCACATCACAAATCGCCGGTGCTTGTTTCAGAGCACAGAGGAGCACCGTGCCCTCCGTCTCACTGAGCAGTGTCTGCTGTGACCCTGCACTGTCCACATTCTCCATGCAGACCACTTCCCGCGGCTGGCTGTGCTGGTGGAATAGTCGGTGGGGAGCTGCGTGGGATTTCTCAGTATGCATCCACTCAGTTGTACATCCAAGAGTAGCTGTGCTCCAAGAACAACTGCCTGCTCATCTTCTTCTGACTCAATGCAGTCAATATGCTTTAAAGTCCTTAAAGAACAAGTTTTGCCATTTGGACAAGATTCACATTTTTCTCTTTCAGTTTTATTGACATATAACATATAGAGCGCTGTATAAGTTTGAGGTGTATAACATAATGCCTTGACTTACATATATTGTGGAATGATTGCCACAATAAGTATAGTTGTCTATCATCTCGTATAGATACAAAAAGAAAAAAGAAAAACATATTTTTTTGCCTGTGATGAGAACTTTTAGGACTTACCCTCTTAGCAGTTTTCAAATATAGCATACGTCAGTATTAACTATAGTCATCAAGTTGTACATTGCATTCCCCAGTACTTACTTATTTTATGACTGGAAGTTTGTAAGATTCACGTTTCAAAAATAAAACTATGAGAGAATCAAATCTGGGTTAGTTCTTCTGCTTGGGATTTGGTTTTTCAATGGGAAAAATGGAGAGTCACCTCCCTGGAGTACTTGGGGATTCATGGAAATGACTAACCAGGAGAACAGAGGGAGAGAGGAATCAGGGAGGCCAGCTAAGAATGGACTTGGAATTATACCTGGCTCATGGAAATGTAGTGGGGCCAGTGGAAAGTGGTACCTCTGGTTAAAGCATTGTATCATCTACTTTCTATAGTGTTTGATGATGAGTATGAATTAAAACATTCTTTGATTGGTTGTTCTGCCTTCCTCTGCCTGCCTTTCAAGAGTCCAATTGATATCCAAAGTCGAGTCACCAATATTTCTCTTTTGTAGTCTAAGATTTTTAAATATATGTGTCTACCTTCATCATGTATAAAAAGTATATGAGCACAAATGTAAAACACAAACCTGTCTTAGAATGCCAGCGCTTCTACCTAATAATTGCAAAACTAACTTTTATTGATGCAATGCGCTGTGCTAAGCACTTTCCACGCATCCTTGTATTTATTGCTCCCAACAACCTCGGGAGCCCTGAGAGGTGAGGCTGGGGTTTGCATCCCATCTCTGTGAATCTGGAGACCACCCTCAGGATCTCCTGCAGTATCTTGCTGCTTTTGCACATAAATTGGCAGGTGGAAACCAATTATTATCCCACTGTTATAGAGCTGACGCTTGCCGGTAAATTGCTCCAGATTGATAGGTATGTTTTCCTTTTGATTTTGTAATGGAAAAAAAGAGCTTTTAAATTATGGAACATAAAATTGCAGCTTATCACCCAGTCGTGTGTTATTAAAGCTGTGCTATCTTTTCCACTTGTAAGCCTTGGGTCCTCCAGGTAGTGAGAGCTGACTCAGACACTCCTGTCGGGAAGCTTTGGGAAGTATTTTAAATACGTGCAGAAAGATAGCGTAGCTGTCTACTAAGTTGTTGACTACTATAGAAAATGTGAACATACCGTGATTTGATATAAGAAACTATTTTATTTTGGGAGGCAAACATGGGAATGAGTTCTGTACATATGTACATTTTAATTATTTTGAATTCTTGATGATTTCTTTGAACTAACCTCAAACATTTTAGAATGTATTTCATTGTTTTCTATCCTTTTCCTTGAGTTTTATTTTCAAATAAAAGATAGATGTAGTAGACTTGAGTGAAAGCACAATTTGAGTTAAAGAAGTTTTACTAGAATGAGCCATAAAAGGAATTGCTGATGTGGGCTGGGCGATAAACGGACTTTGAGATGTCTCAAGGAAAGCTTCTTGTTGACCTTCTTGTGACAAGTAACTGTGCTTCTCTTGTCTCCTCTTCTAGCCCCGCACGCTGGAGTCAGCCCAGCGGAATACTACCATCAGATGGCTCTCTTAGCCGGCCAGCGCAGCCCCTATGCAGACATCATTCCCTCAGCTGCCACCGCCGGCGCTGGGGCCATCCACATGGAATATCTTCATGCCATGGATAGTAAGTGATGGAGCTGTCATCCGTAGTCCTGGGGGTGGCCAATGCTAACTCATGAAATGGAGAGAGAGATACAAAGATTAGGTGATTGTGTAACGTTTCAAGTCAGAGAAGAAGGAGGAACCACTGAGATTTGGTGCTCTGGTTCCCTTGGTCTCTTGGAAGCTTCCACAGATTCAGCCATCCTGGGACTCCCTGTTTAGCTGAGGGATACCAACGAACTGGAAGATGCAGGTGATTGTAATTTGGCAGACATACAAAAAGTACCCTGCCCTGATTGTCTTGATAACAAAATAAGGAAGCGTGTTTGATTACAGGAATGTACTTTGCCCAGTCATTCTTTGGTTTCGTATATTTTATGCTTTAAAATTAATTAAAAAAAAGACATCTGGACTTGGTTTTACATTTTTTTTCATTGATTTATTTTGCCTCCTATGTTTTCTTTACATTAAAAATGATATTTCCCCGAGACCTTTTATATAGGAAAAATGAAAACCATTTCCAAAGCAGAAAGGGCTACTTTCAGTACATAGCAGGGGAAGAAAATGGGATCATTTGCTGCATTTTATATTACTTATTTTTAGGTGTCTCGAGGCTTCTGATGATTTCTTTGGGTCACTTATCTAGATGTATAGACAAATGAGCCTACGAGCATCCCTTTTCAGAACATCCAACAGTTCTCATTTACTCAGATTCTTTAAGCCCACATCCATTTGTCAGGTGCCAGGAAGTGAACCTGAAGCATCCTCCAAGGTCTGTATCCATGAGACCCCCCCCCCCTTTGAATATGGCAGCAATATGACTTGGAGTAGAGACTGTGCTCGAGGTTTTGCTTGTTTCTTTTCTTAGTCGCGGTGGTTAACTTGTGCTTTTCCGTCTACAGCCTGCATAGGTTCTCCATGATGAAGGGGGTGCGTTGGTCAACTCTCTAGCACTGGTTTGTAATTCAGTCCTCAGGTTTGGAATAGAGAGGAGGTGACTGGACCACACAGGATAAGATCCACGGCTTTAGTCTCCTTCCTGTCGTGGACTAACTGAGCTCCGTTACGTGGGAACTTCAGCTTGCCCTGGTGTCCGCTGCAGGTTCATTACCACACACAAAGTGAAGGAAATGTCTTCCATCTTCTGCAAGGCTTTGTTGTTCTGCTTTGTAGAGTAGAGAGCTTACATTTCAGATTCTTCATAACCACATTTCAATTAGGGATTGTTGGGAAAAAAAGAGTTCAGTGTTATTATGCAAATTAGTTATTTAAAATCTGCAAATAAGGAATTAAAATAAGAGAGAATCCTTGGAAGGTCAAGCCATATTACCTTCTCTATTTGATGAGAATGTGTTTAGTCAGGCAATGGCGGGTTTTATCTAAATAAAGGATGAAGCTACCCTTTTACTTTGTAAAAACTAATTAAAGGAATTTTAATTTGCCTGAGTATATGGTAAATTGATTGTCATTAAGTAGGAATTTAGATGTCCTATCATTCATCACATAAAAGTAAACCTCCTTTTTCTTTGTCAGAATTTTTTATTAGAATAGAGAAACAAAACAATTAACGGTAAGCCAGATCGGAGATATCTGTGTTGAACAGTAAGAATGCCTGGGCTTAGATCTAAGCGGAAAGCAGTCTGATCAGTGAAGAACTGGCCCACTTCTCTCTCAGCAGTTTTGAAAATGCTCACTTTGTGTTTTAGCAGTTCTCTTCAAGAGCATCCCCGGTCGCTGTCCCCAAATGCTGACTTTCTCTTTGTTCAGTGATTCAGGGGTTGGGAGGACCATATTCAAGGTTGAAAAGTGCTTCAAGAGCTGCCCTCCTTCCCTCTAAAATAATGGAGAGCATTCAGTTAGACAGAACCTAGGAAGAGAGCCCAGAATTTAAATCAGAGGAAACTTTTCCAATGGAGAAGCGAAATAGTTTTAAATTCCTTCATTGGATGCCCATCTGCAGGAGCAGAGCCGACCTGGGATTGAGTTGGCCCCTCTGACCCACAGTTGTAGATCTTTCGGACTCTGCAGTTGGCGGAAACCACAATAAACTGGTTTCAGACGAGTAGCTGACTTTAAAATGTGCCAACATTGGGCATACCTGGGTTTCAGCAGGTGTAGTATGACGTGTTGCGCATCAGAATGAACAACTCTGTTTTCTGGCTCTAATTCTACCTTTCGGGATTCAAATGACCTTAAAAAACAGGAGAGCAAGTCATCTCTATGAGGAATATCCTAGAGATGAGGGCTCTTGAAAACCATACTATTTTTGTTGGTGGAAACTGACTTAAATAAATGCCTATCTTGGAGAGAAAAACAGAGGAGCTGGACCAACCAGGCTGTGTGCAACCTGAAGGGTTCCATGGAAGGGATGAGGCGAGGCCCCCGGGTTCTGTCTTTGAATGATGTGAGGCGGGTATAGGCTTCTATGTCAGCGTCAGAAGGCCTTCTTATCTGGTTAGTGGTTCAAAAAATTCGAGACATCCCAGAGATTCAGCTCTGTCTAGAATGTCCTGTTACTTCTAACTCTGCCAGTGATCACTGAGTCTCATGGAGAAGGTTATTGTCGAGGATCATGTGGAAGTCGATCATATGTCTGGTTTGTCCTTAGAATCTTTTGGAAGTAGAATGTATTTCTTCATTGAAATACTGTGTGATGAAGTTAGCTTCATTTTGTGTAATGAGTAAATGTGAAACATTTATGTTTAAGGCAGATGCTATAATTAAAGGAAGATTCTGATTTAAACACTAAAAGATGTTACATGGTTGAGATTGCTGTTTTTGTACTAACATTCCCTAAATCAGGCTGGTAATGATAGGATTCTAAATGAAGGGACTAGATTTTAAATGTGCCCGAAAGAATACCTACCTTGGGGTAGGTACCACCTTCATCATTCAAATTGGTTTTTCAGTTTTAAACATGGATGGTACTAACTTACCAATTTCCAGTTTGTGATTTGTTTCTTATTAACCAAAAAGTTTATCTGTTTATTTGTGTAATATTATCTATAGAGTCTTTCCATATTCATCGATTCCATTTCATTAAATTACCTCAAAGCATGTTGGGTTGTTACCTTGTGTCGTGATCTATCTCTGATGAAGCAAATATTCCCAGTGAATTTTCTGGAGCCCAAGTGCCCAGACCTTTTTTCTATAAAGAAGGCTTAATTCCTACTTCAGTTTTCTGGGTACCACAAAATTGCCATGTCTTTGTAAGCAGGTGTCCTCATACGGTGAAATAGAAACCTTCCAGTATTACTTAAAAATAAGCAAATTTTATTTGTCTCTTACCTAGTGGGATTGTGTTCTCATTCTTCTATCAAATCTTAGTTTGATGGCTCTGTAAGGTAAATGACCTTAGAAAAGGACTGGGCCTGTGGGCCACGTGCATAGCTATGCCCTGAAATTCAGATCTCTAAAACCTACCAAATTGAAGGCAAATGGGCTTTTAATTTTTAACTCTCTAGGTGAAAAGCCTTGTATTAAGTTGGCACGCGTTTAAGAGTGAGTTACTAACCTTCAGATTAGAACTTCATTGCTGGAATCTTCTTGAAGGCTAAAAATTCTCATAAACGCAGAGAATTAATTAATTAATTAATTAATCTAACAAGTCCAGAGAATTAAAATAGACTCCTCAAACCTCATTACAATGCAGGGCGTTCCCCCCCCCCACCTTGAAAAATCTGTAAACAAACACGTCCCAAAATTTTAAATGTTTCTTGGGACTTACGCTGTCAGATGATGGGGAATCCGGGGCATAGTTCCTCAATCTCGGCACTATTGGGACCAGATCATTTTTCATCGTGGGGGGCTGCTCTGCACATCACAGGGTGTTCAGCAGCATCCCTGGCCTCTACCCACTAGATGTGAACAGCACCCCATGAGTTGTGATAACCAAAGTGTCTCCAGATGTTGTCACATGTCCCCTGGGGGCAAAATTGCCCCCGATTGAGAACCATTAATTTAGGATAATGTATTTATCGGTAGTTTCACTAGAGCTTTAAGTATACCGTGGATCAGATAACTACAGAAATCATGGGGAAATGAGGGCATAACCAAGCTGAGTTTTTTTTATCTTAGGATGCTTTAATTCATTTTTCCCTTCGGCTCATTGCCTTAAAATGGTGCGTGTTGGGGTGGGGAGGGCGGTGTGTGGTGCAACTGTGGGAACTACTGTCTTTGTCGCTTGTGGTGAATTAATGATGGGAATATCTAAGCAGCCGTCAGATTCATAAATCACTAGAAATGAGAGGGATAACACATAAAAGTCTTTCCCTTTTGTTTAGCAATTTATCATTTTGCCTGCACATTAATAAACAGAGCTCCCCCGAGGTAAGCCCCTGGAAGATAAATATTTCTCCCTAATTTCCTCAATTGTAGCTAGTAGATCATAAGTGGGAGGAGAGGTACTTGTCATCGCAATTTGCCGGCTTCTTATCCTTCGCTTCTTCCACGCAGGCGAGAAGCAATAAATAACAGGTGCTGAGTGCAACCACAGGTAATCAGGTTCTGTTTTGTTTATATAACAGGCACCCGATTCCCCAGCCCCCGGCTGTCAGCCAGGCCGAGCCGGAAACGTACACTGTCCATCTCACCGCTGTCCGATCACAGCTTTGACCTTCAGACCATGATAAGGACGTCTCCCAACTCCTTGGTCACAATTCTCAATAATTCCCGCAGTAGCTCTTCAGCAAGTGGCTCCTACGGTCACTTATCTGCAAGTGCAATCAGGTACGTATTTTCTCGACTTTATTGTGTGTTTCTTTAATAAAACGTCAGCAGCACTCCACTGCACCTGCGTTTGCGGTCCTGACGACCTGTGAGGAAGACTACAACCATGTGACACTGGGCCTGGCCTGGGATGCAGGTCAGAAATCATTACAGTGAATTCCAGAGCCAGTTATGGGCAGACTTTTCGTCAGTTGCCCGCATGTAGAAACAGTAGTTATTCAGTTATGATGAAATCCACTTCATAGAGACGGTGAGTATGGAAAATCTTTTCACCCAGGCCCCTCTTACTAAGAATAGTTCTCTAGAAGAAAAACTGACTTCATACCTGGTGGTGTGGCCCGTGCGAGAACAGGAGCAGAAATCAAAAGACCAGGCAAGGCATGATTCACAATTGTTACTACTGGGGGAAAGGCGTACATTGGGAGGAAGAAAGAAAAAGGTGACATCAGGGTTTTTAATCTAACGGAAAATAAATGTGGATGGCATTCAGAGGAACTCTGGCAAAAGAAGATTTCCTTGTTTTCCCATTAAATGTGTTTAGCTTAGTTTGAAAGCTCTCTATTCTGACCATCCTCCTTTGCTGTCCAGTGGGAGCATTTTGACACTGCCTTTGGTGAAGTGCGTTATGTCTGTACTTGCATGTGAAGGTGCAAACACAAATTTCTGTAAACATGCTGAACATAAAATATTTCTCATTGCCAATGATCAAACTTGGGCTGATGTCAATAAGTTGGGAATAAAAGTAAGCCAGTTTATGAATTTTAGGTGTGTTTACACTGCTTTTATCAGCTTATTGTTTTGAACCATGCTAGTTAACAAATGGTTATTTTAGACACAGAATTAGATAATACTCTAATTAATTAAGCGACTCTGGGGATAAACTTTAGGTTTCATTTCCCCCAAGTTTTTCACCAATAATTTAAGAATTCAGTTCATTGCAGTCTTTTTTTTTTAAAGATTTTATTTTTTTCCGTTTTCTCCCCAAAGGCCCCCAGTACATAGTTGTATATTCTTCGTTGTGGGTCCTTCTAGTTGTGGCATGTGGGACGCTGCCTCAGCATGGTTTGATGAGCAGTGCCGTGTCCGCGCCCAGGATTCGAACTGACGAAACACTGGGCCGCCTGCAGTGGAGCACGCGAACTTAACCACTCGGCCACCGGGCCAGCCCCTCATTGCAGTCTTTTTGAACTATAGTTTTGCAAACCATGGATAATTCCTTTCTTGAAAAGTACATCTTAAAGGCTATTTTCACTAGCCTTGCTTTGAATAAGTGAGGATTTGTTTATTGGTGTGTTTCTATAACTAGACAATAGCTCTAGTTGTTAATTGATGGGTCTTCTATGACAGATATACATATTGTGGACACCCCAACAGTCCAGCAAAAAAAGTATTAGCAATAGTAACACACCATGTTTACTAGAAATGATGAACACCTTTGTTTTTTTCATGACGTTCTCAATTACAGTCTTAATTCTTTTCTTGGGCCATTATCAGCAATGCTTTTGGCGGGCAAGTTAGTGTTTAAATATCATAAATCCCCATTTTGATATGATGTCATTTTCTGCTGCATTTCTTTCTTCATTTAATATGGTCAGTAAAGTGTGGAAACCTGGAGCAATGCGAATAACCCTGCTTACATGCTAGCAGTCGGTGCGGAGAGAAGGGGCCTGGGTATTTTCAGGATTAGCCACTGTGGTCACAAATGTAGGCTTTGGAGCCAGGCATGTCTGTAGTCGGATTCCAGCTTTGCACTGGCTGTGCCAGCCTTACTTACCTGTCGGCTCCCCAGAGTTCAGTCTTCACATTTGTAAACTATAGACACAACACCGACTGTATTGGAAAAGGGGCACATTGTGTTAAAACTGGCGTGGATCTTCAGTGTCAGCAATGTTAGTGCTTTGCTTTCCCTGTTCTAAGTTTCACTTTGTGAAATCTAGAAACTGACTTGAGGGATAACCAGTAAGTGGTGCGACCAGTGGATGACAGGGAAAGGGAAGAAGCATGAAGAACTCTAAAAAGGGGAGCTGACTTTCTCAGGAGTAAAGGCCACAAGAGCGGATCTGGACTTCGGATGCGTTTAAGCCCTACTGTGTGTCAAGGAACACGGCAGGTGTGAAGCAACTCATGTTTTCATCTCACAGCGATTTTGGAACGCATAGTGTTATTCTTGTTTTATGCATCAGCACAGGGAGTCTCTGCTAGAGGAAGCTGGTGAAGGTCGTGCCTGGTGGGCATCAGCGCCAGCACTCCAATCCCTTGCTTTTTAATTTACCCCAAACACTGGCTTCCACACTCATGTTTTCTAATACCTCGTCTGCTTCCGGTATGAGCAGTGCATGTAGTAATGATGTCAGTTACGTTTCCACAGGTGTTATTCAGTGTTTAACGACGCACGTTCAGTTTTCTAAAAAGTGCTGTAGCGTCTCCTTCACATTCGTGTCCCAGTTCAAGCGTGGTTGTCCGAGAGGCTGAGGATAGCATTGACCACTATTTGAAATTCCCGTATTGTCTTGCTCATCTAGTAGTTGTCTGTGTTTCTCTCCACTAGAACGCAGTGCCAGAAGGTTGAGGGCTGTGTGGGTCTTGTTCATGGCTGCACACCCACCCCACAACATCTGTGCCTGGTCACCTTGACGCCACTCGACAAATATTTCTTGAATGAATAAATGTAAGAGCTCTTTAATGAGTAATTAGAATTCCAATCACTCTCTTTATTAAAGGAAGTTTCTGTGTGGTAGATGAATGCTTCTGGTTTTCAAAAAGTTATGGTCTATCTGAATAGTATATTATATGTCCATGAGGTTGATAAATACCTAGAGATAGAGACAAAGGGATGGATGCAAAATAAAGGAATAAAAAAGCAAATGTTTATCTTAAGTTTGTGTATAGTTCTTGTGTTTATATATTTCACTTAATAATTCAGACTACTATAAAAATACCATATACAGCAAATATTGACAAAAGCCCATCAGCATATTAAAACGTGGTGCTTGATTATGTCTAACTTTTTCAAACATGTTATCCAAATCTGTTACGTCTTTTTTTAATATCATAACTAAAATGATAATTCCAAAAAATAACTCCATGTACTTGGAAGGGACGTTGTGAAATATTTACTGTCTTAGGAAGTTTGAACTTCTCCATCATCCTGAAAACTGCCATCTAAGACCAGATGATTCACATTTCTCAAATTCAGACTGCAACCCCCACTCTGTATGGTTAAGGCCAATACTATAAATATCCAGTTAATGCCATTATACTAGAAATAGTTTTTCCTGCTGATCCCTTCCCCTAGAGATTGAACCACTGTTGGAAGAGAAGGTGTTTCAAATGAGCTTCATCCTCCTGGAGTCTTCTGGCGAATGTAAATGGAGTGAAGAAATGAGTAACCTGCTCATTTCTGACCCGCTCGTTCCAGCTTTCTCACTTCAGTTTAATGGCTAAAATGAAGGTGGTTTCATATCCTCAGTAGCGTTAGGTCTGGCGTGGCCAGGACGGATAATCTCGTGAAGGTGACAGTTGGATGCCGAGAGCCGCAGCTTCACCAGTCCGGGCAGGCTTCTGTTGCCACCACTGATGAGCTCTGCCTGGTGACCAGTGAGCCAGTGGTGTTTCCCGTTTCATGCAGTATCAGCCTCTGTGACAGCAGGCCCCTGAGCAAGGATGTATGTGGTAGGTCCGTTAACACTTCCTGAGACAAGTTAGGAGCCAGCTCAGCCTCCACAGCACCTTGGCTCTGTTCTGCTGCCTGCGAGGAGTAAACTCCGTGATTATGTCAGAGAAACAACCCAAAAATGAGTTGGGTGGGAAACATGGAAGAACGGATGAATACAGTGCCAAGAGACCAGTGTCCTTAAAACTCTCTGCATCTTCTCGAAATTATGAGACAAGCTTTTCTTCCCCGAGTATCAGTGAAAGTCATTAATACTAACTAAAAGAGAGAGTTTTCATTTACTCCCGGATGTCATTGGTTTCATATAGTATTTCATTTAATCAGTTATTCATTCCTCAAATATTTACCTGCGTATTCAGCTGTGTGCTAGGCATGGGGGATACAAAAATGAATGGAGGAGACGTGACCCTTGCCCTTACAGAACTCACAGGAGGAAGAGCCTCCAATCAGATAGGAGTGAATGGGTGGAGCAGGCAGAGCCCTGGGATGGGAACAATTTGGGTGTTGAGGGACTGTCAGCAGCCCAGGGTGCCAGATGGCAGTCAACGTGGGAAGGTGAGCCGAGGCACATGGTTGGAGGCAGGCAGGGGCCAGGTTATGCGCAGCGTCATGGACCACTGATCCGAGAACTACAGGACTCCTTCAAGTCTCCCAATGAAGTTGCATTGTTTTGGGGACGAAGGAGCTGATGCTCAGGGAGGTTGGTGGGTTGAATCAGGGGCACTTAGCTACCTGCTTGGCAGAACCTAGTCCGTCAGACTCTGAACTTCTTCTTCTGTTCCCCAGGCCTTACATCCTTCTCTCTTAGAAATCCTCCAAGGGGAGGCATGACTAAAAGGATTGGTGGGCAATGCCATTTTTAACAGAGAAGTAATATCTGATGATTTTTTAAAAAGGTGATTATGCTTATGTCAATATATGATTCTTCTAACGATGTCTGCATGGCTGGCCAGTGACCTGATTTGGGTGCTTTGAGCCAAATCTCTTTGGAGAGGGTGTCGCTGCTATTCCTGTTCATGGAGGTCTTGTCTGTTTGGCTGTGTAATGGCAAGTAGCTTTTCATGCCTTTTAGAACACTTTGATCATATAAAGCGTCGTGGACGTTTGTCCAAAGCATTATTCAGAGAGTGCGTTTATTTCAACGTAGACATTAGGATGATACTTAGCCATTTGCTGAGTGTGCGGATCTTTATTTGTTGTGAACGTGTGGATCTTATTTTTGTACGTAGAACTTCTGAGGCTGCTGGGTTTTCCAATAAGCTTACCCCAGGAGATTTTATGATGGAAGTGGAAGCTTTATTTTTTGCCTTTCAAAGAGAAGCACATGCATGCATGTGTGTCCCCATACCTACCCATGTACAAATATTAGTAGCTGTTGGCCCCTTCTCTGCAAAACTGGAAAGAGTTGCTCTTACTTGGAATGGCAGCTGATGTGTAGTAGATCCCACAGCTGTAACCAGAAAGTGGATGACCTCTTTAGTGCAACAGCCACCAAGTAGCCACAAAGGTGGTTTTGATTAGAATGCTTCCTTCTCCCCCTTCCTCTCTTTTCTTGAAGTCACTTTCTCCAACTCTGGGGCCCTCATGTTATTGCTCTGGTGACGGTTTCCTGATTTTACGTGCAATTCTGGTTTCATGAGCGAAAGAGTTGGGAGAGGTGAGATAATAGAAAGTAAATATCGTCATTGCGTTCTTCAGCATATAGAAAACTGGGTTGATTGCAGCATGGGGTTACTTAATCCCAATGCCCAGACCGAAAATAATACATCATAAAACGTATCACATGAGTTTCTTTTAAGGGTGTTTTACAACTTCACATCTGAATGAAATTTAACAACGACGGCAATGGAAAAAAAACATGTGTTTAAAGGTAGTTAGTGTTGGTTCAACATTTAAAAAAGGCATCTCCAAAGAATCCAAAGGTGCCACATGTTCTTGACTCTTTACATTGGATGAGAAAGGGTGCTGCCTTTCTGATTTGGGCCTTTCCATTACCCCCCGCCCCACGGCTCTGCTCTGGTTTATTCTCTATTCAGTCCTGAGCCTACCCAGCTCGGAGCTGGGCCCTCCAAGTCATGGAGGGGTTCCAGAGATGAACCTGGAGACCCATGAGCCATTCCGCTGAAGCAAATATAAGTAAAATGTGTGGAGTATTACTCAGTTGCCCACAACCTCACTCATCCTTTCTCTGCATATACAGTGCGTGAGCACAAGGAACCCTCACTCTGCGATTCAGAGGAAATGAGATGTCCCGTGGCAACTCTAAGGAAAAACTATTATTTTAGAGAGGATTAGAATGCCATGTGGATTGAGGTCATTAAACAATAAAATAGAATCTTTTACTTTTAAGTGTGTAATGGCTGGGTAATCTAGACTCTTGCCATCTTCCTTTTATTTCCTCAATTTTTTTCTTAATTTTTATTTAGAAACAGATATCTTCCAATATTATAATCAGCTGTATTTACCCTTCCAATATAAAGGGCTGCAGCAAGCTGGATTGTGCTGTTTTATTTATTGTACCATTATTAAGTTATTCAGCATATCCTCCACTGTCTTACCCCCACCAAATAGAGAATTCCTGAAGCGTCTTTAAAACACATTATGGGCTTGTCTCATTGGCTATTTTAATTGGGTATTATGCATTTGACTTGAATATTAATGACTTTGACCTGCCTGTATGTATAGTAGGGTTGAATAAATGTTTATTGATTGATTTGCTACAATATAAACTTTCGGTGTCCCCACTTATCTGTTATTCCAGGAATTAAATATGAATTTGATTTACAGATAGATCACAAGGGTTTCTGTACAAATGTTGACTAACGTCACTTCCTTGGTGTGAAACAATGTTTGTTGTAAGAGTCAAACGTGATTATGAATTTCAAAGTTTTCTGTATTGATTAATTAATATATAACTTTCCAGTTACAAGTAACTATTTTGTTCTTTGGAAGTATAAATGGGATATGTGGAAAGTACTCAAAGTTAGTTGAATTAATGAATGATGTACTGTCTGGATTTTATGACATTTATTTTAGTTGCTTAATATCCTTCCTTTTTTCTTATACCCTGAATTTTAATCCAATTGGGGATAATTGCTGAGATTCCCAGACAGGAGATTTCCAGATGAGTGAGGCGTTACTGTGCTATTTACCAAAAGAGTAAGAAACAAGGCCCAGTGTGCGAAATTTGACCACATTTTGCAAAAGAGTGTTGACAAAACTCTCTGATTTTTGGTATAGAATGAATACATCAAGACTTTCTTACAGACTCAGACTTTGGGAATTTGAATTTTAAGTCTTCGGAAAACAGGAAAACTGGTTCCTACTCAGATAGCAGTTTGTTGTGACTTTTAACTCACTCCAGAGCTGAACATGAGGTGGAATGACAGAAGGAGTTACCCTTATTCAGAGGCACTCAGAATGCTGTCTCTGAGCATATAGTGGAATGCTTCTTTAGGGTATTTTATAAAACCGAAAATTCAGTAACCATACATCTATTCGGATGGATAGAAATTATATTTGATGGATGAAAACACCACACAGATTATAGTCGGGGATCTAAAAATCCACATTTTTCTCATTTTCCGCTCTTTAAAAAATAAAGGGCAAATTAACAGTTAGATTAATTTAGTCTATAACTTGTCCTAGATGAGTGTTTCTCAAAGTGGTTTGCAAGGAACACTAGTCTCTAGATGCTTCTCCAGATTCTGCTGCGAACTGTATGGGGGGGGACATTTGGAATGCACATTTGCTTATTAACAGTTCCACAGGATCCCCGGACTGTATTCCTCAGATTTTTATGATCTTGCACTTTTTTTCTTTTCCTCCTTAACACTTACTTCTGGGTCACTATCTCAGGAGGCCTATGACCATGTTAGTGTGTTGCTTGGGGAGCTCTGGGTCATCTTAACTCTTTCTACTGATCTTATTGACTAAATGTGGATTAACAGTCTTAAGTCACATTCTTATAAATGTTTGTGTTTTTTAAATTACGCCATATTTCAGGTGGTCATTTAGAAAAGAAGTGAAAGCTGTAAAAATAGTTTTTTTTGTTTCTTTTTTTATTGTGGTCATAATAGCTTATAACATAGTGAGATTTCAGTTGTACATTATTGTTTGTCATACACCATATATGTGTGCCCCTTCACCCCTTGTGCCCACTCTCCCCCCCCCCCCCCCCGCCCCCGGGAACCACTAATTTATTCTTTTTGTCCATGAGCTTGTTTATATTCCATGTATGAGTGAAATCATACAGTGTTTGTCTTTCTGTGGCCTATTTTGCTTAACACGATGCCCTCAAGGTTCATCCATGTGGTTGTGAAAATAGTTTTTTAATTATACTTTATGAAATATTGAGTGAAGAGAATTCAAAAATCAGAATGTAAAATTAGTCTCTCTTCCAGTGATCGATAGGAAAGAACAGGAGGGGCAGCAGTGTGAGGGCTGGAAGGTAATAAAGCTCAGGTAGACCAAATTTTGGACTAGACTGTGTCTTTCTTTGGAGGAGACAGATTTATAAAAGTTTTCAACAATATCAATTTTTTGTATTTTTGGGAAATTATCAAATGAATACATGAACTGTTTAGGAAGATTTTTTTTCAGGTTTTCTAAAAGTAGTTTCCTTTAAAAAAAAAAAAGTTCCGGGGCTGGCCCCACGGCCGAGTGGTTAAGTTCGCGCGCTCTGCTTCAGCAGCCCAGGGTTTCGCTGGTTCGAATCCTGGGCGCCCGTGTGGCGTCACTCATCAAGCCATGCTGAGGCAGCATCCCACATGCCACAACTAGAAGGACCCACAACTAAAAATATACAACTATGTACCGGGGGGCTTTGGGGAGAAAAAGGAAAAATAAAATCTTTAAAAAAAAAAAACTAGAAAACTAAAAAAAAGTCCCTACTTCCATAATCAGCTAGGTCCATTCTCAGCTGTTGAAGCTACAGAAAGCTGTGAATCTCGACAGTAACCTTGTGTGTCCTGTTTTACAGACACGTTGTCAAATTGTAGTTTTCGGAGGAAGACATGTTTTTCTTTGAAGTGACTATTCTGAGTGTGGGAGGCAGAATAATGGCCCCCAGAGATGCTCATGAACCCGTGAACGTGTTCCCTCACATGGCAAAGGGAATTTTCTGGCTGTGATTAAGTTCAGGATTTTGAGATGAGCACGTTACCTTGGATTGTTCAGGTGGCCCTCGTGTAGTCGCAGGGGTCCTTATAAGAGGGAGGCAGGGAGTTCAGAGTTAGAGAGAGTGAGACGAGGAGGTCAGAGTGGTGTGGGGCCACGAGCTGAGGTTGCAGGCACCCTGTAGAGAGTGGGAGAGGCAAGAAGCCTAGAGACTCGGGAAGAACACAGCCTTCTGACCCATCGGAGACTCCGGAACTACAAGAGATAAGTGTGTGTTGTTTTAAGCTACTAAGTTTGTAGTTATTTGTTTCAGGGTAACGGGAAACTAATATACTGAGGAAGGGATTGCGTCCCTCATTGACTCAATATTGAGTGTCTGCTCTGTGCCAGGCGGCGTTCCAGGCCCGGGGACTCAGTGGGGCACAAACCAGAGTAGGGCCCAGATCACCTGGACCTTACTTTCCAGAGGGAAAGAGAGAACGGGGTTGCAGAGTGTGCCGGGTGCTGAGGTGAGAATAAAATTGTCAGACAGTAGAGAGTGACTGGATGAGGAGCTGCAGAGGGAGCTCATTGTGAGGGGGCCTCAGTCTCAGGAGGCCTCTCTGTGGAGGTGACATTTAAGCTGAAACCTGAGTGACAAAAAGGAAGCAGCCCTGCTGAGCTCTGGAAGGACGCAGTGACTCTCCTGCTGTCTCAGGAGGCAGAGCTTCTTAGGATGACGGCTCGCCGCCCCTCAGGTCAGAGGGCAGGAGGGGGCTGTTCGGATCCCCTCATCCCCTGTGGGTGGGAAGTCTCTGGAAGTTCTTGGCATGCACGGGGAGGAGGGTGTTCTCTCTGTGATGCTTGACGTGCACGTGCAGGGCGCCGTCATCACCCATCCTCTGCTGCTTCCTTGCGAAACTCCGTCGACAACTTCGCAGGCTGTTCGGAGACCAGGAGGAGCCTTGGCTCCCAAAGCGGTTCACTGATGCTGTGACAGAGCCAAGACCTTTTACTTCTGTCGTCAGATTCTGAATGGGCTTTGTAATCTGGAGGGAGCAGCCTGCCTGCCTGCCTGCCGCGCCATCGCCCAGCTCTTTGCACGGAGGAGAGTCTTGCTGTTGCTGGCTCCTTATGAATAAGGGCTGCAAATCACTCTTGCATTCTATATGTTCTCATATCCCTTGGAATGTAATTGTTGACGTGGATTTTAGAAAATGTTTGTTCCTGTCACCTGGTTTTACCAGCAAAAAAGCAGCCCCAAAAGAGGACGTGACCCAAATGTGTTGAAAGCTTTCACAGCCCCTTCCTATGTCTGCTGAGGCCAGAGAGAATGCACCTGAGGACAGGGGACGGCAGGGGCAATGCTTGGCCTCGCTTTTGCTTTCTCTGCTACATCTTTTTATTATTATTTTATTTTACTTTTTATTATCTTAGTTGTTGTTGTTGAGGAAGATTCACCCTGAGCTAACATCTGTGCCAGGCTTCCTCTCTTTTATGTATGTGAGTCACCACCATAGCATGGCTGACCTGTGGTGTAGGTCCACGCCCAGGATCCTGGGAATGCTGGGCGGAACCACAACACCATGGGGCCGGCCCTCCTACACCTCTTTAAAAGTAGTCATGCACCTACCCTGTCCAGCTATTAACATATGTAAATTGCTTATGCATACAACTGAGGATGTTTTCTGCCTTGCAAAATGTTTACTTTAGTGGTCTTGATTCTTAATTAGGTCCTGACTTTTTGAGCCCCCAAATATCGTGCCCCCCAGAATTAGAAGTGTAAATGACCCTGGGGGCCTCCTTCTCAAGCCTAGCTGATGGTGGCGGGCTCAGGAGATAGGAACAGTGCATGGAGGGTCCTACAAAGTCTGTGTCACATTGTAAATATATATGTAGCGGGATCTTTTGTTTTTTGTTTTTTTAATGAGTAGAGTAAGGTAGTTACACTTAGTAATACCCATTCACCAAAAGGAAAGGGGGGATGGGTTAAATCATTGTGTTTTTTGATGAATGGCTTGTACACTGAAAAATAAATTGGACAAACTGGCATGGAGCTCGGTGAACATGAAATCAGCTATTAGAAGAAAGCTTGTGAACAAATTCTGAGGCAGATATGCATCTTTTGATTAATGCCCTATCAATCATCCACACAGCTACCTTAGCTAAGTCTTGCTGTAATCATTCATGGTTGCTTTCGGAAACACTGGCAGAAACTATAGCGCTGCAGAAACGCAATATTATTACTGATTTCTCCCTAACTTACTGTGAACAATGACTGTTTTCACCATGTTTCTGCTTCTCTTTTATTAAAGAAATACAATACAGAATGAAAGGAGAGTTCCTCCAAGCCTGGTGAAATTCTCCTAGGGTATTCTTAATGATATTCAGTCTTAAATGGGCAAGCTATTGTAATGCAAGGTTCTCTGTAGAAATAATAGTAATGTAATCCCATTGAAGCTGCCTTTTATGGATTGTAGTCAAATAGGCCAAATGTGGAGTCACATTAATGAACAGAGTATATCTTTGGAATTATTGCTTAAAGTTGTTGAAATGGTTTGAATTTTGTTATTGTAATTATTATATTCTCGGTTAATGCGCTTAACAGCAATAGTAATTAACCCACCAGATTGGAAATTTGCATGAATTCTACCTTTGACATTACAAGAAACCCTGATTCTTTCTGGGTATTACACAGCAGAATGGGGGAAATATATATATATATTTTTTTCACTGATTATTTTTTGAGAAAGAAATTTTCATGAACGCAATTACAGTTTTTCATGCGTTTTTAAGCCATTGGCAAATTCCTCAAGAGCACTCCATTCTTTGAAGAGGATTTGATTCCTAAACTAGCCTGGCACAAAGAACAATCTGGCATTGCCTACTAGTCGAGAAATCTTTAGGTAACGGTGCAGCTTCCTGCGAACTTCCTGTAGCCTGGGAAACGCTGTGGCATAATGAAGTGGTGACAGGCATTAGCATGTATAATGGGCTTTAATAGACATTTAATGCTGTTTAGCTGGAAGAGGGAGCTGTGCTCTCCCATTGGAATATTCCTCCATCGGAGCCCATTGATCACCGATTTCAGCCAGGAGAGGTTAATCCATCAGCTTCTGTAACCAGACGGCACTGATGGAAATTCTTTAGGTGGCATTCTGGATGAACCAAGCTTTCCATCTTTACAAACAAATGAGTGATATGACAAGCATGGTGTTCAAAACACATTTAACCAATTGATTTTCTTTCCTCTTGTAATAAGATCTGGAGACATATGAAAGCGCGCAGTGTGAGCCGAGATTAAAGGAATTGCTCCATGCACGGGAACATGCGGGACTGAGAGCCAATAAAAGTACTATAAAGCATGTAGTCACCCAGGCTCTTTGTTATATAAAGTTTGTTATTGCAATAAATAGCTATTATTGAGCCGATGCCTTTTGTTTCCGTTTTGCTGAGTCTTTCGTGTCTGGGTGTGTGTGTGCACGCACACGCGTGTCTTGTCTTAGTGGTCATCCTTCTCTGGGAGGTTCGTAAGACGTTGGTCAGTAATCGTTTTTACCTGCTAATGAAAACAGACAGACCTGATGATGTGGCTCAGGATGGTAAAGCTCAGAGTGAAGGTGCAGGCGGGCTGTGCTCCCGGGTCTCTGGCTTCTGCAGACATGATGGTCCTGTCTTTGTCTCCCGCGCAGCCCCGCCCTGAGTTTCACCTACCCATCCGCGCCCGTGTCGCTCCACATGCATCAGCAGATCCTAAGCCGACAGCAGAGCTTAGGCTCGGCCTTCGGACACAGCCCTCCGCTCATCCACCCTGCCCCAACCTTTCCAACGCAGAGGCCTATTCCCGGGATCCCTGCCGTTCTGAATCCCGTCCAGGTCAGCTCTGGCCCTTCGGAGTCCTCACAGGTGAGAGAGGCAGCTCGATGAGCTGGTCCGTCCCGGTGATCCTCAAGGAGAGCCGTGCCACCGCAGCAGCGGTGAACAGGCAGGGTTCCACGGCATTCTCTGCTTCCATACTGCAGCCTGTCTTCCTAACCCGGGGCAGTAGTCTTCAGTTTCGGTGAACATGCTCTGTGTGTGCCCCTCACTCCTCATTACACAGTGGTTTCTACCACCAGAGTCATTTTGTTCTTGCTGGAAAAGTGGGCTGCTTGATAAGGCTTCGCTCGCCCTGACCCGGTGCTGTCTCTAACCCCAGTGGATGGAAACACACCATGTGAATGTATTGCCCTCGTTTGGGCCCTGTGCGCAGGCGCTTCAAATCCTGGGATGCTTCAGAGGAAGAATAAACCGTGCAGTGCCCTCTATTCTGATGTCCACACTGATACCGCTCACAGAAGACTCTGGGTGCTCTAATTAAAGAACTTTGCAAATAGTTCATGTTGGTTTCCTACCCCCCTCACAACTTTGTTCTTTTGAATACACTTTTGGAGCTTGTTAAAGGCCAGGCCCCTGGCTCTATTTGTGTAGCTTTTAAAAGCCACAGGGAGTTTATACTCATGAGTTAAAAACGGGGAGCTGCCTCATGAATGTTTTCTGGCCTCGAGCACATTTTCTGCACTCTGTTACCACGGCATTGGAGCGTTATCAGATGCATGATTCTAGTGCCAAAGAGCGCGCTTGTCTCAAGTTGCACGTTGTAGCTATGGTCCCGCTCATTGATCAAAACCCAGTTTTTGTCTCTCTCTCCCTGCAAATGTGACCAGCAGAACAAGCCCACGAGTGAGTCCGCAGTCAGCAGCACAGGCGACCTGATGCACAACAAGAGGTCCAAGATCAAACCAGACGAAGACCTCCCCAGCCCGGGGCCGCGGGCTCAGCAGGTGAGGCAGCTGGCATGGGCCAGCTGATTGCTGCCCCCAGGCTGGTGTCTTTCACGGCATTTCCTTGTCCACTGACTTCTTGGCCTCATACCCACGCGTTTGACAAAAGGCCAGTTAGAGAGTCTGACTCGGTTTGTTTCTCTAGCTCAGAAGCAAACACACAAAACTGCAGGGAGCTGTTTGGGGTATAAACTGTGGGTCCTAGAGGAAGTGCTTGATTCATTTGTTCCTGTGACCAGCCTTCCGTCCTTAGCCTTGATCTTGGGCCTGAATTACGAGCTGCTGGCCCTACGCCGGAGCTGGGCAGAGCTAGCGATATCCCCCATGCTGATCGTGTTGCCATTTGGTCTTATTTTGCCACTTCTCACTTGCCAGGAGAGCCTGGAGAACCAGGAGGGATCTGCTTAGGCTACTCAGATTCCTGGCCTTCACCCAAAGTCCTGAAAGGGCGAGTTCAGACATTCCAGTCTGGTCTCTGCTTTTAATCAGTTAGATTCTCTGCCCTCAGTTTTAAACTGTGTAGATTATGCCCATAATACCATCTCCTAGGGTCACTGTGCCTCACACAGGAAGGAGGCCAATGAATATTAATTCCCAGAAATAGTTGGACAAGAGGCTGGACATCCACCGAATCTGGACCTTGCTATGGCCAGGCTGCTTCAGCCCGGACCTCAGACTGCTGTAACCCACATTTTCTTTTTAGCGAGCACTTTCAGGATGGAATGAGTGGGTATCACGGGTTCCGACATCCATCCTTCCTCCTGCGTTTTGCTAGCTAACCACCTTGCTGGTTACACTTAAACACTTGTATACAGTTTTTGTCATCTAGCCCCAGATTAGATCCCGAATCTGCAAACCTAATCGTCTGCCAGAATTCTGGAAATTCTTTGTATTTTCATTGCTGTGAAGCTGCCTTAGAAGACTAGCAAAGACTCTGGCGCCAAGCTTTAGATGCTGTGTTCTTGGGCAGCGAGCGTATCGTTAGAGATCTGAAGTTGAACCAAGAATACGTTATTCCTATAAAATCTACAAAGTGCCTCTCGCAGCCTCCAACGGCAGGGAAAACAGTGAGAATTACTAGTAATCCATTTCCCTGGATTCCAAAATATGAGAATAAACAAATTAATATACTGAAAAGAATCTAACCCAAAGAGGAAGACCAGTCTCTTGGGTAAAGACTACGTGACATAGTTTAATTGCTTCTGTTATGGGATGGATGACATTTTAGTTGTCTTTCATCTTTGTATTCAGGACAGCAAAGTTTGCCCTCCATTTCTTATCGTCGTTATGGTTTGGACTGTTGTCTTTAATCACAAGTTAAGAACCTCTGAAGATGTATTTGATAAATCTGAAAAAATGCACACAAATGATTCCAAATGTCTAACTTCTTCCATTCACAAAATCCAATTGATAGACCTGGGCTCAATTTTATTTTCACCGAAGAAATTCCATGGAGAGGAAGACAAATCTAAGTTATCTTTTTGCTCTCTCTTCTTATCTTTCCTCCCGTTGTGTCTGATTGTTTCCCTCTCTCCTCCCTTCCCGCCACCCCTTGCCTTTCAGGAACAGCCAGAAGGAACAACCCTGGTGAAGGAGGAAGGGGACAAAGATGAAAGCAAACAGGAGCCTGAAGTCATCTATGAGACAAACTGCCACTGGGAAGGCTGCTCTCGCGAGTTTGACACTCAGGAGCAGCTGGTGCACGTAAGCGAAGGGGAGTGGGAGCTGGGCTTTACGACTCTGCGACCTTTCCTGCGGGGTCAGCTCCCCTGACCCTGCGCTGAGTCAAGTTTCTGAGCTAGCAGCGTTGCAGACCGGAGGGAGCTTTATGACTTTCTGAGAATAAAGAAAACTCTGAGCCACAGTGCTTGACCTGTTCAGTCAGCTAAAGCTTAGTGTAAAATTCAATAAAGTCTTCAATAGAGAATGTAATGACTCTGATCCTGTAAGCCAGAAAACACTATTTTGAGTTAGCGACTTTGATGGTTATTGAGTAATAGTAAGCTAGACATGAATTATTATTAACCTTTTAACCAAGTTTGATTCTCCTTTCCAAGACCCAGTAACAACAGAAAAAATTGTAGAGGTGGGAGATTTCCTTTTTTCCATTCTACCTTTTTCTCCCAAACCTTCACCGTCTAAGGAATCTCTTGTTATTTTACCTGGCAGTTAGTACTCTATGTGAGATGCGTAGGTGCTTGGGCTAAACCAGTTTCCTGACAGGAGGCCAACCCTTGTGGGGCCTATAGTTTCATAGAAAAAGCAATAAGTATTTTAAAGTGTATTTAGCAATGTATATTTCTGAAAACTGCAACTGAACCACACCTTCTCCTACCATACCAGGTTCAGACGTCTTTCCCTCGCCCCCCTATGAATTATTTCGAATAATGCAATGCATGCCCCCAGCCACACACACACCTGATTCGCCATATTTCCTTCGCCAGCGCTTCATTTTATTTGGAACTTTCTCTCAGGCCAATGGAGTCTCCCTGGTAGATGGGACCAGCAGCAACCGAGATGGAGGGACATTTAGATAATCGAGAATAAAAAGATGTAGGCTCACCCACTTCTATGCAGAAGCACTGGGGTCCATTAAGGCATTAAGGATGGTTTGCTAACTATGGCTGTATTCCTAACTTTTAATATGATGGAAAATCTGACAGAGCAGCGTTTATTGTAATTCTCTCCCCTCCTCCCAACATACACGCATGTGCACACGCACACACATGCCATGCACATAGACACTCCATTCTCTCTTCTTCTATAGTAAGTTTATTTTCAGGTCATCCGTATTTCTTGATAACTCTCCTCCATTTAAACACTAAAATTATAAAATTCCTCACACATCCCAGATGTTTCATAGGCTGCACGAGCTTTTGAAGTGTGTCTTTTGCAGCTTGGCCCATTCCATGTAATATACTCCACACGTTGCAGTTTCATTACAGTATTAAATATATGGTTTGCCAGGTTTTGAGATCTGTTATACACAGAATGTTTTGAGGATTTAACATGACATCAGCAGGATCTCCCCCCGCCCCATTTCTTTGTTAGTCGTGTCTTCTTGTAATTGTATAGAAAGAATTATAGATTTCTTAGCACAGCAAAAAACTATAGAAAGTCAAATGTTTTTAATTAAGGTATATTTCCAGATTTTTCCATGAACTTAATTTGATTCGTTCTCTTTAATTTGATGCAAGTGTTATTTTTAAGCCAAGCCTGACTTAATGGTTCTTTATTCTTGCAGACTGTTTTAATGGAAACCACAGACATTGTAATACTAAGGGGGGAAAACCCAGTTTGGAATTTTTCTTTTAATGTAGGGAAATATTCCCAAAGAGTAGGGTAGGCCAGGAATACCTTAGTGATCTCATCAGCGAACAACATAAATGAGGAGAATTATTTGTATAAGAGCTGCCATCATAAATGAGATGTTGGCCGTGCTGCTTGCTTCGTAAAAGGCCCTTCTGACAGATGAAGCCATCTCATGAGCCTTTTCTGTGGATAAGTCATTGCAGTTTCCAAGGAGCGCTGTGCGTATGGTCTGGCCGTTGTCACGTGAGGGATGAAATAGGAGCTTATCCTAAATCTACATTGAGAATGAGGTGTGTGGCTCACTAGAGGCCAGGGTGGAGATAACGTTTTTCGGGTTGTGGTAATTTAAACTTTTCCCTGCCTACTTCATGTGAAAGCTTTTGAAAGACAGTGAATATTGCTGGTTTTGTATTTAATCTCAGTGGTGGAAGGTTTTAGGTAGTGATAATGATTTAATGGAGAGATCCGAGTCATTTTAAGGTAAGTCTGCTTAAACTACCCTCTAAATGACCACCATGTGGTCTGTTTTACCAAAACTATCTTTAAAAAATGTGAGTGCATACATATACAGCGGAATTTTTAAAAATTCCTAATCAGCTAGAAGAACTTCATGTCAGGATTAGAGTAAAATCCAATATGTTACCTTTATGATATTAATTTTAGCCTGAGATAAATTATATGAGTAGGTAAACTTAATTAAGTGAATTAAAAATTATAACATACAACAACATAAATAACGATGCTAGTTTGTATCACTTGTTCTCCACCTTTTTACTCATTGTCTGAAGTGTGGAAATTCCAAATTTGTGCGTTTAAATTGATTTTACTTTGCAGGACACACAAGCACCTTCATAGTCAAGCCGGTATCTGGTGGCGTTAGCCGTGGCTTGGTGTGGAATAGGCCCTTTATTTTTTTGTTGATTGAAAGAATAGCTACTTCAAGTCCACCTAATTACTTTGCTGGCAGGTAGAAAAAATACCAGTTGCAAAAACCACTATTTTGGGAACAGAGGGAAGCATTAACTCTTTCCTTTCCTACGACTTTCCTTGGAGAGAGGACATTTTGTGAATTAGTTGAATTTTCATGCTACATACAACCAAGAGGCAAGGTGTTAAACCATTCTGATGCTCTGCCTTATTTATAGCCATGACCCATTCTTTTTCCCCCTCTTACAGTTAATAGAAAGATTCATGATTCTTCATGGTTGTCTATCTCGTGTCTGACAGTTCCGACGGCCCGCTAAAGCAAGTCACTATCTATAATTGATATCCTTCCGTGGAATAGGGTGCTGGCTGCAATTGAAGGGCTTTGCTGAAAGCTCTTAAATCCTGACAAGTTCTCCCCTTGTTCTGGTTCAGTCGCTGGGCTGCCCGGTTGGAATTCCAGAGTCATTTGAACTTGGTGCAAAAGGGAGACATGTGTTTCACATTAGCAAATCACAAAGTTGAAGAGGAGAATTAGGGCCTCAGCTGACTTTGCCCGCCAGGTAGTCTCATTTCCAGCGTAATGCACTCCATGTTCTCTTGAAAAGATTACCTCGTCCCATTACTGTCCGAACAGATGGGCTAAATATTGCCTTTCCCTTCTCTTCTCCTTTATTTCAAGCTCCTGTCCTTCCCCAATGGCGTGTTTATTCTAGGTTTGCTGTGGGGTCTTTATCACTGGTATGTTTAATTAATTTCTCTTCCCAGCAAGATAATTATAATTGGGCTTAGTTACTCTCAAGCTAGTATTAAATTTATCATAAATTTACTTCTACGCCCAGAAGCTAAGAAGATAAATGTATATTTTTGTTAACCAGGTTTTTGTTGTACTTTATCCCTTTCTTGGTGTCAATTAAAATAGAAGGGAACAAGAGAATAAGAGGGATATACAGTACAAAAATTCAAGTACGTTTGATTAAGACTGAATTTATTATTGATTCGTCAAAATGCAAGCACTTTCTCTTCTCTTGGCTTCTGAAAGCACATATTCTAACATCTCAAAATCAGTTGAAATGTCCACATTTTCCCTTCAATTCTAAATTAATTAGACCCCCTTTTTACTGTTGTGCGTTTTATATTACAAAAGAAAAGCATCTGAAATTTATTTCTGAAAGCCGTACAATATTCCTTTTCAAAGTGTTTCTCTTTTTGTTTTGCTTTGGGTTTTTTTGGTTTAGGTTTTGTTATGACGTAAAACATCTCCGATTCTGTCTTCTGGCCTGGCTTCTCACACAGATGAGAGAGGCTTCCAATGTATTAAGACCCATTTCCCTCTTGTATTAATTTTGCTCTAGAAATCAGTTCCTCCTTTGGCTCTTGGATGCTGGAGGCGTCTGAAATATGTACAGCATGCAAAATAAGTCAATGTCAAGTTCTCTGAAACCTGTGCACTTCATTTCTGATGACAGTATATATGCCCCTCAATGTGGGTCTCCACTGCTGCGTGGCTAGTTAAGCTTGAAAACATCACCACTGGGATCTGAAAGAAGAAAAATAGTCTAATCACCATACCTAATGTGCACCTGTTTGCTGGATCCCTGCGCTTCCTTCCCCTCTGCGTCAACAATCCAGTCCTCTTTCTGTTTAAGAAATAACACATATAATATTCTTTCCAAAGGTCTTTAAAAAGTCGAATTATTTTCTTAACAGTTTTATTCCCCATCCCCAACAGAATGGTCCTGCGGGGAGGGCCTTGGCGGTGACACTGTGGGAGCAGTGGTCCCCGCCAGTGGGGCTGAACGGCAGAGAACGTGAGCTGGGTTGATATTAACCCAGCTTCAACTGGGTGGCATTGAAGTCACTGTACTCCTCCATTTGTACCATTTAAGCGTGGTGTCAAAAATTCACCTTTTTGTAGTGTGATTAACCACCTACTTGGATTTTAAATGGCTTTCATATGCTGCAAATTTTGATGTCTAGAAGCATGCTGAAGCTTCCTTTATCAGAAGAATACAGTTATAATCACCTTTGCTGCCATTTGAAAACAAATTCTATACATTGGCAGCATGAAAATGTAAGGCTTTCTTTTTAATATCGTGGAGATTAAGATATAAAGGAAGCACATCTAATCTGTGAAGAATTGATGCACCCGTAGAAACACGGGGAAGAGTTAGGATGTGGTGCAGACATTATTTTCATATTAATACCACGATCCTAAATTTGCATTTTAAATGTTTTCCATCTCATTTTGATCCCTTTGCTAAAGTTGCATTATGTATCCTTACCTAAGAGAAAATTGGGTTTAAGATGTGATGGGGTCTCAGATACGAGGCAGAAATTAGTTTTGTGTGCATATAAAACCTAAAATGAATGAGTGCCGATTTTGATCTTATTTTCCCTACGTGGAGTTGCTAGTTAATTTAGTTACTCTACTTATTTGGAAATATTGCACGTAAAATGTAGACTAAGAACCACCAACTTCAAAGCCATCCTTCGACAATTGTGCCTCAGGGGTCACGTTCTTTTTAAAGTTACTGACGAAATTGCACCTGCAGAAATTGTTCCCATAAAGACACTCAGGAGATCAGACTGAGTGGGGGGCATGGAGGGCTGTGTGGTCCACCAGAGACAGCCTCCCAGGGCCAGGGGAATTCTGAGTGGCAGCCCCATCTCCGCCCTGACCCTCGGGATGACCCCCTGGAACCGTTTGACCCTTTGGAACGTTATTTTCTCACTTATCATACTGTGAAACAGCTGTGAAAATAAATGCCATCCCCAACGTGCAAGGCCAAACAGAGATCACGTGCAGGAGGCCTAATGAGAAACAGACAGGGGGCTCCGCCAGGTTACTTGTTTCTCTTTGTTTTATGTGTTTGTTTGTTGCAGGGTAGAGATGGGGAAGTGACGGGGGCTTGTGGGTTTTGTGGCTTCTAGGTGTCAGCTTCCGACCTTGTTTTACATTCATTCTTGCTGATCTGGGACACGCACTTGACCGAAGCCAGAGACCCAGTTCTTCCCCAGCGTGGGACTGATGGGCGGGACTTGGCCAAGACCTTCTGCCTCCTTGAACGTGGGTTTTAGTCAAAGCAAGGGAAGAATTTGAATTGGATAGGCCTTTGGATAGGGATGGCCACAGGTTTCGTCTCAAGTGCCAGTGTCTTTGCTGGCAGCCGCCTGGGCTGCTGTGCTCAGCTCTTTCCCACTTTTCAACTGGGGAGGGGACTCGGGTAGGGGGCAGTCATGCCTGGATGGCTGCCCCCTAGTGGGTTCCAGAGGAGGCAGGTACTTGCCATCTCTTTCTCAGGGTCTTTTCCAACTTGAGATTAAATGCCCTCCAGATAATTCAGGTTAATTTTTCTAGGAGGTGGTATATTGATTACTTGAGTAATTATTGAATTACTAAATTTCCCCCTTTCCTAATGGACCTTAACCCTTGAATGAAGAATAACAAATCAATAATTTGAATAGGATATAACTGGTACAGAGTACGGTATTAGTTACTTTCTTAAATTTGTTCGGCCATTGTATACACCCTGAAATGTTTCATCGAAATCTTTACCCATGTAACCGTTGCTCCATTTGGAGAGGATTTTCCTGTCAAAAGCTTTTTGGGTGATAGTTTGGGTGAGATTCCCTGGAATATTCTGTATGGACTGACTCTACAAGCAGGGATGATAGTCACTCTGGGCTGGGCTGGGTTCCTGTTGAAATATACTCACCTATACAGATGTTGCCGGCACCACGTGTCCTCTTGTTCATCAGGAAAGTATGAGCTGACATTAGCAGATGAGCCATTCGCTCAACAGCTCCTCGTGGACGAGGGTCTGGGGACAGCCCGTGTGCTGCCCGCCACCCCAGCTCTGTGGTGGCACATAGCTAGCTTGACTTAGACCTGACCCTCCAGGACGGGTCCTTCTCGTGGGGAGGGGGAGACAAGGAAACGTGAAAGCATAGTGAACAACATGAGGCAGACATAATGAAGCCGTAATTGGGTAGTTAAGATTCCAGGGGCTCAGAAGAGGGAGAATGGCATGCGGGGTACCCAGAAAGGCTTCTGGGAAATACGGGTAAGGTCAAAGCAAAGCATGGGATCCACTTTTGAAGCATGATGATAATGATGGTGGTGATGAGGATGATGGTTTTATAAGAAGAAACAGCGCCCAATCCGAAAGAAGGCTTTGGCTCGCCACTGTTCTCCTGTGACAGCACCACGGGCCTTTCAAAGCTGACAGACCTGGGTTCAAGGCCCGCTTCCCACCCTGGACAGGTCGCATTCCGTCCCTCTCTGTGAAAAAAGAATAACAACAGTATTTACTTCATAAAACGGTTGGGGAAATTAGCTAGAAAATTATACTCAATAAAATGTCAGTGAGTCTCCTCATAAAAGTGAAAAGTATAAAGAGATTTACTGGCTCCTGAGTCCATGCAGGTCACTTAAAAAACAGATTTGGGTTGGAATTCTGGCAGCGTTTGGGTTGGCATGTCACCAGGAAATTAATAATTGCATGAAGAGGCAGAGTAGACCCCCATTCATGAAGCCCTAAGAGAGGACTGGAGACGACCCTGCATCCACTCCTTGGACCCCAGATCCACCCTCGTACTCGCTTGTGCTGTGTTGAGACTCAGAGCCTCGTCCTGCTGTGTGTCGGTTGTCCTGATGTCCTTCTGAAAGTTCTCCTTACTGGTCACCCTAACCCAAGGCCTTGCAATCTGGGCAGGGCAGAGGGTTCTTTGTGGTGGGGGCCGTCCTGTTCATTGTAGGACTGTTAGCGACATTGCTGACCTCCGCCCACCAGATGCCAGGAGTGCCTCTCCTCTGTTGCGACAACCAGAAATGTCTCTCCAGACATTGCTAAATGTCCCCTGGGGAACAGAATTGTCCCCAGTTCTGCCCCAAATCTTTCCTCTTGCAGTGGGGGTGAAAAAACAAAAACAAAAATGCATAGTTGTGATTAAAGATAAATTTTCTCCTGCTTAAATATACTTTAGAATGTTCAGATTAAAAAGAAAAGGGGCTGGCCTGGTGGCATAGTGGTTAAGTTCTCGTGCTCCGCTTCCACAGCCTAGGGTCATGGGTTCTGATCCAGGTGTGGACCTGCACACTGATCATCAAGCCATGCTGTGGTGGTGTCCCACGTATGAAATAGAGGAAGATTGGCACAGATGTTAGCTCAGGGCTAAT
Organism: Equus przewalskii; assembly: GCF_037783145.1. Classification (NCBI taxonomy): domain Eukaryota; kingdom Metazoa; phylum Chordata; class Mammalia; order Perissodactyla; family Equidae; genus Equus; species Equus przewalskii. The sequence continues at coordinate 13,089,036 of NC_091834.1, read as the reverse complement.
CTGCCTCGCCAAAAAAAAAAAAAAAAAAAAAAAAGATGACCTCATTAAATAGTCTCTAGCAAAAGGCTTATATATGTGGTGTGCATGCATGTGTGTGCATGTCTGTGTGTTAATTGGCAGAACTTAATTTTGAAACCACAGTTGCTAAGTAAGGTTAAGCACACTTGGTAGTTCTCAGCAAGGCCCATAACCAGCCAGGCTCTTTGTCTTGGTGGAGAAATTCCATCATTGGTTTTTTTGGCAAACCAAGGGAAGTCACTCAGACTTCAGCTTCTGAGATCATAGCAGGCGGGGCTGGAGATCAGGATCCTGCTTTGACATAAAACAGAGCTCCAGGAACAGAAAGCACTTCTCTAATGCAAGGACTTTTTGAAGATTCAGAGGCATTTAGGCTTTTCTGAGGTTAGCTAAATACTGCCATAGATGGATTTTTTTTTTTATTTCTAGAACAATTTATGTTGGCAAAAGAAGAGATCTCTAAGTGGCATGTCCTCAAAGGCCTGGATAGGCCAAGGCCTTAACCTTAAGCCATCTCCGCCCGCTCCACGCAGTTACCAGTGAAACTCGCATCAGTCAGTGAGTGGGGGTGTGGAGAGAGCAGTGGATGGTGTGTGGAAGATTGCTCTTTTACGCCTACATCTGCCAAACACCGTTTCTGACTTTGAGTAAGTCACCCTACAACTTCGGTCCTCAGTTTCTCATCTGTAAGGTGGAGATAATAATATCCATCCTGCTTTCCTCACAGGGTTTTTAATTTGTCTTTTGTTTGCACGGATAGAATGAGGTCATATAACAGAAATGCTTTGTGAACTCCAAAGCTTTATTCAAGTATAAGAAAGAATAGAATCCAGGAGAAGTAGTGCTAATAAACAGAATTAGCTGAAGAATGGAGAGATTAAGGAGACTTTTCATCAAAATACAAAAAGAGCATATGTCATTGGTTGGGTTGTGCCCACTCACCTGTGTAGGTCGTTGACCTTACCTGCTACAATACATCATCACCACCTGGTGGCCGATACACAAATTGCAGGCATAGCGTTGGAAGGAAAAAGCCATATGCATATCAGACCTATGGACTTGGGGTTGGGGCTGGAGGGAAGAACGGGACCAGACTCATATGTCTCTTATGTCTATCCTTTTGAGTAAGGGGGACATACGTGGCAGGCTGTTCAGACAGATAAAGAGCAGGCTGTTGAGAGAACCACAGATACACAGGCAGAACAGTGGGACAACAGGGAGGGTGAAGGTACAGAAGGAATGAGAGAAAGGATTTGTGGAGATGGAATTGAACATGGTCTTGAAAGGCAGCTGGATTTAAATAGGCAAAGGCCATTGCAGGGAGGTGTTGACAGAAAAGACAGCAGGAAGAACTTAATGGATGCAGAAAATATAGGAGGATTTCATGGATGATAGTGACTAAAATAGTAAAAGGCTGGAATGTTTGACACTTCTTAGAGTTAGAAATGCAATTACAAAATGATTCATTCTATGCTTTTGGGTTGAAGAGTGGTAAGTAATGCAATGATGGTAGAACCAAAGTGTCTCTGGATGGCAGAGGGCAGAGTGCAGTGGGAGGTCAGGTTAAGGATCAGAGTGGCACCATTTCAGGGGCAGCCTGACTGCTAGACTAGGAGTCTGACTTCCACTCCAGGCAGCAGAGGAGAACCAGATGTTCCTGATGACAGGAATGGCTTGAGCCAGCATGAGCTTTAGAAAGATGGGGACTGAGCTTTGCAAAGCCCCGGAAGCTATACGTGTGATGTCTTGAAGAGGGCAGGGGTAGAATGGGGCAGGGCCGGAAGTGAGACTCCACCGGGGAAATTATTTTAAATTATTTTTAAAAACTTGGAGGATGGTCTGCAGATGTTTCACAATGACATTATAGCTAATGTGGATGTTGTCGATGTTGGTCATAGAACAGTCAGAAGTTTCTGGGTTGCTGACTGAGCACCTGGGGGTGGTTTTGCCCTTGGAACCTTTGTCTCGTGTGTCTGGGGCCCAGGCTCATTACTTAAGGGCCCTGAGATTCTGTTTTCTCTCTTTAAAGTAGAGTAATCAAAGTTGTTGGGAGAATGAGCTGTGATGACATATGGAAGATGCCTGCTACAGTGTTAGTCAGTTAGTGATGGTTTTATTGTGATGATTATCACTTTTCTTTTTTCATTGCTTTGTTTTTTGGCTTGCCTTATTTTGTAGTTATGAGGACGTAATCCCAAGTTGTGAAAATGTCTTCCTAATCAAGAAGGCAAAACTGCGCCAGCTGTCTTCTGTCAGCTTCGCAGGATCGAGGTGGGGAGGTCCTCTTTACTTGGCTGCCCCATTCTTGTCTCAGCTGCTCCCTCCACTCTACGTTCATGGATGTTGTGTTTTTCTGGGTGCTTCCTTTGCGTCTCAGCACACGTTATGGGTCCCAAAGAGCCGAGAGCTCTCTCCAGGACAGGCCGGAGAGCCTGGTTCACAAAGAGCTGGTCTTCCCAGTGGCTCTTCTGGGAGGTAGCGAAAGTTCTCTCCTGTGCCACTTGGCGAGAGATGGCGCAGTTTGCAGCACAAGATAAAACAGTCGAACTGCAAATGAAACACAGCCCTCACTGTAGTCTCCTTATGTTTAAAGGAGATAAACTGCACGGAAGTCTCCGTACTGAGCCATTTGGCTTCTGGCAGCAGCTTTAATTGCTAAAATGCAGATTTTTTTTTTTCTTGATCAAGGGGGGATTATTCTTGTTATCAGTCTAGGGCATCTTATTTCAAGATGAAAAGCCCTTACGGAATTGCAGATGCCAACGTTTATACAAAGGTTTTTGGCGATTGACAACTCAAAGAGAAAAGTATGATTTATTAGCTTATAATGGCTAACCCTGAGCATTGGTCTAGGTCCCACTGATTTGTGAAATTGCTTAATGTGAACTGCCTTTTTATGCCACTCAAGCCCCAGGTTACTCAAATAAATGTAGAGTCTACATTATGTGATATGTTACAGGAGAGGGAAAAAGGAAAGGGGGGAAAAGGAGCGAGGTGGCTTCTTAAATCCATCTTGGTGGTGCCTTTTACAGTAGTGGGGCTGATAAGCCGGCGGAGGAAAGATTAATAACGAGGCTTGTCGCTATCAGTACCCGCTTGTCGATTCTCTGTAACAGGGCTGTCTGTTCAGCATGGAAATTATTGATTAAATAAAAATTGCTATTAGATCGTGATGTGATCCATAATCACAAACAATGGTGGACATTCCGCTTTTAGGTCCTCAGCCATGCATCAAGTTGTTTCTTTCTTTCCCTTGCCGTAATTTATATCGCGCTGACACTGGAGCTCATTAGGTTTATCCTTTCTGCTCGGAGGCAGGAAAGCGTGGGCACCAGCAGCGTGGACTGGCCGAAGGGGCGGGCGGAGGAAAGGACGAGCTTGGTCAGGGGCCTGGCAAGTTCACTTCCTGGGCTGCAGCAGGCTTTTTGTTTGTTTTTTAAATTAAAAAAAAAAAAGATGGTAAATACACATAGTGTAAAACTTCCCACTTGACCGTTGTATTTGATTTTTTTTTAGTTTTATTGAGGTATAATTAATGAATAAAATTGTATGTATTTAAAATGTACAATGTAATGATTTGATATATGTATACATTGTAAATTGATTAATACCATAAGTTAATTAACACATCCATCACCTCACATAATTATCTTTTTGTGCATGTGGTGAGAACACTTAAGATCTACTCTCTTAGTAAATTTCAGGTATATAATACAGTATTATTAACTATAGTCGCTATGCTGTACATAGATCATTAGAAGTTATTCATCTTTTTGTTGTTGTTGAGGAAGATTGGCCCTGAGCTAACATCTGTCGCCAATCTTCCTCTTTTTGCTTGAGGAAGACTGTCCCTGAGCTAACATCTGTGCCAGTCTTCCTCTATTTCATATGTGGGTTGCCACCACAGCACGGCTGCCAATGAGTGGTGTAGGTCCACACTCTGGAACCAAACCCTGACTGCCGAAGCAGAGCATGCCGAACTCAACCACTAGGCTACAGAGCTGGCTCCAGAAGATACTCGTCTTAAAACTGAAAGTTTGTACCCTTTGACCAGCATCTACCCATTTCCCCCAGCCCCCAGCCCCTGGCAACCACCATTCTACTGTCTGTTTCTATGAGTTTGACTTTATTTTTTAGTTTTTAGATTCTACATATAAGTGAGATCGTACAGTATTTGTCTGTCTGTGTCTGACTTATTTCACTTAGCGTAATGCCCTCCAGGTTCGTCCAAGTTGTCACAAATGGCAGGATTTTCTTTTTTACGGCTGAATAATGTTTCATTGCATGTCTGTGTGTATATATGCACACCACATTTTCTTAATCCATTCATCTGTTGACAAACCCTTGGGTTGTTTCCACATCTTGGCTACTGTGAATAATGCTGCAGTGAACATGGAAGTGCAGCCATCTCTGAGGATGGTGATTTCATCTCTTTGGATATATACTCACAAGTGGGATTCCTGAATCATATGGTAGTTCTATTTTTAATATTTTGAGAAACCTCTATCCTATTTTCATAGTGGCTGCACTAATTTACTTTCTCAGCGACAGCGCACAAGGGTTCCCTTTTCTCCAAATCCTCGCCAGCATTTGTTATCTCCTATCTTTTTGATAATGCCATTCTAATGAGTGTGAGATGGTATCTCCTTGTGGTTCTGATTTGCATTTTGAAATGGTTAGTGATGTTGACCACCTTTACAACTACCTGTTGGCCATTTGTATGTCTTCAAAATGTCTATTCAGATCCTTTGCCTGTTTTTAATCAGGTTATTATGTTTTTTTGCTACTGAGTTGTATGTCTTCTTTAGATATTTGGATATTAACTCCTTATCAGATAATGGTTTGCAAATATTTTCTCCCATTCTATAGGTTGCCTTTTCGTTTTGTTGATGATTTCCTTGCTGTGCAGAAGCTTTTTAGTTTGATATAGTCCCACTGTTTGTTTTTTTTTTCTTTTTGTTATCTGTGCTTTTAGTGTCATATCCAAAAAAATCATTGCCAAGACCAATGTCAAGGAGCTTTTTCTCGATTACTTGGAGGAGTTTTATGGTTCCAAGTCTTTAATTCATTTCAAGTTAAGGTTTTCTCTTTCTGTGGAAAATGCCATTGGGATTTTTCTAGGGATTGCATTGAATCTGCAGATCTGTAGATTTCTTTGGGCGCTATGGGTGTTTTGACAATATTAATTCTTCAAATCCAAGAATATAGACTATCCATTTATTTATGTCTTCAATATTTTTCATCAGTATCTTACGGTTTTCAGTTTACACATCTTTAACATCCTTGGTTAAATTTGTTCCTAGGTATTTTTTTTGTTTTTAATGCTGTGGTAAATGAGATTGATTTCTTGATTTCTCTTACAGGCAGTTCATTTTTAGTGTATAGAAACACAGCTGATTTTTGTATGTGATTTTGTATCCTAAAACTTTAATTTGTTTACTCGTTCTAATGGGTTTTTGGTGGAATCTTTAGGGTTTTATATATATAAAATCATGTCATGTGCAAACAGAGACAATTTTCTTTCTTCCCTTTCAATTTTGATGCTTTTTATTCTTTTTCTTGCCTAATTACTCTGGCTAGAACTTTCAGCACTATATTAAATAGAAGTGGCAAGAGAGGGCATACTCATTTTGATGATTATAAAGGATGCAGTTCAATGCCATTTAGCACAGTCACGATTTTGTGCAGCCGTCACCACTGTCTAGTTCCAGAACATCTTCATCACTCCAGAAGGAAACTGTACCCATTAAGCAGTCACTTATCTTTCTTCCTTCTCCACAGCCCCTGAAAACCACTAATCTGCTTTCTGTCTCTATGGATTATTTGCCTATTCTGAACTTTTCATATAAATGGGATCATAATATATGATCTTTTGTGTCTGGTTTTTTTCACTTAGCATAACGTTTTCAAGGTTCATCCACATTGTAGTGTGTCGGCCTTCATTCCTTTTTATGGCCGAATAATATTCCATTGTGTGGCTGTTCCACATTTTGTTTATCCCTTTATCTGTCAATGGGCATTTGTATGTATTGTTTCCACCTGTTGGCTGTTGTGTTGTTCTGAACATTCATGGACAAGGTTTTGTTTCAACACTTATTTTTAAATCTTTTGGGTATATATCTGGGAGTGGGATTGCTGGGTCATTTAGTAATTTGGTGTTTAACTTGTTTGAGAAACTGCCAAACCTACACTAAATTTTAAGCTGTCTTTTCCAAGGTCTTACCTCCAACTTCATTAGCCAATTTGAAGCCCTCACCATTCTGCCTCCCCAGCTCCTCACCTCCTTGCCTGGGCCCTGCCTCCCCTCCCTGGACTGCCAGCTCCGGCTGGCACGGGCATCACTTGGCAAATAGCTCCCTAGAACCACTGTCACCGCTTTAACCCCAAAAGTGATAGGACTGTTTTGGACAAATGCTGAATATTCAAAGCATTAGGTCATGTGGACTTAGACAAGTAAAATAGACTGATAGGTTGAGCAAATTTTATTTCTAAATGGTGATTCAGATGATTGGGGATGCAGTTGATGCTCTATTCAGTAGGAATGAACACAGTCCTCTCCCAGTAGCTAGTTCGTGGGCCCCTCACTGGGTTTACTATTGTGATCACTTCTAACCGTAGGATTTTAAAAAAGACCTAACCAGGGCTGGGCCGGTGGGACAGTGGTTAAGTTCGCACATTCCCCTTCTCAGCCTGGGGTTCGCCAGTTCAGATCCCGGGTGCGAACATGGCACCACTAGGCACGCCATGCTGTGGTAGGCGTCCCACATATAAAGTAGAGGAAGATGGGCATGGATGTTAGCTGAAAGCCAGGCTTCCTCAGCAAAAAAGAGGAGGACTGGCAGTAGTTAGCTCAGGGCTAATCTTCCTCAAAAAAAAAAAAAAAAGCAGACCTAACCTACTCCCCCCCACTCTTTTTAAACCAAGTACAATGAGGTCTAGAAAGGCTGAGACATTTATTCAAAGCCACTATAGTGAGTAGCTTTGCTCCTAGTTAGTTCACTCATACACACATCTTGTTGTAATGGCTGCTTGGTGCATATAATGAAGGTTTGGCCTTTTGACTTCCTTAGCTATTAAATTTATGTGATCAACCATCCCCCACTCCACCCACCTCACTGCTTCCCCCAACACATGCAGTCTCTTTCTGTCTCTCTCTATATATCCAGTTTACTCTTGCAAGGGGAAGCTGCCTGAGGTTTGCTTTTTCGTGTGTGTGAGGAAGACTCGCCCTGAGCTAACAGCTGTTGCCAATCCTTTTTTTTTTTTTTTCTTGAGGAAGCTTAGCCCTAGGCTAACATCTGTGCCAGTCTTCCTTTACTTTGTCTGTGGGCTGCCTCCACAGCATGGCTGACGAGTGGAGTAGATCCACACCCAGGATCTGAGCCCGTGAACCCAGGCTGCAGAGGCAGAGTGCACAGAACTTTAAACACTCGGCCACGGGGCTGACCCCCTGAGCTTTGCTTTCTTCCCCCCACATATTTACTTTTCATCACAAACTTCAGACCCCTTTATCAAAACAGAGGTGGAAATCAGACACCCCTCTAGGACTGAACATCTTGACTCAAGCCAAAACTCTTGGATTCATCCAGAACATGCATTTGTCTTTTGCTTTAGAGAGGATACGTGTTATTGATTGTGTTAAACTTATGGCTGGAAACAACCCTGAGAGAAGGCAGAACTTTTGGAACTCGAAACTTTGGGTTCTCCATCCCCACTCCCACCCCACCCCAGCTGTTATTTACTAGGTTAAGCTGTGGCCCTTCAAATGGAGAGAGGCAAAGTTGAGACTTCTCCAAGATGGAAAGAGCCAGCAGGACAGCCCCTTGGGGTGCCTTACTTAGGCACAGTATCAGCTACAGAGGCACAACTCAGACTGTACATCCAAGCTTCCCAATGGGCCTGGATAAAGAGCAGGAGACGCTGGAGGGGGGCTGCTGCAGGAGAGTTGGGGTTCGCTCAAGACAGCCGTTTTAATTGAGCAGTCATGACTTGTCTAAGAAGGCAAACACAAAGTACGACAAATATGGGTCCCCGTGGAATTCTTTGATAAAGTTAGATTTTAAATCATACGTTCAAAAGATGGAAAGAAGCTACATCCACGGAGATGAGAAAGAGGTGCGACATAGACTTGTCTGACCCACATCCTGTCCACTGGCTGGTGAGGCGTGCTGATAACCACAAAAGGGCTGCTGTGGGATCTGGGCGAAGAGAGGCACGTTCTTGGAACTCATGGTTTAGAGGTGACACATGGCAGCGAAAGCAGTTTGCGCTTGCCTTTTGTGCTTATTGGAATGAACGTTCACTTGAGATGTGAAACTGAGGGTGCAGCAATGACTGGGACGGGGCCTGTCCTCCAGGGCTTTCCATACAGAGCAGGGGACTGTGGACAACCAAGCGGAGTGCCTGTCCAGCTGAAATGGGGGTGACGATCTTCACTAACACAGGGGATCAGAGGCTGGCTGAGTGGCTAAATGTCTCCAGCACATGGGCTTCTCCGATCCCAGAGGACTGAGGTTCCTCACTGACATAACCGTGAACCAATATCAGAAACTTCTGAACAGTCCTAAGAAATGGATGAGGTGCTGGGAGACTGAAGATGGTGAATGGCATTGTGCACATTCAAAGGGGGCAAGAAAATGAATTTTGAAAGTTACGGGTGGAGAATGTCAAGTCAAATCTAGAAGAAACTATATTTTTATGGTTAAGTCTGTTGTCTTACTACAAGATGAGCTAGTAATCATTGGGACCCTCTGGGCTCACGGAGAAAAACGTCACTAGACCGGGCCGATGTTTTCTTTGACAATATTGTTAGGCTGGTTGGCCAGGAAAATGCAGTAAATATGTGTTGGGACTTCAGCAAAACATTTAATAAGCAACTTTGGCCAAGACAGAAAATGCTGGTTGCTTTAAACAGCAGTTAGCAGATGTAGTCATTGGATGGATGATAAGGGATGGCTGGGCCTCAGCCAGGGGAGCTGTTTCTAGAAGCAGGCTGTTGGGCTTGCCCCCGGCCCTGTTTTCCTTAACAATTTGGGGTTTGTCTGTTTCTGGGACGAAGTCATGGAGTGCAATTATCATCAGAGTTGTTTATGAGGGATTTTCAAATCCAGTTAATGACTGAATCGGGGTCCTCAAAGATCTTGAAAAATCAAAACACTCAAATAGCTCCAAGGAGATTAAAAATTATGATAAAAACATCGGGCCTTTAATTAACTATAAATTCACTTTTACGAGGCACTGAGATTTGCCACCGAAACCAGCTAATGGTGTTCTCAGCTACAGAAATAGAAGTACACTCTGTGAGAATCATGCTCGAACTGTTTACCACTTCGCCCGGCACTCTATGTTCTAAGGATCCTGATTTATAGTCTTTGGAGCACGCGGAAAAAGATCCACAAATGCCTTGTTAGGAGTGGTTGATAGAACCAGGGAAGAGAGATTTGGAGGTGTCTGATGGGCACAGAGAGCTGGGGGCGTGATAACTGCCTTGAAATATTTGAGGGTGGGTCAGCTGTCTTGTGCAAGGTGAATCTGACTTGTTGTCAGTGTCAGAAACCAGAGGGAAACAAATTTAGGCTCAATATAAGGAAACCTGATTTCACAATGAGGACTGGCCAACATGCTGCCCCAGGAAAGAGGACATCCCCAAACGGGAATGTTAGGTGTCTGAAGTGGACACCACTGGGTGGGGTATCACAGAGATAACTCAAAGCTTCCACTGGCTTCTGGACTAGATGTACTCTTCGCCCCTCTCTAACCTGAGAGAAATTCTTTTATACTGCAGGTATTTCTTGAAGCCACTTACATGCTGTGTTCAGAGAAAGGACAGATTGGCATTCCTTCTTAACTGAGAATAATTGATGAAATCATCTCAATTTTGTAACAGTTCTAACATCCTTGCTCTCCAGTTAGTCCGAGCTTTTTCTTTCCTTATTTTAAAATTTTTGATGATAAAACCTATTCCTAATTAGTAAAATGAATTAGACTGGCACCCCATTTGAGAACTCAACTTCTGAGTTCCTTAGATAACAAACTCGGAGTAAGAATTTGGGTGCTGTGAGGCCAGAGAGTTTCCTCACGTGCCAGAGCTACCTCTAATCCAAAAACCTTTTGTTCTTTTCTCATTTTATTTGCATGTGACCAGCCCTGCTGTAGCTATTATATACGGAAATTTCCCTTACCATTCTCTTTAGAAATCAGTGTTCTATGCTGAGTGCTTTTATATCATATACACGTTTTTCTGAGACAGTTTCAGATAAAAATGTCAGTGCTGAGCCCATTGAGAGGTAAATAATCGAATACTTTTGGGGATACAAGAAAAGGAATCTTTTCCTCAAAAAATACGTCGCTTCTCTCTTGGGATTGGACCGTGGATCTGCACCCTAAGTCTTTTGCGGTGAAGGATATGAAGCAGCCTGAGTGTTCAGTGTTTGCATCACTCTTTTCAAAGGCCGGGCTGTATGAGAGCAAGTCCCAATCTTGTTTTTGTATTTATATCAAACGCAGAAGAGATTCCCTAATAACCCTTTAACTCGGCTGCTCTTTCTCATCCTCTCTGTTGTGTAGCAGCAGTGGCTCTTGTTGGCTTCTCCTTTTCTCCTTCCTTCCTTCCTTTTTTAAAAAACAACTCCTTCCTTAGCCTCATCATCTGGAGAATTCCCTTCTCTCCATTACCCGTGTTCTGGCTGGAGCTACGACATCTGTGGTGATGTGGGTCATCCTTCCTGGCTACCCGGCCCTTCGTTTTCTCACTTTTTGTGAGGCGCGAGGTAAGGATGACTGCTCATTTTGAGGGCATGTCATGCCCCCAGCTGAGGCTGAGCCCAGAACATCTGGATCCTCATCGCCACGTGTGGAACCAACACTGCGCCCTGAGAGCGACCTGACAGCATTCCTACTTCCACCTTCACTGAGCTTTCACTATCAGAGACTCTTGAAACTTGTTAAGAAACTGAGAAATAACTAGAAAGAACCAAATGAGTTGTTCTTTACCTTAATTACTGAGAAAGTACTTTTAACGTGCCCTTACCACAGCTTCCTTGGCCGTCCCTCTTAGGGACCCAGTAAGTTTCGGTGAGTCTCCCCTGAGGAACCCAGGGGCCTCTGTCTGGTCCACTTGGAGGGATGGAAGTATGTGGCGGAGCGCTTCCCAACTTGGGAATAAACCTGACTGATCCCAGCTGCCCAAGTCTGGAGTTCTAGTCCCTATTGGGGCATTTTCGGCCTCCCCCATAATATCGGTAAGAGTACAAATGGAGGCTCACCTACTGTTCATCTAAATACTTAGAAGTCTTGTCAAGCCAGCAAACTGGTAAATATTTTATACTTTGACCTCGTCCAGTATACTTTCATGACATCTTGAAAGACCAGGTGTGCTAGAGAATTCTGAGTTCTGGGCCAGAATGTGGTGGCCCAGGCCAGTTGTCTCCCAGCCCACTCTCTATTCTTCCCACTGTGGCTCTGGAGAGGTGTGGAGACACCGCCTCTGTGTCCAGGCCCCATTCCCCAAACCCCATAGCTCGTCCTTGGGCTGAGGACACACAGACTTGGGGGGATGGCATGGTTTGCCTTCAGAAGGAGGAACCCCAAGAAGAATCCTGTGCAGGCCCTGGGAGAGGCTCGGAATCTGTTTGGCCAGGGAATTCCAGAATCCCAGGATCCAGAGTGTGGTCCAGAAGAGGAGTTGGGCTCAGGTGTCTGTGACTCCTCACCCTGTGGCAGAGGTTCAGGGGGAAGAGGCCAGAGCAAGACCCTGGGTAGTATGTGAAGTGGGATCTGCAGACCAGCTGCTGGTTCACAGACTGTCACCGATCTGTGAGATGAGACGGCTGTGCCAAAGGTAAGTCAAAGCATGCTTCCCTCATCAAGAAAGTCTTGCTTCAAAAAAGAAGTTATGTCAGCTGACTGAACAATGTGCTCAGGTGGTTGACCGTCAGACACAGATGCCTTAGCTTGTCAGTGACCTGCGCCCTGAGTGTTGGTCCTGGAGGCACTGGGCTCAGGCAGGGTGGTTCTTGGCCGAGTTTGATGACAACTGCTCTGTGCTCTGGGTTCTACTGGTCCCTCAGGTCCTTTCCGGGGTAACAGTCTGTGATATATACTGTATTTCCATCTCCCTGGATGGCTCACATCTTTCCTTCTTTTCCTGGAAAGCTCTATCAATAGATATAATTTTTTCCTGCCCTCCTTGAGTCTTCCCGGAGGGGCCTTGGGTTATTATTGCTCATTGGTGATTGTACCAGGTGTCATCACAGAGGCCCCAGGACTCTCCTGCATCAGTCCCCACCCATCCTGAGCCTCACCCTAGAGCTTGGGAGGCCCTTGGGACCCTGCATTTCTAAAAAGCTCCTGATAATTCCAGTGCTTGCAGAAAGCTGAGCCCCTTGCCCTGGCTGGCTCTCTGGGGGAGGCCGCATCCTCGGGCTGGTGCCCTGGTGGGTGGAGAGCCTCACCCTGGGCTCTGGGCTGTGTGCTTACAGCTCCTGTCCCTTACATACTTTCTTAAGTACAGGGGAATCTGGATTCTAGTTTAGAATCTGTTCCCTGCATAATTTGCTAACCTCGTTTCGTCATCTTTTGGGGGTGACACATTCAGATGAACGCGAAGTGGTAAAACGGCTAGATTGTCTGTGGCAGAGCTGTGCCTGTGGTTTCAGTCTGAGAGCTGTAGCCTCATTTCGACTCTGGGGACCATTCTGCACTCGGGGCACTGAGAAGGAAGGGATTTCAGTTATCCACTTCTTCACCCTGCAGACTGCCTGCTCCCCTCCGTGTCCCCCCATCGCTTCCTCTACTCCTGTCACTAACTGGAGCCCCCCCGGCTGACTTCCAACTTTGGAGACTAGAGATGAGTAAAAGCAGGAAGGAAATTGAACAGGAATCTGGGGAGGTAGTAAAATAAATGCCCTTGGCCTTCATCCTCTTCCCCCTCCCTACCCCGCGCAGTAGTCAGGTTGTGGCAGAGAGTGAGCTGGATGGTGTCTGAATATGGGACAAAAGGAGGCCCACGTGGCGGGCGAGAGGGCTCTTTTAGGGCCAGGTGTGGGCTGTTTCTTGCCAACTGTGCAAGGGCAGTGCTGTGCTCACTCCACAGGCCCAGCCAGAGCTCCTGGAGGTGCTCAGTGCTTCTCCTGGGGGTGACCTGTGGGCCACTAGGCACCTCTGGTCCTATGTGTGTGTCACAGGAGTAACCAGGCAGTGTGGGTGCATGGCGGTGCCCGCTAAGGGCTTGTTCATGCAGTGAATAATTATAGAGCCTGACGAGGGCTTAGGTCTCCAGCGTTTTATTTTGTTTTCAAAGCTCCCTAGCTTCTCTGGAACTCTTCATTCCATCACACTCGTGATTTTTTCAGACCTGTAATTTGGCTCTCGGGATTAAGTGCTTTGTCTGTGCTCATAAAATGCTGTAAAGCTGCTGGCCTCTATAGATGCATTTAAACTCAAAGAGGCAATTGGTTCCAACATGCTGGAAGTTTCCACATTTTTTAATTGCAATGCAGTGCAAAATTTAAGACAGTTTTTGAGGTTAATTAAACACAGGCAATTAATGTATATCCAGCCCCCTAGGCCTCTGTAGCATTACTCAAACACCAAGGCCACGCCCTCACAGCACCTCTGCCTTCCCACTCCCCTGCCTCGATGGATCTCATGGAATCCGCAGGCCTTCCTCTGCGTCTCTGCCCGAGTTCTCATTGTATGACAGGCCTCCCATGACTAGCCTGTAAAAAATGACACATGCCCTCTCCATCACCCCCTTAAACCTGCATTTTCACTTTTTACATATCTCACAGTCTAAAATAGTCCTTTTTGGGTTTCTTTAATCATTTTGTTGTCTGCCTTCCACTGCCAGCTATAAGTGCTATGCAATTAAAAACTTCGTCTGTTCATTGCTGTACTCTGAGGACCAGGACTAGTCGGGCGTAGAGTAGCTATTCTGTACATATTGTTAAATGAATGAATTCAAGAATATCGATTTTTCTCCTTAACACAATGGCTAGAAAGGTGTGTGTGTGATCAAATTCAGGGTGCAGAATATTTTTTAATCAGTTAAGCACTTTGCTACCCCATTTGTCCATCTGTCCATCCATCCATTCTTAGAATAGACTTCAAAGTTCTAAAATATGGTAAATGTTATATTGATATACAGAAGAAGGCCCTTAAAGAGAAGACTACCATCACCTAAGCATTAAATGGGGGAAAGTAATGGGGATTACTTAAAGCAATATGAAAACATTGAAGTTCAGATAACTATTAAAAAACAACAAGAATAATCCATAATGCCTTCAAAATCAACAAAACCAAAGACAACTTTGGTTAAAAGTGATGGACGTTTTCTCTCCTCTTAATGTATTTTTCAAAATGGAGAATATACTGGGTGTATTGGTGTGTGAATTTATATTTTGTATCTTGCTTTCATCATGGATATACGATAATCTCCTAATCATTGTTGTTTTTAACTTTAGGGTTTTCCCCAATGTTTTTTCACTATCAGAAATAATAAATGTTTTTGTGTAAAATTCTTTGTTCCTAATTTGGATTGTTCCTTTCAGATATAATCTTTAAAACAAAGGAATTGAGTTAAACAGATTAACTATAGGATGATTTTGACTAAAAGAACATACCTTTGGAATTTTGTTAAAACCTTAAATTGAAGGGAATCAGTATCCTCTAAAAATTCAGTTTTCCCATATGGTAATGGGGTGTATTTTTTATTTCTGAGCTTTCTAACTTGATGTTTCTCTTCTTAGGACCACCTCACATTTCTTTTCGTGCCCATCCCTAGGCATGAAATTGCTTCCCCCGTATTTTTTCCCCAATTGGTTATTGCTTTTAATAGAAAAGACACTGGGTTTTTTTGTTTGTTTATTTTGTGTGCAGTCAACCTCCTAAATACTCTTGATCTTCCTAATGGTTCCGTATTTTATCATCTTAGATTTTCCAATAATACACTTCTATCATCTGTGAGTAATAATAATTTTATCTTCCTTCTAATAGGTACGTATTTTGTTTTGGTCTCATTGCATTGGATACATTTCTTGGAAGAGTGCTGGAGAATTCTGTTGGTAGCCATAACCCCTCTTTTTGTACCTGGTTTTAATGGGAAGGGTTCTGTGTTCAACCTTAATAGAATCTGTTGACTGTTCATTTAGGATGGATAATATTTGGACGTGTGGAAGAAGTGCCCTTTTTTCTATCCTAAATTTCTAAGAATGTTATCTCAAATGATTGTGAGTTACTTTATTAACTTTTTGCCACCTAAAGAGATTACCTTGTGGTATGCTATATTTCCTTGTCACCCTAGAGTGTGCCAGGTAGGTTACTCTTTTGATGTCTCACTGGATTTAGTTTGTTCCATTTTATTTATAATTTCCATATTTGTGTGACTGAGATTTATATCTTTGTTTCTTTTTCATGCTGCTTTGGTATCACAGTTATGCTAGCTTTTTTTTTTTCTTTTGACGTTCTAAGTTATTTCCATCATTTCTGTCTCCAGAGTGCCTTACATAGCATAATAATCTCCAGGTCCTTGAATGTTTGAAATAACATTCCCATAAAATTGTTTGGGTGTAGAGCCTTTTGAGAAAAAATCCTGTAAAAACTTAAACAAATTTTTCTTCTTATGGTTTGGGGCATATTTGGGGTTTCTACCTTTTAAGTCAATTTTAATTATTTTTATTTTTCCAGAAAGTCACCCATTTCATTGAGATCTTCAACTTTAGTCTTATCAAGGTGTGGCTATTAAAACTCTTTTATAAATGCCCTCTGTGTGCATAATTGCATTGCCTTCTTTTTTTTTTCCTGTCATTTTTATTTTCCCCCATTTGCTTGGATTTGTCAGTGGTTTCTTTTTTTCTTTTTATTTTTTTCCCCAAAGTGCATTTCTGGAATTAATTATTAACTCTACTGTGTTTAAATTTTATTTGTGTCTTTTTGGTTTTTGGTCTTTTAAAATTTTTCTCTATCAGGCTTTTCTTGGGCTGATTTTTGTTTCTTCCCATAACTTCTAAAGTGAATTGTTTATTTCTTTTTTCTTTTTACGTAATAAATTCACTTAAAGATGTTAACATTTACTTTAATTCCCTTTGACTTTATCGTATACATTTTGAAAGTTTTGATATTTCAAACTAGTCTGTAGTTGTTTTTTTGTGGTTTATTCAGTAGGTAATAAGTCACTTATTCATCAACAAATAGTTTTGGGTGCTGTTATAAGCCAGGCACTGTTCTATGTCCTGGAGATACATTTCTGAACAAAGTAGTCGAAAATCCTCATCCTCATGGAACGTCCTCCCAGAGACAATATAGCCTCTAATGCTAATAATAGCCAGTTAATACTTGGTTTGTTACCAGGTATTGTGTGCCAGGTACTGTTCTAACAGTGTTAACTGTTCTAACGTGTTAACGCATTAATCACTCAATAACCTAACGAGATAGATATTGTTATCCTTATTTTATAGATGAAGGACCCAAGTCACAGAGAGTTTCAGTATCTTGTCCCTTCTCACGTTGCCAGTCAGTGGTAGAGCCAAGCTGGCTTCGTGATAACTATGCTAACAAGGACGCCATGATTTGTGTCCCCTGCACGTCGGCTTTGGTTTGTTTAAGAGTGCATTTAAGCTTGTGTTATAATTTTATAATTTTATCTAGTCAATAGCAATTTTGGTGTGTGCTTTCTCTGCTTTTAATGTTTTATTGAGGCGATTTCATGGTGCAATATACATTCATTTCTTTAAATGTTTATAGACAAGTAAAAATAAAAAAGTCTAAGGCAATACTCATTCATTCAACCTTTCTAATGATGCTATTCCAAATCTTTTTGTCTTTACTTCTTTTTTTGTTGCTAGTCTCAGAAAAAGTCTATTGGAATATCCCCACCCTCAACTGGTATAGCATGTCCTTATTTCTCTGTCTACTTACTCTATCGTAAACTGGTCCTGGTATATGAAATCTCGCGTGATTATGTTTCTAGCCATATTCCTCATCATTTTAACAGATTTTGCTGTGTATATTTTGACGCTCTGTTATTTGGTAGAGAAAAAGTGTTGCTTTCTTTTAATGATTATACTTTTATTAAGAAAAGACAACTTTCTTTACTCCATTTAAATCTTTTTGTCCTAAAGTCTAATTTGTTTAACGTCGATTACTATGGCTAATATTGTATACACCCGTTTATATTTTAACAATTCTCTATAATTTTGTTTTCAGTGCCTCCCTTAAGTTTATAGTTATGTTTATCACCGTCTGAGAGATTTTGCTTTTCGTGAGTGGGTTTGAGATGTTTCTTTTGAATGTGAATTTTTGTCGGCTTTTTCAATTCTTCCCTTTATCTACGTGCGTGTGTGTGTGTATATCTGTGTTGCCATATTGTCTTTATTTTTGCCATGGCCAATTTGAAAGTAAATATAGTGTTTTAAATATTAGTGTATTTGCCTATGTATTTTTTTAAATACATAATCAAATGCATAATTTCTAATTACTGAAAAATATAAACCAAAAAAACCCCACATGAACATTATTTTGCCAGACAAGTACTTTATCATTTAAAAATGTTTTCCCCTCCTCTTTCTTCTCTTCTGCCTTTATCAATTTAATTGGGGCTTATAGGTTTAATTACTATTACACAGTTCCTACTTTCAGGGTTATCTGCAGAACCCTAGTTCTGTAAGATATTGATAGGTGCTCAGTGAAAAGCCAAATTAAACATACTTGGTCATTTCTTGCTGCAAGACTTATCCAAGCCTTTAATGTGCTGAGATGTCTTGTGGCCCTTCCATAGGAAAATGTGTGAGCATGGCCTCGAATCCTGCTTCTGACTAGGCTGTAGCAAAATTGTGTTACCCTGTGTTTTCTTCTATATTTTGTCTCTTTTTTTTTTGAAAAAATTTTTTTTTTTTTTTTAAAGATTTTATTTTTTCCTTTTTCTCCCCAAGGCCCCCCGGTACATAGTTGTGTATTCTTCGTTGTGGGTTCTTCTAGTTGTGGCATGTGGGACGCTGCCTCAACGTGGTCTGATGAGCAGTGCCATGTCCGCGCCCAGGATTCGAACTGACGAAACACTGGGCCGCCTGCAGCGGAGCGCGCGAACTTAACCACTCGGCCACGGGGCCAGCCCCTTTTTTGAAAATTTTTAATGATGCCAAATATATCTGGGTCTTTTTTCATTAAGTTCAGGTCTGGTTTATGCTAAGAACATTTAGTTGGCTATGATTCATTTTATCTCTGTTTTTCATATTCCACTTTTTTCTTTTGGGGCTTGTGTGTGTTTATGCTCCGCACCTTGCTTTGACTGGATTTGCTTTGGTTTCTCTCGTTTCCATTCGGCTCCCTGCTCCTCCTCTGGAGCTGTGTAAGCCAGCTCCCCATCCCACGGCCTTCCACCTTCTTGCTTCTCCACCAGAGTGCTTTTTCATGTAGGCGTCATGTTTCTTTTTCCCTGTTTGGGACCAGCAAACAGATATTTCTAGTTTTTTCCTGATTGTTTTTCAGTTCACTATTTACAAACCGGTTCTACTCTGAGTCTTTAGCAGTCTTTCTCCTTAACTTCAGTAAGAGAACATTGTTTATGGACCTCATGTGATGGTGGATGTTTTGGGCAGCTGTCTGTCTGTAGGGTGTGCTATGAGTCCCCTGTGTTGGTGGTGGATTTCTCACGTCAACCCACAAATTTTGTTAGTTTTTTTAAATTTGTTTTTCCTGTTTTATCTTGCATTATTTCTAGAGTTTTTCAATTGGAATACATCGTGTAGTTAAAAAGTCAATTGTTGTAAAAGATATATATTGAAAAGTCTTCTTCTTTTCTTTATCTCCCAATTCTCAGCTCCCTCTACAAGTAGTGACTGTTCTTAATTTCTGTATCTTTCTGGAATTCCTTTTTGGGTACGTAAGCAAACACAAATAGAAATTCCTATTCTCCTCCATGCTTTCTCTCTCTAACAGTATAAACAGGGGGTGTGCTTGGCTCAGCTCGAACCAGTTTCCGTGTGTGGCAGGCACTCACCTCTAAGGGGCTGTGGGGGGATGTTCCTGCTGCCGCCTAGTGAGACACCTGTCAGTTCTTCTCTGGTAGGTACAACGTGTCGTGATGTGGTCCCCACGCGCGGCTCTCCGTTCCAGCACTGGTCAGCAGTGAGGACAGCCCAGGATGCATTCAGTGTGTTACTGACCCCCCCCCCACCCCCCCTTCTGATTCCGTAGAGCCATGTGACTCAAAGTGTGTGCAGGAACAGAAGAGACAGTACTTATTTAGAGACTTCCGTGGCATTTTGGTGTTGTCACCAATTTGGCATCCAAGTGTGTGGTCAGTGGCTCCTCTGCTTGAACAGGGTGTGGACCAGTTTGGGTGTTGTCAAACTCGTGGGGCGAGTACGCTAGTGTAGTAGGACCTGGGACCACACATCCATCGGCCATGGGTGGGAGGGGGGCAGGCTGGTCCTTCACTGCAGAGAGTTTGAGAACTATGGATGTAGAGTACTTGGAGATGCAGTGTCTGAAGAGTGTGAAAGAGAAGAGTTAATGAGGGCAGGAAGGACCACTCTGGAGGCCTTGAAAGTCGCTGTGGTTTATGGGAGGGAATATTTGCCTCATTTTGTGGTCAGAGCGGCCCCAGGAGCCCTAGCCAGTGGAATGCAGTAAAATCAATCAAAACCTTTTTCTGCCTGTTCTGACAGTTCTGCGTTCGGGTTCAGAAGGTGTATCCAAAGGGCCACATTACGTATTTCAAGGCTCTTGTCCTTTAGTTAGTGACACATCAGGCCACGGTCAGCACTGCTATTCTTCTGTATGTGATGATGGAAGCAGGCGTTCTAGGTCATTTTTGTGTGTCTCCTGTGTTAATCCAGATGGTTCCTTTCTTTTCTTAATAGTTTTTGCCACCTTCAGTTAGACTTTTATTGATAGTAACATCCTGCATGCAATTATGTCCAATGGAAAGTGAAGACAATTGTACCCTACCCTCTCCTCAACAAGAAACTCCACTCATCTGAATAATCCAATTTACATATACTCAGTCAACTTCCAGCTTTTTAAGTAATTCGAAACTACATGTAGAAAACTTCAGATACATCTGAGCAAGATTTAAATCCACGTGCCCATCCAACTTCATAGACGCTGAAGAGCCATGTGGGAGGAAGTATAGAAAAGTGAGCCGACGTTGAAGCAGTTCAGGGTGAAAAAGACTACTTTTAGGCAGAAGAGAAAGAAACAAAATAATTGAAGCTGTTAGTTCATATTCACCTCACAGCTTCATTTAACAAAAAAAGTGATTGGACTGTTGATGCCAAAAGTTGGTGGACAGTTTGGTGAGTAATGTAGAGGTGGGAATATCCATAGCTTGAGCAGTAAGTTGGCTCAGCCACTGTGATTTGTATGGAGCCAATATTATGTTCGCACCATTCACAACCTCTGCCAATAAAATTAAGCACTCTATTGAAATGTTGTGATTCATTATTTTACATTCTTGCTATAAGTAATGCCTTTTGTATTTCATAGTCTGGTGAGAGGTGTTAAAAGTTAGAAATGGAATTTATTTTTGAGGCGTTCAAGGAAAAATTATGTAACTGATGACTGTGGAGTAGGCCCATTAATGCTTCATTACCGATTTGTTTGACATAAGCCACATGCTGCCCCAGTGACGAGCACTTGCAGCAAATCTTGGGTGTCCTTTGAATGGTTTTTAGAGGCTTTCTGGACACTTCAGACAACAAGTAGTCAAAGAGCTATTTTTTTAAATATGTCTAAAGAAAATACAGTGTTCTCTGTCACATGCTTAGAATTTGAGCCTGCGGTGCGAACACCTTAAAAGAGGTGCCGTATATTGATTACTTCAGCCATCTCAGTTTACTTAGAAAATAAATGAAGTCAGCTTTTGGCTCCTCAAGTCCCTAATGACCACTTCCATCATTTACCTCCTCTTACCAAGCATTACCCTAAGATGACCTGGCAGAGCCAGCTTAATGACAGCATCTGAACAAAAAAGAATTCTTGATCCTTGCCTCCTGCCAACAAAAAGGAGCCTCTGTGCAGCAGGCATGTAAGAGATGTGCCTGGCCCTACAGCATATACTTCCCTCCAAACTACAGCAAGAAAAACATCAGTATGAGCGTTAGATACAGACAAGTCTTTGTAGGGCATCTAGAGGGACGAACAGCCGAGCTCCAGCTACACTGAAATACGAGGACATTGAGATGATTGGCTCACGTGGTGGATTCATGTTGTTCAACCGAGCCCCATTTCCTGAGCACCTGCTGCGTGGAGGTCACGGCAAAGGCCTGTGGGGCACCAGGATGAATGAGACACAGTCCCTCTACTCAGGAAACAGTCTGGAAGGGGGAAAAGCCATGCTCGTGCAAAATAAACCCATCCAGAATGTGAAGCAGAAGTTCTCCTTAGAGGAATTTCAATGCTAAGGAGAATTAGGGCACACTTAAGGTTCAACTGGGACACCAGCTCCTGCCTGCTTTTCCTCTTTCTTTTTTTGTTAAATTTCCATTGTGTTGTACACTTTCTTTCTCTTTTGCTCATTTAATCATATGAATGCTGAGAGCAGCAGTGGCTCTGAAACTCTGTGATCTGGAATGACTGTTGGCTCTTCCAGGAATCCGTCAATAGCATCCACTTTAATAAAATGTGAACATTGACAACTCCTTGGTCACAGGCGAGCCTCATATAAAAATGTCGACCTGCCAAGTTGGCAGTCCAGCCACCATATCGCAGCTTTTAAGGTTGTTATAAAATTCTTTCCATAAATAATGTTGAAGGAAAAAAAAAGCTGAACTTCTCAAAATGTCAAGTTTCTTTATCAACCTTCCAACCAATCAGGCAAAGATGCAGTTCTTTCCTGGGAGATGGCAATTTAGGCTTAGATTATTATTGGGTATGGAAACATAGAGGGGAAAAAAACGAAACCTAAACCCCTATTAAAAAAAAATCTTTTTATATAGCCATAAAAGGGAAATGGTTAACACCCCCACCACTCGTAGCTGAGATTAAGGCGTGTGCCTCCCAGCAGCTTTCCAATATGAAGAAATAAAAATCTCAGTCCCTCTGCCCATCATTTCATGGCCCTGTGGACTTGCACAGGAAATCAAGGAGGACTTGTAAAACATTGCACTCACGGAGCTCAAAGTTTTACTTTTCTGCACTTACCACATACAGATGGGGCGACTCAAATGGGAACAAGATGTGATCTTACTGAGAAAGAATCCTTAGAATATCATGATACCTCCCCCCGAAAATTCCCCCAAGCGTGTGTAAAATCCGGGAGACCTAAGGTAGAATATTGAAGAACGCCTTTAAGACTGCAAGCAAGCTGCGTTTCTTTTCCTTGTATCCTATTATATATACATATTACAATTATGTCAGCGATTAAAAGCATTGTCATGCTGCATTATGAACTGTTTTTATGTTTAGGATTAGATAACTCTCCCCCACACCCCTACGGAGTCCTTTTATGTCCTAAGGGCAAATCCTTTCTCTTGGGTCAGGAATGTAATAAGGTAGGTTTTCCTCTCTCTGGGATATTGTGTCTGTCTCACTGTGTTTAAATTGATGCAGAAAGCTCTTCAGAGCAAAATACAGTATTTTCTTTGTATATGAGCCAGCGGTTGACTAACCCGTGGAGAATTCTCTGTGTTGAGCATTTTAAAGATACAGGTTGAGTCTGTTTGAACTGCGGATGCTCAGTGAACACCAGCGGGAAAGTGGATTGGCCATGGCTCCAGGAAAAGCCATGTACTTCTCTCTCATGTAGTTTTGGGGGAGAAATCATTGATCTAACCCATAATTTTTAAGTGATAAATTAATTCAGGAAAATTACCCAGCTCATTTTAATAATAATGGTTCAAGACAGAAAGAGGAATTACAGTTTGTGTAAATGTATGTACATATAATTTAAAGACATTTAGCTACCAAAAATGAATTTCCTAGAAATAGCAGTTTTCTTTCCATCAGGTGTATGAAGCGTTAACACATCCCTCCTGGGAATTGAACCACAGACCCTGGTATCCGAAAACAGCAAATTTACCATTTGAGGTAAAGGGGCGTTTCTCTTTGATGTGATGTCTCCTAGACCACCAGTTGCCAGAGGTCAAGGCCCCTTCTAACCGGGGATAACTTATTTAACCCTTGTGAGGTTGGGTATTGGTTTTGATAGTACCCCAGAGTCTAGGATTTTGGAATGAGTACAAAGTGCCAGCAGTATTCTCTGTATGTGTGCATGTGAGTGTGTGTGTGTCTGTGACTGTGTGTGTGTGTGTATGTGTGTCTGCAGGAATTAAGGTGTTTACCTCCTTCTTTCTCTAGGGATACTGGTCACCCTTTCTTGTCTGCTCTTTCTGTAGCATTAAATTAAAAGGCACTCTGGGAAACTCCCCCTCTGGTGAGCCCTCTTTATTTCTGACGACTGAACCGACTCCCTTGTCCTTGAATTTATCACTTTTTTCCCTCAGTTCCATCTATGTTTAGGTGGAAAGCTTAGCCCTGGATTCTGTTCTTATCTATGCCACGAACTCTGGCACCCTATTAGTGAGTTTCTGAACCTCTCTGAGAATCAGGAAAACCCTTTTGTGGGACACAAAGGATGAGAAGGAATTAGCCAAGTGGAAAGACATTGGACAAGAAGGCCAGGCACGAGAGTTGGTGTGAGCCAGGGTGCAGAGCATATGGCCTGCACACCAGGCCCTGGAAACAGACGAGAGGAGAAGACAAAGCAAGCATGATGGTGATCCTGGCCACCACTGTCCATGGCCCTAGACAGTGGATTGACATCCGTGCATGGGAGGGACCTAGATGAAGATGGCCTGGAGCCACGGTGTCCGCCTTCACTCTTTCTTAAAATGTCTTGATATTTGTGTTGTGGTTGAGTTACCTGAAAAATGAAATTCACAGAAGCCATTTTGCAAATAATTTAGCAAAGATAACAAACATATAGTACATTTTTACTTTAAATATCCGGGTGACAAAAATCTGGACCAAACATTGAGTTTCAATTAACCTCAGTCCCCGGTTTGTTTGGCAAGTGTACTCGCGGCTTTTTCCCTATAGAATATTAAAATTCGTAAACTTTTAACCACTTTCTGTGCTATTATAATCACACTGTATTAATATTCTGTTCATATGCAATGTGGAGACAATTATGAAAGCCACCTATACGCTGGAGGCATATGCTTGAAGGGTCAAGAGAAACTTTTTAAAAGCTGCATGATTACTCAAAATATACTGGCCACATTTTTCTAGGCAAATGTGCTGATAAAAATCTGTTTTATAGAATCAAGCCCCCAAATTAAAAACATATTTTTAGGAATGAATTAGCACTTCTCGAGAAATGAAATTCTTACTTGGGTGAGAAGGTAAAGCCAAAGCAAAAAAAAAAAAAAAAGCCCAGAAATGGCTCAAATGTGAGGAATGGTGCTCAGCACAGGTGGGCAGGCGGGCTGGCCTCCCAGTTCTCTTTTTGGCAGGGCCACAGATCATTTTGCGCACACACACACACCCCTTTATTTATTTGTTTATTTATTGATTGGTTTATTTTTCAAAAAGTTGCCAAGTTTAAACCTGGGCCTCCATGTGAAGTGCCTTCCTTGTTTATTTCTCCGATTGAAACTCTATCTGAGCAACCTTACTTCCTCCTTTCTGTCTTTTCAAACACTTTAGTCATGGTAGGGGGCAAAATTTCCATCACATTAATGAGATTTCCACAAGCAGATTAAAGAGGAAATATGCCCTTCAGTCTCCTGTTACTTAGCAGTCTTGCAGTAGGAAGAAATCTTTATATAAACTATGGACAGAAACAATAGCCAGGGGACAAAATTCCACTCAGATAGAGTGTAGCTTAATCACGGGGTAACTTGGCCTTTTTTCTCTCCTTCATCTGAAGCTTTATGGAATTATTTCAAGAGAAACCTGTAGTAAAACTTAAGACAATTTGCTTTCTACAGCCAGTGGAACGTAACACTGAAAGTCAGCATTACCACTTAAATGCCAGAGCCTTCAGCCCAAAGTTATGTCAACATTGTCATGGTGGGCAAAAATAAATTTCAGAATTCCTTTTCATTAATAATGAATGGGAACCAACTAAGATAACCCTGAATTGTGTCATTACCAGCTCAAGACCTCGGTCTACAGTTGAAATAGAAAAGGGGGCTCTGCTCTGTGGACCCTAAAGGCATATGTGATGCTGAGGTTTATCCGATAGTTAGGGGTAGAGAAAATGACAGGAAATTGCTTTTGTTTCCTGTGGCTTCTGGTTCTCAAAGCACAAACCTAAGGCAGGTGGCAGATTGGGAGTATATTGAGGCCTAGGACCACATCAGCTCTGAACGTGGTATTTCCAATAACACCTTCCTCCAACAAATATTTATTGAGCATCGACTATGCTGGGCCGTGTTCCAGGCACTTGGGCTATATCACTGAACAAAATCAATAAAAACCCCTGCCTGTGTGGAATTCACATTCCTGGGGAGGGAGCAGACAATAAATCATAAACAGGCTCGGTATGTAAATTATAATGTGTTAGAGGTGACAGGAGCCATGGGGGAAGATAGAGAGCAGGGTCGGGGGTGGAGAGGTCCGGGACGAGGAGGTGGTGCTGTAAGTGGAGTGATCAGGACCAGGATCAAGTGGGGTGATCAGTCTCGTTAAGGAGGTGACATTTGAAGAAGAACTTGAAGGAAATAGAATAATCTTGACTTAGTGGCTCCATCCTGGATGTAACCCAGGTGTCTGCAGCTGTGTATCCAAGTTGTCCAGCCTCTGGAGTGGCATTTTCCTTTAAGGCACTGGCTCTGCTCTTCCTTCCGGGTTCTGTGGGAAGTCAGGTGCGCCCTGGGTCTCCATGACCCTCAAATCCCCTCTCATTCCAGACCCTGTCTTGCTGGGCGCTCAGTCCCTGGTGACTGCCCTCTCTGCTCCGCTCTGTCGCCCTGGACTGAGAGATGCCAGTGGCAGCCTTTCCTTCTCCCGCTCTGCAGATCTCCTCGGTGAAAGGCTGTTCCACAGAACTGACTATTACAGACAGCTTGGGGAAGAGAAAGAGGGTTCAAAATAGCAAACAGCTTAAAAATTGAGTCCTGTTGGTTTCTGTCAGCCCTTCCTTAGTCCCTTCCAGCGTGGGAATCACCAATGGGCCAGTTTCCCTTCTTAAGCTCACACTCTCCACCATGTTGCTAGACATTTTCTCTCTTTCCTATCTGATACCCCCCAAACTTACTGGAACTGGCAAGCTATCACTGGCAGAGAACTTAACTTTTACAGCCTTAAGCTCTTCTGTGGACGTTCTGCCCAGGGATCCTCCAAAAACACCCAAAACGGTTGATAGGCCCCGGTCCCCCACCGTTTTGTTGTATCTCCTTTGTCCTCGCCTGTACTTCCTTTTGTCTTTCCCTGTCTCTTAAACACTGGTCTCCCATCATTTCCAATTGCTGTCCGTCATCCTCTGTACAATCTCCTTAGGAGGTCAGGGATTTTCAACTTGGGCTTTGTGAAATTCTTAAGATTCTGTGTATTGACATCACCAAAGATAATGTATGGTAGGGAAAGGGGCTGCCCGCCTCCTTCAGGTACAGCCTTTCTTAGATCCTTAAATTTTTATGTTCAGACTTTCTTCTCTATTGGATCTCTCTATGGAGATGTCCTGGAGGCACGTCCAATCTGTCACGTCCCAAACACAAACATAATCTCTCCCAAATCTGTTGCACCTCCAAGGCCGTTATTGTCAGAATCTTTCAAGCTAACAACTTTGGTATCACCTGTTACTCCTCTCTCGAATTCACCATCCACACATTATTCCCAAACGTCTCTCAAATCTAGCCTGTTCTCTCCATCCTCATGGCTACTGCCTTAGTTCAAGGCCACAGCTCTCTCTTGGGTGAGTATGGCAGCTCCCTAAATGGGCTGGCTGCCCAGTTCCTCCATGACACTGCTAGCCTTACCTTTTGTAAACAGAGATCCGATCACTGTCCTGCTTAAACCTTCTCTTGGTTGCCTGGGGTCTGGGTGCCTTTGGGCATTCACTAACCCTCAAGGTTTTGCCGCAGGCTACCCCTGGAGCACTCATCCTAGGCAGAGCTTCCTCGGCCCTCGCTCCCTCTCCTAGAGCGCACACGCTGCCTCCCCCTACACTTGGTGTCATCCACCCACATATCTTGCTCCTTCTTGAAGTAGGACCTCTGTAGGGACCCTGGACCTCTGTACTTTGGTCCATCCTATGGGATACACTTCTCTCTTTGGAAGTTCCCGTTTCTTCCTTCTAGATTCAGCTCATTTACCTGCTTATGAAACTAATAAGACTTAACTCCTATTAGTATCTATCCCATTTTGTTTTGACTACTTGTTTCCCCTTCGCCCCATTTAGAATGTCATCTTCTCAGGCACAGTACCTATGTCTTACTCATATTTGTTTTGCCCACAATATACAAATGAATGAACCCCTGTATCCTGAGTTCTGTGCTAATGTTTTTTCTCTAAACTCTCTGCCTTCTGCTAACATGAAAAAGAAAATGAGAATCTGGATATGGAACACTCTGTGTATATTCGTATCATGTAGGAAGTTTTACTTTTATGTACTTACATACACTAGCGACAAGGGATTACGATGTTGAAAAGAGATACTGGACACCAGGATAGCATGTGAATAAGTTAAGAGTTGATTGAAAAATGTCAGAGTTCATAGTTCTACGTGTTGAGAAGCTAGGTAAAGTGAAGATGTCCAAGGGCTTCGCTTCCATCTTGTTTTGGTAAGACAAACCTGGAAAAGCCCTGGACTGTGACGCTGCTAGTTTTCGATGACGTGGGGACGTCAGGGAAGGAAGAGAGGCGTACGTTCTTCTGGGCAGCTTACCTTTTAATTGCAAAGCTCCCCATGATGTGAAGCTAATTTTTAAACTGTATTCCTTTCTGCATTCCTGCAGCCAGTCTTGGATGAGATCCAGTGGACATGTCTTATTCAGTCTGGGCTCTTCGGTGTTTAGCACAGTAACTGTCAAATCATAAATAAGCATTGAGTTAATAGTGAATGAATGAGTCAGCTCAGCGCGACCCTGGGCAGATTTCCAAATGGATAATTTTCCCTGCTTGCCTGCCTCCTTCCTTTCTTCCAGTGATTCTTGAGATTTGCCTGTGTTTCTATCATCAGCAGTTCCTACCCGCTTCTTCGCACACACAAGCCCGCTTAATTACTAAAGGGAGACTCTCCCAGCACTTTTCATGCAGGACCCTCCCTTCACAACGAAATGGGCAGCGGGGTCAGCCGGTGGCACAGCAGTTAAATGTGCACGTTCTGCTTCGGCGGCCTGGGGTTTGCCAGTTCTGATCCCAGGTGCAGACATGGCACCACTCATCAAGCCATGCTGTGGTAGGCGTCCCACATATAAAATAGAGGAAGATGGGCAGGGATGTGAGCTCAGGGCCAGTCTTCCTCAGCAAAAAGAGGAGGATTCACAGCCGATGTTAGCTCAGGGCTAATCTTCCTCAAAAAAAAAAAAAAAGGCTATCACAACATGATGGGCAGAGCACCTTCAGGGAGAGTCGTGTCGAGGGATGTGGTTTGGAGTGAGCTAGCAGCAGAATGACTTTTCTACCCCATGTCTTCAAAGGATTCCATTAAAAAAATTCTAGACTTTTCTATAAATACTAAAAATAAATTAGCATTTGAAATCCAAATACATTGTATTGTTTCCGTTACTATTTTAACAAATATTTTAGACCTCAAAATTATGATATCAAAACTTATAAAACAGTCTGCCAGTGCAAGGGTCGATGGTTGTGATGTTCAGAATCCCACTTCAGTGATGCAGAGGGAGCTTGGCCGCTTGGATGAGGGCAGAGTCCACCCATTCAAAGTCAGATCTCGCCTTTAATTCACCTTTGTTTATTTTGTTCTTGAATTTTGAGTTTTCTCGTAATCACACCTTGTGTTCAGGCCCTTTCAGGGCCTGTATGTTTAGGCTCCCTGTGGAATGCTGAGGTCACAAAAATTAAGAAGTAACTAGAGTCTAACATTTTGGATCCTTCCAGATCATGGAACTCTTAATGTCTTGCATCTCAAACAAGAAAAGTTTGCATCTACCTTTGTTTTGAGGGAGACTTTAAAAAATGAGTTTTCCTTGTTTTTCTGAGAGCTAATCATGTGTGTGTGTGCACGCGTGTGAGAAAGCATTAAGCACCTTAAGATTAAAAGTGTAAGGTGTGCTATTATAATTATATTATTGCACCTCTCCAACGTATCTTTCAAAGTTTTATAACAAAAGAAGGAATTATTTTGACAATAGTTGGAAAGTGTAACTGCTATGCAGATAGTAGTTGGAATTATTCTTATTACAGAGAAACTACCCATTAACTCCTCTGTCTTTTCATGGCGGAAATCCAAGCCCACAAGGTGGCAGGATTTTCATGCTCTGGGACACAATTTGGCTTCTGATAAATCTTTAATTTGGCGAGGAATGCCATTGCTGTGGATGGTGATGCTTTCCAGATATGCTGGATTTGTAGAAATGATCCATACATATGAGTGACTGATGCACTGCGTCCTGGGGAGACATCGCGATTTATGGCCACCTTTCCTGGACCCTCTGGCCTGGCCCTTCTTGTCCATCTAAGAGCAGTTGAGGAACAGAAAGGTGAGACCTTCTCTGCTTCTCTTCAGAGCTGGAGCCACGATCAGAAACCTGGGACCTTATGGGCCGTGGTGGGTTTGTTCATTGCAAAGAGAAGAAATGGAAGATGCCTTTTTGGAGATTCGTTTTCCAAATTATTCCATTCCATGATGACACAATTAAAATTATCTTGCCTGTCTGCATTTAGTATTCTTTTTCTTATTTCTAGAATGGATACTACTAAATCCTTACTTGCTGATCTCTTTATATCTTTCCTTTTGGTAACCAGTCCGCCAATCGACTTGCTTAAGAAGAGTTTGTGTTTTTATTGTCATTTTGGCTGAAACAAAAGTTGGTATTTAAAAGAATAAGATAAAAAAGTAAATGTGCCCAGTAACTTGTAGAAACAGAGTAAACCAGGGTCTTACTTAGAATGCTTGGAGGGTGTGATAAACCACTTTAGTCTCTATTTAAATCTCAATGAGATGTAAACACTGGCCTTTGCAGAAAAGAAGCTCTGAGAAGTTCTTCAACAAAAGCCACCTTCTTAAACTCTAAGAGAACCCTCTTAGAAGAGAAGAGTTCCATTTAGGTTTTAGTAAAAGAAGTTAGAATTCAGAGAACAAAACTCTAAGAGAAAAGGCACTTTGACAGGTCCTGCAAGGAATGAGAGGCCCTTCACCCGCTTTCAAGAGCCAGGATGTTTTCCTTTTATCTAATAATAGAAATAGCATTAATCAATATTATTAATACTTATATTTTGCTTTTAAAAATTCTTCTCAAAAGCTCAAGTTTCCTTAAGTCTTAGGTCATCTTAATATTAAGCCAGTATACTGTTATTCTGTGTACATGATTTTGACCCAGTAACACATGCACTTCTTGGGGGGGGGGCAGTATCAGCTGGATAAATTATATTGCAAATTATACATTTATACCTAGTTTTTAAATAATTCCTGGTAACAGCAAAACTAAAGATAGAGCGATTAACTGTGCTTGAATTTTCCATGAGTTTTTAGCAAATTTTAGAATATATCATCCATCAGAAAATACCAGTTTTTCATCTTGTGCTATTTCGCTTTAACTTTCTTGAACTAATATTAGTATGCGATGTTTTAGTTTTTGTTTTATTTCTGACTCTGCACAAAGTTCCGTTTTCTCCATCTTTCTACTCATCTCCACAACTAGAAAGATCCGGAAGGGATATATAGAGAAGTTGTCATTTATGTGAATTTCCCAGGTTGTTACCTCTGAGTCCAGTATGAAATCCACCAGGAAATATCATGTCGTAAAAGTATGTTCCGCTTTAACTCAGCCTGGCCGTGGATATTGTGTGTGTGTGTGTGTGTGTGTGTTGTAATAGAAGTTGTGATTAGGATGCAGCCTTGTGCTTCCACGGGAAGTCATTTGCTAGACCCAAGCCCTCGTCTGTCTGCAGGATAGATGTGGTCCTGGGGAAAGTCACACCACCCTGGCTGTTCCTCAACTACTTTTCCTATATCCCTCACAAGCTCCTCTGTTACCAGCGTCCATCACCAGCTACACTTGTGTGGTTTTCCTTTTTTTTGGATTCTGGGAAGAATACTATCTTTATTGAGATACATATACCATGCAATTCACCCATTTAAAGTGTACAACAATTCAGTGTGTTTTGATATATTCACAGAATTGTGCAACCATCATCCCAGTCAACATTTTCATTATCCCAGAAAGAAACCTCATCTGCCGATCTCTTCTCAGCCACAGACAACCACTAATCTACTTTCTTTCTGTATAGATTTGCCTATTCTGGGCATTCATATAAATGGAATCCTACAACATTTGTCCTTTTATGACTGGCTTCTTTCAGTTAGCATTATGTTCTCAAGGTTCATGCAAGTTATAGCGTGTATCAGAGTGTTACTTCTTTTTATACTCTTTTGTTTTTAGGTGCCTGACGATGGAGTTCCATTGCAATGGAACATATATCCAGCTTATCTGGGTGGGGGTGGGGGTGAGGGAGGTATTTAAGTTAGTTAATTTCCGTTCTCTAAATCCAACATTGTGAAGCCCTTTGTCCAGACAAAACCTATACCTTCTCAAAGAACTCTGCCTTTCTTACACGTAAAAGAAAATAATTTTGTTGTAGATTTGTACCTAGAAACAGATTTAAATAACTGTCAAAGGGACTCCATTTATTTATTCCTTCTTAACCAAGAAGCATATTTTTTGCTTTTCTCTCACCCTAATTCTTAATATTCACAAATCAGAAATAGGAAAACATTTTATTTTTATAAAGAGAATGCTGTTTTGTACCCAAAGTCTTGCGTCCTTTTGATGTTTTTCTGTATAATTTTATCGTTACATCAGAAAACTGAAAATTTGGATCTTTTTATTAACTAATGTGAACTGAAACAGTCATTTTGTGATGTCTGCATGAAGATTCCTGCCACAGCCAGCTGTTACCGCTTTGTAAATACTGCGTTAGGAAGATTGATGGGTGCCACCAAAACCATTTAAATTATTTTATTTATCTAAAATTAAAGTGCATATTGAGATAAAGGACCTATTTCAGCCCTGATAGTCTGTGATTCCTGCTTTTTTCTGCTTCTGCCCAGCGAAGCCTTTAGGAATCAATCCAGTCACAGCCCACTCCTAAAAGAATCCGTGTCATGACAGTTGTAAAACTTCTCAGAAATGGTCTATGTCTCAAATAATACACAAAACAAGAAGATATGTGCCTCATTTCTGATGAAGCCTTTTGAGAGATTCTTGTAGAGTTTTCTTTCAGGCAAAGCATTTCAATCTCTCTCTCAAATCAATTTTAAGGTAAATTAAATTTTAATTGATTCTAAATTATTTTTCCCTCTTTCTCCTTTTCGGAAATATCTCTAGCCTGCTAAATAAAGCGATAGTAGTAGATTTATAATGTAAACTCAGGAAGCAGATTGAAAATTGAGCCTTCTTAAAATTGTTTATTTGTTCAGATCCTTTCCTGTGCCAAAGTAAAAGGCTTTCTTCACATTGCTTCCTCAGCAAATCCTTAGAAGTTTCAAATTATTGAATTCTGTTAAGTTTATTAATTATCTCAACTTCATTTATGAGCTAACATGGTAGCATTGTGGAAAGACTTAGAAAGTATCACGCAGTTCCAGTTTGACATGCTGAGAAAGAAATGTCTTGGTTTTATTTCCTTTCTTTTTAAAATATAATCATGGCATCAAATGAGGGCATGTTTGAGAGTCAAGATACAGAGAAATGTAGCAAAGGGATGAATCAGAAATAAAGCTGAGGGTCCAAGAAGCATCTCCAGGCTTCTGTGAACCCGGCCACCTGCAAGCCCACGAAGCAGACCCATTGTCATGAGTATTATTATATATGAAATACACTCCTTTCCAAGTCTTTATTTTCTTTTATATTAAATTGGTAATACTATATGTGTGTGTGAGTGTGTGTGTGTACATGGGTATTTGTGTGTGGAGAGAAATACTTACTTGAGTACTGTTCTACTAAAGACCCTAGGGGGCCGGCTCCATGGCCGAAAGAAGCACCTGGTCCCTCGGTTGCCGGGCCAACAGAGAGATTTCTCCCACCTTCCCTGTGCTCCCAAAGCACATGGAGTGGGTTAAGTTCTTGCTCTCTGCTGTGGCGGCCCAGGGTTCGGATCCTGGGCGCGGACATGGCACCGCTCGTCAGGCCACGTTGAGGCGGCATCCCACATCCCCCAACTAGAAGGACATGCAACTAGGATATACAGCTGTGTACGGGGCGGTTTGGGGAGATAAAGCAGGAAAGGAAAAAAAAAAAAAGATTGGCAACAGTTGTTAGCCCAGGTGCCAATCCTTAAAAAAAACAAAAAAAGAAATTTGCAATCCATAATAAAGACCCTACTTTTTGCTTTTACTTGTACCTTGTGCTGTGAAAAACTTGGCAGCGTACTTTGTAGAAACCTTTTAAATTGGTGACAAAGTCCAGTGTTATTTGAGAAAGAGTGGATAACGACAGAAAGACCATGACTTATATGCACAGGGAAGCCATGTGGAAACTGGTGAGGGGCGAGTCTGCAGTTGTACATTTCCTGCCTTCTCTGTTTTCAGGTGTGCTTGACTGTAATATTTTCATTAGAACAGGAGAAGGAGTTTGCCTTCTTGATGTTAAGGAGCTGGCTAATTTACAGAGTGAGCCGACGTAAAACAGCAGGGCGCTTGTCTACTGATGAGCGTGTTACCCTGGTGGAGTTTGAATGTGGATGTGCAAGCCTTCCACACACGCCTTTGAGCCATGCTGTAGCTTGTCCTCTGAGGAAGTCCCTTAGAAGGGAGGATGGTACCCATCTACGGAACGATGCTTTCTGAGAGGGAATCAGTGGGAATCTGACTGAAGCAGAGGGAGACAGAGAGAAAGCAGAAGTGTGCTGCCACGGTTCCTGAACCGCCTGAACAGCAGCTTCATTTGGAGAGCTGCGCCCATTCGGCATCGATGGACTGCAGGCGTGTGTTTCATCTGAAGGGTTGGGAATAGATAAGGAAAAACTGCCCGCTTTTAACTCACAGGGAAATAATGAAGCGAGAAGAAAGGACCCCGATTAACTCAGTGAAATCCACTGGGGGCTTCCATTTTGCTGCCAGTGGAAAAAAAGCTTCCCTTTCCCCATTTTCCTTCAGGTCTTCCTTCCTGCGGCCCTGGAGCCCCCAGGGTTGATGCTAAGTGGTGGGCTTCCCAAAGAGAACCCCTTACAAGAAAGAAGCACCTGGTCCCTCGGTTACCCGGCCAACAGAGAGATTTCTCCCACCTTCCCTGTGCTCCCAAAGCACATGGGGACTGGAAGAGAGGAGACCACTGGGGCTTGGCACGTCTTGCTACAAACACGATCGCAATGGAAAAGTATCACTTTGTTGGTTTTCTGTGGGCTCCTGAGATGCCCTCAATTTTCTGAGGCAAATGCTTACAATCCTGATTGGAAAACTGAAGAAATGGATTCATCGGGAAGCTTGGTGGTTGGACTCAGCCTTTCTGGGGGAATTGCCTGGTCCTGGTGTCCCTGTCCTGTTTATTCAGACAGGCAGAGTTCAGCGTGGCCCCACTGGGAGAGTTGGCATACGACGCTGTAATTTACACCATCTATCTCTTTCTGGCTTTTGGGCCTCTGGCAAATTGTGTCTTTGTGTTGGATTAGTTTGAAATTTAATCATGCATTATTTTCCCTCCAATTAAATTATTTATATATTTGATTAACATTTTCACTGCTCGGAAGTCAAATTTTCAGTGAAACCACAAATAAACACATGCCCATTGAATTTCAGGCCAGCTCCACATGAGATCAGCCTGTCGGTTGAATGTTGAGAATTCACCGAGTGTTACTTTCCTTAGCTACCTAGGATTTTGGTGAGCAAAGAATGTGCGCTCTTTCCACTCAGTCCTAGGAACGTGATGCAAAGGGAGAAGTGTGTCTGGCCTCCTTCCCTCCCCTCGCTTTAGCCCAGGATCCAGATTTTATTCTTTCCTCCTGCCTTTTCTTTTCTCTGGCACCGAAATGTACCTCCGTCTCATTTTACATCCTCAGGCTTAAGAACCAGCCCGACAGACAAAGTCACGGGCTCTGCTAACCCAAGAAGGAAACTTAGAAATCATCTAGTTCAGGGGTGAGCACGCTGATGGCCTGCAGGCCAGATCCGGCCCACTGCTTGTTTTTACACAGCTCACGAGCAAAGAGGGGTTTTCACGGTTTTAAATAGTGGGAAAAATTTTTTAAAGAACATTTCATAACGTGAGATTTTCGGGGTCCATAGATAAACAGCTGTACCCATTCACTGACATCTTGTGCATAGCTCTTCTCCTGAAACAGCGGCAGAGTTGAGTACTTGCAACAGAGACCTTTTGGCCAGCAAAGCCTAAGATATTTACTATCTGGCTTTTTACGGAAAAGGTTTGCCAACAGCTGACTAGTTCATCGCTCTCATTTGACCGGTGAGAAAAGTAAGGGCCAAATAGGGGAACTGACCTGTCCAAAGGTGGATGGCTCACAATTGGTCTTCTGATTGCCCCTGGGGCTCTCCCCCCTGTAACAGAAGGGCTGCCCTGAGATGTGCCTTCAGGAGCCCTTGCTGCAGAGGCCAAAGGAGCTTTGTGAAAGAAAAGTAAATTTTTAGGACGCGTGGATGTGTAAAGTCTATGATTTCGTAGAATTTTAATTTTCACTTGAAATTTAGCTCCAGGAAATATTTTAAGCTTAAAATGCATTTGAACTACCTAAATAGGCAGAAGGGCATCTCCATATTTCTTTATAGTAATTGATTATGTGTTGTGGTCAGCATTTGAACCCTAAAGACAAGCAAGAGGGACCTGTCCCTGCTGGCCGAGGTGGCGGAATCTCATTTCAAGAAAAATAACTTGTGGTCTCCATCCAAGTTCGTACTCAAAGCAATTTCAGAAAATTACAAAAGCATGTCAGACAGAACTCAGGTCCATTCTATAGGGCAGAAAGGGAAGATTCCCAAGATGCTGACCTTTGTGAAAGGGACGTTGCGTCCATGGTCCAGCACAGGGTCCTCCCCGCCCTCCTCACGCGAGACAACAGTGGGTGTTGTGCTTGCTGATCTGCACGGGGTTTCCAACCCTGGAAGTTTCAGACATTGTCCCAGAGGCCAAAATCAATGAAACTTGGCGAGGTCGAACGAAATATGAAATGATTTTTCCGGTCACTGCCTTCATCAGCTCGTTGTCAGTCCTCCCCCCCAGCTTAGTGGCAGACCCCCAGCACCCTTGTAGGCAGCTTCTACAAGTGTCCAGCCCCTCTGGGTCACTAAAGCTCATCTGGTGGAAGCCTCCAACCTCACATGCACTTCAGAGCCCTCCCTCCCTTTACCGGCCAGGCGTTCACTCAAGGGACCTGGTGGAGTGTTGGCTCCTCCTCCTAGAGTCTAGCTCCTCCAGTCTGTTGGGGAGGGGAACAGACAAGAGTCTCTTGGTCATCCCAGTTCCCCTGAGTAACTCCAATTAACTTTGATGCCTCTCTCTGAGGGGCAGACATCCAAGTGCTGGCTTTCTGGTAGGGTGTATGTGCGTTCTGTCCAGGGGTATATCCCGCAGTTTCGCCACTGGAGACCTCATCCAGCACACTGCATTTTAGGTGGGCCCAAGTTTGGCTACCTCAGTGGTATCCACCAGGCCCGTGGAAGTGCGTGCCTTCTTACCGCACCAAACAGTGGCGGTACAGGAAGCCCCCTGTGTCTGCTGGGCCCATTCTGTCCTGCCACACGTGTTACTCACCCTCTTCCTCAAAGGCACTAAGTTGTGTGCTTTTGCAGATGCTTCTGTCTCATCTTTCTGCAATGGCGTCCCTTTCTCCCCACTCCCATCCTCACCTGCACACCTGGTGGATCCTGCTTAGCCTTCCAGTCCTCCTTTACAATGCCACTTCTTTGGAGAAGCTGACCCTGATCTCTGGTACTCCACATGGATTTGGATCCTCTGTTAATTGTTTCTATAAAACCCTCTCACTTCCCTTCATAATACTGATCACAACTATAAGTGCATAGTAATTTAAGTCATTATCCATTTCCCTCCAGTAGACTGTAATTTGCTTGGGGCAGGAATCATGTCTGTCTGATCCCCCAGCACAGGGCGTGGTGTGGAGTGGCTCTCAGTACACTCGTGTAAATACCTGAGAGATGAATGAAATGTTGCAAAACCAGGGTATTCCTTTTCTTCCACCCAGCAAGATGGGATTCTCATTTGCATATCTTTCAAATCCTTTTGAATTCTTCATAGTATATTATTTTAAAGTAATAAAACACCTCACATTAAAATCTTCTTGTATGAGTACTAGGTGAAATGAAGTTGAGTGAAGATAAGCCAAAGCATAAAGTATAATTTCTTCTGCCCAGTGAAAGTTTAGTTTGTTGCATGAGTCAAGTCAGTTCAACTAATATTGATGCAGGATGTGCCAAGGATCAGGGACAATTTCAACTGCTGAGAACATGAAACTGAAGGCCAGGCTCCTGGCCTCAGGGTGTAGGCTCAGCCCACATTCTAATTCAGTTTTCCAATTTTAACTTTGCCTGCCTCCCTCCTCGCTTCCTGCCTCCCTGCCTCCCATCCTTCCTTCTTTTTCTTTCACGTCTATTAATCCAAGGATTCAAGCTTTATTTCCAATAACCTGGGGGAAAAAACTGAACAAGAGCAATTTTTATGTAGTGGTTTTGTGTGATCATTTATTTTTCTCCCTGGAAAGGAGAAGGCGTAGAACCTGTCTGTATTATGTGGGCTTAGAGGCTGGACTTTGGCACATATTTGGGACAATCCTGAGCGATGTGAATGGACAGCAAAAATGGACCTGAAGCATGAATTTAAAGATTGTGTGTCGTCCCCCGTCCAGCACGTCTGTTCTCTTCATATACTTACATGCACCAGCAGAACTTTCAAGAAACACCAATACTTAGGACAGTTGCCTTTTTATAGGAAACCGCATCTTTTGCCATGAGGTTGCTATCCCATCGTGAACCTGAGAGATGCTGTGTAGTTTCTTTGTCATGTTCAGAGCTTCTGCAAGGATCCTGGTTGTCTCCAGTTCCCTGTGCTGTGTCACCGACTCTTCTGTTCCTCAGACTTTCTGGGAGCTGCTCACGGAGAGCAGAGTGAATAGTAATTGCTTTTCTCTGCCTCATGCAGTCTTAAACTCCAGAAACAGCAGGACAGCCTTCATTTTGTCCCTACAGCATAGGCCGCCTGGTGGAGTAACTGGGAAACGCCAACTGTGAGGGTGGAATTTTACCCTCAGGCCCCCAGGGACCGCTCATGTTGGAGCCAGAGGGGAAAGTAACGATCCTTCTGTTGCTGCTATTCAGTGCGTTGACCCCAAGGGGAGATTTCTGCTATTGGACAAATTTATTTGTGGAGTATTTCTATGTATGTTTGAGAAAGTGCTTGCAAAAGCCTTCAATTAAGGCAGATAAAATTGGGGTGACCAGAGGAAAAAACCAACAGGATCAACCAAGGACACAAATTTCCTCAGTCTGTAACCAGACATTTAAATCATAGAATCATCTTCTTGAAATTGACTTAAATTTGATCCAAATGAAGAATCTTCTCTTCCTCCCGTGCTGGTATAGGTTTCTCATGTCTCGCAGTCGTGGGGCACTTGATGTAAGACTCCAAGGAACTCTATAAGAAAATGATTCTAAAACTGTGAATTGATGAGGAATTCAGGGAAATTCGTCTTCATTTTAAAAACCAAATTAATAGGATTGTAGAGCTGGAGAGAACCTTAGAAACTAGATAATCCCTTCCATTATTTTGTGCCTGAAGACAGCTGAGATCCTGAGAGACTGAAGCACGGGTGGATGATCACCTGGTCCTCAGCTTCAGCATCTGGTTCATCTCTCTGGGCTTCTTATTCAAGAAGAAATTCCACTAATTGGACGTAAAGTGTCGTTTATAAAAGTGCTTTGTTTTTTCTTGCTCCTTATTACAAAATTGTGTGTGCGTGCACGCGTACACGTGTGCATGCATGCGTGCGTTCCCTTTCTGCAGCCTGAGCCCATGTCTCTAACCCAAGGCCTAGAGTGCGTGAGAGCTGGAGAGCACCCCTGTGGTCAGTTAGCCTTGACTCTCACTTGGCAGGTGAAAAATCACGGAGGCCCAGAGAGGACACGCGTGGCTCACCCCGTTTCACAACTCCACTCTTCAGATGCTCTATGTGGTACTTTTTCTGAGATGGCAGGCTGCCTCCAAACAGTGCCACTTCCTGCCAGTTAGGAAGTATGCATACACAGAAAGAGCAGGCTTACTTAAGAAATATACTAACTAGAGCCAAATAATCTGCAATATAAGGTTATCATGTAGGCTGTACGGCTTAAGTTGGGGCATTTTTGGCACTCCCTTCTGTTGCTTTCAAGAATGAGTAACACAATTCCATTTTATTTCTGTTTCTTTTTCCAAACCCCAGCATATAAATAACGATCATATTCATGGAGAGAAGAAGGAGTTCGTGTGCCGGTGGCTGGATTGCTCAAGAGAGCAGAAACCCTTCAAAGCCCAGTATATGTTGGTAGTGCACATGAGAAGACACACGGGAGAGAAGCCTCATAAATGCACTGTGAGTACACAAGGGGGCAGGCTCTCGACTTAGGGTGTCACCTCCCACGAGTGGGTGTCAGGATTCGTCCCATGGACCTTTTGTCATACTCTCAGGGTTGTGCATCATGACTCCAGCTCAGAGGAGGTGCAGCTGGCTGGTACAAGGAGAGGGGTGGAGCCTTGTCTGTGATAAAGGTCTTGCTTCAGGGTTTTGAGAGAGGTTTTTGAAATGGAAGGGAAATGAGAAATGGAGAAAGGATGCTGACAGCTGAGCTTTAGGGGACGATGGCCACGTTCTGGACCTGCACTGTCCAACACAGTGACCACAAGCCACGTGAGCCTCTTGAGCACGTTTGAGATGTGGCTAGAGCAAGCAAGGAACTGATTTTTCAAATTTAATTTAGTTTTAAATAACTTAATTTTAAATATAAATATCCCCATGTGGCTAGCAGCTATCACGTTGGACTGTGCAACTCTGCATTCTAGCAAGTGGGCAGGTGGCAGCTGGGACGTACCGGGCGGCTCTGGGAATGAGCACATGGCCACCATACCTGTCCCAGCACAGCTGCCCATTGCGCCAGAAGACTCAGAGGGCAAAGGGAGGTGCCAGCTTCGACTTGAATGGCTCAAGATAACCCATATGGCATTAGAGTTTCTCCTTGCTCTCCTAGTCTATCCCCATGGCCCAGTATAGACTTATGAACCGGCCAAGCCTTCTTTCACTGAGGTGCCCGCCAGGCGCCCTGGGCACTGCTCAGCCCTGGTACTTTACATCTTAAAGGCCCTTTACAAACATGATCAAATTCCATGCCTTTGTCTGGGCACAAAACCATATTAATGAACTTTGTGCTGAATCTGAAATCAGTGGGAATTCAAGGAGATCAATGAGGAGATAATGAAACCCATTGTCCACACTGAGTGGTCTATTAAAAAAAAAAAACTCCAGGACTCTGACTAGCACTGAAAGTGCTTTCTCTCCAACTGCACTGAGCCCCATCTGAATCCCAACAAATGCAGAGTTTAGTGGACTTTTGTTCCTTGGTTTTGAAAAGCTGCTGACCCTCGAAACGCCGGTCTTTCATCAACTTTGAGGGCGTGTGAGGCGTAAGCTGTTATTGTGTGGAGTAATCCAGATTTACCTGTTGTCTTCAGTTTGAAGGTTGCACAAAGGCCTACTCAAGACTAGAAAACTTGAAAACGCACTTGAGATCTCACACTGGAGAGAAGCCCTACGTCTGTGAGCACGAAGGTTGCAACAAGGCTTTCTCAAATGCCTCTGACCGCGCCAAGCACCAAAACAGAACACATTCCAACGAGGTAAGGCTCCTCCAGGACGCACACTGTGGGCGCAGAGCTCGTGGGTGGAAACAAAGAACCTTCGCCGGGAATGTGCCTGGAGAGGCCAGCCTGTTCCGATCTGTTTCCTCTTGGCCAGCCTGAGGGGGGGCTGACGCTGCAGGTGAAGGCTTGAGACCCCAGAGGGAGGGCTGAAAACTGGGCTGGGTTTGGAGAGTAATGCAGATGAAGAGGAAACTTCCTGAAACCCCTGGCAGGCAAGTTTCACGTTGTTCAGAGCTGCCACCTACTGGTCAGACAGTAGGAGCATTTAACTTGGAATTGCGTCCACTGGCTCTGCCTGAAATAGCCTGAATTGGTGCAAAGCATGACCCTGTGAGCACCAAGGATAGATTCCGAAGCGATGTGTTGACAGCTGACAGCTTACTGCTAAGACAGCCACTTTGAGTTGCTTTCTCCAGGTGTTATCTTCAAATGCATTATATCAAAAAAGACTTTTACAGAGCAACCAGCCTTGGCTAAATACAATTTCCAGACATTCTGAATTCCAAAGGATGGTGGAAGCTATTCTCAAAAACCCAGAATGGCTTCTAGTCAATTATTGAAAATAATGTATCGAGTAAAGCTTTGTGGTAGTGGGTGGATTCCGTGGTGTTGCTGTTACTTTTAGGTAGTTATCTCCTCAGACTTCCGAGAAGCATAGGAATAAACGTGATTTCAAATGATTTTGCTTATATTTGAATGTATGTCTGCCTGCAGACCTCCCACTTCTCCAGGAAAGTTTAGCTCCAATTCGGGCTCCTCTGTGAAGCCTTCTCTTCAATGAATCCAGAGACTACAAAAAGCCTCCTCACACAGTGTATCTAACCAGAATTTGTTAACATGAGACATAGTTCTGCCCCATGTGTCATCAGTTTGCTTCAAACGGGTGAGAGAAGGAGCCTTTGACCTTGGCGTGGCTCTCCTCTGACCTCATGAGGTCTTGGTCAAGCCCATTTGTGATCTTTCAGATGGAGAGCTGGGAGAGGGAATCTGGTAAAAACATGGCGCACATTCAGTTCACTGGCCATTGGCTGAAAGGTGGTGGAGATGACCCTCAAGTATAGATAGAGCACAAACAGCTCTACCCAGATTAACCACACTCTGCAAAGCACGCTCACCCGTGCAGTTCACACATGCACACTCTCTGAAAAGGTCCTGTTAGAATAAGGAAACTCAAGGCATTTAGGATCTATTCTTATGGATCAACTTTTTGAAGACGTTTCACGGGAGATGCCACCTCTCCCTTTTTTAATGTCAGAAGCACTTTTAGTCTATGCAATAGTTGCAGGGTAATCTGCTGTCCTTGTTTTGCACAAAGTTTTGGGGAGTCCAGCATAGGCAAATCCACAGAGAGAGAAAGTCGATTCAGGGTGGCGGGGGAACAGGAGTGGCTGCTGATAGGTACCGGGCTCCTTTCTGAGATGATGAAAATACTCTGGAACTTGATAGTGGTGATGATTGCATAACACCGTGAATGTACTAACTGCCACTGAACTGTGCAATTTAAAAGAGTTATGTTTATGGCATGTGAATTATATCTCAATTTAACGTGTTTTAGGGGATTTAAGATTTGATTAATTTAACTTAGAATTCAGTTAATATATTTAACTACATTTCATATACTTAAGTACAATTTTGACTACAAATTTAGAGGGTGTTCATTCCTGTAGATTTTAGGACGAGGTTCTCTCCTGTTATTGTGGGGAAACTTGGGCACCGGGATGTTAGGATCGCCATTTTCTGCACAGAAACATACTTACTGCGCTTTTTGTCTTTTTATGAACTTAAAATATGCACATGTCTGTTGGCTTTAATTAAGTGCATTGTAGTTTAATTTTATTCTTCTATGAGGTAACAAGTGCCGTGATATATGAGAGTTTAATATCCATTAGGAGAGGAAAAGGCATCTTGGTCAGTAATACCTTTCCCCAAGGTTGAGCAGTTTACTTAAAATAAATTACTAATATTGACCATAAACAAATAACTAAAATTTTATTCACCAGCATGGAAGTCATTTTTCTCTGTTCTCTATACAAGGCTTTGGACTTGCATATAAATGATGAATAGTTTCAGATACACCAAAATTAAGTTTGACCAAGGAATCCAGATTTGTGTAATCAGACAATTCTAGAAAAATCCAGATATTTTCTTTCCTTTGTTTGCTCTCTTACTTGTACCTTCCTTCATTCACTCAACAAATACAGTTAGCTAGTTATGAGCCAAGCACTGCTATTCTAGGGGTGGCAAATGGGGTGGAATAGAACAGAGAGTAATTCCCATTCAAGGAAGCCAGTCCAGCTTCCTACCCCACCCCCAGGCTTCCCTGCCCACTTAGGGCCACTGGACCATAGCAGTGGCCTCTGATAGGACTCCCTACTCCAGGCCACACAGCTCCTGTTCCTCCCAAAGCCACACTAAGCAAGTTTCCTTGAGCTCTGATTCGGTTGTATCTCCCTCTCTGGAAAGTTCTAACAGCTCAATTTTAGACTCTTTAGGCTTATGGCCGCTCTCACCCAGCCCAACCCTGCCCTCCCAGTCTTGACCTCTCACCATGGTGACCATGAATGGAAACTTCTAGATAGCCTATGGTTGAACTGCCATGCCCACATGCATGAAGTGGTCCCACCGCTGGACCCTTGCTCAGGACGTTCGTTTTTGGCATCCTCTTGCCCTCATTTTTATCCCTCAGAATCTTGTCCTTCTTTCAGGACCCAACTGCAATGCCTTCCCCTAATCAAAGCTCCAGTTATTGAGTACCTACTGTGTGCCACA
The DNA here is from genome assembly GCF_037783145.1 of Equus przewalskii. Taxonomy (NCBI): domain Eukaryota; kingdom Metazoa; phylum Chordata; class Mammalia; order Perissodactyla; family Equidae; genus Equus; species Equus przewalskii. The sequence continues at coordinate 13,045,273 of NC_091834.1, read as the reverse complement.
CGTGGTGGCAGGCACTTTATGTACATTGTCTTGTTAAACCCTTCCCATGACCCCATGAGCTGTGCATTATACCCAACTTAAAAACTTATGCCTCCCACCATCATCCCAACTGAAAAATTATTCCCCTCTGTCCCCATCCTTCTGTAGCATGCACACTTTGTGTTGTAGACAATTACATGCTGTCTTATTTTCCTGTGGATTTTGGTCAGTGGGTCTTGTGTATGTCCACACAGGAGGGTACATGGGCACACATGTACTAGTGTGTGCTGGGAGCTCACGAACATTGGTAGATTCATTCCACCCCTAGCCGTGGTCTCATTTCCAGGCTAACACAATATACACACGCATGTATTTCTGGGAAGAGTAGCTCTTTGAACATGCTGGCCTGCCTTTGTGCTCCCTCCATCTCCTTCCCCATCCCTGCACTCCTGCCCCACACATCCCAGTCTGCCTGCTGATGGAACAGCCTTTCACAGCCGTGCAGTGAACAAGCCTAGGGCTGATGTCAGAACACCGTAAGGTAATAGCACTAATCGTCAGAGCCATTCTTCTCTCCCTAATGCATAGAATTTCATGTGCTCGTTTCATCGTATATATATGTGCTGCAAATCACACGAGCTTCTGAATAGAAGTAATTCACGGTTAATGGGAATCAATTCTACCCAAAAGAATCTCAAATTTGGAGGTGAAGTCTCTCAGGATAATTTTCGGAATCTTCGCTTCACTACATTAGGACATTTCATCATTTTAGGTAGCACTCATCGTGTTCTTGGGCTTTTAGAGAAAAAGCATCTTTTAGACACATATTGTCTATAAGACGGGGCATCTTTTTTAATATAATGGATGCATTATATTAATCATGCTTTTTATGACTATTGCTTACCTAATAGCTCATCTTCTGGTATACATAGATATAAATATATACCCATAAGCATTCATGAATATGTTAGATTTCAAGCTAATTAAACAAAATCACAGTTCCGATGTTGGTCGTGAATACAGTGCCAGGAGTTCTGTGATTTGAGGAAATATTCAGTTATAAGCATCCATATATCTGTAGGCTTGATCACTCACCGACATAGAAAATGAAATTAGCAGGAAATAATTGATAAGCTTAATACTCAAGAGCAGAGGCCAGACCAGGAGTCCTCGTCTCCAGGACACCATGCATCAGCCCTTTTTAGTTTATGAGTGAGCATTCACGGACAGTCTAGCAAGGCTTTACCACCTTGAAGATCAGAAAGATTCTGGATATTCTGAGCCCTGAGCATCCTCACACAGCTGAAATACCATCCAAAGGAACCTATTTTAGTGATATCTAACGTGGGAGAGGCTGTAGGCAATTTTTTTATTATGCCTATTTGTAAAGAGCGCATTTTCAAAGGGGACAGGGTGACGTTAGATCTGGGAACCAGGACATCCTTAAGAAATTTCTTCTCACAAGCTCTCCCAAACGGTACATAGCATTCTTCTGATTGGGTGAGGGGTGTCTTTTCAGCTGCCTTCCATCATCATCATCATCATCATCATCATCATCATCATCTTCCTCACCATCATCATCACCATCATCATCTTCAAATATCTATTGAGTAGCTACCATGACACAATGATGCTTCTTCCTACTCACAGGATAAATGTTCCCGAGAACATAAAGGCAATTTACACATTTGTAGCTCTCGCTGAGCACTCTCTAAAATGATCTCTTAAAGCTAGATTCTGTGGACCCTGAACAATGTTCAACTGGCCTTTATTAAACCCTTAGGACCCAGAGGTACTTGAACACCTCCAAGCTTTGTGACACTGCTGTGAAAGAATTAAAACTATCCTGTGCAGCCACAAAAGGCTGTCATTTCTGGGGCATAATCACTTTCCTAACAATCTGTCATTTCCTTCTGGTGGCATTGGCAGAAACCGTATGTGTGCAAAATCCCAGGCTGCACGAAGCGCTACACAGACCCAAGCTCCCTCCGGAAACACGTGAAGACAGTGCACGGCCCAGAGGCCCATGTCACCAAGAAGCAGCGTGGGGACATCCATCCTCGGCCCCCGCCACCACGAGATTCTGGCAGCCATTCACAGTCCAGGTCACCCGGCCGGCAGACTCAGGGAGCCCTTGGTGAGCAGAAGGACCTCAGCAACACTACCTCAAAGCGGGAAGAATGCCTCCAAGTGAAAACTGTCAAGGCCGAGAAGCCCATGGTATGTCATTCGCTTTCCTTCTGATTTTCCCAAAGCCGTCCTGGGTCGTTTCAAAGAGCCAGGAGGGCACTGAGAGGGCTAGACTGCTCCTGTCCTCATTGCATCGCACTGTCTGATTCAAGGTCAGGAGCTCAGTGAGCTGCATAGACTAGCTCAGCTCAGAAAAACATTTCAAGGTTTCCGAAATGGTTTTTAAAATTGATCTGGAACCATACCACCTTGTGGCAGGTAGAAAGACACAACTGTCTCCATTTTCAGTGGGCCTGTAACGGAGGGAATCATTCATTTGGTCTCTCTGTAAATATGTTTTCTGTCTTCTTTGCCCTGGTGACCCCTGGATAAATAAACCGTGGTCCCTATTCTTTAGGGCTTTACCGTCCAGTGGGATGGGTGAACCAAAAGAAAACAGCTACAACTCAGTGCGATGGGGCTTGAACACTAGTCTGTGTAAGAGCCTTCAAGAGGGGAACTAACCGCCAGTGTTCTTGAGGACCTGCTGGGGGAGGCAGGGCTGATGGTGACTGCCAAGTTCAGAGGTCAGAGCGGGGAAGGAGCAGGTCCTGGCATAGCCGAGCACGACTGTGGGGCCCAGGGGGTGTGCAGTAGTAAAAAGGGGTGAGGATAAAAAGGGGTATGCTTTGCTGGTGATGGAGAATGGCACAGCACGGCTGACGTTTTAGAAAAGACAACCCCAGCGCCAGTCTAGAGATTGGCTTGACAGACTGGGCACCATGTCTGCAGTGGTCCCTGGACCAAGAGATGGAGAGCAAGGGAGGGATTGGAAAGATGTCATTGGCAAAAATCTTTGTGGTTTGGTGACAAATAGGATATGTGGATTATGCTACTGTTGCGGGTTCTTTCAAACTTCAGTTGGTGATTTTGCTTTATGTATGTGCCATAATGAAACATCTAAAATTTTCCAAGAGACAACAAGACAAAGGGAGAGGGTAGCTATCAGAGGAGATTCAGTACCTATGTATTTGGCCATATGTATAATGGAGTCAGTTCTGTGAACGTGTTGGGTTCTAGTCTGTCACTCCCTGTGGGTGGAGGAAGCATACCAGATAGAAGCCATGTGCACAGACTTCCAGATGCAAGGAAAGGATCAGACAGGCAGACTTATACTCAGTTTAGGAAGCATTTTCTTAAAATTGGAAAAGTCCAGCAATTGGATGGACATCCTCTCAATTCCTGAGTGATGTCACTGTGTAGCAGTACGTATGGGCGAGGAATAATGCTCATACAATTCCAGCATCGATGGAGTGGAGTTTAATGACTTCATGAATTTTAATGACTTATTGAGAATATCTGTGAATCTTAGAAAGTGACGTTAAGTCTAGCCAAAAATAATGCAAATAAGCTTCCAGATTATCCTTATTTTCCAGTGGGTAGCTGTACTTTGCTTTTAGAAAGCACGTTGGTAAAAAGTTTCTATATGTATTATGATCGATCGCTATATTTTTAAATTAATCAGTTTCTAAACTGTGCTTTAGATACTTTTTGGGGGGGAGCACGTATTAATTTTCTAAAATAAAATCCACCTGTATATTAATTGTGCAGAACATTCACCAGTTCATCCTCCAGTGTTTAATGAAACAAGGGAAGTGAATTTGTGGTCTCTCAAACTATGTCATTGAAAGACAATGATTTATGTCCTTAGGACATCCTAAGAGCCCAGAGTCTCTTCTACCTTGAATGTCCGTCCCTAGCTCAAGAAAACTTACCATCTCCTCTCCAAACACCCAATATTTAAAAAGAAAATTGGTAGAAATAAAAATTTTAGCAATTTGGCTCAGTGACATCCAAGATGCCCCAAGATGTGAAATATTTTATAAAGTAACTAAGTCATCAAAACATAGGGCTGGAAGAGCTCATGGAGATGAGACTAGGCCCCATATTTTACAGGTGGGGAAACTGAGGCTCAGGGACATTAATCATTAATGAATTAATCAAATTTCCACCATAGACTCTTTGTATGGAGATGTACACACATGAGAGTAGACATCTTCATAGACATGTACGAACGCACATGAGATTTACATTTCTAATAGTCTTTCTTTAAAAACTTGTCTTTGATCATCATGCTATAAATTAAATTCTTTCTTCTTTTTTCTTATTAATCCAACATCTCTTCTGTGTAATGCTCCTAAATGTCTTGTTCTCACTTCCTAAGGACAGTGGGTAATAAGGTGAGGGAATTTTGGCTTCTCTGCTCTTTCTGTTTTGTTTTCATTTTAACATTTAACTTTGATTCGTTTCATTTTTCTTGAGTTTTTGTGCCTTGTGGTCTCTTTCATAGTGAACGTTGCTCAGATATGTTTCAAACATAGAAGCAATGTGCTGTGAACATTCAGCATGTGGAAATGTGGAGTTAGATGGTGAAATTCATTGTTCTGTTTGTCTAGGTTTTCATAGTAAATCACACTGGGGCCGACCAAGCAGGTGTTCTCAAAGGCTATTTAATTATCGTATTGACTAGTGTAAATTCAGACCAGATGTGCACCACCTTCCTTGAGGAAGATCTGGATACGTTTGTTGTTAGCACTTTAATCTATATTTAAAGGTCTGAACTCCTTGAAGCAGTTTTCTAATTGTAAGTACAATTCTGCCTTCTTCTGTGCCCTGGAAGCGTGAGTCTGCATGTGCGTGCATACATACACATACACGCAGATCCACGTACACACACACTCGGATTTGACAATCCAAGAGTGAAAGACGTTCAGAGCCCTGGATGCTCCAGGAGCCTTGGGAAGGAGCAGATGTCTGGCACTCCAAGACTCTGCTGACGCAAAACCTAAGCAAGCCTTCGTGAACTCCTGATCAGATTTGTGTATCTTCTTTTGCTCTGCTTGGTTGCCCAGGACAAACTTAGTGTATCACGTGGCACTCACTTAGAAAGTGTTCATTTGCTGGGTGTCTGTACTGTGGTCGCAGAAAAAGTGTAACAGGTTCCACTGAGAAGACCTGTGTCCAAAACCCCTTCCTGACAGCACTGTGCATTCCACCTGAAACCACAGTGGTCTGTAATTGAGTGCATGTGGTTCTGTCTCCCTCGAGAATTTGCTCTTTTGGCTGCCATCAGGCTCCGTTTTTAGCATAACCCTGGAGAAGGGGCTGCAGAGGGATGGAAGTAGCGCTGGGCCGGGAGTCTAGGCTGGTTGCACTGTTAACTTTGTGACTTTGGGCAGTCACTGAACTTCTCTGAACATCACTTTCTTGTCTGTACGAAAAGGGTTAGATTATCTATCAGGGCACTGGTGGAATTTTAGATAGAACAGTTTAGGTTTGCAGATTGCTCACTGCAGGCCATTTTATTCAGTGCTCCCAGACATGGGGACAGCGAGCTCTCCACTCCCCATCTCCAGGAGGCCCTGGAGGGCATCCTTCCCCTGATGGAGAACCAGTGGACTAGATTAAGTTCTCCTCTAGTGGTAGAATTGTCTCACACAGTCCACTTGGGCGGGGTTAGGGAAACATGGCCCGACTGTCCTGGAGAAATGCTGGGGACACAGTGGGGGAATGGAAGGGCCTTCCCCAGACCCTGGATGTCTGTGACTGGCAGCCTTTCTGGCCCTCTGGGCATAGCGGAGGCTAAGGGATTTGAAGTTTTCCCTCTTACAACTGCCTTTACCGACACCCTGCTTGGAGTTCTACAAAGTGGGACAATGTAGAAGGAAGGGGCAGAGGTTACAAAGAGCTTGGGGCCCAGCCCTGGACAGCTTAGAGGGCTCTTGTTGGAGAGCAGGTAACGTGTGCTCATGGAGCACAGCTTCCAGCTATCTTTTAGCTGAGCAAGATGGAGTGAGGACTAAAGGCCCCTAGGACAATAATAATTGCCCATGCTCTCTGAGCCAATCAGTTACTATTATCCAGGTCTTTTTATATTTTGTGTGCTCTCAGGGTTTCATACTTAATTCCCACAATCCCTAAGATAGATAATCTATCTTTCATAGCTAAGGAAACTGAGGTTTAGAGTGGCCAAGTAATTTGCCCAAAGAATAAAGTCGTGGAAGTGGGATTGGAACTGGGGAAGTATGTTTGTGGAGTTGGCATTTGGGACAGGATTCCATGGCTGGCATCATGCAATCACCCCACATCCAGCACCCCCTGCTGTCCATCGCTCCCCCGCTGCACATCCGCCTGGTGTTCCATCCGCCACTGTGGTCCAGAGAGGCCGCCTCCATTCACCAGAGCATGGTTCTTCTCCTCATTCAGCCCACTGAGAGTCCTGCAGGTCTTGATCCGCATGGTCTCTCATTCTTGGCTCCCTTTCCTTTTTGTTTCTTGGTAACATTTCTGTCCTTTCCTTTGGACCCCAGCAGACATCTCAGCCAAGCCCTGGTGGTCAGTCTTCATGCAGCAGCCAACAGTCCCCCATAAGCAACTATTCCAACAGTGGGCTCGAGCTTCCTCTGACCGATGCAGGTGGTGTAGGAGACCTTGGAGTCATCGACGAAACCCCAATCATGGACTCGACCATTTCCACTGCAACCACAGCCCTCGCTTTGCAAGCCAGGAGAAACCCGGCAGGGACCAAATGGATGGAGCATGTAAAACTAGAAAGGCTCAAACAAGTGAATGGAACGCTTCCGCGACTGAACCCCATTCTACCCCCCAAAGCCCCTGCAGTCTCTCCTCTCATAGGAAATGGTGAGTTTGGCATCAGACCTCGTGTCTGCCCAGGGGTTTCTGTTCTTTTAAATGCAGCCAGGTCACTGTGAGAGGAACTGGCGCTTGGTTTTATGTTTGGTAGTTTCTCCACCGGCCCTAAAATGATGCTCCTACAATACATATTAATGTTGCCTTTCTGGAAGAGTCCATATTTTAAAAGCAGGTAGTCAGCGGATAATACTGAAACAAAAAGTAAGACTGCATGACTCCTATTCCGATGGGGGAATCGTAGCTATTGGACCAGGGAAAGGAAATCCAGCAGCAGAGGCGCCTGTGGTCTGTGTCTGTCTCTGGTTTCCACAGTCTACAACCAAAAGGTTAGCAGCCACCTTGACTGATGTTTGTCCAGTTCAAGGCAAGTAACCTTTGCCATCGTCAGCCCCAAGGCAGTTTTTGCTTCTGAGATTACACTGTTTCCTGGAGCATATCCTAAGGGTGAGCCTCCCCACCCCACTAATTTAGGTGAGTTACACCTTCATAGGATGTCACAGGAAGCCCTGAGTGTGGATGAGAAACTCCTGGAATGCCTTGGGCCTGTGGACTTCCTGTAACTTGAGCACTGTGTATACATTCTGGGACCCTTCATTTTGCTTTTGCGTTATGCCATTGAAAGAACTTCACTGATCCAGGCAGTTGCTATTGCTTTAAGCTGGATGTACAAGCCTTGCCCACAGCCATATGCTCTTGTAAATAAAGTTTTATTGGCACCAGCCTTGCCCATTCCTTCACTATCACCTTTGACCCTTTGGTGCTACACACCGGAGAGAGGTGGCTGTGACAGACATGCCTGGCCCAGGGAAATGGAAAATAGGACCTGGCCCTTTACAGTTTGTCCAGGCCTTTTTGAAGTCATCCTGACATGGATGCCTCTCTCCCTCACTTTCTCTCCAGGCACACAGCCCAGTACCAGCTGCAGTTTGGGTGGGCCCATGACCCTTCTCCCGAACAGAAGCGACCTTTCTGGTGTGGACATCACCATGTTGAACATGCTCAACAGGAGGGACAGCAGCACCAGTACCATCAGCTCCGCCTACCTGAGCAGCCGCCGCTCCTCGGGCATCTCTCCCTGCTTCTCCAGCCGGAGATCCAGCGAGGCCTCGCAGGCCGACGGGCGGCCCCAGAACGTGAGCGTGGCCGACTCCTACGACCCCATCTCCACCGACGCCTCGCGCCGGTCCAGCGAGGCCAGCCAGTGCGACGGGCTGCCCAGCCTGCTCAGCCTCACGCCCGCCCAGCAGTACCGCCTGAAGGCCAAGTACGCCGCCGCCACCGGCGGGCCACCGCCCACGCCGCTGCCCAACATGGAGAGGATGAGCCTGAAGACCAGGATGGCCCTGCTTGGGGAGGGCAGGGAGCCCGCGGGGGGCCTGCCCCCCGTGCCGCCTCCGCGGAGGTGCAGCGATGGGGGCGCCCACAGCTACGGCCGGCGCCCTCTGCTGCCCCAGGACGCGCTGGGCAACGGTGGGAGAAGAGCCAGCGACCCGGTGCGGACGGCCTCGGAGACCCTCTCCCTGCCCAGGGTGCAGCGCTTCAACAGCCTGAACAGCTTCAACCCTCCGGCTTTGCCTCCATCCCTCGAAAAGCGCAACTTAGTGCTGCAGAATTACACTCGGCCCGAGGGGGGCCCCTCCCGCCACTTCCACTTGTCCCCCTGTCCTCCGAGCATTACCGAGAACGTCACCCTGGAGTCCCTGACCATGGACGCCGATGTGAACCTGAACGATGAGGATTTCTTGCCCGATGACGTGGTGCAGTATTTAAATTCCCAGAACCAAGCAGGTTATGAGCAACACTTCCAGAGCGCCATGTCTGACGACAGCAAAGTGCCCCACGGGCCCGGCTTGGGGAGCGGGCACGGCGACTTTGACCCGCCCGGGCTGCCAGACAGCCATGCCGGCCAGCAGTACCGCGCGCTGGAGCAGCCCTGCGCGGAGGCCAGCAAGTCCGACCTGCCCATCCAGTGGAACGAGGTCAGCTCGGGCAGCGCCGACCTGTCGTCCTCCAAGCTCAAGTGTGGCCAGCGGGCCACGGTGCAGCAGGCTCGGGCCTTCGGGTTGTACACCACCGCGGGCGGCCACCCGCAGAACCCCCTGAGGAATGGGGGCGGCCCAGCTGGGGGGTATCAGGCCCTTGGGGAGCCTGGTGGCACCTACGGTGGCCCAGAGCACTTGGGGAGCCCCAGCGGCGCCTTCCATGAACAGCCCTATAAGGCCCAGCAGTACGGGAGCTGCCTCCCCAGGCAGCCCGGTGGCCCTGGCCTCCTGCTCGATGGTGCCTGTGGTGCTGGGGTTCAAGCAACAAAGCTGAAGAGCACCACCATGCGAGGGAGCGGGAGCCAGCCGGAATTTGGCCTGTCGATGGGGCCCAACGAGTCAGCTGGCAGCACAGTGGGTGGCATGCCCACCCAAGACCCCATGGGACAGGGGTACCTGGGTCCTCAGCTGCTCAGCGACAGCATGCACCAGCAGGGGGCAGGCCGCCCCGGGCAGCAGATGCTAGGGCAGCTTAGTGCTACCTCACACCTCAACGTCTATCAAGGGCCAGAGAGCGGCCTGCCAGGGCCTCTCAGCATCAGCAGCCAGGCCTCAAGCTTGGCAGCTGTCAGGGGCTACCAGCCATGTGCCGGCTATGGGGGCAGCAGGCGCCAGGCCGTGCCAAGGGGCAGCCTCGCTCTGCAGCAAGGACAGCTCAGTGACACGAGTCAGACCTGCAGGGTGAACGGCATCAAGATGGAGATGCAAGGACAGCCCCATCAGCTCTGTTCTAACGTGCAGAGTTACTCTGGTCAGTTCTATGACCAAACCGTTGGCTTCAGTCAGCAGGACATAAAAACTGGTTCATTCTCCATTTCAGAAGCCAACTGCCTGCTCCAGGGGGCCAGCGCCGAAAACTCTGAGTTACTTTCCCCAGGTGCTAACCAGGTGACAAGCACAGTTGACAGCCTCGACAGCCATGACCTGGAAGGGGTGCAGATTGATTTCGACGCTATCATAGACGACGGGGACCACGCCAGCCTGATGTCAGGAGCTCTGAGCCCCAGCATCCTTCAGAACCTTTCCCATAGCTCCTCCCGCCTCACGACACCGCGAGCGTCCCTCCCGTTGCCAGCGCTGTCTTTGAGCACCACCAACATGGCCATCGGGGACATGAGCTCTTTGCTGACCTCCCTCGCGGAAGAGAACAAATTTCTTGCAGTTATGCAATAGGCGTTAGGAAAAAGGACTGCCAAGAAACGTGAAACTTTAGGAGTTTAAAAGATTAAATGGACTCAATTTTTGCTGGTTTGTTTTTTTTAGTTCTGTATGTATTTTAGCATTCTCATCTCACCTAACTGGGATGTGTTTCAAGTATATTCCTTTTATGGAAAAGGACTCTGAAAAGCCCTAAAGTATTCTAGGGAGAAACTGTCTTCCATTTCAGTTTTGAATCAGTATTGTTTCACTCGAACCACCCTCTTTTTTTTTTTTTTTAAACTGTAAGCCCGCCCCCCACTTTTTAGTAAACCAGTGTAAATGTGTGAGTGCATGTTCTTCTTTCTTTTCGAAGAGAGGTCAGACTAAAGGATTGGACATGTTCCTCTGTCACTCAAAGGAAATAGGAGTTGGTGTGCTTTTGACCAAGGGGTTACGCTTCCAGTTTTTGAATCTTCCTTTACATATGCTCAACGTTTGTTTTTGGTTTGTGGTTTTTTTAATTCCCACATTGGACGCAAGGATCAGAACGTGGATAGTGAGTTGAAGAATCTTTTGCGAGTGCAGTGTAGCACAGATAACAGATGTTGGACATGCTCCCCACCCCAAATTCAGTTCAGAGCATACTTTCAACAGTTGCGCACAGTGGAAATTTGGGGCTCTTGCAAGTGAACTCGTTTGCTCCCAGTTTGGGTTTAAAATTCTTCCTGTCCATAGGTGTGCTCTCCGTGGGTGTGTCTATATGGTCAGTCCTTAGTTATCTCCTCTGCCCATCTCCCTCTGTCTTAATGAATGTTCAGTGCTGTTCAGCGCTCCGGGGAGAGAGGGGAGGGCACTGTGACACTCAGACACGTTGTTACTTTCATCTCTTCTGATAAGAAGTGCGGTAGATTGTAGGTTGAAGCTATAGGGTAGAAGTAGCTTGGGGAATAGGTGTGAGTTTGCTGTATTTGTTGATGCATTCCATCTCTTCCCCCATTATCATTGATAACTGAGAATTGATTATATATATAGTTCTAAGTATATCGGTACTTAACCCCACAGCCAGCTATGTCGTTAACATTCTACTAGAGTGAAGGGGTATTTCTATTCGAAGTGCCCTATTGTAGGGGATTTATAAAACTTAGTTGGAAAAGAAAAAGCTCACATACAGTGATATTGGGAATAAATTGCTTCAACCGCTTTTAGCGTTTGAGAGCACTTGGGAGCGTGTTGGTAGCTGTGTGGATGCCTCTTTTTACAGCCTATCTATGAAATGCTGCATCCTTTTAAGAAGTGAAATGTTCTATGCAGTTTTTAGTCCTTAATGTGGACTTCATCTGGACTTTTGTTTTGGGTTAAAACATTTAAAAATTTGAGAAGGACAGCTACTCCCATGTGCATTGATACACATAAAAGACATACTGTGTGTGCACAGAGTACGTGGATTGTCCAGCATTTTACTTTTAAACGTGTAAACTATTAAAATAAAATATTAACACCCCAGACTACCTGCTGTATTCTGTCCCCTTGACCCTGGCATTGGACTTATCCAGAGTGATTCATGAGTCGGTTGTTTGACTTTTTCCCTTTATTCCTGCCACTTAAACTAGTATTAGAAAGACAAAATCAAGTAAAATAAAATATTAGATAATAGAAAGAATGTTAGGACCAGCCCAGTTTTCTCATGTTTATTTGCTCTCATTTGGACCAAGAATCTCAGTGGGGAGGTTGACATGCCCTTTAGGACTTTGTGGCCAAGAAAGTCAGGTTTGCTTTCAATTCGGTGTTCCTGAGATCAGCAGGGGACGCTGAGGTTTCTCCTGCCCTCCTCCCACAGGCGGCACCTTCCTTTAGATCCAAGGATGCGTCCGCCTTGGAACAGAACCCAAAAGCAAAAGACAAGTGATCTGAGCTCAGTAGAGTGGCGTCTCTACCACTTTTCAATGGAAAAAGCAAGGCTTTTTCTGTGTTCCTCAAACAGGTCATCATCTAGTCACAGAACCAGTGATCCCTTCCCTGAACCTCCTTTGTTCCTGAACCTCAAAATCGCCAGGTCCTGGACTCAGCTTGCCAGCTCTTGTGGTTTGGCCCAGTCCGGGTCCTCTGCCTGAGTCCTTTCCCCAGCAGTACTCCTAGACGTGACCCGCATTTCTCAGTTACCTTAGTTTCCCTTCTCATCTTGGCCCTACATGGAAGGATGGGCAGCGACTGGGATGAGCACTGTTGTCATCTTGTGCCTCCGCTCTTTCAGGTCATTTTCTGGGTTGCCTCCTTTCTCTACTTTTTCTTTTCGTACTTGTTTTCCTTACTACTGCCTTTAGATTTGCAGGAGACATACTTCAGCTCACTATGTAGCTTCTCTCAACATGGAAATCTCAGAAGGGTGGAGGAGAGAAGGGACGGAAGAGGAAAGGGTACTTTTCCAGGAGTTCAGTGATCTGTCATGACAGTCAGTGGAAGGAAGATCTCTTGGGGCCACTCTGAAGTGTCCTGTCTGTAGACTTGGCATCTCCCATGGTGGGACACACCCCCAGCCTCCACCCTTCTCTCCACTTCTCTGACCCGTGCATTTAGCGAGATGGTGCCACTCACTGGTGTCACGTCCTCGTCTTTAATACAGGCTCATACGTGGTACTGCTGTTTAACATCTGTGTTAAATGTGTTTTTATTTGTCAAACCATTTTGTTTTATTTTCTGAAAACTAATTGGACTGCCCCTGTTCCTCACACAGTGGCTCCTTCTCTTGAGCCACAGAGTTTTGATTCTTGCGATGTATGTGCCTTATTTTATGTTAATCTTGTCGATGCGAGGGACCAGTTGGTGTTGCCCAATCAGAGCTCGAGGCTGCACGCTCCCCGGCCAAGAGCACGTGATTGTCGCAGAGTCTGAGCTGTCTTGTAACCTGGTTTCCCATGTTGTTTTGAACTGATAGGAGGATGTTCTCTTCTGACAAGTTACTGTTGTGTATCCTGCAAACGTGTAAGATAAAAATACAAGTTCATTTTTTTCACCTTTTTTAGATTTTTAAAAAATAAAACGTGTAATCCTTTTTTAAAAGAAACACATGTAAATACATTTAAGTATTGTAGGCATAGTGTTCGGACGTGGCCGGCCCCGGGCCTTCCTCGGATGAGCCTCCAGCCCGAGCGATGCCCCCGCGCCCACCTCAAGCCCGGGGCTGCAGCCCCGCCACAGATGGACTCGACTTTGCTTTCAGAACCACTTAGTCCTTTTGTAACAAAGAGAAAGAACGATGTTTCTTACAATGTCAATAAAAAACTCTTTGTACTGAAGTTTTTCGTTAGTTTGTTTCATTCATAGCTGAATGGAAAGAGTGCTTTCTTTGGAAAAATCCAGAGCCTGCATTTGGACCCAGAACCCCCCACGTCCAAGCTGAGTGCCCTTTTGCCCTGAGCCCAGATTCCTCATCGCGAAGCTGGAGACGAGGCTGCTGATAGCCCTGCTGGTGGTGGAGGCTTGCCTGTTGTAGCTAAACTCTGTGAGAAAGGACATGCAGAAGGTTTAACGTCTAACAACTTGTCCTTCTTTTACATATCATCCTCTTGTTTCAGAGATACCCCAACACACGTTCACAGAAAATCTAATGTGGTAGGAGCCTACTTTTAGATGGCTTGCAGTAACTGACTTCAGACAGGAATGTAAGCTCTTCTCACTTATCTTTTCTCATCAGCTTGCAGTATTATCCACCAGATGACCATAAAAACTCCAAAAGGCTCCCTTCCTCTTTCTGAGTAGTAACCAGTGCCCTTTGAGCCACCAACCGAGGGCACTGGTTGTTGCTGGGAAGGACAGGAGGTCCTGGTTGTCAGTGGACAGGGGTACAGGGATGGGTGCGGCCCTTGTGCAAGTGCACACACACACACACACACAAGTGCACATGCACAGGGGCCCCAGCACGTGTACCAGGGCAACTCCCGTCCTGTGGGGGATGGTGTCTCCCTCCCTCTCCTCTAGCACGGTTTCTGTAGTCTGTGAGATGCTTCATGCTTTTCTAGTTCACAGGGAGAGTTTCCTCCCATAAACCCAAAATTCTTTGCTTTTATAGCTAGATCCCTCACATAAGGTGTCCAAATGAATTCAGAAAAAACATTAGAAAAAATATGAATGTATCCTCTGCTTTGGGTACAAATCATCAGCTTAAGCTTACAAAGATGCAGGCGGCTGAGCCAGTCAAGATAAATAAGAGAAATGAGGCTAATAGAAGGGGAAAGGAGGAAATGGGCCACGCCCAGGACTGAGGTGTGAGTGGCATGCGGTCCAGCTCACAACTTCTTTTGAAAGATGCCTCCTGTGGAGGAAGCAGTTTGAGGTAAACCGGCAGAGCGGCAATCCATTTGGTATTTCATAAAGATTTGAGTAATTTTTGGAATTCAAAGATGTTCTGTATTACAAATAAGAACAGAATGGGAGAATGCTAGAGTAAGTTGGAAAAATTAACCCACTGCCAAAATGTCTTATTCATCCTTTTTTCCTCCAGGGGTTCTCTCTTTGTTTTCTTGGCAGTTTTCCCCCTTCGGTTTTACTTTGTAGTATATTTACTATTCCAAATACAATCTGGGTTCATCTTTAATATTAGTTTTTATGTTTTTAAATCTCGTTTTGCACAGATCTAGTTTATGCCTTCTCTACCTACTTACACAACCTCTTTACAGTTTTTAGACATAATAGTAGAATCTGAACTCTTTTTAGACTTTATTTTTCCTTTCCGTACACTGTGAGGCCACAGGCATTTGCCCAGGCTCACCCAGCAGAGGCGGGGAATCTTAGTCCTACAAATATTCTCACCTGTCCCCAAATCTTACACTTCTTTCCACACTGCTTCCATCCTTCCTCCACGCCCAGCGGTAGGTTAAGCTCGTCCCTGACTTCAGAGAATTTGCAGTTTATCTGAGAATATAGGACAGACAATAATTAGGTGTTCCACTAATTTGACAGCACTGCCTGGAGAGCTAATACTCCATTCAGACCCCTTGATAGGGACTGGATCCAGGAAGATGAATAAAGCAGTGTGTCCATAGGCTTGCAGCCCAGTGGGAGGGACAGACATGAGCACAGAATACAATGGCATGCCATAATGGAAGACGCTCAAGGGGACAGTCAGTGTGGGGCATTATTCCATCTGAAGGGCATATGGCGGGGCTTCTCAACCTCAGTGTTACTGACATTTGGGGCTGGGTAATTGTTTGTCGTGGGGGACTGTCCTGTGTACTGGAGGATATTTAGTGACATCCCTGGCGAATACCCACTAGATGCCCATAGCATCCCCCCCCGAAGTTGTACCAGCCAAAAATGTCTCCAGACATTGCCACATGTCCCTTGGGGAGAAAATGGTTCCAGGTTGAGAGGCTCCGGTTTAAGGACTGAAAAGAGACAGAGAGAGACATACTACAGGCAGGTGCCCAGAAGAGAGATTCCAGCACAGACCCAGACTCCGGAGCCTTTGGGACACAAGAGACAGATGAAGCGCCATTACTGGGCCCCGTGTAGAATGAGAGGAGGACTAGGGAGCAAACCTCAAGGCATACTGGCCCCATGGACCAAGAGAAGAGGTGGGCACATGTGAGGCGGACTGGCCAGAGCAGGAGAGGGAGGTCAGAAGGCAGGAGAGATGGTGTGCTCTAGAAACAGAGGGCAGCGAAGTTCAGGAGGCTGACATTGTCAGAATCATGGAGGTCCAGTAAAACATGGACTGAAGAATACTGGTTTTCAGAGTTCAGAGCCCCTGGGTGAGCATGGGGAAGTGTTTTTCAGTGGGGTGTTTGGGAACAGAAACAGATCCCAATAGCCGAGGATCGAACAACACCCACAAGGGGAATTGAGCGGCCTCTTTCAATAGCACGCCCCCTCCATCGCATCCAAGACGCCATCACTGCTCAGCCACGTGGTGCTCCGTGTTCCCACTAAGAAAGAAAAACACCGCAATTAAGTTATGACCTGATGCTTCCTAGCCTCGAAAAGACACGTCGCAATTTCGGCAGTGTAACCCAGTGGGGACAATGCACACTGAACCTCAGAGAGTATGAAATACACTATTTCCAAAGGAAAGGAAAGAGACAGTGAGTCAAGGAAGGGTGGAGAGGTGGATTTTTCTTGTAGTTTTTACCTCTTCCTTTCTTCCATATTTTCTTTCTTCTTTCTCTCCTTCTTTCCTTCCTTCCCTCCCTTCCTTAATACAAGAGGCTTGACCGTGTTCATCACCCCATAGGAAAGAGGCAGAAGAGAGGGGTGGTTGGTGTTAGTGGACAGAGCAAGCATTGAACTAACTGGACCATGAGACAGACACCTGTCCTTCTGGAAATGAGGGAAGGAAGGAGGCATGAGGGTAGTTTAGACAGATGTGTGGAAGGTACATGAGGTCAAGAAGCTGAGGGAATTCAATGGTGATGGACCTGTGAAGACACAGGGTGATCTGGTGCTGAACTTGCACTGGGCCTTTAGAATGAGTAGAGAGCGAGGAAAGGAGTAGAAGATAGGAGGGAACAGCATGAAGCAGAGTGAGGCTCAGGAGTAAATACTCACTGTTACGTTCCTGCAGGATCTGGATTGGATTTACCAGGGGCAAGACTCAGATGGGAGATTATATTGTTCTTTTCAGGGAAAATAACTTTTAGAAATACCTTTTGGCAATGAAGGTGGGTAGGGGAGTGGAGGTGGTTCCCTTGGAATGGCATGGAGCTCAGAGCCGCCCTGCTCCTGCTCCAGGGAAGCCCGAGTGGGCAAGTGAGGGCTCCAGCCAACCCTGCAAGGGCTGAGCACGCCCATGGTAGTGGGGTGCTGGGGAGGACCAAGACTGATAGACAGGGCTGTCCCTCACTGGCTCTTTACCAAGTAAGCAAGAAACTTCATGAGAATTCCCAGTTAAGAATGCATGGGTTATTTATTCCTATGACAGGACTATTTTAATGAATAACAGGCTAATTCCCCCACTCTTCCCTCTGCTTCCCACCTGCCACAGCTCTGCGGGGCTCGGCTCACACCTCCTTCTCGCTCCCACTTTCCCTTCTGCTTGAGCCTTCCCGGGCCTGGCTGGGTGGGAAGGGAAAGGAGGCCCAGCAAGTCGCCATGCAAGCTGGAAGGAGCACCAGCCTCACCCGCGAGCCCTTCCCTTGGGAGAGAGGCAGCTGCTGCTCGATACAGCAGGAACAAACGGGGGTAGGGAGCGGGCGTGGACTGACTTGACTCTCTTCCTGTGCTACTCACATCCAATGGGGCTTCTTGCTCAAGCTCGATCTAAAGTGACTGTCTACTCACTCCAATCAGAGGCAGCTAACACCCTATCCTGTCCCCGCTTTTGAAAAAGGTCCAGCCTTGGAATCTGCTTCTAATGCCATTAGCAAAAGGGATATCACAACAGTCACCGCCCTCCTGGTTCTCCGTGCCCGAGCCATTGAAATAAAACCCCCAAATACATGCTTGGTGATATTGACGACCCAGTGCATCCGTCCTGGTGTTCTGCTCCCGCCCTGACAACAGCCGGAGAGCTCAGGACACGGAGGTTTACCTTCTCTGAGGTCAGGGGCAGGGGAGGAGGGAAGAGAACCAAGCCCCGCGTTCCTCCCCTACAGCTGTGAAGCCTCGTGCGCACAGAAATTCTAAGCCCGGACGTGATCCATGCTCAGAAGTTGGCCTGCAGCTCTCGGAGCTGGCAGACTCATGCCTCCAGCCCTCAGGGCTTGCAAGGGCCAAATGCACTGTGGAGGTGTGACTCACTGATTCCCAGAGGAAAAGGAGGCAGCCAGCTGGCAGAGGATTACTGAACAGCCAGGCCAAAGAATTCCATTGCTGTTTGGATGGAGACAAGCAGCTCGCTACCTCCCTTCTCCTCCTCCCCCACTGAGGCTCAGAGCTGGAGGTGAGCCAGGGCTCTGGGGGCAGAAGAGAAGGAATGGAGCTGCTTCGCCGACTACCAAGATATGGGGGCTGCGGCCGTGTCCCCAGGGAGTCAAGGCGAGAAATACGTGCGTTTTCATTTGAAGATGATTCTGACACCCCCAAATGTTTACCTAAAAAATACCTAGATGCATTGCCCAGAGGTAATTTTTCAATAAGCAGACTAGGTGGGCCAGAGAAATAATATTGGCTAACAAACAAAAAAGGCCAGTGTGTACGTCCCAGCTCAAGGATTGCCTCCAGTCTCCTGAAGAAGGGATTTCTTCCCCCTGCACCTTGGGTACCACAGGTACAGAGTCATCGCACGGCCATTCTTAACCCTGCTGCTCTGAAGAAACTCGCTGCTCCATGAACCCAGACCCCCTGGAGACCTCCCATTTGACCTACATCCTTCCAAAGATGAAGTCATGAAACATCACGATAACTATTTCCCCTGAAGTTCATGCAAAGAACGTAAGCCAAGGAGCCCATCCGAGCTCCTTCCCCTCCAGGGTAGATAATGAGTCACTTGAATTGAGGTCACGGCGGGACCCTTTCTCACCCACCTCTGCCCCGTCTATAGGATAGTGACAAAAAACACTCTCTCCTGAGCCTCCAAGGCAGTTGGGAGGACAGAACGTGCCATTGACTTATAAGACAGAAGGTCAAAGAACAATCTCTCCTTAGGTTGCCTTGACCTGGGGTGCCTTCACTGACTGTGCAGTTCCAGAGGCTTCAGTGTCACTTCCCATTGTTCCTACGGAACACCCGGCAGCTTCCACGATGGCGACGATCCAGCTGGTTTGAAATGTGTTCTGAGGCGACCCTAAATCAAGTGGATTTAACATGGAGCCAGAAGGAAGGTTTTTACAAATAAGCTGGTTTTAATCCATCCTTGCTGGCCACGTGCACTAGGATTCTAGCTTCCTTCAGACACAGAGTTTCCCCTTCAAAGGAGTGCGAAGGGGATACAGGAAAGGAGGCGCTCTGACACCATTCCCAGCTGGTGTCCCGCAGTTCAATGCTGGCCTCTCCACTCAGATGGTGATGTTAGCACAGACCCCACTCGGCTCCAACTGTCCCCACTTCAGAAGCCAGACACAAGTTCAGGAGATGCGCAGCCAACCCACACTTCTGATTGACTAGCTACAAACTCAGGGGCTCCCACAACCCCCTCAGGTCAACTCACAGAGCTCAGGAAAGTGCTATACTTATATTTACAGTTTTGTTATAAAGGATGCAACTCAGGGACAGACAAATGAGGAGATGCATAGGGCAAGGTCTGGGAGGGTCCTGAACACAGAGCTTTTGTGCCCCTCCTTGTGGAGTCAGGGTCCGTCGCCTTCTGGGCACATCAATGTGTCTACCAACTGAGATGCTCCACTGAGTCTGAGTGCCCAGCGGTTTTAGTGGGGTTTCATTACGTAGGCATAATTGATAAAATCACTGGCCACACGATTGACTGAATGAATCTCTAGCCATCCCCCTCCCCAGAAATCAGGCTGGCTCAGA
The DNA here is from genome assembly GCF_037783145.1 of Equus przewalskii. Classification (NCBI taxonomy): domain Eukaryota; kingdom Metazoa; phylum Chordata; class Mammalia; order Perissodactyla; family Equidae; genus Equus; species Equus przewalskii. The sequence goes on along the minus strand of NC_091834.1, from coordinate 13,025,828 downwards.
GTCCCACCCTCTAATCACCGGATTGGTTCCCCTGGCAACCAGCCCCCATCCTGAAGCTTTCTAGGGGCTCACCAGGAGTCACCTCATTAACACAAACTCAGGTGGTACCTGAGGGGCTCATGAATAACAAAGGCACTGGGGAAGTTCAAGGATTTTTAAATCTCCCCTAATTTTTTATTATACAACAAGGGGCTTCTCCTTGGAAAAGTCCAGAACTGAGAAAGGAGAATGCATGAGAGCAAGATGTGCCTGGAGCTATGAGGTGCCGGCTCATTGGAGTAGGGCTGGCCTCAGCTGGCATCAGGAGACAGGAGGCTGGCACCTCCTGCACCAGCTACATATGACTCTTACATACTCCTCTAAGCCCCAGTATTCTCATCTGCAAAAGTGGCTTATCATAGTGTCTACCCCAGAGGTGTTGTGAGGAGGACTTGAGCACATGTGGCGCTCAGCGAGGACCCAACAGTAGTGTTCGTTGTTGCTGTTATTTTTTCCCCTTACCCAGGCAGTGACTCCACACGGCTGGAGTACAGGAAGGGAGGTCCACGATGTGCAGGAAGACGGAGGGCTCCTGGGAACCAGAGGCCCTTCCAGAGGGATGCACGGGGGCCCTTACTCGCCAGCCAGTCTGCCTGCTTGTCAGTTCTTGACTCACAATGCAGACAGACCTGTGTACCTGGGCCAGGGTCCTCAGAAGTGAGAACAGAACACTAAAAGATATTTTCATTCAGACCTACATCAGAGGAATCAAAAAGTCCAAAGAAGCAATACTGAGGCCAGTATTCTACCCAAATGTCTAGGGTATTATAGGGTCCTGATAGACAGTAATGTTAGAATTTAGATTTCTCAATTCTGAAAGAGCAAAAAGAGTAGAGTGACTTTTTTTCAAGACATTTTATTATCATGTATACACACATAGGCAAATAGATTTGCACCATCCAGCTCCACCCTCCCGTCAATCTTCACTCCCAGCCACGCAGGTCAAGAGCATCCTGGTCTCCGATGCTGTGGTGAGAGCTGAGCTCAAAGACCAGCCCTATTCAACTTCACAGGACACTACGCCAAATTCACCCTCCGTTATTTCACTGGTTTTGAATGCAGATGATCATTTCTTAACAATTATTTTATCACAAATCTTGTTCTTTGGATATTTCAAGTATTTAGAATTTAAGATAAATTATCTTCTATAGAATTCAAGACTATGAGCCAGGGCTAAGTTTAGTGATTAGAAACATGCAGTTCTGTGCAAAGACAGTCACTCTTAATATTTTGGTGTGCTTACTCCCAGTCTTTTTGGTGATGCCTTTTTTTCAAATAAAATTTATTTTCTTATTATAAAATGAATACATGCTCTTTGTGGAAGATAGAGGAAAGGACCAGAGGAAAATAAGTCATCTGTCATCCAACCACCCAGCAATAACTACCGTTAACATCTCGTGATCTTGTTCTGGGTCTTCCTCTTACAGATAACATTTAATGATGAGCATTTTTCTGTCATTACAAATTCTTTAAAAACATGTGGGTGTGGGCCGGAGAATGAATGACCAGTGACAGAGGATCAGGAGATGGGACCACTGCCTCTGTGCTGAGGTCTTCCTGCCTCTTAGCTGCAGGCTGGCCTTCATCTTTCCTTCCTTGAGATTGTGATCTGTAATATCTTAATGATTTTCACACAGCATAAGATAATGGCGGGAGAGTAGTAGAAAGCTGCTAAGTGCAGGATGGCTACTGGTCAACAGGTGATAATGGAGATGTGCAATGAATGAGGCACATGCGCTGGAGGTGGAGTCAACAGAGCACAGGCTGGGGAACTGACCAGGTCGCACTCTGGGGCTGCTCCAGCAGTTGGGTCCCTGAGCTCCCCCGGAGGCAGAAGGATGCATCAGATGATAAAGGACCATGCACCATAAGCTGGTGAGGACAAGATGGGTAATCGTGCGTCTACACTTAGCCCAGGTCCTAGAGCGTGCAAGGGCTCAGGACTGCTAACTAATGTTCCCTCGTCCTGCTGTTTAACCCAGTCTTTCAGAACCGCAGCTTGCTCTAGCAGGTCATGTGTGAATATGCACAAACACGGAGCGAAAAGTGAGCAGCTGTTGGCTGCGGAAGCGTCGGCAGGAAAGGCTGGGTGGGCACCCACGGCAAAGGGCCCCAGGATCTCAGCGGCGGAAGCAATCGCGTGCCATCCTCACCGCGCTGCCTGCTCTCCCGTCACTGTCGCGGACCCCACCCCCCACTCGCTTCCACAGCCGCTGGCGGGGAGGATGAGGAGGATGCTGCCGCCTGCAGTGGGGGCGGGTCCGCCCGTCATTGCTGCCCCGCGGTGCCCTTCGTGAGGTTCCAGAAGTTATCTGGTCCGATGGGAGTGCTTCCTGTCGCCTGCGCTTCTCTTCTGGCTCCAGCAGGTGTGCGCCCTGGGTTTGGCTGTGGCAGGGCGAAGGGGGCGAAGGGGGCGTAAGGACCAGGCAGCTGAGGTTCTGGGGAGGGCTGACTGGCTGGAGGGTCGTGAGCCTTAAGTCCCCGAGGACAGTGTGTTTGATGCTTCTTCTGGACCCTCCACGTCACCTGGTTGGAGCTTTAAGCCTCACTGCGGAGGATCAGAGGGGCTGACAGGCCGAGGCCGGGGTGGGCGGGGCCTGGGGGTGTGGAGCTTCTGCCCAGGGGACACAGGGCCGCTTATGATGGAGACGCTTGGAGCCGGCCTCCACCACAGCAAGCCTTAACATGACATGCTAATGGGCTCCCTAGAGATCCCAGCCATCCAGCCTCACCCACGTTCCACTCCTCATCCCGTGCCTCACTGTCGGTTTCAGAGCCACCAGCCCCCTGGCCCGTCCTGCACCCCCAGCCTTCCGTGACTCCCAGGCCCACCCGTGCATTCTTTACTTGGCATCACACAGGGTCCGCATGTCAACACTGCTGTGCCCTACAGCTTCCCCAAATGGCCCTTCGCCCCACAGGCTACAGCTGCAGGGGCAGCTGGTCTGGTTTGATGCCCTGCTTGGATTTGTTGCATTCAACCCTGGGCAGCAGAACAGACGAGCAGAGGCCTCGGGACTTCCAGAACTATCCAACCAGAGAGCTGGGGTGGACAGGTGAGACAGCAAGGAGCAGGTGAGCTGGAGAGGCTGTGTCTATCCTGACCTTGGATCCAGCAGAACGGAAATGCTAGGAAAGGGGGGTGATGGATGCCATTTCGAAGAGAAAAGTCAATTTGACAGTATTTACTGAGCACTTATTACCAATGTGTCTAAAAAGAACAAAAGATAACCCCTGTCTTAAGGACCTTTCAGTCTCGATGGGAAGAAAGAAAAAAATGCAATAATTCCAGGAGAAGATGAGAAGCATTGTGAGAGCAGCAGGGGTGCTGAGGAGGAGAAACCTTTCTCAGAGGAAGGGTGTGGGGGTCCCCAGGGAGACTGAGCAGGGTGCTCAAGGCCCAGTAGCAGGTGAGGCTTGAGGGGAGAGAGTCCCCTGGGCTTCATGGGCTGATGTGAAGGCCTGGAGAACGTGCCTGAGGCTGCGAGCCTGTGGCTCTGTAAGGTGGGAGGGCAGTGGCTTCCTCTCTTCTCCCAGTCACAGCTCCAGTTGGGTGTCCGGTGGTTTGAGGTGACCCAGTCCACCCAGACAGTGGGGATCCCAGGAAGTAGCGGGTTTTAGCTCATTCCAAGAGGAGCTCGCCCACTAACCCCTGGGATGCATAGGGCACTTGTCTTTTACGGCAGAGGTACCACCAGCGCTATTCGCATCTCTGTTCTTCATCTTCGTGTGGAGCGAGATCAGGGAAGGGGTTGTCCTTGCTCTCAGAGATCATCTCAGGGTGGTGGGACACAGGGGGGGCTGCAGACGAGGCCACCAGTGTCCAGCAGTTCCTGGCCATGGCATGGTGGGGCCTCCAGCCTCAGATAGGTCGATGGAGCAGCCAGGACTTCACAGGCATCAAGTGGTGGAGAGCAATTCAAGGGAGCCAGATTAGGGGTGCTGGTGGTGGGCAGGCATTCATTGTAAGAGAGCATCCTCCCGCGGGAAGACTGCAACTGAGAGCCCGAGCATGGCTGGGAGCTCTGGGAACATTCTCTCCATCTTTATTTCCTGCTTTTCTTCACCTTTTCTTCATGCATCTTTCCCAGCAGATGGGCTCTCACTGGGTGGTGGAAGTTGGTGGCCCACAGAGCCCAGGTTGTCAGCTGAGAGTTACCATTGCCTGAAGAGACTGATTCTGTCTCAGTCCCAGTTCCGACATTCCTGGGGAGGCTCTGAGAATGGCTCAGCCAGGTTGGATGTCGTGTTCATTTTAGCTAAGGGTGTGGGGTCAAATCGCTCCCTGCACATGGGCTGGGTCGGGGGCGTGGGGTCCTGTGAGCTGGCACACTCTGCACCCAGGCTGCAGGCTGGCAAACTGAAGGCAAATGGGGTCCCTCAGAAAGAGGCGCTCTCTGGAAATGAGAGGAGACTTGAACCCCAACTCCTTCCACCTGGTCCCCATGGGGCAGAGCTTTGGGACTTGCTTCCTCTGGGAGGTATTGCCAAGAAAGGGCCCTCACTGACATTTCTTAGGGAGTTTTCATCCTTCAGTTCTCCATAGTTTCATTGTCTCCAATCACATCCTTCTGAGTTAGTGTTTATTTGGAAACTCACAAAGCCATTGGGGTCTGGCTGCATTTCTTGCTGTTTTCAGAGTGACTGATGCTGAGTTTCTGGCTATGGGGGATTTGGTGAAGTGGAGGAATAATTACCACATCACAGACTCGGCTACACCCGCGACACTTCATCTTTTCTCTTGAGTCCTCACAGCAATCCTATTATCTCACTACCATTTTGAAAATGAAGAAACGAAGAGAAAGAGGTGAAGCCACCTGCCTGGGATCACTCGGCCAGCAAATGCCTGGGCCGGGATTTCAACTGTCATCTCCAGGCTTCCTGTTTGGGGATCAAGACGCAGTCCCAGGAGGTCACAGAGGAGCATGGCGGCAGTCAGAGTTCAGAGGCAGAGGATGTGTTAGTCTACACGGAGGTGGTGGTTGATGGTCCCCCGCCTGCTTACGTGAGCTGTGGGATCTCAGGCAAGTCGACGTCACTGTGCGTCATTGTCCTCATCTGTCAGACAAGACGACAGGGGGCTGAGCTCGCTGGGTCAGCGAGGACGAGGTGAGCTAACTCTGTGTGACGCTGCTGGCCCCAGGCAAACGGTGCATATCAATATTTCAGATGTCAGGGAAGGGCTCCATGGATGTGAGTGACATGTTGGGACCAGGTAGGTGTCTTTTCAGAAGATGAAGAGGTGGCAGAGGAAGGTATAAGAAATGATGTGAGAGGGGAAAGTGGACCCCCGGGGGGTGGGGGCAGGAAGGAGATGAGATTGGCTGGAGAAGGGGTGGACGGAAGGGACTGGTAGGAGCGAAGACTCAGGCTCAGATGGACCAGGCTCTGAAACGCGATGAAGGAATCTGGGCTCCATCCTGAGGACCAGCCCCTGAGAGGAGACAGCAGGTATGCCAGGGGTGTGCTTTTGGGGAGCATTTTAGAAGGAGAGGGGGGCGGTCAGAGGAGGTCAGCCATGCCCAGTCTAGAAGTCATAGCTCCTGTGAGTGAGGGAGCCCCATTTACAGTGAGAACAGACCTGGATATTGGAGTTTAGAGTCCAAAGGCGGGCTCTGTTGCACAGCGTTGGCAAGCGAAAAATTCCTGACCCTCCACTGCTCTCTCTAGCTCCCCACGTCTGTGAGAGAAAAGAAGGTGAGGGATATTTCCAGAACACTCAGCCATCAGACACAACTCCTGAGATTGGCCTGCCCCTTTTCTCCCTCCCTACACACTCCTCTCACCGCACATGTGGAGGGCCCCAGGGGGAACAGCCAGCCTGGATGGCGTTTGAGAGTGGCTTCTCAGAGGGCGGCCCTGAATGTCTCAGCCGCCTCATCCCGTGCTGCTACTGCCACCCTGTGGTGGAAGCAGGAATTACACCCACTCCTCCCTCCCCTCAGTTCAGAGGAGCCCAAGCCTGTGGCCCCATCTGCCCTCTGGACCTACGGGGAAAGAACCGGTGGACCCGACACACAGGAAATGTTTCCCTTTTAGAAAGGGTAATGTAGGGATTGGACATTAGGTAAAAAATAGTATCTTTGGAGATGGGGGGTCCTGGTTCAAATGCTGTTGGGATTCTAAATTTTAGAATCCATATGAAACTTCTTTAGAGAAATGTCTGTTGCTGCTGCTGTGACCTCCCTTTCTCTGAACCCAAGACACCGTCTTTGTTTTTTGCTGAATATAAACAAGGGCGATTCCTGGGCAGCCTGAGATGCAGAGGCGGGTGTGGAGGCCACAGCTGTGACCACCCCTGCAGAGAGTCCAGAGGGCACCACCCAGTTAGGTGACCCAGGACAGTGCTGGCCCCTCTGCTGATTCTGGCTGCCCATGTCCCTGGAGTGATCCAGTCTGGCATTTCCTAGGATGTCCTTGTGCATCGATCATCTTTTCTCTCCTTCATCTTGGAAGGCACAAATGGGATGCCTTTTGTCAGCCCCTCCATGGAACAAGGGTGTGAGCAGTTGTGCAAGGAGCCACGTTACAGTGGGACAAGGATGAACTTTGAAATCCACCTGCATGTTCGAGCTGCAGGTCCTGGAGGAGCGAGTGGCTCTGGGCAGGTTATTTAACCCTCGCGAGCCTCTATTTCCTCGTCTGTTAAGGGTGGATGATCTCCACCGATGGAGGGGTTGTAAGGATCAGACGAGGTGTGTTTGCTCTTTATCCTGCTTACCCCAGACGGCGTAGGACTCAGCAAGGTCCCCCTTCCCCTACTCCCTTGGCTGTCTGAACTGATTGCACTGGGACCCCTGTGTTCCTGCCCAGGTAATCTTTTCCAATTTGGATGTAGGTGAAATCTGTATAGCCAGAGCATGCACCGCTGCCTTCCCAAAGGAACAGGCAGGGCCAGGCCATGGTGACAACCATGTGTGCCCCAGAGGACGTCCAGGGATGAGGAAACTCGGTGATTTGAAGAGCAGAAGGTAAGAGAGACTAAGGCAAGTGGCCAAGGCTCCCTGCTTGTCTGGACAGAGCTAGGACAGATGCTCAGCTGGGGTGAAGGCAGAGCCCACACATCTGCCTGTTCACTGGGCTGCCAGGGGAGCCAAAAGAGTCCAGACTCCAAGGGAGGAGAGACTCTTGAGCTGAGCCTGGATGTGCAGGAAAAGCTGGATTGGCCGGTGAGAGGGAGATGGGGTTTCCCCGTGAGGTGGAGCCACATGGGCAGGGAAAGGAGGTGACAGTGAGCAGAACAAGGTGGTGGGCAGCCTGGGTTGGGGGGAGGCTGCCAGACACAGGTGGCGGGAAGGGCACCATGGGGCCAGGCTGAGAAGACTGAGCCGTCGTGGGCCATGCTGAGGGTCAGGGGGACATGCACGTGCAAATGTCCAGGAGGTCGGGGAATCGGCGCTCCTGTGAGTGGCCTCTCATACTCCAGGTTCATATTTGATGGCCTTGATTCATTTCTTATAACAGAAATTATTTACTTGTAGGTGAAAGGCAGGAGAAAGGCAGAAGAGAAACGTAATGGCGTCCCAGACAGGGCTCAGTGCCGTGGGGACAGAAGGCAGGCGTCTCTTGCCCACGGATGGCTGGCGATCAATGATTTTATACTTCTTCTAGGAGTGGTCGGGGCTGCGAGGGAAACATTTTCCTGCCACTAAGAATGGCTCAGACTCCAGCTGTTGTGGGCCTTTATGTCACTAAATTCAGTTGTATCACTCCAAGGAAATTCTGTCGGGAAAAGTGGCAAAGGCGGTGACTTAGATCCAACGAAGTGGAACCAACCAGCCGCTCGCTTGGAAAAAGCTGCTTTGAGGCTCTGAAGACGGGAGCGGACCGAGGAACGGCGGTCACACGCTGCCCCCTGGTGTCCGCGGCGGTTATTGCACCTTGGCTGCTCCAAGGCTCCCAGGGGCTGCAGGGCAGTGCGCTCGGTCCCACCTGCCACACCTTCGCGGGTAGCTTGGTTTCTCACACGTGCTCTTGCATCAGTCACTGACCAGGACCAGCTTCAGTGTTTATCAACCTATTTGCACACTTGTTGGTCGTAGATCCCACAGAGGAAAGAAATGGCAGAAAAATTGTAGAAGTGGGGTCCCCTGGCTGCACACGCCCGTCCACTGCAGCCACCTGTGAGTTGGTTTGGGTGACAGTTAAGAGGCATGCGCTTCACAGACGGATCCAGATTCAAATCCTGGCGCTGCCACCTGCTAGCTGTGTGACCCGGGGAGCGGGCAAGTCACTTCACCTGTCTCCACCTTCTTTATTTGGTCAACTGAGTTCTCCACTCCGTGCAGCACTGTGCTAGGAAGTCAAAGTTAAAAGAAGAACTGGTGGGGCGGTCTGGTGGTGCAGCAGTTAAGTTTGCACACTCTGCCTTGGTGGCCCAGGGTTTGCTGGTTCAGATCCCAGGTGCAGACCTACATACTGCTTATCAAGCCATGCTGTGGCAGGTGTCCCACATATAAAATAGAGGAAGATGGGCACAGATATAATTCAGGGCCAGTCTTCCTCAGCAAAAAAATTTTGAAAAAAGAGTAGGATAGGCAGTGGATGTTAGCTGAGAGCTAATCTTCCTCAAAAAAAAAAAAAAAAGAGAGAGAGAGAAAAGAAGAAATGGCCCCAATCTCCAGGAGTTTGTTGGTGGAGCACTCACATGACAGGAGGGCATTTTCATTATGTCACCATAAGCGTCAGGCCAGGTTGGCCTTGGGGACACTTTATCTGAGTCCTGGGGACTGTGATACTTGTGACCATGAGTGGTAAATGAGAACGTGGCTAAAGCACTTAGAGCAATGTCTGGCACACAAGACACGAGAGTGACCATTATCAGGGTTCCAAAGGGACCCTCTCACTTGGGGGCAGCAGCAGGCTGGGCACAGGGTGGCAGTGGTGTTCCCTGGCAGGGATTCTGTGGACCAGCACCGTCCAGGAGAAATCGACTGGGAACCACAAATGCAAGCTGCAAATGTAGTTTTAAATTTTCCAGTAGGCTCATGAAAAAAGTTTTTAAAAAGTAAAATTAATTTTATAATAATTTTACTTAATGCTATGTATCCAAAATATTGTCAATTCAATATGTAACCAATGTCAAAAATTATTAATGAGATCATTTACATGCTTTTGCTCATACCAAGTCTTCGAGATCCAGGGTCAGGGCTGCATTCGCAGCTCATCTCAATTTGGACCAGCTGCATTTCACACGCTTGCTGGTCTGTGTGGCTCGTGGTCACCACGTTGGATGCGCTACTGGGCCCTGAAGGGCCACCTTGGCTTGGCAGGGGACGAGACACTGACTTGGCCCGTAACCCTGTGGTTGAGTTGGAGGTGCTTCCTACCACTGTGGCTGCTGCCCGTTTGGCTCCAGGAGACATGAAATCAGTGCTTGTCAAAGGCTGGCTCAGAGATCATCCGCTTTAGCATCTCCTGGGCAGCTGCTTAAACAAAACCCCAGATTCCTGGGCCCTACCCCACTGGAATCCCTGGGAGTCAGGAATCTGCATTTTCAATAGGCTCCTCAAGTGGTTTTGGGGTCTGGCCTCCCCTCTCCTTTCCAGGGCAGAGAATGCATTGCTTTGGAGTTCACAATGGCACATCTTCCTTTTCTCTCGCGTCTCCTTTTGGATGAATTGTCTGGAACAAGAGTGAGTATTAGAATTATGAGGCAGTCATGGCTCAGTTGCCAATTTCCCGTCTTTTCCTTAGATTCCCTTCACCTGGGGTTTAAGCTTGGCCGTGGTCCGTCACTTCCTCCAACAGCAATGTTCTCCCCAGACACGGACGTGGTGTAGGCACACACCACATTTCCCACAGCACCTGAGGAGGCCAAGCTTCTCTCCAGCAGAACACCAGCCACGTCCACGCATGTTCCAATCCTGGACCCCGGGGATGTCCCCTCACCCTGCCCTTACTCCCCGACCCGGGGGAGCCAGATGGAGGATTTTCTACTTATCTAGTCCCCTCTCTGATTTCTCTTTCCCCTCCATAGAACTCTCTGCCATAAAAGCATTTGTGGGTGCAGGCAGAAGGACAAGAGCTGGATGTGCTATAAAGGCAAAGCTGATAGAAATCAAGACATTTCATATTTAAAAATAGTGGCTCCATATTCAGGACGTCGTGGGTCTTTGATATGATATGTTAAGCTATTTATCCGCAAAGGACTCTAAGTACAGTATGTTTTCTATTTCTTCCAACACCCTGAGGGGGTGCCACTATAGTTCATATTACTGAGGAGGAAAGTGAAGCGCAGAGAGGTTTAGTAACTTGCTCAAGGTCATACAGCAAGCAAGTAGTGGAAACAGGCCTAGAGCCCACAGAGATGGGAGAGAAAAGAACAATGAGCCGAGTCGTGAAACAGGGGTCCTATTGCACTCCCATTTGAAACTACTAATCATTGGCTTAGCATAAACCTTTTATTTTTTCTGAACTTCATTTCTTTCCTTGAAAGCGTGATAGTTGAGCTAAACGAACTTGATCGTCTCCTTTTTGAATATTCACTTCCCCACTTGTAGGTCGGGTTTCCTGGAAAATGGACTTCAGAACCCTGAGCTTTTCATGCAAAGTATTTATTGGGGAGCACTCTTGAACAAAACCCGGCAAGGATGAGAGAAGCAAGGTAGGACAGAGGGAGAGGTTGAAATGCAATACAGTTTTGATAGAGGCCTGCCAGGAACTCTGGAGCTGGGGTGGCCCCTGAGGAGTGTTCTGATGGAGGCAAAGGGGCCAGATCTTCGTGTCCTCAGAAACACTCGTCACTGGATGCAGGCTGCCCCCAGAGAAAGGCAGTTTCCTTTGGTGGAGGGCAAGTCAGGAAAGGGACTCATCTATGAGCCATCAACCCCCGACCCCGACACCCCCAGTAGCTGAGGGAATGGGTGCCTGCACTAGAAGGGGCTCTTGGCAGCCCATCACAGCGTCTACTACTGTCTTTCCCTTGTGCTGTTCAGATTCATGCACTTCATCTAGTGGGTTCGCCCCCATGTAGAAGCAGATGCCCCAGGATTATGGTTGATCCACTTTCCTAAGGGAGCTTACAAGAGGAAGAGAGCCAGTGGACGGAACTGTATCACCCGCCACAGCAGTCTTGAGTCTGCAAGATGTACTCATCATCTCACTCTTATAGTACGTGTTCATAGGATCCTCATCCTTGGCTAGCACCTCTGCTGGTCTGTGGCTTACTGGTGTGGGACTCAGACCTCCGTCCCTGAGGGATCTGAGCCCCTAGTACCATGACATCCTCAAGCCATGGCTGCTACACTTGTCTCTTTCTTGTCAAATTTGGGCTGGAGAGTAATGAGAGACTACTGTATCACGTGGGGGCAAATCTGTTTCTTGCCCTCGTTGTATAACAGCAACCATACCTCCTCCTGAAGATCAAGGTCAATTACACCTGCAATTCTGGTGGTTCCTTCCTGGATTCCTGGACTCCTGACACAGCGAACCTAAAGTTACCAGGATTCAGACACAGCTTGAAGTTTATTGGGACCCTGGCTATGTTCCTAGTGAGCCCCTTCTGAGAGTCAGGACTTCTAGATATGTAAAGCCTAGAGTTTCAAGAATGCAAAGCACAGATTCCCCAAGTGGATCTTTGGGAATAATGGTGAGCAAGATCATGCCTATTTCAACCTCTTGGTTCTTGGACTCTGTATTCTACTTAGCAAGTTCAGAACGTCTCACGTGATTATCACGTACACTGGACCTAGAGGATGGTGTCGCATTCTCACAGGGCATCTTCTCCAAGATGGTGGCCAAGACTTGTCATTCCATTGCCCTACCAGGCTGAAGCTTCTATTGGTGTGATATGTCACAGGGCCACTGGATTCCTGACACAGCTCCTTTGTCATTCCTCCTTGGGCTGAATCAACGTTATGTGATATCTCATGTCAGTGGATCAAATACTCTGTAAGCCTTTGGATAGTGATGCTGCCTGAGACTCTGCAGGCAAGAGAGACAAACCAGTACTCGGAATATTTATTTCTTCCTGTAAAGATGAATCTTTACCCCTTCAAGAATGGAAATGGCCCACTGTAATCACCTTGCCACCACGTAGACAGTTGTTCACCTTGAGAGTTGGTGCCTTTTTCGATGGCTCAGCAGTGGTGTCCATTGGAGGTACAGCAGCGGCAAAAGTGAATCAGCTTTGGTGAGCGGGAACCTCGTTAGGGGCCCCATGCATCACCTCCTTCTCTGAATACACTGGTCATGACCCCATTGTGCTAGATCTGAGGTGACCAATGACAGAGGCTGGCTGTTGTCCATTCTTGGGATTATTCTGTCTATATTCTGTTGTTTACTGGCTCTTTAGTGGTGGGGGCTTTCTGCTGAGTGTTAAAATGTGATACAAAATCTTCCTGCGTTGTGCCTGCTCCACATGCCTCTTCCACAGCCCTCCTTATTCCTGATCTTCCAATCTTTCTCCTGCCGGGGCCATGACCGACAGCCAAGCCATTCACTACTGCGTGAGAGTGTTCTCACCTCAGCTCACTTTTCTTTCCACACAACGTGAATGACAGCGTGCATTACCCCAGCTCTGTCCATTGGGAGGATTTAGCCCAATCTGACTTTCAGGACCATCTCTTGAGTTGGGCTGTACTTCAGGACAGTCCATTTGCAGCTGGCACCCACATACTTAGCCAACCCATCTGTGAGCCAAACCTGGCCTGTTTCCTCCGTCAGTTAGTCTAAGAGCTGAGGAAATGGTTCTAGTCCAGCACGGGTGGTTGACATGAGAGTCTGGGCCACACGCTCATGCAATCACTTGTGCCCTCCATCCCTATTTGTGCTGATCTTGGATATACCACATCTAACTTAAAATGAATTGTTGATGAGACCTGACCTATGGCCTGACGGGTCTAACCCAAGTCATGATGGGCAGTTCTAGCTGCGTGGTTGGTCACTTGACGTCCTATGGTCCAGCCCTCTGAGAAATCTCAGTAACAGGAGCTATTTCTCAACTAATATATAATTTTCTACTGCAAGTGGGATGGCCTTGCTCCAGAACCTTAGGGATGTACATTGTGACTTTCCTGTCAGGGCTTGCCAAAAACTCTTCCTGATGTCTTTCCTACCACGGATACCACTAAAGCCATAGGGTCTTTGACGTCATGGAGCCCATGTGGAAAGACTGCTTGCACTGCAGCCTGAATGTATTATGGAGTCCTGATTTGCTCTTGGCCCCGCTCAAAGAACAATGTGATGCTCTGCAGAATTGTTACATAAATGAGCCAAAGATGGTCTCTGTATGGGAGTCCCTCCATTATTCTTCTTCACAGCAGGCTGAGACTGATTAGCTCAAAAGCCCACTGGTGTCAAACTCAGATTTTTACACATCCAGTTGTATTAAACGTAGCTCAAAAAATTTTAGCCATTGGAGCTGCCTGCTTTGTATCCCCTACCAGAATACACCCGACATCTGCATAGATAAGCCAGGGGCTGTCAAAGCCCCCAGACTTGCTGTCCTTTGCAGCTCTCCCTCTCCTGCCTCCCCCATTGTACTGCCAAGTGACATCGGCTAGACCAACAAGGCCCCTCTCCCCCTGGAGTTCCTTCCCCTCCTCCCTGCTGCCCATGCAACATAGCTGGCTAGTAGGCTTTCTGACCTTATGTAATATATCTACTCTAGTACGCCCACTTTTCTGGACATTTTGATTCCTATCTCCACCATTTGACCCAGAAAGTTCTAGCATCTCTACTCCAGTTAGTGTGCCCAAGCTTCCAAGAGCTAGCCCAGCAGCATGTTAGCATTGTCTGCTGGGGGCCTTGCCACGATGTTAAATCTTATGTCAGAGGAGAGGGATTTCATGTAGACAAACTCTGCCTTGTCGCTGCTTCTTCCCCTTGGGCAGGCACCCTCAGGGACCAGACCCACACATACTTTCAGGCTCCTGCTAGAAACTGTCATCGTCCCGCAGCTCATTCAGGCTGGTTCCAGGCTAGTTCGACCGCTGTGTGATCAGCTGTTCCGGAGCGGGTGGAGAGAAACAACAGTTTTCCATCAGTAGTCTCTCTCCACAGTTCTAGAGGTTGACTAGGCTTAGCTAAGTGGTCCTCGCTCTGAGGCTCCCCCGTGGTTAGAGTCAGACACTGGCTGCGGCTGGAGTCCCCTACACTATACCACTCCATTTATGGGAAATGACCAGAATAGGAAAATAAAGAGAGAAAGAAAGAGGATTAGAGGTTGGTTAGACCTGGGGGCATGGGTAGGTTGGGGGTGATAGATAAGGGGTGCAGAATCTCTTTCTGAGGTGATGAAAATGTTCTAAAATGGATTGTTGTGATGGTTGTACAACTCTGACTATACTAAAATCATTGAATTATATGCTTTAAATGCGTAAATTATATAGTATATGAATTGTATTTTAATAAAGCTCTTATAAGCCAGCTCTGGTGGTCTAGTGATTTAAGATTCGGTGCTCTCGTCACTACGGCCTGAGTTCGTTTCCTAGTCAGGGAACCACACCACCCGTCTGTCGTTGCCATACTGTGGCGGCTGTGTATTGCTGTGATGTTGAAAGCGATGCCACCGGTATTTCAGACGCCAGCAGGATCCCCCATAGCGGACAGGTTTCAGCAGAGCTTCCAGACTAAGACAGGCTAGGAAGAAGGACCTGGCCACGCACTTCCAAAAAAGTCGGTCATGAAAACTCTATGAATAACAGTGGAGCATTGTCTGATATAGCGCCCGAAGGCGAGAGGATGGAGGAAAGAAACTGGGCAGTGTTCTGCTCCGCTGTACACAGGGTCACTAGGAGTCGAAATTAACTCAATGGCGCTAACAACAACAAAGCTGTTACAAAAACAATAAAAAGAAAGTGGGGTCTATTCTACTGATTGAGTATCTAAATAAGCCCTACCTATCCAGAGGAAGGACCAGAGCAAGGATCCAGCTGTAATTGATAAAGAGGTAATTGATAAGGTTCTTCTATTTACCAAGAGGGGGACTTGCAGTATTTTGTCAGTTACATAGTGACCTTGTTTTTGTCTGTGCTTAAAGTATGCACTAGCCTTGTTTTGTCTCAGTTTATCATGGTCTCAAAGTGACCTCGTCTGATGTTGGTGGCGTTGGCATTCTGTGAGCCTGTTGATGTCCCCCAAGAGAATAATGTGGACCAGCTGTGAGTGCCAGCAAGCCTCTACCAGCCCTGAGGCCAGTATTAGGGGGCACTGCTTTTTTCCTTTCTCATGTGGATCCATGGGAGGTCGTGGGGGCACTTTGGTGGGCTTGTGAGCCCCTGAAATTGTGTGCCACGTTTCATAGTGAGAGTGTGAATTTTACAGAGAGAAAATCCATAGAACTTATTAGATTCTTTAAAGTGGTGTGTAACCAGAAAAGATTAAGAAGCACTGGCCCAAATTAAAAAGTGGAAAAGAATAAATAAGAAATCCTGAAGCTCTGGATATCTTAGTGGTTGTTGGAGAAAGAGCGTGCTGTAGGGGCTGGAGAGCCGTGCTGAGAGGAAGAGGAAACCGACCAAGAGAAATGGGAGCCTGCAGCCCCGGAGGTTGGCTGCAAGACGCAGCCCGTGCCCGTGTTGGCACGGGCCACGGACACGTCAGGAGAGGTCAAAACTAGACTGCCCGAGTTCATTAAACAGTTGCATCTTGAGGATGAGCCATCAGAGTGGGATAGCCGCCCAGGAGATATTTTTGTAAGAAAAATAGGCATTCGTTTTCCCTGAACGGTTTAGTCATTGACCTGCACAAAATACCTCTGGTTTTTCGGCTGTTGTGGGTCTATGAGTTTGAGGAGTCACATTTCCTTACCCAGAGGCGGGGTTGGGACACGAAGGTCACTGGTCTCTGCTAGTGACTGAGAAAGCAAGTTAGAGCCTGTGCGCCTCCTCCCAGCGGGCTGGCCCGGCCCAGCTCCCTGACTCACCCCATCCATCCTTCCACGAGCCTTGGAGGGCGGCGATGAATGGAAATTTTAACATTCCCAGCTGAGTGTTTTCTGAAGCATTCGCCAGGGAAACAGGAAGTTGCACCCCTCACAGGTCTGGGTCTCCAGCTTACGAACGTGTTCCCTTCTTTCAGCCAGGAAGAATTTGCTCACGGCTCTGCTCTGTCTGAAAAAAGCCAGAGATGGGTTTTCCTGAAATAGAGCGGTCTCTCCCCATTCCACTTAGTTGACAGTGTGGTTCTCCGCTTCTACTTGCATCCACTTCGCGTGGGAGGAAGGAGGAGGAAGGGCACCCTCCCCCCATGACTTACCTTCATGACTGTATTTGGAATATTTCCAAACCAGCTCAGGGGCTCTGATTATGACTAATGACCAAGAGTCCAAGTGGGAATCTGTAACTTGCTCCCCAATTTTGTTCCTGTTAAACCCAGATTATTAGAGAGATTCGGTAGAAGTTGTAATAGCTATCATTATATAGCTAATCGTAATTAGCTATAGTAATAGCTAATCATATTTAGCTATAGTAATAGCTAATGGTTACTGAATTCTTACTATTTACCAAGTAGGTACTTTACACACATCAGCTCATTTCATCCACACAACTCCATTCTATATCACCATTTTGCAGGCGAGAAATTGAAGCACGGATAATTTCACCATTACCTATTCCATATGCATTGTATGACTCTTTTCTCTAAGAAATGCTATGACCATAAATATTCCACTATTATCTACTCAATAAATAGTAGTAGTATTCTCATTTTATAGAAGAGAAAGTGAGGCACAGAGCATTTTACTAACTTGCCCAAAGTCACACAGCTAAAGCCCCAAGGAGGAGGCCGCTGTTGTGTTTCGGGATCTAGGCCTTACTTCTCGTTAGCAGCACACCGTTGACCAGCGCTAGCCCTTGTGGTGAACACCAGAGCTCGAAACAGCTCGCGTAGCTCTGATGGGTGTGCCTGGTGAGGCGTACGTTTCTCCTAGTCCCTCCAGTGATCAGCACATGTTTATCCACAGCTGGACGGAGACAGGGGATGATCCATGCCCTCAACAGGGTTCTTTGATGTTTAGGGACCTGGAAAAGGACTGTTCTCATGGCGGAAGGTGTGCGGTAGGGGAGATTTAGGGGTGGAGGGGCTGGAGGGACGCTGAATTTGCCAAGAATTTCTGGTTTGATTCCTGGATGTACAGACACTCAAAAGCCGAAGCGTTCAGTGAAGGGTGGTGTTGCCCACTGGAGCTCTCCAGCACTGGTCTCTGGGTCAGCGGTAAAGAAGGTTCTTTGGACTCCAGGCCCTCTCTGACGCCCCAGGGCCCCAGGCTCATCAGCCCCACTTTGAGTTCCACTGGGGCTCGTCCTTTTCTCTGCTCCACTGCAATTCTTCCAATTGTTTGGCTTCTTCTGGGAAAATATTCTCAGTTGGTACTAAACTGGAAAGGATCTGGTAAAGTCATTTACATTAGTTAAGGGAATTTGGCTCCCTCTGTGGCTTATTCAGACTTTCAGCATTCAAACACTCACTGCCAAGGCATCCGTCTCTCATGGCAGGATGGGAGGCCCTCAGAGGTGGGCTGGTGGTCCCGGCCGTGGGGTGGGAGGAGGTCTCTCCAGTCAGGGGCTGTGCATGCCAGCCTCCCTGGTGCCCCACATCCTCTCATCTTCTTGCTCTGCATATCGCATCCCTGTGCGAGTGGGAGGAGGATGGTTCCCATTCCAGTGAACGTTCCAATCTAGTTTTTAATCTGTTGAGTGTTTCAATTATGTGAACTTTATCTCAGCATCTGAAAGCTGCTGTTAATAAATCTGCCAGACACAATGATAATGTGGGCCTCCAGAAGAATATAGATCGTAATGCAAAAATGCCGGTGGGCCCAGCTTTGCGTCTGAAAGTCCTGTGACACTAATGCTGGTACTGAAGGACCTGAGGAATCAGGACGTGGGCATGGACGCCCTCAAGACATCTTTTGGAGATAGAAGACTTGGAAGAAAAAAAAAATATATATATATATATAGTTATATATGGGCTGATATGGAAATATCGAGAAAAAGGAAAATATCTCCCATTTGACCAGACTGGGAAAGTGAGGAAGGTGCTTCCTAAGCAGAGGTGGGCAACCTAGAGTGGCGAATGGGCTGAGGGAGAGGAAGTTTCGATGGCAAATGTAGGTGGAGAGAAAAGAGTGGACTCTCCATAAAGCTTAGTTCCTGGTTTGAACAGGAGCCATAAGTCAATGGAAACATGGGGCTTCCATTTCTCCCTCAATACATTTACTTTAAAGATATATTAGCCTGAAATTTGATGTTTAATTGGAATGTACTTTAATTGGCCTGCCAATTATATTTTACTTAGAAGTCAAAGCTTGGGAATGTGTGGTTGTAATCCTCAGGGGTATTAGAGAGCTGTAATTCACATCTCTGGAATGGTCCATTCCTTGGATGACATATTAAGTGAGATGTGCGAGCTAGCTGCATGGCTGAACTTCAAGGACAACAAATGGTGACACCCTTCTCAAAAATGGGCCACAAACTGATGGGCAAACAACCCTTTGACAGCCAAATCATTTTGCTTTAATAGTGTAAATTTGGCATCTTATTATTTTGCATATCGGAAGCGAAGAGGTTGGAAGGTTTTCACAGTGAGAGCAGGCTGGCGTTGTCAGGATGATGTGGGTTGACATGCCAGGTGGTGTTGACCCAGGTTTTTCTTTCTTGAGGCCTTGAGCATGTGTGACTCTGGGATGGACTGCGAGAAGGATGGTGCAAGTGATAAGTGGAATGACCAAGACGTGTCGGGCTACAGTCCAGGACCAGAGAAATGCCTTCTCTAAGGAAGGGCACAGATGGTCAGATGCAGAAAGTCCGCAGCCCAGAGCCTGTTAGTGGAGCCTAGGAGCACAGGCTGGAGAGAGAACAGAGGATAAGCAGGCTTCCTAGAAGAGGAGTAGCGTGAGGTTAGGGAGGGAGGTGGCTGGAGGGCAGGTAGCTCTGATCAGAAACCACAAGAATTATTCACGGAGCTCAATAAGTGAAGGGCCTGCTTCCTTGACAGCCTGACTGCCTGCCAATGGTTTGGGCCATTGGGTGGATGACTGACGTGGGTGGGTGGTGCAGAAGACTATCACAGCAGACGAAGGGAATTTCAGGCTACAAAGGGAATGGAGACAAGGGAAGACCAGAAAAGGATGTTCGGGAATTAAAATCTTTCCTAGACAATCGAGAAAGTTCCAACTATTCTTGTTGGCTTTATTTGGCTTCAGTCTGTGCATTGTGGCACATTGAGTTTTGCGCTTGAACCAGCAAGTGTTCTGGCTTGAAATGAACCAGGTGATGGAGAAGAAAGAAGAGTGAGCCCAGGCCATGGGGCTTGCTCGTTGACTTCTGTCATCCACAGGACGGGCCCCTTGGCACTTCATGGACTCTAGTTCATTCTTTTCCACCCCGAATCCAAAATGAGGAGTGGGGGGCCACCAAGGCACGTGGAGGTAAGGAGGGATGAGATTAGAGAGCTGGCTATGGAGATGGCGAAGAGACCTAATAAGGAGGAAAATGGCCCTGACTACAGTGGCGAGCTGGCCGTGTCTGGGAACACGGCAGCTCTGAGAAGGCCGTGGGCGCCTGGCTCACCTGTTGATCTACGCAAACCCAGTGGGCTTCATTGTGGCACAATCTTCTCAGTGTCGTCCGTGGAGGAACTGTTTCTCTTTACTCCAGGCTCGCCTCCTATCCGCGCATGTTTGGAGGGTTTAGATCACAGCAGTTAAACACTGAGCTCACTGCCTGAGCCAAACAGCCCCGATGCTTTAACAATAACGTCAATAACAACGTCACAACATCATAATAGCAAACACCTAGGGAGCACTTGTTACCTGCCGGGCACTGCTGTATGCACTTTCAATGTATTATTATCTCATGTAGTCCTACAACAGCCTAAGAAAGTAGGTAAAAGTCATATTTCCATTTACAGTTGAAGAAATTGAGGTTCAGAGAGGTGAAGAAACTTGCCCAAAGTCACACAGCTTAGACTGAGTGCTGGAATCAGAATTTGAGCCTAAGCTGTCTAGCCCCAGAGTGTGTGCTCCTAGCTAAATGTATGATTTGAGTATATTCAGGTGTTGTCAAACCCACCTGGTAGAATTAAATATGCTCCTGGGCTGCACACTGCACTCTACCTCCATGAATCCAGCTTGCAGCGTTTGTCAGAGGCCAAGAAGAGTGTGAAAGAAAATTTGAGTTAGAAAATGCAGGTTTTAATTCTTTCATCTCCACAGAGCCGTGTGAAATTCCAGATGTCGTTTTTAATTGTCTTAGTCTCAAGTTCCTCAAGCAGAGATAATAATGCCTCTCTTGCCTCCATGGTCAGATTGTGGGTAATATCAGATGAAACCACATAGGAAGGGGCTTGGTAGACTGGGAAGGAGTGTGGGGATGGAAGTGGTTGTTGTGGCTCCATGGAAACCTCTTATCATTGACACAATGATCGACCAGCTGAGAGTAACACCATGGCATCACTGTCACTTACAAAGGGCGGCATATTAATTCTTCTCCGTCACGGGAAAGGGAAAACAGGAAGTGTTCCAGCCCTGCAATGGGAGCCTGGAGTGATGGCTTGGGCCAGAGGACACGTTTACCCTGACCCAGTATGATAACTTAATTATGTTCTCTTTGGGAAAGACCATAAAAGGCTAAGGTAACCGGGCTAGTGACGACACTACAGGGCCCTGGTGACTGTCTGTCACCTTCGGGTTTATTCCACTACATTCCACGCACTGTCTCTCAGGAAGACGTCCAAGGAGCACAGATAACAGTTGGATTGTCTTACTCCAAAGGCAGGCAGGGCCCCAGACAGAAACTTTCTTCTTCCGCAAACTAACGTGAGCGCCTCGGAACTCAAGGCCACAAGTTTAAATTCAGTTGACATCACTGTGACTAAATCTTCCACTAACGACTGTTCAAAAGCTGAAAAGGAAGATATTGGTCAAGTTGGGAAGCTCCCAGGAGACGCATCAGTCTCAAATCACGGCCACGGCAGACACCGTCTAACTGGGTTGATGACTCTTCAGCAGACACATGGAAGACATAAGTCATAGAGTAAATGTGAGTGAAACATGGAAGAAAACGTATGTTCAGAAGAAGAAGTGGCCTGAGAAACATTCATTTAGAGATCCATCATTTAAAAGTTCCAAGAATTGTTGAAAAAAACACATTCTACATTTGTTGGCTAGAATGTTCCATGTTAGATCAATTTTGGCCACTAGATCTTGGAGATCCATTAACAAAATTATTCAAAGACTTTCTTCTTACTAGTGCTTTGTAGGCTTGACCTATCAATTCTAATACAATTATGTTAAATTCTTTGTTAACTTGTCAATATCTCCTTCTAATTTTGTTAATTTAGGATTTCTCTGTTTTGAGGATCTTTGCTTAGGCACGTACAAATTTATGATTCCTGTAACTTGGTGATAATTGTCCTATTGTTATTGAGTGGTGTATGTATTATATTTATCCTCATTAAGATGTTTTGCCTTAAATTAAACTTGTCTCCTACCAATACTGCTATATCAGTTTGTTTTGGATTATTATTTGCGTAGAATATATTTGTCTATCCTTTTTTTTTTAAAGATTTTTAATTTTTTTTTCCTTTTTCTCCCCAAAGCCCCCAGGTACCTAGTTGTGTATTCTTAGTTGTGGGTCCCTCTAGTTGTGGTACGTGGGATGCTACCTCAGCGTGGCTCGATGAGCGGTGCCATGTCCGCGCCCAGGATTCAAACCGAGGAAACACTGGGCCGCCTGCAGTGGAGCTTGCGAACTCAACCACTCAGCCACAGGGCCAGCCCCTATTTGTCTATCCTTTTAGTTTTAACTTTTCTGTATATTTTAGCTTTAGGTGCATGTCTTGTGACATTTTGGAGCCTGTTTTATTCTACCTAAGATGCTAATTTCTGCCTTTCAATTAAGTATAATCCATATATACTTATTGTGATTAATGATATATTTGGATTAATTTCAACCATATAGTTTTACATGTTCTATAGAATTTTCATTCTTTGCCCTTTTTTCTCCTTTTCTATGTTCTGTTGAACTAAATTTTTTTTTAGTATGTTTTTCTCATTTTCTCTGTTAGGTTGGAATAAGTGGGTTATATTTTTATTCTTTTAGTGATTACTTTAAATTTCTAACATATGCATTTGTCCAACAAAGTGTAAAGTTATTCAGTATGCTTCCCCTCCTAATTACGACTACAGGGACCTTCACACACTTTGTCTTCCTATTTCCCAGTCCTGTTGTTGCTGTCTAGAGTTTAATTTCCCCCTTTAAAACTTAGTATTTTTTCAATTAAAAGATAATAATCACAATAAATAAATATGAACAACAAAATGAAACAACAAAAAATTTTAAAGAAAAACAAAAAATTAAAAAAATAAAAATACTTAAGGAAATATGTAATTGCAGTTATTTGTTAACTTTCATTCCATATCTCTATTCCTGCTTTTCTTTTTTTAGAAGCATGGTCCCTGGAAGTTCTTTTGGGGAACTCTGGCAGTTGGCAAACTTCCACAGTCTTTACAAGTTTGAAAATGGCCCTGTTTTTCTCCCACTTTTCAGTAGTAGTTTAGCTGGGTATAAACTCCAAGCTCGATGGTGGTTTTCCCTTTATTCTTGAAAGACGTCTTTGAGAAGGCTGCTACCTAATTTCCATTCCTTCCTAGGTAATTTCTTTTACCCGCCTCAAAGCCTTTAAGATTTTCTCTTTATCTGATCCTATTTCGTTGATCCATTTTCTTTTATTTTATATATTATAATGATATTATATTTCTGAGTGTAAATTCATCTTTCTTCTTGGGATTTGGAATTCGTTTTTAACCTAAGGGCTTTATTAGTACTCATTTCTATAAAATTCTTTTCTAACGCTTTTCTACCTTTTCTTCTATTCTGTTTTATGGAACTCTTTTCAGATATATTTTGAGTATTTAAATTGATCCCCATGTATCTGAACTAGACTTTCTTTCTCTTTTGTCTTTTAAATCTTTGTATCTTTCTATGATGTGTTCTAGTTTTAATCCTGTTAGATGCAGAGGGCAGGGCGCTTGTCCCCTTATAAATATGGCATCGTCGTCCTAAGACTGTAGTGTTTTTCACATAAAAAAAAAGCATATGTCTCTGTTGAACAACTAAAGTCATAAGCTGAAGATTGAAATTTTTATGTAAGCAAATATTGCACGGCCTTATGGGCTCAAGTCATTCTTAATACCATGCAGAAACTATTCCAATCTGACCTAAGGCCTCCAGACACACCTTCTGCACACAATTAATTTCCCTTTGTTAGTGTATAGACACAATGTTCTTTCATGACTCCATGTCTTTGCGTATGCTCTTTCCTTCTCCTGCCATATCTGAATACCCGAGGATTCGAGACCGACTTCAAAAGCAACGATTCTGCAAAATCTTTCCCTGTTTCACCGGGGGGAATTAGTACATTCCTACTTGCTCCCATGAATTCTATAAAAATCACAATATATTGTAATTTTCTGCTTACAAGTCTATTTCTCTAGGGAGCTTTTAAGAGCTATGTGAGGGCAAGTGTTAACTGTTTCTGTATATCCAGCTTCCAAATCCTTGCCTGTCAAAAGTTGTCATAAAATATTTTTTGGATGAGTTTTCAATGACAAAGAGAATTCATTATGGTTTAAACCTAATCTCTCTCTTCTTAATTTTTATTCTGGGCCACCCTCCACTAACAGTTGGAGCTGCTTTTGATTTAGTATTGTTCGTTTTTGTTTTCTTCCAAGAGGTTGCAATCACATCCTATAAAAAGGAATCAGAAAACCCAATTCTGTCCTCTCATTATATGGACGCTGACACTGTTTTGCAAGTGCCTGGGTTCAGCAAGTTCTCAACCATATTCAGCAATGGCACTTCCCCTGCGGCATTTTGAAGCCAACACAGGAAAGACAATCTGTCTGGTTTTGATTGGTTAACACTTAACGAGTCAAAAATGTGTTTTGTAACATGTAGTCCATGTCCAAGAGGTCTTGCGAGATTTCCAGAGCTTTTCCCACACCCTTTTTCTTCTCACCCTCAAAAAAAGAAACAGTGTTTTGCCAAAAACAAATTATCCCAATTCTCAAAAAGGACTGTTCTTGCTTAGGAATCTTCAACCCACAGGAGTTCATTTTGGGCCTAATCTTGGCCATCACTCACGTCCGCAGAGTCTGTGTGTCTAATTTGCCTCCAGCTCAAGTAGCCAAGCTGAGCACCAGCACCTCCTCCCCATCCCTCAAGGCTGCTGGCCTTGAGTCAGCATGGACTGGAGATAGTCGGGGCACTGAGGGGAAAATGGATCCGGGAAATCCCTTGAGATTTACATACTGTAAATGCTCCCCAATGGCAGCTATTGTCAAAACCGCCATTTGCCGCAGGGCAGGGAAAGATTCTTCTCTTTTTTAAGCAAAACAGGACGGTTGGACTTCATTTCAAATTTTATCTTGTCACCAGGTTGAACCGGCCAGGAGGAAAAGACAGAAGCAAAATTCTAGAATAAAGAACTTTCTGTTTGTTAACAACTGGAGCAGTTTCGTGTAAAATCTGAGGTGTTCAATCAGTAAAATGCCTTTAAAGTGGTTTTGTAGAGAGAAAACAAAAATCAATGTGAAATTATGTCAAAGGAAAAAAACCCCAGAGTTGGAAAGGTATACCACTTGTAGAAATCAAAAAAGGGTCTTAGGAAACATCTCAACTGTATTTTAACTGCTATAATCAGGATGCTGGATGCTTCTCTTTCTCGAGGAAGGGAAATTATACAGGGGGAAATAGACAGTGTCTTTCCACCAGGTGAGCATCTTTGACACTGTCAGAGACCAGCCTTTGCTGGAACATTCCAAGAGCTAGAGCCTCCCAGAATCTGACCTCTGTCTTCTCAGAACCATCGTAGCTACTATTGTCAGAGGGCGTTATTTAAAGCACAGACCTGGTCATACCAATCTGCTACCAAAACCTGTAAAAAAGTTCCCAATTAAAGTATCTTTCCTTGACCTTTAGAGACCATCATGACCTGCTACATCTCACACAGCATCCCATGTGCAGCCAACCCATACTCCTGCCAATCCAGGCTCAGGGAAATAGCTTAATGTACAAGATTATTAACAAGTCTAGTAAGTATTACTAAAGAAATGAAGGCAGGAATATAAATATGTTTAAAAAACTGGACGCTCAAAAGTAGACAGGTATGTTTATATGAAAATATGTTTATATGAAAATAATCATCATTGAAATTAAGCCCTCAATAGACAGTTTAAATAGCAAAGATTATTGAAAATTAGTGAATTGAAAGAGAGAGCAGGGGAAATCACCCAGAAAGTAGCACAAAGAGATGAAGAAATAAGATGTTAAGAGACACTGAAGAGAGAGGATGTGACATTAGTCTAGTAGCAATGCTCAAAGGAAATAGCATAGAGAGTCAGAGAGAGGCGAATTTGAGGAGATTATTATAATTCCCCAGAATTGAAGGAATACATAAATCCTGAGATTAAAGAACCACAGCTTGAAGAACATAAACTCAGACAAATTTTTAAAAAATCAACACATACACACATTGTAATAAAACTATAAATTACCAAAGAAAAACTTCTAACCACAATCATAGAAGGAGACAGATTATCTTGAAAGGAGCAAAAATTAGGCCAAAGGAAGGCTTCCCATTGGCAAAATGAAACAAATTAATGAGAAAATATCTTCAAGATGTGGGGGGAAAATGATTGTCATTTTAAAATCCCACACACTATCTTAGAATTTAATGGTGAGGGTGAAATAAAGACATTTTGGGGCAAAGACTGAGAGAGTTTACTACTCATGGGTCTATTATTGGGTGTGTTTCAATAAAAAGTGAGTTTAATTTAAAGGAAGGAGTGAAACGTAGAGATCAACTGGAATGACATTGCAGAGGTTAGAATTTACTTTGCCTAACTCCGAGACCAGGGCTCCTGATAAAGTGAAAAATCCCATTAGAGAGAGGCATTACATGCCCTTGGGGGAATTTGTTAGAAGTTCTGGCATCAATTTTCTACTATCATTTCAACATTTTCTTCAAGTTGACCAAAAGTAAGAGAATATTTTTTTGGCCCTTAGTACACCAGCTTACTGATTTCTAGCAGCAAAGTGCCTCCAATAAGATTTTCAAATCAAACTAAAACATATTTTGCATCAAGGTAGAACTTGGAGGAACTCTGGTTGTATTCTGGAGATATCTTTGCAGAGTCCACTTATGGCAGAAACGCTGGTTCTTCATTGTTATTTCTGTGCTCTAATTTATAACCTACTTGTAAGTTTGGCAAGGACGGCTTTGGGGACCATTTTCATCATGAACAGAATGTTGAAAGAGAATGACACAGAATAAGCAAGGCTTCAAGGCTTTCAAGTCTCCACATCTTAGCTTTATAAACTTGTGCAAGTTACTTAACTTCTCTGAACTATAATTGTCCTCATCTGTAATATGGAGGTAGTAATCATTTCCGGTCTGGGTTATTAGGAGGGTTAAGGGGACTATTGTTTCTTCCCAGCTGAATGTCCTATCAGAAAATCTAGTATGGCCTCCCAAGAGAATTTTTCCTGAGACAAAGAAGCATAGGGGTGTCAGCTCCACCTCATCTTGACACTTGCATGACTGCACAGCCCATCCTCTGTCATCCCCCCAGCGCCCTGCCCATTCATCCATCTGTTTCAGAAATCTGAGATTTCAGATCATGGGAACTGTGTCCCAGGGCACTTTCCTTGACTGTCTATGACATCAAGATCAGAAGATGTGGTTATTGAGTGTACCAGAAAGAAGTCCCCATCTGGGATGAATGTTGTCAGACAATTTCCGGTCATGGGCATCATTCATCCTAACCTACTGAGTTTCCCACCCCTTGGAATGTGTCATAGAAGTGTGGCTTTCCTTGCCTTTCTGGCTCGTTTCCCCCATAGTGTCAGTGACTCATATAAATAACACACATGTTCCTTTCATGGGAACTAAGTGTTTATTAACAACCTTAAGCTCTAATTTGCCTAACTCAGTAGAGTAAAAATTTTAGTTTTTTGAAGAGGCGATTGATGTCACTAATTTCGTTTAGAAGAAAGAAATCCTCCTGAGGCATCAGCTTGAAATACTATGCCTGGTACAAAGGAAAAACTATTCAGAATCCATCATTTGGGTCCTGTGGATGATATACGAACAGGACTTGCATGTCCATTTGCCTCTCTTCTCCAGTTTAATGGTGAGAAAAGAAAATTTGTTTATATGATGTGAAAGGACATAAAGGAAAAAGGGAAGGAGGGAAGGAAGTGAAGCACCCTAGAATGTGTCGTGCATACAGGTTGGATTAGGTACTGTGGAAGGTTCTGGGCAGGTGTGGTCCTATTATCCTCCCATTTTACAGATGATGAATCAGCCACTCAAAGAGGACTAGTAACTTTCTTAGTGCTGTAAATCCAGCGCTTTTTCTACTACAACATATTGGGATATTATAATTCATTCAGCTTTCGATTCCTGTTGTAGAGGAAGCTTTGTTTGAGTCATAGTTTAGGATATTCAAAAGTACGTAACCCCACCCTTTAGGGTCAGGACTAACAGTGTAGTAGGGGTCAAAGATTGTGAGTGCTGATAGATAAGTGGATGATGTAGACAGTGGTTCCCAACAGCAGGCAGCCTTGCTTTTAGAGGACATTTGGAAATGTGGGTGATTTGGGTTTCCACAATGACTGGCAGGTGCTACTAGGGTGGGTGGGCAGGGGTTAGGGATGCTAAATGTCTCCACTGTGTGGGACAGTTGGGCAAAAGGAAATTTTTTCCCTCCCCAAATGCCGACACCTCGCTTGTTGAGGAAACTCCTGTATAGACAGAAAACGCTCTAGGAATTTGGAAAACAAAAAAATAATTCTGGCTGGCTGGATGAAAATGCTTCTTCAAGGAGGACCTTGCAACTGTACTTTTAAGGAACGGTTGGATTTTGAGACGTGGGCATGAGCAAAGAGACTTTTCTAAGTAGGCAGTAATTGCATCTTTTTTTCCTGATACAACACATCAGTGACAACAAGCCACTACGTTATGTGAACCTGGGACCTGGGACCTCCCACGGTCTTGCATATCTTCAACATTTACCCCACTTAGCCCACACTCACATGGAGAATAAATGTCCTCTGAGGAAGTGGAGAATAAAACAAGGCATGAGGTTAGGGAGACTCAAGTTGTGAAGAGACTGGTTTTACTGGAGAGCATGGGGGAACCATGGGAGTCCAGGTTGAAAAGGCTAAGGGCAATCAAAGCTTTGAACCCCATATTAAAAATTCAGAATTTTATTTGGCGGCAACAGCATTTTTCTTAAAGACTGCATGAAAGAGATTTGAATGGGTGAGATCATTGACAACTAGTTAAATGGCTATGGTACATACGGGAATTCATATAGGTCTAAACCAGAACAGAGGTTGCGGTAGACAGAAAAATGGCTCCCCAGAGTGTTCTTGTCCTAATTCTCGGAAGCTGAGGATGTGTTACCTTACACGGCAAAGGAGATTTTCCAGATGTGATTAAACTAAAGATTTTGAGATGAGGACATTATCCTGGATTATCTAGGTGGGCTCAATGTAGTCACAAAGTCCTTATAGAGGAAAGAGAAAGGCAGAAGGGTCAGAGTCAGAGATGTAATGATGGAAGAAGAGGGGAGAGAGAGAGAGAGAGAGAGGAGAGATTTGAAGATGCTTTGGATACTTTATTGCTGGGTTTGAAGATGGAGGAAGAGGTTATGAGTCAAAGAATACAGGTAGCCTCTAGATGCTGGAAGACAAGGAAATGGACACCCCTGCCTAGAGCCTCCAGAAGGAACGCAGCCTTTCTAACACGCTCATTTTCAGGCTTCTGACCTCTAAAACACAAAGACAGTACATTTGTTGTTTTAAGCCACTAAGTTTGTGAAAATTTGTTCTAGTAGCTATAGGAAATGAACACAGAGGTAATGAGAGAGGAACTTCTTTCCAGATAAATTCTAGGACTATTTTCAAGGAAAAGATTAAACGAGATTGATGATTGAATGAGGGAGACAAGGATGAAAACTAAAAAAATGACTTCAAGCATTCCAGGCTGGTTGACTGGGAGCGCTACGGCTTGATAAGACAAAGAGGAGAGTTTAGAAGGAAGCTGGTCTGGGTAGAAAGGTGATACATTTGTTTCAGAACACATTGAATTTGAGATGATGGGTAGGCATCTAGAAAGCAACTAGCTGTCAGAGATTCTATTAGAATTTAGGGGAAAAATTAGTGCATAAGTGCATTTGCCCAAGGATGAGAAATCTAGCTGGAAAAGTGAAAAATATCTCTGAAATAAATACAAATTTTTGAGGAGAGAGAGAGAGAAGGGCAGAAGGGAAGGAAAAGACGGGAAAGGAAGGGAAGCCAAAGGAACTCGTAAAGGCTAAGAATGTTGTCTTAGAAAAGGAAGGAGGGACAACAAGGAATTGAGGGGGAGGAGGTAAACCAGGAGAAGTGAGTACCCAAAGCGAAGAGGAAAGTTCCGCATGAGGTTGGTCAGCCATACTGGAGAGGGGCGAGGAGGATGGGAATGAGGCCGGCGGTCAGGAGGTTCGTGATGGCCGTTTCGTTAGAGGTTTGGGAATGGGTACCACCACATGCACAGTTAAGGACAAAGTCAGACAATAAGGAAAACAATGATGGTGACAATAGTGGATATTCATTGAGCATTTACCTTGCTGCTCTCACCCGTGCTCTCAGATCGTGCCCACTCATTGCACTTCATTGAGAAAACTGAAGCCAGCCAACAGCAATGGGAATACCCCTTGTTTTTCTGTCACCCAAACACAAACCCACCTGCCCCTGGACCCATCTTCTCCTTCTGCCTCGTGTTTGGGTGCAGGCATGACCCTCCTCCAAGGCAGAGTCCACTGCTGCCCTGAGGCTGGACTCCTCTCAGCATCTCAGTGACTCTGCTCATCGGGTTGTCCCCTCTCTCTCTGCTATTGTCAGGGGTCACTCCTAGCATCAAACAAATATCCTTTACTATCTCCCATCTTAGAAAAAAATCTCTGACTCTCAGATTCCTGAAGCTACAGCCCCATTACACTGAAATGCTTTGGTTAAGTTCTTCCTCAGCTTAAACACTGAACATTAAACAGCCTTCTTTGTGTTCTATTTAATCCGATCTCTCAGTCCAGGCTGCAAGCATCCTCAGCATCCCACAGAAAGAGGATCATTTTCTAAATGGGCCATGATGTGACAAAAGTAGGGAAGCGCCCATCGAGGTGAATAACATGGCTCAGTTCCTTCCTTTCTGACTGCACCCAGAGTCCTCAAGGAAAGAGCGCAGTGTTACCTGGGAATCCATCCCCGCAGACACGTGGTAAGAGAGAGTCCTCAGGGGGGCCCTGAGCCCACCATTTCCGCTCTTCCACTGCAGGCAGTGGTCTCATCTCTCCACACCTGCCGTCAGCATGTTGACTGATGCAGTGATCGCCACGCGCTGATTGATGTGCTGACGACGAGCCATACAAGTTTCTATCCTATGAAGTGGGGTGGAAAGTGCGGGATGATCATAGCAATGTCTAGCAGCTTGAGTCTTGGTGACAGGGCAAGGAGGAGAAGGCCAGTAGCACGGTTCTGGCAAAGTCCAGGCTAGGCCAGGAGAAGGAAAAAGTGAATCAGAGCTTTAGAATTTAGAGCTGGAAGGGATGTTGGGCATTATCTAGGCTTGCATTTCATAAAATGTTTCTCAGAATTCTTGTCTCACAATATGCTCAACAATAGAAAAATAATCTCTAATCAATCATGTTTGGGAAATATAGAAAACTACACCCCCCTGGGGAAATTAGAGCCTAAAGCATCTGGGAAATCCTGTGGTAAAAACACCTGTTCTCTGAGGTTTTCCAAACATAATTTGCCCATTAAACACTACGCATCATCCAGCAGAACTAATGTTCTGGAGAATTCCTTCTGGGAATTGATGACCTAATCTTATCTCTGCATATCGCAAAGAGTAAAATGAGGCTTGTGAACACTACATGACTTATCCGAGGACAGATGGAGAACTAAGGACTCATTCCTGATTTCAGTGTCCTTTATAAAGTGGCCATGATCACTTTATAAATTAAAAAATATATGTTATGATTATTACGCATATAATAGAATTAAAAATTATATATCTAATTATTGTTCATTCACCAGAGCATTAAACCCATACTCTTGAGAACAATACTCAACAAGAAAAGGATTTTTAAAAAACTACCTTTCATTCAAGTAGCAACTGTCATTCCAACATGCATTCTGGATACTAAAGGGTATACTTTATAGGAGTCTATTTTTTTCTCTTAGCCTATAATTATAGCATAGATAGTTCTATATTTCTTTATTTGTGATATAACAGTTAACAATAATTAAGCACATATGATGTTCTAGGCACTGTGGGAAGGGCTTTGTATGCATTTCCTTCATGAATCCTAACAAGAATTCTATAAGTTAGTTGACATTATCACTCCATTTAAAGCTGAAGAAGCTGAGACTCAGAGAAGTAAAGAGCTTGGCCAGAGTTACAGAGCTCATAGGTGAAGGAGCTGAGTTTCTGACGCAGGTCTGGCTGACTCCAAAGCTCATAGTCTTAACTGCTATGTTTTCATTATATTCAGGAAGCTGTGTGGATTTACAAGATTCCGCACTGACATCTCAAAGTGATCCAAGTCATCAACTTCCAGTAGGAAAAGCAAGTGATTCAACAGCTAAAGAATTCAGGCAAAGGCACCAACATGTTGAGCAAGGCTCCAGCCTGCTATTTATTCCATGGCTGATAAATCATGAAGCCTTAAGAAAGAGGTAGGACTTTGTATAGCCTACTTTGAAAAAGACCACAGAGGCCAGAATTGCATCATCAGATTAGGTCTGACCACCTACTTACTCAGTCCATTGAGTAAGACAGTCAGGACGTGAGAGAAAACTTTAAGGATCTACATGCACACATACCGGCACGCTATTCTTTGCTCCTCTTTTCGTGGTGACCTCTTATGGAATGCTGTGGGAAAACATTGAATTCCTGAAGTTCCATTGACTACTGAGACAAATAGAGATATCTCAACTAACTCTTGCTAAGAAACCTTAATTCACAAAGGCACAGACTCTGCCATAATTGTATTTGTGAATTTCATTTTGTTTTCTTTTACAGTCATGCACCGCATAATGATGTTGTGGTCAATGATAGACTACATATATGACGGTGGTCCCAAGATTATAACGGAACTGAAAAATTCCTATTGCCTAATGACACGGTAACAGTCTTAACTACGTCACATAGCTGAAGAAGAGGCAAGAGAAAAGAAAACTGCAGGAGAAGAAAAAGAAGAACCCCAAGAAAATTCATATTGAAGGGTTTAGCTGAAGCTCTTACTGACTTCAACAGGCTTCTTAAAAAGTTTGAAAACATGGATCCCAACACCGAAAGCTTTTCATTGATAGAGGAATGTTCATGGTGCGTTATCCGCTTACGAGCAAATCTATGACGAAAAAAAGAAACAAACCACGCAAACCACCAGGGACATATTTCTGAAAAGAGTGACACCTCCTCAAGAGGAGCCTCGGGCAGGCCCTTCAGGAGGTATTCCAGAAGAAGGCACTGTTGTCATAGGAGATGACAACTCTGTGTGTTATTGCTTCTGAAGACCCAGTGGGACAAGATGTGGAGGTGGAAGACACTGATATTGGTGATCCTGACCCTGTGTAGGCCTAGGCTAGCATGTGTGTTTGTGTCTTAGTTTTTACCTAAAAAGCGTAAAAAGTAAAAAGAACGAAAAATTTTAAAAATAGGAAAAAGCTCATAGAATAAACGTGTAAAGAAAGGAAATATTTTCGTGCAGCTGTACAATTTATATTGTAAGCTGTTATTACAAAAAAGTCAAAAGTTTAGAAAAATCAAAAAGTTTATAAAGTAAAATGTTACGGTAAGCTAAGGTTAATTTATAGTTGAAGAATGAAAAGTTTTTTTTCTAAATGTAGTGTAACCTAAGTGTACGGTGTTTGTAACGTCTACAGTAGTGTCCAGTAATGCCCTTGGGCTTCACACTCACTCATCACTCACTCACTGACTCACCCAGAACAACGTCGAGTCCTGCAAGCTCCTTTCACATAAGTGCCCTATGCAGGAGTACCACTTCTTATCTTTTACACCATATTTTTACCATAACTTTTCTATGTTTTGATAGATTCCCAAATACTTACCAGTGTGTTACAATTGCCTACAGTATTCAGTACAGTAGCATGCTGTACAGGTTTGTAGCCCAGGAGCAATAGGCTACACCGTATAGCCTAGGCGTGCAGTAGGCTATACCATCTAGGCTTGTGTGAGTACGTGCTGATGTTCATAAAGTGATGAAATCCCCTAATGATGCATTTGTCAGAATGTACTCTCATCATTGCGGGAATGGCCGTATTTTTTTTCTAAGTGAAATTGCCTCAGAAAATTGGACAGCTGTCTTATTTTCCATATGTATAAGTTAGTAGATAAGAAAATAGTTCATCTAGTTATAGTAGAGATGTGTGGAAAAGAAAACTAGAGTAATAAAATCTTCCATTTGCAGAGTGTTCTATTGCGCAAAAACCATGGTCGCATCCATTTCCTCTTTCTGATCCTCACAAGAGCCCTTGAAAGCTGGCAGGGCTGCCAATAGGAGTCCCTTTCATATTGATTCCTTTGTCCATCAACTGCGTATTAAGTGCCTATTTTGTGCCAGGCACTGGCAATACACTAGCAAACAAGGTAGATAAGTTCTTTGCCCTTGTGAAGCTCGTGTTCCACGAGGGGTGGCAGGCAATAAAAGAATGGCGAGATAATGAGCAATTAAATAAAGGAAAAAAATGAAAGTCTTAAGAACTATTCAGAGAATTCAAATAGGTGGCTGTGAGATAGAGATCTTGGAAGGTCACGGTCAAGGTCAAGGAAAGCATCTCAGAGCAGGGATGTTTTAGCCTGAAACTTAAATGATAAGAAGCTAGCTCTACAAGGATGGAGCCAAACATTCTTCATAGATTAAAAAATTGAGACTTAAACTGATGCAATGACTGAGAGATTATATAGTTAGTCCATGATAGACTTGTATTTCAACCTTAAGTTTTTGAGTTTCAACCCAGTGCTATTTCTATCCACCATCTACTTCAACAGCGGACGTGGCAGAATATATAAATAACGCTCACCAGTGCTTTTGTACGCTGGGAGAGCCAGGTTAAGTAATATAAGTGGTCATTTTGCTAACTTAATACTTACATGTTGATTTTTAAATTACTTCTAAATTAGTAAGAAAATTCTGGTTTGAACATTTAAAAAATATGTAGTTAATCTCAGCCCTTGCATGGATGATTGCTTATTTTCTGGTCAAAAGGAATTCATACCAAGATAATTCCGAGAGTTTCTTTCTTCTTTCTCTCCCCCTCCCTCCCTCTTGTATTTGAGTATCTCTTGGTTTGGGGCAGTAAAAGGCACACTGCATGACAGCCTTGACTCTCCTGCCTAATTTCTAGGGCTTATCATTTCTAGTTTCTTCTCCACTAGTAATGTGTTAGATGACTCAAAGTATTGGGGCCTCTCTTTTTGCAAATATATTAACAGGATTATAAGGCAAGCCCTCTTGGTGGAATAATGCCATTTTTATGGCTTGAGAAAATACCCTGGAGTTCATGGTCCTAGATGATTAAGGAATCTTTTTTTTTCTTTTTTATGAGGAAGATTGACCCTGAACTAACATCCATTGTCAATCCTCCTCTTTTTGCTTGAGGAAGATTGTTGCTGAGCCAACACCCATGCCAATCTTCCTCTATTTTGTGTGTGGGACACTGCCACAGCATGGCTGGATGAGAGGTATATGGGTTTCCGCCAGGGCTCTGGGCTCGCAAACCCCAGGCTGCTGAAGCAGAATGCGCAAACTTCACCACACCACTGGGCAGGCCCCAAGGAATCTTTTAAGAGAAGTGTTGACCAGAATCCTTCCAGAATGTGTTAAAGATATAGCTATATATGTCTCTCCTCTCTTTATCTGATAGCATTCTCCTCTCATCTTCCATCTATGAGTTTCTAGCTAACAATCTTTCATTCCCACCCCAGGGCCCCATCTCCTCATGTCCAGAGTGGGCGTGCAACCCAAGGTAAGCCAATGGAAACCCATCGCCAGAATTTTCCACTCTGGTTGCAGGTTGAAGATCCTTTTCCTCTCTGCTGGCCAACCTGTGAGTATACAACAACAGCACCACTTTCTTTGTGTTCCTCACATGGCAAAGAGGCCTAACCAGAGAGGGGCAGAGGAGCGGCTGTGTCAAGATTCCTGTTCCACTGTCTCCAGATATCCCCCTGTCCTTCCTTGGTATGTGATAATAAAGCAAATAAAGTACTTTTTGGGCTTGATTGAGTTGGAGTTAGATTTCTACGACTTGAAACTTAATGCTTCCTGACTAATGCCGTTAGTCTATGGCTTATCAAAGACATGACTAGCAAGTCTTACATAGGAAGGCTTTGTAATCCTTAGTCTGTGGGAAGAAATGGAGGGAAAATACAACAACTGGATCAAATTTGGGAAAATACACACTAACACATCTGGGGAAACAGGATAAAAATGTTTGAGTTTATGGGAAAGAGACTTGTAGGAAAAACAGTCATTCCAAAGTAGTTGCAATGAATGGTAGATGACAATGAATCATAGCGTATGAATCGATGATAGGAAAGGACAAGTCAAACAGCCTTTGAGGTATGGAAGAGATCACAGTGAAAGGTACTATGAGTCACAGGCATTTGTGTTAAACATGGTTTGCAGACAGTCTCCGTGGAGAGCAGTTGTCACAACCAGCTGGCACGTCTCACACGTGAATGTGGCCAGTTTTTCTCTATCTCCCTTTACTGTCATCTCTCTATACCTTTCTCTGCTCCTCTTCCATCCTCTCCTAGCTGTCTATCCTTTGGTCTTTTTTTTAAAGCCTGAAAAGACCATGTAGATATTTGGAATATTAGCGAGATTTGGAATTTTAGGCAATTAAGAAAATGTATTATTTTTTTTTTTATTAATGTTATGATAGATTACAACCTTGTGAGATTTCAGTTGTACATTTTTGTTAGTCATGTTGTGGGTACACCACTTCCCCCTCCGTACCCTCCCCCCACCCCCCCTTTTCCCTGGTAACCACCAATCAGATCTCCTTCTCAATATACTAATTTCCACCTATGAGTGGAGTCATATAGAGTTCGTCTTTCTCTGACTGACTTATTTCGCTTAACATAATACCCTCGAGGTCCATCCACATTGTTGTGAATGGGCCAATTTCGTCTTTTTTTATGGCTGAGTAGTATTCCATTGTGTATATATACCACATCTTCTTTATCCAATCATTAGTTTCTGGGCATGTAGGCTGGTTCCACGTCTTGGCTATTGTAAATAATGCTGCAATGAACATAGGGGTGCAACGGACTCTTGAGATATCTGATATCAGGTTCTTAGGATAGATACCCAGTAATGGGATGGCTGGGTCATAGGGTATTTCTATTTTTAACTTTTTGAGAAATCTCCATACTGTTTTCCATAGTGGCTGTACCAGTTTGCATTCCCACCAACAGTGTATGAGGGTTCCTCTTTCTCCACAACCTCTCCAACATTTGTCGTTCTTGGTTTTGGATGTTTTTGCCAATCTAACGGGGGTAAGGTGATATCTTAGTGTAGTTTTGATTTGCATTTCCCTGATGATTAGCGATGATGAACATCTTTTCATGTGTCTATTGGCCATATTCATATCTTCTTTTGAGAAATGTCTGTTCATGTCCTCTGCCCATTTTTTGATCGGGTTGTTTGTTTTTTTGTTGTTAAGCAGTGTGAGTTCTTTGTATATTATGGAGATTAACCCTTTGTCGGATAAGTGGCTTGTAAATATTTTTTCCCAATTAGTGAGCTGTTTTTTTGTTTCAATTCAGTTTTCCCTTGCCTTGAAGAAGCTCTTTAGTCTGATGAAGTCCCATTTGTTTATTCTTTCTATTGTTTCCCTCAACTGAGGAGTTGCAGCGTCCGAAAAGATTCTTTTGAAACTGATGTCAAAGAGTGTACTGCCTATATTCTCTTCCAAAAGACTTATTGTCTCAGGCCTAATCTTTAGGTCTTTGATCCATTTTGAGTTTATTTTGGTGTGTGGTGAAAAAGAATGGTCAATTTTCAATCTTTTGCATGTGGCTGTCCAGTTTTCCCAGCACCATTTGTTGAAGAGACTTTCTTTTCTCCATTGTAGGCCCTCTGCTCCTTTGTCGAAGATTAGCTGTCCATAGATGTGTGGTTTTATCTCTGGGCTTTCAATTCTGTTCCATTGATCTGTGGACCTGTTTTTGTACCAGTACCATGCTGTTTTGATCACTGTAGCTTTGTAGTATGCTTTGAAATCGGGGATTGTGATTCCGCCGGCTTTGTTTTTCTTGACAGGATTGCTTTAGCAATTCGCGGTCTTTTGTTGCCCCATATGAATTTTAGGATTGTTTGTTCAATTTCTGTGAAAAATGTTCTTGGGATTCTGATTGGGATAGCATTGAATCTGTATATTGCTTTAGGTAGTATGGACATTTTAACTATGTTTATTCTTCCAATCCATGTGCAAGGGATGTCTTTCCATCTCTTTATGTCATCGCCTATTTCTTTCAAGAAAGTCTTGTAGTTTTCATTGTATAGATCCTTCACTTCCTTGGTTAAGTTTATCCCAAGGTATTTTATTCTTTTCGTTGCGATTGTGAATGGGATAGAGTTCTTGAGTTCTTTTTCTGTTAGTTTATTGTTAGTGTATAGAAATGCTACTGATTTATGCACGTTAATTTTATACCCTGCTACTTTGCTGTAGTTGTTGATTATTTCTAATAGTTTTTCTGTGGATTCTTTGGGGTTTTCTATGTATAAGATCATGTCGTCTGCAAACAACGAGAGTTTTACTTCTTCGTTACCTATTTGGATTCCTTTTATTTCTTTTTCCTGCCGAATTGCTCTGGCCAGCACCTCCAGAACTATGTTGAATAGGAGTGGTGAAAGTGGGCACCCTTGTCTTGTTCCTGTCCTCAGAGGGATGGCTTTCAGCTTTTGTCCATTGAGTATGATGTTGGCTGTGGGTCTATCATATATGGCCTTTATTATGTTGAGGTACTTTCCTTCTATACCCATTTTACTGAGGGTTTTTATCATAAATGGGTGTTGGATCTTGTCGAATGCTTTCTCTGCATCTATTGAGATGATCATGTGGTTTTTGGTTTTCATTTTGTTGATGTAGTGTATCACGTTGATTGACTTGCGGATGTTGAACCATCCCTGTGTCCCTGGTATAAATCCCACTTGATCATGGTGTATAATCTTTTTGATGTATTGCTGTAATCGGTTTGCCAAAATTTTGTTGAGGATTTTTGCATCTATGTTCATCAGTGATATCGGCCTGTAGTTCTCCTTCTTTGTGTTGTCCTTGTCAGGTTTGGGGATCAGAGTGATGTTGGCTTCATAGAATGTGTTAGGGAGTTCTCCATCTTTCTCAATTTTCTGGAACAGTTTGAGGAGAATAGGTATTAAGTCTTCTTTGAATGTTTGGTAGAATTCTCCAGAGAAGCCGTCTGGTCCTGGACTCTTGTTTTTGGGGAGGTTTTTGATTACCGTTTCTATTTCCTTACTTGTGATTGGTCTATTCAGATTCTCCATTTCTTCCTGATTCAGTTTGGGGAGATTGTAGGAGTCTAGGAATTTGTCCATTTCTTCCAGGTTGTTCAATTTGTTGGCATATAGTTTTTCATAGTATTCTCTTATGATCTCTTGTATTTCATTGGTATCTGTTGTGATTTCTCCTCTGTCATTCCTGATTTTATTAATTTGCGATTTCTCTCTTCTTTTCTTGGTGAGTCTGGCTAGGGGTTTGTCAATTTTGTTAATTCTTTCGAAGAACCAACTCTTTGTTTCATTGATCCTTTCTATTGTCTTTTTTGTTTCAATATCGTTTATTTCTGCTCTTATTTTTATTATTTCCCTCCTTCTACTGACTCTGGGCCTTGTTTGTTCTTCTTTTTCTAGTTCTGTTAGGTGTCGTTTGAGGTTGCTTACGTGAGCTTTTTCTTGTTTAGTGAGGTGAGCCTGTATTGCGATGAATTTCCCTCTTAGGACTGCTTTTGCAGCATCCCAAATGATTTGGTATGTCGTGTTCTCATTTTCATTTGTCTCCAGATAATATTTGATTTCTTCTTTAATTTCTTCAATGATCCATTGTTTGTTGAGAAGCGTGTTGTTTAGTCTCCACATTTTTGCACCTTTCTCTGCTTTTTTCTTGTAGTTGATTTCTAGTTTAATAGCGTTATGATCAGAAAAGATGCTTGATATTATTTCAACTCTCTTGTATTTATTGATGTTTGCTTTGGTTCCCAAAATATGGTCAATCCTTGAGAATGTTCCATGTGCACTTGAGAAGAATGTGTAACCTGCTGTTTTTGGATGAAGTGTTCTCTATAGATCTATTAAGTCCATCTGGTCTAATTTTTCATTTAATTCTATTATTTCCTTGTTGATTTTCTGTCTGGATGTTCTGTCCATTGGTGTTAATGGTGTGTTGAGGTCCCCTACTATTATTGTATTGTTGTTGATGTCTTCTTTTAGTTCTATTAAGAGTTGCTTTACAAATTTTGGTGCTCCTGTGTTGGGTGCGTATATATTTATAAGTGTTATGTCTTCTTGGTGGAGAGTCCCTTTTATCATTATATACTGTCCCTCTTTGTCTTTCTTTATCTGTTTTGCTTTGAAATCTACCTTGTCTGATATTAGTATAGCGACACCTGCTTTCTTTTGTTCATTATTAGCTTGGAGTATTGTTCTCCATCCCTTCACTCTGAGTCTGTGTTTGTCTTTGGGGCTGAGGTGTGTTTCCTGGAGGCAGCATATTGTTGGATCTTGTTCTTTGATCCATCCTGCCACTCTGTGTCTTTTGATTGGGGAGTTCAATCCGTTTACATTTAGAGTGATTATTGAGACGTGGGGGCCTACCACTACCATTTTGTGTCTTGTTTTCCGGTTTTCTTCAGTTTCCTTTGTTTCTCGTCCCATGGTTTAATCTGTTCTGATGTAGAGCTGCTACTCTCTGTTGTTGTCCTTCTACTTATCTCCTCTGCTCTTGGTTTTGTAGCCCCTTTCCTTTTTTGGATTTTTCAGGAATGAGGGTTTTCCTGAGGATTTCCTGAAGAGGAGGTTTTGTGGCAATGAACTCCCTTAATTTTTGTTTATCTGGGAAAGTTTTTATTTCTCCATCGTATTTGAAGGATATTTTCGCTGGGTAGAGAATTCTCGGCTGTAGGTTTTTGTCCTTCAGATTTTTGAATATATCATTCCACTCTCTTCTAGCCTGTAAAGTTTCTGCTGAGAAATCTGCTGATAGCCTGATGGGGGTTCCTTTGTAGGTTAGTTTCTTTTGCCTGGCTGTCCTTAATATTTTCTCCTTGTCGTTGACTTTTGCTAGCTTCACTACTATATGCCGTGGAGTTGGTCTTTTTGCATTGATAAAGTTTGGAGATCTATTGGCTTCTGTCACCTGAAGATCCATCTCCCTCACCAGATTTGGGAAGTTCTCAGCCATTATTTCTTTGAATAGGTTTTCTGCCCCTTTCTCCTTCTCTTCTCCCTCTGGTATACCTATAATCCTTACGTTGCATCTCCTAATTGTGTCTGATAATTCTCGGAGAGTTTCTTCATTTCTTTTAAGTCTTGCTTCTCTCTCCTCCTCTGCCTGCAACAATTCTATATTACCATCTTCCAAATTGCTAATTCTTTCCTCCATATTATCGGCCCTACTGTTCAGAGCATCTAGATTTTTCTTAATCTCCTCTATTGTGTTCTTCATTTCCAGTATTTCTGTTTGGTTCTTCTTTATCGTATCAAACTCTTTTGTGACATAGCTCCTGAACTCGTTGAGTTGTCGGTCAGAATTCTCTCTTAACTCAGTGAGTATTTTAATGATGGCTGTTTTGAAGTCATCATCATTTAGGTTATATATCTCATTTTCTTTGGGATTGTTTTCTGTGTATTTGTTACTTTCTTTCTGTTCTGGAGATTTAATGTATTTTTTCATATTGCTTGATGATGTTGATTTGTGCCTCCGCATGGAGATAGAGTTTAGTTGCTCCTTTCACTTGTTTCAGCTGCTGCGGTGGGGGGAGCAGCTGTTTATACTTCACCAACCCGGAACCCTGTCCGTAGTTGCTAACTGGGCCTGGGCCCCTCTTCGTAGCCACAGTGGCCCTTTGGATTCCCTCCTCTGCCGTGGGGGCCGTCACGGGGGGCTTCAGGCTGCAGGTGCCTACTGTTGTTGCCCACCTAGATGCGCTCTCTCCTTGGGGTCTGCAACGGTGTTATGGGCTTTTCCAGCGGCCAGGGGTGGGATCACTTTTATTTGTCGCTCGGTTGCTGTCGGCACCCACCAAATCTCACTTGTCCTCTATGGGTCGCAGGAGAGCTATTGGCATCTTCTACAGTCTGTGGTTAGTACACCTAGCTATGCTGCTTTTGCCCTGGGGTCTTCCAGCCTTGTGGCTGGCGGCTGGGTGCCTTCTACTGGTGCTGTGCAGAGGCTTTCCCTAAGGCTTCTGTGAGCCTGTAGGGTTTCCCCCTAGGCTACTAAGCTGGGTCTCTGGAACTCTCTCCAGCCCCAGTCCTCTCTGAGATCTCCGGCACTCCCTAGCCTCACCGGGTGGGCAACGGCAGCTGGGGGTCGCCCCGCCCTCTGGGCTTCTCTCCGGGCCTCTGCCGGGAGCTCTGAATGCTCAGCGTGGCCCCTCTGCTACCGGCAGACAGAGAGTTTTGTCTGCTGCCTGGCGGAGCTCCGGCGCTTCCCCTCCGGGTCGCCGGACCCGCCTTTGAAAGTTCCCCCGCCCCGGTCCTCTCCGAGATCTCCGGCAATCCCTAGTCCCACGGGGCAGGCAACGGCAGCTGGGGGTCGCCCCGCCCTCTGGGCTTCTGTCCGGGCCTCTGCCGGGAGCCCTGAGTGCTCAGCGTGGCCCCTCTGCTACCGGCAGACAGAGAGTTTTGTCTGCTGCCTGGCGGAGCTCCGGCGCTTCCCCTCCGGGTCGCCGATCCGGCCTTTGAAAGTTCCCCCGCCCCGGTCCTCTCCGAGATCTCCGGCAATCCCTAGTCCCCCGGGGCGGGCAACGGCAGCTGGGGGTCGCCCCGCCCTCTGGGCTTCTCTCCGGGCCTCTGCCGGGAGCCCTGAGTGCTCAGCGTGGCCCCTCTGCTACCGGCAGACAGAGAGTTTTGTCTGCTGCCTGGCGGAGCTCCGGCGCTTCCCCACCGGGTCGCCGGACCCGCCTTTGAAAGTTCCCCCGCCCCGGTCCTCTCCGAGATCTCCGGCAATCCCTAGTCCCACGGGGCGGGCAACGGCAGCTGGGAGACCTCCGTGCCCTCCGTGTCTCTCTCTGGGACCCTCCGGGCGCCCCGAGCACCAGGCCGGGTCTCCCCGCCAATGGCGGGGAGAGACTCTCCCCGCGGGCTCAGGTGTGCAACTCCAAAGTTTCCCTCTGCGTTTAGGAGTAATTGCGGGGGGTTTAAGTAGGGTTCTGGTCACCTGTTTCCACCGTCGCTCCTCTGTTGTGTTCTCGCTCCTGCCCTAGATGTGTGTGGATCCTCTGGGGGCGTCCGTTGGAAGAAAGCCGCTTGCGGGTACTAGGCTGCCCGTCGGGGTCGGAGAGTTTTCACCTATTTCCACATCCTCCCGGAGGAAAGTCCGTCCGCCTTCCGATGTATAGTCGCGTGGGTGTCTCAGACGTCCTGAGATGCTGTCTGGATGTCCTTTGTCAAGCGATAAGTGTCCAAATAATTGTAGACTCGAAGGGCGAGAGACAAAGAGGACTACTCACGGCGCCATCTTGGAATTCCTCCAAGAAAATGTATTATTTATGAATCAACGATTTATAAATTAATTGATCAATGACGTTGGGCAATTAGGTAGGTGAATGGAGAAAAGAAAAAAAAAGAAAACAAAAAAGAATGGAAAAGAGATAAATTATAAAACATTGGCAGTTAAGCTGTTGTATTTTAACTTGCAAATGACTTTAGGAAAGATTTTAGGGCTTAATAGACAAAATATATCTTTTGTAAGTGTTAAGTGTTCTTGTGGTGCTTTTTGCATAATCTCTGTTTCTGGGGTGACCTTCATTTCAATCTGAGAGGAATTGCCACCCTCTCTCTCAGTCAAACATGTTTAATACCAATGTCTCTTGAATTGAAGTACTTCTTGAAAAAAGGCCAAATGGACCATATCTATGTTGTTTTCATGGTGTGTGAGCTATTTCTTACACATGCTGTGTAAGAAATTTCCCTAAATGTAAGTGGCTTAGAACATCAAACATTATCTCACAGTTTCTGTGGATTGTGAATCTTTTTTTTTTTTTTTTTGAGGAAGATTAGCCCTGAGCTAACATCTGCTGCCAATCCTCCTCTTTTTGCTGAGGAAGGCTGGCCCTGAGCTAACATCTGTACCCATCTTCCTCTATTTTATATATGGGATGCCTGCCACAGCATGGCTTGCCAAGCGGTGTCATGTCCGTACCCGGGATCCGAACGGGTGAACCCCGGGCTGCTGAAGCGGAACGTGCGAACTTAACCGCTGCACCACTGAGCCAGCCCTGGATTGTGAATTTGAGTGTGGCTTAGCTGGGTGATTCTGGCCCAGGGTTTCTCATAAGGTTGCAGTCAAGACGTCTTCCAGGTGCAGTCATCTGAAGAATTGAATGTGGCCAAGGGATCTGCTTTCAAGCTCACTCAGACAGCTGTTGTCAGGAGACCTCAGTTCCTTGTGTGGGACCCTCCAATATGGCAGCTGGCTTCCCCCAGAGTGAGCGATCCAAGAGAGAAAGCAAGATGAAAGATGAAATGCATTTTATGATCTATCATCAGAAGTCACACTCCTTCATTTCTGCCACAATCTACTTGTCAGCACGAGCCCATCTTTAAGTGAAGAGGGGAATTCACCTCTCCCGCTCTTGAAGGGAGAGTATCAAACATTGGTGGAAATATTTTAAGACCACAACAGGTCGTAAATATTAAAGATTGTTAGAATGAAAATACAAAGATGACAAACAATATTAATGTAACAGAATAAAAGAATAAAAAGAGAGGAGACTTTGATTAGCAGTGGAATAGCCCATCCAACAGAAATGAGGGAAGAATTATACCTATAGTTACGGAAAGACTGCAAGAGATGCTACAGTCTATGCAAGCTATAGTCACAGCTTTTTCTCTCAATCACTTTAAAGAATTATTTTATTGAAGAATTTTTTTATTAAACATATGTGCATGTTTAAAATAAGGAAATAGTGCTAAAGTCTTATAGTGAAAGAGTCTCCTGCCCCGAGCCTCCCAGTGAATTGTCCTGAGCACTAAATGCAAACACTTTCATCCTTATGCTGGTACCTTATATGACTTAACACCGTGTCTCCAAGTGATGTGTCTTTACTGTGACTCTTTAGTGTATCGACCTGAGATATTTTCTATTTACCATTGTTACAATAGATGAGGATCTGGCTTTCTTTCACTTCAGCCTCACTTGATTCCTCCATCCATTCCATGTATTGTAGA
Organism: Equus przewalskii; assembly: GCF_037783145.1. NCBI lineage: Eukaryota > Metazoa > Chordata > Mammalia > Perissodactyla > Equidae > Equus > Equus przewalskii. The sequence continues at coordinate 12,981,292 of NC_091834.1, read as the reverse complement.
GACCTTCTAACCAACATAATCAGGACTGGTAGTTGATCATTTAATTGAAAAAGTGGGTTAAAGCAGGTAATGATAAAAATTACATCTAAAATATCTTAAGTATTTAATTTTAACTGAAAGCATATGACCTTTTGGTGTAGGGTTGAGGACTTCTCCTGGAGTATGGGTCTTGCAAAAAATAAGTCCAGGACACATCTGCTGTGATCGATTTCCAGTTCGGGTTTCTTTAAAGTGATGCAAAAAACTTAAAACATTTGCAAGGCAAACTGAGTACAAAATGCTTCCAGAGTTTGGATTTTTCTCCCTGGTCATTAACAGCTGTCTCTTTGACTTTTAGCAATATTTTCTGTGGGAGCCCAAGTGCAATGCTCCACTTCCTACTCTCCTAGTAGACATATACTGAGCATTGACTACGTGCCAGGACCTCCTCTCAGCACTCTACCATATTAACTTACTTAAAAATCTCAACAGTCCTTGTACGTAAGTCCTGGTATTATCCTTATGAGAAACAGTGTCTGAAATTTGGAAATACCCGGAAGACATTACCGGGTGTTCTTTCCGAACAGCACTGAGATTTGACATTCTGTTGACTGGGCTGTCTTACAACCATATAGGGAAAGAGGTTAATTTATGGATTTTTTTCTGATAGAGATGCAAATAGTTTATTTTTCAAAGAAGAAATAACCCCAAAGGTGATGGTTTACGACTGTGTTGGACATTAGCAGTTTTGTGTTTAATCCAGCAATCTTATTCTAACTTTATTCAAATATTCTAATCATTAAATTACATATGTATCCTCAAATGCTCTTTGAACTGGTTTAATATTTTCCTGCTTTACTCATTAATTAATGAATTCAGTAAGATTTTTGTGGTTTTGAAAATTATGCTTTAACATTTTCATTTTACAGATGAAGATAATAAGGCAAAGAATGGTTAACGTTCAAGGAAACACAGTGTTAGAAAATGTATACTAGGGGCTTGCATTCAGTGTGCCTGGGACTCAGTCAGTATAATTTGCAAGTGGAGTGGAGACTGCCAATTAACCCGGCAAATCAGTGATATTGAGGCCAGTTACAAGAACGTCTATTGTAGTTAAATTGCTGTTTTTAGTTAAATTCATAAATGTGTTTATAGTAATATGACTATGAATATTACTTGCTCCAGATCCAATTAATTATATTTTGATAACATACAGCTTCTTTGCTCTTCTTGGGATTTCTAATCATCTTTCCTTTCTTTTTGCGTTGTCTTCTATTATGTCAATTCATGAACAAATATTTCGAAGCACCTATTGGGTGTCAGACAGGCAATATGGATACTTCAGTAAATAAAATAAGCAAAATCTCTGATTTTGTGGATCTTATACTCTAGCAAGGGGAAAGCAGACAACAATCATAACAACAAAGTCCAGTTTGTTTAAAACTAAAAGTGCTTTAGAGCAGAGAATAAAGTGGGATAAGGGACATGCCAGAGTAGAGGGAATGTGATTTTAAACAGCAAGAAGGCAAATTTTGAATACAGGCCTGAAAGAAATGAGGAAGAAAGCCACACAGATGCCAAGGGAAATAGTGTTCCAGGCAGAGGAAAGAGCCAGTGTGAGGACTCTAAGGGTGAGCCTGGTGTGTTCAAAGACGTCCAAGGAGGCCAACATGGCTGGAGCAGATTCAGTAAGGGAGAGAGTATGAAGAGGCGAGTGCCGAGAAGTAATTCAGGACCAGGACGTGTTGGGGCCTTTTGTCAGGTTGAATTCTTCACCTCATCCTGCACCCAGCCCTTTATCATGTGACTTTGCAGTCCCTCCAGCTGGAGGTGGAGTTACTTCTCTGCTCCATAAGTCTAGCCTCCGCTATGTGTCTTTGGCCAATGGGATGTAGACGCAAGTGTGCACCAGTTCAAGCCTGGGACTTAAAAGACGTCACGTGTTTCTGCTTGCCCTCTTGTTCTTCTGCTGTCATTATGAGAAGAACTTCCTCTGAGTAGGTGCTGACCCCTCAAACTTGTCATAAGAGTGAGCGCATTTGTCATAGATTTAAGCCCAACCCACAGCAAGGAGCCATGCCCAGCCAGAACTGCAGCTGGAGGGAGCCCAAGGCATCCCAACACCAGCCTAGGTAGCCAATCGACAGTCAATCTGCAGACCCACGAGCAAGACAACACATATTGATTATTGTAAAGTGCCACATAGCTGTTTTTCACGTGGCATTATTGGATATATTTTGATAGTAGGCTCAAAGACTTTGTTAATGGTTTGGGTAAGGGTGTGAAAGAAAAAGGGGAGTTATGGATGACACCAAGACTTGGCCTGAGAAAACAGAAGGATGGAGTTGTCATTAACCGTGATGAAAGGACTTCAGATGGAGCAGGTCTTGGTGTCGGGGGGTCAGCTGATTGGCTTTGGACATACTCAGAAATCTATTGGGAAGTTGTGCTTCGTGAATAGTGGAATAAGTAATCAAAACAACCTGTCTGTGAAGACGTATTTTAAAAGCTTGACAAAATATTAATAAAATATGCTTAAAGGCACCAGAGGGCAAATGCAATAATGAAGAATTACTGGGTCAGGAGACGGGAAAGAACACAGGCCTGAGAAGGTGAGTCTGACTTGAAAGCTGCTTTCCCCTGAGCGCATTTGCCTATTCCCAAACGGGCAGGTGGGAAGCTGAGAGATTTCGATAGCCTTTCAACATTAGTGGGATAGGGATTGGAGTCCAGGACCCAAAGGGGAACCGTGAATGAAACCCCTTGCTTGGGTTGAAACCATAGAAACCTGCACAGCAGGACTGAGAGTGAGCTGGATGTGCACTTGTCCTTGTGTGGATTGTGGCACAACTTCAAATGATCTCGGTCTCTGAAATTTGAATCAGGTGATCCTGATAGCAGCAAATGTAAATCCTCTCTAGAGGAAGATCATATCATTCTAGACCTAGATTTATTTTTGAAATAATTTGCAAATAGAATTTCTGACATACGAAACTAATAACGAGGAATAAGCAGAAATAAGGTAACATACACAAAACCCAGGGGAAACATCAGGCAGTAGGAAAAGATACAGGACTACAGACACTGAGGTTACCAAAATCCAAAGTTTTAAAACTATGCTTTTGATGAAATTGTGGTTGAAATTTTTAGCAGGTAACTAGAATGTATTAAAGTTACTGAATAGAAAAATCTACAACTGGAAAAATACACTAACTGAAATTTAGAACTCAATGGATGGATTTCAAAGCATCTTAGATACAAATGAAGAAAGAATTTGTGAATTGGAAGATAGATGTGACAAAAATGTTCAGAAAGAAGTCCTGAGGAGGAAAAGGTGAAAAGTATAAGATAAAACTTATAGAGAATTTATTGAGAAAGTCTTACATATGTGTACTTGGAGTACAGAAAGAGAAGAGAGAAAACTAGCGTGCAGAAGAAATATTTGGATAAAGGTGAGGAATATTCTCAGACTAATGAAAGACTAATAATAAACTCACATAAATTTCGTAGCCTTTTCAGTCTGGGTCCTTTCATTCAGCATAATGATTTTGAGATTTGTCTATGTTGCCTACATATCTATCAATAGTTCATTCCTTTTTAAGGCCAAATATCACCCCTTTGTATGAATGCAACACAGTCTGTTAATACCTTCACCAGTTGATGTGCGTTTGAGTTATTTCAAGTTTTGGTGATTATAAAGCGACTACAAACAATCATGTACAGGCTTTTGCATGAACGTATATTTTCATTTTACTCAAGTAAATGCCTAGGAGTGGGATTTCTAGCTCATATGCAACATGTAAATTAGACTCTATAAAGAATTGCCAGACTGTTTCCAAAGTGGCTGTAGCATTTTGTATTCCTGCCAGCAGTGTATAAAAATCCCAGTTATTTGGCATCCTCACCAACAATATTGCTGGATTGACTGATTTTTATTATAGTCATTCTGATAAGTTTGAGGTGGTATCTCATGGTTTTAATTTGCATTTCTTTAATAATTAATGATGTTGAGTATCTTTGCCTATGCTTATTTGATATCCACCTATCTTCTTTTTTCCACCATTTATTTATTTATATTTTTTTGCTGAGGAAGATTCACCCTGAGCTAAAATCTGTTGCCAATTTTCCCCTATTTTGTATGTGAGTCACTGTCATAGCATGGCCACTGATAGATGAATGGTGTAGGTCCAAGTCCAGGAACTGAGCTCAGGCCACCAAAGTGGAGTACACCAAATTTAACCACTAGGCCATGGGGCTGACCCTATTTATTTATCTTTTATTGAGGTCACATTGGTTTATAACATTATATAAATTTCAGTGTACATCATTGTATTTCAATGGCTGAAGAAGATTCACCCTGAGCTAACACCTATTGCCAATCTTCCTCTATTTTGTACATGAGCTGCCATCACAGCATGGCCACTGATGGATGAGTGGTGTAGGTCCATGTCCAGGAACTGAATTCGGGCTGCTGAAGTGGAGCATATGCCAGACTTAACTACTAGAGCATGGGGCTGGCCTGTTCTTGTCTTTTTAATAATTTAATAATTCCATTCTAACCAGTATGAGGGGATATCTCATTGTAGTTTTGATTTGCATTTTCATAATAATTTCATGTGCCTGTTTTTTATGTGTATATCTTCTTTGGAGAAATGTCTGTCCATATCCTCTGCCCATTTTTTAATCAGGTTGTTTGTTTTTTTGTTGTTGAGTTTTATGAGTTATGTATATATTTTGGATTTTAACCCCTTATTGGATACACAATTTGAAAATATTTTTTCCCAATTGGTGTTTTTTTTTTGTTGTTGTTTTGTTGATGGTTTCCCTTGTCTTGCAGAAGCTTTTTAGTTTGATGTAGTCCAATTTTTTAATTGCTTCTTTTGTTTCCCTTGCCTGAGGACACATGATATTCAAAAAGATACTGCTAAGATCAGTGTCAAAGGGTGTACCGCGTGTGTTTTCTTTTAGGAGTTTAGTGGTTTCAGGTCTTACATTCAAATATTTAATCCTTTTTGAGATAATTTTTGTGTATGGTGTAAGATAATGGTCTACTTTCATTCTTTTGCATGTGGTTGTCCAGTTTTCCCAACACCATTTATTGAAAAGACTTTCATATCTCCATTGTATTTTCTTGGCTCTTTTGTTAAAAATTAGCTGTCCTTAAATGTGTGAGTTTATTTGTGGGCTCTCAGTTCTGTTCCAATGATCTTTGTATCTGTTTTTCTGCCAGTACCACACTATTTTGATTACTATAGCTTTGTAGTATCTATTAAAATCAGAGAGTGTGCTACCTCCAGCTTTGTTCTTTTTTCTTAGGATTGCTTTGACTATTTAGGATCTCTCATTGTTCCATATAAATTTTAGGATTCTTTGTTCTATTTCCATGAAAAATGTGATTGGGACTCTGATTGGGATTGCATTGAATCTGTAGATTGCTTTAGGCAATATGGACTTCTAATTATTTATTTTTTGGTGAGGAAGATTGTCCCAGAGCTGACATCTGTGCCAATCTTTCTTGATTTTATATGTGGGATGCTGCCACAGCATGGCTTGATGAGTGGTGTGTAAGTCTGAGCCTGGGATCCGAACCCATGAATCTCCAGCTGCTGAAGTGGAGAGCATGAACTTAACCACTACACCACCAGGCCAGCCCCTGATATGAACATTTAACTTTGTTAATTCTTCCAATCTATGAACATGAATACCTTTCCATTTCTTTGTGTCTTCCATTTCTTTCAACAATGTTTTATAGTTTTCAGTGTAGAGGTCTTTCACCTCCTTGCTTAAATTTATTCCTGGGTATTTTATTCTTTTGGCTGTGATTCTAAATGAGATTGTATTCTTTATTTCTCTTTCTGCTAGTTTGTTGTTAGTATATAGAAATGCGACTGGTTTTCTTATGTTGATTTTGTACCCTGCAATGTTACTGTACTCATTTTTTGGTGGATTTTTTAGGTTTGAGAAAATATATAGAGAATCATATCATCAGCAAATACTGACAGTTGTACTACTTCTTTTCCAGTTTGGATAATTTTATTTCTTTTTCTTGCCTAATTACTCTGTCGAGGACTTCCAATACTATGTTGAATAAAAGTAGTGAGAGTGGACAACCTTGTCTTGTTCCTGATCTTAGAGGAATAGCTTTCAGTTTTTCACCGTTGAGTATGATGTTGGCTGTGGGTTTGTCACATATGGTCTTTATTATGTTGAGGTATTTGCCTTCTATACCCATTTTATTCATAGTTTTTATCATAAATGGATTTTGAATCTTGTCAAATGCTTTCTCTGCATCTTTGAGATCATCATGTGATTTTTATTCTTCATTTTGTTAATGTGGTGTATTGCATTGACTGATTTGTGGATGTTGAACCATCCCTGAATCCCTGGAATAAATCCCACTTGATCATGGTGTATGATCTTTTTAGTGTATTATTGTATTCAATGTGTTAATATTTTGTTAATGATTTTTGCATCTATGCTCATCAGTGATATTGGCTTGTAGTTTTCCTATTCTGCATTGTCCTTGTCTGGTTTTGGTATCAGGGTAATGTCAGCCTCCTAAAATAAGTTAAGAAGCATGCCATCTTCTTCAATTTTTTGGAAAAGTTTGAGAAGGATATGTATTAGATCTTCTTTAAATGTTTGGTAGAATTCACCAGAGAGGCTATCCGGCCCTCGACATTTGATTTTTGGTTTTGATTACTATTGCAATCTTTTTACTTGTGATTCATCTATTCAGATCCTCTGTTTCTTCCTGATTCAGTTTTGGGAGACTGTATGATTCTAAGAATTTATCCATTTCTTCTAAATTATCCAATTTGTTGATCTTAGCCTTTAATCTCTTTAATCCTTTGAATTCTGTGGTATTTGTTGTAGTTTCTTCTCTTTCATTTCTGATTTTATTTATTTGAACCTTCTTTTTTTCTTAGTAAGCCTAGATAAGGGTCTGTCAATTTTGTCCATCTTTTCAAAGAGCCGGCTCTTAGTTTTGTTGATCCTTTCTACTGTCTTTTTAGTGTGTATTTCATTTATTTTTGCTCTGATTTTCATTATTTCTTTCCTTCTATTGACGTTGGCCTTTGTTTATTCTTCCTTTTCTAGTTCTTTAAGGTGTTGTGTGAGGTTGTTTAGCTTTGAGATTTTTCTTGTGCTTGAGGGATGCCTGCATCGCCATGTGCTCTTTCCTCTTAGTACTACTTTTGCTGCGTCCCTTAAGTTTCAGCAAGTTGTGTTTCCATTTTTATTTGTCTCCAGATATTTTCCAATTTATCCTTTGATTTCAATTGATCAAATGGTTGTTCACCAGTATGTTGTTTAATCTCCACATATTTGTGGTTTTTCCAGATTTCTTCTTTTGGTTGATTTCTGGTTTCATACCATTGTAATTGGAAAAGATGCTTGAAATAATTTCAATCTTCTGAAGTTTATTGAGATTTACTCTGTTTCCCAAAGTATGATCCATCTTTGAGCATGTTCCATGTGCACTTGAAAAGAATGTGTATTTTGCTGCTTTTGGATGGAATGTTCTATATATATCTAGGAAGTCCATTTGGCCTAGTGTTTCATTAAAGGCCAATTTTTTCTTGTGGACTTTCTGTCTGGATGTTCTATCCATTGATGTTAGTGTTGTATTAAAGTCCCCCACTATTGTTGTGCTGCTGTCAATTTCCCCCTTTAGGTATGTTAATAGTTGCTTTATATACTTTGGTATTCCTATGTTAGGTGCATATTTATTAGTAAATGTTATGTCTTCTTGGTGGAATGTCCCTTTTATCATTATAAAATGCCCATCTTTGTCTCTGGTTATCTTTTTGGCCTGAGATCTGTATAATATAGCTACACCTGCCTTCTTTTGGTTGCCATTTGCTTGGCGTGTCATCTTCCATCCCTTCACTCTGAGCGTATGGTTGTCTTTAGAGCTGACAGGGGTCTCCTGGAGGTCGCATATTGTTGAGTGTTTTTTTTAAATCCATCCATGCACTTTTGATTGACTAATTCAATACATTTACATTTAGGGTGATTATTTATATCTGGGGGCTTAATATTGCCATTTTGTCTTTTGTTTTCTGATTATTCTATATTTTAATTATTTCTTTTTCCTTGTGTTTCTGTCTGCCATTTTAGTTTGGTATTTTTTTGTGATGTGTTTCTCAATTTCCTCTTTTTTTATGAATTGTGAGTCTGCTCTGAGTATTTGTTTTGTGGTTACCATGAGGTTTGTATAAAAGGTCTTATAGGTGAGACAGTCCTTTTCTTGTTGATAGCATCTTATCTCCATTTGCCTATGCAGGTTCTGTCTTTTTCTTCTTCCAGTTCTATGATTTTATTGTCACAAATTATCCTTTTTTGTTTTGTGAGTTTGTTACAAGATGGAAGTGATTATATTTATTTTTTAAACATTTTTTAAAACTTTTTTTAAATATAGTCCTCACTTCTTTTTGGTGAGGAAGATTGGCCCTGAGCTAACATCTGTTGCCAATCTTCTTTTTTTTCTCCCCAAAGCCTTAGTACATAGTTGTATATCCTTGTTATACATTCTTCTAGTTCCTCTATATGGGACGCCTCCTCAACATGGCCTGATGAGCAGTGTGTAGGTCCATGCCCAGGATCTGAACTGGCAAACCCCGGGCCACTGAAGCAGAGCTCATGAACTTAACCACTGCACCACCAGGCTGGCCCTATGTTATAGTTACTTTTGATACTTTCTTTCCCTTTAGGCTTTATGTTGTAATTAACTGTTTACTAGCCTATTCTGACATAGAGTTGCAATTTTATGATTCTGTCTACCTTTCTCAAAGCTTTGTATACCTTTACCTTTTTGTTTCAGGTAGGAGGCCTCGTTTCAACATTTCTCGTAAGATAGGTCTGATGGCAAAGAACTCCCTCAGCTTTTGGTTGTCTGGGAAAGGGTTTACTTCTCTTTCATATCTAAAGGATAATTTTGCTAGATAGAGTATGCTTGCCTGAGAGCTTTTATCTTTCAGTCTTTTGAATATATCATTCTGCTCTCTCCTAGCCTGTAGAGTTTCTGCTGAGAAATCCACTGATAGCTTAATGGAGGTCCTTTGTACCTTATTTTCTTCTCTCTAGCTTCTTGAATATTCCTTCTTTATCATTGACTTGTGATAGTTTTAATATAAAATGCCTTGGAGAAGGTCTTTTTGCAGTGAGAAAATTAGGTGTTCCATTAACTTCATATACTTGTATATCCAGTTCCTTCCTCAGGTTTAGGAAGTTCTCGGCTATTATTTCTTTAAATAAGCTCTCTGCTCCTTTCTCCTTCTCTTCTCTTTCTGAGATACCCATTACCCTTATGATGCATTTCCTAATTGAGTTGGATATTTCTTATAGAATTTATCCATTTAAAAAAAATCTTAGTTCTCTTTCTTCTTCCACCTGAATCATTTCTAAATTTCTATCTTTGAGCTTGCTAAGTCTTTCTTCCATATAATCTTCTCTATTTCCAATGTTTTCTACGTTATTTTTATCTCACTATTTGTGTGCTTCAGCTCCAGAATTTCTGTTTGTTTGGTTTTTTTAGAGTTTCAGTCTCCTTGGGAAGTACTCCTTCTGTTTATTAATTTTACTCCTGGGCTCATTGAACTGTCTTTCTGAGTTTTTTTGTAACTCATTGAGGTTTTTTATTACAGCTATTTTGAATTCTCTCTCAGTTAGAACACAATCTTGTGTGAGTCCAAATTTGGTTTCTGGAGAGTTGTCACTTGATTTCTGTGCTACTGTGTTACTGTAGTACTTAATGATGCTTGATGAGTTGCTCCTCTGCCAGTGTGTCTTTGGTAGTAAACATCTTTATTCTTTGGTTAAGGCTTTGGTTACTTTGATTTTGAGTTGCTTCTGGTTTTATCCTGAACTTTCCACTCTCCACTGCCTCTGCCAGAGGAGTTGTCAGAGCCCTCCTTGTGCTGTTTGTGCCTCCGAGATTGCTTGCACTTTGCTGCTTATGATGTGGCTGCAGTTGTGGGTGTCACCACTTGGTCACCAGGATGTGAACACCTCTGCCATTTTCAGGGTCACTTGAGTCTCATGTTTCCCCTCTAGCTCTCCATGGGCTCAGGTGCTGTTGCTGTGTGCAGCACCTGTGCTGCTGCTCTCTGGGTATCTGGGGGAGCTGGCAGTGTTACTGCTGGGGGTGCTGTATTCACAAATATCATCACGGCTGCCAGGGACCTGCGGTCTTGTATGAAGCTCTTGCTGCTGGGAGGGCTGGTTTTGGAGTTTCCACTACTCTGGGAGGGCATGGGGGCTGGTTTGCTGGCACTGCTGCACTTCCTGAAGCCTCAGGTTTTGGGCACCGCCTGCCACTGCTAGGAAAGGGACAGGGGCTGAGCTTCAAGTGTTGTCACTACTCCTGCAGCCTCTGGTATCTGGCACAGGTGCACTTTTCAAAATCTCAGATCATGGGCACCTGCCACTGCTGCTTGGGGTATCCATGTGTTGGATTTTTCTCCCATTGCTAGAAGGGTGGTGTCAGAGGTGCCATCACTGGTGGGGGGTGGACTGGGTCAGAGATATCTTGTGGCTCCCAGAGTCTTTGGTCACAGACCACAGTGATTCCTAGTGCCTCCAGGAGTGTGGGTTGCCTGGATTCTTGGGGCCTTTGTTTGTGAATGTTACCTCATTTCCTGGGGCCTCTTTTTGTTGGTGTGTCTACAGATCTTGGATCCTCTCATCTTGAGAGCTTCCACTTCTGCTCCCCTAGTGCCACTGGCTCCCAGAAGTCCAGTTCTCAAACCATCAGATGTATAGATGTATGGATCTCTCTAGCTTCCTTGAGTGCTACGTAGAAAGTCCTGTGTTAGTCAATAGATGTCCTACTGCTAACTTCGATGGGAGAGACAAAGGGAACAATTCACTCTTCCATGATATTCACTTTGCCTTCTCCATCTAGCTTCTTTGGTGAAATATTTGTTTAAATATTTTCTCCATTTTAAAAATTAGGGGAGTTACATACGCATCATGGCAGAGTGAATTGTTCCCTTTGTCTCTCCCCTCTAAGTTACAACTAAATGGACATTCATTAAGCAGCAGAGGATTCCCTTCACAACACAACAGGACGTCTGAGAGATCTATGCAGTCATGCATCTGAAGTGGGTGGATTGGATCCCTGGGAGGCAGTGGAACAAGGTGAGCACACCCATCCCCTTCCCAGCAGCAGTGAGCCAGGTTGCAGATCCTTACACAGTGGCCAGCAACTGTAAGAGAAGGCAGGGGTAGCCTGGCCCATGCAAACACTTTCAGAGATGTAACCCAGCCTGTAGGAGCGCCCACGGTGCCATGACAGCCCCACCCATGGGAACGCTTCCCACTGAGTGGTGGCTCAGCCTTTGTGAAGGTGCCCATCCACTGAGCCCATTGCAGGCAAGAAGGTGTCCTTCCTCCTCAGAAGGTGCCTCACCCACAGAGCACAGCAGCCTGCAGAATTCACTGACTGGCAGCTCAGTCCTCACATAGGTGCCCTTCCCACCTAGTGCCATAGCTCATCTGATCCCCTGCTGAGCAAAGCAGCCCCATCCCCATGACAGCTACCTGCCTGCCAAGGACTGAGCCCCTACCTATGGTGCATGACCTGCCCACTTAGCGCAGAGGCCCTGCCCATGTGAGCAGAACCTGCAGGGCCAACCTGGGCAAGTGCAGAGCAGCCCTACCCACACAACTTCCAGCAGATGTGGTGGGGTCAGAAAATACTCCCTGTACCCCCCAGCAGTGGCAGGTGGAATCGGCGAACTGACGCTACCACAAATGCTCCAGAAAACGATCAATTCATCAAACACCATGAAGAACTACAATGACACTTCGGAGCATAAGGAAAATGACAAGTCTCCAGACGCCAATCCTGAAGTCACAGAAATTTACTATCTAAATGACAAAGAAGTCAAAATAGCTGTCATAAATCAACTCAATGAGTTACAAGAAAACTCAGATAGACAGTTCAATGAGCTCAAGAACAGAACTAATGAGCACAAAGAATACTTCACCAAAGAAACTGAATTTCTGACAAATACAAAACAGAAATTCTGGATATGAACAAGACAATGAGATAAAAAATAATCTAGAAACCATAAAAAATGAGCTGATGTAATGGAAGACAGAATTAGTGATTTAGAGGATAGAAATATAGAAATGCTTCAATTGGAGCAGGAGAGAGAACCAAGAATTTTTAAAAATGAAGAAATTCTTCAAGAAATATTTGAGTCAATTTGGAAATGCAACATAAGGATTATAGGCATTCCATAGGGAGAAATGAGGAAGAAAGGAGTAGAGAGCTTGTTCAAAGAAATAATAGCTGAGAACTTCCCAAATCTGAGAAGGAACTGGATGTACAATTACACTAAACCAAAGCAACTCCTAATTACTTCAATGGAAAAAATCTTTCTCCAGGGCATATAATAGTAAAACTGGCAAAAGTAAATGACAAAGAAAAAAATATTAAGGCCAGCAAGGCAGAAGAAAGTGACCTATAAAGGAACTCCCATTAGTCTTTCAGCAGATTTCTCAGCAGAAACTTTACAGGTTAGGAGAGAATGGATTGATATATTCAAAATACCAAAACACACAAGCTTTCAGCTAAGAATACTCTATCCAGTGACTATCCTTCAGGTACAATGGAGAAATAAAAGCTTTCCAAGATAAATAAAAGCTGAGGGAGTTCATCACCACTAGGCCTGCCTTACAAGAAACATTGAAAGGAGCCCTCCCACCTGAAACTAAAAAGTGAAGGTTTACAAAACCTTGAACAAGGAGATAAATAGAATCAGAAAATTGCAGCTCTATATCAGAATAGGTTAGTAAAGGATTATAACATAAAAGATACAGGGAAGGAAAGTATCAAAAAACACCTATTAGCACTTCAATTTAGTCACAAACCCACAACGCAGGAAAGAATAATTTGTGACAACAATGACTCAGAAGGCGAAGAGGAGAGGGATAGAACTTAGGCTAATGGAGATAGAAGGCTATCAGAAAAGTGACTATTTTGTCTATGAGATCTTTTATACAAACCTCATGATAACCACTAAACAAAAAATCAGAGCAGAGCCACAAATCATAAATAAGGAGAAACCATCACAGAAAAATGGCAGTCAGGAATACAAGAGAAAAGAAACAAGGGAAATATAGAATAACCAGAAAACAAGAGATAAAATGGCAGTATTAAGCCCGCGTATATCAATAATCACTCTAAGTGTAAATGGACTGAATTCATCAATCAAAAGACAGAGTGGATGGATGGATTGAAGAACAAGACTCAACAACATGCTACCTCCAGGAAACACATCTCAGCTCTAAAGACAAACATAGGATCAGAGTGAAGAGATGGAAGATGATATTGCCAAGGAAATGGCAAGAAAAAGAAACCAGGTGTTGCCATACTTATAACAGACTAACCAGACTTCAAGATAAATAAGACAGTGAGAGATAAAGAGTGGCAGTATATAATGATAAAAGGGACATACCACCAAGAGGAAAGAACATTTATGAATATATATGCACCTAATAGAGGAGCACCAAAGTATAAAGCAACTACTAACAGACCCAGAGGGAGAAATTGATAGCAGCAGAATAACAGTAGTGGACCTCAATACCCTACTTACATCAATGGATAGATCACCCAGACATAAAATCAATAAGGAAACATGCCTTAAATGAGCAGGTGGACTTAAAAGATATAGAGAACATTCCATCTGAAAGCAGCAGAATACACTGTCTTGTTAAGTACACAAGGAGCAATCTTAAAGATAGACTATCTGCTGGGAAACAAGGCAAGCCTCAATAAATTTAAGAAGATTGAAATCATATCAAGCATCTTTTCTGAACCCAGTGCTGTGAACTAGAAATCAACTATAAGAAAAAAGCTGGGAAAGGCACAAATATGTGGAGATTAAAAAACATGCTACTGAACAACCATTGGATCAATGGAGAAATCAAAAAATACCTGGAGACAAATGAAAATGAGAACCCAGCATACCAACTTCTTCGGGGTGCAGCAAAGCAGTGCTAACAGAGAAATTTATTGTAATACAAGCCTACATCAAGAAACAAGAAAAATCTCAAATAAATAATCTTAAACTACACCTAGCAGAACTAGGAAAAGAAGAGCAAACAAAGCCCACATTCAACAGAATGAGGGAAATAATAAAAATCAGAGCAGAAATAAATGAAATAGTGACTAAAAAATCAATAGAAACTATCAATGAAAGTAAGAGCTTGTTCTTTGAGAAGATAAACAAAATTGACAAACCCTTAGCCAGACTCAGTAAGAAAAGAAGAAAGAAGGTGCAAATGAATAAAATTAAAAACGAAAGAGCAGAAATTACAGTGCATAACACAGAAATACAAAGGATTATAAAAGAATATTATGAAAAGCTATATGCCAACAAAGTGCATAAACTAGAAGAAATGGATAAATTCTTAAACCCATACAACCTCCCAAGACTGAATCAAGAAAAAATAGAAGAAAAATTCAAAGAAGAGTTAATAACTATCCTTTTCAAATTATTCCAAAAAATTGAAGAAGATGGAATGCTTCCTAACTCATTCTATGGTCAACATTACCCTGATACCAAAATCAGACAAGAACAACACAGAGAAGGAAAATTACAGGCCAATATCAATGATGAACATAGATGCAAAAATCCTCAACAAAATACAGCAATACATTAAAAGGATCATACACCATGACCAAGTGGAATTTATACCAGGAATGTGGGCGTCGGTCAACATCTGCAAATCAATGTGATACACCACGTTAAAAAAATGAGGAATAAAAATCACATGATCATCTCAATAGATGCACAGAAAGCATTTGACAAGATCCAATATCCATTTGTGATAAAAATCCTCAAAAAAGTGAGCATATAAGGAAAGTACCTCAACATAATAAAGGCCACATGTGACAAACCCACAGCCAACATCATACAAAATGGTGAAAAACTGAAAGCCGTCCCTCTGAGGACAGGAACACGACAAAGGTGCCCACAGTCGCCACTCTTATTCAACATAGCGCTGGAGGTTTTGGC
This sequence comes from Equus przewalskii, assembly GCF_037783145.1. Taxonomy (NCBI): domain Eukaryota; kingdom Metazoa; phylum Chordata; class Mammalia; order Perissodactyla; family Equidae; genus Equus; species Equus przewalskii. Next base: position 12,966,278 of record NC_091834.1, on the reverse strand, counting down.
CAGAGCTATTAGGCAAGAAAAAGAAATAAAAGGAATCCAAATTGAAAAGGATGAAGTAAAACTCTCACTGTTTGCAGATGACATGTTTCTGTATATAGAAAACACTAAACAATCCAGCAGAAAACTATTGGTATTAATCAGCAACTACAGAAAAGTTTCAGGGTACAAAATCAGCTTATAAAAATCAAAATCAGTTGTATTTCTATACACTACTAACAGGCTAGCAGAAAGAGAAGTAAAGAATACAATCTCTTTTACAACTGCAATGAAAAGAATAAAATATCTAGGAATAAACTTAATCAAGGAGGTGAAAGACCTATGCACTGAAAACTATAAGACATTTATTGAAAGAAATCAAAAAATACGTAAAGAAATGGAAAGATATTGCACACTTATGGATTGGAAGAATAAACATAGTTAAAATATCCATATTACCTAAAGCAATCTACAGATTCGATGCAATCCCAATCAGGATCGAAATGACATTCTTCAAGGAAATAGAACAAAGAATTCTAAAATGGATCTAAAATGGAACATCAAAAGACCCTGAATAGCCAACTCAATCCTGAGAAAAAAGAACAAGGCTGGAGGCATCACGGTCCCTGATTCAAAATATGCTACAAAGCTATAGAAATCAAAACAGCATGGTACTGGCAAAAAAAAAAAACAGAGACACAGATCAATGCAACAGATTCAAGAGGCCAGAAATAAGCCCACATATTTATGGACAGCTATCCTTTGACAACAGAGCCAAAAACATGCAATGGAGAAAGGAAAGTCTCTTCAATAAGTGATATTGTGAAAGCTGGACATCCACTTGCAAAAGAATGAAAGTACACCGTGATCTCACACCATGCACAAAAATCAACTCAAAATGGATTAAAGACTTGAAAGTAAGGCCTGACACCATAGAACTCCTACAAGAAAATACAGGCAGTACACTCTTTGACGTTGGTCTTAGCATCATCTTTTTGAAAATGTCTCCTCAGGCAAAGGAAACAAAAGAAAAAATAAACAAGCGGAACTGCATCTGACTAAAAAGCTTCTGCAAGGCAAAGGAAATCAGGAACAAAATGAAAAGACAACCCACCAATTGGGAGAAAGTCTTTGCAAATCATATATCTGACAAGGGGTTAATTTCCAAAATATAGAAAGAACTCACACAACTCAACAACAAAAAAACCAAACAACCCTATCGAAATTTTCATTTTTCCAAAGGAGATATACAGATGGCCAAGAGGCGCAAGAAAAGATGTTCAACATCACTAATTATTAGAGAAATGCAAATAAAAACTACAATGAGATACTACCTTACAACTGTCAGAATGGCTATAGTTAACAAGACAAAAATAACAACTGTTGGAGAGGATGTGGAGAAAAGAGAACCTTCACACATTGCTGCTGGGAATGCAAACTGGTGCAGCCACCATGGAAAACAGTATGGAGATGTCTCAAAAAATTAAAAATAGAAATACCACACAATCCAGCTATCCCACTACTAGATATTCAACAATACAAAGAGATTTATGCGCCCCTATGTTCATTTCAGCATTATTCACAATAGACAAGATGTGGAAGCAACCCAAGTGCCCATCGACTGATGAATGGATAAAGAAGATGTGGTATATACATATGTATACAATGGAATACTACTCAGTCATAAAATAAGACAAAATTGTCCCATTTGCAACAACATGGGTGGACCTTGAGGATATTATGTTAAGTGAAATAAACCAGACAGAGAAAGACAAACACTGCATGATTTCACTCATATGTGGAAGATAAACAAACACATGGATAAAGAGAACAGATTAGTGGTTAGCAGAGGGGAAGAGGGTTGGGGGGTGGGAGAAAGGGGAAAAGGGGCACATGTGTACAGTGATGGACAAAAATTAGACTACTGCTGGTGAGCACAATGCAGTCTATACAGAAAGTGAAAGACAATAATGTACACCTGAAATTACACAATGTTATAAACCAATATGACCTCAGTACAATAAAAAAATAAAAATAAAAATTATGTGTTTAAAACAATCATTGAACTATGAGTGTTCTTTTTCAGATCTGCATTTTGTAAATATTTTCTGTCTGTAGGTTGCCTATATCAACCAGATATTGTTGCATAACACAAGCCTGCACAATCCTGGTCATCTATAACAACAGTATTTATTCTCTCACACGTCTGTGAGTATGCTGACGGTTGGCTGGTTGGGGTGGGGCTCAGCTGCATGGCACTAGCTGCAGCTTGGTTTTGCATTTTGTCTGCATGTCTCTTATCCTTCTTGAACTAGTGTCCTAACCTTGGTGCAAGAGAGCAAGCAGAAACACACAAAACTTCTTGGGGGAAATGGGGAGTAATGGACATGGATTTTTTAATTTTATGGTTATAAATGTGTTCTAAAATTGATTTTGATAATGAATGCGCAACTCTGTGAAAAAACTAACAATCATTGAATTGTCCCATTTAAATTGGTATATTGTATGTCACGTGAATTATATCTCAATAAAGGTGTTGAAAAGAAAAGGAAAGAAAAATCAGATTGTAATAATATATTTTCTTCTGTAAAAGTCTTTTGGGACATGACTACTTATGTAAGTTTTTTCTCTTTAACTATAGACTCTGTTTTCTCTTTTCCTAAGAAAATAAAGCTTTAAAAGCACTTAAAAAGAAAGAATAAAAGAAAAAAGAAAGAGAGACATGAAGCCTCCTGAAGGTCTAGGCTCAGAACTGGTTCATTGTCTCTTCTACCCACATTCCATTGGCCAAAACTTGTCACGTGGTGGAGCCCAAAGTCAACGGACCAGGAAGTATACCCCATCTTAATGGGAGTGATGGACAAGAGGCATGGGTAGAAGGAGGGGTTAAAAATATGGATGTGATAATTCAATCTATTACATATATGCTCAGACATTAACATTTTAAAGAATGTTAACATTCTTTAAGTGGTTCCTTAGGGGACAGTGGTTACCTTGGCAACGGATGGTCGTGATTGGGAGGAAGACAAGGGGCCTTATGGGGTGTTCCTTCCGGTGTAGAATGTGGCACTTTCTGCATTGTTTTATTTTAACAATTTTCATATTGCCTTAAATTTCTTGTTAGCCTATTTATTTTCTTTTCCATCTCCCTCAGTTTCCACGTTCCAAAATATTCTTTCTTTCCACACTCTCTCCAATTTATCTTTTAGGTTTATTTATATTCAGACAAGTTCAAAGACCTTTTAAAACAGTTTCTGTAAAAACAAAACAATGTTTCTTGGAATCATCCTTTAAACTTTAATCTCCTGTCAAAAAGCATTTCTCTATTCTTTCTGCAATAATTTCTGAAGGTCTTCTCCTCATTTAGAGACTCTCTATGATGCTGAACAGGATTTAATAAAAGATGAAAAAGATACCACTAACCGCATTTGGGAATCTTAGGATTCAATTGAATAGATATTTCATATACCTATGAAACAGTTAAGTAGTAACGCTTGGCAGTATAGAGGGAGAAAAAGAAGAAAAAACTTAAGCACATCATTCTATCCCACCCTTAGTTCAGAAATTCTCAACATCGGCTGCACATTAGGATTACTTGAGGAGCTTTAAAAATAATCCTGTTGTAGAGCCCCATCTGCAGAGAGGCTGATGGGGTTGATTTGGAATGGAGATTGGGCATGATATTAAGTTTTCAGGCATTCTCCTGTGCCTCCAGAATTGAACACACCACTCCAGCTATGTAATGTACTTCATTCAGTGGCTCCCAGAATCCAGCATCACCAGCTTTTTATTTTGCTAAGTACAGAGATTAAAACACCAAGAAAAACTTATCATCTATAATCATCACTGCTTTATTAAAAATATATATTACCACCAAAACATAGAAAGTACATAATTAAGAAATAAAGTAATGGTCTTTAAATGGAATAAATGTAGCTTAAAAAACCCTTCAATTGCCATTGTATTACTGTATCTCTCATTGCACTACAAACAGTGGCAAAATTTGTCAGGAGTCATCACCGATCTTTGGAGAGGCATTTGAGAACTTTTGGGACCAGGTAGACTGATGGTTATTTCCTTGAATCAGGAGTATGAAAGTTTTCACGAAGACGAGGGTTTGCTCCTTCCTTGTCCATCCCACTGAGTTCTTGAAAATCAGCCCATCTTATCGTCCTTCCCTTCCTTTTCTAGCATCTACAACTTGCAAATGCCCAGGAGTAGTAGGCAAGCACATGTTGATTCTCAGACCACAGTGTTCTTTTATAAAGTTTCAGAGAGTAATTATGCCATCCATGACACTCCTCTTTGAAGCCATCACACTTGTACAGTCCTGAATGTGAATTTGGTAAAAATCTGTGTGAATATCAGTATATGTGTGGCAAAGTTCAAAAAGAAGTGAAGGGTGAGGAGAAACAGTCTCTTGCTCTCCTGTTGTTTCTGTGTTCTTAGTTTTCTGAATATTTCATCCTGTGGTGAATTTTAATATGATGACATAATCAGGAGACAATGAGTGACCGTCTGAGCTGAAGGACAGAGAAAAGTCCTTATATGGGAATGTAAAGTGGTTCAGCCACTATGGAAAACATTGTGGAGGTTCCTCAAAAAATTAAAAACAGATCTACTATATGATCCAGCAATTCCACTTCTGGGTATGTATCCAAAGGGAGCAAAATCACTATCTAGAAGAGATACCCGGCCTTCCATATTCATTGCAGCATTATTTACAATAGTCAAGACATAGAAACAACCTAAATGTCCATGGATGGATGAATGGATAAAGAAAATGTGATGTGTGTGTGTGCACATGTGCACGCATGCTCATAATGGAATATTATTCAGCCATAAAAAGAAGGAAATCCCGCCATTTGCAACAACATGGATGGACCTTGAGGGAGTTATAAACCAGACATAAACCAGAAATAAACAAGACAGAGAGAGGCAAATACTGTATGATCTCACTTATATGGGGACTATAATAAAACCAAACTCATAGAAGCAGAGATAAGACTCGTGGTTGCCAGAGGTGGGGGGTAGGGGGAGCAATTTGGGGTAAGATGGTTCAAAGGTACAAATTTCCAGTTGTAAGATTAATAAGTTCTGAGAATGTAATGTACAACATGATAGCTATAGTTAACAATACTATATTGTATATGGGAAAGTGGCTGAGACTAGATCTTAAAACTTCTCATCACAAGAAAAAATATTTGTAACCATGTGAGGTGATGGATGTTAACTAAACTTATTGTGGTGATCATTTCTCAATATATACATACATCAAATCATTATGTTGCACACCTTAAACTAGTACAATGTTATATGCCACTTATATCTCAATAATACCTGGATAAAAGTCCCTATAACCTCTTTGTTCCATTGTAGATAGAGATCCTGGGTCAGTGGGCAGTATATGTCATTAAGCTAAAAAAAAAATAAGTACTTAAAAGGCAAATTCCTCCAGAAGAACATAAAAGAGAAACAAATGTGGTTTGTTTAATCATCAGCCTTTTGTCAAAGCTGACATCTGAGATTTCATACATTTCACAGCTTCTTCCCCAATTTCGTTGCCAACTAGTGTGCTTTGCTTTATTTCTAGTTTTTCAGAATCCCTGGCTTAGCTCTTTTGTTCTGATCTTTGTTGGAATGAGAGGTAAATATCATAATTTTTCTTGTATAATCTTAATCATTAAGAATGTCTGAAAAATGTGGCCTCAATGGATTTTTGGATTCAGATGTTAAAATAGCAGAGTAGTTTTTTTCCTACACATGTCAAGCACACTAAGTTACCTCCTATGTTTGCTAAATTTTCGATGAACACCAAGAAAAAAATATTTTTTTCTGGCAAGGTCCTTGAAATATAGAGTTGTGGTGAAAATTTTGGGCTAACCTGAAAAAAGGGATCATTACGATTCTAACTGCGCCTTGAATACTAGCTTCTTGGATGGATGTCTGTTTTGCTCTGTTGAGAGAAGATGTGGGAGTCATAAACTTGGTTGCAAAGAGGGGCTATTGAAGGTTCATTTAATAAACTATCCTTGGAGAAAATGGCTAAATACTTTTCCCGGGAAGAAAATATTGTTTTAATCCTTGGGATACAAGTATCTGAGGAGTAGTGGCGGTTCATGATCTTAAATATCAAGTCAAATCCTGGCAGGGCCCCCAGTCACATTCCTCGTGGGTTCCTGTAGAGTGTTAAGGGAATAAAGCAGCCAGACAGCCATGTGATGAAGATGTGGGTCCCACGCTACCACTGAATGTGCTCACAGCTTCAGACCTAAGACCATCAGGTCTTCTGTTTCCCCTGCAGACTGCCTTTTGGTTCTTTGCATCCTGCTACATCTCTGAATTTGACCACGTGACTCAGTTTTTGGCTCTCTGATCTTCTGATCTCAGACCTGCTGGCATTTTACATGTAGCCACAGTTGCAGGAGGATTATGAAAATACCTCTCTCAGAGTTCCTCCCACTCAGTCCTGGTAGTATTTAGCACAAAAGGACCGTCCATATCAGAGGGACATTTGTAAAGTCCAAGATCGGACTCCTGTTTAAAATAGAGTTGGGTAATGTTATACCAACAATTGATAAATAAGTACGACATAGCCATAATCATATCTAGCTACTTGGAATGCTTATTGTTAGAATGTAAGGGGACAGCTCTTTTCCCCCTCCTCCGCATTTATCCCTTGGTGGAGATAACTAAAAAGATTGGACTTCATGTTGACTTTTCAGAATGAGTTACCATAATCAAGAGTTGTCCTGATAATTTGCTGTACTGTCTCAGACGGTAGCACTTTCACAACCCATACAGTAATCTTGGATGGAGGCGGTATTGACTTTCAGTTAATCACAGGTAGTCTGGAAGAGTGAGAAAAGGAGGCTGAACTTTAGGAGAGCGATCTAGGTTGATGTGGGGATGTGAGCTGGGGGCTGGGGACGGAGTTATTGGTGAAAATGTTTTTGGGGCTTGACAGATGCTATGTTCTTTCCTTCCATGAATTTGAATTTTTTAAACAGCAACCACAAGTATTTCTTTCATCCTTTGCTAGTAATTTTCTTTAGCTTCAGTTTTTTGTCCCCGTGAGGCCATATCAGAATGGGTACTATATGCCTAAACATTTAAAAATATCAGGAGAGGGGGCTCAAGTCACACCATCCCAGGGGCCATTACTTTGTATTCTGTTGTAGGTGTGAAGTTCCCTAAGATTCATGGAGTGTTTCTATGATCAAAAACTCACAGGCTTGGATATGGTACGTTGAAGCCTGTCTATGTCCAAGAGCAAAGGTCTTCCTTTCAGAAGATTGTTTCTGCATCTTGGGTAGGTTCTTTCCTCTCTGGGAAGCAATGAAAGCATTTGACTCAATGGAAAGGTAGGTGGGTGACTGCCACGAGATACTGAAACCCTTTCATTCCAGGAATGAAAATATATTGGGTTAATATCTCAAAAATATCACCCACGGATCTGTGAAGAATTGGGAAGGAAGTGAAAGAACTGAACCTACATAAGAATAGTTGCTCAAGACTCTATCTTTAATGGTGAAATTAAAAATTATGGTCTTCAAGTAACAGAAAATTTCCTACTATAAGAAGGACACCATCCAAGGCATATATCATTGTATAATGTAGAACAGAGGTCATACAAGGGGATGCAGACTCATGACAGGGGGAAAAGATCTGATACAATCTTCTTAATCAAAACTCATCTAAGTCAAATGCAGGGACTCTGATATTTTTATTTATTTTCTCTATAAGTTTTTTAAATTAAATCTTTAAGAGCTGTTATGTATTTTTAATTCACAGAAGATAATAGTTACTGTCAATGTTTCCTGTTCAAAACTACAAGTTGAAAAACCTTTTGAGTATTATTTTGTTGAGCTAGACCTCTGGGACCAGTAGAGCCCACCAACAATTATGGTTGAGATTCTGGGGTCGAGAGCGAGCAAAGAAGGGTAGTGTGGCCTGAGACATTGTGGAGGATATTTCTGTCTGAGGAACACAGGGTATACCTGCTTCAGGAAAGGAGTACCTGAGGCTTGAGTCTTGAACTAATATTCTTTTAGGAAAATTTAGAAATTATAGACAAGCCAAAAAAAAAGATTTAACACATCCCGTAGCTCTATATCCCAGGAAGTATCTCTGTTAATGTAATATCTGTATGGCATTACAGTGTAAATCACTCCACTCTTTATGAGTCTTCACTCCTTCTTTCCCTCCCTCCCTCTTTCCTTCTCTTCATCCCCTACAGCTTGTCTTCTCCCTTCTTTCCTTTTATTCATTCATCCATCTCTCTCCTATCTCTTTCTTATTTTATATATATTTATGGAATCATATCATTATGGTTTTTTTCAAGCACGTGGTCTTTTTTTTATTGTCTTTGAAAATCTTTTCATCTTTTAAAATCTTTATTAAGATATCATTGACATATAACATTGTGTATGTTTAATGTGTACACTGCGATGATTTGGTACACAGATATATTGCAAAATGTTTACAACAAGGGTAGTTACATCCTTCACCTCACATAGTCACCATTTTGTTGTTGTTATGGTGAGAACATAAAGCTCTACTCTCATAGCAACTTTCAAGTATACAATATGGTATTTGCAGCTATAGTCACCATGCTGTACATTAGATCCCTGGAATTTATTCATCTTACAATGGAAAGTTTGGACCCTTTGATATCTACTCATTTCCCCCACCCCACAGCCCCTGGCAACTGCCATTCTACTCTGTTTTTATGAGTTCAGTGTTTTTAGATTCCATATACAAGTGAGATCATATAGTATTTGTCTTTCTTTGTCACTTAGTATGATGCTCTGAAAGTCCATCCATGTTGTTGCAAATGGCAGGATTTCCTTCTTTTACATGGCTGAATAATATTCCATTTATACATCACATTTTCTTTATCAATTCATCTGTTAATGGACACTTGAGGTGTTTCTGTGTCTTGGCTATTGTGAATAATTCTGCACTGAACATGGGAGGGCAGCTGTCTCTTTGCTATAGCAATTTCATCTCCTTTGGATATATACCCAGAAGTGGGATTGCTGGATCATTTGGTAGTTTTATTTTTAATTTTTTGAAGGATTTCCATACTGTTTCCCAGAGTGGCTGTATCAATTTGTATTCCCACCAATAGTGCACCAGGGTTCCCTTTTCTCCATATCCTCACCAGCAATTGCTATCTCTTGTCTTTTTGATAATAGCCATTCTAACAGGTGTTGGATAATATCTCATTGTGGCTTTGATTTGCATTTCCCTGATGATTAGTGATGTTGAGCATCTTTTCATGTACTTGTTGGCCATAGGTGTGTCTTTTTTGGAGAAATGTCCATTCAAATCCTCTGCCCATTTTTTAATTGGATTGTTTGGGTTTTCTTTGTTACTGAGTTGTATGAATTGCTTATACATTTTGGATATTAACCCCTTATCAGATATAAGGTTTGCAAATATTTCTTCCCATCCTGTAGATTGCATTTTAGTTTTGTTGATTTTTTTTTTGCTGTGAAGAAACTTTTTAGTTTGATGTAGTCCACTTGTTTACTTTTGCTTTGTTACTTGTGCTTTTGGTGTCATAGCCAAAAAATTATTGCCCACACTGATGTTAAGAAGCTGTTTCTGTATGTTTTATCCCAGGAGTTTTTAGGTTTCAAGTCTTATGTTTAAGTCTTAAATATATTTTGAGTTAATTTTTGGGAGTGGTGTAAGATAAGGGTCTAGTTTCATTCTTTTGCGTGTGGATATCCAGTTTTTCCAACAACACCTAGTGAAGAGATTTTCCTTTCCCCATTGTGTGTTCTTGGTGCCCTTGTCAAAGATTAGTTGGAAGCATATGTCTGGGTTTATTTCTGGGCTCTCTGTCCTGTCCCAGTGTTCTAAGTGTCTGTTTTTATGCCAGTACCATACAGTTTTCATTACTATAGCTTTGTAATACTATTTGAAATTAGAAAGTGTGATGCCTTCACCTTTGTTGTTTCTCAAGATTGCTGTGGTCTTTTGTGATTCCAAAGAATTTTTACCGTTTTTTCTATTTCTATGAAAAATGCCTTTGGAATTTTGACAGAGATTGCAGCGAATCTACAGATGGCTTTAGGTGGTATGGACATTTTAACAACAATAATTCTTCTGATCCATGAACATGATCCATGAAATTGTCAAATTTATCTTCAATCTCACTCATCAATATCTTACAGTTTTTGGTGTACAGATCTTACACTTGCCTGGTTAAATTTATTCCTAAGTATTTTATTGTTTTTGATGGTATTGTAAATGGGATGGTTTTCATTATTTCTTTTTCAGATAGTTCATTGTTGGTGACCAGAAGTGCCACAGATTTTTGTATCTTGATTTTGTATCCTGAAACTTTACTGAATTCATTTATTAGTTCTAACTCTTTCTTGGTGGAGTCTTTAGTGTTTTCTATATATGAGATGTCATCAGCAGACAGAAAATTTTACTTCTTCCGTCTGATTCAAATGCCTTTATTTCTTTTTCTTGCCTAATTGCTCTGGCTAGGACTTCCAGTACTATCTTGAATAGGAGTGGTGAGAGTGGGCATCCTTGTCTTGTTTCTGGTCTTAGAGGGAAAGATTTCGAGTTTTCACCATTGAATATGATGTTAGCTGTGGGTTTGTCACACACGGCCTTTATTATGTTGAGGTATGTTCTTTCTATATGCAGTTTGTTGAGAATTTTTATCATGAAAAGATATTGAATTTTGTCAAATGCTTTTTCTGCATCTATTGAGATGATCATATGATTTTCATCTTTCATTGTATTAATGTGGTGTATCACATTTATTGATTTGCAGATGTTGAACAGTCCTTGCATTGCAGGAAAAAAATCCCACTTGTAATGGCATATGATTATTTTAATGTGCTATTGAATTGGGTTTTCTGGTATTTTGTTGAGAATTTTTGTATTTATATTTTGGCTTGTAGTTTTCTTTTTTTGTTGTGTCCTTATCTGGCTTTGATAAGGAAGGTAATGCTGGCCTCAAAATGGTTTGGGGAGTGTCCCCTCCTCTTCACATTTTGGAAGAATTTGATTGGCGTTAATGCTTCTTTAAATATTTGGTAGGACTCATCCATGAAGCCGTCTGATCATGGGCTTTTCTTTGTTTGGAGGTTTTTGATTACTAATTCAATCTCCTTTCTTGTTCTTGGTCTGTTTAGATTTTTATTTCTTCATGATTTAGAATTAGGTTGTATGTTTCTAGGAATTTATTAATTTCTTCTAGGTGGTCCAATTTGTTGGTGTATAACTATTTATGGTAGTCTCTCGTGATGACAACATAAACATAAAAGGGGGAGGAAAAGGATAGAGTATTTGTATAAGATTGAGGTTAAATTATTATCAGGGTAAAATAATTATATCTATAGGATATTTTATGCATGTCTCATGGTAAGCACAAGGAAAAACCTACAGTAGATTCACAAAAGATAAAGAGAATCAAAGCATACCACTACAGAAAATCATCAATTCACGAAGAAAAGCAGCAAGAGAGAGGAAGAATAAAAGAACTACAAAACAGGCAGAAAACAATTAAAAAGTAATATCTCCTCTTTCATTTGTAATTTTATTTATTTGAGTTCTCTTTTTTCTTGCTAAGTCTAGCTAAAGGTTTGTCAATTTTGTATATCTTTTCAACAAATTAACTCAGTGTCATTGATTTTTCTATTTTTAAATTATCTATTTCATTAATTTCTGCTTTGATCTTTATCTCCTTCCTTCTGCTAACTTTGAGCTTAGTTTATTCTTGGTTTTCTAGGTCCTTGGGGTGTAAAGTAGGTTGTTTATTTGAGATCTTTCTTTTTTCTTAATGTGTTTATTACTATATACTTCCCTCTTAGAACTGCTTTTGTAGCATTCCATGGGTTTTGGTATGCTGTGTTTCCAGTTTTATTTGTTTCAAGATTTTTAAAATTTCTCTTTTGAGCTATTGGTTATTTATGAGTGTGTTGTTAATTTCCACATGTTTGTGAATTTCCCAGCTTTCCTCCTGTTATTTATTTCCATTTTTTATCATTGTGTTTGGAAAAGATACTTACTATGATTTCCATCTTCTTAAATTTGCTAAGACTTGTTTTGTGAACTATCATATAATGTATTTTGGAGAAAGTTGCGTGCACTTGAGAAGAATGTGTATCCTGCTGCCATTGGATAAAATGTTCTGTACATGTCTCTTAGCTCTATTTGGCCTAAAGTATGGTTCAAATCCAATGTCTCCTTGTTGATTTTTCGTCTGGGTGATCTACTCATTGTGGAAAGTGGGTATTGAAGTTCTCCACTATTATTGTATTTTTGTCAATTTCTCCCTTCAAATCTGTTGATGTTTAGGTGCTCCAATGTTGGGTGCATATATATTTATGATTGCTATATTTTCTTGAGGAACTGACCTTTTTATTGTTATATAATGACGTTTTTGTCTCTTGGCTTAAAGTTTTGGCTTAAAATCTATTTTGTCTGATGTAACTATACCTACCCTTGCTCTGTTTAGGTTTCCACTTGCATGAAATATTTTATCCCTTCACTTTGAGCCAATGTATGTCCTTAAAGCTGAAGTGAGTCTTTCGTAGGCAGCATATAATTGGGTCTTGAATTTTTATCCAGCCAGCCACTTCCTGTCTTTTGACTGAAGAATTCAATATATTTACCTTTAGAGTAATTCTTCATAAGTCAAGACTACTAATACCCTCTTTTTAATTGTTTGCTTCCCGTTTTGTAGTTCTCTTATTCTTTTCTTCCTCTCTTCCCGCTTTCTTCATGAATTGATGATTTTCTGTAGTGGTATGCTTTGATTCTCTTTATCTTTTGCGAATCTACCGTAGGTTTTTCCTTGTGCTTACCATGAGGCATACATAAAACATCCTATATATATAACTATTTTACCCTGATAACAATTTAACTTCAATCTTATACAAATACTCTACCCTTTTCCTCCCCCTTTTATGTTCATGTTGCTACAATTTACATCTTTTTTTTTTTTTTTTGAGGAAGATTAGTCCTGAGCTAGCATCCGTTGTCAATCCTCCTCTTTTTGCTGAGGAAGACTGGCCCTGAGCTAACATCCGTGCCCATCTTCCTCTACTTTATATGTGGGACGCCTACCACAGCATGGCTTGCCAAGCAGCGCCATGTCCACACACAGGATCCGAACTGGCGAACCCTAGGCCGCCGAAGTGGAACGTGCGCACTTAACCGCTGCGCCACAGGGCTGGCCCCCTACATCTTTTTATATGGTGTACCTATTAATGAATTATTGTAGCCATAGGTATTTTTAATACTTTTGTTCTTTAAGCTTTATAGTAGACTTAAGTGCTTAACACACCACCATATTATGGTACTAGAGTATTCTGAATCTGAATATATGCTTATCTTTAACAGTTTGTTGTGTATTTTTATATGTTTTCATGTTACTGATTACTGTCCTTTCATTTTAACTTGAAGAACTCATTTAATCATTTCTTGTAAAGCATGTCTTGTGGTGATGAACGGTGCATGACAATGGAGGCCGGTGGCAGGCGTCCGGCTGGCTGTGTGCAGATGCACAGCTGGAGGAACTGGCCCCGAGTGTATTCATGGTGGTGAGGGTCAGCTGAGAGGGTCTAGGCTGGTGTTTTGCGTTCATGCAGCCACAAAGTCCTGGGCTTCTTGCCAGAGAGCGTCCGATCCCAGACTCTGGTGGGTGGGAGGGGAAGGGACTCAGGTGGCTGGCGTCTACGAATGTGAATACCTGTGGGCCCAAAACTGGTGAACTCTGCAGGAGTCCACGGCGGCTGTGCTGGCCGTTGGCTTCTTCAGTGGTGAAAGCTGATGGAGTCCTTTGCAGAGCTGATCACTGGGAACTGTGGTCGCTCCCACTTTGTGGTTGATATTGGTCGCCCCTGCTCTTCTTCCTTATTGTTAGCTGTCTCTACACATCTCAGCTTTGCCGGTCTCTCCAAACGGACTGATGTGTTCACAAAGCTATTGGTTGAAGCATTGTTTGAATAGCAGGAGACTGGATACAAGAAAAGGCTCATAAGCGGGCCTGGTTAAAGAAACCACTGGGCATTCTTACGATGGAATCATACTACACAGCCATGAAAGAGAATGAAGAAGTCTTTATGTATCAGTATGGAAATATCTGCGAGATACATTCTTAAATGGGAAATGTACAAGGTGGAATGTTGGGTAAATATGTTGCCATTTGTGTAAGAAAAGGGAAAACATGAATAAATATTTGCTTGAGTGTGGATCTTGAAGCATATGCAAAAATGATTAATGTTGGGTGTTTATGGGGAAGAAACTTTGTGTTTGGGGTCAGAGATGGACAACGTTCACTGTAACTTGTTCATCTGTTGTGAATTTTGAACCATGTGAACAACCGACTCCAAAAATTAAATATAAACAAAAGAAATATTCTTTAAAATGCACCTTTCCTCTCCCTTCTCTGTCCAATAAAACCAGATAAAATAAAATAGCCCAGCAGCTTGTAGCCCACCACGATGTTGCCTGTGTACTTTGGGATCCACTTTCACTTCCTTCTCCAACCTGCATGCATTCTGTTCCAGGTCTCCAGCTCCTTTTCTGAGTCCAGAGAGGAGAGTCCAGAGTCTGTCCCCTTTGCATTTGCCCAAAGTAGGCATTCAAGCCCCTTCTGGGGTTTTGGGCTGCTCCATCTGGTGCGGAGACGCTGCTGGTGAAGACAGCATCCTGTGCTTCTCCTCACTTATTTTCTTTCATTCACACACAGGAGGTTTTATTCTTGTACCTCGGAAGGGGCACGGGGTGATGTGACATTATTTGCAGGCTGAGGGCGGAGGAGAATGAGGAAGACAGAGGGGGACATTGTGCTTCTCATCTCTTTGCAGGGGTGGGGTGGGGGGACTCAGAAGCTGATAGAACTGTTTTCAAAGTACATTTTTGAGAGGGCTTGGGAATACGAATCACTTCCCTGCACTGAGGAGATAAAAGCTGGGGTGAGTTCCGAGAGGCCACTGTCGCGTCCTACAGGAACTCAACCCCGGGCTGACACTCCTAGGAGCCAGCAGGGAGCTCCTTCAGGCTGCTTTGCAGGAGGCTGCAAGGCTGAGTGTTGACAGCCTGAGCTGAAATGGAGAATAATGGGCTTTGCATGAGGAAGCGGCAGATGACCCAGGGGGTTGCATCTCCAGCAACATTTGGGGGCTCCCAGAGGTATCTATTGCAACATAAGATCTGTCTGAGAGTGGTACTGTGTGTGTGGGTGGTAGGGGTGTCAGACGGAAGAAGACTTGGAGCCACCAAAATCTGGGCATAAATACAAATAGACCCACATTTGTATTCAGAGCAATCAGATGACTTTTGGGTTGCCAGTTCACATTTATCGAAATAATTCTTAATTGAAATATAATTCCAACTCTTTCCACCAATAAAAGATTTTTTTTTTTTTTTTTTTTTTGCTGAGGAAGAGTCATCCTGAGCTAACATCTGTGGCAATCTTCCCCTTTTTTGTATGTGAGCTGCCACCACAGCATAGCCACTGACAGACGAGTGGTATAGGTCAGCACCTGGGAACCAAACCCAAGCCACTGAAGTGGAGTGCACAGAACTTAACTACTAGACTACAGGGCCGACCCCAATAAAAGATACCTTTAAAGTGAAATCGTCCTCTCTGTTTGAAAAGACACCGTTCTTAAATTAGAGAATCTTGTCAGATCCACCAATTCTTCAGCTTGCAGTGGGTGCCCCTTAATTATCTGCAGTGTCCTGACCGTCTCAGCTTTCTTGTCGCTGTGCATGTGCCCACAGCTTCCCTCATCCTGCCCCAGCTCACACCCGCCCACATTCCAACCTGGAAAATTCCTATTTGTATTTGCACACTACAACTAATTCCTTATAAAAATGTTTCTTGCACTTTCCTGTGCACAGCTGGAGTCTTTGTTCCTCCTCTGTTCTCTCAAAGGTGCTATGTCTACTTCTGTATACCAGTTACTGGGTAGCATTATAAATCCCACACCAAGCAATCCTTTGACACCAGCTGGATGCCCTATAATTCGAGTCAATTCTGACACTACCTACCTGGAGAGAGCATCAGATCTCACAGGTTAAGGGCTCAGTCCCACGAGACAGCCCTCTCCCCACAACTTCAGAGGTCAATTGCAAGGCCAGTACTTCGTCTCCCTATTCCTCCCTTTTCCTATCTTTAAAATGGATGCCACCCACCTAACAATATGTTTGTGAGGATTAAATCAGGCAACCACGAAAGCATGATGTCTGGATAGGAAGTTTATTAGTTAGGAAAGATTCATTCATTTATGAGAGAGACTAGACTGTAGTGGTTTAAATAAGATGAAAGTTTATTTCCACCCCAAAGCATAAAAGTTAGACCAATCAGGGCTGGAAAGACAGATGTGTGACATCACTAGTGACCTTGGCTCTTTCCAACTCTCCAATTTGACATTCTCAAGGTTACTTCATAGTCCAAAATGGCTTCAGGAGTTCCAGCAATCACATCCACATTCCAAACAGGGAGGAGAAGAAAAAAGTACATGACTTCTCCTTGTGAAGGAAACTTCCCAGAGTTCCCACGTCACTCTGCCATTTATATTGCAGTCAGCAGAACTTATTCATAGGGACACATCCAGCTGTAAGAAGGCTGAGAAATGTCTTTCATTTAAGTCTTAAGTCTTAAAATTTAAGTCTTAAAATTTAAGTCTTTCATTAAGTCTTAAGGTAAATGTCTTACCTCTAAGAGGCAATGGGTGTTCTGTTACTCAGGAAGAAGGAGAGAAAGGATATAGGGGCCACCAGCAGTGTCTACCGCAGGAACGAAGCTTTGAAATCAGCCTCTTGGGATTCAAATCTCAGCTCCGCCAGCTACTATCTTCGGGCAAGTTACTCAGCCTCTCTGTGCTCAGTTTTCTCATCTGTAAAGTGGTGAGAATAACATTACAAACCTTGGAAGGTTATTATAATGAGATATACTTCAAGACACAGCACAGCAGCTGGTATACAGTGAGTGCTCAATAAGTGTAAGATAACTACGATTACTTCCCATTTCCTCCTCTATTTTGTGCCACATCCTTTGCTAATATCCGAGAATTCAAAGAAAATGAGATTGGCCCAGGACTATTTTCCCCCCACTTATTCTAACGCCCCATCCTCTCCATTGGCCCTGAAGTCACTCCATTTGGATCACTTCGATGGTTTGTGCCATGGTGATGGGACATGACACCCAGAAGGCCACTGCTCTTTGCTGAGTCCTTTGATGGACTTGAAGTTTTCTAACTAATAAATATCTAAGTCACGAACTGCTTGATACCTGGGTGCGTGGGAGGCTGGCTCCGAGGGAATCAGGAGATGGGAGAGGAGGCATGAAGAGTGTGCAGCCAATGGAGGAGTCACAGAAATAGAGGGGTACCAGGCTTGTTCTGCCTGCTTTGCTCTTACTTGTGGCAGACACTGGCGACACAGTTAAGACAGGAAGGAGGGGTTGTGAGTGAGCTGATTCATGGCGTTTCTCTCCTGAAGGCCAGTTGTGTGTGCTGACACCCACCAAACATACAGGGGCTGCATTCTAGCCAGGAGCGGGCCAACCTCTGTGGTTCTGGCCCCAGCACTTGCTTGTCCTGGTCGGTGATGTCTGGTCTACAGGGAGCTGCCCTCACACCTGAGGCTGCAGATAGCAGCCCCCTCACAGAATTGAAATGGCTGGCCCATCAGGCTTGCTCCGGCTGGTTTAGCCTTGGAAAGTTTTTCAGGACAAGGCCCCTTGCATCTGAAGTCAAGAGATCTGGGTTTCAGGCGTAGCTGGGGCCCCAGCTTGTCCAAAGATATTTGGTGTGGCTTACCACTCCTTGCTTCGTTTTTCATCTGTGGAAAGAGAGTAACAATATATTCTGTCACTTGGCCTTGCATTTTCTTCAGGGAAAAAAAACCTGAAAAGAAGGAGAGAAACTTTGGGAGAGAAGATTATTTGCTGTTTCCAGAAAATAGCACTGTGAGTTTTCTTGGTTTAGCTGCTTATAACAACCACAGGTGATCCATGACACTTGGGTATTAGTTCCTGCTTCTATGACAACAATCTCAAGTCCAGGAGAGACACCAAAGGAAACTTTCTCTTGCTTCTTCCAGACTCTCAGTTCCACGATCAATGCTCAGAAGAGCTGCACCAGCCCCCAGAAGCCCCGATGTTAGAAATGGGGATGACTTATGACTTGGTAGCTTATATTCTATTGTGAGTGTGAAGTATGTGGCAAACCGTGTATGTTTCTGGATGAAGATGCTGTGGCATGGGGAAGATAATAAATGATGCGATCTTCACCTTAAAAACAGTTTAGAATGTTGTTGGAGAGACAAGACGAGCGTCCATAGAGACCACTAAGGAGAGGAAAGAAGCCAGGGTTGACTAGTGTGGAAAGAATCTGACTAATGTGGAAAGAACTTTCTTAAATCTGTCCACCTCTCTGGATTAATCGAGAAGAACCAATGAAGAGCCCAAGAGATGGTGTATACATAGCACTTTGTCAACTGTAAAGTCCTATGTAGATATTGTAATTTAGCCTTGGCTAGAGAAGGCCTCACAAAGGAGGTAGGGTACATAAGCCTGAGCTGGAAGAGTAGGTGGCAGGTGGCAGAGGGGTGAGGAGGGCCTTACAGGTGGGGGGGACATGGGTGCTGCTGGGAGGTTGGAGTGAGCATGGTCAGGAGACATGAGTTGGCCCTCCTCACATCCAACTTGAGAGGTTGGTGCTCACCTCTCCCTTCCACAGATGAGGATGCTGGGGGATCCGAAGGTAAGCAGCTGGTGAACAGACATGGTTAGTGACAGACCAGGTCTACACTTCTTGCCACTTAGCCTGTGAGAACCTAATCTGAGGTGTCAAGCTCAAAGTCACAGCTCGGTGCATTTGCTAGAAAGGACGATGCCTTTTGCTCTACAGCCTGTGAACAGGGAACCAAAACAGTCATATGATCTGCAGCATCCACGGGGACAAGGTCCCAAGAAGAGACCCCCTGATATGACAGGGCTAGGGCTAGCTTGAGAGGGTTTCTGTTTCTTGAAACCAAAGAATCCGGGACTAAGCCGTTGCTTTATCGCCTACGTAGCCTGGCTCTCCCTCCTACTTGGCCTCACCCCGGGGAAGGCAGGGAGAGTAAGGGAACCTCATTTCCAGCCAGAAACGCATTTTGCTGGTTGCCTAGTCAGTGGGCAGAGCAGGAGCTGCGGCAGGGCCAAGGCTGCCGCAGGCTCGCAGATCAGTGAACGAAGCCCTCAGGCCAGGAAGGGACAGCTTCTGAGCTGAGACATCTGGCCAGGCTGCAGGGGAATCCAGCGCCTCCGGGGAGGCCATTCCGGGCAGGCCCGGTCGGGACGGCCCCGCTTGCATGCCTGAGTGGGAGCCGGCCTTCTGGGCTCTGCTCCGGGGACCCGCCCCGTCCTGGGGACCGGGAGCCAGGACCGACCCCTCCGTCGACCCCGTCCGCGGGCAGTGAGCTGTGCCGGCAGGCGCGCTGCGGGAGCGGAGGCTGCGCCCCGGGGCAGGGCCAGCGGAGGAGGGCGACCAGAAGCGACGGTGAACACATCGGGAGCAACCGAGGCTCTGCGCTTGCACAACGATGAATTGCTCTGTTTAAAGGGTTTTGCGATCAGAAAAAGATGACTTTGCTGCCTGCCTTGAATTCCGTCCTGGAAACTCTCTGAACGCAACGCTGAGATTTAAGCTGGAGAGGAAAGATGGGGAACTTATTCCCTTTCTCCTTCTCCTTTTTTCTTACTTTGTACCCACCACCCTCAACCCCCCAAATTTGAACACACAGACACACACACACACGCACAGACACACACTCTGCTCTTGATGGCTTAAGAGGAAATAGCGCCCCCTGGAAGCCACTTGGGGTAGAAAGATGCCCAGAGAGCGCCCCCCCGATAGGGTTCCACTGCCCGGTTTGCGGGGTCTCCCGGGAAGCCAGCCCCACATTTTCTAAGGAGCTGTAGCTTCTATTCCTCTGCAGCGTCAGCCTCCCCTCGGCCATTGCCAAAGGCACTTAGACAGCCCAGCCCGGGGCATTCACAGAAGAGCCGAGTCATCCCTTATGAGGCCACATGCACTCAGTGGTCCCCGGAGCCTCTGTCCGGAGGTCAGGGGGCGCCTGGAAATTCTGGGAGCATACTGCAGAGTCAGGGGGTGAAGCCCTGCTCTGCGGCCGGCCGAGGCCTGTGGGGAGGCAGAGAGCCAGTGGCTGCGTCAGGAATACTCATTCTCGGCTCTGGAGGTAGGGCTTTCAGGGCCCCGTCGAGACCGTGAGCATCCGTGCTGCAGGGGCTGGCTTCCTCAGTCCTGCCTCCAGCCCCTAGACGGAAGGACTGGCGTGTGTGGCCAGCCAGCTCAGGACCGCTCTTGGTCAAATTGAGGTAGAAGATCCTGTATGCATATTTCTGTGCAATATATATGTCCCCAAATGGATAAATGTTCAGCAAAAGCAAAGGCTGACGATTTGGGAGGAGAGTTCATTTCCATTAACAGGTGGAGATTTAGGACTCTTCTGCAGTCATAGACCTGCTTGGTCTCTGGCGGAAGGGGACAGAGACCTCTGCGATATCCCCGTGTGTGTAGGGCGCTCTCTAGGTGTCAGCCATGTGGCTGGGTGGTTCCTGGAGCAGGAGGGAGGAGGCAGGAGAAGTCGAGGAGAGACAAGTGGGGAGCGTGGGGTATCAGGACATCTTTCTCCGTGTCCCCCAGAAATCTCGAACTCAACAAACCCAAGTTTCATTTGCTGTCTTTATTCCTCAGACTGCTCCTCCTCCCCATGACCCCTCCTGCCCGTCCCCCAGCTCATAATGGTTATCCAATCACCAGGTGTGGCTCAGTCTCACCTACTGCATCTTCTCTCATCTCCAATTCCAGCCACCTGGTTGGCGTCCCCTCCCCTCATCTTGCTCACCCTCAGCTACGGTTATCCTTAACTGTGACGCCACAGAAAGTGCTTCCAGGTTCTCTCTTGCCTCCGGGCTAAAGTCCAAAGCCCTAACAGGCCTTAACAGGTCACAAAAGGGGAGCTGGCTGTGCTGGCTGCAGCCCATCTCTGCTCTCAGCCTGTGTTACTCCATGCCGTCGGATTACTGGGCCCCCTTCAGATTCTCACCCTCTCTCACCTATGAATCTTTGCACACGCAGTTTCTTCTGCATGAACAGTCTTCCCCTTTCTCATTTGGCAAAGTCAAATTCATTCTCCAGGTCCAATGGAAATATCTTCTCCCTCTCAGAGGCCTTTCCTAACCCCCCAGCTATGGATTTGCTGACTTCCTTCCCTGTTTCTGTGGAACCCTCGACTCCTGCTGTCCCTTGTAATTGCACGCTTCCTTGGCGGTCATTCCTAAGCTCTGGGAGGGCAGGGACCATGCTTATATTGTTCTGTGGGATTTCTGGAATCTAATATAACCCTAAACACATAGTAGGTGCTTTATAAATATGTCCTGAATGAATGAAGAAGTGGCTTAAATGCAGTGTCTGCAAGTCTCCCAGTGACCACGAAATCATCAGGGGCGTTGTCCTTGAGTCCCCGGTCCAGTAGCAGCGGGCTATGTCAGTCAGGGTTCTCCAGAGAAAGAGAACCAATAGGAGATTGGGTGAGGATAAGGAAGGGGGAGAAGGAGGGGAAAGATCGAGATTTATTTTAAGGAATTGGCTCACATGATTGTGGAGGCTGGCATGTCAGAATTCTGCAGGGCAGGTTGGTGGGCTGGGGACCCAGGGAGGAGCTGAGGTTGCAGCTCAAGTCCAAGGTCAGTCTGGAGGCAGAATTCCCACCTTCCTCTGGGACCTCAGTCTTTTCTCCCTTAAGATTTTCAACTGGTTGGATGAGGCCTACCCACTATGAAGAGTAATCTGCTTTACTAGGGTCTACTGATTTCATTGTGAATCACGTCTAACAAACACCTTCACAGCAACATCTAGACATGTGTTTGACCGAATATCTGGGTACCATGGCCTAGCCAAATTGTCACATAAAATTAACCATCTTATGGGACAATCTAGGTGAATCATTTAACGTCTCTTAGCCTCCATTTACTTGACATTCATGGGGACAATGTAGCGCCCGCATCCTAGGGTTGTGGTGAGAATTAGAGTAGACTGTGTCTAAACAGCCGTGACGTTGCCTGCCTCATAGTAGACAGCAGTCTCGCCTTCGCACCTCACTCTTATTCCAGTCATACTTCACCCCAAAGGGAGTGCCACGCTGTAACAGAGATTCTAAGGGCCGAGCATTTTCTGCTCCTTCCACCCCATCGCAGAGAAGAGGATGCTCTTCAGGACGGGGACACGCTCTTTTCCCTGTCCGTAAGGCAGGCTCTGTGTGGCTCCTTCATTCCATTTCCATACCCAGTGGGAAAAGAGGATGAAGGGAGGAACATGGCTGAGGTCAAAGTTACATATGGACTCCTGAGTGGAAGGCGGGGTGAAGCCTAGACTGGAATTGGAATTCTGTGCTCCTAGTAGATTTTGTCACTCCCTCAAAGCTCTGGTTCCACACAAGCTCTGGAGTCACAGAAGGCCAGAACAGAGCTTTTATTTCTGCCAGGGGCCCCTGAGCCTTTTCTCCTTGTCCGCAGCATCACTAATGTATGTGCACATAGGCCGCTGTGTGTCTGGCTTTTGTTCTCATTTCCTTGAAATAGTTAGAGATAATTTTGTGTGATAAAAAAATGCTTAAATGTAAGACCCACAGACCTTCCTCTATTTTAAGTAAAATTAACTTTCTTTTTTTGTAAAAAAGGGAGAAAAAATATTGCTCATCATGTGTGTGGCCTGAACACAACCCTCAGAACATCTTAAAGGTTATCCATCAAGGTTTTTAAAAGGAAATAGATTATTCTTAATTATTTTTATCTTATTATGTGATATACTTTGTGGATTTATTTTTCAACCTGTAATCTTATGCCAGAAGAGGCCGCTTAGGCTTATTTTTATTTGTAGGCTGAGACAAAAACAAAATATACGGGATGATGTTTACTATTTTAAATTTTATTCTCTATTACTTTTGCTTTCAACTTGAAAAGAAATTTTGGGCTACAGATCACTATTTGGCCCTGGATCAACAGTGTTCCCTTCAGGCTGGTGGGGAAGGCCTGGGAGAATTCTGGACCAGCAGGCAGCCATATATTTCTTCCTTAATCCTGTGTGCGTGGGCGAAGTATCAGAGAAAGGTATAAATAAAACGTTCTGACTCCACATATGGTATTTTGGGTTTAGAAATCCTTCATAAACTTTTTCCATTCCTATCAGCAGTTTTATTCATTATGGGACATCCAGCAGTTGTCCTTTTGGGATTATAGGAGAAGAAGAAAAGTCTTCTTGTGAAAAGAGTATGTTTGCTGTAAGATTTGTGCAAAGCTTGAGCGCCTGTAGGAGAGGAATCTTTATATAGCCAATCTAAAATTTTCAGTAGGGTTTCCCTTCTCACTGGCTTTCATGGCCTCACGTGCAGAGCCCCTTCAGAGCGTAGCCCCAAGGATGGAAAAATGCTTGCTCAATTTCCCTCCAGGGTACCAGGATCATGTCCGTGGGCTAATTGATGGGTTTTCTTCTTCTTGTCTGCATTCAGCTGGCGTTATTACTATTTTGGGGGTCCAGAGAGGGAAATCAGGCCAAAAAGATGTAATTTCAAAATTTTAAAACTGCGTCACACTGTTCGCCCCTGCAAATTGAAGTTCTGTGTATCTTTCCACCTCTGCGTGAGACTGGGCTGGGGCCAGGTGGTGGAAAAAGCATACTTTGGATCAAAAAGAGCCAATAGAGGGGTGTGTCCTGGGAGGTAGAGTGTCCAGATGCATCCTCCTGGGGGGTCTCACTCATAAGAACAAAGAAAAAGATCCCATACTTCTTATCACAGAAACAGACGTCGTGGCTGAGGTTGGCCAGTGCTGTCAGAGTGCTGGTGATACACATTCCCCTCTGCTTGACAGTGAGCTTCCTGCTTGGCACATCATAATTGGGTCTTGAATATTTGGACAAATTAAGAGAGGCTGGCACCAAACCGGATGGTGCCACATTCTTTCCTTTGTCATCTTCCATCTCGAATCATCGCCAAATCACTCTGCTTCTACCTGCTACTTGCCGTTCACATCTGTTCTTTGACTACAACTGCCTTAGATCATTTACTGTTCCTCCAGACGGGTGTCCTCAGCTACAGTCAGATCACGGTCAATATCCTCAGAGAAGGATCCGCCTTGTAGCTAATACACCAACAAGCTTCAACCTCAGAGCTTCTCACTGGCACAGCATCCTTCCAAGAGCCAGAGGAGCCCTAGCAATGTGTACACATGGTGCATATTTTTTCTAAATGCGTGAAGAGTAAGAGCTATCTAACCATGATTGGTTAAGACTTTCTTTTTCCATTCCAACTTCTCCAACCTCTACTGTTGGGGTCGTGGGCATTTGGGGCTCTAGCTAAAGGCAAGTGGAGTTGGGAAGACGTTGGTTTGGGTTTACTAGGGGATACTTCTGTGTTTAGCAGTAGTTTCCAAAGGCTGTCAAGTTCTTGCTGGCCATCCTGGTGTCGGGGTGACTCCTAGGAACACTCCTCTGGCTCATTGTGCAGATGCCCCAGCTCTGTGACAGAAAGTAGATATGAGTGTGTCCTATAGCACCTGGCACCAGGCATTTATGGAGAGTCAAGGAGAAGCAAAGTTTAAAATGTATGAAGCAGGAAGCCAGTCTATGGAAGATTCTTCCAAACGTCAGATATATAAAATTGCAAGCAGAGGAATTTATTTTCAATGACAACTGGTCAAAGCAGAAGCTCTCTCCTCTTGGGAATATAGGACATCCTGCTGGGTGCACAATTACAAAGGTACCGTACCATTTTTTTCTCTTTCACTGAGAATTCTGCAAAATGAGATTTATTGGAATTTCCATGTCTTAACCTGTGTTTGTGGTGTTTTTTAACATTCTAAAATTTGTATTTTGTTGTGGTTTATTTTCTCATTCTAAATATGAGTTCATTTTTGTACCTAATTATATATTCCTAGTTTTGAATTCTTTTGCTTAACAAATTGGATAATCTTTAGGCCCCAGAAAATCTGGATAAGTCACTGACTGTCCTCCAGATTACAGCCAGGTTGGGCTCCTTATAGCCGAAGTCTGCCCAGGTGATGACTCCCTAATTTGAACACTTTGATGACTTTCATCCCTTCCATTGCGCATGCGCCCTCCTCACCTGCCCACCTGCCTCTCCATCCTAGGCACCAGAGACACTGCACGTCTCCGGCTCCTGGAACATGCTCCTCCTCCTTTGACCATGTGGTTCCCTCTAATCACAGTGACTACCTCAGTATTTGTTTGTTTGATAAACTTCTGTTGATCCTTCACAATGCAGCAAGGCAGAAAACCATGCAGGTGAGTTGGAAGCCTGCCAGGACTAGAGTTGGGTAGAGTGCCCTGGGGCTCTGAGTGTTCACAGCTGGCATTTGTGAGCTGGCCTTGGTAAGTCCGAAGGGCCGAGAGCAAACAGCCAGCAGGAGGTGCGCCACATATCCCTGGTGGCTGGCTCCTTGTTTGACACAGAGCAGGTGCTGAATTCACCAGGTTGAAGGAGAGCATGAAGCATCCTACTGTGGGTCCACCACCTAAATGGCTGCAGCAGGAAGGATGGACGCCAGACTGTCGCATTCCTCCCTTTCTTGGTCTTCTACCCTCTCCTGAGTCCACGTCCCATGGTGTCCTCTTGCTGCAATGGCCGCCTGGTCTGGAAATGGGCTCATTCAGTGCCTCTCTCTGCCACTCTCCCCCTCATGCCCATACTGCCTCACATTCCTCCTTTGCTGCTTCTTTCAAGGACAGAGCTGTGTCAAGGAACACCTTGGAGAGAGTCATCCATTTCTCCTTTATTCTTCATTTATCAAGGTTGTCTCACTCTTTTCCTCATTCTTAATTAGTCTGCCAAGAAAACGCTGTCTATAAATAGCCTTCATACTATATTCGTGATTAAAGGGTCCAAATCACACGTAGCAGAACAGAGCAGGGAGCGCAGCTGTAGAACCCTTTGATTTTGTGTGATGGTGTTATCAGCGGCAACACCCATGGCAGTGAAGCATAGGCTGGTTATTGTTTACCACGTGACCTGAAAGCCATTTCAGGCCGGTACTCCTTCATCATTTGCCGTGTGCTTTAACTAGCCGCAGGACTGTTTTACTAAATTAAGCCAGAGTTTCATTAACATTTGCAGAGTATTTTCTCCTCTTTATTTCCTTCCCCGTCATCTGTCTGTGTGAGTATATCGTCCAGTCTTCCCTTTAGTTTATGGATTTCAATGTGAGGAAGATTGTGCCAAATTGCCATCCCCCGCGCCCCCTTACAAGGCACATTGTGTATCAAGAAAAGGTATAAGGAGACTCTGGGAAACTTCCAGGCCAAAGAAAGCAAACGTTACATCTATCAATCTTTAAGCATGCCGTTGGACAGCTTTGCAAAGCTCTCCTGTGACTAGCTTTTTGGGGAAAAATGAAAACAGTTTCCTTTGCATCCCCAAATTGATGCACTTTATTTCTCCTTTCAGATATCCAAGTGGCCAGTGTGAAGCTGTGCCCCACCTCCCGAACTCCCCACCCCCAGTCTCTCTGCTGGTCAGGGAAACAAATTTGCTCTTCAAATTTGCTGCTCCAACGTTAACTGCATTTAGATAAGCTGGAGGAGGGGTCCTAAGGACAGAGCGTGATACGTACTTGTCCTCAGAGGAAGCAGAGGTTTACCATTGTTCTGTCAACTTGACCATGAAGAGTGAGTCCGGGTCCAGGGCTGTCCCCTGGCCTCTCCTTTCCAGGTTCAGAGCTTTACAGTGGGATGGGGCCAGAAGTTGGACCCCCTGAAGTGCACTGTGCTCAGTCAGGGTTGATGCGTCCCTGGGACTCCTAGGCTTACTTTAAACACCTACCAAGTGACAGGGGCTTTGGAGCCACTGGAGGACTGACATGAGCTGGATGTCAATTTCCCAAATACAATTTCGCCCAGCTGGACTTGATACGAAATGTCAAATACAAGAGAATCATAATAACCCAGACAGTCACCAAGGGCGAAATGCTTTCAAGGACACTTACTGTTATTCCAACTCAACTACAGTCCAATTTTCAGCTCCACAAAATTCTGATGTCGCTTTCATCTCTTGTGAGTAATAAGGGTTACAGTCGGATCAGAAGTGCAGGCTGGGAGCATAAGATAAATGACAACCCACCACGCCTTCTAGAGAGTATAGAAAGGAGATTGTTTATTTTATGCAAAAATAGTTATAACTCTTATATGTGCTCAGCAGATCTATTTTGCCCCAAAAGATAAGTAGCCTTTTTTTTTTCTTTCTGGCAGATAATTAATAGTTTCTTATCTGTGTATCGCTTGTCCAAGCTCTGCTGCTAGGCAGAGTAGAAGAAAAGCACGAGCATGTTCGATATGTTAATTATAAGGTTATGACATTATAAAATGTAACCCAAATACAGTGGCCTCCAACGTTTTGAAATCTGTGCCAAAAATGAATCACCGAAGGATAGAGTCACAGCAAAATGCTCATGAAGTGACCATTTCCATTTGTTTCTCATTTATCTGGCGTTCCCCTGAATAGAGCTGATGGCATTCTTTTGCTTCTATTGGCCGTTCTTTCAATGTCTGTATCAAGTGCCTATTCTCTCTGAGATGAAGGAAGAGGGCACACAACCATAGCATGGATATCGGAGGCCAAGATAAACCTAGTGCTTTCAAAAGGAAACAAATATGCTGAACACATGGAGGGGCTAGTTGGTGTATGGTCTTAGTGGGTCCCCACAAAGCTGTGCCAGTTACCTAGTCCATGACCTGGACTCAGAGGGACTGAGGACCCTTAACAAGCCTGAGAGGAGGCTGCCCAGGAGAAGCAGGCAGGCTCCTTAATTTGAGAGTTTACTATCACAACTGTGAGGAGAAGGGAGGCCTGCCCAGGAGGCAAAGGGAAGTTTTTCCTGTTTCCAAATTCTGTAGGAACTTGGCTTGGACTTTGAGCCACTTCCTCCTCTTGGTTTTCTTTCCCTTGGGCTGACCCACTCCGTGCCAATGTCCTCAGTAAAGTCCGATGATTTCATTTGCCCAGTAAATCTTCTTGCTTCCAACAAATGTCTTTTCTTCTTTAACTTGAAGGACGGAAGTTGGAAAAAAAAAACTCTTTCCATATTTTATATCTGATATTCATTTTATCTGAATTCATTTTTACCCCAAAATGAATAAAAATAAAAATTCTTTTGCCCACTTTCCAGGACAAGTCTCCCGATCACACATCTTGTGATCAGTCACTGCATTTACGTACACATCTGCAAGCCCAGTGTGGCCTCTAGGCCAGTGCCGCTTTCGAAGAACAAGCTGACTCTTTCTCACACCTGGCAGGTGGGGGGGCACTGGGGCCTGGGGCAGGTGGGGCCTCTACTCTCCTAAGCTTTCTACAAAGTCGGCTGCTTCTGATCTACGTTCATCTTTCTCCTCTGGGGCCTTCTCTAAAGCGTTCCCCTGCTCTACCCCACGCTCTCCACCTCTTTCCTCTCCATCTTCCCTTCTTAGTTTACAGCTGTGTTCCGGAAACTCTCCGTCACGGCCCAGGCCCCACCTCTATCTGCGACCCAACACTGGACTTCCACAGAGCATCCTGCCAGCTGACCCGGCTCTGTTTTGGGTGTGGCACATACTACACAGAATTTTTCCCAATGGCTGGCCTTTGGCGAGCCCCAAATTGTATTTTGCCAATCACTTTTTTTCCTAAATTTTCAATCCCTTGTGTATTTTCAGAGGAAATTTAATCTGCCTCTGATTCATTCGCAATTACAATAACTCACCAGAACCTTGTGTTGTAAGACGTTTGATGTTCAAGAATTCTCGTGAACTTTTTCATAGTATTTTGGAAGCATATTTCCTTGAAGCTAGAAGGAGCCTTTGGCCAGCTATAAACTAACCTTAACATGACACTGTGTGGTTTCAGTTCAAGACCTAGATTAGCCAGAAGGTGTTTTCTCACCCCCATTAAGCAGATGTTCAGAGTGGCCGTAGTTATTTCATCCCCACAGGAAGATGTTTGATTAGGACTGCTCGAGCCTGGAGGGCGGAGCCCCAGAGTGTGCCAGCAGATACAGGGTGGGGTGGGGGAAGGAGGGGAGCCTGGACCTTCCACCCTTTCTGGTAATTCCTGAACACTAACATGAACATGAATGTGAAGGACCCCAGATCCAGTCATCCCAATTCCTGATAGAAAGTCTGATCTCAGGGAAGTTCTCAGACACACACATCAGTGAAATGACCTATAGAAATGGATGGTGGCAAAAGTGGGGAATGTGTAAGGAAGTAGGTCTTTGGGGACGGAAGTGACTGTAAGTGGAGCAGCCTGTGGAAATGATGTATAGACAATTGAAATGGAGGCTGGAGTTTCCATTCCAGGCAACTGTAAGAGAAATGAAGAGAATAGTTTTAACAGTTCTTGCTATGCTTGAGGGGAAACTCCACACAAGGTGGAGTGTAAACTGGACATTGAAATGTCTAGGCTGGCTGGAAGGCTGCAGATGAGGAATTAGCTACAGGACAAAGCGTTGGGGTAGCAAACGTCCTGAGTGTCCTCTGATATCCATCTGTAACAGTGTGGATGCCGTGTACAGCAATAGCAGCCCAAACAACCAGTACCTAACGCTCCAGCTTTGCAGAATCCAGTGGAAACCGGGGCTTGGCTGTATCTTCCCTGACAGGTCTGATACACAGCCAGTAGGTCTCAGTACTAGCTAGGGTCCATTTTGATTGGGCATTATCTATGTGAGTCAGTACTTAATTATTTTTTTAGCTTTCTCTTTTGAATTAAACTTTGCAATCCCATCCTACATACGTATATGAGAGTGTAGTTGAGGTTCCGAGCAGTGACAAGCAGAGGGCCCTTTTGATTAGTTCCAATACAAAACGTGTCTTCCACCAGAACAGTGTTATACAGAGGACATGGCAGGAGTCACACCAGGAGAAGTTATAAGAGAAAAAGATCAAATTAATAGAGAAGACAGATACAATTTTCTCAAGGTTAGGAGACCAGCTACAGCCGCCCCTCAGACTTACACCATCCCTGATTCAACAGTGTTGGGATTTAGATCCCAAATGTGGAGTCAGACATGAGCTTTCTCTCCGTGGAAACAAGGTTGCTGGGTGTGGCCATCATGATGAAGAAAGGATGTGTTTGGGGAGCCGTGGACTCCCTCCTAAAGGAAGCAGCAGTGGGCCAGCCCCTGTCCTTGTCACCCGAACTTTCTCCTTCCTCTCCATGCTTCTAAATCCTAGGCACCCCTGCAAGTCCTGCTCAAGCCCCATCTTTCCATGAAGACTTCCTTGGCCCCCTCAGTCCACATAGTGCCTCTGTTCATCTCTCTGCCCTGGACACTCACAGGCCATGAAGTTTTATGAACGATTCCTTGCATTGCTGTTCTCCTTTTTACAGATATTTGGTTTCCCCCAGTTACATGGTTACATTCTCCAGGACTAGGTGTGTGTCTGCACCATTTTGGTTTCCTCACAATGCCGAGCATAGAACCTTCATTAACTACCTGTACAGAAGGCTCTGAGGCTCCCTGAGCCTCCTCAACCCTAAAGTGGCTCCACGTGGCCACAGCAAATAGTTTTTGGGTGCATTTTTTAGCTGAATAAGAAAATAGACTCCTGGGCTCTGGAGGAGGAAGATAGGAAAAAGGGGTTGACAGGGCCACAGCAGAAACTAGAACTTGAGAGCCTTCCTGGATGGGGAGAGTGGTTGTGTGTGACGGGGGGTGCAGGGAAGGGCACTTATCTGTGTGT
Organism: Equus przewalskii; assembly: GCF_037783145.1. Taxonomy (NCBI): domain Eukaryota; kingdom Metazoa; phylum Chordata; class Mammalia; order Perissodactyla; family Equidae; genus Equus; species Equus przewalskii. Next base: position 12,935,517 of record NC_091834.1, on the reverse strand, counting down.
CCTGTGCGTTGGGGGGTCTCAAAGTCTGTGACAGAATGAAAGCAGACTGCTCTTTTGGCTTCAGATGCATCTGGCCAGACAACATGATGCAGCCTGGAATTGCCATCTCTCCTCCTGGGAGGTTTATCCCTCCCATCTGCTACATTTCACCCAAATGAGGATGCAGATCAGAAACATGGTGAGTGTTGGACCACATCCCTCCTGTCCTCTTTTTCTTTTTCATGTAGACAAGAACACAAGCCACTCCACTGGGGGATATTATTATAATTAGCATCGCCATCATTTAAATCGAACTCTACTCAAAGTATACCTTCTTATGGAAAGTGGTTTGCCCAATCTCGAGTCCAAGATCATTTTAGGTCACTATCTGAGCCCCACTATCAATATATGATGCCACATCCTTTTTAATTATTATTGTCTAATTTTTATTGTACCTATAACTCGACATAATTTTGTCCGTGATGGATTATGTATGCCCAGCAAAGTGTGCTGAGAGGGAACACGCTGTGAAACAGAAAAGCAGAGAAGTCAAACAAGAAAAGTTTGCGAGTAAATGTGAGTAGCTAACTGCATTGTCCACCGTCTTGAATGCTACCCAGAGGTCAAATAAAATGGCAGAAAAATTAGCGTTGAGTTTGGAGACGCAGATGTAGTTGTTATTCTGGACCAGGGCAGGATCAGAGATGTCTTCGGGGACGAAGTGAGGTTGGAATTCTTTGAAGAGTGATTTGGAGGTGAGAAGGTAGACACTTGCGAGGACAACTTGCGAGCATGTTTAGCTATGAGAGAGAGAAGGGCGATGGGCTGGTAGGGTGTTGCTTTACTTTGCAGCCTTTCTCTCCCGCTCAACCTCCCACGTGTTGCGGGCCTCGCTCACTCTCCTCTCCTCTCACCCAGATTCTGGTCCATCCCTCTAAAATATCTGCTCTCTTTTCATGCTAAGGACTTTTTTTTTCCATACCAAATCAGACCTTGAGGCTCCCTTGGCATTGCTTCTCTCCAACAGATCTCCATGTCCTATCCTGGTATCCTGTTCCTGAGAGTGATCTGCTAAACCCAAAAGGGCTCCAACCTCAAAAATAGGAAAATCTAGATGAAGCTTCAAAATTAGCTCTTCTTTTCCTTTAAAATATTTCCAATCAAATACAAATACTTAGACAGACCTCCACCTCCCCTATTCTCCATTAGTACAAAGAAAACAGTATCTACTATCTATTTATTCTCAGTAGAGTTTTTGTTTTAGCATGAGGAATGGGTGTTGAATGCTAGAAAGTGCTTTGTCGGGATCCACTATTTACTAACGTGATTTTCTCCTGGCACCTACTTTGATAAATTTTAGAGTTTCTAACCCTAAACCATTCTTTCATCCTTACAGTAAGTTCAACTTGCTCACAAACATTTATTTGTTGATTGCTTTTTGATTAATTGGATTTTGTTTAAAATGTTTAAGATTATGTAAGGCAATGATTTATTGTCCATATTCACAAATAAATGCTTACGTTTTCTTCTATTACGTTATCAAATTTTGATATAACAGCTACACTAAAATGAAGCAGATTGCCTGTTATCTTTTTCTAAGTACTGCATTATTTATATGGTTTATTAGTTAGATTAACACTAACTAGTAGTTACAACAAACAACCTCAATCTCAGATTCTTAACCCAGCATCTTCCTTTTTTGATGCTGGCACAGTTAGATGTGGGTGAGTGCAGTGTGTGTTGGAGCTGGCTCACCCGCCCTCACGAGGACTGATTGTGGGCCTCTCCTCCCAACAATGTGTTCAGTGGTGTCATGCTGGTTGTCTAAAATCAGCCATTGTGAGATTGTGTACGTTAAGATAGAGCCTGGAAGGTCCCTACAGGATCTTTTTTCACGTGAGGAAGATTTGCCCTGAGCTAACATCTGTGCCTATCTTCCTCTATTTTGTATGTGGGTCACCACCACATCATGGCCACTGCTGAGTGGTGTAGGTCTGTGCCTAGGAATCAAACTTTGGCTGCTGAGCTTAACCTCTAGGCCTCTGGGCTGGCCCCCCTACAGGATCTTTTACAGGTTAGGCCTAGAAGTGGCATCCTTCATTTCTGCAGACATTCCATTGTCCAGAACTTGTCACGTGGGCCTCCCATAGATGCAAAGAATATGAAAAATCTAGATGTCCTCCTTCTGTGTGTACGTGTGGATCTCCTTTGGGACATTCAATTCTGTCCCATGGATCTGTCTATTCTGGTATCAAGATGAAATATTCTCACTTAACTATAGCCTTGTATTTTTGATCCAGTTCCCTTTACCTGTTTTTTTCCCTCCAATATTTTATTTGTTATCTTTAACAATTTATTTTTCCAGATTGATTTTAGAATTCATTTGTCAAATTCCAAGAAAAAATATTCCATTTTTATTTTATTTAAATTGCATTTAGTTTATAGATTATTTGGAGTAAAATTGACTAATTGATGTAGATAGTACACTAAGAGATTAACTAATATTAAATAACTCCTTAATTCCTAGAATTAAATCTCCTTTGATCACTTTTTATTATTCTTTTAATATGCTGTTAAAATTGAATGGATACAATTTGATTTAGAATTTTTACATGTAATTAACAAATGGGATTGGCATCTAGTTTTAGTCTCTCTCTTTTTCTCCTCCCCCTCCCTTTTTATATCATTGCCAGATTTTACTATTAACTTGAATAAGCTGATTGACAATGGTCTTGTCCTTTTTATGCATTCTAACAACTCAAATGACCTGGAAATTATCTATTCCTTGAAACCATCTGACATTGTTTGCCAACTTTTAAAATGTGTTCCACAGTTTTTGGTTTATGCAATTTTTCTACTTTTCCCTGAATCAATTGTAATAATTATAGTCTTAGAGAATTATTTCTTAAGTTGACATTTTCAAAATTACCAGCATAAAATTGAGCAGAATTATGCCAGGGGCGGAGGAAGGGGGAATTGACCCAGAAGGAGCACTTTCTGAGGTAATGGAAATGCTCCATATCTTGCTTGTGGTGATGCTTATGCAGTGTACAAATTTGTCAAAACTCATTGAAATTTGCACTTGAAATCAGTGCATCTTATTGTGTACAAACTATACATCAATAAAGTCAATTTCTTTAAAAAACCCTTTTTGATATTTAGTTATTTCCACTCTGTCAGTCATATATAAATATAGTTGTATTTTTCAGCCTTACTTCTGTGGCCCCAATAACAATGTTTTCATCTTACTTCTTTCCTTTTCTTTCTTTTTTTTCTTTCTGTTTTCAAGGTTTCTGGGCTGCTTCTTTTGTTTCTAGCTCTTGTTGCATACATTTTCTTTTATAATTTTTTTACTAGATAATAATAAGGTATGAGCTCAGTTTTCAACTCTACTAGTGTGTATATTCAAGTTTAGAAAAAAACACCTGAAGATATATGCACCTCTATGTTCACTGCAGCATTATTTACAATAGTCAAGATATGGAAACAACCTATGTGTCCATCAAGAGAGAATGGATAAAGAAAATGTAGTGTATATTACAATAGAATATTATTCAACCATAAAAAGAATTCAATCTTCTTGCCGCCTGTGACCACATGGATGGACCTTGAAGGCATTATGCTAAGTGAAATAAGTCAGACAGAGAAAGACGAATACCATATGATTTCACTTGTATTTGGATTATAAAAAAACCAAATGCGTAAGAAACAGAGATAAGATTTGTGGTTGCCAGAGGCAGAGGGTGGAGGGAGGGAATTGGGTGAAGGGAGTCAAAAGGTTCAAACTTCCAGTTATAAAATAAATGTCTTGGGGATGTAATGTACAGCATGGTGACCATAGTTGATAATACTCTACTGCATATTTGAAAGTTGCTAAGGCTAGATCTTAAAGTTTCTCATCACACAAAAAAATTTTGTAACTATGTATGGTTACAGATGTTAACTAGACTTATTGTGGTGACCATTTCACAATATACACAAATATTGAATCATTATGTTGTACACCGGAAACTGCTATAATGTTATAGATCAGCAAAAGAAAAAAAAAATCTGATTCCTATAATTATCAATGTCAAGATTGAGCAGCATCAACTGATCTCCCTCGTGAAGAAAGTAACTATTGTAACTTCCTCAGACCCTTTCCATCATCACTCTGCTGGCTTAATGTACAGCTTTTCCAGAGCAGGGGCTCAATAAATATTTGAATAAAGGAATCATCAGAAAAGAGATGGATGTGATTAATTAGTCCTTCTCAAATGCCAACGTACAATGTATATCTTCATAATGCATCATCTTTGGATGGGTGATGAGTTTCTCCTCATGCAAATGGCAAGTTTGCTGATGCAATGCTCACTCTAGTGCTAGTATCCAGAGTACTCCACGTGTGCCTGTCAGATGAATGAAAATTGTCATGAGAAAAGAACTCTTCCATTGTATTGGTAGGACATCCGAAATAAGAAGTATGTAACTGCCTTGATCTCAATCTGTTGCCTTTTGTCTAGTACTAACAGTGAATGGAAACTTTCACTGGATAGTGTGTCTGTTTCACAAAGTGTGCAAAGGGGCGAAAATTAGGAGAGACAAAATAATTATTATATCTAATATAAGAGAGGAATCAACCCCAGTCTCTGGAGAGCGAATGTCCGCACACTTAATGTACCACGATCCTCTCCCCACAAATTATAACTTACAATATAATGTGTCACAGGGAGGCCAACTATCCTGGTTTGCCAGTGACTGAGGGATTTCCCAGATGAGGGGCTTTCAGTACTAAAACCAGGAAAGTCTTAGGCAAACCAGGAAAGTCCCAGACAAATCTGGATGAGCTGGTGACCCTGAGTATAGAGCTGAACACATACAGCAGTAAACAACATATTGTATAGCCATGAAGAAGTCAAGAGATCCAGCATTAAGCTGACATTTCAGAGACCCAGGTTATGACCTTACTGTAGCGTTGTCTCCACGGCAGATACAATTTACACATTAAGTGATTTTTAAAAAATGATGTGTGAGGGTTTAGACAAGTGGTCTAATTCTGCATCACTGGTAATTTTTACAGACTTGGAGGACAAGGATGCCCACTTCGCTCAGCTGGCCTTGGGGATTACTGGTCGTCACTCAGTTTATGTGACCATGTTGGAACCTCTAGACGCTGACTCTGATCTGCTGTCATTAGAAACACCAAACATTTACCAAAAGAGCCAAGTCACTGAACCCAAGGGGTTAGTTTGTTTTGAAAACAGACCTAGACTTTCTACCAAGAGCCAGAAAATCATTGAAAACATAAAACAACAAAAATCTGTGGTGTGTTTGTAAAAAACGAAGACTCTGACCCTGATCTAAACCAGAGTATTTTTCTCCTGGCTCCCTCCCTTTTTCCCTTAATTAGGCTAACTGGAAAGGAAAGGCTTTCATCAGACCCAAACAGTAATCTTCCTACCCTAATCTCTAGGACAAAACAGAGAATCTGGTCTGGAATTGAATTTGAAATATTAAAGAAAAATAACTACCAGCTTAACGCTGTCACTGTCCCGTGTTTATTTTTCTTTCTTTTATGTCTGATTTCAAGGAGAAAATAATGTCATCTGCTGGAAATTTGAGCATGTCTGCATTTTGAGATAATTGGAATTAACGTCGGAGGGCCACACTAACACCAAACAAGCCCCGCCCTTCCTATGTGTGTGAAACATTTTGTAATGACTTTCCTTTAATCTGGGAGCCTGGCAGGCTGCCGCAACCCACCTAGATCCAAGCACCACAGTTTCTTTCTGAAAAAGGAAAATTTATATACTGGCAGTTAGAAATGAGGGCATCGAGAAAACGGAGTTCTGCCAATTGCTTTCTCCATTTGGGTCTTTTCTCCATCTCCGTTTCCTCCTTTTTCCCCTCGGATGCCAGTGCTTCCGGCACATGTAGCGACGACCCTTCACCTGACAGCTATTGTTTAGGCAAGGCTTCCAGAGGAAGGGACAGAGACGAATTTTCCGTAAGGAGCTGTAGACTCAGGGAACTCGGTGCTCAGCCATCATCTGTGAGATTCGTTCAGCGAGGAGGGCCAGACACAATGGTTATTTGTTGTGGGGCAGACAATAGTTGACAGGATATTCAGCTTTTCAATAGACTGCTTTGCGAACTGTACACACAATGTGATTCATGAGTAAGAATCTCTTGCTTAAAATCTTTCATTAGATTCTCAACACCCATAGGGTAAATTCCAAACCCCACTTCACATGAGCCCCAAGACTTTTTTCACAATAGATCATCTTTAGCTCTCTGGCTTCATTTTCCTACTGCCCATCCCACATATCACAGGTCACAGATACCAAGCACCTTGCCGTTCCCAAAACACATTGTGCTCGTCCATGTACATACACTTCCCTCTATTTAGGAAACTCCTATTTACCTTCACCCATAACCAAGCATTCAGCAGCCAGAAGATGCTCAATATATTTGTTGCATGAATGAATTCTAAAACTCAGTTCCAACATCATTTCCTCTGACTCTTCAAGATGGAATAAGGACTCTATTCTCTGTGCTTCCCCAATTCCTTGAATGTGCTTTTGGCTCAGTGGTTCACAACCTGGCACTATTTTGCCTCCCAGGAACATTTGACAATGTCTGGAGACATTTTTGGTTGGCACACTGTGGGCATGTTACTGGCATCTACTGTGTGGAGGTCAGATTTTTGCTAAACATTCCATACTTCAAGGGACAGTCCCCCACAACAAAGAAATATCTGGCAGAAAATATCAATGATGCTGAGGTTGAGAAAGCTTATTTAGCATCTCCTCTTTCAGAGGAGTCATCTTAGGGACTTCCGTCTATGCCATTTGACAGTAAGCTCTTTGATGTCGGGGACTGTATCTTAATTATCTTTGCATTTCCATTGTCTAGCGCAATGTCTGGCATGTACAAGATGCTCAATGAGTGTTGAATGAAATGAATGAAAGAAGAAAGGAATGATGCATTGCAGAAATGCTAAGTAGTGATCATTCTCTAAGGAATTATGAAAAGTAAAGATATGGCTTGTTCCTCCATGTGACAAACTGAAATGTAAGCTCAAAGAAGTTGCCCAGTTTCAAGGCAATGGCATCTTTCCACTTTTTCCGCTGCACAGAGATTTCTTTCCAACGGTGCATAACCTTACCAGCAGCGCCATATTGGAAAGAACCTTCTGCCTTGGGAGAAGCAACTTCTACGTCCCGGCGCTTCTCTCAGCCCCTAAGAATTCACACTAAATGTTGATTCTATTTTCATGCCAACTCTCAAAATCATGGTCTCTTTGTAATTGGTGTCAGCGACAGCATTTCAGAAAGCCCCATAAATAGGCTCCATGTGGGAGCTTTCTGGAACTGCTATTTCGATACCTCCTTCATTCGTATCCTCTTGGACTCCAGCCATTTGTCAGGGAAACCATTTGAAAAGGCAATTAGGAAGCCCACCCACGTGGTCCCCTCACCTCTTTCTTCTTGCTCATGGTATTAGACTAAAATTGGTCTGGTTTTGACTTGACCCACCCCTCTGCCTAAGTAACTAGATAATGTTTAGAATAAGAACTTGAAGCAAAATGGTCCAACTGTGAAGTCTGTGTTCCTCAGATGCCTTCACGGGAACCTCCTTTTGGCTTTGCAATTCCTCCATAGAATTGTGTTTTGCTTGGAAACACTGCAAGTAAATTATGGTCATAGTTGGTGTTTGCCGTACTGAAAATGTAAGGGGTATGATTTTCATTTAAGGTTCGTCTTCCCAGTGGGATCCCCCTGCTTTGCTAAACATTTGAATCGGGATTATCCTTACTAACCAAATGAAAGCAGGCACAACTCTGTTTAGATTCCCACGAGAATTAAGTTCACTCCACATGGGCAAACTTTTTTCATCTTTCCTTAGAGAATTCTCCCCAATAGTCTCCTTGAAATGTGAATTTATTACATTGAACACCATGCATTTAACTTAATAAAACAATTTGTGAAGCTTAAGGAAGATGTTTCACAATAGCCCTTTGCTTTATGTGAAAAAACAACAAATAATTACTACATATTACCATGTGCAAACTATAGAAAGGGATTCAAAGAAGGATAACGCTTGAAATTTACATTCTGTCCGGGAAGCTTCAATCAGGACCAGGATGCAAGAGGCAAAAGGCCCGTATATGGAACATGACAATGAATGGTTGGCAGATGTTATTTCAGTGTTAGAGAAATGAGTTCAGAAAATGAGGAAAATATGAGTGTGGATTAAAGTTCTCAGAGAAGCTTCATCAAAGAAGTGGAATAGATAAATGTTTTCTTTCATTCCCTCTTCCAGACCCTCATGTTGCTTTGTTTCTCTGTTTTGGTACCCTCAGACTTGTCTTAGGTTAGATTTGTTTATTGTGTGTCTTCTCTGTTCTCTGACATCACCTTCTGGAGGGCTGTTTATCACTAGATCCCCGGATGTTGCAGAGTCTGCTATAGAGATTTCAGCAGACGTTAGTTGAAGAGAAAGTGACAGCTATCCATGGTGTCATGTTCTTATACACGCTGGGCAAAAGTGCTCACTGTAATGACATGAAAAAGAAAACAAGACACCAAGGAATGTGCCGTCCTCCCTGGTGTGGAGGGAGGACGCACAGTCGATTACAGATCTACAGGTGTGAGTCAGCACCGTCTGATTCTTTTTTACACTGTACCAAAGTCCAATTTCTTTTGTCCCCTTCTGGGGTTATAGAGGGTGAGAATTTGACCTGTGTTCCACTTAAAATAGTTTATTCAGTTTTATTCTCCCATCGGCATTCCTAAAATGACTAAACTCAAAATAATTCAAAAGCCACATTAAAAATACAAGCAAAATCCACAAGTCAATGCCTTCATCTCTTTCTCCATGGCCTAATTCACAACTTCTTTAAAGTCTGGAATTTACTCCAGGGCAACTCTGCAAATATTCTGTATTTAATTGCAGTTTGTAGTTTGAGACCAGTTATTCATGCACAGGAATTGCATTGAATTTACACATCAGTTTTACTTGTCTAATTTACTAATTACTGAGAAGGAGTAATGTGGCGGCATCTTAGTTTAGGAAAAACATCTCAAATGCTTTTGCACACTTTTTACATTTGGCATAACCTAAAACACATTTTCCCACAAAACTTTTTCCCTTAACTCTTAAGCCCCTGAGTATGTCAATGGGAATGCAATACTTTTTATCTGGATTTATTTACTCTCGTTTACTCATCAGCGTGGTGTTTTGTAAGTGATATTTAATATTCTCCAAGAGCCCTTTTTTCTTCTACACGTTCCAAAGTTTTTCCTGTAGGAAATACTGTGTTCCAGGCCATAAATTGAGTCTGAATCCAGAAAACAGGAGCTGGGGGAAGCCATATATTCTGAGTTCCAAGTGGTCTTGATTTTAACTGCCCATTATCCACCTAATGTGGTTGCCAAAATGAGAACTGAGTACCCTGAGTGAAGATGACTTTTTAAGTCTGGGCTGTTAACCTTGAACCAGTGCTCATGTTTCAGAGTCACTAGTATCCTTGGGCTCTGTTGATTCTGGGATAGCTTCTTTTTTTAGGAAACAGGTGTCACAACTGATGAGTCCTCTCTGGGAGTAATCAGCTTTCCAGAGTGGCTTTCTCCTCCTGGAAGTGAAGGGCCAGCACTGTGAGTAAGCTGCCTGTTACAGCAGCCAAAGGATGCTCCCAACCATGACCACTGAGCGACACCATAGCAGACCTAACCCCCCAGCGGCTGATCCAGGCTTGTAGCTAACTCTCTTATCAAATTTCTTTTTATCGAAAGCATTGGAAACCAATTCTAGTGAGCTATTTTTGAATAAATTTATTGGAAGGACACCAGGGCCTCTACTGGAATTCAAAGAAAAGTTGAAACCCAGCTGTGTAAGACATATGGCTAAGGGGACCGTGTAAGGAGGATGCTAGTCCAGCGCTGTGAGCGATCGGACCAATCACAGAACACAAAATATGGTTGAGCAGATGCCTAGATGGGTTGTACCACTACTGCAAAATAATATTTCCCCAAACGACCACCCTTCCAACTAACCAATCTCTGGTTTGTTCTTTTATTCTTCTTTTCTTCAATATGGAGATTGTGTCCTCTCTCTTTTCTTTGGTTTAAAAAATTTAGTTATTCTTATAATTGATTATTTGACTATAGAATTGACTATATTACCATAACCTTTAGATTTCACATGAAAAATGTACTATAACTTTCTGTAAATAGTCTGTTCGTGGCTTCTCCCGAGACTTTGGGTTCCTAAAATTATGAAATAATTCCTATACTGACTCACCCTGTCCCTGAGGGACAAGCCTCAGGGTATCACAATTTGAATCCAAAAATTCTCTTCCAAACTGAATGCTTATAATCGTCAGACTTTTTCTTTGTGAAAAGCACATCCCAACACCTGAGAAGCCTGGCTCAAAATAGATCAGATAGTTTCTCTCTTTTAAATATTTACTTTTCAATCAAGAACAATTTTTGAAGTAATTGCTTGATCAATTGACTTCCCCAAATGTAAGCGCATGAAGCTAATGCATAAATACTAGATAGTTAAAGTCATAAGTTTATATTTTTATAAAAACTGATGGGATCTATTAAAAATTTCCCGATAGAAAATTGAAAGTCCATTTCGAATTACTTAAACCCACGCATTTTAAATATGGTAAATTTCTGCTGGGATTTCCAGGTGGCCAACGATACCGAAGGCTCACATTCAAGGTTTGTAATGAGTGAATGCAGAGACTCTAAAACGCCACCTGACAATCTTAAGGCAAGACAGGAGAATCCACGTATCTGCTTATCAGTGTGCAATGGTTTCTGAGCCTCCCTAGGTAAAGCTTACTCCTTGCAACCTCAGCCCTTGTTAAAACTTTATCCTACATCTAAAAAGCAGATCTACTCAAGGGTTGGAAATAAAAGACAGCCTTATTAAAGGCATGTCCTCCAGCTTTGCTGTTTATTGGCATACTTGCCAACATGAATCCAAAGTGCTCATTTTCAGGAGTCATTATGTCCACGTTCTTAAAGTTGAAAAATCCTCACCGAGAGGAAAGTCACTAATGTGTTTTTTCTCTTTCTCTGATTTTACTGGGTTGAGAGAAAAACCTGTAAACAGAACTTGCTTTAATCGTCTGCCAAACACATGGATCCAAGGTTTTCCTCCAAGGGGAAGAGATCTTATAGGCAGTCCAAGGGAATAAGTTTACCCGAAAGGAACAAAAAATACACTTCAGTAAGCACCTTCTCCTTATGTGTATACAGGTTCAAAATTTTAAATACCTAGGAAGACATCTTAAGGAAATAAGCATGAAGAGTAAAAGCATGCGTTAGTGGTAGGGAGAATTGAGGCAATATAATATTTCATCTATTCTCAAGAGGGTGTCACATATTCCCACAAATTAACATGGGTCTGAAAAAAATAAGGCTGTGGTCAAATGAGAATTTGAATTTAAAATGCTATAAAATGTGTTTCTCACCAATTACGGGTTTTTACATAGAAGCATAAGAGAGATGTTAGGGTGTGAAAATACTTACTATCCTAAAACAGTAGGGTGAAAGGGTCTTTCGAGATGTAGTGGTACAACACTGGTTTTACAAATGAGAGAATAGAGAATGGAGTTTCTCAAAATGGCGTAACCATTCTATGGCAGATTTCAGAGCGGAACTGGATTTTATGACTCCCAGTGGTCTTTTCCAGTTTATTTGGGATTAGAGTGTGAGTTCTGATTTGAGGACTTTTATAAAAATAACAGAATTCCATCACCAAATGCTCTCTGCCTACTGAAATTTCATGGAGATTACGAAGGAGAATTCATTCTTATGAATATGTATGACGTAAATAACCATGGAAATATCAGGATCTATCACCCATAGAAAGTGTCAATTTAAATAATATTTTGCATATCGTTTTACAATGAATTTAAAAAATAGACTTTGTTATTTACTTCCACTTGAATACAAAGAATAATTAAATACTTGCTTGATTAACCTTGGAAAAGGGAAGCCGTTTGTTCAGCCTCAGTTTCTTTGCCTGTATTATGGGGAATATCAACCTTACTTGTGAAGATTGATATGGAAATTCTATGAGATAGTGTGTGCAAGGTATCTCGAATTGTGCCAGGCACAGAGTACCTACTCGGGAATGCTGGTTTCCCAGAGGAATAATATTCTTTGAGAAACATTAAGACCCTTCCAATCTCTATGGCTTGGCTACTTCAAATCCTCTTTGAATGAAACAGGACATGTATTTATTGATACACAAAGAGCCCAGGAATGAATTCTAGAATTGCGGTTGAAAATATCCATTCAGTAATTTTTACCTTTGCTTTGATCTTGTCAAACTGGCCACCTGACTTCAGCTCTCCAGCCCTTTGCGTGGTGGCCGTTCATGAGGTTGCTTTCAGTTTTGTTAGATAACAAGGAGACCAACTACCTCCTCTCTGGACTTAAGTTCTTCCTTCAAATACCTACAATACTGGGTTGCGTGGTATCCCCCACAATTCACCTCCACCTGCAACTTGTGGATGTGACTTTGTGTGGAAATAGGGTCTTTGCAGATGTAATCAAGTTAAGATGGAGTCATATTGCATTAGGGTGGGCCCTAAATCCAATATGACTATTGTCCTCATACAAAGAGAAAACAGAGACACAGGAGACACAGAGGGAAGATGGGACAGGTGAAGATGGAGACAGAGATTGGAGTTATGTTGCCACAAGCCAAAGAATGATTGCCAAGGATTGCTGGCAACCCCAGAAGAGGCAAGGAAGGCTCTTCCCCTAGTGTCTTCAGAGAGAACACGGCCCTGCTGGCTCCTTGATTTCAGACTTGAGTTTCCAGAACCTTGAGAGAATACGTTTCTATTGTTTTAAGCCATTCAGTTCATGATAATTTGTTTTGGCAGCCCCAGGAAATGAAGACACCTGCTCATACAAAGGTTACGGGCTTTTTTCAATGATTATGTAGACCATTCTCTGTGCCATAGAGGTTAGACTGAAATTCCCTTAGTAATCCTCGTTTTGGCCTAAATATAGGACTTGGATTTCTGTAATCTACATCATTCCTGTTATTTCCTTCAGAGAAAGAATATTGAAAAATGAGGTCACCTCTAGTATCCTTTCCAAGGACTCATTTTCTTCCATTGAACTCCCCACTCAGACTCTCTCTGAGATCAGATAGGTTCCCAGTCCTAATGAAGCAGAGAACTGCAAAATCCAGAAGACCTTGGAGAAATATCAGTAGTGAGCAATCTATGCCCACTGGGAATTTCAGGCCAGAAAATATTTATGGTTAATTGACCTTATGGCTGTTAACGTGGGTTTTAGGATTTGTAACTTCCCTATTTGAGCTTCCCCATTGACCCCATTCTGGAGTGTTGCACATAAGACATGATGTGAGAAGTGAGTTTCTATTCACGGGAGCATTTTACTCCCATGGGATTTTTCAGTTAATGTTGGACTAAGCACGTATGTTTAGACTCAGGTTAGGGTCTGGTTTCATTCATACAGTGCTTCGTTGAAATACAAAGAGTGGTGTATTAAAATATAAGTAAATCTCTCCAGAAAGAGTATGTATAAATACTAATCCATATATTTCATTTGACTCCTCCATTCCAGTTTTCACTCTATTAATAGATTATTACAATAATCTTCAAATTGGGCCTGTATATCTTTACTCACTCCAACCGTCCTTTCAACAAACAAATCTGCCGGCAGCCCTGAGCTGGATAGGAAGATAGAAAAATTAAGAAGGCAAGGCTTCTATCTCTGATAACTCATGCTTCTCTAAGGGACACACACACACAATTTTAGGATAAAAGGTAAACGTAATAGGAAAATGGTTATAAAGAAAATGATCAATTAATTTTTCTTGAGAGGGTCAGATCAGTCTTCAGGGACAAATGAGGGAATATTTGAGCTGGTCTAAGGAAATGGGCAGGTGAGAGAAGAAAACTAGGGCTCTCAATCCATGACCTGTCCTAGCAGCACAGTTTTCAGACCAGATTAATCTACCTGCAGCACAGCCCTAACCATGTCACCCGCTGCTTATACACATCGCCGTCTGCCCTGACTCCCCACTCATGGCTTTTATGGCGAAGTCCTGACAGCTCAGCTGGAATTTAAGACCTCCCATAATCGTGTCTTAGTTTTATTCCTCTTACTTTCCTACCCCCTCCTCTCATTCTCTGCTTCATCTGCATAGTACAGCCTGGGACTTTGCCTCCACGGCACCAGGCTTTCCCAATTCTATTCCCCTCACACTTCTCATCTCCATTGCCAATGTTACAAGACTCAGCTTGGCATCACCTCCTTCAGGAAGTCTTCCTTCTCTCCCACAGTTAGAGGTGTTCTTTGGTTTCCGAATTCCCAAAACACTTCATCTATTCCTCTCTCATGATGTGTGTGTTGGATTGCATTACATTTTCCACATATTTGCTGCCTTCACAACTGTGCCCATTCCTGAAGCCCCCCCACTAGTGTCATTGACGTGAGACATGGCCAGTGACTTCCTCTGGCCCACGGAATGTGAGAGGAAGTGAAGCTTTAAGGAACTCCACGTGATGTTGCCACGGGGCCAACTTGTCCCAGAAGGGCTGCTCCTTCTGCCTGATTCCAGCAATATCAGCAGCATGGAGCAGAAATGCAGCTGACCCATGGAGGACTTTTCCACGTGAGAATTATTGAGAGCCCCTGAGAGCTTGTGGTCGTGTTAGCAAAGCGTAGTCTGTCAAAAGATGATTTATATAACAGGTTTCATAATCTGCCTTAAGTGACCAGTGTTTGTACATGTGTCTTTTCTTTCCAGTTGCAGTATGAGCTCTCTGCAGAATTGGTGTGTGCTCCATCTTTGAATGTATCACTCTCATCACAGTGCCTGGTATACAGCAGTTTCTCACTAAACACTTACTAACTCATTTAATAAATGACTGAGTGAGCCAGCCCTGATGGTTTAGTGGTTAAAGTTTGGTGCACTCTGCTTTGGTGGTCCATGTTCGGTTCCTGGGTGCAGAACCACACCACTCATCTGTCAGGAGCCATGCTGTGGCAGCGGCTCACATAGAAGAACTAGAAGGACTTACAACTAGAACATACAACTATGTACTGGGGCTTTAGGGAGAAAAAAAAAAGAGGAAGATTGGCAACAGATGTTAGCTCAGGGCGAATCTTAAAACAAAAACGACACTGAGTGATTGCAGGAATTGTGTGTGTGATACATCAGCAAGAATGCACAGGATTGGAGCAGACAAGCTGTGAAGATGAGGACAGAAGAAGCAGCTCATTTTTAGTTCTAGTTAGGACTGCCTCCTTATCCTTAATTTACCCTGCCCTGTTGGGCTACATTATCAATTAGCCAGTTGGAGATTTATTTTTCATCTGGACATTTGTCTTATAATCTTCAAGATAAAGAGCAAAGGGGCCAGCCTGGTGGCGGAGTGGTCAAGTGTGCATGTTCTGCTTTGGCGGCCTAGGGTTTGCTGGTTCGGATCCTGGGTGAGGACATGGCATCGCTTGGCAAGCCATGCTGTGATAGGCGTCCCACATATAAAGTAGAGGAAGATGGGCACGGATGTTAGCTCAGGGCCAGTCTTCCTTAGCAAAAAAGAGGAGAATTGGTGGCAGATGTTAGCTCACGGCTAATCTACCTCAAAAAAAAAAGATAAACAGCAGAATCTATTTGAAGAAGATAGACTATGAAAAGGGTATAACCGAAAAGTTAGATTAACAAAGTGATGTTTCAAGATAAGGATAAATTAATATCTCAAGTGGATGTGATAAAATAGCAGATGTTGTGAGGATTCTGGGGAGAGGCCTAATCTCTGGGTCTTTTTGAGGACACCTGGGAAATTATAGTCAGTAGATGTACTAGAAGCTTCATTAGTCCTCCTTGGAGTGATGGCATGGACCAGCTTCTTCAATCTTTATGTCTTGCTAAAATGCAGATTCTCGTAGGGTAGGTTAATGGGGAGGCACTGAGATGACACATTTCTAACAAGCTCTCAGCTACTGCTGCTGGCCCTTGGATCACCCTTTGAGTGGCAAATTGTTGAAGACTTTGGGATTGTCAGCCACGGGACACTATGGTTGATAACTTCTAGCAAAAAGAAAAGCAGGCAAAGTTGGTTCCAATGACTGATGCGGGTATGGGACACAACTAACCTTTATAACATTGGGGAAAGTCTGTGCCCCTGTACTTTTCTCAAAGTCAGAAAGGAAGTATTTTACATGTGACGCCTGGTGGATGTCACAACCAAGTGGTTAAAAGCACCAGGACTGAAGACAGTCTTGGCTTCAAATTTCAGCTCTTCAATCTAGTGGCTGGGTGACCTTGAGCAGTTTCTTAAGGTCTCTGAACCTCCATTTTCTAATTTGTAAAAAGAGAGAATATCAGAAAGTAGCCCAGGACTGGAAGGGAGTGAGCCCTTCTATAAATTGGCAGCAGGATCAAGATGTTAAAGATAGGACCCTTCCTACCTCAGTTTTGACCTGAGTGTGAATTTAAGAGACATATACCAAACTGAATATCGAGGAGATCCCCACTTGCAAAATTTACAGAAATTGTTTGTAAAGTAGTTACCTGATTTTTCAATCTCGTCACTGACTTCAAATACAACGAGAATTGAAAACAAAGAAGAAGGAAGGACTTGAAAAGAGATTTCTTTGTAAAGAACTGTTGCAGGGCCATGTGGCAGGATCCTCTCCCAGAGGGTACGAGGAGTAGGGGTGGGGAACTGCCTGTCCATCACGAGCCCAGTGAGAGGCTTCCATGGACCAGGTGGAGAGCTTATAATGCATCCCCTGCCTTTGGGAGACATGGAGGGATTGAGTTTGATAACTAGGCCACTAAGTCAGCCTGTGACAATGAGATATAGATTACTGTGATAAAACTTGCCTGTGCTTCCAGCACTTGTTGGGTCAAGGGACACTTGTTCATTTCTCATGGAGCAGAGTAGGGAGATAGAGACATACACACACAGAGAGAGAGAGAGAGAGCAAGGCTAGGCATGTGGCTCTCTTGGGTGCTGTCTGTAAGAGAGTGAAGAAACCCAATAGTAAGAAGCTGAAGGTTAACACGAGCTCCCTGGGGATTTTCCACTTGGAATAAGATGTGTCTTTCAGGATCAAGGTAATGGCAAAAATGAAGTCCTTGGTACGGGAAATTCCAGAGAACAAAGAAAGTGTCAACAAGAGAGAGAATAGACCTTACTCATCTGCCGGGCCCAAGGGTGCAAAGTTAGTCCTCGTCAGTACCTGTCAAGAAGGCCTTTCATCTCTTCTTTCCACTCCATCCCCTGCCTCTTCTGACCTGATCAGAAAACATCTAGGAATTGCGGGGACAGTGGGGAAGGGAAGTATTAGCAGGGGAAAAAAAGGAGCATTTACCACCTGCTTTAAGACTGCAGCTCTCAAGATGAAGGGGAGATCTGACACAGAAGCAGCTTGATGTTTTGACTAAATCTTGGTCTAGACATTCTGACTTCAGAATGAAAACTTTTTTAAGTTATTATTTAAGATCTATTACCCATCTATTACTTATGGGTAAGCAGGAAATTCTTGGGCCTCGTTAGTTTTCATATGGGGGCAATGGAGGGTAACCTCCTTAA
This sequence comes from Equus przewalskii, assembly GCF_037783145.1. Classification (NCBI taxonomy): domain Eukaryota; kingdom Metazoa; phylum Chordata; class Mammalia; order Perissodactyla; family Equidae; genus Equus; species Equus przewalskii. The sequence continues at coordinate 12,917,945 of NC_091834.1, read as the reverse complement.
AGACCTGTCATGAGAAATCAGGAGATAAATAGCAATCATAATGCTAAGCTGCATTTTGATTGCATCACAGATGCTTGTTCAAATCCCAGTTAAATCCCTCTTGGCAACAGAACCAAAGACCCACTCATGAGAGCAACAAAGCCTGCCACGTGGGGAGAGGCACCTGTGGGAGGAAGCAGGAAGCTGTAAAGCTGCCTGAAGAGGGGGCTTGAGCCCCTTCAGGTGCCCCATGGAGGCAGGCATCTTGAGGGACTGGGGAGTCTCCTTATTTTTGAAGGGCAAGCTCAGGAACCGAAAAACAGATTGTTTTCACCCAAAGAACGAGCCCAGGGGAACACCAGTGGTATTCTCATCATCACTGTAAATGTTAGCTAAGCCTCAGCTGTCTGTCCTCCTGCTCCTTTCTCAACACTGGGCTGGGGAGAGGTGATGAGGGAAGTTTTTCCAAAATCGTAGAGTAAAAGCATTGTCTGAATCCAAATTGGTGATGCAACTTCAATAACAGTTTAATAGCTGGTTTAGATGAACACAGGGAAAGCCAATGAGGGAGTGGTTGAGATAGAGATTGACTGTTTTTCCTGAGTCACCTAGAAAATCATCTGAATTCCTTCCTACCTCTCTCTTGTTCACAATGAAGCAATTAAGCCAGTCTTCCTTTCCAACTTCCTTCCTTGCTCCTCTCTGCCTGCCATCTCCAGAGAGCTGCTCAATTCTGATATCTTTCTTAGAATGATCTTATTTCCTGGTTCTACTCTCCCCCAAATACCTTTTGTACTGACCTAGATTAGGGAGAAAGAAGGAGTAGGGGTTTTATGGGGTCAAAAAATGAAGGAGTCTCTCATATATTTGACCTGATGCAAGAGAAAAGAGGAAATCGATCTGCTGAAGCTGCTAGGAGGAAGGCACTCCAGATTCTATCTCACTCTTCCTGACCCTGGAAAGGGGTGGTAGGATCTTACATTAAAATGTATGACGATTGCCATTCCATTTCGTCTGTGTGTCATAGCACCCGAGCGTCACAGTGCAGGCTCGCTCCCTTTCAGAGCACACTGTGACAGGAAGAGCACAAGCCTTGGGATTGGATACGCTCACGCTTGAATCCCAGTCCTGACAGCTGTTAGCTTGTGTACATTCATGCACTCAGCCATTTATTACTACAATAAGCTTTCCTGAAGTACCTGCAAGATGTGGAGGGCTGGGGAGATGCTGGGGCACATTGCTCCAGGAGATGAGTGCCTGCCCTCAAGCAACTCTTAGCACAGTGGGGGAGATGTACATTGTGACACATAGAGTGTAGTGTGATGAGCACAAAGATGAGATATACGGAGGTCTTCCTGTTACCCTTATGGGAATGCCCTTCACTGAGGCAGAAGCGGAGGATGAATATGAGCTCACTGGTGGACACTGGGTGGAACGGAGGACACCAGGAGCAAGTTAATTCATAGAAGATTGGAAAGGCAGAGTGCCCCGAAGGAGTGTGCGTTTTTCCATCCTTAGACAAGGTGATGGTGGGAAGAGGTGGGGGGTGAGGGAAGAAGGGCAGATGGGCAAGATCGTGAGATCATGGAGGGCTTTGTAAGCCATGCTAAGGAATTTATGTTTTATCTACATAAAATGGGAACCGCTATAGGGTCTCATGCCAGGGAAGGCCATGATCATATTTGTATTTTAGAAATATTTCTCTGAAGGAAGTATTTGAAGGGAGAGATTGAAGCCAAGAGGAAAGTTAGGATATTATTGCAACAGTTCAGGTGAAAGGAAATGAATTTCTGAAGTGAAGTGGGAATGGAGAGAAGATGTCTGAAGGTGGGTGCCCAGGGAGGCAGATATGGAGACAAGGATTGGAGTCCAAGTAGCTTATTTGGGAGAGTACGGGAATAGGCTAGTACACCTGGGAAGTGGCAGAAAGAAGGAAGCCGAGAGAGGCTGCAAAAATGACCAGATTACTAGTGTGGAGTTGAGGCTGAATTCTACTGGGAACCTGTACAGAGTGTGTTAATAGTTGTCCCATCCAAGAGGTCAGGACCTGGGGGTATTTATCCACTAACTCCCATCCATCGTTGGTTGGGAACCTCTCCTAAGGGCATTAGCTCCCTGACACTTTAGGCCTGCCCGACACATATGCAGAGAAGCCTTCTGAGGAAAATAGAATGTTTCAGGCAGAAATGAATGGCATCAAGGGTATACAGGCAGGGGAACAAGAGTGTTTGCTATAGGAGGTGACAAGTTTAGAGGCAGAATGAATGAAGGGTTAGACACAAGGATAGAGGAGAGGGAGGAGTCTAGAATAATTTCAAACTCTTCATAGGAGTAACCAGACAAAAGTTAATAAGTTCTGACTGAGAGTAGAAGATTTAAGATAAAAAAATGAATTTGGAAAGTTTTTTCAAGCCCTATAAGTTTTAAGTTGTGTTTTTTAAATATAAGAATACCTATGTTATGGTATTGGTGTAAGGAGTAATTGATCTAATATTTATAAAAAGCCTCATGCAGCACCCAGCATGAAATTAATGGCTAATAATAAGCAGCATTTATTCTTTGCTTGTGTGAGGAGAAACAATTTTGCATATTTTATGTACATTACCTCATTTAATCCACAAACGTCTTATGATGTCATTATTATTCTCATTTAACAGACCAGGAAACTGAAACACAGAGTGGTTAAGTAGTTAAGTTGTGTGTAAGTGGTTATTGTGACAACCCCCTGTGTTTTGCAAGAACAATGACAATAGAAGTCCTAAAATTATGCTAATTTTATCGTCCATTCATCCATCCACCTATCCATCCCTTCATCGATTCATCCTCTATTCATCAAGCATTTACTGGGTGCCAAACACACACCAACCATTTCTTGGTGCCTGAAATTTTGTCACTCTTGAAATACTCCCCCACAGAACAATATAGTACAAGTCTTTTGCTTCTGTGTAATAACCCTTTGAATTTTTGAAGATAACTCTCAAGTGTCTGGTAGAGAAAGTGTGGCTTAAAGAAGACAATGAGTGAAACTTGATTGCACATCGCCATTTCGTACTGTGCTCAATAATTTCATCTTTATAATCTCATTTGTTCTCTCAGTAGGAAGAAATAGGGAGTATTAACCGCATTTCAAAGTTGATAATTCTTAGGTTAAGCGCCCCAGGAAGCAGGCTCTGAGACAGATTTAAGTGCAGGTTACTTACTTGGGAGCACCCCTGGGAACAAGACCTATAAAGGAACGAGGGAGCAAGACTGGCAGTGGGAGAAGCTGGACAGCAAAGCAGTTGCAGCACAGGCTGCAGTTAATCCCACAGGGAGTTTCTGGAGCTGAGATGGCTTTTCAGAGAGATTCTGCACTGAGGTAAGAGAATCTGGCCTTTGGATCTCCAGTGTATATTGTATATAGGCTACTTCCTGGTAGGCGGAATAATCTGGACAAGGCATTTGCCTGTTTCGGGGGGCAATGCCACAGGAATGATGGCTGTGGGCCATCAACAGACAGTAGTTCGACAGCTGGCAGTGCCTTGTTCTTGAAAGTGGGATCTTGATTTTTGTGGCACATAGCAGCATCCTCTAAACTCATGTTCAGAGAAACTAAGGCATTTGTCCAAGTTTAACAGTGTCAGCTCTTCTTTTAGACTCAAAAGCCTGTGCTCTCTCTACTAAGATGTGTGAGCAAAACTGGAATTTTGGGTTCAGTGTGGGTGAAAGAGTATCACGTAGCTGCAATAAATAAATAAATAAATAAATACAAGTGGACTTGGACAAAATTACCAGAATTAGAATATCTAAAAATAGTCTGAGGGACAAGACGAAGACAGAGTCTCCTTTATGGGGAGTGCTTGAAGGAATCTGAAAAAAAGGGACAGAATACCCAAGAACTGTGGGACAACAAAAGGTGTAACATACACATTATGAGACTACCAGAAGGAGAAGAAAGAGAAAGGAATAGAAGCAATATTTGAAGTGATAGTGATTGAGAATTTACCAAATTAATGTCAGACGCTGTTATGGACTGAATTGTGTCCCCAGTCCCCAAATTTATATGCTGAGGTGCTAATTCCTAATGTAACCGTGTTTGGAGATAGAGCCCGTGAGGAGGTAGTAAAGGTTAAGTGTGGTCGTAAGGGTGGAAATGTAATCTGATAGGATAGTGTCCTTGAAAGAAGAGGAAGAGACACTGAGGATTCCTTCTCTCTCCATGCATGCATAGAGAATAGGCCATATGAAGACATGGAGAGAAAGCAGCCATCTGCAAGGTAGGAATAGAGCTCTCAGCAGAAATCGACCCTAATGGCACCTTGATCTTGGACTTCTAGCCTAAGAACTATGAGAAAATATATCTCTGTTGTTTAAGCCACCCAGTCTGTGTATTTTCTTAGAGTAGCCTAAACAGACTAACACAAACACCGAACCACAGATCCAGAAAGCTCAGAGAACATCAGGCAGGATAAATGCCAAAAAAACCTACACCTGGGCATATCTTATACAAACTGCAGAAAATCAGAGATAAAGGGAAAATCTTGAAGGAAGCCCAAGGGAGGGGGAAAAATCAAAACTTTACCTATAGAGAAGCAAGATAAGAATGATATCCAACTCAGAAGCCATGCAAGCGAGAAGAGAATGGAGTGACATATGTAAGGTGTTGAGAGAAAAACTCTATCAAACTAGAGTTCTGTATCCTGAGAAATTAATCCTTTAACAGTGAAGGAGAAACAGACTTTCTCAGACAAACAAAAATTGAGGGAATTTGTTGCCAATAGACCTGCCTTGCAAGAAATGTTACAAGAAGTTCTTCAGAGAGAAGGAAAATTATACACCGGTCAGCAATTCAAATCTATATAAAGGAAGAAAGAGCATTAGAAGAGGAATATGGAAAGGTAATTAAACATTTTTATTTTTCTTATTTTTATTTGATCTAACAGATAGATAATTTATTCAAAATAATAAGAACAAGAATGTATTTGATTTTATATATATATTTACATATGTTTATATGTAAGAGAAATGAATGACAATAATAATGCAAAGAATAGGAAGGGAGGAATCAAAAATATTTTCTTATAAAGTACTTGCACTATCCATGAAGTAGTATAGTGTTATTTAAAAGTGGACTTGATTAGTTGTAAATGTATAACACCAACTCTAGGTCAACCAATAAAAAAAGTAAAAACAGCAGCATAATTCTTACACTAAGAGAGGAGAGAAAATGGAACCATATAAATGTTCATTTAAAAAGCACAGGGGGCCTGGTGGCATAGTGGTTAAGTGCACGTACTGTGCTTCAGAAGCCTGGGGTTCACAGGTTCACATCCGGGTGAAGACCTAGCTTGTTAGGCCACGCTATGGTGGTATTCCACATAAAATAGAGGAACATTGGCACAGATGTTAGCTCAGCGACAATCTTCCCCAAGCAAAAAGAGGAGGATTGGCAACAGATGTTAGCTCAGGGCCAATCTTCCTCACAAAAATTTTTAAAAAATATTAAAAAATAAATAAATAAAAAGCACAAATGGCAGAAAAGTAGTGGAAGACAAAAATAGGAACAAGGAACAAGAACAATGAATAGAAATGGCAACAAACATGGTAGATATTAATCCGGATACATCCATCATCACCTTAAACATTGATGTTCTAAATACACCAATTAAAAGACAGAGATTGTCAGACTGGATCATAAAACAAAATATTTGGAAACTAACCAACACACTTCTAAATAACACATGGCTCTCAAAAGAAATTTAAACATGTTTTGATCTAAATAAAAATGGAAGTAAAACTTACCAAAATTTGTGGGATGCAGTGAAATCAGTGCTTAGAGGGAAATTTATAGCATTTAATATATATGTTAGAAATTAAGCCTACCAAACATTTAAGGAAGAAATGATACCAATTCTCTATAATCTCTTTCAGAGGATAGAAGCAGAGAAAATATTTCCTAACTCATTCTCTGAAGCCAAGCATTACCCTAATACCAAGTAAGACAAAGATATTAAAAGAAAAGCATACTGCAGACCAATATCTCTCATGAACATAGATGCAAAACTCCTCAACAAATATTAGCAGATTGAATTCATTGATGTATAAAAACATCATACACCATGACCAAGTGGAATTTATCCCAGGTATGCAAGGCTGATTCAATATTTGAAAATCAAGTAATGTAATCCATCACATTAACAGGCTAGAAAAGGAAAATCATATGACTACATCAACAGATGCAGAAAAAGCATTTGACAAAATCTAATACCCATTCATGCTAAAAACTCTTAGTAAACGAGGAATAGAGGGGAACTTTCTCAACTGGATAAAGAATGTCTACAAAAAACCTACAGCTAGTATCCTACTCAATGGTGAGAAACTTGAAGTTTTCCCACTAAGATCAGGTACAAGGCCAGGATGTCCCCTCTCACCACTCTTTTTTGACATTGTACTGGAAGTTCCAGCTAATTTGATAAAATAAGAAAAGGAAATAAAAGCTATACAGTTAGGGAAGGAAGGAATAAAACTGTCTTTGTTCACCAATGACATGATCCTATATGTAGAAAATTTGAAAAATCCTCCAAAAAACCCACAAAACCTCCTGGAACTAATAGGTGCTTACAGCAAATTTGCAACATTTAAGTTAATATGCAAAATTCAGTTGTTTTCCTATATACCAGCAATGGACAAGTGGAATTTGAAATTGAAAATACAATATTATTTGCATTAGCACCCCATAAAATAAAATACTAAGGTATAAATCTAACAAAATATATACAAGATCTATATAGGGAAAACCACAAAACTCTGATGAACAAAATCAAAGGAGAACTAAATACACGGAGAAACATTTAATGTTCAAGGATAGGAGGATTCAATATTGTAAAAGTATCAATTATTCCCAAATTGACCTGTAGATTCTGTACAATCCCAATCAAAATTCCAGCAAATTATTTTGTAGATATCAACAAACTGATTCTAAAATTTATATGAAGATTCAAAAGACCCAGAATATCCAACAAAATATTGAAGTAGAAGAAAAAAGATGGAGGACTGACACTACCCAATGTCAAGATTTACTATAAAGCTACAGTAATCAAGACAGTGTGGTATCAGAAAAAGAACAGACAAGTAGACCAATGGAACAGAATAGAGAGTCCAGAAATAGACCCACATGAATATGGTCAACCGATCTTTGATAAAGGAGCAAAGGCAATACAATGGAGCAAAGATAGTCTCTTCAACAAATGGTGCTGGAAAAACTGGACATCCACATGCAAAAGAGTAAATCTAGATATAGACCTCACAGCCACTACAAAAATTAGCTCAAAATGGATCACAAGCCTAAATATAAAATACAAAACTAAAAAAAACTTCTGGAAGATAACGTAAGAGAAAACCTAGATGACCTTGCGTATGGTAATGTCTTTATAGATAAAACATCAAAGGCACAATCGTGAAAGAAATAATTGAGAAGCTGGACTTCATTAAAATTAAAAACTTCTGCTCTGCAAAAGACAATGTCAAGAGAATGAAAAGATAAGCCATGGAATGGGAGAAAACATTTGCAGAAAACATATCTGATAAAAGACTATTATCCAAAATATATGAAGAACTCTTAAAACTCAATAGTAAGAAAACACACTGATTAAAAAATAGCCCAAAGACCTTAACAGACACCTCACCACTAAAGAAGATACAAAGATGACAAATAAGCATATGAAAAGATGCTCAGCGTTACCAATCATTAGAGAAATGCAAATCAAAACCACAGCGAGATACTGTTATACACCCATTATGATAGCTATTGTCTAAAAAAAATTACAAATATTGGTGAAGATGTGGAGAAATTGGAACCTTTGTACATTGCTGATGGCAATGTAAAATGGTGCAGCTGCTGTGCAAAATGGTATGGTGGTTCCTCAATAATTAAACATTGAGTCACCATATAATTCAGCAATTCCACTTCTGGGTATACACCTAAAAGAACTGAAAGTGGGGACTTGAATTTGTTCACTCATGTTCAAAGCAGCATCATTCACACTAGCCTAAATATGTAAACAACCCAAGTGTCCATCAATGGATGAATGGATAAACAAAAGATGGCATATACACCCAAAGCAATATTATTCGGCCTTGAAAAGAAAGAAAATTCTAACACGTGCTACAACATGCATGCACCTTAAAGACATTATGTTAAGTGAAATAAGCCAGTTACAAAAAGGCAAATATTTTATAATTTCCTATATGATGTACCTAGAGTAGTCAAATTCATGGAAACAGAAAGTAGAATGGTGGTATCAAGGGGGTGGGGAACGGGGGAAGTGGGGGAATTAATATTTAATGGATACAGAGTTTCGGTTTGGGAAGATTAGAAAGTTCTGGATTTGGACGGTTGTATAATTATGTAAATTTGCTTAATGCTACAGAACCATACACTTAAAATGGTAACTTTTATGTTATGTATGTTTTGCCACAATAAAGAACTAAGATGGCAGGCTTTTCTGTCCAGAGACAAGGGAAACTAAAAAATGGCCTCCAGACATACACACAGACACAGATACACACACACATGTACTACAGGATACCAATGGCTTAAAAAAACACTAGAAATGTTTAGCTAAAATCTGATGATCTAATCAATAACAGTATAAAACTGTACTGATAGACCAAAAATGTAGGATGAACAAATGAAGATATGTCACGTTCTGTGACGGAAGGAGAGAGTAATGTAAATGTCAGCTCTTTTTTTTTCTGTACTAACTTTTATATTTAATGAACTTCTATTCCAAACGCCAGCAAAGTGAACCCAACATTCATCTAGAAAGAAAAATAATAAAAAAGTAGTCGAGAAAATGCTGGAAAAGAAAAAGAAATGGCTGTGGATTTACTCACCCAACCAGCTGGAATCTGCACTGTGCTTTAAAAATTACAGTAATGAAATGAGTGTGATTCTAATGCATAAGGTGATAGTTGAAAGAATGAAAGAGAAATGTGGGAGACAATAACATGAGAAAACATCCTTAATATACAGTCAAATTTGCTTAAAAATCTGTATGTATAAATGAATGAAAGAAAACCTAAAAAATATTAATGGAAATTTTCTGTAATTTGTGAATTGCCCGTGAGTTTCATATTCATCTTCATATTTGTCTTTTGTAAGTTCTCTAGCAATGATCAATATGGATTTTAAAATCAAGAGAGGGCATTATTTTCAGAAAAGAACAGAAAAGACAAAGAACCCTGCCGGCCCCAGGAGAACATGAGTAGGCTTTTCGGAAAGGCCCTGCCATCCGCCTGGCCCGACCCAAGCAGCTTTGTGCTCTTTTCTCTAGACTCCTTGCTCCCACAGCCAACTGGATGTGTGGGCAGGAACAGAATAAAATGCTGATCTTGAGGAAATGCTGTGAGATACTATCGGGGAGAAATTAAGAAGCAATTTTGAATGAAGACTGGAGGATTTGTCAACAAACTGGAGGGAATCCAGAGAAGAACCAAGGATGACTGAAGACCTGGGGCTGAAGGCTGGACTTGCGAATAGAGATGAAAAGAAAATGTGTTTAACTTGGCTAGACTCTAAGTTGGGACTTAAAAACAGCATTGGAGCCCAATCAAACCACCATTAACAACTGCCAGGCAGATCCCCATCCGAAGTGACCCTGAAAGGTCAAAACAACCTCTTAAAATTTCCAGTGTTTTTTAGTTCAACCTGAGGTTAGAGACCATATCTTCCCCACAGCACAGATTGCTTTTGCATGTATGCCAAGAGCTTGTCTTCGATGTGCATTAAGGATGCAAGTATTGTGGAGAGGAAGTGGGTCTCTAGGGGGAGCTCAAAAGTGTCCCCAGGACAGAAGATGCTGACAAGCCAGTATGGGCTAGGGGTTTTTCCCAGGTTTGCATGGCACAATGCTCTAATAAAATGGTTTATTCTTCCTGTGGTTTGCTTGTCCTGCTTGTTTTGTGTTTATGGGGAAACAGAGGGACAGTTAGAAAGAGTGATGGTTAAAGAGAGAAACAGAGAGACATGGAAAAAGTGAGGCCAAGAGAGTCCCTGAGAGGGACCCAGGGAGGTACCCAGAGGGAGAGAGTGGCTGATAACCAGGCAGAAAAATAGAACTTAGATTGGGATAAAAGCCAGAGCAGAGAGAATGGACTAGACAGCCAGAAAGGAGTGGAAGGACAGAGGACCCAGTGATCTGTCTTGGGGTGGGGACCAGTTGGCAATCTTGACTCATCTGTACTTGTCAGACCATTTAAAGGGGAACAGAAATCTGTGGTAAGGCAGCACTGTTTATTTTAAAAATGGGACTGTATTTTGGTAACAGGAAAAAAAGCAAAAGGGAATTTAGAATGGAATTCGGAAACTCTGCATAGACTCTTGGGAGTGTCTCAAAGAAAGGCCATGGTCAGTGATCTGTGGCAGAGTTGGGCCTGCTCTCTCTTGTTCCTATGGATGAAACTGTATAATGGGGAGAGACACTGTCAGGTGTTATCCATCAAATTTGGGAAATTCTTGCTCTGATTTCTTCACTCTGAGGCGCTTAAGCCTTCCACAAGGGCACATACTCAGGAGGCTTTGTAAATTTACACAGAAACTCCTCAATGTTGCCTCATCCTTAAAGATGATGTCGAGTCCAAGTCTGATGGGCCGATGATCTGGACTTCTCCAGCATTGCATAAAGGCATGCATTCATGGTTTGTCTTGCTTGCGTAGGAACATGTCACTAAGTAATAAAATAAATATTTTTACCTATCTTTCTATGGTTTGACTGCAGAAATACAAAAATCTATTGAGGAAGGTTAAAAATTTCCTAACTCATCTTGATTGATTTTTCGCTTAAATAACATTATTTACATCTTACTTGAAAATAATGCCAAGTCAAAATGACAGCAATGCACTACACAAGAAAACAAGGTGTCATGTCATGCTACAATACAAATTTGTAATGTTGACTCTAAGCGCGGTATACCTGTTCCTTTTATTGGAGATGCCCACATCTAAAGATCAGTTGAATCATTTGCTTGCTCTTGGGGGTAAGTCCTTCTGGTTTGAAACATGATTCTTTGGAAATCTGATGCACTTATGCAAAAATTTGCAATTAAATAAATATACCCAAATTGGCAGTGTGCACTCAGTGATCATTTGAATACTGCCCGTGTACACTGTAGCGTATGATAGGGGTTCTTTGAGCATAGCACTTAGGAAGAGGAAAGTCACAGAGAGGTCAAGGCTAGCCTAAATGTGTCTGCACAGCAGAACTGCCTTGAGAACATTTAAAAAATATAGACTCTTAGGATTTACCCCAGGACCATTAAATAGAAACTCTACAGTGAGCCCTAGGAATCTGCATTTTGAAATCTTTTTCATGTCTTGACTAGCATTGTGAACAGTGGGCTGCCTCTAGTTGCAGAGTATGTTCTAAGCATGATTACCAGGTTAGGGTGAAGTATTCCATTAGTCGGATCTCATTTTCTTTTAGTGGCAACTAAATTGACTTCTTCTATACCGAATTAGATGATTTCTTCCAACATTTGGATCACCAATTCTATCTAACGACACTGGAATTTACACAGCTGGTTGTACAGTAGATGTAATTTCGAGGTTTGCTTGAACAAGATGTCACATTGATTCTGCCAATGATTTTTTACCATGTCAGCTCTGTTAGAGTGAGTTAATATGCCAATAGTCCTTTTTTTCAGGTGAACATTATTCTAAACAGTTATAAAACATGGCACCCACAACTCTCTTGAGACCACAAGTCAGTTGGGTTTCAGGGCAATGGTTTATCGCATGAAAACATATTTGCCAACTTTTCCTTAGTAAACTTATTTTAAGGTATTCTTAGATGTTCGGTGACTGGGCAGGAATATGGAAGAAAGGAAGAAAAAGAATGGGAGAGAGGTGGACAGGGTGGTGGGAGTTTCTAAATAACGCTCCCAGTCAGTGGGCCTAACTATGGGTTAGTGCTCAGACTGGAGGCTGGAAGCAGAGGAAAGATGGCCATTGACTCATTGTCACCAACTCTGAGTAAGACTCTTGACCTTTTGGTGTCTTAGTGAATGAATCCACATGGAAACACGCAGTGGGGAAAAAGTAGCCTGGTCAAACTGGCCATGAGGTCTCCTAGGTAAATACACGATGATGTTGGAATTGGGAGTTCTGTGACCTTCTGTGGCTTCTTTCGTCTGGGGAGTTATTATCATTACAGCAGACAGACCTGTCATTTTTGCTGTGTGGTGAGGAGGAGAGAGCCTTTGATGTGTAACTCCAGGATCACTGTGGGAGCTAAGAAAAGAGTAGACATCTCGTCACCACCCACCAGGTCTAGTTTTCTCCAGAGCAAGAGGCACAGACGCTTCCGTGCGGTCAGTTTTTAAAAAAACCCATTTCATTGTACCCATTTTAAGTATTCAATTTGAAGAATTTTGACAGATGTATGCACCTGTGTAACCACCAACACAATCAAGATATAGAATCTTCTCTTCACCCCGAAAAGCTTCTTTGTGTCCCTTGCCAGGAAATCTTCCTCTACTCCCAACTCAGGGCAACCACTGATCTGCTTTTTGTCACTATAGATTAGATTTGTCTTTTCTAGAGTTTCATATAGATGCAACCACACGATATGTATTCTCTTATGTCTGGTTCCTATAACTCGGTTTCACAATTTTGAGGTTCATCCATGTAGTCGCGTACATTGGTAGTCTGTATCTTTTTAGTGCTGAATAGTATTCCATTGTAGGACTAAGCCACGATGTGTTTACCCAGGCACCTGTCGATGGACATTTGAGTTATTTCCGGTTTGAGGCCATTATGAATATGAACATTTGTGTACAGATCTTTGGGTGGGCATAGGTTTTCTTTTCTCTTGAGTAGGAATTTCTCTTGGAAAAGAATGGCTGAGTCACATGATGGGTATTTGGTTAACTATGGAAGGGTCAGCCAAACAATCTTCCAAAGCGGCCACACTATTTTGTATTTCCACCAGCAGTGTATGGGGGTTTGGATTTCTTCATGTCTTCTCCATCACTTGTTGTTATCTATCTTTCCATTACAGCCATTGTAGTGGGTGTGTAGTGGTATCTCATTGTAATTTTACTTCACGTTTCCCTGATATCTAAGGATGCTGAGCATCTTTTCACGTGCTTATTGGCCATTTGATTCCCCACGCTGTTGGCTTAGAAATAGAAGTTATTTATTAACAAGGGAAGACGTCATCTACTGCATGGTGTCTGTGGCTCCTTTCCTGTCAGCAGAGGAAGATGAGGCTCCACTCACTGGTGGTGAGAATGGCTGGGGCATACCTCGTGAAATCAGTCCATAATGCTGCCACCCCATCCTCCTGGAGCCCTCACCTCGGCTACATCCTTCCCTCACAATTTCACTCTTCCTTCTCAGATCACTTGTGGCCTTTTAACAAGCTCTTTTCTCCTCCAAGGCTTCCCTTAATGTTTTACCTTGGATTTAAGTGGTAAAAATATTTGCTTTTGTAAAAGCAGCTCTCTGAGATCTGCTCTGGTGGATCCGCTCTGCGCAGTCTCCATCTTTGAGATGTTTCTTACTCTGATGATAATAATCGCAGCCTCCTGGAGTAGCTGCTGGAATGCACCACCCAGATTCCCTCTTTGGATTGAGGGCTCCATTTCCCACCTGCCGTGAATGTTGCCTGCTGACAGCTCACGGTTAAGTTCATGCCCTGGAATTGCCCTCAGCTGAAGGGAGCTGCCTTGTCCTTGAGGGCCACTGCTTTCAGTGCAGGAAACGAAAGGTTGACACAAGGAGTAAGGAGTTCTGGCCCCCTTTCCTCAATTCAGGAAATCTTTGAAGGGCTGTATCAGCCACAAGCTCCCTGTGGGATCAGCTGAAGCCGATGTCATGAACACGTTGGAGTCACCTTTTTTCTCTGCCCCATCCTGCTTCCACCTGCGTGCAAATCTGTCTCAGAGTGTGTTTTCCAAGATGTATTAGCTTCTCATGGCTGCGATAACAAATTACAACAAACTGGGTGCCTTACAGCAGCAGAAATTTATTCTCTCACAGTTCAGAAGTCTGAAGTCAAGGCTTTGGCAGGATTGGTTCCTTCTGGAGGCTCTGAGGCCAAATCCCTCCCATGCCTCTCAGCTTCTGGTGCTTGCCAGCAATCTCTGGCCTTCCTTGGCTTGTAGACACATCACTCTAATCTCCACCTCTGTTCTCACATCACCTTCTCCTCTGTGTATTTTTAAAAGAACAGTTGTCATTAGATTTCAGGCCTACATGGGTAATCCAGAATGATCTCATGTTAAGATTCTCAATGTAATCACATCTGCAAAGACCTTTTTCCAAACAGACAGGTTTACAGTTTGGGGGAGGGCATATCTTTTGGTGAGGGGCCACTATTCAGTCATAACACTGGGAAACTGGCCTAGGATAGTTGCTGACAGGAGCCTAGTGAAGCCTACTTTCAAATACAGGGTTTGGGAGCCGGATCCACCGCCATTCGGATAGCAATGAGGACCCCATCACAGGGGTGAGTGGAATGCTGATCACCCCAGCATGCGTTAGTGGGACGATCAGCATTTAGACTTTCACTGGTATTAAACTGGAATGGGAAAGAAATACACTGGCAGGTGCCTCCAAGGTTCAAGGGAAATAGTAAGCGTCAGGACTACGGAACCAAATGGATATTGTATTGGGGAAAGGCAATGAAAGCCTGAAATATAATATAAATATAAATTTCACTCTATGTAAATATAAAGTGAAATGTGGAAACCATGGGGCCTCACTGGAGCATAAAAGCACTCAACTTCTGCAGATGAAGAGCAGAAGAAACTGAGGATAAGTCCTGAGACTTAATTCAAAGAGTAGCAGAGCTCCAGAGAAGGCTGGCTTCTTAACCTTGGCCAGCTGGCTACACCCAGGGCAGAGCCCTGTTTGGGAAGGAGTGGGACCCTGAGGTTTGGGATGGCAGGTCTAAGTTGATGCACTCGGAATCTTAAATTAGCCCAGGTTCCTTTGAGACTCTGGGCCTCCAGAAATGGTCACTTTTCCCTGTAAGAGTCTATTCCTTCTCCCCTTGCTTAAAGGTAATGTAGACGCTTCTGCCTAAAACATCATACTCCCCTCCCTTAGCATCTACCCCATCTCCCTTCCTGGCCACCAGATCAATCATTGAGCTAGAGTCACAACATAATGAGGCTGGGAAAGTGCCAGTTCCCCTAAAGGAAGAGAAGTACTTTACCCCCATAGAGCTGCAGGACTAGCCTACACGTACTGGCAGGAAGCTGGAGGAAGTGTACAGGCCGAGTGATTAGGGTATTGGCTCCAAGTGGGTGCAGCAGAAATTTAGATAAGGTGAGAGTTTCTTAATATGGAAACACTCTCCTGTCATGCAGGAGCTTTGCCTCAGCAAGGCCGCTAAGAAACGGTGCTAACTTGTTGCTACGGTGGCTCCTGAGGCTTGAAGAAAGCAATGGTCACACCAAGTGAAGTAGAAACCATGATCCTTTTGTCACACACACAGACAAAGGGATCAAAAAGTTCATAGAAATGGGCATGCTGGAGTAAAGCCAGAAAACCCCACTGCCCACTCTCGTCCTCAGGACAGCTTGGAGAGTCATTCCTCAAAGTGAGAATGGGGCAACATCATTGTGGTGCAACATCATTAAGAAGGACCCGTGGGATGTGCTCTTACAAAATTGTCAGCAATGAGGATGGCAGGATCTTGATGTCATAGAGGACAGATGGTGGAGCTTAACTGTCAGAAGCAAGTGGCTGCTTGCGTGTCCTCATGACACGGCAGCTGGCTTCCCACAGAGCGTGAGAGAGAGTATGCCATGAGGTAGCTACTCTTTTAATGACCTGGCCTCAGATGTCACTTCCGCAACATTCTATTTGTTAGAAATGAGTCATCAAGTATGGTCTACATTCAAGGGGAGGGGAAATTCTGTCCGCCTTCTGAAGGGATTAATAACAAAAACTTTGCAAACATCTTTTAAAACAAGCTGAAGGATATTCCTAAGGGAAATTTGTGCTTTTTGTCACTG
Organism: Equus przewalskii; assembly: GCF_037783145.1. Classification (NCBI taxonomy): domain Eukaryota; kingdom Metazoa; phylum Chordata; class Mammalia; order Perissodactyla; family Equidae; genus Equus; species Equus przewalskii. Next base: position 12,901,961 of record NC_091834.1, on the reverse strand, counting down.
CAACTCAAGGATCTGTGGGATTAGAAGTCATGATTCCCAAATAGGAGTATTTTTACCAAAAGACATTAAAGTTTAATGTCTACAGCAGTTGCCCAGTCACCATCAGCTCTTGCATCAGGAGACCAGCAGGCAAGGGAAGGTGTCAGCTACCTGGCCGGAGGAAGTTAGCCTGGTTATGAAATAGAGAAAGGGCTACTGTCACCAAATGTGGTTTGGAATGAACACATGACTCACTGGGGCATTTCTTGATAGTCTTCTGCCTAATTTTGTCAGTCAATGAGTAAGTGGAAAGACTCTGGCCTGGGAATCTGGGGAATACCACTCCAGTAAGTTACCTAGAGGGGAAGGTGCTACCATGAGTCAAGGGAATCTAGGATGAGTATAGGGGAGAGGGATGATAAGAACCAGCATAGGTCCCGACAGAGACCAGACACTTATGCAGTATCCTTGTGTGGTTTTCCCTGGAAAAGCAGCCATCCAGGATTCTGAGGAGATTTACCCAGGCAGAGTAAACTTACGTATGAAGGAAATGCACTAGGTCGCAGAGCAGTGGACTGTGGTGGATGCTGGGCTGCACCACCAGACACATAGCCCCTTCAGGACTGAGCCTTCATTCCCCCAGCAGCTGGAGTGTTGCCTGCCTTGGCTCGCAGCCTAGTCTCTCTCTAGGAACAGCTCTTGGCTGAGAGAGCAGCCTCGCCTACAGCTGTTACCTTCCTCCCTGGGGACAGCCTATATGTAATGCCTGGTCTGATGTGAAGGTAGAAAGCCTGGCCCCCTTGCCTCAGTTTGGGACATCTTTGAAGGGCTGTCCCAAGTTTGGAGCTCACAGTGGAATCTTCTGAGGTCCTGCTACAACTCCACCACAGTTTTTCTGCTTCCTCTGCTCTGCCCTCTGTCCCTGCTATTCTGTCCCAGAATACCCCCTGCTTGCTAATATTGATCTCAGTGCCTGTTTCCTGGAGAACCTGATCAACGACATCACCGTTTATGTAGTGGTTACTGTGCTATGCCATCACCGTATACTTCTCATCTCTTTAAACCTACTCAATCAGTCTGCGATGTAGCTACTATTAGTATCCACAGTGTACAGAGAAGAAATCAGAAATGATCTGTCGAAGTTCACAGATAGAGTAAGTGGCAGTTAGCTTTAGACTCAGATCTGTCTCTAGAGCCTGAAGTCTTGAAGATTACCTTTGATTTTTTTTTTTTTATATTTCATGGTCTTGAGACTATGATATCTATTCAGCAAAGATATTTAGTCATATTCTGTGCTGTGGCTCCTAAATCATAGTATAGATGTAACAGATGTATGGGTTGGCTTTGCTGCAGTAACAAACAACCCTGAAATCTCAGTCTTTAGCAAACAAATATTGGCTTCTTGTTCACATTACATGTTGGCAGCTCTGAGTGGTCTGTTGTGGCTTTCCTCTGCACATCTTCCCATTCTAGGACCAAAGCTAAAGGTTCAGCCCTTATTTGGGTATGTCCTTCCCATGGCAGAGGGAAAAGGGCAAGAGCGCTCCCGGAAACTTGTGACGGGATATGTTATATCTGCTCATGTAAGCACGTTGCTCTGTAAGCCCAGAGAAAGTGGTGGTGATGTGTGATTCTCTTACGGGGAGACGGGGAGTGAGTGATTATGAAGAATAGTGCAATCTTTTACAGCAGATATCCATGTCAGGGCTATAGCAACCTAATAATTCATTTGCACCTGTTGAACAATTTAAATTCAGAAATTATTTATATAATGCATTATGTAACGCATAATGAGGGGCCATTCCAAGTGCAGAGAAGTGGTTGAATAAAACCGAGAAGATGCCCCGCGGAGGGAGAGGACATGGCAAAGAGCAGCTCTTTGGAGCTCAACCAGACCAGCCTTTGTGGGTTCGCAGGATTTATGTCCTCCATGCTGCGGATCCTTTTTCTGGCCACAAAAAAGACCCCTCTCCCCCCAGCCTGTGTTTGGGAGGTGTAAGTGAAAGCAGGATGCCTGGGTTTGCCATCACAGAAGAATGCTAAGAAGCATCGTCAAGTTTTTAATTTTACAAGAGAGATTTTTGGTCTTATATTTTCGATGTGAAAATAGTGATCTGAAAATACCTTTTCCCCCCTGTGCTTTGCTTTCTGTCAAATTTGGTACCACCGAGACCCAGTGAACAGTACATGGCAAGTTGCCAAACTAAACACGTCCCAGCCAAGTGCCTAATAATGGAAATGTACATGTGGTGGGAAAGCATCTTACGGATGTTTTGTGGAAGTAAGCTCTTGATGAGCCTGCAAAAACAATCATTTCTTCCTTGCTCCTTAAATCTCAATAAATTAGATTAAATCCACCAACTTTCTTTTGTTGTAGAGTTGGAAATTTTAATTCCAAATGGTTAGCTTTGACTAGGAATATTTTAGGGGGTTAAAAAAAGTTTGCATCTTTCACAGGGAAGTTCTTATATTATAAAAAAGTTCCAAAGACAAAATTTTTTTTTCTTTTTGTTACTTTTTTTTTTTGATGTGGAAGATTTGCCCTGAGCTAACATCCATTGCCAATCTTTCCCTTTTTTTTCTTGAGGAAGACTAGCCCTGAGCTAACATCTGTGCCAATATTCCTCTACTTTGTATGTGGGATCCCTCCACAGCATGGCTGATGAGTGGAGTAGATCTGCGCTCGGGGTCCAAACCCATGAACCGGGGCCACCAAATTGGAGCATGCAGAACTTTAACCCACTCAGCCACGGGGTCAGCCCCAGGAATTTTTTTTTTAAATACATAATAACTGGCTTCATATTTATTTAATTGAGTTTGTAAGGTATCTGGATGCTGCTTTATGAAAATTATAAACAATTTAAATATCCACTAGTGCATTTAAAAAATAAATCTGCCACTTTACCATGACAGCTGCAGGGACCTGGAGTAAAGTTAGTGACATTTGCAAATTCTCTATTCATTTGACTTAAATTAATCCTGTCATCGGTCTACCAAAGTGAGTGTTTCAGATTCTATATGCACACCCATATCCCTCTGTCCTGATAACATCCTTTTTCTCAGATAGATCTTCCATACTTGGGAGATAGAAATTTGTGATTATTTACTTGAATGTTATCCGCATTTATGCTCCATCCAGCACCTTCGTCTCTCTGTAGATACAAGTATCTGTTTTATGACTCTGTATGGACTGGCTAGAAATGCATTTACTTTGCAATTAATTAAAGTCAAGAAATTACTTTCAGAAATCTCTCACAGATGTCAAAATGTTTTAGCCTTTTGCCATAAAATAAAAATTGCCTTAGCAAAAAGTACTTTTGCTGAAGACTATTTTTTAAAAGATAATAGTCAGAAGAAATGATTTTCCAAAGTTTTGCAAGCTTGGTAACTGGGGGAATTCTCTCCGCTGTACAGACTTCTCTTTTCGCTTTTCTGCTATCACTGCGACAGTACCTCCATTCAGGGGAGGCTGAGGCCAGCTCCTTGGAGCTGTGTGGGACTTTCATTCACACACCATGATGCGTTCCAGGAGTGAAATCATGTCGAGTGACTCGTATTCAGAACGACCTCATTGATCCGACCTGGGAAGTCAGCAGACATTTGCTGGTGGAAACATTGATTCAGTCAATGTTCACGTGCAAAGTTCACAGGAAAAGCAGTTCGATTCTGGGTGGCGAAGAGTCAGATTCAGAGCTGAGAAATTGGTAATTTATGGGTTTCTAAAGAAATCTTTTAAGTAAAAAGAGCCAAGTGACAAAGAAGTATTACAATGGGTTTGTTTTCTAGGATTTCACACAACTCTTCTAAATATTCCAAACTGTGTGATGCTCGAATCATATTTATACTTTTTGGTTTTATTTCAGAAATTCAGCTTATCCTTGCTTTTCTCCAGGCCATACCAGCCTAATGGTATAAAGTAATTCATCTTTTTTCATTCCTCATTTATTGTTTATTTATTCAAAGATATTTGTTGATTTTCTATTATGTATCAGGCAATGGAGATTCAGTAATAAACCCTTTAGACTTAAAAACTAAGTCAATAAAAACACTTTTTGGTTGTGAGAAATGCCAGTGAGGAAGTAAATAGTGATATTAGGAGGAATAAGAGGTGGTTGTGGTTGGAGTAAGGGAGGTTTGTGTTCTAGGGTGACAAGGAATGCCATCCCTAAAGCATGGGACAGAACCAGCCAGGCAGAAAGCCTTGGGGAAAGCGTGCGAGGTGGAGAGACCCAAGTGGCAAGGCTTTGAGATGGTCAAGAACATGGCATGTTCTGGGAACAGAATGGATCCAGTTTGACTTGAGTGTAGGGAGTGAGATGAGGTTGGTAAGAAGCTTAGATTCTCTTCTAAGAGCAATGGCACGTGCGTGAAGGGATTTGGTTACGGGAGTGATGAAATATGATTTTCATTAAATCAGAATCATAATGACATTAAAAGACAACAGTTACTGGCTTCATCTACATGCCTGAATTCATTGATCTTCCACTCCCTACAATTTCCTTTTTTGTATCAGAGAACCCCTTGAAAGCCTCGTATTTGCTCCTAAATTTCCAGTTCTGAGAGTCTGCGCTCCTCTATCCTGACATTCTCAACACTCACAGAAACCTCACTGATCGCTTTCTGGCTTCACCCCTCCTGGCTCAAGATGCTCTTGTCACTGGGTTGATGGTGCACTTCCTGGAAGAAGCTCTTATCCTACCATTGTTTCATGATATCACTTCTGTAATTGGCTTTATCAGTGACCCTTTGCTACCTTCCACCTAGTTCCCACAAACAAGATGGAAGACATACACTCCTTCCACTTGTGTTCAAGTGTGTGGAAGGTATGAGGGACTGGGAGCCATGGGTGGGGAAATATGATGGAGTGCTGTGGCATCAAAGGTTGAAGGAACCTGTCCATAGCAGATACATTAGAGGCACACGCTTCTCAGGCTGGAGGAGAGGTAGAATCCAAGAGCTCCCATTTGAGTTCTCGCAATTCCAAGACTGCTGTTGAGGATACTCTTCATCTAGATTTGAAGATTTCTGAATCAAAAACTACATCTGAGAAACAGTTTATTTGCTTATGTTCCTGGACTATACTGGGGAGAGATTTGCAGGTGGTGCTGATAGACGTGCTCCGAAATGTCACATGGGATGTAGGTGGTCAGTGATGGCGAGGTCATGAGTTTCCATCTGGGAAGATGGAAGTCTAAGGAAAAACAGTTGTATCTGGTGGAAGTTCTTGGAATTCATTGCCTTTTGGGGAGTCGGGAGCGATCTAATGGTTCACCACTCCTCTCACCAGAGGGAACCTGTCTATAGTGTCCATCCACACATCATGCATTTAGCCCTGGGTTTGACTAGACTTGGGTGCGCTGCTTGGCTATCTTCTCCCCCCTTCTAAAGGAGGATCTAATTGTAGCAGGGAGAAACTCTGGGACTCTCTGTAGACTTGGAAAAACAGAAGGAAAAGGGAGTATTTTGGTTAGAGTTGCCTTAGGAAAAATCATTACAGGGAATTCGTGGAAAAACATTGCTTTCCAATTTCAGAACTACTCAAAATATCAGGTAGCTAAATATAGAACACTGTTCACAATCTTGCAGGTCCTGAGGTCTGGCTGAAAGTGAGCTGCGTGATAATGCCTTCTCTCTCTCTCTTTTAAAAAATTTTCTTCCCCAGTCAGGCTTGTAAGCCTAACCAAGGATAATTATCAAACAAAAATCTTAATTGTTGTCCTAGCACAAATTCTTACTTAATTTGAAAAACATGCTTGGTGTTAATGAAATTTCCCTCTGTAAAGTAATAGCTGAAACGAACAATGTCTCACAGAGCAAAAGAGCTCACAAATCTATCCTTCAGGAAATGTTTTATAAAGTTTGTGAGAATAGAAGGAATACTACAATCACCCAACGTTCTCGGCATGAATTGTAGAGTAAGTAATTCCAAGGATTTTGCGTATTGTACTGGAAGATCTTGCTCTTTGTGCCTCCTGAAGGAAAGCTATACCAATAGAAGGGAACAAGATTGCTATAAAGTAAAACTTCTCCACTGTAAGAGGTGTGAGGTTTGAAATTCACTTCTAAGTAGAATCATTAAAGTGTATTCTTTGGCGATATAACCCGTCTTTAATTTTTAACCTTTCCTCCCTAAGGCAATTAAAGAAGTATACAAATTTGAGGAAAAGAGTGAGGAAGGATACTTGTAATTGTTCAACCATTCTTTTTTCCTCCCTCTCTTGCTTTATATGTACGTATAGTTGATTCTCCTTATCTGCGGCAGCGATGTTCTATGAAGTCCCTGAAAACACTGAATTAGCAAATATTGAGTCATTGCTCCCGGGAGAAATGCAAGGCTAGGTCCCAAAAGCCTCTGGTCACAACATTTTCATTAACAGATCAACACAAAACTGTTTTACATGTGTTTCTGTTTAAAGATACCTCATTTAAGTGATATTATGGATTCCCTAACATTGGACTCATGGTCAACAGCACTGTAATTCATAACTGAATGAAGCTTATCTAACCCACGTAATATCGCAATTGGAAAAGAAAAATTCAAATCCTGGCACTGGGATTGTATGAAATATGCTGGCACTTGACATAGATGGGTCCTCAAGACTCCTTGGATTCCAAGAAATCTGTAGCTCTTTGAGGCTGGTCAAGCCTTCGAAAGTCTTATTTAATCAAATTTCTTTGCTTGGAAATTCTTCTGTGCTCAGATAAAAGTTGATTAGGATCCTACTTTTTGGGAATGATTTGGATTCAATTAGGCCCCAAACTTAGATTATTCTCCTTTGAGAAAGACTGGAAAATGGAAATTTCCATCTTATAAAAGGATTGTCAAGAAGAATCAAGCAACAGGCTCTCAGTTTGAGAGGTGTTGGTGTATATTTGCTCAACTTCCCAATTTACACTTCGTGGAATGATCCAATTTCCATGAAGACAGATGACACTTCCTATTTCACTGTAGCATGTATGGGTCGTTAAGGGAACTAGAAATATGGAGATGGGGAATTCAGAAAAACTCTTCTCTCCTTTTGACTAAGTTTACTTCTGCTTGGTTCCCATCCCCTCCCCAATTATAATTTCCATGAACGTTTTTCCTCCTCTTCACTCGAAAGGGAATGACACTTGGCCTTCTTCTTGACGGTGACTCAAAATGACGTAAAATAAAAATGCATGACTTTATGTAATCAAGTATAAGTTCTTTTCAACTGAATTTGTTTCACCTTAAATGGATTTCTAAGACAAGCAAGCCCAGAAGATATAGGGTGGTCTGGGTGGTGTGAATTACCTGACATCTCTATTCTGTTTTCCTCACTGGGACAATGACATTAATGATAACTAGTCTCCCTGACTTATTGGGGGAGATGCTACAGTCAGGGATGCTACTTTTATGAGGCTGCAGAGCCAACAGAGGGGCCACATGGCTCCTTTACCTACAGTACCTTGTTGATGCCCTGAGTTTCTGTAAGAACAGCTTACACTGAATTGATTTGTACCCAGAGTTTCTGTAGACCTCATAACCTTTTGGTGCAAATACTCTCCCATTAATTCCTAATTCAGTTTCCCCTGGCTTGCACAATACAGACTCTTCAGTCCCACTTCAAACTTTTGCCCAATTATTACAGGAGGTCCGTGGAGACGTCTCTGTGAACTAGTCGATAGTTCTCATGTATTTTTTCGATCTGGGCTCTTTCATTGATCTCTACTGCTTCTGGAGCCTAGTCGCCCAGAACACCTGCTGTGTTTCACTTAGGACTGCAGGGAAAGCACCTTCTTCCACCCTGTGGTCTCCTGGGCGTTGGGGAGTCCTTGCTTCTCGTGTGTAACTTTTCCTCATTCTCCTTCTAATAAAGCCTGAGGAACATCGACTCCTCCTTCTGCCCCGCAAATAAACTTCTCACACAGTTCCTTTCCCTAGTATATCAATTCCAAGAGCTACCAACCCTACTAGAGGGACCTGGACCCATGTGAATCCTAAGGGTAGGCACCAATGCACTCAGACTAAGGCTCCTACTGTAGATTTAAAGTTAATGTGTGTGACATAGATAATTTCCATACTCTACTCTCAATGGCTGTCCCAAGAAAACCTCGGGACACCTGTCTCCCATGTTCTGACACGTTAGGTGCTAGTGTAGTTTGAAGGGTCCAAATGGCTTACCAGTAACTACAGAGCATTAGAAGCGGAGCTATTATGCATGGATACTTGATACTCCGAAAAAAGTGCCCCGCCAAAAAAAAATCAAGAATACGTCTGTCCTCTGCGAATAGAGAATTTACACATACGATCATTATGAGTTTATAATCATAATATTAACAAACTTGAAACCTAAGCACCCGGAGAGGAAGACTTTGTGAAATAGAAGAGATAAAACTAAAGCTTGATTTCTGTATAGGGTTTTGGGGCACCTTTTGTGATTTCCATAGACTTACCTAAATCAGAGAGTAAATAACAGAGGAGTCGTTGCTTTCCAAAAAAAAAAAAGGGTTGATGGTTTGGTGAAAAAGAGGAAGTCTTTAGCTTCTCTCTTGGGCCCTGCCAAAAACTGGCATTGTGACCGCAGTTAGGAAGGCAGCAAACGCCACCACAGCAAATCGAGTGGCAGCATGAGTCAATCCTTTCACTCCTTTCTTCTCACCAACTGTGAGAAGTGGACTAGATAAGCAGAGAAAATAAGTTGAAACTATGCGAGTGCTCTAACGCATGTCGCTCACCCTAAGTTTCTAGGAGGAGTTATTTTCAAATGAAGAAAAGCAATGTTGGTAAAATTAAATGGAATGTGTGATCTCATGGTTTTCTGGACCAGTGCTTCTCAAACTTTAAGGTCCACACACATCACCTGGGGGTCTTGTTAAACTGCAGCTTCTGATTCAGTAGTTCTGGAGTGGGACCTGCGATTCTGCATTTCAACAACTGCCAGGGGACGTCAGTGCTGCTGCCCAAGGCCCACACTTTCAGTTGCCTGAGACTTAGAGACATTTAACTTCTCTTCCGCTCTTTTGCCATTCTGTGTCTGGCTACATAGCCAACCATCTGGACCCCTGGGGTTAAAGGTGAGAACAAAAAGTAATTGTAGCTTAAGTTTGCTGGTTATCAGCGACTCTGATAAAGATTTAGTGTGTCTTTGTCCCTTCGGGCTGCTAGAACAGGATACCACAGACTAGGTAGTTTATAAAGAACAGAAATTTCTTATTCACAGTTCTGGAGGCTGGAGGCTGGAAGGACCATGCTTGTGTTCTGGTGAAGTCCCCCTTCCTGTTCACAGCCAGCACCTTATTGCAACGGCCTCACGTGGTGGAAGGGGCTAAGGAGCTCTCTGGAAACTTTCTTATAAGGCAGTAGTCCCATCAAGAGGGCTCCACACTCATGATCTAAGCACCTCCCAAAGGCACGTATCCTGATATTATCGTCTTTGGGGGTTAGGATTTCAACACATGAACTTTGGGGGGACACGAACATTCAGACCACAGCATAGTGGGAAGAAGCTACTAGAACAGTGCTGCTCAAATGTTACAGTGCCTAGGAATCTCCTGGGGATCTTGTGAAAAATACAGATTCTGATTCAGTCAGTAGGAGTAGAGCCTGAGATGCTGCATTTCTATCAAGCTCCCAGGAGACGCTAAAATTGCTGCCCAAACTTTGAGTGGAGGGTATTCACTAGTAGACAAGAGAATTTACAACTCAGCTATCCTTTTTGTTTGTTTGTTTGCCTTTATTGAATTTTCCAAAGACTGAGAAAGAGGCATGATGCAGAAATCTTTCTTTTTATTTAAATAAGATGCTCGCTAAGATTCTAGAGAGGGGAAGATGAGAAGGAGGAGGTGGGGTGCAGCGTGTCAGCGTCAGGAGGTAGTAAGCTGAGCTCCTTTTGCTTTAAGCTCTTTCCCACATGAGTTCATCTGCTGGTTATTTCATGACGTTTGTGCCTGTCCTCTGGCCCCAAAGCCCGGAGGTGTCCAGACAGGTCGTCACTCACTGCACATCACAGGCCACTTAGAAGGCCGGAGAGAGATCATTTTAACCCAGGGAATTCCCTTCATGACCAGGACGGCCTCTTCTCTTTCCCACTTTGAATAAATAGAAGTCAGTGGGACTTTCGTCACCTTTCACTTCTGTTCAGTTCAAGTTTCTGTCTGCACATGTGTGCACATCTCATTTACAGGCAAACGGAAAGGCTGGGCTAACTCAGCCGCCACTCCACAGTGACTCTTCATTTCCTAGACTGGCAGTGGCAACCTAGTGCAGTTTTCCACATGTTCCCTCTAAATTCATCCGCAGTCATCCTTACCCCACACCCCGTGACCCCTACCCCATCACCATTGTGAAGCTCCTGGCTTCAGTCTGGGTTCTAACGGTTGGACACTGACTGTTAAAGACAAACAATATAGAAAGAGCCCAGGGTCATGTTAATGGGAATGCTACAATGGTTCGCCATTTGCTTACTTTCTCATTGCACGCCCGTGTACTTCCAGATGATATGTTTCTGTGCTGAACATAGACACATACTAGCGCGCACGGACCTCCCCCCGCCCCCCACAGCTTTCTCTGTTTATTTCTTCTGAAATCATATTGCACAAGCTTGAAAGCTAAAAAACATCCCACTTCCTTACCAGCCAGTTGAAACTTTCCTGATGACAGTCCGGAGTGACCACAATAGGCAATGAGTTAACATTTCAGCTGGGAGGATTTCCCCACCCTCCTCTCCTGTCAATGAGGCATAAAGTTCCCAGCTGATTTCTCCATCTGGCCTTACCATTCCTGGAAACCTGCTTCTAAAGAAATCAATGGGAAGAGGTGGAAGAGGAGTTTGCTGGGGCATGGGAGGTGGACCCAGGGGCTGACGCGGTCTAGTGGCTCTCTCATGGGACCAGGAGTGGGAGCCTGCTGCCTGTTTTTGAACTTTGCCACTAGCTTACTATGGGGAGCCTAGACTCCGAGTTGTCAAAATAAAGTAATATTAAAATACAGAGGAGTTTCAGTTCCTCATCAGAAATATTTTGAGCATGAAAACTTCAAGGATTGGCCCCATACATAAAAGTCTCCACTGACGTTAGATCAAACTATAGGCCACAATTTCGATAGGAAGGGCTTTTTCTAAACACACTCATGGACGTACCCAATATTGAAAGCAGCCACAGCAAGATCTGATTTCTTAACTGTTGAAAGTCAGACATCTCCTACTACTCCCTCGTCTTTCTCAGCATTGATCCAAGAGAGTGGGCCGCATGTCAGGAGTTAGATACTGATATAGTTTTTCCAAACTCGGTGAGAAGAGTTTTTAGAATTATAATTTCTCGTGAGTCGGGTTACCAAGCCACATCTAATAGTATTGTGCAAAGCCAGTTGCCACAATAAGAGGCAGGGAGTTAAGATTGTAATAGTGATGTGGAGGTAGGAAATGATTAAGGCTTTCCCACGATCTTTTATGGGACAGAAATTACCCACTGCAGCATAGAATCCCAGGACTTCAAGGGAACTCACATTCTAAGATCACACATCCCTAACACAAACATTGAGCCAGAATGGGTGCCCTCTCTGAGACTGTCTCAGCATTATACCAGGAACAGCACATTGCTTCAGCAATTTCCACCACAAGACTAATTGTTTACTTTGTAGCGTTGATGACCAGCCCCTTCTCATGAGCTTCAGAGGAATCCAACCCCTTCTCATGAGCTCCAGAGGAAACTCTATGGTTGTTACAAGCCAGGCTGAGAGGATACCTTTCTGGCTGGTCAACCAGTTGTAGCGTTGGGCATTGACCTTCTGGACTTTGCGGGACCCTGCAGTAGTGGCACTTGTTTGTACACTCAATACTTGTCAGGTACGGAGCTAAATAATTCACACACGTTGTCTCATTTAGTCCTCACAATATCCCTTTGCAGTAGATGTCATCATCCAGATTTTACAAAGGAATAAACTGAGAAGGGAAAAGTTAAGTAACTTAACTGAAGTCAGTTAGCTGTTAAATGAAAGAGCTCCAAATTTGAACTAGATCTGTCAGGCGCCAAAGCCAAGGCCTTCAATGGCTACAGTGGACCACTTTCACCTGAAACTCTTGGACCTCCAGGACCACCTGAAGTCCAGCAACTTACGGTAGAGACCCTATGTGGTCCAAGTCTGTTCCACCTCAAAGACATAAAAAATTAAAATTAAAAAAAGACGTGTAAAAGATATCCAAAGTGCTAGTATACACGGAGTGTGTTCTTGTAAGGCGGCGTGAGAAGCAGCCCAGCGATTGTGAGCCCTGGAAGAGTAAGAGTTGAGTTTGATTCCAGCTCTGGGACGTATTGAGCATCATTTTTCTCTTCTGGGAATGGGTATAACACATATCTCATATGGCCGCAGTGAGGGTTAATGGAGACCACCCATAGAGTGCTTAGTACACAGTGTCTGGCCCACAGTGAGTGTCCAAGAAACTGTGTGTTTGTATTTGTGTGTGGGTATGCATGTGAGTATACACACAAAAGTATAAGTGAGTCTGGATGGATCTGGCAAGGTCAAGTCTTGAGATCTTACCTGTTTTAAGTCATCAGAAGACTAGAGTGGGCCAGGTATAGACATACAATCTCTGTATATTGTACACTCATGAATTTAAAGCTGGTCATGGCAGTTTTTGATCTCTCAGATAATTGCAAAGGATTCATTTCAATTAAGTTCTATTCTGGGAATCTCTATTTTTTACTAAGAAGCAGCTGATCCTTGGGTATCATCCAATAAATCATCAGGTGACAAATTAGGTGGAAAAAATGTGGTTCACATCCTTGGAGAAGACTTGTTGGAGAGTTAGAAATCATGTCTAACTTTCATTTATGAAAACATTTGCTCAAGGATGCTATTTATTTATTTATGTACGTGGTATTTCAGAAAATTAAGAAGCTCATCTCTTGTGGCCTAAAAGCAAACTAGATGTTGAATGGCCTCCTGAGATGCTTGGAGCCTGTTTTTAGAGTAAGTGTGTAGACTGTGGTTACCTTACTTTGGCAAAGACTAATAGCAGGGGCCTTGATGCTATAGCCAAGAATAGAAACTAAAAGTCTCAACTTCACATTTCACTCTTCTTCTTGTTAAATGCTGATGCACGTACGTAGTGAACTCTTAAGACTTTGCATTGATCTCTTCAATACGTGACACATAATAGATGCAGTCTATCCATGACATATAGAATTCCATGGGAATTTAACTTGAAAATAATGATTATGGCTTATTCTTTGCCATAAGAAAGAAATGAGTTAACATTGTTTAAAAATGCACAGACCTGATATTAGACAATTTTCCTGAAATAATGATAAAAGTTTTTCTGGAACTTTAAACGTTGCCTTTATTTCGCTTACTCTTTTAAATGCATGAGTACAGTCATGAGGATTTATTTCAAGGTCCAAAGGCTGTGAGTTTCCTACCGTTACAGATGTTCAACTGCCAGCCAGACCGTTAATTGCAAAATGCCATCCTTGAGTTGGCAGAATCAAAATCATTTAGGAAATTTTAAAAAATTTTGATCACAAGGCCCCACCCAGAAATCCACTGAATTGAAATTTCCAGGGTGGAATCAGCAATCTATTTATATGATTCCCAAAAGTTTTGGGTAGGCAGACAAGTTTGGGAATCACTGAATTCAATGCTTCCTGCTCTTTTGTTTGTTTGTTAATTCAGATTTAGAATGGAAGGATTGACTCAAATTGCATTTAATGATTCTTAAATTCTAAAAATCTGTGGTTTAAAAAACTTGTAAAACAATTCACACTTAATAGTACAGTACATAACTAACACCTGGGCCGAGAAATGGAAGAATCTCAGAGCCATAGAAATCTCTCTGTGTGTTCCCAAGCACAATACCCCTCTCCCAAGGAGAAATAACCACAATCCTAACATCCATGATAATCATTTTCTGGCTTTTCTTTACAGTTTTACCACCTATGTGTGAATCCCTAAACAATAGTTTGTTTTTGAATTTTATATAAACTAATTTATGTTGTATGGTCTCTTTTATGTCTTGCTTCTTTTGTTCAAACTATGCTTATAAGATTCATCTACATTATTAAGTAGCTGTAACTCAGTCCTTTTCTCTGCTGTATAATATGCCATTGTCTATATAGACCACAACTTATTCACCTATTCAACTTTTGATGAACATTTAGAGTTTTCCAAAGTTTTGAATATTATTAGCAATATTGTAATTCGTGTTCCTTTATCTTGGTGCATATAAGCATAAGTTTCTTTTGAATTCACACACGTGTGTGTACACATGCACACATATAGGCAGTCCTTGCTTCGCACAGAACTATGTTAATTAAAACGTGCATATCTGAACAGTGTCCTCCCTCTACAGATTCTGTGGTGGCTGTTACAATGTTACTTCCTTTGTCGTGGAACTATGCCAAGGGAGGACACAGTTTTAATATGCAAAAGTTTCAGTTAACACAGTATTGTGCAAAGCAAGGACTACCCGTAAATACGTACATATACCATGGAGTGGAATTGCTGGATCCTAGGAATTCATATCCTCAATTTTGTTAAATAATATCAAGCTATTTTCCAAAGTGGTTATACTAATTCACTTTTCTGTCAGCATTGTATCAGAGTACCCATTTTTCCACATCCTTGTACACACTTGGTATTTCCTTGATTTAGTAGTGAAGGTGATCACCTTGTTACATGTTTTTTTGGGTGTAGGTATTTTCCTTAGGTGAAATGTCAGCTTAGGTGTTTTTCTGTTACTTTTTCTTTCCTTTATTTATTTATTCATTTATTTATTTTTGCTGAGGAACATTGGCCCTGAGCTAACATCTGTTGCCAATCTGTCTCTTTTTCGCTTGAGGAAGATTGTTGCTGAGCTAACATCTGTGCCAATCTTCCTGTATTTTGCATGTGGGACACTGCCACAGCATGGCTTGATGAACAGTGTGTAGGTCCACACCCGGGATCTGAACCTGCAAAAGCTGGGCTGCTGAAGCAGAGTGCAAAAACTTAACCACTACGCCACTGGGCTCGCCCCTCCCTTATTTATTTATAGAAGTTCTTTATATATTCTCATATGTCCTTTGCTGATATATTATAAACATGTTTTTCAAATTTATGGTATTATTTGATGAACAGAAGCTCTCAATTTTAAATGCAGTTAAATTTAACAATATCTTCTTTTGTAGTTATGCTCTTGTAATTACTTAAGAAAGACTACCTTACTCTAAAGTCTAAAAGATACTTACTTAAATGTTTTCCTAAGATTTTAAGATTTTACTTTTGACATTTAGGCACTTAATTCATGTGGAGTTGATTTTTGTTTACAGTTGGGGTAGGAACCCAATTTCCTTCTTTTTTTCATCCATGTGCAGACAGTTCTCCCATATTCATTGTGAATAGCCTTCCTTTCTCTAATGATTTTCCGTGCCACACCCGGGCGTATATCAAAAGTCCATAAATATCAGTGCATTTGGTTTTGGATTCTCTGTTCTGTTCCACTGGTTACATTGTTTATTCTTGGACAAACACTACATTATCTAATGACTATGGCTTCGTAATGAGTCTTTCATAATCGTTCTCTTCAGAAGTGTTTTTGCAATTCTTAGTCTTCTGTTCTTTCGCTTACATTTTAAAATCAACCTACCAACTTCCATGAGATTTTAATCAAGGTTATAAGAAACTTACAGATCAATTTGAGTCAATTTGACCTCTTTAGGATTCTAAGTCTTCCTGACCATGAACATGGTATTTCTCTCAACTTATTCAGATTTTCTTTAATGTCCTTGAGGAAGGATTATTTTGTGTGCAAGTCTTATATATATTTTGCTACATTTACTCCTGGAAACTTTATAGATTTGTCTATTGTAATTTTCTATTCTAAATATTATCTTTTAAAAATTGTGTTTTTGAAGTATTTTTTGGCAGAATTGTTGATAGCGAACCATTCCCTTTAAAATTAGATAGTAGAAAAGGCTGCTCCTATCACTGCTATAGTCAACATTATGGTGGAGATCTTAGCTATCATGACGATACAAAAAAAGATATGAAAAGCGTTAGGTTTGGAGAGGAGGGTCGTGATTTGCAGGTAATATCCTTGTACACATAGAAAACACAAATGTATCTATGGATGAATTACTTGGAAATAGCAGATGAATCATCAAGTTGACCAGACATAAGACCAATATATAAAAGTCAGTTGTACCTCTTTGTAGTACTAGATTGTGTGTGATCAAAGTGTTATATTTAACACATATAGGGAGAAATATGTCCTGGTACAATAGCACTCTGTGAAAAGGCATTCTGTTTTATGAATGTGGTTTACCATTTAACCAATCACTATAGAAGCACAAATCCTTGAATTAATTGCCAATGGGATTCAAACAAATTAGTTCCTGTCTATACCAATCTACAAAGAGGATTCTTTAACATAGAACTTTATAAAGACAACAGAAAAATTGATTGAGGATGACTGAATCCACAGTATGAAATGAGACTATGTGCAAATTGCCCAATTGTAATAAGAATAGTCATTGTATTAATACAACACACTACAAGTAACATAAGGAATTATTCTGCTTACAACTTCTAATTCCTTCTAGGAGAATTGCTGAAACGTGTAGGGATGGTAGAGTTTACGGCCTCTGTCTAATTCCATTCATCTTGTTGCTCTTGTCATCGTCCAGATTCTGAATTCTCTCTTGACCCCTTTCTAGGTGTCTGTGCAAATTTGCGCTGGAATGGTCACCTCTTTACATCAAACTGTGTAAGAAGTATTAGGGTTTTTTGTCATTTTTTTTCTTTTTGTGCAATTGCTTGGCATCACTCATTTTAGTAAAGAGCCTATATCATGCTCTATCCCAGATCCATGCATTTGTGGATTTTAAGAACTTCTCTCCTTCATTTCTTCCTGAAAAGTGTCAGCAGCTGCTGCTTGTTATGAGTGAAATGGTTAGTCTATCTAATCTTGTAGGACTTCATCTTTCTGTTCCGACTCATTATTTTCTCCTCTTCTCCTTTTAAGTGGGATAAAAACAGCTTCCAGAGTCCTAATAGCTCTGAATCTACCTGGAAAATTCTCCAATTCACTGTGGCCATGACAGTCTGTGGCATCTCTTTACCTCATATACAAACCTCTCAGAAATGATTTTGCCTCACCATTTTACAGTTTAGTCTTTCCATGCCCACTATTGGGTGATTTGCAAAACCCCTCTATATCTCTATTTTAAAAGTTGCTGAGCTCTGCTCAAATGGCTTGGATTAATGCTTACCTTGCATTTAAAAAAACAATAAACAAAAAAGCAGTGGGAAAGAAAAAGATAAAATGCCTAGGGGAAAAATTAGAAATGTGCAAAATCTATGTGAAGAAAATTTTAAATCACTGAAAGACATAAAGGAAAAAATTGAAAACTTGGAAGGGCATGTCCTATTCTTGGGTAGGAAGATTCAATATCCAATGAGGTCAATTCTCCTTCAGTCTATCCACAAACTTATTGTGATCCCAAAAGAAATAGTACTGAAATATTTCTTGAACTAGATAAACTGATTTGCAAGTTCCCGGGTAAAATAACTGTGAAAGAATGGGCCAAAAAAACATATGAACAGAAAAACGAATGGGAGGATATTAGGTATATTTATAATATAAATCTATAACAATTAAAACTTTATGGTATGGGAGTATAAATAAGTAAGCAGATCAATATAATTGCACAAAGACCCAAGAAACTTATCTAAAGATGTATGGGGATTTAGTATGCAAAAAAGCTGTCACTGTATATCAAGAGAAAACATGAGTTATTAAATTAAGGATGCAGAACATTTGCATATTTATCAGGAAAAAATATTATATTGGATTCTTATCCCTCTCCTTGCATCAAAATAGATACAAAATGGATTCAAGATTAAGTGTAAAGAAGGAAACGACAAAAATACTGAAAGAGAATTTTCAACTAATCTTGGTAGGAGGAAGGCCTTTTTAAGTATGGCAGAAAAATCTGAAAAGAAAATACTGATAAATTGATAAATTAAATTACAACACAGAACATTTCTGTTAAAATTTCTTGTGCTATTTAAGAGTATAATTATGAGTTTCAATGTTTAAATATTACTCTATCTGAATAATATTTCTATACTTGTTAAAATAAAAATGTAGTTGGGCAGGAAAGAGATTTTGTTACTCTTTCAAATAAATGCAGGCTACTTGAACCACAAGACTACTCTCATATTTGATACAACTGAGTTTTATTTTATTTTTTGTTTTTGTTTTTCTTTTTTTTAGACTCTCAGAAAGAGAGGAGAGGATTCCTCTTCGAGTCAAAGACAAATATATAAGTTGATACTTAGTACTCATGAGATGATGTAAATTGCCTGGATCTGTTTAAGATCAGCTTTATCTTTCTAAAAGATGACTCAACCAAGAGATTGCGTCATTAGCTGTTTTTGAAGAATTGACAGTTGCACGTGACCAACCAATTCAGGCTACTGTTTAACTACATTCTTATAAGGATTCTCCAAAATCTGGACCTGGTAATAATTTTATGAGTTGCTAAAATTTTTTTTAATTCTTTGCTTATTGTGACAACAACAATAACGTGTTTGTTAGAGTGGCAACTTTAACCCATTATTGAATTCATCACTCCTTCTATTTTTTGCAGTGATATTACTAAATAAGGAGAAGAAAATGATTAAGCCCATCCATTTTGGGGTTCTAGGCTCTTTTAGCATGATATACAAGTTGGTTGTTAATTGATTAAAGTGTTTATTAGTTATTGAGATGAGATAGTCCTAAAGCAACATTACTACATACATCTGAGTTTTCTACTTTACATTAACTAGCTGTTAATTTTTTGTTTGTTAATAGATATTCAACTAACTCTGTAAAAACCATTCAAACACCTTTCTTAGTTCCTTGAAACCCATTGCTTTCTCACCAGGTTCTCCCTCCTGGAGCGCTAAAGTACCCTAATAAATGGTTCAAAGGTGAGTCAGATATAGAGTAGCTTTTACAAAGCAGAATGCTAGCCTGGCTATGTGTCTTTCTGGTTTCCATACAAATAAATCAACCAAGGGTCATAAAACTCAACCTGTAATAACAATCACTAATATTTAATAAATTGCCAACTGGTTTGAAAACCTGTTCAAATATTTTGTACCACCCACAAAAGAAGTTGTAATAAACTGCTTGGTTATAAAAATCACATAACACATAATTATTGGCATTATCATGTTCATTTGTTCACTCATTCTCTCTTTTTGGAAACGAAATTCTTGGGTTGAAAACCAATTTTCCCGTGGCATTTCCTATTTTGAACTGTGATGTGAATTTTAAGTAAAAAATAAACTTGGGGCAGTGATAAAAATGAAATTGGACCTTTTTAAAAATAAGAGATCATAAACTATAATTTTAAATGAGTCACTGCTGATTAATATAATAGTAATTTTCATAGGGAATTTACTGCAATGTATATAGAAAAGCCGCTATGGAAACTCATAAAAGCGCTATGGTTTGTCAACGTTTTAGATTAATTTTTTATAGGAGAAATGATTTGGAAACTATAAACATGTGCCTGGGTTCAGCAGAGGGAATTTTGGATTTTAAAAGAAGAAACCGAGGTTCTGACTTATTTACACTGGCCGGACTTTAGTTTCTGATGTCCCAAGAAATACTGAGCGCATGTGCTTCGAATGTTGTTAGGAATGGATATTCCAGCATCTGCCGAGACTCTTGCCATTGTGTCTGTCCATAAAATGGGTACTTTGATTTTAAAAGCCCTGAGATGAATAGAGAATCTACTCTGGGTCACAGCCAGGGTCAACAATTTTGCCAGCGCAGCCAAGTATTAGAAGTATGTAGGAAAAATTAAGAGCCTCCAATTTAGTGCAGCTTTACCCAAAGTGAGTTGGTTATATATTCAGTGGGAATCCTGTTGCATAACAGCCTTGGCTCTTCTGAGCGCCACCAGTCCCAGGGAGCCAACTGCCAGTGACAAGTCACTGCCAAGATCCTGACCATCCTCTGCTCTCAGAGCACCTCTGTTCAGTACCTCAACATCTGGGAACAATAGATAAATTATTTTGTGGACACTTTCCTGTATAAACTAGATTAAAATCTCAGGTTATTTCTGGATAGGATGAAGGTTAGGATCAGGTCAGTGGCAAGGGAGTGTTCATGAAGTGGGAAATCTCCACGTAGGCAAGTTCCAAGATTGCCTTGCAACGTCGGTGTAAAACTCATCAATCAAGGACGAAATGGAGATTTCACCAATGAGAGCCAACATCTACCAGGTGCAGGAAAAGGTGTGAAAAACACCTAGCACCTCTTAAAAGCCTTAAATTAATTTCAGCTGTTAAACCCTCTGAGCTCACATTATGTAATTTCTCTGGCTGTGGGGTTGTGACCATCATATATCTTAATTATGTAGAAGGAAGGTAAAACCACAAAGGATGGGTGATTTACCAATGACTTGGGAGAAAATCTAATTAGAACTTTAATTAGGCTTGGTAACTTTCTCTCTTCCCGTAAGTTCTCCTTTGGCTTTTTTTGGGATCACATGAACTGCTTAGGTAAGAAAATCTGTTCCAATACTGAACAAGAGCAGGTACCACCATTCCACAGAGTAAATTACCCTGTTGCCGGAAGAAGCCTCACATATCAGATAAAGACCTGGGTGGTACATACCTGCAGATGAAGTGATGCAAACAGAGGAAACACACATGAAAGAACATAATCACACGGTGGACTTCGTGGTTGGCACGCCCCCACTCCCCCATCCGTTCTATCTTTCAGATGATTGGTCTAACCATCGAAGGTAATCTTCCCCCTGGCCAGTGATTGGCTCAGGAATTGTCAGGTGTAAATCAACCAGAGCCAATGGAATGTAAAGAGAGTTCAGGATAGCGGAAAGAATCTAGTTGAGAGAGGAGAGCAAGAGAGAGAGAATATATATATACGTACACCTACCAATACAAACACAGCTTCTGAGCTGGTGGGAATGGAGAGGAAAGACCTCGAACACCGTTCATTTGCCTCCTCCTTGTCTCCTCATCCCTGGCCTTCCGCAGACGTGAACAAGGAGGGATGTTTTCTTAATTGTCGTTGGTAAACCAGCCTTAGAATAAGGTTGACCTTGTTGGGACAGGTAGAGCAGGAAGATGCAAATATTTAGATCTCTTGGTGACGATCAATAGCTACGAAATCAATCCACCCAGAAGCCCTTTAACCTCAGTGCTCCCTATAATCTGAGTTTTTTGATTTTCTCACTTATAACCAGTTTGAGTTGGTTTTCTGCACTTGTAATAGAAATCCTAATTGATGTACCTTAACATTTATTAACATCTTCAGCCCTGGGGGCAGTAACGGCTTCCCTCTGTTGCCCGCCTCTGTCTGCCCCAACGTCTCTTGTTGGTTCCTTTATGTTTGTCCCTACCTCTGTAAGTGGCCTTTCCTTAAAGTCTCTTCATTCCAACCATCTGCAGGGACTTCCATTTTCTTCCAGGACTTCCACTGATGTAGTCTGCCTTCTGCCTCACTTTCTGGCTTTCATTTGCTAGAAGCTATGAAATTCTCCAACACTGAACTATAAACAAAGCTATTCAGGCCAGAGATTGGGGTTTGGTGAGGAGTTTAAAGGCTTTCTCCTGCTGCTTACTGATTGACTTTGGATAATGAGGGATGGGCAAATTTTTATGCAAATATTTTAGGCTTTGTGGATTGTGCAGTTTCTATTGCAGCCACAAACTCTGTCATTTTTTAAAGCAAATGAATGTGATGTTTTCCAATAAAACTTTATTAACACAAACAACTAATGGGCCAGATTTGATCCCCAGTCTGCAGTTTGCCAACCTCTGAGTTAGTTCATTTGGTTTATAATCCTAAAGTATGGGAACAAGATGTTAGTCTCCTGGAAGTTTCAGGAGAAAATGCTTTGTGAGGCATATTTTTTAATTACAAGGTGACTCTTGTATATGATAGGTCACTGTGGAGAGATAAGTTTTATGTCAAATACAGATTAGAAGAAAGCTTTCCTTTCTCTCCCCACAGAGAGCCACAGCACAGATGCTGTGTTCACAGGATGGGAGCTGTCACTGTTGGCCAGCTCTTCTGAACTCCCCTCCGGAGCCTGAGCTAGGTCCAGGGAAAGGCACTGGGTTGTAGAAGCCACTTTCTTTTTTTAAATTATTTTTAGTGATGGAGCTGGCCCAGTGGCACAGCGGTTAAATGCGTTCAGGGCCAGTCTTCCTCAGCAAAGGAGGAGGATTGGCAGCAGATGTTAGCTCAGGGCTAGTCTTACTCAAAAAAAAAATTATTTCTATTGAGGTCTTATTGGCTTAAAACATTGTGTAAATTTCAGGTGTACATTGTTATGTATCAGTTTCTGTATAGACTGCATCATGCTCACCATCAACAGTCTAGTTTTTATCTATCAACATACACATGTGCCTCTTTACCCCATTTTCCCTCCCCCCAGGGCCCTTCCCCTCTGGTAACCACTAATCTGTTCTCTTTGTCCAGATGTTTGTTTATCTTCCGCATATGAATGAAATTATATAGTGTTTGTCTTTCTCTGTCTGGCTTATTTCACTTAACATCATCCCCTCAAGGTCTACCCTGTTGTCGCAAATGGCATCATTTTGTCTTTTTTATGGCTGAGCAGTATTCCATAGAAGCCACTTTCTACTGTTTACTATTTTATGTCAAGCAAG
This sequence comes from Equus przewalskii, assembly GCF_037783145.1. Lineage (NCBI taxonomy): Eukaryota > Metazoa > Chordata > Mammalia > Perissodactyla > Equidae > Equus > Equus przewalskii. The sequence goes on along the minus strand of NC_091834.1, from coordinate 12,879,340 downwards.
GACAGACGTGAGGCATGCTCCCAGGGTGGTCGCTAAGGCTAAGGGAAAGTTTATATTGGCAAATCTACTGAAATCTCAGGTCTTCCAAGAATGCTTCTTGGATTTTTCAAGGTCAAGACTACCTCCCCCTCTGTGGTGCTTCCACAGGACTCTCCCTGTAGATATCCTGGGGTTGTTATTATGTTTTGGTGTGTGATAAGTCAGCGGCGCACGTCTCTGCCCTCAGCAACTAGGTAGGACAGACCTTGAGGTCAGAGATAGACTCAGTTCATCTTTCCATGTGCCGTGGAACCTAGTACTGGGCCTTACACATGCCGAGTGCTCCCTGCTTAATTAATTGAGCTGAATTTAATTCCTAAATAATTATATTAAATCTTAGGCATAACTTCAACATTGCCCGGGACAAGAGCATAAGTGGAGGCCCGTGTGCCACATGCCTAAACATGTAAAAGTTACACATGAAACTATGTCTGTGGCCTGGCTTGTCTTCCCACCCCTGGCCCTACAGCCTCCTTATTGGGAAAAACCCTTGTGATTTGGGGGCAATGCTCTCTCCCTGGCCAGCCTTACTGTCCTCAGCCTGAGAAGTTACATGGACCTCCTGGGGCAGTGCAAGGTGGAAGCTGGGCCCAAGCTCAGGATTTCTGGGCTGTGCTGGGGAACCTGGGGTGAGCACTGACCTAGCTTCCTAGGGAGACAGGGCTGGGGTGCGTCCCTTCCTTATGCTGCACTTGTCTGAGTCAGGGCTTCTAGGTTGTTCTAAGGCCCTTCTAGAGCCACAGGATCTAAGTATAGGGCAGCAAGAGAGCAGACATCTGGAGAATTGGTCTGCTAGACATCCACTTTGGCAATGGAGGGCAGCCAACTTAAACAGAAGCAAACACTCTCTCTGCTCTCCTGGGGCGGTGACTATGACCATAACCAACCCTCCCCCACTCCACAAGGGCACACACATTCTCAGCCCTGCTTCCTCTGGCCCGGGGGTTCAGTTCAGCTCACACTGTCCTCTCCCATAATCCATGTTTGTTCAAGCAGTAACTGAACTTTCTAAAATCTTTTGGCACAGACACAGAAAATCAAGCTTCTTCTGATGTAGAGCTTGTGATCCCTGGGGTGCGCTGGGCAGGGACCCACTTAAGGGCAGCATCAGAACCGAGAAGGTGCCTCTGGAGGATATTCTATGCATCTTCCCAGTGAACCTGCCCAGAGAACAAATCATTCCCGTTGAAGTGTTTTGATGTGGTTGGTGTATACAAGTGCTCAGATTCACCTACAGGGCTCGCCAACACATGCACTGCTGAAGCCCATCTCCAGAGTTTCTAATGAGCACGTAAGTCTCCGACAAAACCCGAAAATTCACACGTCTAACAAGTTCCCAGGGGATGCTGGCTGTCTGGGGCCCACACTTTGAGAATCTCTGGTGGATTTCATTGTGCAGTCACTGAAGACCCCAAAATAGCCACGGTTCTCATAATTCCGTAGACGTGCAATGGGTTACCCTAGCTGGCACTGGCCCTAAGATATTGTTAGAAACTTGATCTTTAGTAGCTGGGAAAAGAAGGAAAACATTTAAAGCTGAAAGCAATTTCCAGTCTCTAAGGGTAGGGACATGAATTTACCTCAGAGTCAAATTGTTGCTTTTGGTCTGGGAAAACCACTTGAGTCTGCCATTTATTTACAAAAATGTAAATCAAATATTCACCCACTGTTCTAGAGGGAAATGTGAAGTCAGTATTAACCCGAACACAGATGTTTGAGACTGAGAAGTTAAGTGTGCTATTTGATAACATAAATTTTGGGGGAAGATTGAGCCAAACTTCTGTCTGGGAGACATAGCTGTCTGGGCGGGGGTGGGATATGTGTGTGGGGGGTGCGTGTTCCAGTATTTCTAGGCCTCTCTCATTCTAAGGGCACTTTACTTCAAGCTGTAGACTGTTCTTCCAGCTTTGTGTGTGTAGCTGTTGCTTTCCAGAACTCCAGAGCAGAGACCCAAGGGCTAAGGAAAGAGGGTCTATAGGAAAGCAACATACCAGGCACGTGCTACGTCTCACACAGGGCTACTCTGTCAGAATCAGCTACCAGGAGGCCTAACTATTGCTTTCTGATATAATTTTTCTGTGGGAGGGTTTCCTCTGGAGGAAAGGAATATTTCCACTGTCAGTCCACCGGGGAAATAGTTTGCTCAACCCAGGAGAATGAGGAGGGAGGAGATGGTACTCTGAATGAGGGAAAGAATTCTCTTCTCATGGCCTGAGGGGAGCTGGGCTGGATTCTGAGGATGGCTAGTCCCTTAGAGGACCACAGGTGATGGTGGGGGTGGGAGGGAGGCCGGCAGACTGCTTGTAAGGGTCCTTGAAGACAGGTCAGGGATTGTGGGCTCTGCAACTCACCACTTCCAGTCCAGGGTTGCACTTTCCTTCTCTAATACCTGAGTTTTTGGTGAAATATAGTTCAAACGTGGAGTGTAATCTTGTTGGGACATAAGAGTTATTAGCTTGGAGCTAGTTGGCCTAGGAGAGGGCAGGGTTCCTGTCCAAGGCCACTTCTCAAGGACGGTGGACCTCCCTTGCAGTGTCGGGGTCTCCCAAGGATTGCTTCAGGGGTAGAACAGAGGAACAGAGGGGCCCAGCCATGTATAAGTTGACACCATGGCGGGGAGGCACAGATTTCTTTGTTTGGAGCTCAAAACCAACCATAATTTTGAAGTTGCAGTATGATAAAACTGAATATTTGAGTTTCGAGTAGAGTATAGTTGGTTGATTTGGTTAATATCTAGAGACTACTTAGGAACGGTCAACACTCATCCTAAAGATCAGATACAAGGAGGAAGTGTTCCCCTTCTTTAATGGGATAAGGTAATTTAGGTCCTCATGACAAGTGAATATATCCAAATAACTCCATCAGCAAGAAATGAAACTCTTTATCTGTAGATCTTAGATAGGAAATGGAGTTTCATTGTATGAGCTTCAAAAACTCCCTCTAATTAGGCAATATGATTTTCATCAATCCTATTAATCTTCCGTGGCACATAGACAAAAACCCTAAACATAGAAGGAAATAAAACCCTGTTAGAGCAACAGAAGGGGTTGAGTAGGTGCAGAAGTTCACTAAAGAAAATCAATTTTCCTGTAATTTACTTGAGTGCTCCAAAAATAACAAACAAATATCAATTTGGGACCAGATTGTTTCCCGCTTCATCAAGGCTCTCGGGGACTTGTAGACCGGACAAGGCCATCCAGAAGGTGAGACGTCTTGGCTTTGGCCAAAGTAAGCATACTTGTGCAGGAAACCAAAACAATTTGGAAAGAAGAAGCCAACATGTAACACATGCTGGTTCAGGGAAAAAGTGAATTTATATCTAGGACATCAAAGAGTTCGATCAAGGACAGCTCATTGTGGGTGCAGGAGCCCTGGAGATGATCACCAAGAACTCATGCTGGGAGGCAAGTTGCTTATGCAGAAGGTGGTCCTCTGATGCTTAACGATGGGGAGTAATTACTTTCTATTAAAGAAGTTTCGTATGTCTATTGGCTTCTTGGTCTAAAAAATCATGAAACGAATAAGAGTGTATTACCTCACTCTTTTAATGAAGATGGAAGCTACTATTTTCTTTAATTACTGTAGAAATTATAGTAACATTACATGGGAAGGTTGCTAGGAGTAAGGCCAGACCTCCTGCACAGAACAATTTACAATCTTTATTGAGTTGCTTTTTAATCTATCCCTCAGTCTCTCTTTTTGAAAGCAATTCATATTTCATTGAGACTGTGAAACATTTTTTAAAAATCACTTTACCCCATCAATGTGAAAATTAGGGGGACATTGTGTTTTCTATTTAGAATACGTTACGGACTAATTGATGTTGAACAGTATTTCTTGACTATACTGTTTTTCCCTGCTTACATAATATTCTTAGGAAAATCTACTGGTGTGTAATTATCTTCTAACCACACTTTTCTAGCAGAGATTTCAGAGTCTTTTCAATATTTTCCTATCCATCTCCAGGGCTTCCATCTGAAGCAGTGAATATTCCTCTCTTTTGAACAATGGAGAGAGTGAAGAACACATGGGTGAAGAGGTTTGCCCAGGGTACCACCGTGAGTCAGCCACTGACCTTTGGGCTCCAGACTCCTAACCAGGGCTTATTGCCTCAGCTAACAAGACTGCTCCACCTCTTATGGCCATGGGTCTTTAGTGGTGTTGAGCGTGTACCGTTTCTCTTTATGGGGAATGTACTGTTTCTATAACACTAAACAGTGGCATGTAATAGAAGAATTATAGGAATGCTCAAGAATTGAGGACAGTGGAGACTGGGGGACATTCAACTTTGCTGGAACTTCTCAAACTTAGTTTTGTTGCATCCAATGCACACTGCAAATATTTTGTCCTTAGTTTGTAAGACCCTTGTATTTCAAAGGCAATCAAATAGTTCTGCTTAGCTGATCCTTCACTCATCAGAAAAGTTGTTTCACAAGGTCTATTTTGATGCCAAAGCACTTGAGGTAACTTTCAAAAATATGTTTTGAAAGAATTTTCTTTTGGAGTTATGAAATTGTCTTTTTGGAAAATGTAAATGGAATTTACATTCTAATTCAAATCTGCATAGATTATTCATTAAGTCTACGTGGGCTCTCATCTTGGATACCTTATCATATACTTGATAATTTGGTCTTTTGTAGTATTAACCAAAATACTAGCTGTTTAATCTACTCTCTGAAAAGAAAGTAGTAGAAATGTGTGCCCAGGAATCGCACAGCGTGAGGGTCAATATGAGACATCTGTACACGCAGCCACGGAGTTCCTGCTTTTCACGGCACCACACTCCGTGTTTGGGAGAATATAAAGCATGATCTTTATTTGAAGGAGTTTAACTTTGAAGGAGGAGAAAGAAACTCACAAAAAGGTAATCCATGCCGTACTGGGTACAAAGTACCAGAAAAGTATAGAGGAGGGAGAAATCATTTTGCGTGAGACAAGAAAGACTTGGTGGCGAAGTCAGCCTTTGAACTACCCAGTGGTTGGGGATGTCACACCAGGAGAAGAGGGCCTGGGCTCTGGCTTCAGATGGACCAAAGGAAACACAAGCTAATTCCGGAAACAGCCATTGGTCTGATGAGACTAAAGCACAGGTTTTCCAACTTCAATCACAATGGACCAACTGTAAAGATCTGTAGAATCTTTTTACAGCCCTCATTTTGTAGCCAATGGATTGAAGATCCTGTCACATGGCACCTGAAAAAGATTAAGTGGCTGGTTGCAGTTTAGAGTGTGATGATCTGATGGGTTCTGGGGACACTGGTTGGCATTTGGGCAACCAGCAGACGGTGGCACAGCCTTGATCTGTCTCCGCACTATGCTCCTGGATCCATGTCTGCTTTTCAGCTCTAGAAATTTGCCTTTGCCTCTGTGTCTGGGAATAATTTGCTATTTTATAATGAGAGACCTAACTATCCCTTTGTCCAGCTTCTTGCCATCCCAGATCAGCATGTTCTCTTCTGGTGCAGATTTATTAATTGACTGTAGGGGATCTATCATTATGGTGAATGAGATAATTAGGTTTGTTATTAAGAAAATGTGCCTCCTGATAGGTATGCAAGACTTACCACTGAGTGCTGAGAGGACAAGACTGGAAATTTCTGTTTCCATTATAATGCAAAAATAAGAAAGAAAGAAACTTTACTAACTTATAATGTGTAGCCTCAGGGTGTGCATGTCAGATTCTCATGCCATCCTCTCTAATTGTGCGTGTGAGGCCAGACGGACAACAGGCATGACCTCAGTCACTTGGTCTCATTGAGACTTACATTCATAATCTTATTCTACTGTATATTATTGTATTATTGAGTTTAAACTAAATATTCAAGAATATTTTAAAAATTCCTGCAAAGAAATCGCGAATTGAAAATATTTCTAATAACCCAAGCCAAGGTGGTAAGCTTGAAAAAGGGAACGGATATTTCCTCTCCTCCCAGTCCTACTGCGACATAATGATGTTAAAAAGATGCCAGCATATTCTAATCCGATAAGGAATTGGCCAAAAAAATTATAGTTGCCAAGAAAATTTTTTAGATAGGAATTTACAAGACGTTGCTAAGGATAATCTGGCTCTAAGAAAATATTGTGCTGGGCGATACTAGCTAATAACAGTAGTAAGTAAAAGTGATTTATAAATAAATATACACATGTTGAGATATATGCTTAAAATGTTAGAGACACTGTTGAAAAGCATCTCTTGTTTGTGTCATGCACCCCATAAGATGAAAAGCATCCCATGAGCACTGCTCATCAGGTGTCACCTGCTCTTTCTGCCCATAACAGAATATGACCCTGTGTGTCCCTTCCTGGGTCAACAGTGCTACTTCTGGCACTTTGGAGGCCCTTTTCTAGACCAGCGTTCTATCTTTAGCTGTCTTGGTTACGCCCTGCTTGTTCTGCCTTAGGCCTGAGAGAGACCTGGATTGTAAATATTATTTCTGTGGACACACTTTTAATCATTATGTTTTGATTTTGTTGAGCTCTAGGAGAGGGAGGTCCCTGTCACCTGATATGCTACCTGCAAAGGGCGTCTTCATTTATATTGAACAAAATACACTACCAATCAAGATACTGAACAAACGAAAATGGAGAAAATTGTTCCTTTCCAAATTTGACCTTCCTATGCACAATGGAATTCCACTCCTATTCTAAGAACCAGTGACATGAACATGAAAAATAATCTCATGTAGTTTTACTGTAAGATGGCATAGGGTGGCATGTCTATAAAGTAAATAATGCCTAGATGTGCTTTCTCATTTCCTAAATGGAGGTGTTGGAGCAGGTGGTTACCATTAAGTGACTTGTCTTAAGTTGAGCCAGCACTAACTTCTAAATTAGATTCTTGTGAAGTCTTTTTTTTTCCCTCCAGAATCCTTGGGAGGGGTAAAAATGCTTAGCACTGCAGGCATAAATACGTATTTTATGTGCTAGAAATAGTTATGATTTTCTAATTTGTTTTTAATCTCTTCTCCCTTTTTAGCCAAGGGCTCTGGGTAACCCATAAATGATCTGCCAATTCCTGGGGTTTAATAAAGTCTTCTAATAACTTTCATATTATTTGAAATCTATTAGCCTTGTAATGTGCTCCCACCCCCATCCCAGGGCCAGTGACCGTAAAACAATAAAATGGAGTATGGGAATTAGCTCACTGTTCCCAGGTTTAGAGTGAAAGTCCCGTTATAAGACAAAACTATCAAATGAGATGGTGCTAGCCGAGTAGGCCAGAGATTTGTCCTGATCTTGGGTTTCTCACCTTTGATTTGAAGTGATGATTAAGCCAGACAAAAGAAAATATGAGAAGGGTGTAGAATATACCATTTCATAATGATGAACCCAAGCACTTCAATCCATGATGACAAAAAATACTTGTCATTGCATGGGTTCTCTCAGTGGATTACCTAGTAAATAAGTGCAAAATGGGTTTACCTGTTTCCTGCCAGATGGTGTCAAGCATCTTATCTGAATGAGCTAGCTCAGTGCAGCAAACTCCCTACTTCACAGGGAGTAATGTCTGCTCTCAGACAGTGTGGCTCTCTGTCCCTCTGCATTTATTTAAATTGTCTTAAAACATTCTGGAAAAGTCATTTTTATTTCTTTCCTAAGAGAATACGGGATAGGCATATTGGGGTTGTGTGTGTGTCCACATACATGCACATGTGCAAGCATACATGTGCTCATGAGTACATCCTTGTCTTTGCCCATGTGTGTTTGTCATAAAACTTGAAAGAAGCGAAAGCTTTAGCTGGAAGGAGAGCTTTTTCTAGCAGAGTTATAAATCGCTTCAAGGAGTGATTTTCAGTTGAGAGCTGGCAGCTCCCTTGTGAAGTGACCATGCCAGGCCTGCCATTCAAAGAAGCTTGGAGACCAGTCTTGTTTGTCATCTAAAATGGAAGTGATATGTTCTGGAGATGCCACGTGAGAAGGCAAGACGGAGTGTTCTTGTAACTTGCACTATCTTTGGATGAAACTAGAAGGAGGTGTTAGTATGATGTAATGTATAATACGGAGCAAGGAGCGATTAAGCAGTTGTATACTGAGCTACTGTTTGGGACAGAGCAGAAACAGAAATGCTGTTTATTGTTACACAAAATATGTCTGGCTACCATGTTTCTGTTCAATAAAGGATCCACGTGCTTGGAGTTATGATTCCAAGCAATAACTTACTGCACCTCTGTTTCATACTTTATAACCTTTTCCCATCTTATAATGAGAACTCTTCTAGTGAGAACTCCAACCCCAGAGAGAGAAATCCAGACATGGCTCTTTCAAGCTAGGGATAGAAAGCCATAGCACAGCAGAACTCAAGACAAAATTGACAAAGTATAATGGAGGTCAACAACGACACTCATAGAAGGCCATTGAGAAGACTTCTCTTTAAGCAAGAGATGAAGTCATCTGGTTTCTGAAGCAAGAAGTGCGTCTTCAGCAGCCAGGCCCAACAGTTACGAATAATGGAGGACACACAATGTCTGGACTAGATGAGAACTCTCTCTAATCCCCCTTTTAGCACTAGTTCCTTAGTGTGAAGGGACTGGAAATGGACACGAGAAGTCATTGTGTCTCCGTTAGAGTTCACTGGCGATAACTATGAAAAGTTACTGGTGTGAAATTGAGAATAGAAACTGAAAAGTAATGGGTTTAAAAGACACATTTAAAATAATTTTAAAATAAAAAATTTGTATTGGTTGCCAAAAATACGGTGTCTTTTCCTTGCTGTATCAGTCATTTTCTGGAAAATCAAATCTTAAAATGAAATTATTTATAGAATAAACAAGTCATTAACAACGTCAGTTAGAGGCAGGGACAGTTCCAGCAAAAAGGATTTGGATGTTGTTCTTTATCCATTATTAGAAATTCTTGCTAAAGATGCCTCTGTTACCTTCAGGGACGGCACAGATTGCCCTTTAATGTGGTGTCACTGTCACATACTGCTGTCCCTGGGCCTCTCTAAGCTGAGGCATGAGGCCAAGGTCGGGCATGTGTTCACTGTGTTCAGTGCAGCTGAGAGCCTTCGTTCTAACTGAACTGTCATGCTCCCCTGCTTCCTATCATCTGTGGTCCTTCCAACAATGTTAACTAGTGCTTTCCTTGCTTGATTTCACTTAGGAGTTAAAAAATAAAAAACACTGAGAAAATAGATGCATTCAGAGAGCAAAATGTCGGAAACGATTGCGTTCATGTTTTTGAAAAGTATTAATTTCTTCCCCACTATTCCTTTGTATAGATGAATTTTAACATATAATTCACACGTAGCTTTTATGTATCTATATAAATCTTAAGTAGATGGAGAAATGGCTATAATTCTCATTGCAGGGTTTAGGGTCTATTTTCTAAGTGTTGTCATATAAAAGACCTGAATCAGTATACTTTCACTGATTTTTCCCCGCCAAGATCCAATTGCACAGAGCAGGCTCAACCAAATCAAGCAGCATCCTTTGCAACCCTCTGCTTAGTGAGGCTTATTTCTGTCTGGGTGTGCAGTGTGTTCAAAGGCTCCACCAGATGGGACACCCAACACTGTCGGCACCCTTTCCACCCCAACATGCCACCACGTAGGCGAGAAAGTCACGCAGTAGATGAGGACAGAATGAGGAGGACAGTGTCCTCTTTGAACTAAAAATGTTGCACTCATGAAAACAATAGGAAAAAGTTATCGTTCAATAATTTGGAGATGGGAGTGGATTTAAGTGCCTTGTTCATCACTGGAAGCAGAACTGGGACATCGGCGTTATTTCCTTTTCTGGGCCTATAGCAAAGTCGCTTATATTCTCACCATCTGCTCTATTAATTTCACTGACTTACACTTTTGCAAAATTAAAACCAAAATCGAGGCTCTTGTTATTAAAGTCTCACTATTCACTGTTCGAGCCTGTCATGGAGATGCCGTGATGGTCCCTACAATCCAGTCTTCTCCCCACGTTCCCCTCCATGACGAGGAATCTTAAATCTGTAAATAAATGAAGGAAGGCGTTATTTAGACCCCGGCCTTCCGTTAGCCTTTAGCAACACGAACTTAAGATGCTCGTTGATAGCAAAGATTGAGAAAAGGTCCGCCTCATCTCTGTTACGCATACGTTCCCACAATCCAGTGTTTCTGCCTCAATAACTGGTTTTCTTTTACTTTTTGTAAAGGTCGTGTTGAACTCCATTTCCCCCACTGTGTTCTCTTTGTCTGCACTTCTCGAGGTGCTTCGGTGCTTAGATACAAATAGCTCAGAGTTCATCTTCCCTTAAGCAAAACTTCTCAGGAACCAGCCAAAATGCGGGCTGCAGCTACCTGGAGGCACCGGTCATATGTTCAACACATGTAGAGGCTGCGAAAAGCATTTCCTCAGTGCATTTGCTTTTCGTTAATACACTTCAAAATCTAATAAAATTTCATTTAGGGGAAAAGTAAGTTGTTCTCTCTCAATGAAGCAGATCATTGCTTTTCCAGTTGCTCATGTGGGTATGCGTGCTGTCCTTCATAACTCAGATGCCACAAACACGCCAATCAGCAAGATGCGACGTGAGTTACTTTTCTAATAAACAGCACACGATATTGTGCTGATCCAGGCGTGATGTGTCATCCAGACCCCCAGTGACAGTAAGGCGTATTTGTACAGTTCCTGGCTGGTTTGGAAATATGGTTTATAATATTCTTTTCCCTCGGTGAAGCTAAATTATTTATTCCAGTCGAACTCCTAGGCATTCTGTGTTTAGACTCTTTATGAAGGAGCAGGAAAACATTGTGGTTAAGAGTTTAGGCTTTGGAGTCAGAAAGATCTAGACTAGAGGCCGGGCTCTGTTGTGACTAGCTGAGTGGCTTTCTGCAACTTGTATGTTCTTGGAGCCTTAGTTTCCTCCTCTGAAAGTGAGATCAACAGTCAAAACTGCCTGACAGAAGCTGGTTACCTTCTAGAATATGAGATTAAGTAACACAGATGACACCAGCTGCATAGTGCCTGGCACCCCACAGGGACTCTTTAAAAGGTAACTTATTACTATATGCTGTTGATTTAATCTTAGGGCCTGGTGCAGACGCCATCCACAGAGTACGCAGGAAGTAGTCACCTTCTGGCTATCATCATAACCTCCTAGGAGGATATTCCATCCCTGCCCTTGGCCTTCTATGGTACCACACTCTGTGACTGTCCCCCTATATCCCTGGCCTCTCAGTGCCACATTTTTCTCCTCCAGCCGTTAAATATCGTCTTTGACGCTGTTTCCCCCCTCTTCTGCTAAGCCAAGGCATCATCAAGCCCCAGGGCCTTGCCCTTTGAAATCCAGTCACTTCTCTCCATCCCATAGCCTCTGCTGTAGCCCAGGCCACCAAGGCCTCTTGCCCAGGCTACTGCATGAGCTTCTCTTCTGGTCTTCCTATATTCAGCCTCCCTTTTCAGCTCATTCTCCACAGAAGAGTGATCACTTCAAACTGCAATTTGAAAATTGTCCTCAGCACAACCTCTGCTTAGATCCCTTCCTTAGCCTTGTCCTAAGACTAAAGCTGTTAAACCTAATCCTCCAGGCCCTGTGCAGTCCAGCTCTGCCTATCTGTCTGGCTTCATCTTGCATCACTTTCCCTCTGCATTCAACCGTGCTGGCCTCCTGCTCCTGGAAACCAGGGAACCTTGACCAAGCAATGGTTTCTTTTCTCTTCCTGCATCTACTTCTACATTTACAACCAGGAGACGAGAATTCAAAGCTTCCTTCTCCTTCCTGAGGGCATGGAGCGGTCTCTTGAGTTCAGATTTTCCGTAGACTTTTGGAGACTCTGAGACAAAATATCAAAACCAAGCCTGACATATTATTATGATTTGAACTAGGCCCAAACAACTTTGGTATTTCTAGTAGGGCTGAAACTATTAAACCAATAGTCATTCCCTTAGCATGTGTGAACTTCAATTTCTAGGCCAAAGTCTAGCTAGAAAAGTGCTAACATTTTGAAATGTTATATAGCAGCAAAAGGTAGTGGAATGTTTTGCCACCTCAAAAAATATTTAGTATGGGATTCAGTCCCAGGTGTCATGGCAAGTTAGTCAGGTGATGGCGAAGTAGCCAAAGGTGGGAAGTAACTCACCAAGAGACCAGGAGCTTTGGATCACCCTTAAAAGTGAGGGTTCCGGGGTCTAGAGTAACGATCTGTTCTATAGTAATATCTGGTGACACCCCACCAGAGCCCTCTCCTCTATGCTTGCTGTCATTGCGACACCTCCACTTTATATCGCTGCTGGCAAGAGGTAACCCCGGAGGAGGAGAGGTGACCGTAATGAGAGCTTGGGTTGGGGTGAAGCTGCAGAGAGGCGTGAGCAGCTGCCGGAGGACATCCAGCTACCCATAGAAGTCTCTTCGTTTGATAGCCACCCAGGATGGGAATTCCTGGTTCTTCTGATGCTTATAAGTATCTTCCGGAATATATGGCCAACTCTGCAGTTGTCATGTCCCTGGTACCTCATGGGTGGAAAGTTGGTGGGGCCATGGCCAGGGATGGTTGGCGTGTGTGATTCTTGGGGCTGGGCTCTCACTAATTCCTTATCTATCTGCGTCTAAATTTCACTGATAAGAGTGAAAAAGCTGTTGGAATTGTTACTGTTTTCAATTTTGGTCAGTTTATTTCAACTGTTGAGGACTTCAAGCTTCAAAGATGAGATTTTCCACTAATACCAATATCCATTGGCCATTTATTGTCATGGGAATTTTATGATGATTTTAGGAAGTTAAAGGAGGTCTTCCCAGACCCATTGGGTAAGGTTAGGCACCTCTGTTATGCCCTCCATAGCGCTTGCTCTTTCTCTGTTCACAAAAGTTGTCCCACCCGTAATCATTGGTTTAATATCCTTATTCCCTGCCAGACTGGACATGCCTCGTGTGCACAAGAGCAATGCCCTTCTTATTCACTGTTGTTCCCCCACATGCTGGACCTATAGTAGGTATCATAGACATAAACTTATATATTGAAATATATGTATATTTAAAGAATAGATGAATAAAAGTAAGTCAAAACTAGAATATGCGTTATCATATGAGGTGTCTCACAATATTAGTATGGGATCTAAAATGACAAAATTTACTGTTGCATTTTAACCAGGGCACCTTAGAAACTCCTTATACTGGTGTAATAATAATAATTTATAACAATAAAAAAAGCCAGCTATGTGTAGATAATGTTCACAGTGTGCTAGGGTAATGTTTTAGCACTTTACATTAAATCATATCATCCTCAAAATAACCATAGGAGGTAGGTACTATCATCCCCAGTTTGCAGATGAGGAAACTGAGGCTCAGAGAAGCTGGAGACTTGTCAACTGGTAAAGGGCAGAGTTGGGCTTCACCCCCAGCTCTGTTCTCTTAAGTCTATTGTTCTAGAGATCTGAAAGTCAACGCTAAGATAAAGAAAGCAATGTAAGATGTATATTCTGGGGCCTGCTCTGTCCAAGGCCCCAGAGGGACCCAAAGATAGGTGGATAGGATTCCATCCCAGCCCTGAAGGAGTTGCCAGGAGGTAAGTAGCATTTGAAAAGCTAAATAAAAACACAAGGCAATAAAGTCTTTGTGGAGACAGAGCATGACTAATCGTTGCATGAATTGTACTCATCCTAAACGCCATGGGGCAAAGGAAGGAGGGAGGGACGGCTGAGGCCTGGAGCAGCCAGGAAGGTTCCATGGAGAGCAGCTGACCCTGAACTTAGCCCGGAAGAATGGGCGCGATGTGGACCCGAGCCAAGGGGATATGAGAGTCACAATCATTTTTTAGTATGGATTCAAAATAACGAACCAAATACCGTCTTAAAGCCCAGATTTTTCTCCATCTCTGAGAAGAATGTGGGAGTTTTGGTCAAGTCAGTAGCTCTTTTTCCCTATATTTGTTTCTCCAGCTATAAAATGAAAATATTACCTGCCAGATTCCTCCCCCCGTAGAGATGTTGAAAGGGTTAAAGGATTCTGTAAAACTTTGAGGGCCCCTTTAAAAGAGTTATGCAAAACCAAATTATAATCATCATTACTGTTTCTGCTGTTGGTTTTTATTATCGTTATTATAAAACTGCCTCTGGAGAAGCATAACTTTGAGTGCGGCCACAGCCTGCTCAAACCATTAGCTGTCTGCCTCGTGAACCACCTGATTGGAAAAGGCTGGGCAGAAACTTGGCCTCCACACATCCTTCCTCCAGAAATTCCCGCTGCCCCAGGTTTTCTGCAGCTGTGGCCTGCTCCCCATCTCCCTTTGACCATGACGAGCTCTTGGATAGGTTTCTTTTTGTCTCCAGCACACACACAGTTCTAAAAAATGAAATGATATTTAAATATCAGAAAACTTTAGTTCAGAGTCTAGAATTCTGGCTTCCTTTCCACAGAACTGACAACAATGGGCTCACATTTTGGCACCTGTCACAGTGTCACCTGTCACAGGGCGATCAACCAGTCTGTTGAATGTATGCTCATGCCTTGACCAGGCCTCACACGGCCTTTGCCATCATGGGAGCATAACTGCCAGTCCAGTGGGCACCTGGGTTTTTTAGTTACATCTGTCTATTTTCCATCCAAAGCACTGACAGGTTGAGGGTGAGCTGCCTGTGGGGCCACACTAAGTGAGGAAGGTCACAGGACCGGATTAAACTGAACATTAGTGGCATTACTGATGGCCAGTTCACGGGGACTGAGCCAAAGAGAGAAAGATAGGGTCTGAATTCAGAGTCTGGAGCCAAAGAAGAGAGCCAGGAAGTCAGATACTAGGCACCTGTGATTGGAGAATGGGAGCCAACAGCGGCAGCTCTGGAGCAGATTCCACAAGCCCAAGTGTCTGCCAGGGCTTGCCCTCTAATGACACTGTCTATGTTGATTATTATACATTCTAAACATTGGGAAATTGCGTATATATGTAACTACACCCATACCCAAGCCTGCCTCCAGGGATTCTGATTTAATATTTGGGGTGGGCACGGGTAGAGATCATTGTCTGGAAGCTCCCAGGCACTTCCTATACACCACATGAAGCTGAGGTTAAAAACGACCACTCTAGATGAGCTGACCTTCCTTGTGACAGTGATCTCAGTCTGACCCCATGAAAACCTTCTCTAGATAACTCAGTTCCTTTTGCATAAAAGCCCCTTATTTCGAGGCTCCTCCCTTCCTCTTTCAGTTCCGTAGATGGTATCTGGGTGGATAAAGGGGGCTCGCTGTGTCTCAGGTCTGGGTGGTTTCTCTTTGGCTTCTCTGGATGACGTCTTTGGTCCTCCTGGCCACTTGCAGCTCAAGCTGGACCCTGGTGGAACATGATTTGGCCAGCATTGACATGGTCAGGGTCTGACAGCTTCCCTGACCTGCCCCAACCTGCCTCATCGTGCGCCATGAACCCCTCAGAGCCAATGCCACATCCTCCAGCTGTCCTCCTCCTCTGGGCCAGGCAATCAACCCAGAAGATTCTGCAGTGTTGGGTACTGCCCAGACACAGGGGCTTCACAGAAGTCCTGCTGGCCTTTCAGTGCTCCTAAGGGCTTGTGCCACCCTGGGCCCTGTCCAGACCATGAGACATGAGCGTAGCTCACCAAAGAGTAGTGGGGCATGCCAGGTCAGATGGTCGCTTTACTTTGATGAGACTTCACTCGGGTGGGTGCAGAGGCAGCTTTCAAGAGGGTCTCCTCCGAGTTCTAATAAAATTGAAACAAACATACCCTGCCATCAGTTTTCCCACGATCTGCATAACTTCCCTCTGATTTCCCAGCTCCTGTTTCTCCTACCTTTTCCTCCGTTTCTCTTCCCAGAATCTGACTGTCAGGGACAAATTTATGTATACTTCCCCTCCGGTTCTGTCCGGGATTCCCTTGTCACATCTTTCCTGACTCCCGCTTCCCTAAGGCTTAAACCATGGGAATCTCACAGTCAAGGAGACTTAACTCAGGAAGAATGAATATTATTGTCTTCATTCCAAATTAATTTTCATTAATTCTTCTTTTTTCAAATGCTTGTGGATATTCTTACCCACTTACTCTTTCAGATGAAGGATCTAGAAGATTTACAATCATGGGGGACATTTCTTATATTAGATCTGCCACACTTTGTAGGCAGGAGGTCTTTTAGGGTGGCCCAGCTTGGTAAGGCAAACTTCCCTGTAGCTGTGTTGGGGACTTTTATCAGCGTTTCTCTAAGGTCATAGCTGCTACATATAACAGAATTTCATATTTGAATTAGAAGAAATGAATACAGTATTCTTCGGAGCTGTTCACAGATATTCTGGCTCTTTCCTGATAGATGGAAGGAATTTCCTTCATCTGCTAGAAGTTCGATGTGGCCATAGGCTTTGCTTTGGCCAAGGAGATAGGAGGGCCAATGCTGGCCAGCCTGTTAAGGGGCAGTTTGAGCTTCACCATGGGCTTGGTGTTCTCTGCCAATATGTTGGGCAATGTTCCAGGTGCGGGGCTGCTCCATAAGCTGAGGTCCTTGATTGAGAACATCATATAACAGAACCCCACACAACCCTCAGTGGATGGGTGGCGTGAGTGAGAAACAAACCTTTGTTGTCTTAAGCCTCTGAGATTCAAGGTAATTTATCACCACATCACAATGGAGCCCACCCTGGACACAAGGAAGGAGGAGCAGCATGCATTTGTGCAACTGTGCACATGCCACCACGACACGGACCACACCTCCACCCACGTCAAGCACTTTTTTTCTTTGCTCCTCTCCCTCTCTTTCAGTTATCTTATTTGTATTGAATGATAAATTCATCCTTTTAGATAACAGATTGCAAGTCCAAAATCACTCTTATCTATTAAAAAAATGGTCTAAAGCATGGACTGGAGGAAGTTGAACAACTACGGACAAAAGATTGGTGGGCCGCACACGCCAGCTTGTTTGCCATCAGGTTCCCTAAAAAACATGGGGCCAAGGGTGCTCCAGGCACAGACACATTTTCCTTTGAGCAGCACCACCCCATCTCCTGCCCCGCCTCCCTGCTTCCCATTCTGCCATACCTCCTCTCAGATCCCCACGGCACAGTGTAGACGAAAACCTGAGGGGCTGTCCTCACTCTGTTTTTGGGAATGTGGAATTTAGGGCTAGCCGGTCCCAGCAACCAGCTCTCTGTCACTTCTCATCGGGGCCTCAGGTGGTTTTTCTAGCTGAGAGGCACATAGGCATTTTAAAGCTGCTTCTCCCTCACCACAAAGCCTGTGATTTCTTTAGCCAAAGTAGCAAAGAAAAGCTACCCATCTTTCTAGTGAAAAAGTCCCAAACTCAAATGTTATAGCATCTAAACGCCTTTAATTATCCCAGATTACTAACCCCCTTCCTCCAAGGTCCCACCCATCTCTGCCTCTTTCCTGGAAAGAGACAGTCTGCTACTTTGGCCCTGCTTTTCTTATTTTTAACGGATTTATCTTTTTACTGCTTTGTGTCATTTATTCCAAACTTAAAAGAGGACCAAAGGAGGACAAGAAAGATGTTTTATATTTCAAGATAAGAAATAAAATACATAAGAAGCTAAGCAAAGTAGCTGAGAACCAGAATGAAATAGTTATACCTTGAAATCTTTTCCTCTTGCTAAATATAGGCTAAAATCTGGTTTTTCTAAAAAGGACTTTAAAGTTTCATAGTGTCCATAAGGTTAAACCAACTTAGTTCAGGAAAAGAACAATGGTTTCCTACAGTGAGACTGAAGCAGCCTCCCCCCCTCCCCCCCAGGACTCCTCATAGAGAGGAGACTGCATGGAGTAAGAACATCCTCTCTGTAAGCATGTGACAGATTTCACAGAGTTGTGACTTGTAATTTCCCTTAGTATAGGATGATGACATCTCATGGGATTTCACCTGGCAAAACAATCCATGGGTGGTGGGGTGGAATTGAGCAGTGGAATTATATTCTCCAGGAACTCAGCTCTCTAATCAGCTGGCTGATCCAGGGATGAGTTTCAAATTCTCTGTCAGGAAAAGATCAGCCCTCTGTGAATTGTTGTTTATCCGGTCAAGCTTTCGAAAGGTGTAGGGCAGCAGTGAGTCTGAGGGTATCTCCTTAGCCAAACACGGAGGGCAGGTGTTCCGTGTGGCTAGTTAAGTGCAGACCCACATATTCCTTGTAGTCAGCCAGTCTTCTTAAGGCAAACAATACAATGGAATAGGGTCATGGATAATTCACAAAGAAGTCTAAATGGTCAAAAGACAAATGAAGGCACTCTTAGTGCTGGTGGCCACAGAAATTACTACAACATTGTTGGCAGGTGTTTTAGTAACAGAAAAACATATGTATACTCTTTGATCCAGCAATTGCATTTCTGGATTGCCTCTTGGGGAATTATTTCAGAAACTGTGCAAATATTAATATATAATGATATTTGTCCTATCAAGGTGTAAATTAATTAGAAAAGAATGAAAATGTTCTAAATGTTCAACTATTAATTGTGCTACCTGAACATAATGGAATATATTCCACTATTTAAAACGATGTTTTCAATGAATATTTATGGGCACAGTCAGTGTACATTATACATTGATAAATTTTATATCAAGCAGTTAACTAAAGAGTATGAAGTGTGGTCTCTTTTTTATGAAAAATATTACTGATGTACTATATGCATGTGTAATAGTTATTTTTAATAAGAAATAAAATTTTTCCTCCACATAATTCTTTCCACTAAGCTCTGTGGGTCCCCATTTCCTTTTTCTTTAACAGCATCAGACTCCATATGTTTCTAATCACTTTCAAGTATTATGAGTACTTCCAGTTTAAATTTTCAATCTCAAATCCAGGTCCAATGTCATCACCTTCCTCCTAGGTGTCAGCTTGAGGAATGTGGAAGGTGAAGGGAGAGCCTCGTCTGCTCCTCTAGGGGGAGCGTCTTTCTCCTTAATGCTCTGGCCATGGCCAGTACTCTCCTTGTTGGATTCTTCGCTGCCATGGTTATCACCAGTTGACAGCACTGGCCTCTGTGGAGTGTCCATCCAAATGCTGACTTTCCAGAGCTGCTGGAAGAGCCTCACAAAACCTCCCAACTGCACACTTTCCTGATGGGGTGAATCAACACGTCCACTCTTTGTCAGTTCCTGCCACGAACAGTCAAGTGTTTACCTCCTGGGATCCCCTTGCTAAATGGGCAGCAGGACAAGATGGCTTGATCCAGGGAGCTTCTGTTTCCACTTGACCACACAGGAGACACATGCCTCTAGGACATGCCAAATTGTGCAGGTGCAAGCTGCCCCACGGATAGCCACTCCCGCCACCCTGCCCTCTTGTTCATTTCCTTTGCTAATTAGGCAGCGTCAGTCAAGCAAGTCCACCACCTAGGTGGACATCCAACTGGAGAGTGCCAGTCGCCCCTTGTTGCAAGCCCCTCAGTCTACTCAGGTGATTCTCTTGGCTGTGTCCTCACTTGACTTGAAGAGGGAGGAACATGACCATTCTCATCAGAAGAAAGACAAAATAAAAATCCTTCTTATCCTAAGTCTAGACACTCTACAAGGCCAATGACTTCAATGATTCCTCTTGGCTCTTCTTACATAGACTCTGAAGGAAGGAATAGAAGAATGTTGGCTGGCCACAGAGGGACTGATTCTGTCACCTCTTACTAAGCCCTGTGGTGAGTTGCGTAGCCCCAGTGGCTGGCTCTTTATCTCACGTGGGTACCTAGGCTTTGGTGGATATTTCAGCTTTGGGGCTTTAGGTAAATTTCAGAGACAGTGGAAAAAGTCCCAGTCAATATCTTGTAAATAAATATGTGCCCCACACACACTCCTAGAAAGAGTTCTGAAAGAGTATACATCAGTGTTAAAAAATGTTTACATAGTAAAATTATAGTTTTTATAATTTTCTGCCTCTTCTTGCTTATATGTTATAATCTTTCTATCCAAAACCTGCCTTATAATGAAAGGGATAAAAAACTGTTATTATTATTTTAGTTTATAGAATCCGTTTATTATATTTGTTTACAATACTAATGATGGAGATTCAGTGTCTAATTTCCATGTAAAAAGCATATAATTTAATATAATGTTATTCGCCAATTATACCTTGATAAAAATTTTGTTTTAAAAGTATATGCTGCAAATAACATGGGCCATTTTGTCTAAAAGAAAACTTTGAAATACCTAATTTAGTGGCTAAAAGTTACTCTAGAAGTTACCTAGTCTGACTACCTAGTCCAAAAACCCTGAACCCACTGTCATTAGGAGGTTCAGGTAAGGAGCTTATCTCTATGGTTTTATTTATTCATTTTTATGAATATACTTTGATTTTTTGTTAATTTTCTTATTTAATTATTTATTGTTTTTACACCGGGGGATTTTATTTTTTTAACTTCTTTTTTTCGAGTTAACATTGATTTATAACATTATGTAAGTTTCAAGTGTACATCACTGTATTTCAACTTCTATGTAGACTACCTCGTGTTCACCACCAAAAGTCTAGTTGTCATCTGTCACCATACAAATGTGCCCTTTTACCCCTTTCACCCTCTCCTCAGTTCCTTTTCCCTCTGGTAACCACCAATCTGTTCTCTGAATCTGTGTGTTTGTTTGTCTTTGTTGTTTTCTATCTTCCACATGTAAGTGAAATCATGGCTTTCTCCATCCGACTTATGTCTCTTAGTGTAATACCTCCAAGTCCGTCCATGCTGTTGCACATTGCAAGATTTCATCTTTTTATGGCTGAGTAGTATTCCATTGTATATATATATACGTACCACATTTTCCTTATCTATTCATTCGTTGATGGGCACTTAGGTTGTTCCCAAGTCTTGGCTATTGTGAATAAAGCTGCAATGAACATAAGGGTGAATATATCTTTCTGAATTAGTGTTTTCAAGTTCTATCTAGTAGTAGGATAGCTGGATTGTATGGTATTTCTATTTTTAATTTCTTGAGGAATCTTCATACTGTTTTCCGTAGTGGCTGCACCAGTTTGCATTCCCACCAGCAGTGTATGAGGGTTCCCTTTCCTCCATGTCCTCTCCAAAACTTGTTATTTCTTGTCTTTTTAGTAATAGCCATTCTGACAGGATTGAGGTGACATAGCATTGTGGTTTTGACTTGCATTTCCTTAATAATTAGTGATGTTGGACATCTTTTCATGTGCCTATTGTCTCTCTGTATAGCTTCTTTGGAAAAATGTCTGTTCAGATCCTCTGCACATTTTTTAATTAGGTTTTTTTGTTGTTGAGTGGTATGAATTCTTTACATATTTTGGATATTAGCCCCTTATTAGATATATGATTAGAAAATATCTTCTCCCAATAGGTAGGCTGTTTTTTCATTTTGTTAATGGTCTCCTTTGTCATGCAGAAACTTTTTAGTTTGATGTAGTCCCATTTACTTATTTTTCCTTTGTTTCCCATGCCTGAAGACTCATTTTCAAAAAGATACTGCTAAGACTGATGTCAAAGAGTATACTGCTTATGCTTTCTCCTAGGAGTTTTATAGTTTCAGGTCTTACTACGTTCAAGTCTTTAATCCATTTTGAGTTAGTTTTTCAGTATGGTGTAAGGTAGTGGTCTACTTTCATTCTTTTGCCTTTTGCATGTGGCTGTCCAGTTTTCCCAACAGCTTTTATTAAGGAGACTTTCCTTTCTTCACTGTATGTTCTTGGCTCCTTTGTCAAAGATTAACTGTCCATAGATGTATCTTTTTTTCCTCTGGACTCTCAATTCTTTTCTATTGATCTGTGGGTCTGTTTTTGTGCCAGTACCATGCTGTTTTGATTACTATAGCTTTGTAGTATACTTTGAAATCAGGGAGTGTGATACCTCCAGCTTTGTTCTTTTTTCTTAAGATTGCTTTGGCTATTTGGGGTCTTTTATTGTTCTATATAAATTTTAGGATTCTGTGTCATTGGGTCTTTGGGATTTCACTGAATGTTTGGAATGCTTTAGGCATTACGGACATTTTAACTATGTTAATCCTTCCAATCCATGAGCATGAAATATCTTTCCATTCTTTGTGTCTCCCTAGATTTCTTTCAACAAGGTTTTATAGTTTTCAGTGTATAGGTCTTTCACCTCCTTCATTAAATTTATTCCTAGGTATTTTATTGTTTTTGCTGTGATTATAAATGGGATTGTATTCTTGATTTCTCTTTCTGCTATTTTGTTGTTAGTGTATAGAAACACAACTGATTTTTGTATGTTGATTTTGTGCCATGCAACTTTACTGTATTTGTTTATTATTTCTAATAGTTTTTTTGCGCGTTAGTTTTATTTAAAAAGTCCAATGCTCATCCCAATAGGGAAATGTATAAATGAGTTGTGGTATGTCTACGCAATGCAATAGTACCAATAATAGAACAAAATGCTCATACCAACAATAACAGAGATGAATAAAAAAAATTACACTGAGCAAAAGAAATCTGACACAAAAGAGTATGTGCAGAATTTCATTTATATGGGATTCTAGAACAGATAAAACTCATCCATAGTGATGGAAATCAGATCAGTGACTGCATAGATTGGGGGGAGGGGAAGACTGACTGCACAGGGCACAAGGGAACTTTCTGGAGTCATGGAAATGTCCTATATCTTTACTGTGGTAGTGGTTGAATTGGGATAGACATTTGTCTAAATTCCCTGAATTGTACACATAAAATGGGTGTATTTTATTTTATGTAAATTATACTTAAATAAAGTTGATGTTTAGAACAAGTTTTTTTTAATCAGTGTGCTATGAGAGCTAATATTATAAAACTCTTAGAAGAAAACATAGGGGTAAACCTTCATGGCCTTGGATTTGGCAATGATTTCTTAGATATGACACCAAAAGCACAAACAGCAAAAGAAAAATAGGTATATTGGACTTCATCAAAATAAAAATTTTGTACATCAAAGGACACTATCAAGAGAGTAAAAATTCCTCAAGAAAAAAAAAGAGAGTGAAAAGACAGCCTACAGAATCAAAGGGAATATTTGCAAATCAAAAATCTGATGAGGATCTATTATCCAGAATATGTAAAGAACAGTTACAACTCAAGAGCAAAAAGATGGCCCAGTTAAAAAATGGCCAAAGGACTTGAACAGACATTTCTCCAAAGAAGATATCCAAATGGTCAACAAGCATGTGAAAAGATGCTCTACATCAATAGTCATTAGGAAAATGCAAATCAAAACCACAATGAGATACTACTTCCAATCTATTTGGATGGCTATAAATAAAAAGAAGAAGAAGAAGAAAACAACAAGTATTTGGGAAGACATGGAGAAATTGTAACCCTCATACATTGCTGGTAGAGATGCAAAATGGTGCAGCCACTGTGGAAAATAGGTTGGCAATTCCTCTCAAAGTTAAGCATAGAATTAACATATGGCCCAGTAATTCCACTCCCGGCATATACACAAAAGTATTGAAATCAGATATTCAAACCAAAACTTGTACACAAATGTTCATAGCAGTACAAAAGTGGAAGCCGTCCAAATGTCCATCAGCAGATGAATGGGTAAGTAAATGTGGTCTATCCATACAGCGGAATATTATTCAGCCATAAAAAAGGAATAAAGTACTGATACATACTGCAATAAGAATGAACCTTGAAGACATTATCTTCAGTGAAAAAAACCAGACACAAAGGCCATATGTCATATGATTCCATTTATATGAAATATTCAGAATAGACAAAAACAAGGAGAGAGAATGCAGATTGGTGGTTGCCAGGGGCTGGGAGGAAGGGAGAATGGGGAGTGACTGCTTAGTGGGTCAGGGTTTCCTTTTAGGGTGAAGAAAATGTTCTGGTGATAGTGATGATGGTTGCACAACGTTGCAATTGCACTTAATGCCATTGAATGATGCACTTTAAGATAGTTAAAATGATGAATTTTGTGTGTATTTTACCACAATATAAAAATCAGTGAGCCAAATGTTATGGCGAGACAATTACGCATGTTTTCCACTCCCCTTATCATGGGAGGGAATTTCCTGAATTATACTCCTGGCCTCTCAGTCTTGGTTCAGTCCTTTCCTCCTTGTCCCCTTGGGATTGACCTGTCCTAAGGAAGATGTTTATCAGGGCAGGTCCCCTTGGTGGAGACCTGCTCTTTCCCAGCATGGCCTGTGATTGGCCAAGTTGACCTCATTCAGGGAAGTCTTAGAAAGGCCACTTGTCCATATCTAAATCATGTCATCCAGACTAACTTACAAGTGATAAAGCTGCCATTTTAGTCTCACCTGACTTCTTCATCTATCTCTCTAGATTTTAAATTTCAGTTTAAGTTGGGTAGGAAGGGGATATTCTTTACTGACACCTCCCCCTGAACTATTTTTCCCAAATCCCAGAAGACCCATTGTTCTAAACTGTAATGCATGGCCACAATTAACCTCAAAACTTCTTAAAGTATGTACAAGCATTCACCTTGACCCTCAAAAAAAATCAAGTCAGAAAAATACCAAAGAACATCTATCTTTGAGCAACGAGACTTCCTGATGTGGCCTCCAAGCTAACCTTATAAATTGTGCTTTATATAATCAAATAGGTTGGCCTACTCTATGTGATTTTTTAATTATAAACTAGTTAAAATTAGAGTGACATTTAGAAAAAGCACGTCAACCTCTTTATCACCGTCTGTGTTTCTTCATTCCTTCCTCCATTTCCCCCTCTGTTGAGTGTCCCCCTTGTTTGGAGAGTATGACTGCCAGGAAGTGCTAGAGGACTCTGAAGGTGAAACACCATCTAGAACTGAAAATGAGTTTTCAATAAATCAGTAAGTACGTGGTATCACCTTTTACATTTTAAAAACGTGCTCTTGGAATTCCCCAAAGTATTTCAAAGCAAAATATACAACATTTCTATAAAACCACTAAGTGATTGTATGCTTGCCAAATTCTTAGTTCCACACCGAAAGCAATACAGAAAACACGAAAAGAACTTGTATAAAGAGTGCAAAGAAAAGTTGTGAAATTTAAAAAATGGAAAGATAACAAGATTGAGAGAGGGAAAGTCTGGCTGGCAATAACATAAATATCTTTAAACATTGAAAGGACTTTTCCTGAGGGAATAATGTGTCATGATCTTTGTCTCTGGTCATCATAACTGAATTTTCTTCTAGAAATGGAATGGCTTCCTTACACTGAGAAGGACTAAATGTAAGAATGAGTTCTCAAGAGAGGCTGAAAATTTGTGAGAGGGACGTTCTCACTCCAATGTGCAGGCTGGTGGAAGGCACGCGCGAAGGGATGGCTTATGCTACTTTCTGTCCTCCAAGTTTGTTAAGAATGCTACCAGCTGCTAAAGGAGTGCAGAGTGGGGTGGAAGAAGGAGGCGAGAAGGCAGCCTAAATGCCCCCAGCAAATTTTATTCTGTTTTCTTGTAATAACAACCCTGGTTGCTATGACTATGCTCTTTACTCTTGGGAATTTTTAGAAATCTTCTCAGTAATCCACATGATCTGCAATTTTATACCCTATATTGCACTGTGTCCTCTTTCTGAGAATCCTGGAGAGGGCAGGATCTATGGCTCCAAGGAGGAAGTAGTGAGACCCCACGTTACTGTTGTAAATGCAGTGTGAGTGAAAAGTGTCCGTGACAAATGGGCCATACACATTGTCACCAATCAGGTTTGCATGCTTCACATTAAGTAGGACAAGCTGAATTCCTAGACCTGGCCAAAATAAAAGTGGAAAAACTCAAGTACACATGGTTGTAAAAGATAGATTTGTTCCTATACAAATGAGTGTTTTTTTTGTTTTTGTTTTTAATGAAACCACAGTGTCTACTAAAAATTAGTAATGACTATAGTCTTCTCACAGGAATTTCTCTTCTGTCTATTCTGGAGAAAAATCCACGTGTTTACACAACAGCGTTTATTGAAATATTATCTGTCACCGTGACTAATTGATAGCAACCTTAACACTCGGAACGGTTAAGTTATCTGTGGTATATTCAAACCATGAAATATTACATAGTAATGACAAAGAAGGAGGTAGAGCTATATATTTAGACATAGAAGATATCTTAGATATCTTGCTAAATGAAAACGCAAGTTTTATATTCATAGAGCATGATTCTATTTGTGTAGATAAAAACACATAAAACCAAACTATATAGAGACATAAACCTATAAGAGTGCTTGAAAGCTTCCTCTGTGCCAGCCACTATACTAACGGCTTTATATATACTACCTGATTTAAAACTCACCTAGCTCCATATAATGTGTTCTATTACTATCCACATTACACATAAGGAAACTGAGGCACAGAGGTTAAGTAACATGCCCAAGAGTCACTCTGTAGGTACATGCAAATACATAGAAAAAGTCTGAGAAGGATCCACAGAAAAGTTAATAGGATTATCTTCTGGAAGGAGAATGAGAATGAATAGGATTCAATGGTGGCTGTAGTTTTTACAAAAATAACCCATATGTGTATCTTAGTCAGTTCTGGGTGCTGTAACAAAATGCCGTAGACTGAGAGGCTTAAACAACAAACATTTATTTCTCACAGTTCTGGAGGCTGGAAAGTCCAAGAAAAAGATGCTACAGATTCCGCAGACTCATTGTCCGCTCAGAACTCTCTTCCTGGCTTGTAGACAGTGACCTTCTCGCTGTGTGCTCACATGCCTTTCCTCAGTGTGTGAGAGCAGAGAGAGAGAGAACTCTGGTCTCTTCCTCTTATAAAACACTAATCCCATTGTGGGTGCTCCACCATCATGACCTCATCTGAACCTAATTACCTCCCAAAGGCCCCATCTCCAAACACCACCACACTGGGGACTGCGGCTTCAATATATGAATTTTGGGGGGACACAGATATTCATCCATAGCAATATCTATCTGTTGTGTGTGTATATACATATTATACGTACACGGAAAATTTTCAAAGTAATAGAAAAGAAAAATAGAAAAGAAAAAGGTAAAAGCAAAGTGGCTACTCTTCTTCTATTTAAGCCTTAATGGAGTGAGTGAGAAATTTCCCATTGACCTGAAATCTTCCCTTTGATTCATGTCTGCATAATGCTATTCTGACTCTCTGCTAGAATTTCTTGGTCTCTTATCTGTAACTCTTGCTTCCTCAGACAACACAAGCCTTAGTGGTTTCCCATCTGGACAAAGCCAAAGCCATGTTATCCTCCAATCTGTGACTTCAT
This sequence comes from Equus przewalskii, assembly GCF_037783145.1. NCBI lineage: Eukaryota > Metazoa > Chordata > Mammalia > Perissodactyla > Equidae > Equus > Equus przewalskii. The sequence continues at coordinate 12,852,282 of NC_091834.1, read as the reverse complement.
TCAACACTCACCCACTTGCTATCATTGGTTCCAAGCCTACCAGTCTTGTCAATGAAATAGTGCTCTCTGCCACAAGTGTTGACATTTTAAACTTGTTTGGTGTGTTCATCCAGGCTCTTCAAAGGGAATTGTAGCACTTTCTGTTGTAAATAGCCTTACTCTGGAGCAAATTGTGTCAAATTCTCTCCAGGACAGCCAGAGGACATTTTAATGAAACTAACCCAAGTCTCTCCTTTGCTCACCTATAACGGGATCCAAAGACAGTATCCAGGAACCCTGGGATTCTCCTATCTTTGGGTGTGTTCCTGTCTACTTGGGCACTCTACGCCAAAGTTAGGGGAAGTCTTGGTCTACTCTTTTTATACAGGAATCTATATTTCAGTGTCCAAGAATCTGACCTTGATTTCTTTTCATTAATTTTCCAAGAAGATCTCCCGGGGCCACGTACAGACGATACTCCCAATGCCATACTTTGGATCCCAGGTTTCCTGAGTTACACATGAAAATTAGGATTCCTGCTCCTCTATGCCTCTAGGTAGTTATAAAACACTTTCCTAAAGATTAAGTTGGGAAAACAGGAAAGTATCTAGAATGTCTGTGCTCCTTGATCTCTTGAAAGGTTAAAAAAATGGAGATGTTCATTATACATTTAGTCTTGACTGGGATAAAATATGGAAAAACATATATAAATATTTCATTAAGACAAAACCAACATTTTCCCCCTATCTCTTATTGCATCCTCATACCTTGAGTATATTTTGATAAGAATGTGCATACATATATTCCACTCCAAAACTAAAGTTCTGGTTGGAGATTTTTCCTCCAAATCTTAGTGCTGGAGGGGTGATGGGGTAGATTGTGGGAGGTATTTTCTGGCTGTAATGCACACATATACATTCATTCTTTCCTAGGGTAAATAAGTCTAACAGAAGATAGGAATTGCCGTTCTTAATCTCTGTGTGACACCTACTAATTTGATCATAATTGAACAAATGGAAATCAACAAGTGTTGGTGAGGATGTGGAGAAATCGTAATTTTCATACATTGCTAGTGTCTTTAACTTTCCCTCAATTTTTCTTGAAAAATGGACATTCTGGATGCACAATTCTAGCTGGACCTCCTCCACTCCCAGCACTTTGAAGATATTATTCTGCTAGCTTCTGGCTTCCATTATTGCTGGTGAGAAGTCTGCTGCCAGTTTCATTGTTGTTCCTTTGGAGATAAACTACCTTTTCTCTCTGGCTCCTGCTGCTGTTAGCATCATCATCATCATCATCATCATCATCATCATCATCACCATCACCATCACCATCATTATCCCTTGATGTTTTGCATTTTCACTGTGAAGTGTCTAGATGTTTATTATTTTTATTTTTACTACTTGGAATTCCTTGTGCTTTTTCTCAGTGTGGATTCTTGTTTCATCCTTTCTGGAACATTTCTCCCTCAGTATCTTTTCCATACAGCCTCTCCTCCATTCTCTCTATTCTCTGTTTCTGAGCTCTAATATGATATTTGTTTGACCGTCTCATTCGGTCTTCCAAATCTCTTAATGTTTTCTATCTTCTTGTCTCTGTGTGTTGCATTTTGAAGAGTTTCTTCACATCTATTTTCCAGTTCAACAATTCTACTTAATTTCTTTCAATATTTTGTGCAATTAGTTTATGTGCTCTGTCTTATAATTCTAACATTTAAACTCCATGAGCATTTAAAGCTCCTTGGCATTGTATATGATTTGTGTCAACTCTCACACCTGAATTTTTCTTTTCACTTGTGTGTTCAGTTGATTTTAATTTGTGGAAAACTTGGAGGCCTAAATTGAGGATTCTTCATTCCAGAGAGGACTGGCACTACTACTCTGGGACGACTCTCGCCTCTTTGTGGGCCCCAGGCTTCATCAGAGTGCTTCAGAGCCAAAGGGCAGTTTCGAGCTCAGGGCGTTTTGTTTTCCTCTTACAGGTGCCTTTACAATCTGTCAGGCCCACAATGACATTTTTTTTTAATATAGAATTTGTGGCAAGAAAACTACTTAGCGTTCCTGTCCTCTGTATTGCTGGTGATAGCAATCTCTGCTTTATTTCAGTTTACTTTAACTATGCCAAATTTATTTAGTAAAGTAAAAGGCTTGGCACTATATAATAGAAAAGATTAGATTCTTTAACTCATCTCCATAAACCAAAATCATTTTAATAACATGAAGAAAAATTTGTTTGTATCCGGAGGCTGACATACTCATTTCTCTATGGACAATCCTTTGATGTAGTAACAGAACTGAGCCCGGAATCGTTTCCTAAAGCAGGAGCTAGAGTGTATGCTTTGGGGTATGTCTCCATTGGGTTAATAATGCCTCATTCCATGTATTTGTGTTAAAGAACACATTTTAAAAGGGGACAAAATCTTCACTGTAAATAAGATAGAAAATAAACCCCACCAGTGACTTTATTTAATTCATTGTTTAATGAAGGAACCAGTAAGATGTTGCAACCTCTCTTAGAGATAACTAGAGAATCTGAAAAATCTACTAGCCTATTTTGGGCTGTCCTTTCATCTGCCACTATGACTCAGCATCATTCTTAAACGCAAATAGTCCTGCCTGGTCTGAAGCAATTCCTTGCTACTCTTGAGATGCCACTGTTGGTTTTGCGCTAATCGCTAAGTGCGTAGTGAGAGCGAGGGAGGGAGAAGAGGTCCCAGCTCTTGGTGTCGTAGTTCCTCAAACAGTGCTGCTGCAGACCAGTGTCTGAACAGGCCACAGTGGTTCTTCAAGTGAGGACCACTCCACTCTCTGCAAACGGGACTCAAAAAGAAAGCATTTGTCAAAAGAGAATGGGGATTCTGGCTCCCTAATAGAAAGGGGGATGGAGGCTGTTCCTACCCAGATCTTCCGGAAGTAGGTCAGTTTTCTGGGGAAGTGGCTTTTTTTTTTTGTGAATCTAAAGTGTAGCAAACTGGATGCTTAGAACAATTCTCTCTTAATGACATCTTTAATAACTAGGAAGTCTATTGGCTGCATCATTTTCTTCATAATTCCATCTGGAGATTTATGACTTGTCAACATCAGTCTTCACTGTCAACACTTCTCAATTCAAGTTGGCTTTCCCCATGAGAATAAAGTATTGAGATACATTTGATCTTCACATCTCAGTTAAGTACTTTCATCCTAAACAAGGATTTCAAAATGTGCTCTTCAATGACCATAGTCAATGGCAGGGAATTCCTGATTCCATTTGAAAACCTCACTAAAATTTCTTTCATTATTTAAAATAAATATATATTTATAGTTTGGTGAAGAAGATTGTCCCTGAGCTAACATCTGTGCCAATCTTCCTCTATTTTGTATGTGGGATGCTGCCACAGCATGGCTCTATGAGCAGTGTGTAGGTCCACACCTTGGATCCAAACCCGTGAACCCCGGGCTGCCAAAGCAGAGCACGCAAACTAAACCACTATGCCACTGGGCTGACCTGTAAAAAATATTTTTGAAGAAGCAAATCTTAAGATGATAGTTGCCCATTAACATGATTATTTATATTCCCCTTATTTATATCTCTTCTAACGTCAAAACTGAACTCGTTTTCCTTTTCTGGGGCCTTTCCCCTCCTATTTCTTTACTGCTCTCATTCTCATTGCCAGTGTTTCATTTTCCCACCAAGGCCCTCCAATGAAAGGAGACCTTTATAATTTACTCCAAATAACTGCTCTGTCCATAGCCCCCTAGAGACTTTCTTCATGTTCTCCACAGTTGACCTTTTCTTTACTTCAGCAGTTCTGTAAACCCTCCAAAGAACACTTGGGAACTTCTCTTTTTACGATCACTATCTGCTAATTGATATCCATCTTCTCCACTCTGTAAGGAATAAATTTTGTGGGCATATTTACAAGGTCCTGATCATTTTGGCAATAAAAAACTACAGCTTCTCATTATCCTGCACATTTCCTCTTACCAAAAAAGAGAAATGTTATGGGATGTTAGGTGATGGACACTTTGCTTTTCTGACTTCACCATATTTATCATTAGATTGTTTATTGGAAAACATTTATTGACAGTGTAGGAACGAAAAAGAGAAGACAATTATTTTTTATTCTAGATGCTAAGATCTATGCTATGTGCTTCAGTCCACTACTAGGGGCCCAACGGAAAAGGATTTCAACAATTTAGTAACGGTATTGCCATTCAGGGCTCTGGTAGTTTCCTTTACTGGAGATTCCTCTTGATTTGCAAAATTCACACTGGGCCTTCTGATGACATAGAAGTAATGCAAGAATTACTGGATGATTCTTGAAGAAAAATTTAAAGTCATTATTAACATGACTATAGATGCCATAACCTGAGATGGTGGGTGGTCTGTTTAATCATGTAAATTGACTATCTCCAGTGCTGAACTGTGGCTTTGAAAGGTTAGAGGTGAGTTTTCCATAAATATCAATTTAGACTAAACCATTGGTATTCCCCACATGGTATTTTTTTAAGATTGACAAATCCAGACTTTGGCAAATTCTCTATTGACAATTATGGGCTGTGGAGGACACATGAGCACACAGCTTGTGGGTAGTATAGGGGTGGAGTTGCTCCTGAAAGAACTTGGGAAAACGTGAGACTCAATCCCATCTTTCAGTAACATCTGATAGAAATACAAAAATAAAATCCAAAGGAACCTGGCGGTTTCAGGGGAAGAGACAGAGGTTTGAGCAGGGTAGGTGGAAGCCTTATGGGGAATACCCAACCAGTAACAGTCGGGGGAAGGCAGGCATAGGGTGGAGAGCAGGGAAATGCATAAAGGAGGTGCCGTCTGCCCTGACTTTCGAAAGTGAGCAGTGGTTAGGCAGGTGAAAGGGTGTGTGGAGGCATTGCAGAGAGAGAAAATGGGGAGGGGCCAAGGCACAGGGTAAGACAGTCTGGTGAGTGTCAAGAGCTTCCCATTTCAGTGTCTTGGAGTCTAGAGTGTTAGAAGGAGAGGGCTGGGAAAGGAGCTGGAGCAGGAGGAGAGCATAATTTGGAGTGGTGGGTGGCTTAAGGACCTTGGGCTATGCCTACAGATGGTAATAGAAAGCCATTGCTGGGACCAGCCTTGTGGTGTAGTGGTTAGGTTGGTGTGCTCTGCCTCAGAGGCCTGGGGTTTGCAGGTTCCGATCCAGGGCATGGACCTACACACGGCTCATCAAGCCATGCTGTGGCAGCATCCAAAATACAAAGTAGAGGAAGATTGGCATAGATGTTAGCTCAGGGACAATCTTCCACAAGCAAAAAGAGGAAGATTGGCAATGGAGGTTAGCTTAGGGCCAATCTTCCTCACCAAAAAAAAAGAGAGAGAGAGAGAGAAAGCCATTGTATGAGTTTAATTAGGGATCCAGCGTGCCATCACAGCGGTTGTGTGAGGACTGACTGGAGAACAGCCTGGAGAAGGCAAACTTAGCTCTCACAGTAGGTCAGGTGAGAAATGTTGAAATTCTAAGTAAGATCAGGGTAAGAGGGCTGACAAAGAGGGCAGAGCCAAAATATGTATCAGGGCAGTAGAACTGGTGGTCAGCCAAGACTTTGGTGCTGTTGACCAAGGTGGGGGATCACAAATAGGGGAACATGGAAGGTATACAGCTTTAGATGTACTAAATCTGGGGTCTCTGTACACATCAGGAGAGAAGGCTAGGCTGGAACCAGAGACCAAGTGATGGCGATGACGTGCTAAGCGTTCTCTGAGCACCTCCTCTGTGCTGTGCATTGTGCTCTTTCAGATTCATTGGGTGGTTAATTCTTGCCTTGCTTTACTCTTCTTTCGAGCGCCTATCTCTGTTGCATATTAAATGAATCTTGCTCACATGTTCAATGTCTGTCTCACAGTGTAAGAGAAGTGCCACCAGGACCGGGATTTTTATACATCTTGCTTATCACTATATAGTGTGTGCAGAACACACAGCAGGACAGTAGGTACTCAAAAACTTTTGATGAATGAATGAGACAATCTTCACGATAAACATAGCAGGTAAGGAATGATTACTCTTTTATTTTATGGGTGTGAAAACAGGCTTGAGGAATTACGCGTCTTGTCCCAGGTCCCAGGTCTAGTTGGCGGAGTTGCCAGGATTCAAACCTGAGTCTCCATGATTCTGGAAGTGAGGCTTGGACCATGCTCCATAACGCGATTAGCATAAACGACTGCTGGAACCACAGGAAACATGGATCCCACTTCCCAGGAAGAAGGTGGAGTCAAAAAAGGGGGGAAAGAGGAAATCCTCAGTAACCCCAACCATTGTGGGAAGAAGGAGAATCTCCAGAGGAGACTGAGAGTAATGCCAGAGCAATAAGAGGAAACCGGAAAAGGAACTGTGTTCTAGAAGCTGAAGAAGGAGAACCTGCCCAAGTAAGGCAGTGGGCAGCAGTGCCATACTCAACCAGTGGGCAGGTAGCGAGTGCTCTGGACAGTGTCTGTAAATTGGGCATCTCCATGGCTACACTATGGCCTTGAGGAGTGAGAGGCAAGTTTTCTTGATAGCAGTAGAGATCATGATGAGTACCTTGTCATTGGGATGAAGGTGACAGAAGCCAGCCATGGATAAGGACTCAAGGGAAGGTAGTGTTGCCATTAGTCATCTTGAGAGGAAAGAGGAAATAGGACAGTGATTACTGAAAGGAGGTGAAGAAAGGTTTCTTTATTAAGGTGGGAGGGAATCCAGCTCTTTGGCTGGCACTTGACACAGAATAAAAATGTGTGTGTATGTGTGTGTGCGGTATATGTGTATGTGTGTGTGGTGCATATTTGGGGATGTGTGAGGGTGTGTATATATGTGGGTGGGTGTGTATATGTGGGGGTATGGTTTGTATGTGGGGGGATGTGTATATGGAGGGGTATATGGGTATGTGGGGTGTATGTGTGTGTATGCAAGTTTGCATGTGTTTAATGAGTGAATGAATCTATTATGTCTATAAACCTACTTTGTAAATTGTAGAATGTAAAAATCAAATGTAGAGGGTTACTACTCTCTGCCTAGCTTCATCTTGGGCAGAGTGTGCCTTCAAAATCCTCGCCTTATGCTGTTCTACCACAGGTGGTGGTTCTAACCATGCTCCCCATCATTCCTTCTCCTCTCACAGGGAACTGCGCATCCTGCCCTACGCCACCGCATCTAAGGAGTTTACAGGGAGAAGACTGTCCTCTCCTCTTGAGGAGAGAGAGGACATCAGGCATCATTCATCTGCAAGTTTTGGTGCAAGCTGCTGGCATCAGGAAGAGATCTGAGAGGAAGCGGCAGAGCAGGCCCTGTGCCCTTCGGTGAGCCCAGCTCCTCCTGGAGTGTCAGCCAGTCTTCTTACTCGGGAAAAAGAGAAAGCAGAGGTTATCCTCCACTCCATTCCAGGGCCAGGTATGCCAGTGGACAGCATTGGTCCCATGATGTGCCAGACCCAGTGCAAACCATGAAAGGGGGTGGCGGTTCAAGGATGATTGCGAATCCAAGATGGCGACAGCAGAGCATTAACCAAGGTGGGTCCTTCCCAGATCAGGGGCTCAGAGTGAGCCTGCCAAGAGCCCAGCGGCCCACCAGGTTCCCCAAGGTTTGAATGGAAGCTGCAGGGCTCCGCTTACGTGATATCTTTGCAAAGCTGGTCATTTTTTAATTTCTTCTATTAAGAACAAGGCCATTTCCTGAGACCGAGGCATCCTCCCGTGGCTTCTCCCCTCTCTCTCTGGCAGGTCCTCTTCTGTCTCCTTTGAGGCTCCTGTTCCTGCCCTCAACTGACTTTTTTCCTGCAAGACCGTCTGGGTGGTATTGGGAATTCATTTATTTTCAGTCCTGGGGTCCAAGGCAGGAAACTTCCCTGGCTCCCGTATTTGGTGAGTTCCTGAAGGTGTGAGCCTATGGCTCTTATTTCTATGTGGTATTACATCCTCCCGCGGGTGCCCGTTAAATTTGCAAAGATTTTCCCACAGGTGACTGCAGAGCATCCCAAATACTTTAAAGAACACAGGTCCACAGTCACTTATCTACAATTCTGGAATTCTGGGGGCGGGGGGACCCCGAAAACTCATCTTTGGTAAATTATTTGAACTGACGTGAAACTATTTAATAGTGTTTATCTCAGTGTGAATATTTACATATTTCACTGCAGAAAACTTAATGGGTTTGAGCGCCTCCCCCAGCCCCCGATGGGGATGCTACACAAGGCACAGTCAGCACTCACGTTATCTTTCTGAAAATATGACAGGTTCTGAAGTCTGGCCTGCATGGGTTTGGTTCAAGCATTGCGATCCAATATTAATATTCGCTTTGGGAAGTAATTTACGCTAGTCAATGTATAATCTATTATCATTTGATTCATACACAAACTCTCTGGGAATGTAATTAAACAGATATATAAGCCATCCCTTTCTTGAATATTCAAATAAAGGCCAAAAAACATGGTTATATACTTCCGAGGTATTTCCATTTCTTTCGGAATATTTGGTGACTGCGTGGAATTTTAATATTTAAGTCTTAAATCTTTAGCAACCAATTCCTCATGCATTTATTAGTTTTATGGACTTAGTAATGCTATTTGTAAATACAAGAATGAAAAGATTATTGTTTTCAAAATATGTCATTAATGCAATCAATCAACACATCTAACCTCATTGGAAACAAACAAATAAAATACAACCCTCAAACACATTTACTCCTTAAGCAGAATTATTCAAGGACCAAGGAAGGTATTTTATTTTTGATGGGAAGATATGTGTAATGTTCCTTACAGAAGCTGATAGTTTTGCAGTTGGTGAGTGGATACTGACGGTAGTTATAAATTGGGCAAAAATATAAACCTTTACTAAGTGAGGTTGATTTGAGCAGTTACCCTTATTTACCAGATAAACAAACTGAGGCCCAGGGATAAGGAAAATGTCCTGCTTTGACCTTTAAGTTTGTGACTGTTAGTCCCAAGAGAAACTCATTAGTACCATCTTCTTCTCCTCCTCCCCAACCCCTCCTCCACCTCTTCCTCCTCGTCTTTCTTCCTCTGCTCCTCTTCCTCTTTCTTCTTCTACAGTTCAATGCCATAAGTTTATTCCTTTTTTACTTAGAATTTCTATTATCATATGGGCACTAAATATTTTCTCAGTTCCCATGCGAAACATACACAATGTCTTTGGGACCAATGACTGTCTTCTTGGAGACAGAATTAAAGACTATGGAAACTATTTGAGGCATAGGATGAGTTTTACTGGCCGATCTGCGAAACCCATAACTTGGTAGAACCCTTGAGATTTAAGGCGATTAACTCTGAGAAAGACCTAGTGGCCATAATTATAAACACTATTAAAATGAGTAAGATTTAAAAACATTGCTGCAATTAAGTTTGGATAAATCTCAATTTAGGGAGAGTGACTGTTTATAAAGCAGCAGGGGACTGATGCTGGACAGGTTGGAGAATGACGCAAGTTTTGGCTGAACTCCACAGAGGACTTCACAGTGTGATGCGGTACTCCTTATAATTTGGTAAGGTGAGTTAGAGTGGAATGTTGTCTTCTAGGAGCCATATGCCTGGGGATTTTTATAGTATACCTATTACAGAAATGAAGTCAGTGGTAGAGCCAGAATTAAAACTTCGGGCATCTGAGGATCCCGGATCTACTCTCACCCATTTAGCCATAAAGGGGGTGAATTGAGTCACTGGTGCAAACTCTGGGGGAGGGGGCCCTAAAATAATTTCTTCTGACTATGCTACATCTTATCTTGCCACATTGTGGGTGACAGAGCCTGTCCTCATTATCTTATGCCCAACCATGAGCCCTTGTGTAGGAGATGTGAGAAAAGTGAAGTCTGGGGTGTGATTTTGATTGTCATGTGGGAAGAGGATGTAAGCAGCTCCCTCCTCATGGACCAGGATCTGAGTGAGCAGGCCTTCAAGGATGGATGCCGGGCGCAGCACTCTTTTTTCTGCCTGACAGCTGAGAGTGCACCTCCTACTTCCTTGGCCACAAGCACACATTTTTAATAAGACATCAGTTGAGCAGCAGAATGTCTGATATGACTTTTAATTGCATTCTGCTTCCCATAAGCTACTTCCTCATTGTTAAAAAGAAAATATCACTGCCTTTAGGGTCACAAGGTAGCTTTTCTCGATAGACAATCTCCAATTTTTTTTTTTTTTTTTTTTTTGGTGAGGAAGATTGGCCCTGTGCTAACATCCATTGTCAATCTTCCTCTTTTTGCTTGAAGAAGATCGTCCCTGAGCTAACATCTGTGCCAATCTTCCCTTATTTTGTATGTAGGATGCCACCACAGCATGGTTTGATGAGTGGCGTATAGGTCTGCACCCTGGATCCAAACCCACAAACCCAGGGCTGCCAAAACAGAGTGTGCAAACTTAACTACTACACCAGCAGGCTGGTCCCAGAATCTCCAAATTTTACATAAAAATTCTTATGAAGATATGACCCACTTCGCCAGCTTGTGGTGCAAAATCAGGTCCCATTTCTCCTCGTGTCCAAATCATATTGATTCCAAGTCTTTGTCCTACTGAGGCTGTCCCTCTGGAGTACCTGACAAATGCTTTCTCACTGGCAGGGGATCAGTAGTAATTAATAGCCCTTTATAGAAGAGGATACAGGAAAGTTTGGCCATTCCCTTGAAGGAGACCCTTTCTCTAGGGTGCACAGTGTTGCCTCCAAGACAGGAAGCTGAGCATTTCAAGGCCTAGTCTGTTAAGAAGCCCTGAGGTGCTGAAGGGCAGCCCAGCAACAGCTCTGGATCCAGGGTGTGGAAGAAACTGCTTCTGCCCTCAGGCAGATTCTCATCTGCGGTTGCCTCACTCTAAACTACATACAAATCCAAGATATAATCCAGTCACTTTACATTCACACACAGTTTCCCCAGGGCACCCAATGCCACCTGAACGTGGTCCAGGAGCGGTCACCTAACCTGCCTTACCAGAAGAAGCTCTCCCCATCAACCTGGGCCCTGATTTTGGGCTTACACCCAGCTCTCCTGGGAGCCCCTTTTCTTATCTGTTGGCTTCATTCGGGGCAACTTCAGGCCATCAGACATCCTCTAATAACTTAGAACCTCAAAGCTTTGATTCTTTTCCTTCTTGATGGCTATTCGGCCCATACAATGAATCTACTGATGCAAACAAATGGAAAGGAGGGGGGCAAGGCCCAGCCTTATCCACTTCTAGAAGCCATGCTTCACAACTTGCCACGCCAACAACAAAACCACTAAGTGCTTGTTTCATATGACATATTCAAAGTAACTACCTAACGACTTTTTCCCTGAACAAAAATGGCGGGTCTGTTATCCTGCTAAAACTAAAAATGACTGGTGATGTTTATTATCAGTTTGCTAAAAACAACAAATTAAACAAACAAATGTGCAAACAAACAGATTCACCCCACCGAAGAGTACTGCCGTAGTCACCTCAATAGAAGCACTGTTGTTGAGGGAGAAGACAGAGAATTTCTGATAAAACTATGTTCCATATGTGAGAAGGTAACCACCAACACAGATGTTCTAACTATGTTAGGAACCAAGAGAAGGCAGTGGAATCTAATACAGCCAGGAAGCCTGTGTTGAATGAGAAAAACTACACATCGGTCATACAGAGCCCAAAGGATGCCTTACTGCTGGACAATGAGGAGAGGGACATGAAAGTGGCCTGACAGGATCCAAGTGGACTAAAGCTGAGAACATTCCATACATTCTTTCTGTGGACAAACTTAGCCGGGATAATTTGCACCCTATTCCAGTTCAGTTAGGGTGGAATCACATCTAACATAAACCTTGATTCTAAGATCAGCACTTAAGGCTAACATTATATATAATGAAATTATCTTGAAAAATCCTATAATCCACCCATAGGTTCATAATGTATTGTTTTGTGACCATAACTCCAGGAGACCATCAGGTGCACATCTATTTCCCGTATTCTCGGGCATACGCATTGAGTGGAGTGGCAGGTGGAATCGCCCACAACATCGTAATGTTCTTTCTTTCCTCCAACTGCATGTAATTCAAGTCACATGAGTTCAATGTGCACCTGAGGTGACTAAGCTCTAAATGGGGAGGACATCTACATGTGAGGTCTTGAAAAAGTGATATTACACAGGGAAAGGCAATATAGACCAGGAAGCGCAAAGGAAAAGCATACTTCTGAAAGCATACTTTGGTATTGAAGCAGAAATATTTTTTCTGGTGTTCTCAATAAGCTGCTAGTCTGAGAGGAAGCCAAGGGAGCTAAAGAAGAGAGCGACACAATTCTTGAACCACTCTCTTTAGAAGTGTTTCTAAATCTGGCTTCCAGGGCATGACACCGGTTCTCCTGTTGTACTGGTCATTCCTTCTCAGTCTCCTTTTCTCCTTCCTCTTTATCTTCCCAACTTTGAAATGTTGAGACCCCATAGGGCTTCGTCTTTGGATCTCTTCCCTCCTAAATATACGCTCACTTGGTGATCTCTTGCATTCTCATGGCTTTATATACCACGTGTAGATTGATGGTTCTGCATATATATCTACAGCCCAGAGCTCCTCCAGGAGCTCCAGACCCACCCACCCAATTAGCTACATAACATTTCCACTTTGACATAAAAGACGTCTCAAGCAAAAGTGCCTGAAACTGAATTCTTGATTCCCTGCTTCCACCATATTTGCTCTTCCTCTGGAATATCTCTCTCTGTCAATGTCAACTTCCATTCACCCAATTGCTCAGGTCAAAAATAAGAAATCATTCTTTACTCTTTCTTTCTTTCTTACATCTACATCAAATCTGTCAGCAAATCCTGTTGTCTGGATATGCAGACTATAAGCACAATCTGGAGCCTTCTCGTCTTTCTGGACAACACCATGATCCAAGTCCCTGGCATCTCTTGCCTGGACCACTGCCATCGTTCCACAACTGGTCTTCCTTTTTCTCTTCTTGATGCTCTTGCGAAGTGGTGAAAGATGCATTTTAAAGATAGAAATCAGAAGACGTATCTCCTTTCTCCAAACGTTTCTGATAGTTTCCCATTGCTATTAGAATAAAATCTCAAGTCTTGTTTTGGCTTTCAGAACGCTCCATGATCTGGCCCCTGTCTAACCTGTCCAACCAGATCTCATTCCTTTCACCTTTCTTTGACTAATTTCAAGTCACTTTGGCCTTTAATAATTCCTAGAACACACCAAATTCTTCACTTCATCAGAACATTTTTACATATTTTATTATATTATTTATTTTCTTTGCTAGTCCCTTAAGCCTGAAACCGCCCCTGCAGTTTTAACATAGCTGGCTTAAAAAGCTATCCACAGAGCAGAGGGGAGAGTGTAATTAAAAAGGAAGACCTGCTCTTCCTTCACACTTCAGATTCTTAGTGCCATGGATCAAACATGTGTTGGGAAGAAGAGAAACACCATTTAAATCGACTTCATGGTTGAATCTTTAATCTAGATACATTTTAATAATGAAAATATTATGTAACCTTCCTAAGATGTTGTTAAGAGATACAGATGGGAAATTCACCATAAGCATGGTTGGAGGCAAATCTTGTGGGGAAATTAAAAATAGAATAAAAAACATTACATATTTATAGTGCTTTAAGTTGACACTTTTCAACAAACCAGTTCCTGTGGTTTAGGGAACGCCAACTGATGCACACATATCAGAACCAACCATGTTGCAAAACTTCTGTGTTGGCTCTAATAATATTCGAGGCTATTCTTTTAAGTTTTCTAAGTAATGTCTCTGGAACATATTAAAAGAATATCATACCCTAAGCGAGTAGTATTATGTATGAGGCAATAAGGAAATTACCAAAATGCAAGTAGTCAGAAAATAGACCTCTTGCATGCCTTTACAAAAACAAAACAAAGTGAAACAAAATAAACTTAAAGATGGTCCTCAAGTGATAAAGATGAAAATTTTAAATTACAGCAACAACTCAAAAATGGAAAAGTCATACATAAAAGGACCCAAGGTAAACGTGAAAACCATCAAGTGTGTAGAGTGATGTACAATACTTGTAAATATGGATTAGAAATAGAAATACACAAGTCAAAACAGTTCTTGAAAATATAATGGCATGTTATGAAATTAATTATGTACTAATGAAATGGGTCTATTACCCAGGTCAATTGATAGCAATCGAGAAGTAGAATAAGAGAAGAGTAGATGAAGTAAAATGTGTCAAGGATCCTACTACGGATATTCCCAGACTCATAAGTTACTGAGAATTAGAGAGGTATGGCTTTAAATATGCAGCTTGATACTCTAAAAGATGCCCCAAGTGGAATAAAAAAAAAAACTTGAAAATCATCATAGAATAGAAAATAAAGACCATAATGTCGATATAATTGTCAAGAGTATTTTGCGATCTGAAAAAAAAATCACTTTCATTTTGCAAAAGAAGAATTTGCAGACATCCGGAAAAATGTAGGAAAATGTAAGAGTGTTGAGGTCATTAATACAGTGTTTGTTAAAGAAAATTAACTTTTAAAAAAGCTTGTAATACATGTATAATATGTATATAGATAAATTAGTATGTATGTATTTACTTTTTACTTAAAAAAAGTTGTGTCTTCTTTTAACATGCACAGCTTCCAGTAGGAGTCCTTCGAGGGAGGAGATGCGTCTTTTGGTGTCACTGGCTTCTTCCTGCTGCCTGGCAAGTGGATTAGAGTGGGAGCAGCTGTCTTGGGTTCTGGAGCATCACCTAAGAATGGCTGAGCAACAAAGTAGATAATCCTGGGAACCTGATGTTAGAGGCCTTTGGTGACTTCTAGAAGAGCAGTTCCTGATTAGTGATAGAAAAATGAAACCAAGTGAGTTGGATGGAGGAGTGAGTGGTCAATGGAAAGTAGAAGCAAAGAGTCTAGGCTACTCTTTTGAGAAACTTCACAGTGAAGCCAAACATATATATGGGGCAGTAGTTTGTGGGAGAGTCAAGTTCAGGAGAGGGTCATGCCTTTTTGGGGGGTTGGGCATGAGAGACAGGGAGCAGGAAAGTATAGAATCTGGAAAGTTAATAGTCTGAGTCCAAGAGTGAAGTACGTGTGGAGAGAGAGAAAAATTAGACAGATCATTGGAACCAAAAACGAACGAGTAAGAGGGAGTAGAATCCAAAGGAAGTGGAGAACAGCCTAGTCTTCTATGGTGGAAGGGAAGAATGGGGACAGATAAACACAAATTGGGAAGTTCAGCATAAGGAAATTTAAGGTTGAGTAACCTCAGCTTTTTTTCTGAAAATCAAGAAGCAAATCAAGTCTTAAGAACGAGGCAAGTAGTCAAGATTTGAACAATCCTTGAGGGATTAGAAAAACAAGCAGACTGCAGATAAGAAAGAATATTGTTGAGCATTCCTGAGGTCTCATCCAAGATTGGCCAAAAGAATTTATCATCAGCCAATGAGCAAAGCAAAATGATGCTCATCAGCAGTGCTCCGCAGCTGAGAAACTAGAGTTGGTTAGAGTGAATCATTAGGCCGTTGTAGAGTAGACTACTTGCAAGACTTACACAGCTGATGATCAAAGAGTCGGTGGAAATGAGTGTGTTGATGACAGTGTGGTTGAAATAACAAACCATGAAGTCCAGACAGGTTAGGAAATAGATTGAACTAAGGAGGGATGGAGAGCCTGATTAAGTAGAGACAAGGGAGGGAGTTTCAGTCTGGTCTCAGTTGTTGGGGAGGAGTGTGGGTGCGAAAGTGTTGTGGTGGTGGAAAGAGGGAACAGTGGTGCATGGTGGGATACAGGAGGTCAGAGGTGGAGCAGAGGGTACTGCAGGTGAAGCTGAAGCAGTGAGAGTGGGGAGGTGAGAGGAGAGGGGCTCAGAGGCCCGTGAAGCTGCGATACAGAAGGTGCGTCCAAATGAAAGCTGAAATCATGCATAGTTTTGGAAGGAACAGGCTTAAAGAAGAAAATTGATCCAGGGCCAGTTTTGTTTCAGAGACCATGGCTGTGAAACCCAAAACCGAATAGCACAGAGACATGCAGTCAGTGGAATAAGAGAGCAGCCAACCAGCTAAGAAGATGATTCTTGTCAACATTTTGACAAATGCATTGACAAATGCTTCTAGACAAAATTTTGATCACTATCAGGTCATTGTGAATGAGATATGTTGAGTTCTTGCAGTTTTTATTATTTTCCCAATAATGATACCATTTTTGTGGTTAGGACAGAATCACGCAAGACCTTTGTGCTATTGATTTTTGACTTTTTTCTTGTTCCAGTAGAGGGCACTCAAAGCTCAAATAAACACATGCAATCATTTCACAGCAATTGTTTTAGATAATTAAAGCTCATATTTAAATGAAAAAGAGAAATTTTGATTTAATAAGACAATTCCTAGTCATGCGTGTAAATCTTCTCTCACATGAAATGAGATCTTATGAGTGACTAAATGGGGACACGCCTCCCAGGATGCATTTCTTCCGTTTTCACTCTGCACACACCAAAAGTAGAAAGGAAATTCTCTTGTCTGAGAGGTCAAATGGGGTTTCTAAATACACTTCTGCAATAGACGCCTGATCTTCAAGTTCCATTTTCATTCTTGTCTGACTTCTTTGAGAAACGTTGTAAGTCACCTGGAAATAATTCTGTGAGCTACTGGACAATATCCTTCAGTGAAAAAAATCTGAGAAAGAGCTAATAAGACAGAAGCGACTTTAAAACTATAGAAGGCTCTTGCTGGCAAAGCTGTAAGACAAATGAGTGGAATCCTTAAGACTGAAGTGGCAGCCACTGTGCTCAGCCTACGAAAGGTTCTCAGAGAAGTTTCCAGAAGACCTTGTGTTTTAGAGACCTGTGAAAAGGCAAGTATTGTCAGTACTGGACAGAAGACTCTCTTCCAAGCACAGATTAACTTTGTGTGGCTTCCGTTGCCAGTTTGGCAGGATTACAGTGGAAGATGTGAAGAGTGGTAACGTGGCTGTCAGCATTCCATCAAAGATTCTCCTGCAGGAGTTGGGCCCTGGGGTCAAATGATTCTACAGCTATCATCTTTGCCACAAAGGAGCTGCCATCATCCAAACACAGCAGCTTTTCCAAACACAGAGGACATTTCGGTTTGGCTTTCTGTCTTATGTTGAGTAAGGGTTATTCGCGGGAAGTGAATGGGAGTGGCTCCCAGCATCCTGTAATCATGGTGATCTCTCAGTATGAATTAGTTTCTTAGGTAGATGGCAGGCTGCTAAAGGGAAGAGAGGACTCTCTCCCAAGAAGTATTTTTGGCAGAGATGGTGGCCCTGGCATTACAAAGAGTATGTCATGACTTTATGACTTATTTATAACAGATGTTTTTAAAGCACTTGTTGCAAGATGCTGAAACTTTACGGTTGAAACAACTCCCCTTAGCTGCCACTCGCCACCAGACACACAGCCCTCCCAGCACACACAAACCCAGTGCTGTCTCCTCTGGAATAACTTCATGCCGGGATTCTTTTGTCATGTTACAGATGCATTAACTCCCTTATGCTTAGGATGCAAATGCCACTGGGACAAAAGTCTGAGATGCTATGCAAAATGGAATTTTCTGAAAAAGAACTTTCCCTTTATCCTAACAACATGATAGTACAAGATAAAGGATTTAGAAGTTAAGACCTTGAGGGCGTGCAGACATCAATAATGAAAATCAAACAACTTTAAGATTGTGGGGTTATATATAGAATCTATATTTATGGCTTGGTTGTAATTGTTGAGCATGTCTAGCCTTGCTATATATTGTTGACAGACCAGGCGGCAGCTGTCTCATTGTTTATTCTTTTTCTCAGCTTTCTGACTTTGGCTTGATTTGTAGTCGGAGGCAATAAATTACAAGGTTGAGTCTAGTTTTCAACCCTCTGGCTAAAGATTTCCCATTACCTGGTTAGGTAAGCTAAATATTTTATTTAAAATGACATCGAAATCCTAAGAAGAAAATCATTCAAATAAAAATGGATGCCAATGGACTTAAAATTAACAGGCCACTCCCTGTGTGACAGCATGGTAGAGGGGAAAACACACAGTAGACCCATCAGCAAGTCTGACTTCTACAGTTGAAGCAAGCCACGTCTTCTCTGTCAGTCTGTGAATTATTCCTTCGCCAACCCAACCAACCAGTCACAAAATTCTGTACCTCTACGGAGCATTTTTGTATCATTTAGGATACACTCTGCTGTAAGTGACGAAAGACCCAGCTAAAAGTGGCTTAATAAATTAGGGCATGGAGGATTTTACCCAACAGGAGGTCTGGGCACAGGATAACTCCAGGGAAGTTCACTAGACAGCTCAATGATGTCAGCTGTCTTGCAATAATTTCGTCTTCAAGTCACAAGATGACTGCTCCCAGTATCACGTCCTCACGAAGTGACATTCACAGACAGGAAAATGTGTATTTTTTTTCTTATTTTCATTTTCTTAAGGGCAAGGAAAACTTTTCCAGAAGGTCCAGACTTCACGTACTAACCAGAATTGCGCAATGTGTCCATCTCTTGGCAGATCACCAGTCCAGGAAATGGAATGACCATAGTTAGCCTGGATCGATCAGCATTCACCCCACGTAGCAGGGGGGAGTCCGAGCCTGCCCTGAAAACAAGGTGGGCGTGAACCACATCAGCATTCAGTGAGATAAAGGTGATGGCCAGGGGGTGCTGGGTAGGCTGTGGAACAGTGTCTGTCATTCCCTCTCAAACTTTATTTGCACAATAACATGCACATGAGACTCACTCACTTGTAGGTTTCAGAGTGGTCTGAAAGCACAGTAAATATCCCAAATCTTTCTGTCCATTTGACACAATTTCATTAGGTAAATGCTGCCCTCTTTACTCCACAGTTTGAAAATTATTGTCTTCCAAATATGTTTGCAGTTTGTTCAAAGCACTTAAGGGCACATATTAAATTCGTCAAGCAGGAGCTCCCAAACATACTGGATTTAACTGAATCCTGATCTCTGTAATTAATACCTGAAGAAGTGTGACACTCCACGATATAGATTATGGGGAAACCATCCATCGTCACTGCTCAAGCCTTCTAAGTGTGATGGTGAGGGAGGGGAGAAAAGGGCAGTGTTGCTTCTAGAACTCACCATGGTCAAATTGTAAACTTCATGTAATCAGTTTTTACTGCCCTCATGCTTGGATGATTTCCTTCCAAAAAGATCCAGAAGCCTCCCTTTATCGGGTATTTCCCCTCTTTCCATCTCAGGGAGCCTCTTCAGTTCAGGATGTTCTTGCCCATGACCAACATGGTCTTTGTCTTCCCTTCTCCTCAGGCAGATGGTAACACACATGAAACTAAGGAGAATTTTTGACCAGGAGAAATGTCTTGTGGCTCCCACTCTTTATCCTTTAACCTCTGGCTTCACTAGATTTGTCTGAAACCCAACGGGGCTTTTCCGCTGGCGTGGGGCTGGAGTTCCTCCTCATCTGAGTCCACCTGAGCTGGAGACACAATTTGGAGTTCTCAGAGATAGTCACAATGGAAGAGCAACTTTGCTCATCAATTATAAGAGCTGAGGTCCCAAATACCAGATGGCGAGTCAGGATGTTCCTAACGATCAAATGAACGAGGCAGAGGTGGATATCATTTGAGAAATGGATCTAAAGATTCAGAACCAGGACAGTGTGAGCAAGAGGAAGCACACCAGGATCAAGGGCACAGAGAGGGAGCAGAAGGTCAAGCAGTTGATGTACATGCAGGTCAGTCAGCCTGGCTTAACCGGGAGCAGTGTGGATAAGAATAGTCTTCCAAATCGTGTGCACCATCCATTTATTGGGAGTTTGAGAATGGCAACGATAAAAATAAGAATCCATTTCTTTTCTTTTATTTTGATTTCAGAGTGGGACCCAGAGGTACTTACACTCAGAGTAATCTTAGGTTCTGTCAACTTCCTTTGTCTCATATTTTAATCTCATTTACTCAAGATTCTTTCTGGATTTGGGGAGAATTATTCACATGCAGTTAAACTTTCTCTTCAGGAAGAATGACTTGAGGTGGAATTTATTGTGTCTGTATCCTGATAATGCTATAGATTTAGAGGTACTATTTCGTGGAGCATCACACAGGAATAGCCTGAAGACACTACACAGCAGGTAAGTTTGGGTTCAGATGACAATTTGGTCTACAGATTCACGTCATATAGAGGCAGTAAGCTGTGTTTTCTTACGTGTACCAGTACTGAAAAGTCAGAACAGTTTTCAAGGGAGTTACACACACACACACACACACACACACACACATACACACCTCTAGTTGAGGAGGTTGGTCTGTGACTTCAAGTAATTAAAAACTTGTCTGACGGTGACTTAAGTGACTAGAGGCTTCTATCTTTCCGTTAACAGTACTTTTCTGGAGCCAGACAGTCCAAGAACCGCCTTTTTATCTTTTTGTGCTGCCATTCTTAGCATGATGGCGTATTACGTCAAAGTCAAAAGATGGCTGCCCTGGCACGAACCATCTCATCTTTGTTTAAGGCGGAAAGTAAAAGGAAGTAAAGGTGGCACCACCTATCCTTTTATCAGGAAAGGACAGGCTTTATTGGCCAGAATCTCATCACGTGGACATTGTTAGCTACAAAGAAAGCTGGGAAATGTGTATTTAATTTCTTCAGCCTTAATGGAGGAAGTAGCCAAGAGAAAATGGGGTTAGGAATGGACTTAGAGTAAACCAGCCAACGACTGCCACACCTTGTTACCATAAAGGTCTCACACAGGGAAGCTGTTAAGATTTAAGGGCAGGCTCTTATTTGAATGACACTTTGTGTGGCGCCCCTTAACAGCCCTGAAAAAGAATAGAAGCCTAGAGGGTTCACAGACTGAGTTTAGAGACAGTCTGAGGGCTGGCAAGTACGAACGTTAAAAAGGATTTTTTAAATCAAATTTATTTACTTATTCGCCTTCTGGTTTTTCTTTACCTATACTTATCTTTTCATAAAAGAATTTCAGGAATCTTATAAAGGTACATAAATGGTTACAAAGTAACACAAGATAAAACTGGAGCAAAAGAATGAGGATGAGAACAAATCGGAAGGAGGCATTTGACTAAAAATGCACTGCTTGTTGAGATAAACGCATACTATGGGTGGAGCCCAAATTCGCCTTTAATTTCTCTACCCATCAACAGGGAAAACCATGGCAGTTACATACATAGTTCACAGGGCACAGAAGGTAAAAACAGAACAAATGCTTGGAGGAAGAAAATAGGGCCTTCAATCCATCTATTTCCCTTACTTGCCTGATTTCTCTTCCTTATCGTTTGCCTTACGTTTCCTCTTAAAAAGACCCTGTTAGGTTTCTTTCAGTTGTAATGGGAATGAACTCTTCCTGGGTCCCAGAGCAAAATCAGCAGGGAGAGGAGCATCCATCCCAGGTGATGTCCGCCCTCCAAAGTGACTGCAGCCCCTTCCCGGTCTGCCGGTCTGCCACTTGGAGTATTTTTTCAATGCTTCCCCTACTAAGGGATATTTTATTATTATTCTGCAGTTAATAGACAATTTTGCTTTACTATCTTTCTTGGGTTAAAGGAGAAAGGAGACAGATTTATTGATTGGGAGCCTGCAAGGTGTCAGATACTGCTCTGGGTCTCATTCAATCTCCCTGCAGGCTTGGAAGGAGTCGCGTATTGCAGGTGAGAGGCTGAGGTTCAGCAGGGTGAAACTGTGTGCTCAAGGGTGGACCTCGTCAATGGCCGAGCTAGGATTCCTCCTTGGACCTGACTCTGAAGCCAGGTCCACCCATCATACCACTTCAAAGGAACTGCATTTGTCCAAAAAACCAAGGTCCACTGCCACAGCTGCACCTCTGAGGTGATGCCATTCTCTCCGTTCTGTCTGTTCCCCAACCAGGGAAGAGTCCTGGACTTGGAATTACAAGGCATGCTTACTACTTCCTGTTCTTTTACTCAATAGCCACGTGACCATAGGGAATTCACTGAAGACTTGTAAAGCCTGGTTTACTCATTTGTGGAGTGAGGACGATGACAGTACCCACTGGCTTCATGGCAGTGGTGGTGGGAGGGGGAGGGAGTGGTGTAAAACTCAAACTAGATCTTCTGTGTTACATGTGCTTTGGAAAAATTATAAGCTTTAATCACAGTCAATGCATTATTGTTTATTTATTGCTGTGATCTCAAAATGTTGTTAGAGAGAAAACCCTATTTATCCTTTAGTTTTGGGGCCTCAGGGCACCTTTTTAGGAAAATCTGCCCTCCTGTGTAGGAGAATGTTGACTCCGTGACCACTCGGTAGCTTGTTCATGGCGCTCGCCCCAACTGTAATCAAATATTATCCGTTTACTGTCAGCCTTCTTCCTGTGTGGAAGGGGAGATTTCCTGCTTTATTTGGAGCTCTATTCCCAGCACCCACTAGATTGCTTAGTGTATATCAATAGGAATTTAATGAATTTTAACGTCAAGGATATTGCCATGTTGAGAGGCCACCTAGGCAAGTCCTAAAAGCTAAAAGAGTTAATTTCTCCTAGCCTATCCTTCTTGCCACTGGAGTAGTTACTTTGGAAAGGGAGGGTTTTCGGGTCACGTAAAAGGTAAATGGTTTTTGACTCAGACGTCTCATCAGGCTGATCCTACTCAGCTATCAGAGAAAGAACTAATGTTGGAGAGGTAAGCATAGGAACCCCTGGGTAAAACAGATCCTAACTGATTGGCGTGTTAGTGCCTCCCGAATACACAAATTGCCTGTGTACTGCATTAACTCACACACAAGGATGTGCACAATTACACATCCATGCAGGCTCCTGTGCGGGAACACATGCCGCTGTGGTGGGAAGCTCTGAAGAATATCCCCTGGGAAGAAGGTCGACTTTGGAAAGCCAGCTAATTCTCCTGCAGACCACTTTGTTATTAGCCAGAATGGTACCCACCATGAAACCACAGCATCGACAGTCTCTGGACCCGACTCTCTGGATGCCCAGTCCTCTGCTTAAGCACAGTTTCAAACATTTAGAAAAAGAAAATAAGTAGAAATTTTTTTTTCTAATAATGAATGGATGTAAACCCAACTCAGCTTATATCTAGAATCCGGGAACATATTCTTGGACTTGGCCACTTGGGAGCAAGGCATTTGAAGCAGGGTCTTCCCAGCTTGACTTCCTAACCATCAGCACAGTTCAGGGCGGTGTACATGCAGAAGACAAGCACTGGGCTGAGTCTTGAAAAGAAAATGGAAACATTCAAGGGAGACGGTAGGAAAATTTTTTTTTGACTAAGCAGCCAATAGAGCAATGGAATAAATTACTTGGGGAAACATTTGTGGCTCCCTGAATAGAGGCGTTCAGGAGAAAAGGGAGATGGAACACATATTCCCATTGTCATTATTAAGCTGCGTTTATTGAGTGTGGACAGAGTACCAGGTAGATTTCCAAACGCGGAGGCACCCCCAGTTCCTGTGGAAAAATGTGGGGAAAAGCTGCGTTTTGGCAGCTCTGGGCTGTGGTGGAACTCGTGACTCATGAAGACCCTGCTGGCTGGCTGGATCTGTGGCTCCACGGCAAGTTTACAAACTCTGAGATGCCTCCTCTCAGAAAATCATGTCTTAGGCTGGTTATGAACAGGGAAACATTGATTATTATTGTGATCATTAATAATAACTCTAACGATTAGTACACTTAGACTTCTATGTGTTATTTACTTGTTTTCAAACGTTACCAATTAGACATATCTTTTCTCATGGGTATTTGGTAGAGGAAATTGTGATTGGGAATAGCAACTAAGTCGTGATGTCTACTGCCTCGTTTGGAATAGAAAGAGGCTGATTAGCAGAAAATGGCATGAATAAAGGGGGACAGCCTGGAAAGGTGTATACAGGACAGAGAGGAAGAGAGGAAAGGTCTTTGTTCTTGTCCAGAAGCTTACCGTATGTTTAGAAGGGGGAAAATTGGTTGGTCAAAATGCTCCCTGAAAGGTTTGCATAGAGATCTGGTCTTCCTTAGAACCCCTTCACTGATGGAAAGTATGAGCACAGTTAAACCGATTCACTGTTTCACAGAAAAACCATGCTTCTGATTCCCTTTTTGGTTACCTTCAATACACACAGACAAGCAGATCAAGAATTTGGGAGATAGTTTCATTAACTCTGATTTTCCTGGGCTGTTGGCCAACCCCTGCATTGACCCATGAAATAAAGCAGCACTTTTCATCCGAAAGAAGAAGGAAAACATTTACCCCTCCCCACCTTTTAACTCCTGGTGGTCAACTGAGCACCACCCTCTCTTTCAGGGCATAGATAGGGCTTTCCAAAGAGGCAAAAATACTGCCCTTTTTTCCTCTTCCCATACTTTTCTACCTCGTTCACTTTTCTGTATCAATCGTGGAACTGCCACTTCCAGAAAAGGAGAACAGATACTGACACATTGAACCCTGGAAATATCGTCCCCTTGGTAAAACCTTCCTTCAGGGTTAGAAATGGAAGTACCTCTCTAAAAGTGTCTTGGGAATTGTAGGTTTCATATATACCCTTGGTGCACAATATCACGGAACATGTCATCTCAACAAGAACACTTGCCAAATGCTGGAAATTACTAATAATGTTCCTTCCAGGGTATTTCATAGTGTCCCAGAAGTCGGACAACAGAACCAAAGAATCCACGCACTCAGTCTAACTGTAAATTTCAAATATGCACAGCTCTCTTTGCAACTGAAGATGAAAAGGAAAAAAGAAAGACCAACATAAAAACTAGGCAGTTGAAAAATAAGTGTCCCTGATATTTAACATTCAATGGAAAAGTATTCTTCCTACAATTATTTACCAATAGAACATTTTAGAAATTTGGTATGCTGTGGCGCCAGCCTGGTGGCACAGCGGTTAAGTGCGCATGTTCTGCTTCGGGAGCCCGGGGTTCGCCTGTTTGGATCCCAGGTGTGGACATGGCACTACTTGACAAGCCATGCTGTGGTAGGTGTCCCATATATAGAGTAGAGGAAGATGGGCACGGATATTAGCTCAGGGTCAGGCTTCCTCAGCAAAAAGAGGAGAATTGGTGGCAGTTGTTAGCTCAGAGCTAATCTTCCTCAAAAAAAAAGAAATCTGTTATGCTAAAGCAGTCTAAAAAAAAGTGACCTGAAAAGAGAGGGCGATGTGATAAAAGGCTATGGAATAATTTAGAAAGAAATAAAGGATGAAAAAAGAACAAAGTGAGATAAAAAACGATTATAAAGAAACTACAATTGCAATAGCAGAATTAAAATCTGTACTAGAGGGTATATATTGAATAAACTTCAACACTGATGGGAGGGACACACCTCAGGAGCTGTTCTAGAAAGAAGAAGAAACATACCCAGAGGTGAACACTGAGAGAAGAAGAAATATGGAGCTCATACAAGGAAAGCCAAGCTGGGAATTACAGATGAATTTGAAGAAGAAGCCAGACTAATTAGAAGAAAACTTTCTTGAGCTAAGAGAAACACGAGAGTGTGCAGATTGAAAAGGGCTAAACAGGTTTCAGGAAATGTTAATAAAAAGAACCACAGATCATTAGATCATGATGAGTTTTTGAATTATGAAGATGAAGAAAAACAAAGTGAAATAGAGCTTGTAAGCATCTGAGAAAAAAGTAAAAAGATACCCACAAGCTAACTTTGAGGGCAACAAAAAAGTCAAGCTGACTTCCTACTTTTCCAGAAGCAAATAGAAGGCCGTGGAGAGAGAACATCAATAACGTATTAAGATTAAGAGATTACTGCCTGAGAATTTGATTCAATCATTTTTATACATGTGTGAGTACCCAGAAAGACATTCTGTGATTTGTGCAAGCTAATAAAAAATGTTACCACTCACATTTTTGAAAAATTATTTGAAGAAGTGTATAGACATACGCCATGGTACAATAGCGCACATTCTGAGTTATGAAATGAGTGCTGCTAATGAGTGTTTGTAAAACGTATTGTTTCTAAGGTGATTGAAATAACTTTATAAGATATTTACTTAAATTCCCATAAAACCCCGGGAAACAAGCAGTTGATGAGATTTATGGCCTCTATATTTAGAGAAACTAGAATTTAGCTGGATTAGGTGATGTGTCTCGGAATCACACTAATACATATGGAATCAGGAGTCATAGCTTCCGATTCTTGATGCAGAGGGCACTAGTATCAGATTAACACTGTCTCTTTTTATTTTAAGTTTAGGAGTTTTCTGTAATAAAAACAAGAGAAAAAAGAAAATTGGCTTGAAAGCCTGACCATTCCTAAAATAAATTCCTCTTCTTTTTCCCAGGATTAGATTAGTGCTTATGTTTCATTAGAAGCTTTCTTTAGATTCCACTAACAATCTTGTCGACAAAATGGAAAGACCTTCGACAATGATACATTCTTATTTTTTAGGTCCTAGTGCGTGTCAGGCACTGTTCTAGGCACTGGGCTTAAGATTCAGAGAACTAAACGTGCTTATGTCTCCTACCATCAAGAGTTAGAGGAGAGGCTTTTGGTGAAACAGACCTATCTGACTACAGCAAAAGGTGCCCATTCCAGCTCTGGCAATTGACATGCCAGCTGCGGTAATTAACATTCTTCATCTTAAATACGAAGGGATGACCGAGGATCACCAGGCATGAGGAAAACCAAACGTGTGAAAGATGATCAAACAGAAAAACTGGTGATGGGGTAAACAAATTATTCAGGGAACAGAACAGAAAGTGTCTTTTCTAAAGGCGCTTCTTAAAAGTGCCCTTAGAAATATTTTAGAAAAAATCAAACCCAAAGACAGAAAAGAGACAGAGACGACCCAAAAGCTTTTACAAATTAAAAATATGTCAAGACAAAAGGAAGTGCTAGAAGGTAAAGTTGAAGAAGTCCCTCAGAGCCCAGAGCGAAAAAAAAATGAAAGAAAAAAGAAAGAAGGAAACAACAGGAGGATTTATCCAAAAGATCCAAAATCTGACTGATTAACCAGTTGTGGGGGGTGGGGAGTGGCACAGTTTGCTTCTATTGTGGTGGTGTGGTTGTTATTGTTTGTGTATTAGTCAAGATAATAGCTAACATTTATTGACAGTTTGCATTGTGTTGGAACCTGGGCTAAAGTCCTAACCCACAATGTCTTGTTTTATTATCCTACCACTTTTTAAAAGGAATAGTGAGGCTAGACCAGAGAAATATTTGCAAGGTAAATTATTACGATGTGGTTATTGGTTGTATTTAGTTGTGGGGAAGAGAAATAGTCAAAGAATAACTCTTGGGTGAGTGGACACCAATAACTGAGATCAGAAATGCATAAGCAGGAGTTGGATTTTGGGAAGAAAGAAGACGTGTTTTTAACGTGTTGAGTCAAAGGTGCTTAAAAGATATCCAAATGGATATGATCAATGGATGGTTAGCTACATGAGTCCCAAGCTCAGAGAAAAGGTCGAGTCAGAGAGAGATTTAGGAATCACTCACATGTCAGTTAAAACCAGAGTGAATGCAATCACTCAAAGAGAGATTGAGTGGAGACAGAGAAGAACAGAAGGCCAAGGGAGATGCTGGGAAGGAGCATCAGTGAGTGGGGATCCTGGGACCAGAGTATCAGAGAGCATGCGACAAGAGAGGTGAGGAGGGAGTGGCCAAGGATGAAAACAGGTGCACTGGAAATTTCTGTGTAGAGGATCATCGGTAGGTAGTATTTGTCAGAACAATTTTAACGGCCTTCTGGGAACAAGGCAGACCACAGCTGAAGAGTGAATGAGAAATGAATTCATTAAACTCTTCATCTGCTTCATGTGCGAAATGGATGAATAACACCTAGGTCAGTAGATATCGTAGGATTAAAAGATAACGTCTGTAGAATATTTAGCAAAGTGGCTGGCACATGGTACACGTTCAACAAATGGAGGAGATGTACATACATAGACATAAAAATATTAATTTCTTATCTAGTATATTACAGCGATTGCATTTTGGACCTGGATAGACTTGGGTGTTTGTTTAGCTGTGCCACTGTGTTGCCGTGTAAACCTGCATGAGTCACTTCGTCTCTGTGAGCGTCTTCTCTTTCATCTATAAAGGACGGTGGGGAAGCATCTACCCTCTAAAACAATGTCTAGGTATTATCCACTATTTTTTTCCTACAGTAAATGGTATATTAATTTGTGTTCTGTCATCAGGCTGAACTCTCGTATTAGTACGCAAAGCGATATAGTCAGGGTTTGTCTGGTTATATAATGGTCTGGTTATATAATGGAATAG
This sequence comes from Equus przewalskii, assembly GCF_037783145.1. Lineage (NCBI taxonomy): Eukaryota > Metazoa > Chordata > Mammalia > Perissodactyla > Equidae > Equus > Equus przewalskii. The sequence continues at coordinate 12,824,203 of NC_091834.1, read as the reverse complement.
AGTTTGACTTAATGTTCATTTGGAATTGTTCTCCCTAGCATTCTCTTCTCCCTATATGAAAGGTAGAAAGCCAAGTCTGTTTTAAAGGTTTGCCCTGAGCACTTCTGCAGGGAAGACTTTTCCTAAATCTGGAAAAGGCGATGGTGAGTATCCAGAGCAGGAAGAGCAGAGAAAACACGGCCAAGGGCAGAAAAGGAGAGGTGGGTAAAAGCCGGCACCCACTTGGCAGGAACAGCGGAGAGCCACAGGAGGCTGGACAGTGCCTGAGAGAGCGGCAAAGTCTCAGTCCTTGTGGGACCTTGTGGCCAAGAGACTGGTGTCCCAGCACTAGTCAGTGGGGACCTATGAATAGAGAGACTTTCGTTTTCCTCCAAGATATGTTGGAATGGTGGGGGGGCAAAAAGTCATAACAGAGGTTTTATTTCCCACTGATTTGTGTTGATTCAAGAACTAAAGAAATGTAACGTGTCTGGCACATGGATTTGTGCGCTGAAAAATCGTACCTGCAATACACTCATACTGTCTACAAAGAAATAAGTGTAATTTGTTTCCATCTTGCTGAGTTTTGCCCATTAGTTTTATTTCTTGTCTTATTCTACTGAATAGAACTTGCAAAATAATTAAGAGGCTTTGCATTCACATAATAATGAGGAATAATTTAGCCATGACCTGCAGAGACCAAGATATCTGGGTGGACATAGGCGAGATCATCGATAACCATGCCTCATGCTCTCCAGCCCACCCAGATTGGGAAGCTAGGCGAGCTCTCTCACCCGCCTCACTCCCCGCCATCTCAGAATTTAGGTGCAGGGGAAAATTGGGACACCCCAAATAGAGTGAGGTTCATTTGCTAGCATACGGCAAATTGAAGGCTCATGGTGGAAATTTATGGCAACTGTAGAAAAACAAAGTAAGTTATCTATCCTGACCACCTGTGTCTATAGATTAAGACTCATTCCCACTCTTACTTCAGTGCTTCTGGAAATTTTTATCATGTGTAACATCCTCACGAGAGCAGGTGTGCAAGATCCAGTTGAATGTTACTATGCTAACCAGGCCCTGATAAATTTAAGACTTTTGCATCTTTAGTGCTCTTCTAATATCTATTAACACATGTAATCATTACACTTAGAAGTTTTCTTGTGGCATGAGAAGTGAGTGTATAGATGCCATATATGTTGTATTTTAAGTATGAAAGTTTAAGGTCAATTAATGTTTGCTTGTCAGCCTTCTGCACCGTCCCAAATCAAGGCCTTCAGAGAACCATCCTTTCCTGTAATCCCATCCAATGGGCTCTTTGCTCCCATACCTCTTCCTCCCACCGCATCCCTTCCTAATACCCACTCACCTCACTCCACCGTGAATAAGCCACCATTCACTCCCAGTTTTCACCCTAAATGCTCGCTCCACCATCTAATCTTCTCTGACGCGGAGTCCTCCGTGATAATTCTTTCTCCAGTCAAGCATGCATATTTTCCTGCAGTTCCCAGATCCTTGAGAACATGAGAGTTCTCCCATGGGGGAGCCACTAACGATTCTTGTCCCTACCCACTGCTGCTCCAAATAAGAAGGCAAGAGAATTTAGATGTAAAGTGCATGAACCTCAGGGCCAAGTTGTTTGGATTAAAATCCTTGCTTCTTCACACCTTCTGATCATATCCTTGGACAAATTATTTGGTCTTTCTAAGCCTCAGTGGCTTCATCTGTAAATGGCAATAATAGAAAAACCTACTTCAAAAGGTCGCTCAAAGGATTTAAGAAGGTTACACACAAATCAAGCACTTTGTGCCATGCCTAGGAGAAGTGAGGGCTTGATAATTGGTAGCTGACAATGGCATCATCTTCATCCCATTTTCACCTTCATATAAAAATGGCTTCGAGGACTCGGCTATCCAACTGTACATGTTCTGTGCCTCACACCACCTTGGCTTTTTTATTCATCCAATCCTCCTTTATAGATCTTTGAATTCCTTAATGCCAAGGACTTTCACACCCACTCCACATAAAAAATCCATCTCCACGGCCACACCTTCCACTTTTCCCCTATTTACAACTGTTTGTCTTTTGAAAGCTTAACCTTCAGTATTCCACTCTCCGGGAACCACTTCCTGTCAGCTCTCTCTATTGCCCTCTAAACAGACCATTTCACCTCATCCATGCCTCTGATTCCCGGATGGTTCTATTTCTCACAAACTCTCAGCTGCTATCTGGCTTCACTTCTTTCTTCACCCAGTTCAGATTCCTGAGTCCACCTACCATTTGTTTATGGACATTTCCTCTTACTCCCATTCTTTGTGGTCCTTTTGTGGCTTCTGCCCTGCCAGAACCTGACTATGGATCGCTCTCCGTGCCCTGTCCAATATCACCACAGCCACTTTTCAAGTGTCCAACAGGCACTTTCGGGAAGTGGCACTCTATAGCAAAGCACAGATCATAGAACACTTTCTTTCTTTTTTTTTTTGGTGAGGAAGATTGGCCCTGAGAGACAGCTGTTGCCAATCTTCCTCTTGTTATTTTTTTCCTCCCCAAAGCCCCAGTACATAGTTGTATATCCTAGTTACAAGTCCTTCTAGTTCTTCTATTTGGGATACCACCACAGCATGGCTTGATGAGCGATGTGTAGGTCTGCACCCAGGATCTGAACTGATGAGCCCTGGGCCACTGAAGTGGAATACGTGAACTTAACTGCTACACCACTGGGCTGGCCCCAGAACATTTTCATTGTCACAAAAAGTTCTACTGGACAGCAATAATTTATTTAAACAATTAACTTTTTTTCTTCCACACCTTGGGCTGAAGAACGCTGCTGGGTAAGACAGAACAACTATGTGGTTGGTGCTACTTGAAACGTCAGTGTGTTCAATCTCAACAGTCCTTAAGGATGCCTGGAGCTGCTCTGAATTAGCTCCATCTCCCATCTCCTTCTGCTGCCAATACAAAATTTCCATTGTCTCCTCACACCTTCCACCCCACCATCTCTACCACATAAAAGTTCATCACTCTCAGCAGATGAACTTTCCTTCTTTTTCACTGTGAAAATCAGTTAAAATAAATGAGAATTCTCTTAATTCCCTTCTGTGTCAGTTATTATCATGTCTTTAAGTGCTTACACTTTCTTTTTTCTTCGTGTTTAGAACTAATTCTTCCACCCGTGCTTGGGATTCGTTCATCAGACAACTGTTTATTGAGCAGCTACTACATGCCAGGCAGTTTTAGGTGCTGAGATTTAGCTATTAACAAAACAATATCTCTATCCTCATTCTAGTATTGTTGGGTAAACAACAAACGAGTAAATATCGCAGATGGTGATAGGTATAAAGGGGGGAGAAAAAAACCAGGCTGGGTTAGGGAATGCCAACGTGGAGTGAGTTGCTATTTTATACAGGGTGGTCAGGGCCTCCTTGAGCTGGAGACAACTGACAAGAAAGTCAAGAAGTGAGCCAAACAGCTATCGTGTGGAAAATGGGGGAAATTCCTGACAGAAGGAATGGTAAGTGCAAAGGCTCTGGGGCAGGTACGGGCTCAGTAAATTGGAGGGATAAAAAAGGTGCCTATGTGGGTGGAATGTAGACTTTGAGGAGTAACAGAGAAGATGTGGTCAGGGGCATAGCCAGATCATGTAGCTCCTTTCTGGCCACAGTAAAAGACTTTGAGTGCGTTGAGAAGTCAGGGGATGGTATGAGCAGAGGAGGGACCTCCTACAGTTGGGGGACTCTGTATATTGATTCCTAACTCATGCCTGAAGAAGGTAAATTGGTTGGTGGTAAAGCAGAGAAGAAAATGGAGTAGAGGGCTATGTTTGTGGAGAAATCATATTTCTACCAATAGTGGGCCAGAATGCGTGAGTTTCCCATGGACCTCACATGGTCTGTGTGGGAGGGAGGGCAGGCCTGGTGTTGTTTTAGGTCCTGCCCAAGAGGATGGCCTTGGAGGAGGATACACCAACAGAGAGAGAAACAGGGCCTGAGTAGGGAGCACCCAATCAAAAGAGGGTCACGAACTATGTCAGGGTGGTGATAGGAGAAGGGACCAGTAGGTGGGGAGCAGCCAGCAAAAGAGGGCTATGGCCCACATCATGGCAGCTGCAGGTGGAGGGACTCAAAGATGACTGAAAGCTCCCACGAGGGGGTAAATCAGGATTTAGCATCTTCCAAGCTCAGAATGCATGAGGACATTTAGTTTTCTCTCACTAGGTTTTGCTAGAGATGGCACAGGCTCATCTCTAGAAATGGAGGACAGAAGGTTGGTCACAGACGAGAAAAGAAAATGAGGAATAAGAGTAGTAAATGTGGGGAACGATGAAGAATGAATACATGTAACAAAAGAAAAAGGCTGCAAATTGTGCAGGGTCTCTCCAACCCCGTTAATTCCAAAGCCAGGGAACAAAATAAACCTAAAGGTTTATCCTCCAATAGAAAGGGATGCGCTTCCAACTTGGCGGAATGGGCCCTCGCCTTGGGTCACACTGAAAGCTCTTTCCCGTGGCCTCAGCTCTCTTCCTAGGCCCCAGAGACCATCACCACCCAGTTCCAACTAAAGGTCTAAGACTAAGATTTAAATGGTGCTCAGGGAAGAAGAACGGAGGACAAATGAGAATTTATCTACCATTTTGGGGCAAACAATAAGCCTCAGATGTCTTATCCTATTCAAAACATGAGTCAATAGAAAAGAATAAGACAGCAACGTAGGGCTCATACATAAATTCTGCAACTATCAAGAAGGAACCAAACAAAACAACAAAAAAAGCTAAGGGGCTTGCTCCAAACTTAAAGAATTGTTAAATCAATAATTTACTTATACATTCAGAAAATTTTAGAAACAAATGAGAAATCTGCCAAAAGTAATTGTCAGGAAAGAACTAAAGAAAACGTTCCTGGGATGAGCAAAGATCTCTCCATTTCTGGAAGAACGTAAACTGCAATTTTGTTTCTGGTTTTCTTTAAATGGTTAAATTTCAGGGGACCTTCCTTTCTTCCCTTCCTTCTTTCCTTTCCTCCCTCACTCCTCTCTCTCTCTTCTTGATTTCTTTCTTTTTCCTCCCGTTGTGTTTGCATTTTAGAAATGAACATTTTTATAATCAAAAAGGCTATTTTAATTAAAAATAAATACTGGTTAATGATATGCTATCATTAAATGACAAACATTGAGTAACTACAGGTAGAGGAACCTAGAATTATCTATAATTGTTATAAAGTCCTGACAAGAGGAAATCACATTTTAATCAAGATAATTGTTAGGTATGGACTTGAATCAAATGCACAAAAGAACCAGGGATAAAATGGAACTAAAGTTAAAAATTCTACAATACATTAAAAAAATATATATTCCATGATCAAATGGGATTTATTCCAGGGATGCAAGGATGGTTTAACACCTGCAAATCAATCAATGTGATACACCAAACTAACAAAATGAAGAATAAAAATCAATGATCATCTCAGTAGATGCAGACAACACATTTGACAAAATTCAACATCCATTCATGATAAATATTCTCAATAAACTGTGTATGGAGGGAACATATCTCAACATAATAAGGGCTTTACAAGCCCACAGCTAACGTCATACTCAATGGTGAAAAGCTGAAAGCTTTATCTCTAAGACCAGGAACAAGACAAGGATGCCCACTCTTGCTACTTCTATTCAATATGGTATTGGAAGTCCTGGCCAGAGCAATCAGGCAAGAAGAAGAATTAAAAGTCATCCAAATTGGAAAGGAAGAAGTAAAACTGTCTCTATTTGCAAATGACATAATATTATATATAGAAAACTCTAGAGATGCCACCAAAAAACTGTTAAAACTAATAAACAAGTTCAGTAAATTTACAGGATACAAAATCAATACACAAAAATCAGTTGCATATCTATACATTAATAACAAACTATCAGAAAGAGAAATTAAGAAAACGATCACATTTATAATTGCATCAAAAAGAATCAAAATCAAATACCTGGGAATAAATTTAACCAAGGAGGTGAAAGATCTGTACACTGAAAACTACAAGACGTTGAGGAAAGAAAATGAAGACACAAGTAAATGGAAAGATATTCCATGCTCCTGGATTGGAAGAATTGCTATTACTGAAATGTCCGTACTACCCAAAGCAATCTGCAGATTCAATGCAATCGCTATCAAAATTCCAATAGCATTTTCACAGAAATAGAACAAACAATCCTAAAATTTATAGAGAATCACAAAAGACCCCAAATAGTCACAGCAATCTTGACAAAGGAGACCAAAGCTGGAGGCTCCATGCTTCCTGATATCAAACTATACTACAAAACTATAGTAATCAAAACAGTATGGTATTGGCATAAAAATAGACACATAGATCAATGGAACAGAATAGAGAGCCCAGAAATAAACCCACACATATATGGTCAATTAATTCGTGACAAAGGAGGCGAGAATATACAATAGGAAAGGAAAGTCTCTGCAAGAAATGGTGTTGGGAAAACTGGACAGCCACAGGCAAAAGAACTATCCTGGAACTCTATCTTATACCACACGCTAAAATCAACTCAAGATGGATTAAAGACCGGAACTTAAGACCTGAAACCATAAAACTCCTAGAAGAAAATATAGGGGGTAAACTTCTTGACACTGTTCTTGGCAATAATTTTTTGGATTTGACACCAAAAGCAAAAGAAACAAAAGCAAAAATAAACAAGTGGGATTACATCAAACTCAAAATCTTATGCACAGCAAAGGAAACCATCAAGAAAATGAAAAGGAAACCTACAGAATGGGAGAAAATATCTTCAAATCATATATCTGATAAGTGGTTAATATCCAAAATATATAAAGAACTCACACAATTCAATAGAAAAAAAATCTGATTAAAAAATAGACAAAGGAGTTGAATAGACATTTCTCCAAAGAAGACATACAAATGGCCAGCAGGTACACGAAAAGATGCTCAACATCACTAATCATGAGGGAAATGCAAATCAAACCCACAATGAGATATCACCTCACACCTGTTAGAATGGCTATTATCAGAAAGACAAGCGAGAACAAGTGTTGACGAGGCTGTGGAGAAAAGCAAAGCCTTGTGCATTATTGGTGGGAAAGTAAATTGATGTGGCCACTGTGGAAAACAGTATGGAGGTTCCTGGAAAAATTAAAAATAGAACTACCATAAGATCCAGCTATTCCACTTATGGGTATATATTCAAAGGAAATGAAATCACTATCTCAAAAAGATATCTGCACCTCCATGTTCACTGCAGTATTATTTACAATAGTCAAGACATGAAAACAACCTTGTGTCCATCAATGGAAGAAAATATGGCATATATAAATAAAGGAATATTATTCAGCCACAAAAAAGAAGGAAATCCTACCATTTGCAACAGCATGGATGGAACTTGAGGACATTATGCTAAGTGAAATAAGTCAGACAGAGGAAGACAAACACTATAAGATCTTACTTATATAACCTAAAAAATCTGAACTCATAGATACAAAGAACAGATTGGTTCTTGTCAGAGGTGAGGGGCCGGGGTGGGGGGGGGGGTGGGCGAAATGGGTGAAGGCGGTCAGAAGGTAGACATTTTCAGCTATAAGGCAAATAATTTCTAGGGATGTAATGTATAGCATAAAAATAAAAATAACAATAAAGTTTATAAAACAACATTAAAATTGGAAAAAAGATATGAAGGGAATGAAACAGAAAGCTGAGCAACAGCTAATTGATCAAGGGAACGAAATATAATGCCTATATTTATACAGAGTCAATAGGTGATAAAAATGGCATTCCAAAAGGGGAAATCAATAAATGATGCTGATTAAATCTTCGGAAAAAAATTTTAAAGTTATCTTTGTTCTGTATGCCAAAATACATTGGAGATACTTTCAATTAAAGAATGAAATGCCCAAAAAATATTTACAGGAAAATGTAGATGAATATCCATTCGATTCCCTGATGAAGAAGAAGCCTCAATATAAAGAAACAGATTCCTAGATTAATCTACATAAAAATGTAAACTTTCTTTTGGTCAGAAACACTATAAACAAAATTAAAGGGCAAGAACAAATGGAAAAATAACTAAAATAATATGCAGCAGACAATGGATTAGAGTCCTTAATATAAAGAGCTCTCATTACTAATAAAATATATGCATATATATTTTTGCATGTGAGGAAGACTGGCCCTGAGCTAACATCTGTTGCCAATCCTCCTCTGTTTTATGTGGGCTGCTGCCACAGTGTGGCTTGACCAGTGGTGCTAGGTCCACACCCGGGATCCGAACCTACAAACCCTGGGCTGCCGAAGCGGAATGCGTGAACTTAACCACTATGCCACCAGGCCAGCCCCATAAAATATGTTTGAAAATATATACATATATAATATAAATTTATGTCATGAAATTTTATTTAAAACAAAACTATATGAGTAGAGTTCTTATAAATAAAAGAGTCAATAGGCAAAGAATATGAACAGTACTCAAAAAAAGTTGTGAAAATGGGCAATAAAATGTTTTATCTTTAATAGTTAAAAAATGCGAGTTAAACCAAACCATATACCACATTTGGCCTGGGGGAAAAGACTATGATAACATTCAGGCCAGAACAAGGGGAAAGAGCCAAGCCCTAATGCTATTGGTTGTAATGTAAAGAGGTCATAAGCTTCAGGAGGGCAATTTGGGCAATAATATGAAGATTTTAAATAGGCCTATGCTCTTAGATCCAATAATTCAACTTTTAGGAATTCATCTTAAGGAAATAATCAGAGATGCACTCAAAATATAAAACTACATCTGCAATACTATTTATAATTGCAAAATTTTGCAAACAACTTCATGCACCATCACAGACTGGTTGTAAAATAAAGGCAGGTCTGCATGATAGATTACTCTCCAGTCATTAATATTTTCAAGGACTAATTGGCTCACTGAAAGTACTCATCATATAATGATAAGTGAAAAATGTCATTATACAAAATATTTACAGTAAGATTGCAATTTTGCTTTATACATACTCATGCATACATATATATACACATACCAAAATTTTAATAATGAATGTTTCTGGGAGGGATAATGATATGTGATTTACACTTTTTATATTCATCTATATTTTCTACATTTTAGATAAAGAATGTGTGTTACTTTTAAAATTGGGACAAATGCCATTTTAAGCTGGAATTTTGGTATTGGGAGCGGACGATTCCATCAGAGAGAAGGGACCCCTTATTGCCGCCTTCGTAGGCTTTCTTTCTATACAGATGTACCAGAAGAGGGCGCCTCAGCCTCTTCCTACTTGCACAAGAGCTCGATCACCTGGTGGGTCAGGGGTGCTCCACAAGTCAGCAGGATTCTAACTTGAGGCGTCTCACTTTCCCCGGTGGTCACACTCCTTTTGCGTCTCCCAGAACTTAGTATAGACAAAGGCTATGCAGTTTTGAATGGCTCCTGGGAGGCATTCCTCTGGTCACACTCTTAACAGACACGCAGTGTTGACGACTTGTGCGTGGCCATCCCTTTGCGCTGGTTCCACCTAGGCAGCTGCTAGAAATCAAGAGTCTGCTTCTCAGGAGGGAGATGACTCTACGAAACATGAGTCTACTTGATGGCTTTGCCTTACTGGCCACAAACAGATTCATGGAAGGACCCAGACGCATATTTACAACCTAATAGGCTGCCCCAGCCTCCTAAGTGGTACCTGAACCCTCTGCTTCTTAAAAAGTACATGCTATTCTTCATGGCACCAGTTAGAGGGCAGCAGATATCCTGGCATCCTTTGCTGTCTAAAGGAAGCTTCCAATTTGGAGACACTAAAGTTGCTGTGTATTATATTACTATTTTATTTGCCATGTAACATGGTCTGGCAGTTGCTTCCTGCACCAGCTGATTATTTTTGGGAGCCAAACTCCTCACCTAGTAGAGTGCTTATAATTCAATACTGAGCAAAGGTGAACCCAAGTAATAAATTATCCTGTATAATTACTGCACTCTGCCTCAGCCGAGTCGGTTTCATCACCATCTAAATATTACAAAGCCTCAGCCTTCTCTTTCGGCCTATCATTCCGTCTCTCATACCCTTAAGTAAAGCTTTATTTTGACTCCTTAAAGTACCCTCAGGATGGATCTGCAAGTAAAGGGATAAGTGAAGACATCTATAAAAGTGCTTCTGAAAGAGCCCCAAGATGCTAGTTTAAGAGAATGAAGTATAGCGTGGCCTGTGGTACAAGTATTTTTTTTTTTCTGATGCATACACATTACAGAGATGCTCTTTTTTCAGATATATATGTATATATAAAGAGAGAGAGCGCGCCTCTGACCAGCCTGACAATTTTGTCTCTTCAAAATGTTTTGAAGAAACAACAGCAGCATCATGTTGAGCTCTTGAGCATCCTGGAGCCAATGTCTTCTTCTGGTTTTAGGAACATGCCTTTATTAGTTGTCAGGAGCTCCTCATTCTGACCACAGAGAGTTGGACTGACTAGGAACAGACAAGCCAGTGCCAGAGCCAAAATGTGCAGTCAGGACCAGTCTTGCTAGGACCAGTCTGTTCTAATGTATTCTCAGAGCACGGCTGCCCATCTTTTCAATGCTCTACAGACCAGGACACAGAAAGTTCTGTTCAGTCAGCAAGGCTTTTTAGAGAAAGCAAGAGAAGTAATACTAGTAAGTAACACTTGCTATGTACCAGGCATGTTCTCTGTGCTTCGCACGTATTAACTCATTTACTCCTCACAACAGTGCTAGGAAGGGGGTGCTGTTACTATCAGCATTCACTGGTCAGGAACTGACGACTGATAGGTAATTTGTTACCCAGCTTGAAAGGGGTGAATGCTGAATTTAAACCCAGGCAGTCCAGCTGCAGGATGCACGCACCTCACTACCCTCCAGCAGGTCTTCAAATGGAGTTTTCACGTTTCAGAAGCCTGGGGTACAGAGCCTGTGCCGTTGGGGACCCAAGAGGCGATGGGTAGATGCATCCACTCAGATCATTTGGGTCTTCTTCACGACAGCTGTCCTCTCCAGTCAGATGCCACCAGGGCCAGAGTAAACCGAGAGTCATTTGAGATGCTTTGGTTCTAGAAACTGCCTCCATCTCAAGCCCAGGAAGAAGCTGTTCCAAGGAGGACTTTCCTTCTTGGGACAAGGACCCTTAGTGAGATTTGGCCTTTATGCGCCTCCATCTGAAAGCTAAGCTTTTCTATGGGAGTTTGAATTGAAGGTTAGGGAGGATTGCTCAGAGGGGAAAGTGTGAAATGGTAATCGCTTTCATATGACACTTGAGAAATGTTATAATAAAGCTGAGTAAATTGGAGCATGAGTTAGCCAGTCCTTTGCCTAATGATGTCACCCACTTTCTGCTTCCTCCAGCCTATGATTAATAAAAGGGGGATTATTACAGTAACTCACTCCTAGTGGGCAGCAGTGACGTCAGCAGCAGCTGAGCAAACTGACTACATTTAGTCGTGCGTGTGGATGTGGGCATTTTTTTTCTCCCTGTGACTAACATGAAGCTAACAACATCTAATAAAACAAAAGCTTCTTGAAATTTGGGGAACTTACTGGGTAAACTCTTTTCTAGAGGGAGCACCATTTTAACTATTCTCATTGCGTAGTTAAATGATGTTGGAGTTGGCCAAAATCACAGGATTGGTTTTCTGCCTCTGTTCATTAACCCCTGGCCTTTGGGAGAGAAGTCTTCTGAAGCTTTTTTCTTTCTAATATAATGGTTCCTCCTTCCTTCATCATTCCATCTCATCTTTAAAGAGGAACTCAGTGAGTATCAAGAAAAGAGACTACGGCCATAAGTTATTTTTGGAAAGTTTAACATTAGTCATGGAATCCAGTGGGTTCCTGTTAAAGTCTCAGAATGTTGTGCTTAATGACAGTTTTCTTTTCCAAGCTGATAAAGACTAACAGAGGTCCTGCCTGCTATTTCACCTTTGTAAACTTGACCTTCCTAAATTTAGAACGGGGCACCTGGAAATATTTACTAACCCAGCTGAGCCACTGCCAGAGCGCACTGTCAGTGTACAGGAAAGTACACAGTGCCGGGAACAACAGGACTCTGTCATGCCGGCCCCGACGAACCTCGGAGGCACTCCGACAGAGGGGCAGAACCTTTGGACTCTTTCTATCAGCACATGAGAGTGGCAACAACACACTGATAAGAAAATACACACAGGACTGCCCCCAGCCTTTTCTGTGTCTTCCCCTCCGCGGCGGCAATTTGGGAACAGGTTGTGGGGGCATCTTTGTGGACAGGCGAAACCGGATTAGAATTGAGGTTTCTGCTCTTATCAGTCTCAAGGAATCTATACGCTAAACCTATATATTCTCAAGTCAGCAACATGAAACGTATTACCCGAGGGGATCCAGGTGAGAGAAACGATTACAGCAATCTGTTATACGTTCTCTTGTGAGTATTTTTCATAATCTTCTGGGGCAATACGGAGATCAACCGTGGTAGCAGACGTTTCCTGACTGGATTAGAACTGAGTTATGATAAACAATCTCAAAGTATACGTGGTCAGGAAGGACTTTGAGGGCATATTTATTGTCTGAGTTAGTGTTGGGTTGCCTTTTCTTCAGTGTACCTTTTTCTATGGAGGTTGTAAATGATCATTTCTCTCTCTCGATTGAGTTTTTCACAAGTACTAAATGGACACTTCTTGGGAAGAAATCCAGGCATTTCTGAATCATTTGGAAGTTGATTGAGGCCTTGGGTTCCAAAATGAGCATTTACCTGAGGACACTGTGATTCACATGTTGGAGTTGATGAGAGGGCGTCGGAGTGTCTAAGACATTCCTCTCCTGGCTCTCCTCATCTTAAAACAATCCTTCACCAACCCTCTCCTTTCTGGATTATCCACGTCACAGGGTCTAAGTGATGAGCTGAGGAAGCTGGCCTCGTCCTTGGGAGAACGGCATTTCACATCTAAGCTAGTTTGATCCAGGCAAATTCCCTTTTGTAGGTTTCACCAATATTCGTGGGTTATTATTATTATTTTCCATGATGTGGGAACTGTCACAATAGTTCCGCCAGGGCTCACGGGAGAGCATAGCCTTCCTTGAATAGTCATACCATTTCTTCTTCAAGAGGAAGTTTGGAGAATCAAATCTCGCTTGGAAGAAACATTAGGAGTTAGCGTAGCACTCCATTTCTCTCCTTGGATATTGATTGTGTGTCATTCCCTTAAGGTATTAAACAAATAAAATCAAGCTACATCGTATTTGTTTGCTCTGCGAGAGAGGCATGGTAATCTCACCTTTGTGAGTTTTACTTCAGGGAATTCTCTGTTGTGTGGATTTATCAGACACTGCATTGCTAAAATGAGTAACTCAAGTCTTTATTCACTTACTCTTTTCCGTGAGTCTGTTTGCCTCCTAACAACTTGGGTGTGGGTCAGCTCATTTCATTTTGTTGCCGGTCACCAAGATTCTGCTTTTGGTTAGAACACAGAGCCAGCAGGAAATGGATTAAGGCCACACTGGAAAGTTGGTTGGGATGAGAACATTGCCCGAGAGGTACTCCTCCTGTGTCGGTATCTGCTGTGTGGTGCGGGCCTCCATTAAGCAGGAGGCACAAGACACAGAAGGATGCAGAATCACTTGCATTATTAATACTTCGCATAGTTGCTATGGTCCCTTGGAGCACGGATGGGAAGGGAATTAGGCAAAACTTTAAAATTATAACTCTAAATCGGGGTTTCTCAGCTGCAAAACAATTAACATTTTGGCCAGGTAATTTTTCTGTCCTGGGGGTTGTCTTGAGCATCGTCGGCTGTTTAGCAGCATCCCTGGCCTCTACCCACTGGATGCCAGGAGCACCTCCCCTCCCAGTTACGCCAAGCAAAAATGTCTTCAGACATTGCCAGTGTCTCCTGGGAGCAAAAACAGCCCAGCTGAGAACCACTGCTCTAGAATAAAGGGTGACAGTTTACTTCCTGGGGCCGTTCTTTTCTTTCCCTAATCATTTTAGTTCTAGCATCTGGGTTCCGTTGGTTCCGACGAGGCATTTCCAAACACTCTGAACGCAGAGCCCTCACACGGAGCACAAGGCCTTGTGGGATATTCTGGCGGTCCTGAGAGAGATGGGAAGTTTAGGAGTAGAGTTTGGGATTGACTATTTCTGACCCTGTTCTTTTTGAACAAATTCTGGAGGGATTTTAATGTTTTCCCTTTCCCTCTCTCTTTAGCTGTATTCATTCATTGATTGAACTTAGGAGTAAATAGCTTCCTAGTTCAATTATGAATGTGAAATGCTCATCCTTCTTTGTCCCAAATGTCTCTACCTAACCTACTGCCGAGGCGATGGGCAGGCTCTGGCTGTCCAGGAAACAGACAGGGTTTGCCAAGCCCGTATTCAATCTAAACCATTGGAAGAGACTCCCGAAATCTCGCTGCAGCAAATATCACTCTGAGCCTGCCCACGTTTTCTGGATTCCCAGCTGCCAAGTGAGGGAGGGAGTCACTGCCCCCACCGAGGCAAGGTTTTCGTGCCTTGAGCCCAGAATAACATATCCGCTGCTGAGAACACCTCGGGGCCTTTTGATTGCTCTCCAGTCACGTTTTATGTTCGGCTTCCCAGACGGGATGAACCAGAAATCAGGCTTTTTTGGAAACAGATTTTTTCATAGGAAGAAACTGAAACACCCTGAGTCGTCAGCAGCCTAGTCCGTGCTCCGAACCTCCAGTCTCGTGCCATTTCAGCTGAATCAGATGACAACTTCCCAGTCACCTGCTTGGGGTGTTCACGTCTCCTGGCGTGTACGTTTCACTGAATAACAGTGATGCGTGTGCTGCAGCTAAAATAACAGAGCCATGAAAAACAGCCCCCTTTCTAGGCCTGTTTCCTTGTTCCAGGAGCACTGAGCAAAGAGACCAATTAATAGCATGGATGGGAGCCGAAGGACATACGGTTTGCCTGAGAAGAAAAATGAACATTCTTGCCTCCCCATCTATGCCAACTTTGTAAAGGGACAGCTGCCGCCCCCCGGGTAAACACCACCACAGGTTAGCCGTGCCCTAAGGTGTGTGTCACCTCGGCCACAGGGAGGCACAGGGACGCTGGTCTCTCCCCTGCCTGTACCGCTGAGCTCTTATCCTTAAACGAACTTTGTTTTTTGACCAGCTCACTAATTGTGATTGAAAACACCAGCTCCCCAGCAAGGCACAAGCACTGGCGTTAGCAGCAGCAAGACAGGCCCTAATTGCTCCATTTACATAAAAGTAGAAACATACAACTTCTAAATATAAATCTCTGGCACATCGTGCCTTTTGCAATTACAGTAAAATAAGGTATCACAGTTTCCCTGCCGGCTCCTTCTCGCAACAAGCTGCTCCACCGGGTTCTCCAGGGGCTGCTCCTCGAGGCGAGAAGAGAGCCATGCAAATGCTCCAGCGAGTATTCGGGAGCTTTGTGAAGTAGCCAGTAAATCAGGCCGCCTGCACTAGGTGAAAAACGCGGTGGCAGCGGGCCACTGTGCTAGCGCAGTCGCTGGTAGGACCCAGCTCCACAGTCAGAAGGGGGACAGCTCGCGGGGCGTTAGCGCTCCTGGCGCGCCTCTGTCCGCCCTAGAGCCGGCCCGCAGGTCCCCGTCCTGGTCCCTGACATTGGCTGTGCTTGCAGCCCTGGCACTGAGGGCTAGGTTGAGAGATTTCCAGCTGCACTCACTGAACAGTGATTTTTTTCCCCCTCTCTGAATTCTTTAGCTGCCAAAAGGGGGGAAAAATCAAGAGCTGCTTTTAAAAGAAGTTGCCCTTGCTGGTGCTCGGGGTAAAAATAGAGGCGGCCGCTCCGGATGGCTTGGCCCTGACTCCAGCCCCGAGAGCCGGGCTCGAGCGGCGGCCGCGTTCCGGCGTGATCCCCGGGAGCTGCCAGCAGGTGTTGCTCAAGGTACAGTAGCAGGCCGAGCAGCGGGGCCGCAGGGCCCGGGCGTGGGGAAGCTGCGGGGGAGGGGGCTGGAAGTGAAAGAGAAACCAAAGCGAGGAAGGAAGAGGAGATGCTCGTCCGGAGCTGGGCTGACCAGGGTACCCCTGGGCCCTGGAGTTCGGCAGGGAAAAAAATCATTCCCAGTCCAGAATATTCGACAGAAGTTATTTTAACCCGCCTGCTTCCTCTACCACCCCCACCTTCATTTCCACTGAGTGAGGAGGCATTTCCAGTGGGACTCAGCTCCGAGGTTGGAGGTTGGGGATTCAGGTAGAGAATGACATCACAGCTGGTGGGCTGACCTGGCAGGTGGGCAGTCTGTTAGCATCCGATGGCCAACGCGGTCTGAGTCACACATATAGGGGGGCTCCTGCAGTGAGGGTGCTGCAGATTCCTGTGACACAAATGTTTAGAAAGAGCCACCGTGCCTCTCTGAAATAACCTCCCCTCGTTTTCTGAGCACATGCTTCCCTGCAGTTGAGTATGGTAGATCCCACTTTATAGACGAGAACACTGAGGCCCAAGGTGACAGGGTTGGTAAGCAGTGGAAGCAGAATGTGATTCGGGTTCGTTGTGTGCCCCAAAGCTCGTGACCGCGGTGGTACCTGCAGGACCTCAGCGTTCCTGCGTGGGGGAGGGGTGGTTTAGCTGCCCTGCGGGTCATTGCTCTTGCAGCAGCTCTCCTCACAGAGGGTGGTGGCAAGTTCCTTGCTTCTAAAGTGTTCGAGTCCATCCAATTCTAAAGTGCTGGGCTGTGCTAGAGTTAAGCAACACTGACCGTGTTTCTGTCTTTCCTTCCCTTCTCAGCTTCCCTCTGTTCCCCTACAACCTAATGATTTTATTTTCTTCTTCATTCCTACATATGCAGATCTTAGAACACCTCCCCCCACCCACCACCCCAATATACAGCTCAGCATCTTCACTTTCTCTGTGTTCAGCCAAGGCAAACCCTCTGACACAGAAAACTTCTGGTGTCCTACAGGAACCTGCTTCAACTGCTCCTGGAGAAAGAGGCCAGAGCCTTTATATTTTGCTTGTGGGCACAGTGAAAAGTTTATTTTATGCATGTTAAGTCCTGCATACAAAACAACATATCTGGTCAGATGGCTTTCATTAGCTCCCAATTTTGCACATTTTATTCCACTTGTCATGAGTACCCAGCTATGTTCCTTGAAACAACCCTTCTCCACCATTCTTGTCTGAAGATTCCTTCCTCCCGTGCTGTTTCCCAGACTTGCTAAGACTCCCCAACCCCCCACCCCAAAAAACCCTGACCAACTTAACCCGTATTTCAATGAACGTTTTTTATTTCATTAATCTTATGTTATATTTGTAACAATTTTAAAAACATAGGACTTGAAGTTCTGATAAAGAAGAATGTTGTATGAGAATTTTTTTATTATTATTATTTTTTTTTGCTAGTTAGATTGGGATTCTAAAGCCCTGGGAAAGATACATATAAAGTTCACTTGCAGAGAATGACTATTTCCGAAGTTCTTGGTGATAAATGATTTATGAAGCAGGCATTCAGTTTCAAGATGTAAAAATAATAGTGTAAGTCAGGGGAGGGGAGACCATTATCATATAGGTATGTGTATTTTCCTGTTTTTTTTTTTTCTGAATGAAATATCTTATTTTAAAAAGTAAAATTAGAATCTCTATAAAGAGCCCTGTGAATTTTCTTGCCTGTAAGAAACAATAAAATACTTTGTAAATAGAGGCAACTTCATGAAGTAACAGATGTTTTATGTGAAGACATAAAACTGACCCTGAATATAATGAGAAGTGTGTGTGCGAGAAGTCAAAGAAAAGTTGGAAGTTGCATACGCTGAGATATAGCTGTTGGATTCCGATGTTTTTCTAAAAGGTAATCGAGTCAGTCAGAGGTTTAACTGGCTCAGTGATCACCCAGTGTCACAGCAGCCAAGAAAGGCTTTCCATTAGATAATGAATTATGAAATATGGCTCACACTGGAAAAACCAGTCATCTGCTGATGTCATGCTGATTCTAACCAATCGCAAACAAAGCCCCAGCCCTCCTCTGTTTGAGTGGTACCAATGTGTGAGTGTACAAATAAGTAGTACAGTATAAAACTTCACAGTGCCAATACCATGAGGAGGAACTCAGACGGCTCCTAACCACATGATACAAGAGTCTGCTGGGGCAAGAGAGAGGACCGGAGAGGTAATCTTTTTTAACTCTTACTTATGAGCTATCCACACATTCAGAGTCAGAATGGTTAGAAGGAATTTTATAACTTATTGGCACTTCCATGCACTTTGCGGTTTGTACCTTTTTATATTATTCAGGCAGGTTAATATAGCTTTTAATGGGAAAGCATGCAAATAGATTGTGTTTATACAACCCATTCAGCACATATATATGAGTACATACGCCAAAGAGAAAGCTATTTTTTAAGAGTCACATTCATAAACAGTAAATTCAGGGGAAACACACATAGTCACACACAGAGAGAATCCAAATATTGATAAGTTGCACTTTCTAAATGCTGCTGTGAGGGCTTGAGTTGTTAGGAGTCATTAAACTTTTAGTTCTATTTCAGACTCTCTTGTAAAACTTAATTGGACTACAAAATGCTTTGGGCACTGTATATGTGACGCCAAATAGGTAGATTACGCTAAGTATTCTATTTCAAAGATGTTTTATTAAACAATTGTAATGCAAACGCCCCCTTCCCCATTCTCTCTCACCATCCCCCACTAAAAAGAATTAGACTTTTTAGTGAATGTTAACAAAGTCTTGACAATCATAGCAGAGTAATTGATGTTCCTGGAGGTGAAACCCGGAAGGTGATAGATAGTTTGTAACAGAGAAAGTCTTGCAAGTGATTGTTTTGGGAAACAGGTCAGTGTATCCAGTTCAGAAAAGCTTTGTTACCTGTGCAAACTGTAATTTTAACTAGTGTCACAATTTTCTCAGCCTCCTCCCCTTGCCCCCGGACCTTGTGCTTGCAGTGATGAAATTTATTCACTTTTTCCACCCAGACTGCATTGCTTGACTATAATGCTCTGAACACACTAGGTGTCAGATATAAGCTGACTGTATCTACAGAAACTGAGCGCTTATGTGTGGGAAAGAAACCGAGAAGGAAGGAAAGCTTTAACAGATGGACCTCTTAAAGATACTTTTGCAAGATAAAAGCAATAAGACAGAAAATGAAAAAGGGGGCTGGGGGGCGGGGAAGTAAAAAAACCTCAGAGAGACATTGTTTAAAAATTCACATTTTTCTTTTTCTGTGAACAGTGAAATCCACGATGATTTCATCTGTGCTGTTCCTTTGAGGGAAAAAGAAGCCATTAAAGGGGCCAGTCCATGAACGCACTGGTCCGGGATGGGGTAGGGGGCAGGCTGAAAAAACGACCACATGACAGAGAAAATAATTTGCCAATATATTTTAGAGATTCTTTTCCCATAGGACCAGTTATTCAAGTCACAGGAGCGCACTGTTTGTATAAAATAATGTGGGAAAGGCCAAATGAATTTTGCATTTGCTCTGTGAAGTCAGGGCCGGCGGTGGTAGGCTGTAATTTCGAGTGCGTGTGTGCAGGGCAGAAGGGGGCGGTGGCTGAGGCGAGGGGACACAGCTTCCTAGGACGCGAGCCTGGAAAAGGCTCCCTGCCTGCATGTGGATCTCTCAGTGCCCCGCTGCCTTTTGCAGTTGGAAAAGTAGAGCGTATTATGTGACCCCAAACAAAAGTTCTGTGGCCCTCCGCTCAGATCTCCAGCCAGTGGTGACGACCCTGACCCTTTCAATAGGAATGAATGGGGACCCGGCAGATCTCCAGGATTCCCTCAGGCCCAAACGATTAACTGGCCGGCCCCAGCAGCGTGGTGGCCCCTCACCCCTCTTCCCGACCTCCCCTACCTGGCTGCTGACCCCTCGGCACCCTGAGCCCCACCTGACAGGCCGGTGGACGTTTGGTCCCCGGGGGCTGTGGCTAGGTAGGGAGGAGGGGTGATGGGGGCAGACTGTTTCCATCCAGCCATCCCTGTGGACTGAGACAGTGCCTTTCTTTGGCGTTTTCTTTCTCCTCTGAAAGAGGAAGAAGGTGAAGCCAGGGGACTGGGCAGAGAGAGAGAGAGAGAGAGAGAGAGAGAAAAGGAAGTCGAACAAAATTAGGAGAATTTCTTTCAGAAGGGAAAGTAGAACTCCCGAGAATGCTGATATTCGAAGAGAGGTGTGTGTGAGGGAACAGAAGGAAGGCAGCCTGTCAGAAAACGGGCTGTCCCTCCCCTTCCTAATCACAGCCTTTACTCACAGACGAACTCCCTCCCTCTCCCATTCACTCACTCACTTAGGGCCAATCGTTCTCTCTCTCTCTCTCTCTCTCTCTCTCCCTCACTCACTCTCTCCCTTTCCCTCTCTCCCTCCCTCCCTCTCCCCCTTCTCTCCCTCACTCTTCTCTCCCCCTCTCTCCTCTCTCCCTGTCTCTCCCTCCCTCCCATCCTCTCTCTGTCTCTGTCTGTCTCCCCCTCTCCTTGTCTCTCCCTCCCTCCCTCCCTCCCTCCCTCTCTCCCTCCCTCCCTCCCTCCTTCTCTCTTACTCGGAGACAGTCAGAACTCTCCTGCCTGACAGCCACAAACCTACAGCCCTGACTGCATTCAGAGAGGGAACCTGCAAACAAAACTTCACAGAAAACTTTTTGTTCTTGTTCCAGAGAATTTGCTGAAGAGGAGAAGGAAAAAAAAAAAAAAACACCAAAAAAAAAAAAAAAAAACCAAACCTGTGCGTGAGGGGGGGAGGAAAAGCAGGGCCTTTTAAAAAGGCAATCACAACAACTTTTGCTGCCAGGATGCCCTTGCTTTGGCTGAGAGGATTTTTGTTGGCGAGTTGCTGGATTATAGTGAAGAGTTCCCCCACCCCAGGATCCGAGGGGCACAGCGCAGCCCCCGACTGCCCGTCCTGTGCGCTGGCCACCCTCCCAAAGGATGTACCCAACGCTCAGCCGGAGATGGTGGAGGCCGTCAAGAAGCACATTTTAAACATGCTGCACTTGAAGAAGAGACCCGATGTCACCCAGCCTGTGCCCAAGGCGGCGCTTCTGAACGCTATCAGAAAGCTTCATGTGGGCAAAGTGGGGGAGAACGGGTATGTGGAGATAGAGGATGACATCGGCAGGAGGGCAGAAATGAATGAACTTATGGAGCAGACCTCAGAGATCATCACGTTCGCGGAATCAGGTTGGTGCTGGCATTGGGGGTGGGGTGGGGATGTGTTTCTTTGACAGTCCTAGGAGGAACTTCTCCTTCCAGCTGCAAACTGCCTGGGAAGGTCATTAGTGGTTAGGTGATGGTGGAGGACTGACGGAGGGGAGGGGAGAGGGCTTCACAGAAATGGGATTCTCGGCGGAGCCCTGGCTGGAGATGGCTAGCTTACACTTGCTGAACTCAGACGGTCCCTCCGGAGGAGGCTCTGGGGCCAATCTGAAGCTGGAAGCCGGTCTGTGAGAGGCTCCCTCGCCCTGCCTGTGAAACCAGATCTGAGCAGCCGGATGAAAGCCGGGGCATTTTTGGGTGCTGGGGGAGCAGAGGAGGCTTCCGGACCCCATCCAAAGTTTTTATTGTTGGGGGGGGGGCAGAGTGCGGGATCGGGGTGGAATGGCACGGATGAAGTCATTCTTAAAACAAACCTTCCTTTTAAAAGTCCAATGAGGGGCCACATCAGCAAAGCAGGGCATATTTATTAGTGACGGTCCTTTTTACCTTTAGAAACACTATCTGTAAGAGCACAGGCATCACATTCTAGGCAGTAAAGAGTGACTTTGGGGGACAGTTGACATTGAAGCAGCAGTCACTTTTGGAACTCTGACTTTTGCTGTTGGAACCGAAGGAAAAAAAAGAGTTTTGTTCTCTGTAAAGTTACTAAGAGCTCTCTGCCAAGGAATGCAACCTTGACAAAGTGCTCTCAGATACTACGCTGAACTCTCACTCAATCCTTAAGAGGAAGAACTTTAATAAATAGATTCTAATCAATCCTTGGCTCGGGCCCCCACTAACCTGTTGCTGAGTAGGAGATAGCTGTCAAAAGTGCAGGCTGTAGACGTGGAGCCATTTATGGGACGTGGACCCTTTTGCATGCCTGCAAGCCCATGCACGCCCAGGCGCACAGATGTGTTAATACCATGTTACTTTCATGGTAATGCCAGGCTAAAGAATTGTATCCCTTGCCAAATCCATTTGAAAGGAATGCCATTGTTTTGTTTGGTAGAGCATATGGCCAGTAAAGTATGTGCAGGGACTCCCAGCATTTCTGTTTAAAAGTTTGCCGCAGAAGTATAAACAATTAAGGCAACACTCAGAATTTCCAATCCTGAAAACCTGTTGACTCAGATGTTCTGTTTTCGAGAAAACCATGCAAGACCTGGGCATCCTTTTGGGGGAGCAGATAGCCTGCTGGCTTCCTGGCTTCCCCCTGGAGGAGTCCTGGTGTCCTGCGAGCTTCCTGACTCTCTCGCCAGAAGCTTCTTTCTTTTAAAGAAGGTCTTCCTTTCTTTCTCTAAAACTCTTTCTTGATGCAGCCCCAATGAGCATGATAATTATGACTTTATCTCTTGAAGCTTATTGAGGAAAAAAGTCAGGTTGGAGTTTGCAAGTTGCCATCCAATCTTTCCTCGTGGCAAGGTAGGAGAGCAAGTGCCTAGTGACATTGGGTTCTGTGCGGGGAATGGATTCCAGTAGTCCAGGGGATTGCTCCATGTCCTGCCCTGCTGCCAGGGACCCTGTATAGGTTTTTATATACCAGTTGCCACACTTGATGGCCTTAATTGCAGCTCATACTCAATTGGCTCTACCCGCATCATATAACTAAGTGTACCCAAGCTTTTGATCGCTTTTAATATACGCTGATGCTAGCAATCTGGCCCTCTTTCTGCCTTATCTGACTTGTATAGTAGATCATTCTCCTGGCATTGAGAGATTTTGCAGTGAAAGAATTTGACCTTTTACATTCTTTCTTACTTATGGCCTTCCTCTCAGTGCCAGTCTTTTTCTCAGTTATACGAAATCTTGTCCTTTTTTCACTTTTCCATTAGGCGTTTAGTTTGAAAGAGATTGAGCCGCTTTTTAAAAAGGTGATTAATTTGACTCACACACACTGACTAAAGTTTAAGGTTTGTAATGGAAAACTCCTCCTGGTTGAGTTTACAACTTGACTTTGGGTGAGCTGCTGGCTTCTTAGAAAAGGCTTATTACACTTGCTTATTTTTCTCAGCTGAGAAGTTTCATACATTCACCTCAAGTTGATTTACTGTGATTTCACAGATGTAGTCAGTGCTATACAGACGATCTACTCTCCAAGTAGAGTGCCATGTGAGTATTTTGCTAACCCAGGAAAGAGATTTATCATCTGAATGATTGTAGTGAATATAGGAAAATGTTTTGTTGCTTTTGGAATAATTCAACCTTAATAATATTCAAACTACATCAAATGACAAAATTTCTGGAGACTAGCAAAGGGCATTCATTTTTCTTTTCTTTACAAACTATTGTGTACAACGTACAATCTAGTCACTCAGTGTCACCTGCAGGCATGCCACAGATGTGTACCCATAGATGCACCTTTCAACGGCGAGATTCCTTAATTTGGAGGACGCATTTTTTCATTTTTGCCTCAATTCTCCTTAATGGTTAAATAAAGCCAAGACATGGCCCAGCAGCTGAGGGACCGCAAAAGCCCAAGTGCCTAGAACTCTTTGAACTGAGCTTGTCCCATTGTGCTCAGGTGGAAAGTGCCCCATATTGTAAGACAGATATGAGTTGTTATTGACTAAGCAGTGAGGAATCACTCTCAGGCTTTCTGAAATTTATTCCAACAAATAAAAATGATTTTCTTTTTATGGATGTCACCCAAGATTGCTCACCAAGGCTGGCACAGAATCCTCTGTGTTTACCTTAAGACCTTAAAGAAAAAGAAGAAGGGATGTATAGAGCCAAGCCAACTATCATTGTCACTGTCAGTGAAGCCAAAAATCAGTGGCCTTCTTAACTGCTACATATTATATTATTTTGATATGTGATAATAGCTAGGCAATGTACAATAACAATATATTATCATGTTTCCATATGCTGTCAAATTTATGTACTGATTATGGTAGTTAACGTAGCAACTGATAGCACTTGATCAAGAAAGGATAGGGAAAGAAAGACAAGTGAAACACCAAGAAATGGAAAATGCTCACGTAGCCTAGGTGGTGTTGAAAGTAACACGTAAATCTCCCCTCTTGGAGGATTCTAGTCACGGAAGATTTGAGTTAGAAATGTATGCTTCCCAAACAGGCGTCTAAGAAGGCTTGCTTGCATGACTATTTTCCCTCACCCCGAGAAAGCCATCTCAGACTGGAGTTGACTCCCACCGTTCCATGCCAATTTTCTGCACTTGCCTGCGAATTACCCCTCGCTGAAGGGTGCCTGTAGGGGTCACACGCTTTCTTCTCTGAATAATGGGAAATGATCGGCCACAAGAGGGCGCATTCCAAAGGCTTTTGCTCCTTACCAGTTAATCTTCTAGGGAAACGCAGTTTCACCTACTGGAAGCCCCCAGTCCGTAGCGCCCTAATCTCGGTGATTATCAGTTACCTCCTGCTTCCTCTCATCCTCCAGAAAAAGTTAGGGTTTCATGGGATGGGAGGAACGTGACTACCTGTAATACATTAAATGAGACAGAAGGAAAGGAAGTGGGAATTCTGGTGAGGCATGTGAATGTTCCGGAGCTCTACGGAAGACAGAGGAATGATAAATTTCAGAAGCAAACAAAGCAGAGCGTGGAGAAATGTGACCATGAATCATGAGCAATACTGATGTGCTCGCACATCTCTCCCTAACACGGCCGCCTGGGCTTTTGCAAACACGTCTTCCGTCTCCCCTGACTTTGTTGCCTAGTTTGCCTGTCTTGTCTACGCTTCTCACCAGCGAGAAATGACGACTGACTTCAAACAGGGAGGAAAAAGGCTATTTATTTAACGCCTTGGGGGAACATGGTGTCCAGCTTCGGAGAATGCGTTTGTTTCCGAACTGAGAGTGTGAAGAGACGGTGGAGAGAAGATGTGCAAAGAGGTGCTTAGTGATTTGGGCGTGTGAAGTAGGTGTATTGGAATGGGGGTGGGGAGGTGTCAGGGTAGAAATTCAGTTTTAATACTCGGAGAGCTGGGAATAATACCATCCCAGGCACTTTTTGGGGAAACACATATTTGTCTTGGCCCCTCTTCTGCTACAATGCACTCGAGCACGATCTCTTAACTATGGTTCGGAATTCTTCATACTCGACTCCTTCCTAGACCCAAAATCAAAAGTGTCAAAGCTCTCAGGCACGTTGGAAGAAGTCTCTGAAATTCTGTGGGTTGAACCTTCAGAATTTTTTCTACTTTTAGGCACCTAAAACCCCTTTCTCTCTAAATATTTAACCTTCTTTTTCATCCCCCTTTAAATGGAAGATGCACAAATGAGGCCAAGCACTTACAATTCAATAGCAGATCTTAAGAAAGATATTAAAGCTAAAAAAAATCAATCAAGATGATTTATGGCCAAACCTGTAGTTCCACTGCAGGCAAGACCCTCTACTGGAGGTTAAAGGAGGCATAATCTTTAAGACCCCACTTGCTGCCTTCTGCAGAAACTCCTGGAAACAGTCCAGACGCAAAGTCAGTGCTTCTGAGAACATACATGCTGTAAATGGTAGCTGTGCACGCTCCTACCGGTGACTATGCCGCATCTAGGCACAGTGAAACCTTGGCGAAGAATGGAAAATTAAAGTAACAGCCGCATTTTGCAGCGAGGCTTTCCCCCCCACAGTGAGTTAAAATTCTCTGTAAACAACAAGGCTTCCCACATTCAGGTTAGAGACATAACTATTATCCGCATGTAGAAGGGCAGTGTGCGTTAAGCAGGACCCTGGTGAGAAAACAGAACAAAACAAAAACAAAACACTGCGTGTGTATATTGCTTAGTTCATTGGAAGTGCTCCAACGCCCACCAACCTGAGATGCTGGACTTGGGGATGAGCAGCATTTTGCATACTGGTGTGGAGGAAGGGAACTGCAGGGGCTTGGCTGCTTAACCCTTGGCACGCCTGCCTTCGTGATTGTGTTATTCAAAATGTTTGAAAAATTCTGAAAGCGAAGGAAAATGTGCCTTCAGGTGGTTTTACGTCCAGCTTCCCTTTCCCATTCCTCTGTTCAGTCCATCCCGCCCGGCATTGCAAAAGTGCGCCCTGTAAGGTGCAACATTTATCCCTCCTGCCCATTTTCATGCAGTTTTTTCCTCTCCCTTGGGTATGTGTCCACCGAGCTCATAGAGGGTAAGTGATGAAATATAATCACCCACATGGGTTTGCGTGGGACTTTCTTAGTGAATTACTCAGGCAAAGCAGGCTGTGATGCAAGCTTTGCTCACAAGCCTCGGGAGGGAAAAAATAGCACAGAGGATGAAAAGAATATTATCAGAGAGTAAGTAATGAAAGGTTAGCAAAGCCACCAGCTATATCTAGTTAGATGGGTACTAATCGTAGGAACCCAGTGCACACCTGTATGAACTAACGCTGTACCTGCTCACAAAGCATTATGGGAAGGCTTCCATTGCAGGATTTTGAAGCAGGAGATGTTTAAGCCTAATCTGAAACTGATTAGTAATTGATCCTAAACGCTTCAGCCTTAGGCAACCTCCTTCCATTTTTTCAATCGTTATGCATAGACATTTGAAGATTAGAGCATCCTAAAAGCATAGCAATCTCTCTTAGCAGTTTAGCCATCTCTCTCAGATAAAATGCAGGTAAAGGGAATATAATCAAGTGAATTGTTATATTGTTCATACCTAAGAAATTTAGGGTTGTAAGGTCTTTCTGAAACCTAGATCTCTGTTAAATATTAATTCCATCTCAGCTTCAAGCTGTCTCATTTTCCCCACCCCCTTCTGCAATGAAAGCTGAATGTAAAAGAAAAAATATGCACTGCTTAATAAGTCAGAATACAATAGAACTTTTAAAATGTACCTGCATGTAAGGTAGACATTAGGAAGGCTTGAATCTCTCTCTTCCCCCTGTTCTCCTGAGCATTATGGCAACAGCATTTTCATGAAATTGGCTCTCAGTTTTATTTTATTTTTCCCTGATAAAATATCATGCAATATACAAATAGCAGTTCCAGAAATGGACACCAGGAGAAGGAGGCGACAGGCATGTCAATTAGTAGGGGGAAAATCCAAATGTCAGAAATATGGGGGAGAGAGACTGCAGGCAGGCAATGGATGCGAATACAGGCAACAGTCTTTCAGCTCAGATAATTAAACCGATGTATAAATCAGCGCTGTGCCCCTCCACGGTACGCGGGTGATGCCATGCAGTTAATTATCAGCCAGGACCGGGATGAAAGTCATTTTATGATGACTCTCTGATCCTAACATAACAGCACCTGACAGATTGAGCCCCTCTAATGAGTACTCTCTTTGTACAATCCTCTCTCAGGAGCACTAAATCATTTGCTTCCAAGTACAGCTGCCTGAGAAGAAGGGGTGGGGCTACATCGTGCGTTAGAAACCTGCTCTTGTGAAATGAGGGGCTGTCCTGCAGGCTGTTACTGGAAGCAAGTGGCTTGGGCCTCGCTGGACCTACAAAAGCAATTTGCATGTTCAAGTGGGCCAGTTAATTCTCCTCCCCACCCCCCCCATCTGTAGACTTCGCTGGACTTTATTCAGGGAAAAGCCAATGTGTGCGGGTCCACACTGCCATCTGGACCCTCTCTTTACCCAAAGACCATCTACCTTCACCCTCAGCCCCTCCCGTCCATCAAGCCTCGGTAAAAGCAGAGCAGAGCCTGTGGGAATGAGTTACCTGAAACCCAGAGAGCTTTCCCATCCTGGGGACGAGTCAGATTCTCCAGTTTCACATGCTTTCCTAGAAAAACAAAACACAACCTCATGCCCCCTGGCTTCTCTAATTTAGCAGCTACTATCTCTCTGTCTTTAGAGTGGCACCCTGTGCGGTTTAGGGTTTCAGAAGCTGGCCTGCATCGAGGCAGAAGGGCGAGCAGCAGGCAGCTTGTTAACATTCTCCGCGGGGCAGGGCGGGTGTGCCCACGCCCAGGCAGCCTGCAGGCTCCTCCAGGCCGGTTCTCAGGGCTCCGGTGGCTTCCGGGGGGGGCGGCCTGTCCTCTGGTCTTGGAAGGACCCTACCACTTAAAATCTGCTGAGTATTTTTTCAGATTTAGGTGATTAAGCTTTCCTTCCTGGAGTCTTCTCCTCCTTTGCTTTCTTAAAAAACAAATAACAAAAAATGCACCAATTTTTAGCAAAGTGGAATACTGGATTCACATTTTGAAAAAAAGTCATCATGCTCCCTTAAAAAAGACAGTTTCCCCCTCTAACTGCTCCCTGCTCTGGCGATCAAATCCTAAACCCAGCTTTATTATTCATTTCAACTCCTGCCAGAGACTGGAGGTCAGAGTCAAAGGACCTTCCCCCACCACTGCCACCACCATCTTGACCAGCGTCCTAGCAAGTTGGTACAAAGATGCCAGAGATCCTTTCATTTACATATGCCGCCCTTCTTGGCCCTGGCCTCAGTGAATTTACCACTATCATAATCACAGTGTGCAGCGTGTGTTAAATTAAGAACAGAATCCACAGTGCGCAATGCACAGAAAATCCTGCCTTCTGCTGCAGAGAACTTGAAACTGTGCCTAAAATTTATAGTACCGTAAACATCTCAGGGCTGAGAGTGAGAAGTAGGGCTGGATTTCCGTTAGCTATAGAAATCCAGGCGGGGAGACCCTCCTGGGGAGTTGTGAGTTCTAAGATGAACTTCTTTAAGATTGTTCTCAGATTTGTTCAAGGGATCGTGGACGCTGGGCAGTTGTAAGCAGGGACACGCGGGAGGTGGTCATGTAAAGAAGGCATGTTTCATGTCCTACCAAGGGGTAAAAGGGGAAGTGGGGGAAAATACTTGCTCAATCAAAGAATTCTAGTGTGGACACCCGCTCCAAACAGTAAATGTTGCATGAATAAACGTACCAGTGCTTATGGAGAGAAGGACAGGAAAAAAGAGAAGGAAATAGATGACTTTCTAATTTTAGAGTTAGGCAAGAACTGAGTGGTCACAGAATCCAACTGCCCTACCACTATAGGGGTTTTCTCTCTATTAGAAGCAGTTGCTATAATTGAGGCTCATGAAGCTGCATTCAGAAGGGAAGGAGGCAAAAATGGGGGATGTAGAGATAGGTGGTAAATCTCTTAATCTAAGATAGCTCAATGCTAAGGATGCCTCCATTTGTTAAAAAGGAATCAAGGCATTGCCTACTTTCTGCTAAACACTGTGCTATAACAGCGAATGAGACAGATAGGACCTCAATTAAACTAAACGTCCTAAACTAGACTGGTGGGAGGGTGGGAGCGAAGATGTGAGGGAAAGCTCCTAGAGGAACGGTGTTGTCCCATCTGGAAACTGAAAGCTTATTAAGGGCAGCCACTGAGGGTGGTGTGTTGGGAGCGGGAGTGTTCTCCGCAGAAAGAACTGCACGTGTCACTGCCTGGAGGCGACAGAGTGGATGGGATGCTCATGAGATCAAGCAAACACCATGTGGCTGGACCACAGAGAATGGGGCCCTGGGCGAGAGCTGGTGTTGAAGGTGGGAGCAATGCAGGCAGAGCCCAGAGTCCTGGGCAGTTTCTGTTTTATCCTGAGGGTGGTAGGGACTCAGTAAAGGACTGTAAACAAGGAGTGATGCGATCAGATCTGCCTTTGGGAAAGATTCCTTTACCTGCTTAAGGGAGAAATGTTTGGCGAGGGGCCTGGCTCCGTGCTGGAGAGGCAGAGAAAAGAAAAGCTATTGCAGTGACCCGGGACAATAATGATGAGGGAGTGAAGCAAGATGTGGCAAGGGAGGAGGAAGCGAGCTTGGTGGGTACACTCCACACAGACTTACACGGCGGGGATGTTTGCGTATTTGTGTGGGAATAATAATATTTCTGTGGCTTGCTAGAGCTTACAATGTGTTTTCATTTATATTATCCCATTTGATCTTTCCAAACCTGTGGGATAATGGGTCAAAGGTCACTATGTCATTCTCACTTTATAGAAGGTGACACGGAGATTAAACAGTTAGTCAAGAGACACAGATCCATAGGCCCCCAGATACACTAAGATCTAGGCCCTCTTATATGAGAATTGACAAACTTTCTCTGGAAAGGGCCAGAGAGTAAATATTTTAAGCTTTGTGGGCCAAACAGTGTGTCCCAGCTACTCAGCTACACGTTCTGGTGCAAAAGCAGCCATAGACAACCTATAAAGAAATGAGCATAGCTGCGGTCCAATAAAACTTTACGGGCGCTGAAGTTTAAATTTCGTAGAATTTTCCCGTGTCACAAAATACTGCTGTTCTCCAACCATTTAAAAATGTCAAAACCATTCTTACGGGCCGTGGGTCATGATTTGCTGACCCCTGCTCGAGGTGGTCTTGCCTGAAATGAGCGACTGGCCACAGACACCAGAACTAACGAGTGTTCCTGCTCTCTCTTGTGCTGTGTTTCGTCTTCAGGCACAGCCAGGAAGACGCTGCACTTTGAGATTTCCAAAGAAGGCAGTGACCTGTCGGTGGTGGAGCGTGCAGAAGTCTGGCTCTTCCTCAAAGTCCCCAAGGCCAACAGGACCAGGTCCAAAGTCACCATCCGTCTTTTGCAGCAGCAGAAGCACCCGCAGGGCAGCTCGGACACGAGGGAGGAGGCCGAGGAAGCGGACTTAATGGAGGAGAGGAGTGAACAGTTGATATCGGAGAAGGTGGTGGATGCTCGGAAGAGCACCTGGCACATCTTCCCTGTCTCCAGCAGCATCCAGCGGTTGCTGGACCAGGGCAAGAGCTCCCTGGATATTCGGATTGCCTGTGATCAGTGTCATGAGACCGGTGCCAGCCTTGTCCTCCTGGGGAAGAAGAAGAAGAAGGAAGAGGAGGGGGAGGGGAAGAAGAAGGACGGAGGAGAAGCAGGGGCAGGGGTTGACGAGGAGAAGGAGCAGTCCCACAGACCTTTCCTCATGCTGCAGGCCAGGCAGTCTGAAGATCACCCTCATCGCCGGAGGCGGCGCGGCCTGGAGTGTGACGGCAAGGTCAACATCTGCTGTAAGAAACAGTTCTTTGTTAGTTTCAAGGACATTGGCTGGAATGACTGGATCATCGCTCCCTCTGGCTACCACGCCAACTACTGCGAGGGTGAGTGCCCAAGCCATATAGCAGGCACCTCGGGGTCTTCGCTGTCCTTTCACTCGACGGTCATCAACCAATACCGCTTGCGGGGTCATAACCCCTTCGCCAACCTCAAGTCGTGCTGTGTGCCCACCAAGCTGAGACCTATGTCCATGTTGTACTATGATGATGGGCAAAACATCATCAAAAAGGACATTCAGAACATGATAGTGGAGGAGTGTGGGTGCTCATAGAGTGCCTGGCCCGGGGGGAAGGGAGCAAGAGTTGTCCAGAGAAGACAATGGCAAAATGAAGAAATTTTTAAGATTTCTGAGTTAAGCAATCAGAAAAATATAAATTAAAAAAAATAAATAAACTAAAAGCAAAACCTGAAACAGATGAAGGAAGATGTGGAGAAATTCCTTAGCCAGGGCTCAGAGATGAAGCCACGAAGGAGACGGGAATTGGGAGGGAAAGCGGGAATGGTGTACCCTTCATTTCTTCCGACATCAAAGTGGTGACATCGATTGCTTAAATGGGAGTATTGTCCTCTCCTTTTCAGTTCCCTTTCAGTGTGAGCCTCGAAGTCAACTTGTCTAGTCTGCAGCAATGTGGGCTAGCACAACCCAAATAGCATCTAGAAAGCCATGAGTTTGAAAGGGCCAGTCACAGGCACTTTCCCACCCAGTTACCCAGGTCGTAAGGTATGTCTGTGTGACCCTCTCTCTGTGTCTATCAGCCCATGCACACACACACACAGACACACACAGATACACATACCACACACACACTCGCAGACACACACACAGATACCCCACACGACACACAGAGGCATTTCCACACAGCACATACATACGCATCCTAGTCAAAGAACAATAGTGTGCAGGTGGTCACACTTTCTTTTTTCTGCACCACTCTCGCAACAGAACAAAACCCAACATAGAAAAATTGAGAACAAGAATGGGAAGAGTGAAAGATCAAGGAAAAAAGAATACCAAGTTACATTTCGTTAAGGTGCTTATGATCTTAGAA
This sequence comes from Equus przewalskii, assembly GCF_037783145.1. Taxonomy (NCBI): domain Eukaryota; kingdom Metazoa; phylum Chordata; class Mammalia; order Perissodactyla; family Equidae; genus Equus; species Equus przewalskii. Next base: position 12,792,090 of record NC_091834.1, on the reverse strand, counting down.
CTATGCAACCTAATAGGTTTGAAACTGTTTACCTGAGAGAGAACAAAAAGAGAGACTTTTTTTGTATTGGAAGTAACCTGATTAATTTTTATTTTCTTCAAGGAGAGATACTTGAAAGGAATATGTTTGTCCATCTGTTGGATCCAAACATTTCTATATTTTGTAAATTTTTTTTTTTTATCGTTTACTATTTGCACTACAATGGTGTTTGACCTGTCTAATCCTTATTTAACAAGTATTTTCTTTGGGTGGGGGTGGGGGGGTTAAAGAGCTGCACTTAATGTGAGCTATAAAAGAACTGCTACAGCACACAAAATAGCTATTTTTATTATTATAATTATAATTATTATTATTATTTTGTACCTTAAAAAATAGACACATACACCAAAGACATTTGTGTGAGCCTTTAGACAGTCTGTCTGTGGTTGGTATCATTCACCATCAATGAGTCAGGGGTTGGCATTCAAGGATGAGTAGGGGGGATTGTGTTCAGGCTTAAAAGACCTGAAAAGTTTGGTTTTTGACTCCTTTGACATCCATGAAACAGGACATTTCATACTGGATGTACAGTAGTTGTACACTGTTGGATATCAAGTTCAATCGAATTCATGGAGCGCTATGTGCTTGTATGTGTATATATACATTGCTTGTGCATATGCATATCTGTGTGTATATATACATGTATCGCATCATGTCCAGACACATTTTAAGCACTTCAGGCTGTCATTTTTAATGTTCTTAAAGCAATGAATGTTTGTGTGCAAAACACAGTATTTTTAAGAAGGATAGGCTATAGTTTTTGCTTTTACTCTGAACTAGGTGGGCACATTTCAAAAACTTGGATGAGAAAAAGCTTGGGAATTCTAGTGAATATTCAGCAAGACCCTCTTTCAATGTCCAGGGTTCCAATTCCCTCGTTTTTCTTGTCCCCCACCCCCATCCTGCAAGTTATTTCCTGCAAGGAAAACAGGAAACTCATGTTCATCAAAGGTCTAGGCTGATTTTTTTTTTTGGCAACTTATATTTATTATCTATTGGAGTCAATCTTAAATCAGAAGCTTCTTCAGAAAAAAATTTAATCTTTAGGCCAGAATATAAGAGTTGGGTGCATTTTTTTTTTATGATTAAGGCCTGGTTTCAAGAAATATTACCTGCTCGGCTGGGCTAAATAATGTTGTTGTCACCAGTTAAAGATAAATAATTTGGGGGAAGGTGTTAAGAGAGTGGGAGTAAAGAAGAGAACAATTAGGAGGTGGGGATGGTAACACTAGTAAAAATCCATAATATTTTAATTTACAGCCAAAACTCTTGATGTATAAGCTTGTATGTATCGATTCAGATGCAAAAAGGAAAAAAAAAACTTTGTTTTATAAATATCAAAGTACATGCTTAAAGCTGAATTTTTACTAATTTATTCCACGGTATTTAGCTTGCCTTGAACAGCTAATAAGTTATTCATTTATGTGCTTTTTAAAATACAGAGCCTTATTTTTACTGACGTGTTGGAAGTTTGCAAAAATTGGAAAAAAGTTCTAGTAATTGGAGAAAATTATTTATTAGTATTTTGTAAAATAGTGAAGCTTTCAGCCCTATGTCGATTTGTGGATTTTTAAAAAAATTAATTGTAGGAAAATAAAATATCAGTGAGAAACCAAACACTGCAAAATGTGGTTTAGCTCTTCTTGAAAAATATATTAAATCAGTACTCGGAATAGGCTGTACGTAGGCAAATCACGTCAACGTCATCACCTGGCAGATTTACTTACTACATTCTAGAGGTCCACACTTTCTCATGCAGGACATGCAACATGTACTGCCTGAGAGTGGATTCTAATTAAGTATGGAAGGGAGAGCATGCGAAATTGGTACTTACTTCCTCGCTCTTAGCCATTGACCAGGAAATCACGCAGATGGGGAAGGTGGGTGTGGCGAGGAAAGTTTTAAGGAGAGGTGTAGACAGCCATGTTCAACTTTACTAATTTTTAGGAAGACCTTTGAGGGCCTTTTGAACTGCCTCCGATTTGGTACCGGAACTGATAGTGGAATCTATGAAAATAGCGTGGAGAGCCAACTCTTACTTCACTGTGCAATGGCAGAGATGGCGAGGGCGATGGCGAAAACAAGAGGTTAAACAGACAGCTGAGACCTCTTGGTCATTCCATTCATCTCAAATGTGTATGCCGTCTTTGCAAGCCCTTTAAGTTCTCACCATATTGAGGATAAAATGGGGTTTGATTAGTGGCCGCAGTAATTAGAAAGAAATTCCATATGACAATGTTTTAAAGGGATGATGTAATTTAAATTAAGTTAAATGATTGAGTTTGTCTCATCCACAAACTTTAGCCTTATTTCATTAAATGTATGTGGCCTTGAAATAGAATTATAAATTGCTACTATCTTTAATAATCTTGGAAGATGCGCAGCCTTGTAAACAACAACACTTTTAAGTAGCAGCATGAGGCCAAAAGAAAAAGCTTTTAAATTCTACGTATTGGGTTCTTCATAGTATGTTTTCCTTGAAACAGGGTGGCTCTATCTGCTCTTAGCATCTCTCTACTTTTTCTCTAGGCCTAATCTCTAGGCTCCTAAAAATCCACCCACGCCAATCTTAAAAGCTCTGAAAAGCATTTGTCCCCAAATGTCTTTTAAGAATGATAAATATTTTGTAGGTTGGATTGACATTTTCTACTTTTTGCCCCCAAAAGTAAGGTGAATTTCAGCACACTGAGTTGAGATTTTTCTTGTCCCTGAAGACCAACCAATTTCATATTTATTTAAGATTGATTCCACACTCCTTTTTCAAGGAGAGTATCTGCATTCTCCTCTTAGGTCGAGCAAATGAATGTTTTCTCACCCCCGTGGCATTGGGCCTCAAGGTGACTCTAAAATCAGAGAACGCAAATGCTCAGTTGTATTAAGCATAGATTCAAATTATCATGTTCACTTGAAAAAATGATTTCCTGTGGGCCTTTTGGCAACTTTCCTTTTCAGTGTAGACAAAAACTTAGTCACCCTGAAAACCTACACAATAAACGAAACTTGTAGATGTGGGCAGAAGGTTTGGGGGTGGACATTGTATGCGTTTAAATTAAACCCTTTATCATTGAGAAGCTGTTGTATGGGTCAGAGAAAATGAATGCTTAGAAGCTGTTCACATCTTCAAGAGCAGAAGCAAACCACATGTCTCAGCTATATTATTATTTATTTTTTATGCATAAAGTGAATCATTTTTTCTGTATTAATTTCCAGTGGGTTTTACCCTCTATTTAAATGCTTTGAAAAACAGTGCATTGACAATGGGTTGATATTTTTCTTTAAAAGAAAAATATAATTATGAAAGCCAAGATAATCTGAAGCCTGTTTTGTTTTAAAACTTTTTATGTTCTGTGGTTGATGTTGTTTGTTTGTTTGTTTTTATTTTGGTTTTTTTTTTTTTTTTTTTTTGCATACTACATGCAGTTCTTTAACCAATGTCTGTTTGGCTGATGTAATTAAAGTTGTTAATTTATATGAGTGCATTTCAACTATGTCAATGGTTTCTTAATATTTATTGTGTAGAAGTACTGGTAATTTTTTTATTTACAATATGTTTAAAGAGATAACAGTTGGATATGTTTTCATGTGTTTATAGCGGAAGTTATTTATTTCTATGGCATTCCAGCGGATCTTTGGTGTTTGCGAGGCATGCAGTCAATATTTTGTACAGTTAGTGGACAGTATTCAGCAACGCCTGATAGCTTCTTTGGCCTTATGTTAAATAAAAAGACCTGTTTGGGATTTATTTTTTTATTTTTATTTTCATTTCACGTCTTCCTGGTTTTCCAAGATCAACTTTGCACACGTATTGCTTCAACCCCTTTGCTGGGGGATCCTTTCGTTTCTACCGTCTCTATCTGGGAGAGCATGAGAAACAGACTGAATGGGAGAGAGAGGACAAAGCTAGAGTGAGAGAGCTCAAACAGAAGAAGAAAATGTATTGCTGTGGCAGAGGTTTGTAATGGGCTGCAAATACTTGGACCAGCAATATTTATATTTTACTCATTTTGTTAAATTCCCATTTCTCAAACTGTAGTGGCAAGTAACATGAAATAAAGAGACATTCCCTTCTTGCCTCCCTCCCACCTTCTCCTGTCCTTTCCTTCTTCCTTTCTTCTCTTCTTTCTTCTTCCTTTCCTTTCTGGCCAGAAACCTGGAACTGCACAAAGCCCCTAGAGCTAGAGAACAGAATTATATACATAGGAAAAAAAAGTCTTGAGAGCAACAGGACCAATTTGGAATCACAGAAGTCCAATCAGGAGTGAATTGATGGTTTAACCTTTTCTTCTGTAGGTTTTGCACCAGTACCTGTGCCCATCCCAGGGCTTATATGGAAAACTAACTTTCATAAATGCCCATATAAACCAAGCATGTGCCCCTGTGTCATCTTATTTGCTATTCACATATCATTGTTTCAACCACCCTGAACAATAGATATTGTCATCCCTGCTTTCACAGATGAATCTTAGGCATAAAGCAACATTAATTGGAACTAGGATTCTAAGCCAGGTCCATATTCAAGACTGAAGTTAATTTTCTTTTTGCTGTTCCATACTTCCATTTTTGTGTTAGTTTCCTTATGTACTGAGAAAAAAAGGAGGGGGTGAGGATGGGGGTTGAGTGTTGAAGACACTTCTAACTTTTTACCACAGACACTCTATATTGAACAGATACTTCACTCGTACTTATCTTCAAGCAAAATGCCAAGTTCATGTAAATTCATACTAAACCCTTTTGATTTGGTTTAGGTAGGAAAGCTCCAGTTCTTAAAAAAAAAAAAAGAATTGTTACAGTTTTGCTTTATAGTTATAAATTTGTCTTATTTTTCTATTCTTATATTTTGCTGGAGGAAACCTCTTGTCCAAAGTAGTTTACTTTATGGGGCCCCGTGATATTTTGTGTGTGTATGTGCACGTGTGTGTGCACATGCGTGCTTGCGTGTGTACATGAATACATGCATTAGTCTTCATTTCTTGCCAAGTTTAACAATGAATGCATATTAGGAACTAAGTAAAAACTCCACTGAATTAGAAATGAGTAATATTATTATGAAATTTATATAGATGTTATTGTAATTAAGGCAAAAATAACTGAAAGAAAACAAAGTTGAAGTCAGGTGTGGAAAAATACACTGAATGTGTATATATGTATGTGTAACATACAAACATATATGTATGTAATATATATTACACGTCTAATATATATGATATATATACATATTTATGAGGCAGAGAGAATGTGTCATCACTTAAAGGAAACATCTAAATCCATTGCATAGCGAGATTTAATTCTTCCTCAGAAAACAGTTGTCTGAAGAGATGTCTAAACAAAAGGGAACAGGGCAGGGCAAAAAGTTCTCCTTGCATCAAATCAAGTGCCAGCTTCTTTAAGAGAATTCTGGTGTTTCCGCATAGATCCAATTTTGCGTCTTCTCTGTGGTCCGTGAAACGACAGGATTCATTAGAAATTCTCCATTACACCCTTTCAGGCTTTCTTTAATTATTATGTAATTAGTGCCTACAGTAAGAAAAATAAGGAAGGCAAATTGTTTATCCACAAGCAAAGAACCACAGAGCTGTTTCGAGACTTCTTAGAAACAGACAGTTGCCCCACTTGACTATGTCCACTTTGAGAAGAGCCTGAAATGGTAGGATTCCACCATGACTTCAGTTCCCACCAGAGAAGTATTTATCTTGTAGAAAACTTGGCAGTTAAAGCCTGAAAGTGGTTTAGGGAAATATTAGACTAACTGATTGTATGAAAATGATTAAAAAATCTTTCTTTAAACTGATTTCCGCTTGGGAAGAAGTCAGAAGAAGTGTTAAGAGGAGGTCCAATCACTCTCTAAAGGAGCATTGGAAAAGCTACCCAGGGCAAGAGTCAATTTGGTGCTGTAAGTCTTACTGTCATGGTGGTGGTGGTTTCTGCATCATTGTCACATGGGGGACACAGTGTTCTAAGACAAATACTATAATGTGGCAACAAAGATTCCATCAAATACGCCTTTTGTTAATGGATTTGTCTCAACACAGTTTGAGCACCACAGCCTAGGCCATTTGAAAAGCTTAGTGGTCACATGGGATAAAGGCAGTCATGGGGAAACTTCCATTGTGAAAGAAAGAAAGAAAGAAAAAATAAGACAAACACTGCTAATCTATGCCAGAAACAGCAGGCCTAAGGCAGGAGGATGACAAAGCATTGTGCTTCAAAGTGTTTATTGTGCCAGAACTCCCAAGCACTTTGAAGACAATCATCAAACCTTCTAAATGGAACTGGGGAGGCTTCTTGCCATTGATCTCCACAACAAATGTTTGTGTTTCATGGTCAATTTATTTATCCCTCAAAGACTCTAAGGAACATCGTCATTAAATAGGATATTCTTAAAGAAAAAAATAATTTTCTATCTGAGTAATCATATCCTAAACATGATCAAATTGGCAAGTAGGTGGCATGGCTTGAAATGGTATTGCAATAGTACATTTAGTAGCTATTATTAAGCTGTATTATGGGTTTCAAAATTCTGAAATCAACTAACCCTTATGTTCTCAAAATAGTGAATTTTCACCAGTCTCAATCAGATCGTGGGCTGGCTCATGTTGCCATGAAGTTACTATTAATGGCCTCAGATTGAAAACATGGAGCAAGTGAATATAGCTTCTTCCTTTTGGACTTGGGATAATAAGATAATAACACTTAAAACTAATTGCGTTGATTTAATCCTTTGTTTAGCCACGTTATGAAAACAGTCTGGGCAGAGGACTCGAGAGTGGTCTCCAGGCTTAACACTACCTAGGGAGAAGGATGCCCTTGTGACTCCTTGAGAGAGGAATGGACAGCAAATCAATGTCCCAGCAAGCCAAGTGTCAATAGGTGTGGAGAAGCAGGATAAGTATGCCCCACTGTTCCTAAGTAGCCAGTTCTCACCCTAGCATCTGCCACTCCAGCTCACTCCCGTAACCAAGCGTAGTGGGGTGAGGGAGGGTGATGTGGAGCAGCTTTGCTCTTTGGGCTTTAAACGTTGCACAAAACAGGAAATGTAATCTTAACCCACTTTGTATTGAACAAGCACTCAGTTATGATTTTGACTAGACCCATCCATCATCCGATGATGATTTTCAAAGTGGTAAACCCAGAATTGGGAGTATGTGGATTAAGCACTGGAAGTAAATTTTATGGAAAAGAAATCATTGTAAAAACCCCTTTCAGAGGATGGAAAGTTGGCGGAAAGTAGATGAAATTCAGGGATGGTGAGGGGGAGGTCAGGTGTTTCTCTCCAGCTTCAGCTGTGCCTTAGGCTTATCAGGGAGTACACTGATAAATGCACACCTTGGCCTCCAGGAATCAGATCACTTGAGGTTTCTTTTGGTTGTTTTCCAGAAGGAAGAGTAGGTGCCCCGGGGAAATTAGGGTGGGGAAAGCTGAACTGTGCGCCAGTCAGGCTTCAGGAATTGGGTCTAGACCAGTGGAGAGAAGTGGCTGCAGGCAGAAATGGAGGAGCCTTTGCATCAAGGACTCTGTGTGAATGGGGTAATTCTTTGGTTCTCAGATAAGAAATTGTGATATTATGTGGGAGGGAGGGCCCTTTCCCCTGATTTTGCATTGAAAACAGCATCATACGTGCGACACAGAAAATGAGCCAACGGCTTTGGGAGCCATGAGACATAGGGCCTTCCCCAGATTTTGACATTCTCAAAGCGGCCTCTGAAAGCAGTGGCAGCGTGCTGCATCCCCACTGGAGGCATGGAAGAATCTGACAGGGGCCTTGTAGGGACTGCCTTGGCAGTTTGTGTGCCCATGTGAGACCCCGGAGGATTCCCAGACATGACTGGATAACATTTAGGGACAAGCCATGGAGTTGACTAAGTTCCCTTTTTGAGAAGCTGGGACAAAAGCTAAGGAAATTTGGCCTGTTTCCATTAATACAAGCTTCTCTGCTTTTACAGATTTGTAAGGGTGGAGGAAACTCAGTTTATATTAAGATTTTATACAATGACACAGAAAAGTGTGGTGATTCTCAGGAAACACTAGTTAAACCCAAATTCAAACAAATCACAGAAGTATTTGTCTTACTAACAAAAATCTGTAAAAGCAACTTATTTTTTGACAATCTGAGATAGATTTTGAATAAGAAATGAGGCCCAGGAAATAGCTATGAATTCCTAGAAGGAAAGACTTGGAAATGGTCCCTCCTGGGCAAGGGCGGCTGAGGGAAATGACCTACATGTATGGGTATACCACATATTTATTTAACAAACTCCTATCAAGGTATCATGTGCTCGGCACTGTTCTGAATGCTTTACACGTTATAAGAACTCTATGAGGCAGACCTTCTGCTTCCACTTTTGCAAAGACGGGCCGTAGCCACTGCTTCACAGGTGAGAAAACTGTGGCACAGAGTAGTCGAGCGACTCGTCCAAGATCAAAAGCCTTAGTTGCAACAGAGGTAGGGTTCCAACTCCGCGATGTCTCATGCCGGCCATTGCACCCTCAGCCATGTGCTCTCCCGCCTCTCCACGAGGGTGATTGCTGATACCACACAGCTGCCTTCTCCAGCTTCTACATGTGGATTGTGCATTTACGGCTAATCTAACCAACTACTTCTTCAACTGGTAACCTGCAGAGCAGAGGCATTGTAGTGAGGAAGAAAGAATGCTGGACCAAGAGTCAAGAAACCCGAGCTTTCGCCTGCCTCAGTGGCTTAGTAGCTCTGTCATGTTAAGTCGCATTTACATCTTCGAGTTTCATAATCCCTATCTATAAAAAGAGCTGAGTTCAAATCTCTCAAGTGTGTTTCAGCCTCAGGATTCTAAAGTCCAAGCTGGCCAGATGGGTTAGACACAGACCGTTTAGCCAAAGTACCTGCATCTTCTTTTGTAACAGATATTTCCACAAGGACCTACCTAATCATGAGATCAACTTTTTAATCAATCGTTATTCTATTTTTGATATCCCAATAATTGCCTTTGTTATAACTGTAACAATAGAAAAACATTTGACCTAATTACTTGTTGTGGAAAAAATAATTGTCAGAAGCACTCAACCAAATTGATTAGAAAAATTGCTTCAGAATTAACCATGTTGCTCTTTTGTTTTTTTGCTCTGGAAGGTTAGCCCTGAGCTAACATCTGTTGCCAATTTTCCTCTTTTCTTTTCCTTGAGGAAGATTAGCCCTGAGCTAACATCTGTTGCCAATTTTCCTCTTTGTTTTTCCTTGAGGAAGATTAGCCCTGAGCTAACATCTGTTGCCAATTTTCCTCTTTTTTTTTTCCTTGAGGAAGACTAGCCCTGAACTAACTTCTGTGCCAATCTTCCCCTATTTTATGTGTGGGTCACCGCCACAGCATGGATGATGAGTGGAGTAGGTCTGCACCTAGGATTAGAACCTGTGAACCCAGGCTGCTGAAGCAGAGCATGCCAAACTTAACCACTAGGCCATGAGGCCAGGCCTCTGTGTTGCCTTTAAAGAAGAGGTCAAAGCAAAGTTAGGAAGTTTGAATAACTGACGTGTATTTATATACCTATTGCTGTTTTTAGCCTATTTGGCTATTTTTTTCATACATTTCATTATTTCTGGACTGTCTTTCACTTTTCATATCATTGGATTTCTACCTCTTTTCTTTTTCCTTATCAAGAGAATGGGTTTTTACTTCTTCTGTTTTAATTTTCTATCATTCTTCATTTCTGTCAAGCGTTCTTCTTCTGGCTTTTTCTGAAAGCCAGAAGGAGAGGTCATTAAGAGTAAAACATTTCGGCAGGGAAAGTTTCGAATGAGGCTTCATGCCCTCGCTCAGAAATTCTCCAACTTATTATGCATAACCACCTGAGAAGCTTGTTAAAAGTCCGTGTTCTCAAGCTTCCCTCACCAGGGGTTTTGAGACAGTACGTCAGGAATAGGAGCTGGGAATCTCTATTTTGTACGAGTTCTGGAGAAGTAGCTTGGTGGTTCCCACTTTTAAAATTATTCAACAAGTCAGTGCAGTCCGTACATCCTCTGTGAGGATGCGGGTTTTTTGGTTTTGGATTTTTCTTTTCTTTTTGGCAAGCGGATGGAGTTGGGTGAATTAGAAAAGTTGGAACCTGCCATCTTGAATTGGTGACCCTGAATTCCTCTCTGGGAGCAAGTAGGTGGTGTGTTAGCACGGAGTGGCTAAACGTCTGGGTTTTCCCTCTGCTCAGATAGTCTTTTCCAGAACCATGGGTAGGAAATGAGAGCACATGGCGTAATGACTACTGAAGTAGACACATTCATCAAAAGATTACTAGAGATGGATATGGTTTTAAACTGTATATATAGGGCTTAGTGATATATTCCTACCTCCTTGTTTTCTCTTTAGATTTAATAGGAAGGCAATTTTAGTAATCATATAAACTCATCTCTCAGAAAAGTCAACTTGGTTTCCCCAGAATGGCTAATGTGCGGCGTTAACCTGCCTGGAAATTGTGCATGCCCGGGGAAACTGAAGATGAGTTGGTCATGGAGTGAGTACTAAATGTATTTGGTCCAGGCTGGCCTTTTATTTGGTGATGTGACCTTGAACTAGATGCTTTGGTCCTAGATTTATTCTTCTGTGGAGTGGAGCCATTGATACCTGTTCTGCTTGTGTGGCTGCAGTGCTGTGAAGGTGACCTCATGTCAAAATGCCTTCGTAATTGAGGAACGGGATAATGATAAGGATGCTCTTTCCCTTTTCTTTAAACAATAAACACAATCTCCCAAGCCATTAATTTGTTTCTAACCTTAATTTTTTTAATTCAATAATTTAATGTTGTACCTAAGCCATTCAATATGCCACTGTGAGATCAATTTATGGTAATAAAGCATAGTCTGCTTGAATATAGTTTTTGAAGAACGAGAGGGACCGTACAACACAAACTTGATCAGGTTGAATTTCTGAGAGTACATTTTTAAGCTTTGGAAGCTATTTCTCCATAAAATTTTCAAGTTGAGCCAATCTCAAACTGTCTTTGGATCGATGTACTATGCGTTTACCATCTCACTCCAATCTAGTCATTAGAGATGGATTTATTGTAGGCTGTCATTTCCAGAGACCCACAACAGAAAACTCTCCTCTGTGAAAAGCAGAAGGGCCCCTTTGGCCCATGGAGAGGGTACAAGCTATTAGAAGAAGTGAAGCCAAGTTAACTGTCAGTAAAGGAAAGTGTTGGAAGATGTTTCTAATCATTATAGTTATGCATGGCCTGTAATATTTGACCTCCGAGTTTTTTTCTCTCATTCTTTTCTTAGCCTGTGAATTAAAATAAATAAATAGAATAAAATATGTAGCATAGTGGCGAAAAGAGAATAGCTTCTAGATTAGGTAATACATATTTTAAGTCAGATACTTAGCAGCACTGTGACGGTGGGCAAGTTATTTAAATTCAACACCATTTTTCCTTCTCCTTTTAAAGTTTAGGATAAACATAATTTCTCTATGATAGTATTTGGAAAATTTCAGATGAAAAGACATCTAAATGGCAGAGCTCAGTGCCTGACATGGCCAGTTCACCATCAATCCTTGCTAGAAATATCTAATCATATTTTATGGCTCACCCTCCAAGGAGTCTCCTTCAGTCGGACCCCTGGCCCATGCATCCTAGGACACTTGTTCTGACAGTGGCCCCACAGGACTTTTTGAGAGTAGATGCTGTTGTTGATCATAGAGAATTATTGTTTTGGACCCAAACAGCTTTCTTTAATAATCCTGTCATAGCTCTCCTTTTCAGCTTACTCCACCTCTTGAAGTAACAATTTCTATTAGTTTAATGTATAAAGTAACACCTAATTTCCTTGAATTCATAGAAACTGAAACGTCCCATATAAAGAATTGTTTTCATAATTGAAGAAAAGCCTTTTAAATACTGAAGAAGAAATTAGTGTATATTTGGCCATAGAAACATGACCAAATAGCTTTAAATAATGAGGACACTTGCTGCTCATGTAGCTCAGAACCAAGTGTTCAGGCATGGTATAATCATGGCACCAGCTCTGTTTCTTTATAATTCTCTGATCACTCCCCTCATCTGTATTTTGATGTTGTCCTCAGGCTTATAATCTCAACGAAACCCTTAGCAAAAACCTGGGCATTATTCATCGTTATTTGCATCCAGCATAGATTGCTTCCCATGGCTTTCTTTCAGAAGCAGTTAAGAAATTTCACAGACATCACTGAATAAAGCTTTCCTAGAGACTTTCTGGCCCAAGTTTGCACAGGCCAATCACAAGGACAGGAGACTATGATTGACTCAGACAAATCAGAACCAGCTTCCTGAAATGGGATCAGTTCCCTGCGATGGATTGCTACTAGACACGTGGGATTGGGTAGGATGAAAGGTGGAGAGTCACACGTCACAAGTGCCAAATGGTTATTTCAGTATTCTTGATGGAAATCTGCTATTTCAGTATTCTTCATGGAAATCTCTACACAATGTCCCCACTTTCCACATCCTTAAATGGACAACACTGATCATAATTTAGTCTTCTTTTTTTTTTTGGATGATGTTGCAGAGATTATCAATCAGTGATAATCTCAGTAGCTACTATTTAGGTGGGCACAGCTGTTTGCTCTTTAAATATTTCCTGGCTCTTTTTGAATTGTATGCTGTTTTCCGCTCTTCTGAATACTTTATCTCCTCAGTTGTTGTGATGCTAACAACTTAAATTCTTGTGGTACGCAGCAATCCCCTTGCCAGTTTTACTTTGCTGTGAGAAGAAATGTCACAGGAGACTTCTTAATGGATCCCACTTAACTGGCTGTGGGACTGATGGATGATCCCTATTTCCTGCGTAAAACACTTTTGCCTGATGCTCTCAGAAGGTTGAATACATACAGCTAGTGGGTCATCCTGTATGATACCTGTGCATTTTTGCTCTCGCTGGTTGAGTATACGCTTACTATGGCTCCGGTGTGTTTGTTCCCAAACCTGCTTATGCCAGTTGTATTTGTGACTGCTACATGAAAACTTGAAAGCTGAGAAAAGCAAAAAGCAAGAAACCAAGCTAAAGAACCAATGTATCATTTCTATAGAATCAGAGGAAAATCACTACAAACATTTGTGGAGAAATTAGCCATGGCAGAGGCAACTGCAAAAAAGTGAAGAAAAATGACAAATTATAGGAAGATTCTGCATTTATAAAATTCTGCAGGGATCCTTAAGTTCTTAGATTCTATTTAAAGAATCCCAAACTGGAAATTGTAGAAGATGCATTATAAATGTGATTCATAAATGAAAATAATGGCAACCTCCAATCAGGAGATCTACTCTCAAAGAACAGGCTTTGGCCCTGTATCAAAAACTTGGCGAACGAATGTACAATGACTTACTTTAAGTTAAAACCAAATTTTAAAGTGTATATCCTTTCATATAATCACTCGCCTTAACCAACTTCCTCTGTTAACCGATCCGCTCCACATCACATATGACTTTCACTGTCTGTTGGAAGGATGAGGTGGTGGCAGTGTGTGCATGTGTACAGTGGGGAGGCAATTGTTGGGCTATAGGAGTAAGAAGGCTAAGGCTTCATCCATAGTAGCAAGACAATGTCTAAAGTTAATCAAAAATCATATAAATCTATATTGTTTAACATTTTAGAATAATTACTCAAAAAATGAAAGCTGAAGTGTTAAAAGCCATTTAACTTTGGAAAGTGGGAGTGTTATAGTGAAGGACATGCTACATAGAGGGAATTATTGTTTGCGTTATACGCTGATGGCTTTTGACTTTTTAATGGTGTACAGATTTTACTCTTATAAATATAAAATATTAACCAGGAACATCTGCCAGACCTGATTTTATTGGTATGGCAGCCAGTCTCCAACGCAGCCCCGATGAGCCTTGCACACCCTCTTGATAAGCCCCTCCCACATTCCAGGTTGTGTCAGGGTTGACCAATAGGACTAATAGGATATTGCAGAAGTGATGGTGTGTCACTTCCGAGATAAGTTAAAAAAGAGCCTTTGACTTCTGTCCCTCTATCTCTGTCTCTTTCTTTCTCTCTCTCTCTCTCATCATTCGCCCTGGGGGAGGCCAGCTACCGTGTCATGAGAAGCTCCACGGAGAGGCAGGTGTGGCGAGGAACTGAAGTTTCCTGCCAAATTCTTTAAGTTTCATTCCTTATTTATACATTTTAGATAATAATACCTTTCCTGTGAGTTATTGTGGAGTTTAGATATAAAATATGTAAAGTTCAAGACAAGAAATAGACCCTCAATCATAGCTGACCTTATTATTAATGTTATTGATATATTTATTGAACTTACCAGAATCATTCAGCTTATATGTGGCAGAGATGGAATTCGAGAACAGATCTATCTACATCCTAAATCCATTGCCTATCCACTAGGGTAAACAGATGCCCCATAGGAAATTTGGGTAAATTTTCCTCCTTTTTGTTATACATTTGTGTGAATTACAGGAATCTCTGTAATTCTCCTCCAGTGACACCTGCAAAGAAGGAATGTCCAGCTGGGCCAAGGGGATGCCTGATAAAATAAGACAGAGTACTAAAGAACTATGGATGTTAGGGCAATCTCTATAGACTAGCATCCTTATAGGAAAAGAGAGAGAAGAAGAAAATAAATATGGTGCATATCAACTCAGAGCGAAAGGAATGGAGGAAACACCCTGCTAGAAAGGCACTTGAATGAAGAAGGAGGGGTGAGGTGGTAGGGGGTAGGAGGATGGTTGCAAGAACAGAGAAGACAGAAGGGCTGGCGTGGACGGACGAGTGGTTCTGTTTAGCAATATGGATAATGATCTTGATATACATCACTGGGAGAAAGACTGATTGGGGAATTCCTGTGGATTTGAACCCAGAGTCTGGGAGGTTGTCAGGTTTGCAGTGAGGCAAGTTAGGGCTAGGAAAGTTGTTAAAATTGAGCCAAAAACACATGACAGGGTTTGGTAGGAAGTTGGAAGAGCTCATCTTGACTGGGAGGTGGAAGTGAGGTGAGCCTATCATGTGGGCAGTGACCCCAACAGTGAGAGATTAGAGGGAAGGCTGAAAGAAGCAAAAGGATGGGACGATGATGTGGAGAACCCAGAAGGAGCTGCTAAATGGTTATACTTGGTCTTGTGAGTAGAGTTTCAGGAGACTGGTTGTTTTACTTTCATTTTAAGGAACTTATCACCTAAAATGCGGCAAAAATTAGTTGTGCCCTTAAACTATTTGATGAGCTGGATGGAATGAGATACTCCTCAAGACTTAGGGCAAAGGCATCAGATATCAGTGGTATGGAATTTGGGAGTGGACCATTTTTCCTCCCCTGTATGTGATCACCAACCATGGTTTACTCTGGTGTGCTGAAGGTGAGAGGACAGCCCACAGCGGAGGACAGCTATACTTGGTGGGGATGGTCCTCTCTGGGAGGGCCTGGCAGAATAGATAGCAGGCAGACACCTTGATGAGGGATCCAGGAAGAAAAGGGAGTGCAAACACTTTTACAAGCCCAAGTGAGAAGTAGAAATGACATGTAAAAAATGCTGTATTAATTCCAGAGGGTGAGATTCCTGAAGTCCAATAAATACTTGGATGAATGAATGAATGAATGAATAGCACATCCTAAGAAGATGTCTAATACACAGTTGGATACGTGAGCCTGAACCCACAGAGAGAGGTCTTGGCCCAATGTAGAAATGGAAGTAGTTAAGTCAAGGATTTGGATGCAATTCGAAGGCGAAAATGAGAGATGAGGAAGATAGGAAGCATTGAAATTCAAGGAGTGAGCAGAAAAGAGGAGGATATGAGATCCAAGGATGTGGCCATAGAAGTGGGAATAATGAGAACAAAGAATTTTAGAGAAATTGTGAAAGGAAAGTGTACAGAAAGGAGCACTCAAAAGGGGCAAATGCCACAAAAATAAAAGGATCAAAGAAGATATTAACTGAAAAATATCCGCTGGATTTAGCAAGAAGGAAGTCATCTGTAACTTTTGGGAGAGCCATTTCATTGGAATATTGGAGGCAGATTAGACTGATTTAAGAAATTAATGGAAAACGAAGAGATGAATACAGTGGATGCATTGCTTCAATGAGCTTGACTGTGAAAGGGAGGAAAGCCACGAGACAGTCATAAGAGAAGAGCAGAAAATAAGGGGTAGCTTTTTCAATGAAAGATTTCAGCATATTTGACGTTTTAACCCAGATTTCAGCTTGGACTTCCCTGCCTCTTGAGATCAAAATAAGATTGACTTGAAGACGGTTCCCAAGTGGTTGTGGTGGTTACTCCTGGGAGCGAGGGTTGTTGATTGCTTATGTTCTTATGGTCTCCTCTGGCTCTGACCTCATTCTTTCTCAGCTTCCTCAGTTATCACTAAATTGACCAGACTGGAAACTCAGCCCCTCTTCACGTTGGTTAAAAATCTATACACATTGGTAATTAGGGGGCATTTGAGGGGTATCGTTGAGTGCAAACTATTATTCATTTTATACTTCCAAAGTGAGCTTAAGTTCCACTTTCTAAGAGCATCTCTCTTTGGCTGTCTCTTGGCTCTTCACATTAGAGAGAAGTCCTTTTCACTCACCTTTGGGGATCTCCTTTTCCTCCAAGAGCCCCTTGAATATTGGTGTTTCCTCCAGGCTCTGCCCGTGGTTGACTTCTCTTATACACTCCTTACCAGTGACCTGTAGACTAATTCCCAGTGGAGCATATCCAGGTAACATACAAGCTGTTTCTTGACCTGCAGATTATTTTTTAATTAAATTTCTAAATTCGAGATATTTGGTGACTCACGTGCTGGTGTAAGAAACAATACAGAGACCTCCTGTACCCTTCACCCAGTTTCTCCCAAGGGTATTGCAAAACCATGTACAATCTCACAATCAGGATATGGGCATAGATACAGTCAAGATAAAGGACACTTCTATCACAACGAGAGCCTTCCTCTGGCTCTTTTATAGTCATACTCATTCACCCATTGAAGCACTTCTGAGTCGTTTCTAGCTTTTAGCTATTATGAATAAAGCAGCTTTAAATCTTCATACACAGGCTTTTGTGCGAAGACAAATCTTCATTTCTCTGGAATTCATGCCCAAGAGAGCAATTCCTGGGTCGTATGGTAGTTACATGTTTAGTTTTGTAAGAAACTGCCAAACTGTTTTCCCAAAGTAGCTGTACCATTTTACATTTCTACAGGTACTGTTTTTTTCTTCCTTTATAATCTGTGTGCTTCCTATTTTCTTTTCTTGTCTTATTGCACTAGCTAGTACTTCCAGCTCTATGTTGAATTAGAGTTGAGTAAAAGCAGACATTCTTGTCTTGTTACTGATCTTAGGGGAAAGTATTCAGTCACCATTGAATATAATGTTAGCTGTAGCTTTTTTAGATAGTGCTTTACCAAGTAAAGAAAGTTCCCCTATATTCCTATTTTTTTAGTTTTTTTTTTTTTACTCACAAATGGGTATTGAATTTTGTCAGATGCTTATCTGACTTGACTTTTTAAAAAATCTCTGTCACAGAATTCTAACATCTCTGTCCACTTGGTGTTGGCATCTATTGATTGTCTTTTTTTCATTTTGTTTGAGATTTTCCTGGTTCTTAGTTTGATGAGTGGTTTTCAATTAAAAGGTGGACATTTTTATATACTGTTGTAAGACTCTAGATCTCATTTAAACCTTCTGCTTTTGTTGGCTCCCACTGACACCCATTCTGCAGGAGAGGAAGGAGAGCTCCCTTGTTACTGCAAGGTGGACTGTGAGTCCAGGTTCTCCACTTAGGCCCTGTTGACACCCTAGGTGGAAATTCCTTGTTATTGCTGGGTGGGGTGGGAGCTCCAGCTCTGCATGTAGTCTCCACTGACAGTGCAGTGGGGGTGGCCTTTTTCCTACGGGGTGATAGTGACAGTCCTCACTCTCTACTAGGCTTCCTCTGACACCATCATTCAGCAGGGATGGGGAGGGCTGCCTCATTACTGCCAGGTGATGTCCAGGCTCCCCACGTGGTGTCCACTGACACTGCAAGGCTGGATGGAACTCATTATTGGCTAGTAAGGATGAGAGTCCTGGCTCCCTGCTTGGCCTTCTCTGACCGCACCCTGTCAAGGGTGTGGAGGCATCTTGTTACAGCCTCATAAAGGAAGAAACCTAGGCTCGCGCTTGGCCTTAGCTATCGTGGTTTGGGGTGGGGCTACAGGTTTTCTGTAATGCTTTATTGGATGGAGTAGAGCAGTCATTGTCTAGAAGTTTTCTGGCTTGCTAGGCTGCCCCTTTCCTGGTCCTTTGATTATAAAGAGCAGGTTTTGTTGGGCTTTTTTGTCTGCGTCTGTTGTTTCCAGGTTGCCAACTTCTGCTCCAAGTCTGAGATACATGAGGAAAAAGAAACCCAGGGAACTCCCCACCATGTTGTTCCTCTCATCCTAAGGCCTTAATAGCTCTTCTTCTTACCTCTAAGAATCTTCTTAGGTTTGTTTTATATTTAATGTCTAGCGTTTTCAGTTCTACTTAGCAGGAGGGTATGTCTGCTCCACCTTCCCAGAAGTGAAACTTTGCTTTCCTGAACAGTGTTTTAAGTTTCTTGTTGCTATTCCCAAATCTAGATTGCTCAACTAGACCATCCACTGAGCTCTAGGCAGATGAGTTTACCTTTCTGAATATTTTCACCTGGATCATGAGAAACCTAAATTCAACATGAATGTATAGGTTCCCTCTCTGCTTCCTCAATGTCCCTCCTTCTTTTACTCTGTCCTGGTTATTATTACCACGTGGCCATTCAAGCCAGAAACCAGAAGCTATTGATTGCTACACGCCTGTGTTTTCCTCACCTGCCATGTCTTAGCCATCCAAATAGCTCACACCTGCCTTTCTCAGACATCACCTCTGTGGATGTCTCTATAATCAGGCTCCAGTAACACTTAAAATTTATAACGTCTAAAATGAACAATATGTATCATCTTCTGTTCTAATCATGCTTCTTTTCCTTGTTTGAATTTTAGTTACCATCACTCTCATTGTCTTATTCTCTATTGTTAAAATTTTTGCTGTATTTTTTACTCACCTTTGCCCCATATCCAATAGTTCCAAATTTTATCAATTCTGTGGTGCTGACATCTTTCCCATCGTCACCCTCCTATCTATTTCTATTGTCATGATCCAGTGCCTAAATATTAGTGGGACTATGTTTATGACCAGGTCTTCATCCTCTCTCGTCTATATGATTGCAGTTGCCTTCTAACTGATTTTTCCTTCTCTGGTCTATAGCAATCTTGCATGTACACTGTCTGGTTAATTTTCCTGAAGCACAGTTTTTTAACTTGGTTCTCCTGCTTTAAAACTCCCAATGGCTCTCTATTGCCAGTAGAATCGTGTCCAGGGGTTTTAGTCTGATGTTTACGATCCTCCATGTTCACCTCTTTTATTCTGAGTTTCTTCTCTGGGTTTTGTTTATTTCTCTCCCCTGGGTCTGGTAGGTCCCTGAAGCAACCCACGGCAGGTTATGAATGATCGGCTCAGCCTGGACCACTGCTTTAATTCAACGGCAGCACAGATCACGTTGTTTGGTTTATTACTTTTGGCCTCCACTGCATGAGATGAGAGGTGAAGGAGGGAGGAAAATATAACAAAGCAAAGATGAGTGATGTGAGAAGATGTAGCTAAAAAAATTAACCCCGCGTTGAAGCGATCCTCGTGTAAACAAGAGCGCTGGGTAGTTATTCTCCACAGGCAGAGAAGGGAAGTCCAGGCTCGCAGTGAGCCATGCATATGACTTCAAAGACAGGAACACATCAGTTGGCAATAAATATTTATAAAATGAGACTTAGGTATTTAGACCATTAGCCTGCCACATACTCCTTCCACGCAATGAAATATGAAGCTTAAATCATGATAAAGACAGGCTGAACAAATAATAGAAGACCCAAATTTAGGCTTGGGTAAATGTTCAGGTTTATTTTAAAATATGAACTTATGCACACAGGCATTATAGACAAACCAGATTTTCAAATGGCCGCAACTGTTTTTCATTCATTTCCCTTTGTTTCTATTATAATTTTTATGAAAGGAAAAAGTTTTCTCTCAACTCATAGGATTTTTTCTTTGTCTTATCACACTTCATCATATCCAATACGACTAGAGACATTCTTACCTTGTCATGTCATGTGATTCATTTGTTAAAAGAGAGGAAAGAGCCACTTGAGGCAGATTTCATCCAAACCAAATTTTCAAACTTTCTTCAAAGTCTATGCTAAGTGACTGCCAGTTGAGTGTCCAGTGTGGAGTCTTCTTTCTCCCCTGATTTTCCTATAAATTCATCTGTCACAGTCATGAGCTAACAAGGTTCAGGAGTGAACACAGGCTCTTGTGTTAACAGAAAGGGTTGGGTGAGATTCAGAGCTTATTCCAAAATCTGGCCTGTCTGAACTCCTTGCTGATGAAAAACTGAATGTGCCATTTTCTCTTCTTTGAGATAGCGGCAAGCAACAAGGTAATGAGACAAACCAATTAAGCTAAGCAGCAAGAGAGCAGCTAAAGCAGCTAAGAGGTTGAACGCGCTGTCTCTTCCAATGAAAGGAATGCCTTTTCTGGGACCCTGGGTGTCTCCACCTGGCCGGGGATGGCTGTAGTGAGGGGTGGTCTCCCAGTCTGGGGCACTGCCCAAACCCTATCCTTTATGAGGGGCCTTCTATGCATAGCTGTGTGGAATAAACCACGATAGTCTCCCGAGTTGCGGGATGTGGTATGGAGAAACAAGCATACACTATAGAGCTAAGTGATACAAGATTGAGTCTCATCTGGCTGGTGTTGAACCAGTTATTTGAAATTTTTGGCCTTTAGTTCTCTCACCTGGGAAATGGGAATGATATTGGGTTCTCTGTTTTTGTGAGGATGAACTGAGGAGGCTCTATGCACACTTGTGACTGTTGTCATTGCAGGTGGGAACAGCATAAGCGACAGGAAACTTGCTGACCAAGCTAGTCCGTTGAAATGAAGGACAAGTTCAACACACTGAGTGGTGTGTCCTATCACTTCTTACTATGATATCATTCAATAAACTTATTATCAGGTTTTTGAAAACATTTTCTCATCTCCTACCTCATTGTAGCCTTTCAATTGCCCAGAGAGGCCAGGTAAAAAATTATGACCATTCCCCTGTGACTGAAGCAAAGTGTTCCGCATACAGAAAAGAGTTGCCCAAAGCCACACTGCTATTTTGTTTAGAGCCAGGTCAAGAACCTTCTTTATATTGTATATATAGTGGTTAAGTTCAAGAGAATTACAAATTCTACTGGCAAAGCCCTTTTCAATTGAACAAGGGGAATTAAGAAACACTCAGGCAAGAAACCTTTGATTGTGGCAACCATTAATAAACCCTTCATAGCCCCGATCTGAAGTTCACTGGTTACCATTTCTACACATCTGCAATGGATCATTGTAAAATCCTTGAAAATGTCTATTTCAAGTATGAATATGATTAAAATTTATCCCTTCTGTACTTCTCCTTCCTGTAGCACTTTAAGCCTCATTAACCAATTTACAAATGCACAGATTAAAGCAGAAGAGAGTTAAGTGACTTGGCCGCAGCCTGCCTGCCATGGTGAAAAAAAGCAGTGGGAGCCTGAGGCACCTGGTTCTGAGTCCTGACTGTGTCATTCCCCATCTCTGCAACCTTGGCCAAGTTATTCACCTCATGAGCCTCAATTTCCTAATATGCAAAGATGGAGGAGATTGAGGGGGAGGATGACAACCACCTGTTAGGAAAATTGTGAAAATTAAACGAAATAGTGTCTGAAAATGGCTAGCACGCTGTCAGGAACACAAACATTCAATAAACATTTGTTTGCTTTCTTTTTTCCTCCCAAATATTGTCTTCAGTATATCTTTTTGGGGCTGAAATCAATATACCAAAGCCCAGTTTTGGTAGAATCTTAGAAGGTTTGGATTTCCTGCTTATGAAGTAAAATTTTAACTAGATAGACCTCTAAGTTCAGCACTCAATGAATGCACAAGCAATCTAGCTGAGAGAAGAATCGCTGTGACCATTTCTTATAAGAATGTCTTAAATCTCTGAGGTTTTCTATAGCATTGATAAACTTTTGGACAGAGGACCTAGTTAGCTTGTTGCTTTTGTTTTGAAAAATACAATTAGTGAGATTTGTAAAGATAGCTGCTCCATCCTAGAGACAACCCAAGAATGTGAAAAACAGATCCGCTGAAAGTCTGACCTGGAATACAAGTAGCTAAACTGAAGAGCCCTTCTAGTAAGAAACAAAATGTGTCAAAAATGAGAATAGGTATTTTTGCATACTCCATTAAAGGAGGAAAAAGTGGATCCTACCTCTGGAACAGCCAACAATTTAGTAAGAGGGGGACCGCCGAAAAGCAAAAATAAAAAGTGTCTTTATAGAGAATATTCCATGTCTCTAAACAGCCACTGAAGTTTATAAAAAGTGTACATGTAATTAGGCACCTTAACCTTCTAGATTCCAAGATTTTGGAACACGTAGGGGAAAAAAAACAAGCCAGTAGTTTTTGCTTCCAATGGGTAAAAATTTGAATTTACCTTTGAGGCATATATATATATATATATTTTTTTTTTTGAAAAAAAACACAACACTAGGGTATATTTATGAAGCAAAGGCAATGTGAGAATCCATTAGCTGTTTTGGGGATTGACTGAAGCCTTGAAGAAAGCTGAAGATCCGCAGTTAAGCATTTTTCTTAATATAAACTGAGGGCAAATTTCACGTGAACCACGTCTCTGCAGACTGCATTACTTTTATGACATAACCAGTGGTTTTCTCTATGTAGATTTAGACTCCTCCAGGCCTGTATAGTCACTCCATGTACTAGTGGAGCTGTGAATTCACTCATTCCACAAAAATTCATTAGATGCTTTCTATGTACTAGACACTATTCTAGTCACAAGAGATACGGCAGTAAAAGAAACTATAAAAATCTTTTCTTTCAGAGAACTTACATTCTGGTATGGGAAGAGAGTCAAATATTAACAAATAATATATACTAGTAGTATATTAATGTAGAATATGAGTATATAGTTATTGGCAGGATTGAATGGGTCCAAGACTTGAAAACGGGCAAAAGAAATCACTGGGTGCCCTTTCAGTGGAATGTCTTGTCTAAGAGATCTTCACGGGATTATCTGAATCTGTAAGGTGTGCACCTTGATGTCTTTGGTTGACTAGATTATTTTATAAATCCTTGTGGATAGAATTTAAGTTGTAGGATCTTATCAGTTCTTATCAGAATGCAAGTTTCCTATCCATAGCAGCGCAAATGTCTCCTGTGCCCGGCAATGCAAATGAATTCCATTAAGTAAAGAATATGACCCTCTGCAGCACGAAGTCTCAGTGAGCCAGTTTTAACATCTTACTGGTTCATTCTAGTTGAACTAAATAACATCTTTGACTTGTTTTCATTTTATATTTGTATGAGAATCATGATTTCATCTTTTGAAAATTGCATGTTGGCATTATCTATATTCATATTTATACAAAATATTATGTAATATGTAATATGGCGTAAGGAGATGTATGCAATGAAGAAAAATAATGAAGGGAGAGGAGATGGAGGGGGGAGGAATCCAGGCCTAGGAGACCACCAGCACAAAGGCCCAGAGATGCGAACCCCTCTAAGTGTTCCAGGACCACTGGAGGCTCAGGGGCGGGGTGCAGATGAGGTGGGAGAGGCAAGGCGAGGCTGGTATCACCCAGCCTTGGAGGACTTTAAAAGACTTTGGCTTTTCTCTGAGTAACATGGGAAACACAAACTAGTCTCTTACAGGTCTAGAGTCAGGGTAAGAGGACAAATGGAAGCCCACAGCCACAGCCTTGACCTTGCCTCTTGGCTATCCCTCAAGCTTAAGAGTGTGGCAAGGTCCTACACACTCGAACCTAGAGAGGATAGACAGAGAAGAGGCTTTCCCCAAGGAAGAAGTGGTCTGGGGCCAGATGGTAAGAGAATTCCTGCTCAGGGTACTCAAATCACAGTGGGGACAAGGAGGAGGAAAAAGAGGGGGTTCTATGGGGTCACCTTCTTTTGGGCCCTGAAGACAGCTATCAACCAGAGGAGGAGCTGAGTGGGGCTTGAAAATATAGGGCCCAGGGCAAAGGCTCTAAGGCTGGTCATGGAGAAGACTGAACAGTTGTAGGTCCTAAATAGTAGGACCGAAATGGTAAAAGAATCTCTTTGAACTATTGAGTGGAGACTGTACTGTGAGGGATGGGAAAAACAGGGTGTAAAAGCTGGGACAAATTAGGAGCCTTCTTCATTAATCTAGGCAAAAGATAATGGGAGCTCGAGGCAAGTGATAACAGTGGAGTTTGCGAGAAGAATTCAGATTCTGGATATATGTTGAATAAACAGCTAAGATATAGGAGGCACTGGATGTGGGCTTTCAGAGAGAAAGGGAGAATTCAGAGGTGACTCCACCATTCTGGCCTGAGAACGTGGAGAGAGGGAGGAGTTGCCACAGAATGGAATTAACTGGAACTAAGCTTTATGTATTCCTTTCAATATGTTTTTTTCTTTTGTTCAAGAGAGGCTAGGCTGGGATAGAGATGACTGGGAGGACTTGAATTGGGTGTTCCTCCTTTTTTGGAGCCTAGTTTTTGAGACTGGACTTCAGGAGAAAAATCTCCTTTGAGGGTGGTACCTAGCCTATTCAAGATGTTGGGAATCTGGGAGTGAGGCAGTGACATCACCCTTCTTGGTCCGGGAGCCCCTGGTCATGGTTACAAGTTGTTTGCCGAGTCTTTCCTTTTTTCAGTTATTTCTCAAATTCCAGTAAAGTCTCAGAGTGGTTGGAGCCGAGTCTTCACTATCACTCTAGGGAATTGAGGCCAGGGCCTGTGCTCAAACTGGAGACAAAGCAATGCAGAAAAAATAACAACATCTTGAAGGAATCCAGGCTCAAGGCATCACGAGGTGACCTGCCATGACCTTCTCATGAGAAGATCAGAGCACCCATTTGAAGCAAGATGTCTCCTCAGATGGGAATGACAATGGGATGGAACCAAGCTCCTTCTTGGAGAGAGCAGTTCCGGGTAGAGCCCGGAAATCTCACAGTCCATTCAAATACACGCTGGTACTCTTGGATCTTGAAGGGTGAGTTCTCACAGATGAGTGCAGTCAAGAGTCACTACCCATTTCACAACTAATAAAAAATAATTGTATATAACCCAAAATAGAACGACTTGAACAAAAAAAAATAATATCCCTAAAAATTAACAGGAACAATAAAACAATAAAATACATGGTGAGCTTGGGAGTTTCATGCCAACATTGGTAACCCAGCCAGAGTGCAGTCTGTGAGCAGATGCACATGGGATCAAGCTACAGGGAGTGTATGTGTCCATCTCAGGAAACTCTATCTGAGGACAAAATCAACGCATAGGCGAGACCCTCGGCTCTTCCAAAATGAAGACACACCGGGTCCTCTTGACTCCTCTTCATACTTTCTTGGAGATGTGTGCTATTTATTCAGTCTTGGATATGGAGATTTTATAAAAGTTTGCTCTTTGCAGTGTTTTGTTGTTGTTGTTATAGATCAAAGTCTGTAAAAAACAATTCTGACTTGATGATTGAATACGTCTGACTTACTATGTTAAACTTCCTTCCAAGTCAGCTTTCTTCTTCAGGTGTCAATATGTCATTTCCTCCTATTTTGAAATGGAACAGCCTACCATACCATCAATTCTATATCATTCAACAAAATGTCACATTTCCCAGCATTACACCTATATACAGGCTTTGCTTTTCCTCTCCTAAACTGAAAGGTAACATTTGTTGACACTCAATGATCCTATGTCTTTATCTGCTGTTTCAAAGGGAAAGCAAATCCTGGTGCATTAGTTTCCCGGCGCTGTCATGACAATTTACCACAAACTGGATGGTTTGAAACAACAGAAATTTATTCCCTCACAGTTCTAGAGGCCTGATGTCCAAAATCAAGGTGTCAACAGGACTGTGCTCCCTCTGAAGGCTCCAGAATGGAATCCCTCTTGTCTCTGGCAGCTTGTGGTGGCTTCAGGCACTCCTTGGTGTGTGCATGGTGAGGTGCTCCAGTCTTTGCTTCCATCTTCACGTGGCCTCTGCTTGCGTCTGTCTTTTCCTCTTCTGTCTATTTTAAATGTCCCTCTGCCTTTCTCTTATAAGGACACTTGTCATTGGATTTAGGGCCCCCCTAGATAATTCAGGATGAACTCCTCTCAAGGTCCTTAACTTAATTAGATTGGCAAAAGTCCTTTTTCCAAATAAGGTCACATTCATGAGTTTCAGGGACTACGACATGGACACATCTCTTGGGGGCCCCAATTCAACTCACTACACTTGGTCACTCAGGGCGAGGTCTTTGTTACCATAGTGAATGTTGGCTTTAAAACTGGTGTTAACAATGTGAATTTCAGGATTAAACCAACTTCTTTGGCTTCTAGGATGAGCAGTTGTGGTATGATTCTGCTGTTAAGTCTTTAAGCCATTCTAGGCAAACACAAATATTCCTTCTTCATTGTAAAGTTATAAACCAGGGACATATAGTATCCTAATTAGTTCACTTAAGAATGATACCAATGCCTGATTAGACTCAGCTTTTTACATTTCCTGATTTTTGAGAGCAGAAAACACTTGAAATTTCAGCATTGTACAACAGGTGATCAGATTTACCAGGTGTCCAAAGGAATGATGAAACTTCTTTGAAGGTAAATATTTTCTCATAGGATGTCTTCAATACTTCAAAGAAAGACTGTAACAGGGCAAATGATGGCTACTACATGCAAGGACATGGTGACCATAAACTGCAATGGATTCAGACTTAATATTTCCAAGGGACAGAAAGTCACAACTTGAATAGAGGGATAGTAAATGACCCTAGTTGTTAAGATAGAGACACTATAAGTAAATACAGCAATATGAGCCACCATTTTGAACAAGCTTTATTAATTATGTGAATTAGTATAGCCAGCCCTCAAAGGCACATCTATAAGTTTCATTGGCCAGATAGGTTGCAGTCCCAATAGCAGACTTTGACTCCCAGTGTGTGTTTGTGTGCTAACATATGCTCATCATTTAGCCATGTGCAATGCACTCCTTCTTCTATAAGAAATAACTTGTGAGTGGCCAAAATTTGAAGCACATGTTGTTTCGATAATAAGATAGGATACCGAGGAAGAATTTACTAATGTGATTAGCAAAGATCTAGGAGTTTCTAAGCAATTCTATTATATGTAGACGTTCTGGTACAAGGACATGAAAATTGATGAATGTTTTTGATTTAGAAGTATAATACTCTAATTATAGTGCAGAAACTAGTTATAAATCTCTTAAGAATTAGAAATGACAGAATGCATAAGATTTTGAGACATCTCAATCACACTTAAACATAGCGGATTAGGAATGGTCTACAAGGGACGAGAGAGGTATCTGGTTCAAGAAACAAGGAGATTTGAAGTACTACCCTGCCATCCACATGAATTAATTCTGACCAATATTATTGACATGTTCTCTAAGTCGTACTGATTTAGGTCTGAGTTACAATGAAAAATGTTTTCATTTAAACCAAGTTTAGTAACTGAATCCTTGTGGCATTGCCTGAAATTTACCATGTAAGTACAACAGAAAGATACCTACCAGTTTTCTTTTTATTTGGAATTTACACAAGTGGTTGCTCTATGGGGCTGGGCAAAGCTTCTAAAGAGATTGAAAAGATGAGAAATTGGTGGTGGTGGCAGGGTCCCTCTCGGAACCAGGGATATGAAAATGACCCATAGACTATCCCTTGAATGAGCAAGTTGAAGACTGAGGCAGAGTAGGACTCCAAGGGTTTGGATTCACTGATTCTTGCACTTTTCGCTGCAAAATTGACATAACTAAAACAATTTCCACTGACAGTCATGCCCCTCCAAGATGAGCAAAGAAATTGACACCATGCTGGTTGCCTGGGTTAATATACTCTTGTAATTGGCTGTTGTGAGGGATAAGAGAAACAAGTTGATTGGTGAATTAAGCCTTCTAAATTTTTTTTCACTTGTCTTGAAGGAATGCCAAGGAGGCCTCATCGTGGATATAATCTCAAGAATTGAGTTAAATGGCCACCATAAAGAATGATAATTTAGAAGGCTGTTTTCAAACTGTTTAATGCCCCAGAAGCCAAATAATTTTACGGGAACCATTTATGTATACAGTGGAAACTGTTTTTCGAGAGGCAGCGTAGTCCTGGACCTGGAAACTCATTCCACTCATCCTTCACCCCAGCTCCACCTCCCCTGGGTTCCCCTGAGGCGGAATTTTAACACTACATGAAAGAGTTGTTTGAAAAATCACTTATCTACCATGAAGATCTGGGAAACGCTGCCTTAGACCCAGGAAATGATTTCATATCCTATTTTCTCTTTTGTTCTGCTGTCATGCTGTCTTCTTTTCCTTCTCTCCCTCCTTTTTTTTTTTTTTTTTTTTTAATGCTTTCGTTTTACAGGTTTGGTGTGTCATTTTTCCCTAAATTGCATAATCATAATGACTCTACTATTAAGGTTAGCTCAGTCTCACCCTCAGGAGACATAGTTTTGTGTTCTTGTTGTATACCCACCCACAACTTACATCATCAGAAAGCTTGCCCCATAGCCCATTATCATCTCTTCAATCTTATTTTTTTCCACTGTAAAACCAATTTTCTGTTGCCTTGACTATGAAGACTTCTTAGTCCGTTTACGTAAGATAGTCTTTCTTCTTTGTCTTATTGAAGTTAAAACCCATTGTTTCCCTGTTCAGACAGTTGGGTTCACCTTTCTCTTGACCACCTGGACCCCTTTCCTAAGGAGTAGGCCTCTCTCTCAAGCAAGGTAGTCCTCATGCGCACCTCCATCTTCAGATAATAAGGGCACCTGCCGGGCCCACCAGACCAGCTAAATGAATGCTGATACTTGATGGAGAGGACATCACAGCATCAAAATTGTCCACACACCTGTCCACCCCAACTTGTCCATAACATCATGGTGGGGGACATTTACTGTGGAAAGAGAATTTTGATTGATGAGATCATTCTCTACTTGATTATGAGTATTCTAAAGATCTCTCTTTCTTTCTCTTTCCCTAATGGTTGCTATAGAATCTGATGCAGAAAAGCTGCTAGCTATTACTTATTACTTAATCTTTTCAAAATCAAAGTTCTTACACAATAAAATAAGGTGAGAAATGGTTAGGAAACCTAACCCCAAATAAGCGTAAGACACTAACAGGTAGCTTGCATGACTAGTGTATCCCTTCATCTATCTCTTTTGCTCTCAGTCGCTATTTGCAACAGCAAATTAAATTAAAAGTGATAAATCATAGAAGTTTGCCCACTGTGTCTCCACAGAAAGCTTGTGTCTCCACAGAAAGCTTGCTTCCTCAAGAGGAGAGAGTCTAGGAACATTTCATTAGTATATTCTGCTATGTACACCTAAGCTCTTAATGCTTAGCATGATTGAATGCCAGCGTGTGTTGAGCCAGATCCCTACCAGGCTCTCACTGGAAACTGAGCCCTGGGTTATTACTGTGCTGTCTCTCATTACTGTGGCTGCCTCTACAGATGGAGAAAACACACCCTTGCTACTTGTAGAGAACCTCTGTATCATTTTCCTTCTGGATAGCTTTGTCTTCATCTTACATGGGCATATCCACAAATTAAAACTGCCACAGTGATTCTTTGTCCTCATCGCATAGCCTGAGTTATGCTGCTGAGTAAGTACCAGGAGTAGGGAAATCAGTCACCTTTAGGATGGATTTTAGCCCGGAAGGCAGAGCTCTTTCCTCAGGCCTCCCTTGGGCAAGATTGTCTTGGGCTGTATGACTCTCTCTTCCCAGCCTGCATTCCCTTTTAGGTAAAGAACGCAACACTGGTGCTCCACTGTGGTTTGACACACATGCTCTGGATGAATGGGGACCCTCTTGTCTATCTACATTTAAGTCTGGAGGGACTAAAATATATCCAAGGAAAATTCTTCTACAAACTTCTTAGATTTGTGGCTAGTCCTTCCTGAAAGAATAATGGAGAAATTGTTCATTAAGTGCCTGGTATGCTCCTAGGAACTGGCTCTGGTTCCATGGAATGGGGGTGGGGATGGGGAAAAAGCCACAGTCCTCTCTGCCAAGGAACAGACATGGCTGACCTTTCCAGTGTGCAGATGTACCAGCTGCCAGCATCTCCGCCCAACTGCCAGCCCCAGTTTCAGAAATGGCACCATTAGAGTTTGATTCCTTTGGGTCTGGAAGCCTTTTAAATCTGCAAACACTCCATATTACCCCTTCCACACAATAAAACGTACACATGTAGATTCCTTTGGGATTAGTCACTTCAATAGAGCAAAGACCCGTGAAAATGGAGTTTAGGTTTCCTAAATCATGGATGGATGAGTATTTTTTACTTTTTTTCTAGCAAAGGTTCTGAGTTTATCAGGTTAAATATGGATTTTAAAATACAATCTTCTATAAGGCACCGTATTAATTTATTTCTTTTATTTGCGCAGTGGTCATAATAAGAATGTTCATGAGATACTATATAAATGACTCTTGGAACGCTAGAGATGTAAATTTTTATGAAAAGCACTTAAATGCCCACTATTAATTATCTACATATGGAGTACATTGAAATTCATTCAAAAGTATAGAAGCCCTTCTGATTTGAAAAAGTATTTTGGCAGGTTTGTTTTATATGGTGAATTTAATTTCAAATTGAAATTAAAATCTGTGAGCTCCTATTGATATGGTCCCAAGTATTGTCAAAATCCATAAACACATTAGAAAGCTATTTTAGGTAAAGCAGAAACAGAAGGAAACAAACACAAATGCTGAATAGTTGGCATAAAATGGGGGCCTCCTTTTGTTGAATCAATGATAGAGTGGTTAAAAACAAAACTAGCTTTGCAGAATATGGCAATGCAGTGTATATCTTATTCTTTGGTTTGATTTCTGTTAGATGTTTGAAGTGTGTTCCATATCTGCTGGGTGTTCCAGTAAGCTTTTCATATGACTGATATTTGAAATGTGAAGTTCCGTGCTAGACATTGGGCAAGAGATCCTGGATGTGGGAGACAAAGAAGCACCAATCAGCTGTCTGTCCTCCCCACGTTTCTTCTCTAGCAAATGCTTTGTGCTTTATCCATGAGGGGCCACTAATGGTGACCTACTTATACATTTGGGTTGTGTTAAGAAATGAAGGCCAACTGGCCTGCCAACCAAGCTGGAAGATGCACAATCCCAGAGGACTCTGGTAGTATTGGGCATACAAACCATGCCTCATGGAAGTGTGCCTGCCAGAAGAAAAGGATACTGGGGATTATTCTCTGACTATCAGATATGGTCTTTCTTGAATGTGTCTACAGTTCAGAGCAAATGCAGCTACAACTGGAACCCTGAATTCACTCAGGAAATGTGGCAGGGATATGTGAGACAAATTCCTGGTCCTGAGCCAGCATCATAGGCACAGTAAGACCAGGGATGTAAAAGTTGGAAATGTGGTTTCAATAAGAATGCACTCAAAGAAATGCGTGCATTGGAGATAACTCAGTTCTAAGTGGAGACTCTTGCACAGATTTCTACAAAGCCCTAAGATGAATATCCAAAATAGGTACGACATGAAAACGATGAGTTTAGAAAAAGCTCATCTTCCTTCCTAGACAATCTCTGTCTTTACTCAGTTTTACACACTGCCAGATCATGATTTCTCTGGGAAATCTTGTTTTTATGGAGGGTTTGCCTACGACAAATTATAATACAGATACCAAAAAAAATTGAATCATGAAATTTTTAACTACTAAGTCGCTGTAGAAAGTATGAAGATCGTAAGTTATTTTTCATACATGCACACAACACACTTCACCTATAAAATACAAACCAATAAATAATCTCATCCATTGGAAATAATTTTAAAAATCAGCCTAAATCTTCTAGAGAAAACAGTAGAAATTTTTGCATTCAAAAGGGTATGTCATATAGAGGCCATTTTTAGTTTGCATAACTCTACAGTTGTACAAACACACAAAAAAGGACAAAAATAGACCAACAAAAACCTCCAGACTTTTTAGGAGGATGTATGCTGCAAAGTAGAACACGTAACAGCATTGTCAATGGAGGTGATGTACAGGCACAAACTCTAGAACTTTCTGGCCATTTTCTGTGAGTTTAGGTTTGGCACATATGATTTGAGCCCAATGCCTTTGTGCGTGTGTGGTGGGCGGAGAGAGTCTGGTTGGAGTTAGAAGTTTGGCTCCAGAGAAATTAGATGTGTTGAACCTCAGAAAAGTTCAGACAGTAAGATTAGTTCCTCTACAAGAATTCAAAGGTTTACGGACACAAAGCTCATCTGAACCCTCTAAAGCTATGGCGTCGGCCAAGTTGGCTAGCGTCACTGACAGGATTGGGCTTTTTCCCAAGCCTTCCATCACTTCCACTCTGATCTCTGCCAGAAATCAAACAAGAAAAAGCCTTTCTTGTCGTGTTTTGACACCCCCAGCTTTAGTCTCTGCTATAAACTCTGCATCCAAATATTTCAGCCTATCAACTGAAGGTTGATAATATACATGGGCAAAGGTTC
Source organism: Equus przewalskii (assembly GCF_037783145.1). NCBI lineage: Eukaryota > Metazoa > Chordata > Mammalia > Perissodactyla > Equidae > Equus > Equus przewalskii. The sequence goes on along the minus strand of NC_091834.1, from coordinate 12,759,542 downwards.
AAAGGGTGGCCAAGAGCCTGAAAAAGGGTCACTCAATGTTACATAAATAATGTACTCCTAGGATAAATTAAAAAATGACTGATTACAGGTCCGGCCATGTGAGCAACGACTTTTCCCATTGTCTGGCTGTCTCCAGTAGCACAGCGCTGGTTGTAGCGTTCATTTCAATAGGCATACTCTAAGCCTGCAAAAAATATCATCTGCAACTGAAAATGCTCCTTCTATGATAAAAGAAAAAGGAAGGAAGAAAAAGAACAGCATCCAGTAACTTGGTTGAGTACAAATACACATCTAGCAGAGCATGGTCATGGGAAAAGCTAATATTTCATTTTTTAATTCAGCTTTTAACCCAGTTTATCCACACGTGATTTCTAATGTGCGCTAGTACTAGATTATTTCATTTTCCACTTGATACTTGACATACGTTTGTCTAATCTGATAGTTTAAGCCATAGTTTGGGGCTCTATATCAGTGAATTACCCGAGGTAAATATTGTCATCAGCTGCCTCCACCACGAGAATATTGGATTAACTTTAATATTATTTCAATCATATTAAAATGAATGAAACTCAGCCTTACCCATGGTGTGAGGCACCAAGACCGGTTGCTCTTAACCACCTTGAGATACACGATGCAACATTTTGTGCAAAGATTCTTTTTCAAGTGTTTTTAAAACTACAGGTTGTAACTGATACACTCACAAAATCCATCTATTGAGGGATAACCAGAAAATTCAAAAATGAAATTGAATAATGTAAACTAGGATAGAAAACATCAGAGAGCATCCAAATGGCATGAGTAACTAGAATTGAAGCATATAATTTTGCTTTAGTACCATCGGTGAATGCATTTATACCGGTCATCATATAGAATGTATTTCTTCTCACGGATCAGTCAGAAGTTTGAGGGCCATTGATTTAGACATTTAAGTCCTAACTTTGAGACATCCAGCTCCTCCTGATTTAAATTTTTATTTATGTCTATTCTCACCACGGCAGCCACACTGCGACCTTTTCAAACCTCAGTCAGATCACGTCACTCATTGCTCAGAACTCTGCAATGCCTTCTCCATTTAACTCAGAGGCACCTCTCTGACCCCCTGCCGTGCCCCTCTTCCCTCACTCACTCTGTTGCAGTCACACTCACTTCCTTTCTATTCTTCAAACACATCAGGCATGTTCTTGCCTCAGGCTTTGCACAGGTTGTTCTCTGCCTGGAATTGCCTTTTCCCAAATATGCCTCATTCCCTCACATCCCTCAGATTTTACTCCCATATCTTCTTCCAGTGAGCTCCCCACCACCTCCCCGTTTGAAGCTGCAGATGCTGCCCCCATCTGGCCCTTTGTACCCCACTTACTCTGCTCTGTTTTTTCTGTGGCACTTACCACCATCCTACGTAATTACTTATTTGTGACATTTAGTCTCTGTCTCTCTTGACTAAGATGTGAACTCCACAAAGACAGAAATTCATTTGTTCTGTTCATGCGTGTATGCCTCTGACACGTAAAACCACGTGTGCTACACAGTAAGTGCTCAATAACCATTTGCGGAATTGACTGCATTTGTGAGAGAACTGCATTCAAATCCACGGACTGGAGCACTTTTCTTTGCCTCTGGGGCAATTGGAGGTATTAGAGATCTTCAGACTTTGCGTAATTCCCATCCACTCCAGCTCATCGCTCCATTCTGCTGTAGAGTGAGATTCACCGAGTGCCTACCCATGGCTTACGCTGAACCGAGGGGGTAACTAGATGAAAGGTACATATCATAGCAAATAAACCCAAGCTTTTTGAGCACCTACAGAGTCCTTTTGTGATCTACCCTCATTGACTTTGCCAGTCTCATTGCTGATTTCTGCTGGATCTTCACAGGTCTCCACCTGGACACTCAGAGCCTATTTTCTAGACCTAATGGAACTGTAGTTCTCCAGATGTATTGTTATTTCATACTTTCATTCCTTTAAACAAATTATTCCCACTGCCTGGTGTTTTCCTGCCCTTTAGCCATTTAGAGAAGTCTTATTTATTCATCTAGACACCTCGAATATTTCATCTCTCTTGTGAAACATTTTCCGTCTCCTCTTCACCACTTCCTGCCATCCAGGTTCTTGGTACTTAGAAGGCAGCCTGGTGGAGTAGAGAGAGGACAAGGTGAGACAAACCAAACTTTGCCATTTGCTAGCTATGCGAACATGGGGGAATTACTTCTGCCTCAATTTCTTACCTGTAAATGTGGGAAATTGTGGCAATCTCATGGGACTGTGTTAAATTTAATAAGATGCCATTGTCAAGCATGATGCTAGGGGTGGCAAGGGTGTGTGTGTAAATGTCACTTTCCTCTCCCCTCTCCTGAAGCATTGTGTGCGTATCTCTACCAGCACCTGTTCACTTTGGTCAATCACCTATTTATTCACCTGTCTCTCATAATTGACTTGATGTTCCGGAAAGCCAAAATAATAGTCCACGCGTTGTTGTATTTCCAGCTCCCAACACAGTCCTAGGCACAAAACAAGTACTCAATCAATGTTTGTAGAAAGATGATGACAATGATATTCATAATTATAAGCGGCCAGCATTATTGAGTGCTGTTGAGTCAGCCTGTAACGTGGATCATCTCTTGTATTCCTCACAGCACTGCTGTGAAGCGGTGTCTTATTACCCTCATCTTACAGATGAGGTAAGTAACTCTCAGAGAGTTTAAATAATTTGCCCAAAGGCACAGAGCTCTGATGAGATAGAGCTGGAGTTTGAAGCCCATCAGCCGCACTGAATAAGCTTCAAACTATAGACCACACCTCTGACTGGAATTTTCTTATTTCAAGGGTAAACCCTTGGTCAGTCCTGATGCTATTTCCATGGTTCCCCACTCTACATACAAAACAATCCTGCTGGACAGGCCCAAACATCTGGCCAATGGGAACTGGACAAAGCTCCATCTGGAAGCCATCAGCACCTCTCATGGGTCAGCTGCAAGGGATTTAATTTCAAATGACCCAATATATTTCCTCTGCTTCCCTCTCACAGACAAATTTGTTGGCTGCACTGTTCTGATAGCTTAGGGGTAAAGGGTCCATTTAAATGGCAACTTCATCTCAAATCAGTGAGTCCTCAAATGTTATTTGCGATTGTTGAAGCGTATGTTTCCACTTTCCAAGTAAATCTACGTCAGAGGCATTCAGATGACTTCCATGGGTCCCAGGTATATGTGAGAGCTCAGACTGGTCCTAATTCTGCAAATATTCTATTTTTTGCTATTCATTTAAATAATCTTAATGTACATTGCCTCATTTCAAACCAATTTTCTGCTTTCAAGGGTGATAATTTGAGGGCACATGTGCCCTCTGCTTCCTTCAAACTGACCATGAGCCTGGCAGTCGGAGAGTCAGATTGCCACGGATCCCTTGTAGGCAACCTTGGTCCCACCCTTACACTTCACTGCAGGGCGAAATTAGGATGGTGGGGTAACGGAGCCATAACAAGGTCTTTGATTTCTGGTCCATGGTTACAACTTATAGTTATCAATCTAGCCAGAAGACCTCAATTGAGTTCTTAATAAAACATATTCAGATTCTTTCCCCTCAAGATTCAGAGACTTAAAAATTATCAGAGGACAAAAATTCCTTATTCCACTTTTAATAGTAACACTTATCTTGAATAAAAACACATTTTTTTTTCAGGAAACAAAGCACCAGAATCAAAGATGAATTCTCTAAGAGCCCAGGGAAGCATCTTCAGAAGTTTCCAAAAACTTGCTGATATAATCAGGAAGGAGAAATGTTTTAAGAATCCAGTGCTCTGCTCTGTCTATGTAACAATGTTCTGTTGCATTTTAACTTCATGCTTATTTCTCACATGATTTATTTTGCTAATAAAACCATGCAATGTCTAAAGTCACATTAATAAAGGAATGCTGTGGTTACAGTTTTCTTTGTAAAATTCTTATGCGATTTTAAAAAAATTAAAATTGTGATGTACTATGTCTATAAATGGGTGTGTACTTCATTGTAACTTACATTTTTCACTTAACAATATGTTGAGTGTTTCCGTGTCAGTATATATCCTTCTAGAGCATCAGTCACAGAAGCTGCAGGTACTCAATTAGAAGGGTGAATTAATTTTTATTTTATTAACCTATTATTGGAATTAGAGCTTAGTTCTAATTTTCCGTTATTAAAAATAATATTGCAACAAACATCTTTATGTATATATATATTCATACACACACACACACGCAATCCTTGGTTTATCTTCCAAAAATCAAGTTCTAGGAATAGATTGTCAGAACAAAAGATATGCACATTTAAAAATATATATTTAGTCAAATTCCATTCAGGAATATTTTACCAATCTACATAAACACTACCAACTAAACTCTAATTTTTTAAATGAGAGAAATAGTTACATGGATAAATTATATTCAGACAAAATAATATTTCATAACTGTCCACCATGTACAACTGCAACATGTAGGACAGTAGTGTCTGGTGATCTTGGTTTACCACTTTAGAACTTCATGACATAGGGACGTCTAATTCTCTTGTGTCCCAGAAGAAGGCACTTGTGTGGTGGGGTCCATGGTTGTAAGTGTACGGCTGAGCTTTCTATCTTTTATGAGTGGCAGTCTTCAGTTCCGTGATATTCTCCTTATGCATTCTGATTTTCTAGGCCAGATATTTGATGATTCCTGGATAATGTGCCCCAAGATTACCAAGCAAGTTTAATTAGAAAATGTCATTATCGGACAATTTCAGGCTAAAAAAAGACGTTCAGATGTGTTTATTATTAAATAAAATGTTTTGGTTTATCAGCTTAGAAAAAATAATAGCTCTCATTTGATTCATTCATTCATTCATTCATTTATTCGTTCACTCAGTATTCGTTGAGTGCCTACTGACTTGCCATTGGTGAACTAAACAGATGTTATGCCTGCCCTTATGGAGCTCACATCTGAGTAACTGTCTATCACAGATTTAACAGCTGCTGTGAAATACTGTGTGCAATGTGAGGGTCTAACAGGGGGACCAAAGTAGAGGGTGGGGCTGGGATATCTTCTCTGAGTGTCTTCTTTCTTCTTGGTGGGGGCATTCACTCTGAGCTAACATCTGTTGCCAATATTCCTCTTTTTTTTATGTGAGCCACCTCCACAGCATGGCCACCAACAGATGAGTGGTCTGGTTCTGCACTCAGGAACCAAACCTGGGCCACCAAAGTAGAGGACGCCAAACTCCAGCCACTAGGCCATTGAGGCTGGCCCACTGAGTGTCTTCTGAAGGATGAGAAATTAACCCGATCAAAAAATGGGAGCTCTGACAGCTCCTCCAAAGTTTAAATATAGAGTTACTATATGACACAGTAATTATATTCCCAGGTCTGCACTCAAGAGAAATAAAAGCATACATCCACACAAAATCTTATACCAATGTTCATAGCAGCATCATTCATGACAGCCAAAAAGTGGAAACAACTCAAATGCCCATCAACTGATAAATGGACAAATAAAATACATTATGTCCAATAATGGAATATTAGTTGGCAATAAAAACGAATGACGTATTGACATAAGCTACAACATAGATGAACCTTGACAACACTATGCTAAGTGAAAGAAGCCAGACACCAAAAACCACATGTTGTACCATTCCCTTTATATTAAATGTCCAAAATAGGCAAATCTATAAAGACAGAAAATAAATGAGTGGTTGTCTGTTCTTGTGGTGGGGAAGTTGGGGGAAACAAGGAGTGGCTTCTCCTGGATATAGGGTTTCTTTTAGGGGTGATGAAAATGTGCCAAAAATGCCCGTGGTGATAGTTTGCACAATACTAGAAACCACTGCATTGTACACTTCAAATGGGTGAATCGTATGGAATGTGAATTATATCGCAATAAAGCTGTTATATTAAAAAAAGAAAAAGAACAAACAAGGGAGGGACTCTGGGAGAGTCATTAATGAAACAGAAGTCCAATAGTTGAAGCCTATGGAAAAAGTGCTAGCAGTTGGTTTCCTCTGTCTTTTGTTCCCTGGAAACTCATTTTCTTGTAGAAAAATGAAAATAAAGTTAATCAAATTTTGTAGCATTCAAGTCACTTCATGACATGTAATTTTAACTGCACAGAAAACACAGGTCAGCCTAACATGAAATCACGTCAGTGGGCCTGGTTTCTGACATCTCTCTCCCTCATTTTCTGCTTATACTCGATCATAACCACAGTGGAGCTGAAGCCAGAGTCGCACAGCTTTGAAATGTGTAAAGGTGTGTACAAGGTACAGTAACCTACATTAAACTTCTTGAAGACAGTCAGCAGCCTTAGGTTGTCAGCGAACTTTCTAGCACATAACAGAGGCCTGAATTTTCCTTTGGGTTTTTGTGAGGTTGATGACTGCCGTATAAGTCATGACCAACAAGCAAGAGTGGCTGCTTCCATATTTTAACTAAATATGGAATGAGGATTCTTCTAAAGTAGAAAAAGTTCCTCAAACCACTGTTTAGACTTTTAAGGTAGGGTTTATCTGTTAAGCACCTCAGTATAATGCTGAGAGGTGCGAACGTACTAAAAAATTAGGTCTTGGTGGAAGAGATTACCTCTAAAACACAAAGCAAAGTGCTATGGATTTAAAAGTATGGTCTAAGTCCCCTGGAACAAATTAGAAGGTCCTCCTAGCAGTAGGCAAACTTTTGGGGTTGTTTTAAACTTATTTTAAACTGTCATAGGACACGGATTTTGAATGACTTTTTCAATTACTGGCATGAGGTAGGACTTTTCAGAGTTGCTGGATGCTATCCTTGCCAAGATCTCAGTGGGATATGGCTCTGTATTTGAGGCTGAAGCGAGATTCCCTTTGAACTGTCCTAGGATTTTTCTTTATTCTTTATGTTGTCTTTTTTTTAAAGAGGAAAAATGTAAATTGATTTTCCTTATGCCTTAAAAAATTTATACAAATAAACTGGAAGGAAATATACCAGAATATGGTAAAATATTGGCTATCGCTAGTTTATAATATCATGTTTTCAAAATTTTCTGCAGTGAAGTTTTATTACATCTGGGTCAGAGAATTAAAATATGTGCCCTTGAATTTCTCTAGGAAAGTCAATTGCTTATTTGCTTCTCATTTCAAGATAGCATCTGGAATTCTAGTTGTACTAATGCCCCGAGTCCTCTCTCTATTTATTACATCATAGAGCATGGGTTTTGGAGTCAAACAAACTAAGGTTTAAATCTCTACTTTGGCTGACAAAAAAGAGAACTAATATAAGATGCTGGCTCTGGATGCCAAAACCAACTCTAGATGAAACAAAAACAAGACAGGAGTTGATTGCTCTCAGATCTTCAAAACTATGAAAAACTCCCGGAGAGACAAATATAGAAGGGAAAAGAAACAGCAGGCAGGAGCAGAAGTGGACCAAGCACCTGAGGGGAGGGAAATTAGCAGAATTCTATTTCAGAGGGGGGCAAAACAGCAGCTCTGGTTGCTGGGGTGAGCAGAAAACAATGAGGACAGCCTCTGTGTGTCCCCACTTGCACTCTGCAGAAGGTACTCGTAACAGAGAAAGACCCATGTTTCTCAGGCAAATGTAAAGGCAGGTTCCTTAGGGATAAGGGAAATGGGGAGATGATGGGCCTAGGTTGGAACCCTGTAGGATTCCCTCTTGAACTACAGCCCCACAGTGAGACTAGTCTGTATGATACCGCAATAGTGGATACACGTCATTATACCTTTGTCAGAACCCATAGAATGTACAACACCAAGAGCGAACCCTAATGTAAACGATGGACTTTGGGTGACAATGATGTGTCAGCGTAGGTTCTTCAGTTGTAACAAATGTACCACTGTGGTGCAGGATGTCCGTGATGGAGGAGGTGGTGGGTGTGTAGAGATGGGGATATATGGGAACTCTGTACTTTCGACTCAGTTTTGCTGTGAACCTAAAACTGCCATAAAACATAAAGTTTACAAATTAAAAAAAGAGGGGTTTATCCCACTACTTTGAAATAGTTTAATATCAGAAAATCTGTCAATTAAATACATCTTATCAAAGGTAGAAAAATGGGCCAATGGAAAAATAAATCACATTATCTCAATTATATTAAAAAATCGTTAAATTTCAATCCTTGTTTATGATAAAATTCTCAAAAAATGAGTAGAAAGATATTTTCCATACCTGGTAAAATCCGTTTATTTCAAAAAGCTACAATAAGCACCTTTTTTAATGAATAAATATTAGATATATCCTTTTTAGTTAAGGAGGAAGACAAGGATGCTCACTCTTACTCTCCGCCTTACTACGGACCTTGAACGTTCTGGACAAAAATAAATAAGACATGAAGAAGAAGTCAGAGGCTTAAGGACTGAGAATAAAGAGAAAGAGGTAGTTGTATTTATATAGAAACTCCAGCAAAATTAACAGCTTTATTGGATATTGTGAGTGTAAATCAAGTTGCTAAATACAAGATCAACTTCTTAATATCAATATCCTAACAATACTAACAATAATTGTGTAGAACACTTAACAGAAAATAAGACCACAAAAACAACAGCAACTATAGAATACCTACAAATGGACCTATTAAAAAAGCATGGAAGGAACTTAAAACAAGAAAATGGAGTAAGATGTAAAACCTTATTAAAAGACCTAAAAGAAGACTTGGATAAACAGATGGCTATAGGCCAAGCCCATGGATGGGGCAATTTAACATGTTTTGACATCAATTCTTCCCAAGTTAATCTGCACACTCAATGCAATTCTGGGCAAATTTCAAGCAGAATTCTTTTAAAGAAACTTGGAAAAGTGATTCCAAAATTGATACATAAAACTAATTGTGCCAGTTATGGTACCTGAATTTTGAAAAAGAAAGCAAAATGGTCTCAGAGTTTGGGCAGCATATGTATTCCACAAGTTATTAAGAAATAGTGCAAAGTCAAAAAGATTAAATAATGTGCTATTGGCAAGAGAATAAACAGAATCCATGCAATAAAATAGAGGACCTGGTATTTTGAGGAAGTGCTATAAAAAGTGGTATAAAAATTAGGGGAAAAAAATGGATTGCTTAGTGGAAACTCTTAGGGAAACTGGCTCACTATATCAATAAAAGTAGAACCCATCACGTATAAAAGTGAAATTTAGGTGAATTAAATGAGAAAGGCAAAATACAAAACTTAATGGAAGAAAATGCAGAAGAATATCTTCACGTCTTTTGGATGAAAATTTGTAACCTAAATCCAAAATCACGAATTTTTCATCATGAAAAATTGATGAATTTCACTACGTTTAAAGTAAGGATTATTCTTCATGGAAGGAATCTTAGACGAAGGTAACAAATGGATAACAGACTAGGAGAAAATGTTTAGTGCAAATAAAATATTAATATTGCAAAACAAAAATAACACTTGGAAATCAGCAAGAAAAAACCCGGAAAACTCCATAGGGAAACGGACACAATTTAAATATAGGCAATGCATAGGAGGAGAACTCCAAATGGCTAGCAGGTAGATGAAGATATGCTCAATATCTGTCATAATTAGCAAAACACAAGTTAAAACAATAATTAGGGCTGGCCTAGTGGTGCAGCAGTTAAGTTTGCACATTCTGCTTCTTGGCAGCCCGGGGTTCACCGGTTCGAATCCTGGGTGTGGACATGGCACCGCTTGGCACACCATGCTGTGCTAGGCTTTCCACACATAAAGTAGAGGAAGATGGGCATGGATGTTAGCTCAGGGCCAGGCTTCCTCAGCAAATAAGAGGAGGACTGGCAGTAGTTAGCTCAGGGCTAATCTTCCTCAAAAAAAAAAAACAATAATTAAATAAAGCCTTACATCCACCACTGTGGTAAAAATTAGAAAGTTGTGCAACACTACTGTCATTGTGAGATGAGGAAAATGTTAATTCTCATGCTCTGTTAGTGAGAGTCCATACTTTTATTGCCATTCTGGAAAACTGTCCAGCAGTAATTAATAAAACTGATAATGTATCTCGTCATTCAGAAATCTCTTCCTTAGGACAGATCTTTAAAAAACTGTGGCCCATCAATGTTCTGTTTGGGATTGTTTGTTGTATCATGGTGACAGCAGTGCTTTGGAGAAACCGAGGAATGTTTGATAAAAAGTAGTTGACACATCTGATGGAATACCATGTGGCAATCAGAAGCAATAAACTATTTTCAGCCTCATGGACAGACCATGACCAGTGTGGGGTTAAAAACATAAAAAAAACAAGACTGGCCCAATGGCGCAGCAAACAAGTTTGCACGCTCCACTTTGGTGGCCAGGGGTTTGCTGGTTCAGATCCCGGGTGTGGACCTAGCCTTGCTCATCAAACCGTGCTGTGGCAGTCATCCCACATATAAAGTAGAGGAAGATGGGCACAGATGTTAGCTCAGGGCCAGTCTTCCTCAGCAAAAAGAGGAGGATTGGCAGCAGGTATTAGCTCAGGGCTAATCTTCCTCAAAAAATAAATAAACAAAAAAGACATAAAAAACCCCAGAATTTTATCTATCATGTAATAGCATTTAGACAAATTAAAAACATGCATTAGAAAATTATTTTTTCAAGGAAACATATTTATCCAAGGAGCTGTATGAAACACATTAAAATGGTAGTTTTATGGGAGAGATTAATGGTAGTGGGGAGGGGAAATGTTGAGAAAATAATGAAGTAAGGCACTGGACAGGTCTGGCTAAATTGATAATCAGTGCACCACAGACTGAGCAGTATGATGAACTCAAATCTCTGTACTTGAGGTACAAAAAAAGCAAAAAATCCAAATCGTTGTTCTCCCCTTTCGAGCTGTGTTCTTTGTGGTTAAGTCACTTAACCTGTCACAGCTTTAGTTTCCTGATACAAGGTAAGAAGTCATGAAAAATAACTGCTTCATCCTTTAAAATTAGGATTAAATGAGGTAAAGTGTAGCGAGCTCTTAGCATAGTGCTGGAACATGCTAAGAATCAAGGCGTCAGCCATGGGGAGGCTGTCCGTGTGACTTACTGGTTAGGACAGAGTCCTTGGGGCTAACCTGACCTGCCACTGTCAGAACTGGCTGTGCTGTGGGCCAGGTGTGAGCTTATTCAAGTTATTTTTACTCGTTAAGCCAAGGGTCTATTCTCTGCACACTGGACACAGAATAACAGGTTCTCAGTTATGTCGTGAGTGTCACTGTCTTGGTGCGTTCAGCCTGCTACAGCAAAAATTCATAGCCTTAGCTTCTAAACACACTTATTGGATATTATAAGTGTAAATCAGAAATTTATTTCTCACAGTTCTGGATGCTGGGAAATCCAAGATCAAACGCCAACGGATTTGGTGTCTGGTGAGGCCCGACTTCCTGGTTCAGAGACGGCTGTCTTCTCATTGTGTCCTCACATGGTGGAATGGGGCAAGGGAGCTCTTTGGGGATCTTTTAAAAGGACACTGATTCCATTCATGAGGTCTCTACCCTCATGACCTAATCACCCCCAAAGGCCCCGCCTCCTAATTCTAACACATAAGAGGTTAAGAGTTGACATCTGAATTTGGGAGGGACGCACACATTCAATCACTAGCAATCATACACCAGCAATGTAAACAAAGCTGTTAGCTAAGAGCTGGCACAAAATAAGTACTCAATGAACATTGTTCATTTTTATTATGTGTTATTAACATTTAAAAAATTAAAAATCAAGTTCACCTCAACGGTTTATTCAGGTGATAGCGGAAGTAAAAATAATAGCAAGTCAACCTTCAATTTTCATCTTTTATTCATCCAACCCAATTGTTCTGAAATTTTTTTTCCCCAGAACCCCTTTATACTCTTAAAAATTATTGAGAGTCCCAAAGGATTTTTATTTAAATGGGCAATATCTATCAATATGTACCAAATTCGAAATCAAAACTGAGACAGTTAATTCACCTAATATAACAGTGAGAAACCCATATCGTGCTAACAAAAATGGTATGTTGTGAAAACAACTGTATTTTATGAAACAAAAAGAATAGTGAGCAGAGTGGCATTGTTTTACATTTCTGCAAACCTCTTACGTCTGGCTTAATAGATAACAGCTGGAATTTTATATTAGCTTCTGTATTTAATCTGTTGCGATATGTTGTTTTGTTTGAAGTATATAAAGAAAATCCAGCCTCATGGAGATATGCAGTTGGAAAGAGAAGAATGTTTTAAAGCCTTTTCAGATAATTGTGGCTATTCTTTTTTTGATGTTATACCAAAATTCAGTAAGTGGCAACTCCTTAAAGGTTAGCTTCAGGACCTGCAACTGGGAAAGCATCGAAAATTATATCAATGAAATTTTATTTTCTTTTGGACTAAAATCCATTGATCTAATTGATACTTTAAATAGATTTTTAACCATTTATGATTTTGTAGCGTCATGCATTGGTCATTTGAAAAATGTTAATTTGCTGAGTTAACGTTGACACATTTTAGTAAATAATATCAAAAAACATATTTATTAATATTATCTTCAAATCTCAGCTGAAAACTCTTTAAGTATCGGGACGCTGTTTAGCTCATTGTGACCAATACACTTTTTCCAAAATTCTATTTTTTGCTTGAAAGCTCAAATTTCATCATTAACAAATATTGTCAGTTGTTTTCCTGGAGGGACAAGTTTGTTTTTGAGAACGGGCCTGCCATATACCCAAATCTGAATAACCACTGTTTCTCTTTCAGTCGGTGTTCTTTCAAATAAAAATGGTTTCATGAAAAAAAGTTGCGGCTTAAGGTAACAGCCCATTCACACAAGTCCTTTTCCTTGAGTCAACCATTGTTCTTCAGTAGGCACCAAAGGGCTTTATGCACACTTCCCACTTCATCAGATAGAATATTTTTTTAAAAAATATTCAAATGTTAAGATCTATGAAATTAATCATTTTTATTGCATCTTCAAGGTCATTTTAAACTGATATTGTTTTGTATTGCGTATGATGAACAGCACAGTTAGGTGCCACTATTTTAATTCATGCTAAGGTGCCAACAGTCTTACCCACCACTTATTCTGGAAACACCACTCTGTTTTTCTGAAAATAGTTATGACCTCGTGGACCCCTGGACCTGACCTTGACCGCTGTGTATCTAACCTGTTGAAGTGGATTTCCTTCTCATATCCCAAGGAGGCATGTTCCATCTTTGACATCCAATCTGTACCCACGGCGGCAACTTGAAGGAAAAACTAGAGGAGGCAGCTGTCGGAAGTAGAGAGATGAGAGAAGAAGAAGAAGAAGAAGAAGAAGAAGATATATGTGTAGGGGGAGAGGTTTAGGGGTCTCCATCACCCTCCCACATAAGAAAACCGAGCCTGAAGTTCATGAACATCTGAGTTTTGGTAAAGGAAGATAGTATAACCTGTCTATTGTTCCTGCCGATTTTACATGCGGTGAACCATGGGGCCCGCAGCAATGGACTTGTCTGTTTAAGGCAGCTCTGCCTTTGGTTTCAAGCCACAGAAGGATAACAATTCACCTCCAATCCTTCCCCATAGCAGACCATTCTTCTAACTGTCATTTAAAGCAAGGACTGTTAGGTAGCAAGGAAAGGAGAAGCATGCACACTCCCTAGGATTTTTTTAATGCCCTCTTGATACTTTCCCTTAAGTCGATGTGCCATTTAAGAAATTGTAATTGCCCAGAACTATCATCACCAATTACCTCCTTTATTAATGGATGCTCACTGTCAGGTTCAACATTCCACATCCCCATATTTCATGAATATATATGTCGTACCTCACATTTATCTTGTTTTCACTCTGCCCTTACCACTGTCCCTCCCAGTCTCCCTACTCAACCATGTAATTATTAGCTGCTTTGGTAATAAAGTATAAATCACTTTTTATGGCTTCTTCACCATATTTCTGCTGACAGCTACCATACCATGTTAACGTTACGTTATACACCCCAAAGGGAGGGAGTATGACCTACACGCACGCCTTCTAACAGATTTATTACATGGCCGGACCGCTAGGCCAATGAACCTATTCATCTTGCCCCGCTAGGAGCTTAATATGTCCTGCTATCCCCAAACCAGCAGCACTTCAGGAAAATGTCAATGTCAGAAAGGCCGATAGTGTGTAATCAGCTGAAATGTTTGACTTTTTAACAAAGGAGATAATATATCTTCACTATTGTTTAATCCTCAGGCAGTTACAATACAACTTAAAATAAATCCTTTCTGTTACCATCCAACCCTACCTCTATACACACACACAATAAGAAAATGGTGAGAATAGCATGGAATTCTATTTGTTTTTCTATCAGAGATTCGTGATCTGGGATTTTGTTCCATTTTTAAATTTGACCTTGATGAGCATCAAGGGGACATATTGCTAGTGCTGAAGGAGCTGCTGGGAAGACAAATATCTGGGCAATGACTCAGGGAAATCCACCCAGTAAAGGTAGAGAGCTGGAGTTTTAGCTGAGTGAGCACGCACCACAGAAGATGCTTGAAAAAGTTGATCTCAGAGCATATAGAAAAAAGATAGACTTGCTCCTAGTCTGAAAATCCATTCAAGAAAGAAAGCTTGGCTCTATGGCAGTGAAAACTCTGGCAGGACCCTGTGCTATTTTAACTTCAAAACTTCATTTATGTGACCCAAAGAGTGAGCTTCTGCCCTCTGGCACGCTGAGTGGGAAGTTAGTCCAGGGGTTAGACAACTGACAGAAAGTGTGAGAGATCTGGGTTTGGGTCCCCTTTGGCCTCTTCCCACACTGTACTTTGGGCAATGGCCGTAAAGGCTGTGGCTGTTGGTGTCTTCGTTGTAAGAGGAGGGATTACACTATACATTCGGTTCTGGTCTCGCACTTGAGTTAAGTAACCTGGGTGAAGCCACCCACAAGGTCATTCTAGAGCTGAGATGAGAATGGTGGTCTCTTGGTTCCCAGTCCACTGTCTTATCTATGACACTTTGGGGGTCAGAAAAACATCACAATATTGAAAGGAGTGACCTCTGGAGACACATGGCTTGATCCTTCTTTTTAAGAACTAACCATGTGAGTAGGCTACTCACTTCTATATGAAAATGGGTGAACCTCATTAGCATAACCCAAAAATCAAATAAGCATAGTGTGTCACACACAAATACTCGAAAATGTTATTAGTATGATAACTATATAAAACCATCTCCATTAGCATTGCTGAAGTCAACAATCTCTCAAGGTCTCTTGAAACTATTTTTGTGATTCTGCTGTTTTCATGATTGTGCTTTCATTTAATCAAATCATTAATTAATATACATTATTAATTTTATTTTCCTTATGTTAGAAGACATGCTTTTAAAATAAGGAAGCTTTAAAACTATATAAAAGTGTACCTTAGGAAACTAGAAATAAAAAGAGCAAATTAAATCCAAAGTAAGCAAAAGAAAAGAAATCATATGAATTAGAGCAAAAATCAATGAAATTGTGAAGAGGAAATCATTAGGGAAAGTCAACAAAACCAGAAGCTGGTTCTTTGAAAAGATCAGTAAAAAAATAATCCTGTAGCCAGGATAATTAAGAAAAAAGAGAGAGGACACAAGTTACTAATGTCAAAGAGGGAGCATCACTACAGATCTTATGGACATTAAAAATATATAAAGGAATACTGTGAACAGCTTTATGCCCCCCAAATTTGATAATCTAGATAAAATGGACCAATTCCTCAAAAGACACAATTTGCCAAAACTCACAAAAGAAGAAATAGATGATATGAATAAGCCTACATCTTAATAGATCAATCAATAAACAATTACCCTCTAAAACAGAAAGCACCAGGCCCAGATGGGTTCACTAGTGAATTCTACCAAACATTTAAGGAAGAAATTATATCAATTCTCTACAATCGCTTTCAGAGGATGGAAAGAATACTTCCTAATTCATTCTACGAGGCCAGTGTTACCCTAATACCAAAACCAGACAAAGACATTACAAGAAAAGAAAACTACAGATCAATATTTCTCATAACATGAATGCAAAAATCCTCAACAAAGTATTAAAAAGTCAAATCCAACAATGCATGAAAAGAATTACATACCATGAACAAATGGGATTTATTCCAGGGATGGAAAGCTGATTGAACATTTAAAAATAAATTAATGTTAACCATCATATCAATAGGCTAAAAAAAGAACAATCACGTGATCATGTCAATAGATGCAGAAAAAGCATTTGATAAAATACAACAGTTATGATAAAAACTCTCAGTAAACTAGGAATAGAGAGGAACAATTTTTACCTGATAGAGAATATCTACAAAAAACCTACAGCTAACAACATACTTAATGGTGAGAAACTTGAAGCTTTCCCACTTAGATCAGAAACAATGTAAGGACATTCCCTGTCATCACTCCTTTTCAACATCATACAGGAAGTACTACCTAATGCAATAAGACAAGAAAAGGAAAAAAAAGTCCTGGAACTGACAAACAACTATAGCAAGGTGGCAGGATACAAAGTTAATTTACAAAATTCATTCACTTTCCTATATACCAGCAATGAACAAGTAGAATTTAAAATTAAAAACACAATTCCATTCATATTCACACCCCCCCCAAAATTAAGTACTTAGGTACAAATCTAACAAAATATGTTCAAGATCTATATGAGGAAAACTAAAAAACTCTGACAAACAAAATCAAAGAAGAACTAAATAGGTGGAGAGATGTTTCATGTTCATGGATAGGAAGACTCAATATTGTCAAGATGTCTGTTCTTCCCAACTTAATCTGTAGATTCAATGCCATCCCAACCAAAATCCCAGAAAATTATTGTGGATAATAGCAAACTAATTCTAGAGTTTATATGGAGAGGCTAAAGGCCCAAAATAGCCAACACAGTATTGAAGGAGAAGAATAAAGTCAGAGAACTGACACTACCTGAATTCAAGACTTATATAAAGCTACAGTAATCAAGACAGTGTGTTACTGGCAAGAGAATAGACAAATAGGTCAATGGAACAGGATAGAGAGCCTAGAAATAGATCCACATAAACCCGAACTGATCTCCAACAAAGGAGTAAAGGCAGTACAATGGTGTAAAGATGGTCTCTTCAACAAATGGTGCCAGAACAACTGGACATACTCATGCAAAACAATGAATCTAGAAACAGATCTTACCCTCTTACAAAAATTAACTCAAATGATCATAGACTTAAATGAAAAATGCAAAACTATGAAACTAGATGATAACACAGGAGAAAACCTGGATGACCTTCAGTAAGACAATGACTTTTTAGAAACAACACCAAAGTCATGCTCCATGAAAGCCGTAATTGGTAAGCTGGACTTCATTAAAATTAAAGAATTCTGCTCTGTGAAAGACAATGACAAAAGAATGAGAAGACAAGTCATAGACTCGGAGAAAATATTTGCAGAAAACGTATCTGATAAAGGACTATTATCCAAAATATACAAAGAACTCGTAAAACTCAACAATGTGAAACCAAACAACCTGATTAAAAAAATGGCCAAAGACCTTAAAAGACACCTCAACAAAGAAGATATCCAAATGGCAACTAAGCATATAAAAAGATGCTCCACATCATATGTTATCAAGGAAATGCAAATTAAAACAACAATAAAATACCACTATAACCCTATTAGAACGGCCAAAACCCAGAACACTGACAGCACCAAATGCTGGAGAGGATGTGGAGCAACAGGAATTCTCATTCATTGCTGGTGGGAGTGAAAATTGCACAGCCACTCTAGAAGACAGGTTGTTGGTTTCTTACAAAACTAAACGTACTCTTACCATTTGATCCAGCAATCATGCTCCTTGGTATTTATCCAGAGGAGTTGTAAACATGTTCGCACAAAAATCTGCACACAGATGTTTATAGCAGCTTTATTCAGAATTGCCAAAACCTGTAAGCAACCAAGATGTCCTTCAGTAGGTGAGTGGATAAACTGGTACGTCCAGACAATGGAACATTATTCAGCACTAAACAGAAATGAGTTATTAAGCCATGGAAAGACATAAAGGAATCTTAAATGCATATTACTAAGTGAAAGAAGCCAATCTAAAAAGGTTACATATTGTTTGATTCCAACTCTGTGACATTCTGGAAAAGGTGAAACTATGGAAACAGTACAAAGATCACTGGTTGCTGGGGCAGGTTAGGGGGTAGGAAGGATGAATAGGCAATGCACAGAGGATTTGGGGGCAGTGAAAATCCTCTGTATGATACTATAGTCATGGATACATGTCCATTATACATTTGTCCAAACCCATTGAATGTACAACACCAAGGGTGAACCGTAATGTAAACCATGGACTTTGGATAATTATGTTGTGTCAATGTAGGGTCATCAGTTGTAACAAATGTACCACTCTGGTGGGGGATGTTGACAATGGGGGAGGCTGTGCATGTGTAGGGGCAGTGGGTACATGGGAAATCTCTGTCCCTTCCTCCCAATTTTGCTGTGAACCTAAAACTGTTCTGAAAAAAATAAAATCTTAAATATATATAAAAGAAAAATGAAAAAGAAAAACCACGCTCAATAATTTTACTGAGATTATAGCTAATCTTATTTAGATGTATTTCCTTCTAGCTTTTTTTCTGTTCACACACACACTTACACACTGTTTTACTGCAATTGAGGCATACCAGTCTACATATTTTGTGTCCTTGAAAAAAATAACCAGAGTAGAGAGCATTTTAGGTTATAAAAAAATGTGACCTTTTAAATGACTGCATAATCTATCAGATGGACATAAATTAGTGATGGACTAATCCATTTAATGATGGGTTACATGGACCATTCCCTTTTGATTGTGCATTTAAGCTACATCTAGTTTTTCTCTTCATAAATAATATGTAATAAACATCTTCATAAACAGATTATCCATATAATTATTTTCTAAGATAATTTTTGATGTGGGATTACAGAACCAAAGTATATGACATTTTTAAAAGCTCTTGATAAATATTGACAAATTAATTTTCTGTCTGGTTATACCACTTTACTCTCACTAACAGATCATGACAGCAGCTACCTTACTCACCCTTGACAGCATTTATTATTTTTCTTCCGTCTCAATTTCATGGACAAAAATGTTATCATGTTGGTTTTATCTGAATATATACAATTACTATTGACTGAATATTTTTCTGTAGGTTTGTTGGTCTTTTGTTTTTCTTCTTATTGGAGTGTTTTCTTCACATCCATTGTTGATGTTGATATTGAGAAGTTGATACCTACATTACTGACTGGTAAGATCTGTTTTAATATTAAAGTTTTATGCCTTTGCCTGTCCATTTGTGACAATTTTCCATTTGGCTTGTCATTTTATTTATTTATTATTTCTTTCAGGAGGATTAGCCCTGAGCTAACATCTGCCACTAATCCTCCTCTTTTTGCTGAGGAAGACTGGCCCTGAGCTAACATCCGTGCCCACCTTCCTCCGTTTTATGTGGGACACCAGCCACAGCATGGCTTGACAAGTGGTGAGTAGGTCTGCATCTGGGATCTGAACCAGCAAACCCCAGGCCACGGAAGCAGAACATATGAACTTAACCGCTGTGCCACTGGGCCAGCCCAGGCTTGTCACTTTATTATTTAATTTTGTTTGTTAAGTCTTGCTCAGCCATTTGAAATTCTAACAATTTTCCCTCTGTGCTTGTATATAATGAAAATCTTTGTCCACTTCAGTATCCTTTTATTTGTCATCTAAGTGCAATTTTTGTTTTTATAATTCGTTTTACATTTACTTTATTAAATTGTTTTAATAAAACAATTTTGCGTATTGAGTTTGGCATAAAGTGTAAACTGAGATTTTACATGGCTTTTTTCCAAATAGCTATATTCCTCTCAACACTTTAGTGAATAACTCATCCTTTCCTCACTATTTTGTGGTATTCAATCTATTATATAATAAACGTGTGTGTTTGAGAGAGAAATCTTTTGATCTGAATCTATTGATACCAATGGTTAATTGGTAAATCAGGAAAGCTGATTAAAGGAAAGTATGGTAAAAAGTGGTTCTTACCCTCCCTGAATATTTTACTACATTAATTTGTCAATCTTTTAATGTGGTTCCAGGGCCTTTTTGAGTATGACCATTGATGAGAGTTTGTAATCCCCTTTCTAGTGTAAACTGCACGGATATTGTATCATTTATATTTTCTGGATTTAGTAGCAGTTAAGTGCACACGTTCCACTTTGGTGGCCTGGGGTTCGCTGGTTCGGATCCTGGGTGTGGACATGGTACCGCTTGGCAAGCCATGCTGTGGTAGGCGTCCCACATATAAAGTGGAGGAAGATGGGCATGGATGTTAGCTCAGGGCCAGTCTTCCTCAGCAAAAAGAGGAGGGTTGGCAGCAGATGTTAGCTCAGGGCTAATCTTCCTCAAAAAAAAAAAAAAAACAGTGGAGAACTTCCAGAAACAGACCAAGATCAGAACGCTTGTATGATTTTTATGACTTTTATTTGTAGTGGCTTGGTTTTGTCTAGCCTTCCACAGCTTCAACACAGTTTTCAGTACAGCACAACTCCCCTTTCACACCCACAATTCACTGGTTCTACACAATAATGAAACAATGTAATTATAGCATGAGAACCAACTGCACAAACAGGTTGTAGAGAGACATTGCTGATTTGAGAAACAGATAACTTTATCAGTAGCAACAGAATTTCTCTCTCTGTTATATATATATATATATTTACTTATATATATATATAAATATTTCAATCCTCGATTTTTCCAAATATACACACCGAATTTAGTTGGATTTTAATGACTATTCCATTTTTGTAACTTCTCATCTCTGGGGACTCCATTTTGTGTGAAAATCTTTCATATTATGTTTTTCCTCTTATATTCAGCCCCTGGGGCTAGCTTGTGAAGGAAGCAGAATAGACACTTTATAGTTGGGTGGTTCTTATAAAAAATGTCAGTTTCAATCATGTGGAACTGCCATTTTTAGCGTCAAAATGGCCAAATGTTGGCAATTTTATGATTTGACCTAAATAGAATTATGAAACAATGGCATGATAAAAATATTAGAAATACCAATCTACAATCCTCTTCTTTGTCTACACGGTGTTTTTACTTCCTTTATTTGATGGAGACGGTCCTGTGCTCACTGAATGGATGGGACAGGACGGAGCTCTTTCACGCCGTGGTGTCCCCAAAGCGCTAGCCCTTAAGGCAGCGGTTTTCAACTGGGGTAGGAGTGGGAGGAGTGGGGATGAGGGTTGGCGGTTACAAGTCCCGGAGGAGGCAGGCCTACTGGCATCGAGTGCATAGGCAGGGAAGCTGCCAAATATCCCACAGTGCACAGGGTGGCCCCCATAACAGAGAAGAGTTTGGCCCAAGAGGTCAATAGTGACGAGGTTGAGAAACCCTGCCTTAGGGGAATTTAGGAAACTCAAGAATAAACAAAATACTTCGGAAAAACACCAAGGAAGGACAGATTCCTTCCCTTCTACACATCCTCCTTTTTCCACCAAAATTGAAAAAGTACTATGGCCAACTAAGAGTAAGAGAGAGAGACAGGGGGCATTTTCTCTGTTCTCTAGGAAGTTATTCAGAATTTGAGTCTAGTCAGCATTAGTGGAACTACGAAATCTGCTGAACACGTTTTGTGGAACATTTCAGAATAAAGTGTGAAATTAGCATTTCAGTTCGATTCATTCTCAGTGATTATTTATTCACTGACAACAAGTGGTTTTCTGAAGGCCACTTTCTCTGGGCTTTATGTGCTGTTACTGACAGGAACTGAGTGTCGGGAGAGACCAAGCATCAAGAAACGCAACCGGACTTCTAGAAGTATCTTGAATGTTTTATCTCTGAATTAACCTGCACAGGGGTTTTTCAACTGCTCCTATTCTGACAGGTGTTTATCTGAGGTAGAATTAACAAACAGCCATGCTTATTCATTAATCCAACACCTCAGACTCAGGGTATGCACAACTCTTCTCGTTAATCCCCTCTATCTTTTCACAGCAGCTGAGAGAAATCACTCTAGGGAATTAGAGTGCCTTTAAAATTTCATCATACATTAGAAAAGGCTCTCAAAGATTTAGGGTAGGAAATTACAAATGCAAGAATGAAGTGCAGGTTTAATTTTAAATATTCAAATTGACTTGATTTGCATCTATTTGCATAAAGATTCTTGTTTTTCTAATATTTAGATAAATATTTTCCTGCGTGCCCCTAAACTAGGACAAGTTTTTTTTGTTTGTTTGTTTTTAAAGGATGTATTTGGGATTGTGGGATGGGAGGAGGAGGAGAGAGAGCAAAAACGGTACAAAATTTGCCCTGAAGAAAACTAGGTTTCTTTTTCCGGAGAATATATAATACTTCCCCCTCTTGCACTTATATGAAAAAATAAATTGGAAAGGACCGATGTGCTACATGACTGTCTTTAAGGACACTTCTATTTCTGTGGGCAGATTCCAGTGTAAGGCGGAGTAACATTGACTGTGATGATTATGCAGTGGTGCACTGAGTTTGACTGTTAAACTTTGGGGAGTTTTGCAAGCTACTTGTGAAACACAGCCATTACTAAAAATTAATTATATAAACTTAGAATTGAATTATATTACAGGCCAAGCTAATAAAGTAACCCAGTGACTTTTATTTTATTACATTTTACTATTACGTATTTTATCTGTCAAATGGATAGATCATCTATCGGCAAGCTATTGCATATCTCTTCTTAACTTTGTGTTTGGTGACGTCATATTGGTAGCTTAAAATCAGCCACATGGGAGTAATGACAGCAGGAAAATTGGCAAATGCTACCAATCAAGGCTTCCTTGCTGTAATCGCCCTCAAACCCCCAAGTGTTACACATTTACCAGCAGACCAGTGATCATAACTATGATGACATAAGCAGAGATCCTGGGAAACCTCTGCCACACCAATATCCAATAGGGTGGATGCAGAGGCCACGGCACCCATTCTCAAGCCAAACACACACTGCTCAGGCAGTGGGTGGTAGTGCTCTTGTAGGTATTCCAGCTTTCTCAAAGAGAAAAACAATGCCCTGCAAGTAGAATGCAACAGACTAGGGAGTATTTGGGATGGGGAGATGGTGAGGTGGAGAGTGAAAAGGAAAGAACACAGAGACTTCACCTCACTATGGTTTGTTCTGTGACTCTGGACAAGTCACTGGATCTCTCTGGAAGGATATTCAAAGGATTTAAAGACAGCAGTGAAATGACCAGATGAGCCTTTTAGAAAGACCCTTGTGGTGTCTGAATGGAGTTTGGAAGTCAGTGGCAGGCTGGAAAACAGGGAGTCTGATTAAGATGTTGAGGCTTCTCATGCCAGTGAGAAATTGAGGACAGGCAGCAGTGGGCGGGATGGGCGGGACTGGTTTAGTAATCTAGGTGTCTTTGGCTCGAGGCACATTGCCAAGCACATAGTAGGCACTCAGTAATTTTGTTGTTTGTGCCGACAAGCGGATTCTGACTCCAAGTGACCCTGTGTCCAGCAGGGCAGAACCCAGCCCGGTCTTTTTGCGCCACCCTCTCACCTTCCGGTGCTCTATCCGACAATGCTCTGCTGCTATTCATAGGGTTTTCATGGCCAACTTTTTTCAGAAGTGGGTGACCAGGTCCTTCTTCCTAGTCTGTCTTAGTCTGGAAGCTTCGCTGACACCTGTCCAAGGTGACCCTGCTGGTATTTGAAATACCGATGGCGCAGCTTTCAGCATCACAGCAACACACAGCCGTCACAGTGTGACATCCTACAGACACTCAGTAATTACCTGGTCATTAAAAGAAAAGATGGTTCAGCCGTGTTCTTTTCTACACTCTATAGTCCTTCCTCAGATTTAGGATTGGTTTTGCTTCAAGGCAGTAAAACAGGCTGGATTACAACCATCACCTTCTACCCAGTCTCCCAATTTGGGTTATGGTTAGTTTTCTAACAAAGTGTATTCACACATACATTGAGAGAAATTTTCTCCTAATGAGTGAAGAAAAAGATGAGGTGTTATAACTTAGAGCAGTGGCTTTCGAACTTTCAACCAAGATCCAACATAAGAAATATATTTTTTAGCATAACTCAGTACTCATATGTATTTAAAACACGTGTGTACATAGATAAAAATGAAACATTTGCATAAATATCACTTACTTTTATTGTGTACAATGCACATGGATATTTTTTATTCTATTCTATTTCATTGTAAAGTGCTGTTTCAGGCTCTCTAAATTGATTTCATGACCCACCAATGAGTCAAAACCCACAAATTGGAAAATGCTCTTCTGGCAGGATGAGAAAATGTCATTTATGTCTTTTATTCAGACATACCACATTAGTCGGGACAGTAAATAAACAGTTCATAGAAGAAATTAAATATATAAAAGCATTTACAAAACAAACAATAAAAAGGAAACACTGACAATATCCGGTCTAGTCATTGATTGTTTTAGCCCGCCACCAATAACCATGCAGTCCTCCATCTTTGCCAATATAGTGATTTTTGATGCTACATCTGCCCTGCTCAGAGATGTTCTAGACTTGGAAGTTCTAGTCAGTAAGGATTCTGTCTCATCAGATGTGTGTAATCCACATGCTTTTACAGCAAGAGCCAGAAGCAATCCCCCATCCAGGGAACTTCCCAAGATGGCAGCCAACTTTTCCTATCATGTTTTCACTTATAAGTAAACCTAAACCAAAACCAAAACCACTTCAGGAACTTATCAGAATAACAGCATGGGAACAATACAGCAATCTGTGCTCTGGCAGCCTGCTGCCAATACACGGCATCTATGGTTTCTTGGCCACCCTGCAGCCCTTCTGAGCTATGCTGAACCCAATAGAATTTAGGGTGTCTTTTACACTTATGGAAATACATGATATGAAAAAGAAAAGAGATTAATTTCTTCATGGGCTTAGGTCACATAAGTATAAATTAATGACATTAATTTTAAAAGCAGATGTATAGCTAAGAGCAAGGTAGGTTATCCATTTTGATCACATACTTGAAGATCAATTTGTTGTAATAAATTAAGCGCTCAAACTCTTTACCTTTAACTCCCCAGGTCTTTCTTCACAAGTAGTAGAACGCTCCCTAGCCATCTCTTGGCCTGGTCTCGGGACTTGCTTTGGATAGACCCATGATCTGCGGAGAAAGATGTCATAGGTTCTGACCCGTGATTGGTGATCATCATGTAGAATTTTAGATTCGTTTGTAAAAGGGAATCAAGATAATTCTGTCAGTAGCCTTTTCTCATGGTCGTCGATAGAACTCCAGAAAGTCTTTCCTGCTAAGATAGCCAATGATGGCCAAAGCTATTGCTAGTTTGGCGTTGCTGTTAAAGACAGCTTACCAAATTATTGCTATGCCGGAAGCTTTGTGGTTCCAATTCCCAATGAGACAAAAATGCTTTGATTAATTATATTATATTGTGTTGGTAGGAACTTGGGAAATGCTTCAGGTGGCTAGGAAACAGGCCTGGAACTTTAAGTAACAAATGCTTGGATGAACTCAAGCATTCCGAGTTTTCCTGTGCTTAATATGTTACATTGCTATGTTGATATGTAATGTCACAGATGGTAATATTAGTCATGAAAGAACAAAGAAGCCAAGTTCATAGCCAAAGGAAAGTTAAAAGGAGGGGACAAAAAGTGAACTTACCCCACAGACAGGTTTTTCTTATTGAAAACATCTTAAACACCATCGAACACCTTCCCAAGATCCATGTGTTGGTACAAACAGATGGGGAAGATTGTAAATCTCCAAACTGGCTTAGCTCCCACTCAAGAACTAAAGCAAAGAGTGCGGTGAAATCAAATTCAGCAGTGAATGGATGATCCTAATTTAACAATGGGCAGCTTTCCGACAAATTCTCATGCAAACCAGTGGTGGTTTCCTCTTTTTTTAATTAACTACACAGCCTTTTCCAACCAGAAGATTTAAATGTTTACTTCTGTTTGCTTTGCGTCATTTGCATTTCTTTCGATTCTGAAAGGAAATTAACCCCTTAGGCCTAGGAGGGCATCCTTTTGAAGAAGCAGATAGACAAAATTGGGGAAAAAAATTACAAAGTGAATTTCTCCATTCACTGCACCATATTCATGTCCAGCTAAGTAAGATGGCTGGTATTTCGAACGATAACAATAGTGGAGTAATTTATATGCAATAGACAGTGCTCCTGGGAAAGCTGGGAGGTAGAGAGCAAAAAATCAAGATTCAAATAATGCTGCTTTTACAAAAAAAAAAAAAAAAAAAAAAATCCTTAAATCACTAAGAAGGAAGAGGAGATTAGATATATTGAGTCATGTAGAGCAATGTAAAAGGTAAATTCCTTTTCTACTTGAGAAATCACACCGAATTCTTCTCCCCTTCATCTTTCAGATGAAATGTAGGAGGTAAAGAGAAACGAGGAGTATTTCACCTCCTCAGTAGGTCTGTTGTTGATTCATTTTGACAGATGCATTCTCCTCGTCTTAGGCACCTGGCTATGACTAAGAGAGGACGCGATAGCTGACTCTGACTACAGAAGCTATATTTGGAGGCTGTAGCAACAGGGAAGGAGAGGGACTGGCTTGGGTACTCTAAATGGTTGTAGTACAGGATAATTAGATGGAATTGTACACGGAAAAAATTTGTTAGAGTTACCAAAAATATTTCCTAACGAGAAGCCTCAAAGCCTGTCGTGCTCTGAAGTAGTCAAAGGGATGCAATGAATATTTCATCTCTTGAAACATTTAACAGAGAAAAGGGATGCAGGAATAGAAAGTATATCTTAGAGCTATTTTCTGTTGGATAAGAGTGGAGACCATCCATCTTCCTGGCCTTTATTTCTGCCTCGACTAATAGGGCGGAGACATTGACAGCAGAGACACAGTAAACCACATCGCCATAAAATATCAAATCTTTGGATGTGAAGCCGTGGAGATAAACCTCATTTCTATGCCTTACATAGTGAAAAAAACAAATGTTCTTGACTTTTTCTGCTACTGAGTTTCCTTTAGCAGATTATTCTGCTGCAAATACTACAAGTATTTCTAGTTCTAGAAAAATGAGCAGTAAATTTTTAGTTTATTGATATTGAGTGTGGATCGTTTACGGACCATGAAGCAACAGCACTCACCAAGTTTTGAGAACGGAAGGGTATCTTTGGTTGTGAGAGAAGGGTTATCTAACGAGAAGGTACCATTCCAGAGGAAGAAAGAGAGCACCAGCTTTAGGATCCGCTTCTGTACAACACCAAGATTGTCAATTCGTTAAATCAGGCTTTACACAGTATGGTTTGTTTGACCAAATGTTTTTTACCTCTTAACTGGTTGTTTCACTTTTCCTTTGACTCTCAGTGACATGACTGCTTAAAGACACAATTAGCTCAGCTATCTCTGGGTGTATTACACAGCACTTTTCAAATCTGAATGTGCATGGGATTTTCTGGAGGGATTTTGCTAACTTGCAGATTCTGTTCAGTAGGTCTGGGGATGGGGTCTGAGATTCTGCATTTATAACAAGCTCCCATGTGATGCTGATGCTGCTGGTCCATGGACCATACTTTGAGAAGCAAGGCATTATATCACTGCCTGCTCTTAATCCCACATTCTTCCATGGATACAAACTAGTAAAAGGTGTTTTTCTTGTTTAATATGCACCAGGTATGAATTCAATGTTACCTTTCACTATTTTTCATTATGTTTCACAGACCTCTTATATTTTCCAGAGCCACATCAAGACTCTGATGGCATATTACAAAATCACTTAAATCTAGTGGTCTGCAACCCTAGCTGTACATTAGAACCACCTGGAGACCTTTCGAAAAATACAAATGCCCAGCCCCTACCCAAAGCCAATTAAGATTTCTGGGAGTGAGGCCAAGACATCATTTTTCTCTTTATCTTTTTATTAGAAAATTTTTCAAATTTATGGAAAAGTTGAAAGAATAGTATATTGATTACCAATATACCCATCATAGTTGAAAGAATAGCTTAATGATTACCCATATACCTAGATCCAACAGCTGTTAACATTCTGCTATATTTAAATTATTTGACTATACATTTTTGCTTTATCTAAGTCAGTGGTGCTCAACTAAGGGACATTTAGCAGTGTTTAAAGACATTTTTGGTTGTCACAACTTGGAGGAGGGGGCAGTATGTAAAACTGATATCTAGAAGGCAGAGGCCAGGGATCCTGTTAAACATCCTATGATGCACAGGACAGTCCCTCACAGCAAAGAATTATCCAGCCCAAAATGTCAACAATGGCGAACTCTGATCTAAATACAATTAATACTGAACCATTTGAAAGTACCTTGAAGACATCTTTGCTTTTCACTCCTGAATATTTCAGCATCTCCATGTTCTTCCAGATAACTACAATGTCAATATCACATTTAAGAGGATGAACAATGATTCCTTAATATCTTCTAATGGTGAATCCATATTCAAATCTTCTCAATTGTACCCTAAATGTTTTTTATGGTTTTCTTGGAGCCACAATCCAACAATCCAATTAAGATTTGTGTGATGCATTTGTTTTATTTCTACAATGTCTAGATCAGTCCTCCAAACTATTTCTTTTTTTAAAATTTTTTGAAGAGATCAATCCAGTTGTCCTACATTTTGGGTTTGATTGGATTGTTTTCTTTTGTTTCATTGCTTAACTTGTTTTTCTATCACTTGCATTTCCTGTAAAGTAGATTTTAAATATCCATAAAGGCTTCATTAGATTCAAGTTAAATATTTTGGGCAAGAATTTTTAGCGTGATGCTATCTATCTTATATTGCATACAGCAGAAGCTACAGAATTCCTGATTTCTCTCTAGTAGTATTGCTGAACTTGATCACTTGGTTCAGGCAGTAACCTCTCTCATTTTAAGATTCATTTCGCACTTTGCGATTAGCAAATAGTCTTTGGGATAATTCTTTGGCACCTGTGAACATCCTAGCCAGCAACAAATCTCACCGAATAGTTTTGGCATCCACTGATATTCCTTGCCTGAATCACTAGAGGTTGGCAGACAATTAGATTCCTTCATTTATTAATGTTATGAATTTGCAGAAATGTATGTGGAATATCAACCGTTAGACGGAAGATGGGTGGAAAGTCACCAGGTTGAAATCTATTCCTTCATAACTAGGGCTATGTTTGAATTGCCTGTTTAGTCTCTCTTGAATCCACAGGTGGTAAGTGATTTGTGAAAGCCAAACTCTTTTCAGACAACAGTTGAACAAATATTCAGTCAGGTTCTTGGAGTAAAAGACTGTTGCATTTGGAAATCATCATTTTCCACAAGGGAAAATGAACATATTACAGGAAAAAAATGGAACCTGTTCTAGCCCTCTGTTTCAAAGCCTCAAGTTCTTTATTTCTGAGCCTAAAGTCTCATCTCATTTGCCTTTCTTTGGGAATAGCAATTTTGAGTCCACTGGCAGTTTTTAATTCACTTTGACGAGCTACACCAAATTCTAGACCAGACCTCAAACCCATACCTGGAGAGGTGAAAGTCAGTTCCTTTAATTCATTGTCTTAGGTCTGACCGTAGCGAAGAGCTCTGCCTTCAGTTTATAACGTGATAAATTTGTTTATATGATGAATAAATAGGCACTTAGCACCAAAAACTTGCAGGCATCATCCAGATGTCTCAAAACTTGAGTGAGCACATGGAACTGGTCACATGGAGGTTTTTGTGAACCGAACGCACAATCTGGAGAGAAGATGCATTTTTTTCAAGCTCTGGAAATTTTAACAGTATCTGGCAGCTACTTCATTTGCAAGATAATCCTGTCACTGTTTCTGGTTATAGGAGGGGTGGGGGCACCAAAGGCGATGGTTTGGTGGCTTGCTGAAATTGGGTGGAGATGTCATGTTGGCGCCTGGAGCGTGAGCACAAATAAGCTTTAGAGGAGGGAACCTGCGATTGTGTTTCTTTCGGTCATTTAAGGACCTAAATGGGGTGAGCTTGATGAAAGAGAAAGAGGGAGAAAGAAAAAACGGAATGAGAAAATGAGTTCTGTGGACGTAATAGTAATTAGTCAATTCAGCAAGACTTTCACTTTTCAAATAACGGTTTGGTTGGGCCCTTAATCCCTAGCCAAGTGACTCCCTAGGGAGCTATTAACTCATTATTTTATCTTTTAAAGATGTGCCATCAAAGCAACCATTTCTAAAGTTACAAAACCGTCCTCTCAGTCAGCCTTTGCTCGGTCTGTAAGATTTGATAAATTGACTAGTTTGTTGTCGTGACTCAGCCAGGGCTGTGTTTTCTCTCTCACTCTTGTCCTGTGTCACTGGTGGCAGAGAAGTAGCCTGTCACCAAATAATACTTGTTCATGCTCTAAAAACAAAACACCGAACACATGACTTTTCAATTTTCCTTTTATTAAACTGAGAGATTCCCTTTTTTTCCCCACAGAACAGGCAGAAGCAGAAATAAAGAGGCTACTTCTAGATGGGTTTAACACCATGAGCATTTTGATCACCTTACTTGTTCTGTTGAGGCAAAAAGCTAATTTCACTAATTTTGCCCTGAAATTAAAAAGCTCCATGACAGAATCAACCACACAGATTGGTAATTTAAATATGTATTAATATACATAAAACACGTGAGAAATCCTTTGGTTGTGGCAGAATTGCAGCTTTAAAGCACTTCTGTCTCCTCAGAAAGAAATGCACTCTCGTTAGAGAAACTAACGTATTTTAGAAATATCGAGGAACTTCAGCTCCCAGCTAGAAGGATCTAACACTTTACTCTTTCTTTTTTAAAATTATATTTGCACATAATTAGGTACATAATATAATATCTATGTACATGATTATTTAGTATATTATATATGTAATATAAACACTAAAGCTTAGACCCTCTAATGCACAGAATAAAAATAGTTATGATCCAAAGCAGAAATATCATGAAAAACATGGTGAAAACCAAAAATATCTGTGCAAATCACAGTATCATTGATCGATGTTGTCTGTAAGTGTCACAGGGTCCTGCAGCAAGAGCTGTAAGACTAAAGAGAAGGTTTTTGAGTTGTAGACCATACAAAGTTTCTCAAGAGTGGTGCTCCAGTTTTGTCTGCCAGCCCTATTACTTTTTATTTACTTGATGAAATCACTCATTCATTCCACAGACATTTATTAGATATCTACTGTGTGCCCGGCATTATCATAGATTTTTAGGATTAAAAAATAGTAAGTAAAAGATAGTCCCCTGGGGAATTTCCCCCATATGGATAAATAAGCTCGTAAATTTAATCATGAGTTACAGGTGCTACAACAGAAATAAATTTATCAGTGGTGGAGGCTGGAACAATGGAGAGGCAAATTCTGTTTCTTGAGAAAGCTAGGTTGGGGTAGCATGGAAATTTGAAATTGCCAATGAAGCTGCTGCTACATCAGTCACTGCTTCCTCCTAATAGTGGAAACAGTTTCATGAGCACAGCCTCCTACACGGTCCGAAGTGAACAGTGCAGATATTTTTTTGTTTTGATTGGATTTTTTCTTGAGCAAACGTTTGCTTTCACATTTTCCTCTATATACTCCTGGAATAAACAGAGGTGTGAAGGATCTCGGGACAAAGTGAGCGTGTGATTTGACACAGAAGGGAAACCAAGCCTGCAGTACTCAGGGAGCAGTCACCTAGAAGTGCCAGGTGCCAGGAGGGAGGTAAAGATGATACAAAAGGCCAGAGAAGAAAAAAGATGAAAAAAGGAAAAGAATCTCAAGGGAGAAATTTTGAAAAAAGAAATATTATTTGAAAGCGCCTTAAAGTACAGAAATTAGAATTATGTCGAAGGGACAGACTGCTGGACATTAGAGAAGAAACTACAGTAAGTCCCCAAGAGTAGAGAAGAGGCGAGTACTCTCTATTGTTGTCTGAGGAAGAATTTTATACCAAGTCGGTTGTGTGATAAAATTTGTTATGCATTCTCTCCATCTCAACATTATATTAGCACACAGGGGCTCATTTTCAAAGCAGTCTAAGGGAAGCGAGTCACCCTACTCCCACAAATAAACAGGAGTTGTGCGTCTGAAATTCCTCAAAGCGCTGAAAACGTTAGCCCCCTTTAATGCCATTATATATTTTAATCATTTGAAACCAATTTATAACAGACATGAAAGTATTTTATCTACAGAAGAGTTGGCACACAGCACTTCCCACGTGAAACACTTCCAACGAGCCCCATTCAGGCGTCTCCCTTGTGTCGGAGAACGTTCGGAGCTTTTCCTCAGCGGTTCACTTACAAGGAGGCATTTCTAAGGGGGCACGGGGAGAAGGTTACAATCCACCTCCGATCGCAGAAACCCTGAGGAGTCCTTGAAATTCTCTGTGTGTTTCAGGAAGTTACACTTTAAATAGCAAGGAATTCTCAGTTCCACCTAGACAACACTCCGCTTCCACTTTAGAGCCGAATATCCTAAGTTTATCACTGCTCCTCTGTCTGGAAGGCTGCGAGGGAACCATGGGAGTCAGGGTTATGCCCATCCCCCTTCGCCATCGTTCTTCCTCTCTACAGGGCTACCACGATCCTACGTATTATCTAGTTGTTGGCTTATTGTTTATGCCCCACCTGCAGCCTGCCCCACTAGAATGTGAGCTCCACCGAGGGAGCACTTGGGTTCGTTGCTACTGTATTCCAACCTGGCGGGGAGGACTTGCTCAATAAATATTTGTTGAATGAATGGTTTCGTATGGGTTTTTTAGTTATTCCTGTTTACTGTTACATTTATTGCAAACATTTTTCCCATTTCCCACTGGACTTATACTTTTTTATGGTATTTTTATGTGGAGCAGTAATTAATTTTTCTGCAATTAATTCTGTCTTTTCCTTTATAAATGTACTTGCCTGAAAAGCCATTTCTGACTCAAACATCTGTTAAAGACACACCTATGTTTTCTTCAAGTATTTTATGGTTTTATGTTTTGCTTTTAATCTTTTAATATATCTGGAATTCATTGCTTATGTGAGCTAACCTAAATAGATTATTTTCTAAAGAAAAATTTTTTCTATATAAAGTACTGATTAGGATTATTGACTAATTCATCCAAGACGTCTAGCTATCTCTATATTTCTAGTCATAGATGATTCTAGGTTATTTACTCTAGTCTGAGTATCCTTAGGATACTGTTGTTTTATTTTTTTAGCAGTTGTTCCGAGCTAACATCTGTTGCCAATCTTCTTTTTTCTTCTTCTTCTTCTCCCCAGAGTCCCCTTACATTCTAGTTGTAGGTCCTTCTGGCTCTGCTATGTGGGACGTCACCTCAGTATGGCTTGATGAACGGTGCTAGGTTTGCACCCAGGATCCGAACCAGCAAAATCCTGGGTCAATTTTTTTGATGTGGTTTAATATTGCTCTTATATTTCTTTATTGAAATTTTATTTGTCTCCTCTTAATTTTTTTAAAGCTAATTCTAGAATTATGTCAGAAAAGTTCTAAAATGATGTCATTAAGACTTTGACTTAAAATGTGCTGAGTATCATTATTACGTAGAGAAATAAGGGAGCTCATTACAATACTCGCGTTCTTCTATAAGATGATCACTTGGTGAAGGTGGCGTCTGCCATTTCTCCACCATAAACTTACTATTTTTTCCCCTCGTCATTAGTAAATATTTGAGGAGCAATTCATTAATACTATGAAAATATCCTGTTTCTCTTCAAACTTTCATTCAATAATTTAAGCATCCATTGATGGATCTTGCCTACTCTTGTAGGTGTCCTAAAGGGGATTTCCCTCATTTCTTCCACATTTAGTGATTAGAATTCTTCTGTGAGGAGGGGTCATCCCCTCTCTTCCATTTATTTATTCAATTATTGATTTATGTATTACAGTAAAGACTCACAGATATGAGTTTTAGCTTATGGATTATAATCCAATGCTATGGTTATTTAATTTGTTTCTCAAATCACTCCAGCTTTGGCCTTTCGGAGCTCATCTTGGTTGGCTCCTTTGCCCTTTGCAATGCCCCCATCCTTTTTTTGAGCACTTCCTCCCTCTCTGACATCACAAGTTGCCTCAGGTTCATCACAAGCTGCCCTAGGTTTTTCATGACCTAGCCCAAGAATTGACCATTTATCCAAAGAAAGACGTGGCTAATTCTGAATTGTTCAATATTTGCTAGTTTATAGATAGTGGATTTATCTTTTCTTCATTTGCAACCATATTTAGGCTAGAAGAATGCTGATTAACCTACCATGACAAAGATAAATAGCTTAGGAATCAGAAAGAATATCAATTTTTATAATGTCTTCACATGCATATTTTTTGTTTTTTTTTAATGGATAACTTTGGTAAATCTAACATGATGCTTAGAGATTGCTTGTAAATACCAATGATCTAGACTGCCAATTTCTGTGAATAATCAGACCTCTGCTGTCTATACCACAGAATGAGCTCAATGGACCCCATCTTCTCCATCTCTCCCTCACCCACTCTGCTCCACCCCAACAGTGCCTGGGGCATTTCTATGGACCTAAAGATCTACACAACGCTGTTTGTAAACAGTTGACACTGAAGGAGTCCAATGCCCTCATTTTACTGATTCATTTTACAAATAACAAGACTGGGACTGAGAATAAAATGAGTTCTCCAGGATTACAGAGGTGGTAGTGGCTAAATTAGGGACCAAAGTCTGGGTTTGGAATCCACCTGAGTGCTCTTTCAGCATCATCACAGTGCTGAAGGAGGCAGGACTGTTCCAGGTTCTAACATCTGGGTAGAGTGAGCCCAGCAAATGTAAGCTAACGGTTTACGTTTCCAAATTCTAGAACAGAACTCAAATTAGACAATGAACAAAGAGAATTCTGCTAATGATAAAATAAACTGCTTTGGGGATAAAATTTAAAAGTAGGAATTTAACTTAGAGTAAAGCCTATAGATAGTGGAAACATCACAACTCTATCACATACTCACGTGGGTACCCCAAATCTTGCAAGCACTATGTTACATATGGTGAACGGCAATCCTGCATTCTCCAAAGACAAGCTCATTTGTCCTGGTGGTTTTTAATGTGAAGTAGTATCATTAAGATTCCTTCAGGAAAAAAAAAACTCAAATGCTTCTTCATTGTCAAAGTGAATTTTCCACCTGAGAGAAAAATTTAGACATAGACGTATGCAGAGATAGATTGATATTATGTAATGATTTTTCCCACCATGTTTCTGAGCTTGATAAACTCAATTTTACTTAATAGTCTTATCGTTTAAGTGATCATATGAAATCCAAAGTAGAAGTCTTACGTCAACGGCAAATAAGAGCCTGCTGTGACTCTCGTTAAACTGCTTTTGGACCAGAGTCTTCTATTTTGCTCTAATGATCTTTTCATGGTTATTGTATTTTATTTTAAATATCACGCTAATTTCATTCAGATAGTAAACTGTAACAATCTGTTATGAGTTGGTAAAAGTGTGATAGGATTAGCAAAGTCTGGAAGATGGTAAAAGACTATTTCTTTAGGGTAAAAGATACGCTATTTGAGAAAATGTATATCTTCAGGAACATTCACAAACCTTGGGTAAGAGACTTGTATTTATGTGACTAAAAAGAGAGAAAGAAAATGGTATTATTCTAAGAGTGTACTGTAGGCCATTTAGTCAGATAAGGAAGTCTAATCCTATAATGAAATAAAGTCATGACTAGTGACTTTGACTATTTGCACATATCCTTAATGATTTATTTGGTGCAAAACAAAATATCTAATAAGTTCTTGACTTGCATTTTTGTGGTAGGCAGAATGATGATCCCTAAAGATATCTCCATACTAAGCCCCAGAACCTGTGTAGAAGTTACATTACATGGCCAAGGGGAATTAAGGTAGCAAATAGGATTAACATGGTTAATCAACTGACCTTAAAATGGGAGCACTTTCCTGAATTATCCAGCTGGGTTCCATGTAATTACAAAGGTCCTTTAGAACGGAGGAGGGAGGCAGAAGAGGAGTTCAAAATCAGAGGAGAGATTTGAAGATGCTATGCTATTGGCTTTAAAGAAGGAGGAAGAGACCACAGCCAAGGGGTTGTAGACAGTCTCTAGAAGCTGGAAAAGGCATAGAAACAGATCCTTCTCTAGAGCTTTCAGAAGGAATGCAGCCCTACCAACACCTTGATTTTAGCCCCCTGAGACACACATCAGACTTTGGCCTCTAGAAATATAAGATAATAAATTTATACTGTTTTAAACCACTAAATTTATGATAATTTGTTATAGCAGCAATAGGAAACGAATACAACTTCGAACAAACCCTTATTTACAATGGAAACAAAGCTGTGCATGGGAAATGATTATGAAAGGAAGGTTAATGTAGTAGTCAGGCTTCTCTAGAGAAACAGAACCAATAGGATATATAGAGAGATATAGATACATCTAAAAGGTGATTTATTATAGGGATTGGCTCACAGGGTTATGGAGGCTGAGAAGTCCCACGAGCTGCTGTCTACAAGCTGGAGAACCAGGAAAGCTGGTGGCGTAACTCAGTCTGAGTCCTAAGACCTGAGAATCAAAGGACCCAGTGATGTAAGTCCTGGTCTGAGACCGAAAGCCTGAAAACTGGGAGTCCCAATGTCCCAGGGCAGGAGAAGATAGATGGCTGTCTCAGCTCAAGGAGGAGAGTGAATTGGCCCTTCCCTCCCGTTTTTTCTATTCAAGCCCTGAAACAATTGGACAATGACCACCCACGTCGGTGAGGGCCATCTTCTTTACAGTCTACTGATTCAAATGCTAATCTCTCCTGGAGACCCCCTCACAGACACACCCAGAAATAATGTTTTACCAGCTCTCCGGGCATCCCATAGCCCAGTCAAGTTGATATGTAAAATTAACTATCACAGTGAGGATTAATGAAATAAATGATTTTTGAGAACCCGTCATCTGAGAATGTGTGGTTTCCAGAGAAGGGAAGAATATTCCTTGAGGTTTAGAAAGTAGAACTTCGCAAAGTTTCATGGAAAGTTTGCATTACTCCATAACATGAAGTTTTGAAAGGAAATATAACTTTAGAAGGTTGGAAAGTTCTCAAAAGATGTAATTATGACTGTATAATCCTATAGATTAAATTGTATGAAGCTACAGAAGGCATGCTTATCAAATATGTAGATGACATGAAGCCTGGCAAGAGAATGAACACATTGTATGTCAGAACCAGAATTGAAACAACAAAAAAAATCTTGTCAGTCTGTAGCAATGGGATGAATCTCTAAAAAGATAGAAGTTAACAGGGATTAACATAAGATCCTACACTTAGGTCCAAAAACCCAACGGCCCAAATGCAGTTGGAAGTGATGTAGCAGCATGTGATAAAATGACTGTTGAGTTTTAATAAACCAAAAAGTTAGAGAGATATTATAATGAGATAATAGAAGTGCTAAACATTTTAGAAAAGTTTTTTCCACCATTGTCTGCTGGTCAGAACATATAAGGTAATCGTCTAGTTTGGATCTGTTACAGGAAAGGAATCCGTAAGGCAACCGTGTTTGACACTTAGTAATAAAACATAGTTGAAGATATGGGGCGGTGTTGACTTTGCAAAAGAGACAACTTCAAATGAAGGGGAAGGAGGGAATAATACTTCTCTTCAAATATTTTAAGGACACATGAGTTAAAGGTGTTAGGTTTATTCTCATGGGGTTCTAAGAGTAGACCTAGGATCAGTGAGGAAAAGCCACAGGAAGATAAATTCCAGCTCAGTATAAAGAAGTTGCTGTGAAAGTTGGCTCAAATTCAGATGGGCTGCCTGAAAAGTGGGTTCTCCACCACTGGAGACATGTGATCTCAAATTAAACCACAACTTGGTAGAGAATGTTGTAAAATTCTTTCAAACAGTGAAAGAAAATACAGGTCAGATTACCTTACAGTTTCTGATGCTGTGTCTGAGGACTATCATGAGAAATAATTACTATTCCAGACTTACTTTATATCCTTCTTCGCAGGGACAAGATTCATTTGTTGGGTAGTATGTCTATATCTTGATAATAACAAACTGTATTACATCAAGCTCCAGATTGATAGAACATGAAAAACTTCCTAGAAAAGAATTGAAAACATTAAATTTCATGGAATTTTAAACGATTTACTTAGTTTCACTGTAGCTCTTGTTGTTGGTACTTACTGTAAAAATGGAGACACTGAATTCATGAGGAGCTGCTCGTTATAGTCAGCTCAGAAGAGCTGACTATAATCTCACTGTTTAATTATAGAGGAAAAGCAGCTAAGTGGCAAATATTCTCTACTCATGTTATAATAGTAAAGAATCCTCTCAGACACGCCACATTCTCATTTCAGAATCCCTGGTACTGCCCCTTCTATCAAACTATCAAAAGTGCCCCGCTGTGAACTTCTCAGCTGCCAGTGCACACAGAGGCACCCCAGGCTTTCGAAGCATTTCCAAACTAGTTCAGCCCAGGAAAGACTTTGCTGACATTCTTAGATCTATAAATCCTCTTTCACCTTTCAAATATCCCGTTAGTTCTTCTCTGAGTTACCACTTTCATCTTTCTCTTTCTACTCTACTTGTTTCATTCTATTGCTCTTCACTTAAATTTCTGAAAAGCTCTCATATTCCAAGATAACATATAAAACATTTTTCCAAAATCAAAAGAAACAGAAGAAAGGAAGAGGTTAGAGAAAGGGGAAAAGGATGCTTTGAATTTTGATTCACGATCTTTCTAGAAAAGGCTGAGCTAAGCTATGTCTGAGAGTGCTGGTGAGAATATTTGAGATTCAGTTTACAGAACTGTATTTAGGAAAGCTGAAATTTGAGAAAGAACATAATTAGACGAAAGAAGAGGGAAACAATTCAAGAGATTGAATTTGTGAGTGGGTAATTTTTCTCTTAGCCATTGTGATGGTTAATTTTGTGTGTTAACTTGGCTAGGCCATGGTACTTAGTTTTTGGTCAAACACCAGTCCATATGTTGCTGTGCAGGTATTTTTAAAGATATGATTAACATTTAAATCAGTAGACTTTGAGTAAAGAAGATTACACTCCATAATTTGGGTAAGCTTTATCCAATCAGTTGAAGGCCTTAAGGGGTCCCCAGAAGAAGATGGAATTCTGTCTTCAAACTGCCTTCAGCCTTGAGATTGCAACATCAGCTCTTCCTTGGGTCTTTAGCCTACTGCTCTGCTCTGTAGATTTCAGACTTGCCAGCCTCCACAATCGCCTGAGCCAATTTCTTAAAATAAATCTTTCTCTTGATATATAGATAGATAGATAGACAGACAGATGGATAGAGATAAGGAAATATAAATTTATCTCTATAGATAATATACAAATCTATCCCTACCTCTATATCTAGCTATTATCTATCTAGCTATCCTATTTTTTCTGTTTCTTTGGGAACTCTGATTAATACAACCATGAATTTCTTCAATCTCTTGTTCTACTCACTACGCTTTTCCTGTCCTATTTCTATCCTTGAAATTTACCTCTTTGGTGAAACTTAATATTCTTGCCCAAAATTCCTGTATCAAGCAACTTCTACCTTTCTTCTTACTTTATAATCATATTTTGTGTAATGATATCAGAAAATCTGCATTTTAGTACATTAGGAAAAACCATTAACTCAAGGATAAGTATATCTTTCTATTAAGAAAATTGAAACTATGATAAACTCTGTGAAAGCCTCAGCAAGGATTAGGTGTAAGGATCATTTGAAATATAGATAAAACAGCTTTCCGGACAAAAAACTTACCACATTTGGTTTTTCTTTTTTCTGCCTTTTTTCATTCTCAAACTCACATGTATGCCACCTATATCATTGAAGAACGGTTTAATGATGTACAGGGTGCAAATCAATTCAGTGAAATCCAACACTTGCTCCCTGTAGGAATCCTTATACTGTGAAGCTCACCAACTGGTTGAGGGGAAAGTCATGTAAACACTTACATAACTCTTGGACAAGTGGGTCTGGGGCAAAATGCCCTAAGAGATTTATAAGTAATAGATGTGCTCTGGGAGTATAAGATAAAATAATTTAATGATATCTAGAGAAATCTGAATGAAGGAGGATTCATTTGAAGGAGGTAGAATGTGTGTTGGTCTTTAATGGAGAATAGAAATTCAATTCATAAATATCCAAGGAAAGGACATTCTAAGCAATTATAATGGTAATTAACATTCATTTATCCCCTATTATGTTTGGCCCCACAGTGCTTATACAGTGTGTAAGACATTGTATCAATAATTTACGCATATTACCTCATTCAATTATTACAACAAGTCTGTGACAGGTATAATATTAATAGCCCCATTTTATAGATGCAGAAACCGAGGCCTTGAAATGTAAGTAAATGTCCCAAGGTAGCACACTTAGAGAGTGGCAGAGCAAATATTTGAATTCAGAATGTCTAACTCCAAAGGCCAAGTTCTTAATGATCACACAGCAATGCCTCTTAAATCAAGAATTAGTAGAATCAATGCCTGGAAGTGGGAAAATGTAGGATGTTTTTAGACTGAGAGACAGCATGGTTAGACTTCTACTTAAGGCAGTATGACAGACCAGATGTTCAGAAATTTATCTCATGGGGCAATATACTTAAACTGTTGGATTAAATGTTAAAAAGAATCCAAAAAGTGACTTAAATGATAGAAAATAATTAAGGGATTCCCTCAGAGAATAGAAATCATTGAGCTGGAAAGGTAAGCAAACTCCAGAGCTAGTTGGTGTTGGCCGTGGGGATATCTGCCAAGGCCTGGTAGCCTAGAACTTGTGTTTCATTGGTCTATACAACTTGGGGACAGGAAACAAAGCCTTAGGCTGAAGCAGGTTAGAAGGTAGTTGAGAGACCTTTGCTTGAAGATAAAACACCTGAAGGGTGATGCTCCCAATGATTGAACAACAGCAACAAAAACAACTGGTTGAATAAGTTGATGGTAGAGATATATGCTTTTCTTAACCTTCCCTCTGGATGCAGAGGGAAGAAAAATCTCTCCTGAGAATTCCTAATCACAAGTACATATTCGTGGTTTAGAAGCTAGAATTAAAACATCTACAAAGGCTAGGAAGTCCCAAGAAGTGGCGGAGAAAACAGTAGCTATGAGGCTGAGAAGTTGAGCAGACCTTCCAGCAGTTTTAGGGGGCTTGCTAAGAAGGTGGGAACGCCAGCAAACATCCCAAATTTTGAATTAAGAAACCTAAAGGGCTATACTCTAGGAGTAGTGACTAGATGGAGATAGACTAGCCTTCACAACAAATAATACTCATTTCAAATTAGCTCAATACCAGACTACATGAGGTGATCTGCTTTTATCCTGTCATATGCAATAACCAAAACATACCCTCTTTGGAGGGAAATTACATTATCAAGAACTTCAATTTATCTCTTTAATTTTTCATCACAATGTTCAACTTTCCCTAAAAATAATAAGCAGGCACTCCATGAAATAAAACAAATAAAAACTAAGAGAAAAAATAGACAAGAGGATCAAATCCAAAATCAATTGACATATTGGAATGAATAAATACAGACTTTAATATAATGATTATTGTATGTTCAAGGACATACATGGAAAATTTTAGAAGACAACTAAACTCTAAAGAATTATTAAAATGAAAATTCTAGACTAGAAAAATACTACTGGTATAAATAAGAACTCAGTAGCCAAATTAAGAGCAGAACAGTCTCAGCTAAATAGAAGATTAATGAATGGGGAGATAGGACAGTAGAAAATACCCAGACTGAAGAACAGAGAAACAAAGGCATAAGAAAAGCAGGATAAACAAAAACAAGCAAACAAAAAGAAATCCAAAAATCATCACAAGAGATATGTGGAAACTGGTGAAAACATCTCTTGTAAAGGTGCATTGCAATCACAGAAGCTGCATAGGA
This sequence comes from Equus przewalskii, assembly GCF_037783145.1. Taxonomy (NCBI): domain Eukaryota; kingdom Metazoa; phylum Chordata; class Mammalia; order Perissodactyla; family Equidae; genus Equus; species Equus przewalskii. The sequence goes on along the minus strand of NC_091834.1, from coordinate 12,717,834 downwards.
GAATGTTGCCATTTTTGTAGTGATACCGACCAAGAAATTTTCCAAAATTGATGAAAGACATAAAACTGCAGATTCAAATAGTATTATAAAACCCAAGTGTAAAAAAAAAAAACAACAAAAAAAGGCAACAAAGCAAACATACCAATGCATATTATTGTAAACCTCACAGAAATCAAAGCCAACGAGAAAATCTTAAAAGCAGTCAGAGAGGGGAAAAGACACATTACTTTCAATACTAAAATACTTTCATTACTCTTAAGGACACAAAAATAAAACTGATTCCTTAATAGAATGATAGAAGCCAAAAGGCAGTTGAATGGCATCTTCAAAGTGCTGACAAAACATAACTGCGAACTTATAATTCTATACCAAGCAAAATATTCTTCAAAAATAACCTAGAATTTGGGGCTGGCCCCGTGGCCGAGTGGTTAAGTTCGCACGCTCCGCTGCAGGCGGCCCAGTGTTTCGTTGGTTCGAGTCCTGGGCGCGGACATGGCACTGCTCATCAGACCACGCTGAGGCAGCGTCCCACATGCCACAACTAGAAGAACCCACACCGAAGAATACACAACTATGTACTGGGGGGCTTTGGGGAGAAAAAGGAAAAAAATAAAATCTTTAAAAAAAAATAAAAAAAAAAATAACCTAGAATTCTACACCAGCAAAAATGTTTTCTTAACATGAAGGCAAATAAAGATGTTTCAGTCAAAAGAATTATTGTCAGCAGACACACATTAAAAAAAGGAAAGAAAATCTAAAGAGAATTTTTCAGGCAGAAGAAAATGATCCCAAATGGGAGAAAGGAAAATGAAAAAGAAATAAAAGAAAAGAAATATATGCACAAATCTAAATGAATATTAACTTTACACAATAATATCAATAATATCATTTAAGAGTTTAAGTATATGTAAAATTAAAACATACAATAATAGTGCAGAAAGTGGCAAAAGGATATACGATTCAATGCCTTTATATTGTACTGAAAGTGGTAAAAGTAAGTATTTGAATTAAGCTCTAATAAATCAAAGATACATTTTGTAATTTCTAGGTTAACTATCAAATGAAAAGTAAAAGAACGTACAGCTAATAGGATCATTAAAAAAATTTCTTGATTAATACAGAGTAAGCTACAACTAAAATTCAATGACTAGAGTTACAGTGTTCTAAAGTTTTTGTATGGTCTGAAGGGGAAAGTAAATATTGATGTTTTCGACTTTTATGAGTTAATATATAAGTTGAAATTTCTAGAGTAATCTCTAGAAGAATAGACTAAATTGAGTATAATTTCCAAACCAAGAGAGGGATAAAATAGAAAGAAAGGGGAGGAGACTTCAGCAATCTGAAAATTAGAAGGAAAAGGAAAATAAAATAGTAAAAAGGGGGAAATCCTCACATCCATTAAGATAGCTACTATATATATATATATATATATATATATATATATATATATATATATAAAGGAAAATAGAGAGTACTAGCAAGGATGTGGACAAACTGGAACCCTTGTGCACTGTTGGTGGGGTTGTAAAATGGTGCAACTTCTGTGAAAAACAAGATAGCACTTCCCCTCCAAATTAAAAATAGAACTACTGTATGATCTAGCAATCCCACTTCTGCTATATGCACAAAAGAACCGGAAACAAGGTCTTGAAGAGATATTTGCACACCCATATACATGGCAGCACTATTCTCAATAGTTTCGAGGTGGAAGCTACCCAAACGTCCATTGATGGACCAGTGGATAAGCAAAATGTGGTATGCACATATGATGGAATATTTTTTAGCCTTAAAAAGGAAGGAAATCCTATCACATACTACAACATAGATGAATCTTGAGGACACAATGCTAGATGAAACCAAGTAGTCACAAAAAGACAAATATTGTATAACTCTACTTATATGAAGTATCTGAAATAGTCAAATTACTAGAAACAGAAAGTAGAATGGTGGCTACCAGGGGCTGGAGGGAGGAGGAAAAGGAGAATTTTGATTAGCGGGTATAGTCTTTCAGTTTTGCAAGATGAAAAAGTTCTGGAGATCCATCTCACAACAATGTGAATATATTCCATGCTACTGAGCTGACCACTTAAAAGTGGTTAAGATGGTAAAATTTATGTTATGTATTTTTTGCCACAATAAAAAAGAGGGAGGATAAGAAATATAAATAAGTTGAAAGGAATGCATTCAAATTTATTGGTTATCATAATCAATGTAAATGAACCATAGCTTCCAGTTCAAAGAAAAAATTGTTAGACTAGATTAAAATTTAACCTTGATAAAAGAATTTTAAAAATCCAGATATTTGCTCTTTAAAAAGAAATACAACTGAAATATACGGACACCAAAGATTAAAAGTATAGGGATGAAAAAAATTATAGGCCAGATAAGTACTAGACATAATCATAGTAGTATGGATTTATTAATGCCAGACAAAATAGTTTTTATGGCAAAAACAACCCACATGTTCTGTAATGGGTTTACAGTTAAACAAAATGTAGTACATCCACACTGTGAAATACTACTCCATAATAAAAAGAAATGAATTACTGAAACACACAATAATGTGGATGAATTTTAAATGCATTATGCTGAGTGAAAGAAGCTAGGCTCAAGGATTACATACTGTGGGATTTGTATGACATTCTTGAAAGGCGAAAACTACAGCAAAGGAGACAGATCAAGGTTGCCAGGGGATGGGGTGGTTTGAGGACTACAAAGGAAGAGCAAGAGAGAGATTTTTGAGATTATAAAACTGTTTTCTATCTTGATTATGGTTGTGGTTACACAACGTCTCAAAGTTCATAGAACTGTACACCAGAAAAAGGTCATTTTTACTATACATTAATTTTTATAATAATATTGAAAATAAAGCAAAGCAAAAGTTAATTCTTTAACAAGACAAATGAAACAAATCGATCAAGAGAGAAAGAAAACAAGTACAAAAACCTAACAAAATTAATGACAAAAATTAGAAGTATTGTAGAGACGTAAACTCTAAGAGAATATTATGAACATCTTTACACCAATGTATTTGAAAATGTCAGTGAAACGGACATTTTTTTAGAGAAATATATACAACCAAAAGTGACAAAAATTTTGAGAAAAAAAATCTAAAAGAAGTGAATCAGTGCTTAAAAATAATCCCCCAAAGAAAGCATCAGGCCCAGAGTTATGGATGAATAATAATCAGGCAACAAATAATCCAATTTTATTGAAATTCTTTCAGCAATGATACAAGGAAGAAGGCCTCCCAAGTTATTTTATGCATTTACTATAAACTTGATCCTAAAGCTGAGAAGGACATATGAGAAAGGAAAATTAAAGGTCAATGTCACTTTTGCACATCAATGTGAATAAACTGAATCTAACGATGTGTGGATATGCACTGTAGTTGAGTCGAGCTGATTTTAGAAATGCAAAGTTGGGTCAATATTTTTAAATTATTAATTATAATTTATCACCTTAAATTACAGAAGAAAACCATATAATTAATCCATTAGACAATTTAAAACTTGATAATTTAAATGTCTATTCATGAGAAAATCACTAGATTTTAGAGAGAAATCAATAGTTAATAGACTAGGGAATGGAAATGAATATCCTTAAGATAAAAGACATATAAAAATACCCATAATAAACATCATATTTAAAGGGGAAATACCAAAGCATTTTTAAAAATTAAATTTTTTTCAATTAAAATTTGTTTTAAATCATAAATGTTCAAGATCATGTATGCATTCAACATTGTAACAAAAATCCCAGCCGGCGCAAAAAGACAAATGAAAAGTTATAAAAATTGACAAAAGTGAATTGTCTGTATTTTAGTAATGACCGGACACCATAAAGTTTAAAATAGCAATAATCATGTCAGGTACCTCGGAATAAAGTTCTCATACAATCTAATCATTCACATAACTTAAAAAAATTTAAATCGAAGGCGCACATGAAAGAGGGACAAAATAAATAGAGAAGCGCACCATGTTTATGGGTAGAGTCAATACCACAAAGATGTTCATTCTCCTCCAAGTTGCTCTATGCATTCAATGCAATGACAATTTAAAATACCTACAGGGTATTTTTTTTTTTTTAATTTAGTTTTGTTTCGTTTTGTTAACTTGTCAGTCTAATTCTAAAATTTATTTGGAAAAGGAAAGGGCCAAGAATAAGCATGGCATTCCTACAGAGAAAGACAGGGGGTGGAGACCTGCTCCTGAAGGAGCAAGAGTCATTTTGCACGTGTAGCAAAGGAAAGTGCGGGACTGCTGCAAAGATTAACAAACGGACAAATAAAAAGAATGAAGCTGAAGAGCCGAATCACACACAGGGGAAGAGCGAGCTGTTCAAGGAACAAAGCCGAGACTTCCTGACATCTGACTGCGCTGCATCATGCCTGAGGGAAGGATCCTTGACGCGGGGGAAGTAAGACGGCTGTTTTCCTGACATCGCATCCAAAAGACAACTCTAGGGGCATTAAATACTTAGACGTAAAAGGCAAATTGTACAACTTTTAGGAAAAAAAACATATGAGAACTTCTTTAAGACTTTCATCATCTAGGGAAGCATTTCTTAAAAAGCAGAGTTTTTAAACCGTAAAAGATAACAGTTGATGAATTTTACCACGGTACTGATGTTTATCAAAAGACCTACCAAGAGTGGAAAGACATGCCACAAACAGGGACGTTTTTACAACACATTTAATTGATACAACTCATATAAATATATTGTAAATATGTAAATACAGATAAAGCACATTTATAACACCTATAAAAATACTATAAAAATATGAGAAAGCTCTCTGAAGCACCTATGCTTGACCTAATGGCATAGACACTTACTGAAATACCTAAAAATTATATTCATAGGCTTTAGACAATTAATTTAGTAGTTTACTTTAAAAAATAAAGTTAAGGGCCAGCCCTGTGGCCCAGTGGTTAAGTTTGCGTGCTCTGCTTTGGTGGCCCAGGGTTTTTCTGGTTTGGCTCTTGGGTGGGGGCCTAGTACCACTCATCAAGCCATGCTGAGGCAGCGTCCCACATAGTAGAACCAGAAGGACCTACAACTAGATATATACAACTATGTACTGGGGGGCTTTGGGGAGAAGAAGAAGAAGAAAAAAGATTGGCCACAGATGTTAGCTCAGGGCCAGTCTTTAAAAAAATAAAATAAAAATAAAGTTAAGAAAATGTGAAACACTGACTTAGAATAATAAAGTCTTATATATCACTGGAACAGAAAAATTTATTTAAAACCTCTTGCTTTCACTTTTGAAGCAACATCTTTTCCCTGAAGAACAGCATCTTTAACCCCCTTTTTCTGAACTAACAACTTTAAACAGATGGAAATGTATGAATGTCCTGGCTCTTCTTTTAGAATAACTTTGTTTTGATTATTTACTTACTTATTCATCTGTAAAAGAAATTCATTAGTAGCAAAAATCAATAACAAAGTACAGTAAAAATAACCCTCTATAAAAACCATGAAATCTATAAAATATTAGGAGTATATGTTAAAATGTTCAAGACATCATATAAAAATTTATAAAGTCATCAAGGACAATTTAAATAAAAGGAAATCTAGTCCAGATTTCTGAATGTTTCTGAACACAAAGATATTAAACTCTCCCTAAATAATCTATAAGTTTAATATAATTCAAATAAAAATCACAACAGGATTCAAAAACAAAATATGACACCTTATTCTAACATTGTCTTAAAAGGTACTACTAGTGAATAGATAAGTTTTAAAATAAGGCAGTTTTACCTTTTTTCAGTACACCAAGATCTATTTTGTCTAATTTAACCTCGTCAATTATGTCTTTGACATTCTTTGTGTCCTTATTTATTTGGGATGATTTGATATGCCAAAAGCTGAGAGAGGGGCATTAAGAATCATCGTCTGGGTTTGAGTTTCTGTCAGTTCTTCCTTCTACATCTCACAGATTTTGCTTTCTATTCTTAGTCCATGTTACTTAGCACATTAAGGTTTAGAAGCTACAATTTCATTGTGGATTGTATCTTGTTACAAATGAAACTTTTTACGTATGTCCTATTTAATGCATCCTTGCATTGCAAGGATAAAATCTTTCCAGGCATATCTGCCTTATATTTGATATATTTTTATTTTAGATTTTCTAGTCCAGGCTTATTTGTCCCCTTGTTCTTTCTTTTCCAAATGTTTCTTTTCCAGATTTGAATAGACGGGAACATGTTTAAGTTCTTTAATACATTTCTCCAATGTCTTCACTAGTCAGTATCCTCAGTTTTGTGCTACTTATTTGTAAATTTTGGCTTTTCAGTTCTTGAAGGAAGACATTTGTTTGATGTTTTCAAACATATTACACAAATGTGAATGGAATTTCCTTTTTCTCCTTAATACGAGTTGATCTATGTACTTTCTCATTTGTGATTTACTGAAAAACAATCTATTCACAAGCAAGTTTGGGTTTTTTATTAGTGTTTAGAGGCAGCAAATTCTTAGATATATTTCTTAACTTTATTATTCTTATACTTTTTATTTATTTGTTTTGGCCTTTATCCTTTATTAAATCTTTCATTCTATTTAGCTCTGAGATGTTTTCCTAGATTTTTTCCTAAGATTTTAAGTAGATATTTAATCCATTTGTTTTTCTTGAATTTTTTTGAAAATAAACATACCCACGGAGTTATGCTGCAGCAATTCCTCATAGGTTCTGATCTATAAGCTTTAAATTGGAATTATTTTTTCCAAATACTCAGTTATCATATTCTTTATATTCTCATTTGACCCTCTTGATCTTTAGGACAGATTTGTTTTAAAGTCATTGGAAATTTTTTAAAAATTTGAGTTATTATGCATTTGTATGTGTTATGTGTTTGCATTATATAATCCACTTAGACAAAATACATGCATTAAAAAAAATTATTCAGACTTTCTTGTGGCCTAAATGGTTTGGATTTTTGTAAATAAGACATTGACTCTTGAAAATAACACATATTCCTTGTTTTGTGATTCTTAAATTAGATATAAGTATATTAGTTCTACCTTATTAATTGTACTGTTCATAATCAACATGCCCTTATTTAGTTTTATTTACACAATGAGAGTAAATAACTAGTGGTCTCCCTCAGAGAGAAGAAACTAATATTTTGTTTCTAAAGACCCAGGCTGCTTCTCCCACAGGTGGAATAAACCATTTTCTGCCCCTTTATATTGTTAGGTGAGGAAGAATATTCCTTTACTCTCTAGGTTCTACTGTCTGGTCTAAGAGTTAACTTGACATGAGACAGAATAACAGGAGAAAAATCAAACAAAGTTTAATAATATTTATACATGGAAGAAACCCAGGAATACTGAGTAACTCACCAAAACGACCAAAGCCGTCACCTTACATGTTGTCTTCAGCTAAAGACATAGGAGGATGTTGGGGGTAGTGGTTTGAGACTTCACAGGAGAGGGGGTCAATTCACATGGAGATGGAAAAGCAAATGTTTGGTAAACAAATGTTTGCCACACCTTGCAAAGACAATGGGACATGGGGAGGACTTTGATTAGATGGGCCTTGCTGGGTTCCTCCTTGTCTATTGCACCCATTTTATATTAGGCTATAGTTAACTTATGGTGTTAGCTCCTTCCTGGGACAGGCCTTCTGTTTTAAGTTCTTTTAGGACGTTAGGAGGAAGGTCAAAGTTTCTTTCTGAGTCTTTTGTTCTTAAAAATAATCAAGCCAAAGAGACACATCTTGGGGTGGCAAATTCTGGTCCCCCACAGTATTTCAGAACTGAAGAGAAAATCTTCCCAGTGAGTCCTGGCGCTCCCATGTCTTAAAGGCTGGAGGACATGGCAGGGATTTCCGTGGGGGTATCTATGGAGCCTGCACACTCCTTCCTGTGGCCCTGGAAGCTTCTATAACAGATTCCATGGTGGAACTAAGCATAGAAGGAGTGAGCCACCAGCCCACTTAATTCCTGTCTCAGTCACAGGATCCCTGGAAGCTTTCCCTTTCCGTTCTGGGGCAGGCAGTAAACTTCTAACAACAGAGCCTCTGAGGTTTTCATGTGTTCTGGCTCAACTGTGGTTTTCACAGAAAGCCGGAAGCACTAGCTTAAGAGTGCTTTTGTATCCTACTCAACGTTTGCATGTAGTAGGTACTCAGTAAATATCAATACGTAGAATAAGTCTGTATTAAACCACACTGTACTTCTGTAGGTCGAGGGCCGTTTGAACATATGAATCATGAAGGGGCAATCATTATTTTCCATTATTTCCATTATGTTTTGTTATTACTCAGGAATAAACTCTAGTCCCCTGCGATACAATAACAAGGCACACATTTTACAGATGTGATGCTGATACTTTTTGTGTGTCATGCTAGTTGCATTTTTTAATGAATAAAACATGTTATTTTACAATGGATGACTCAAAACCCTGGGGGACTTTAGCAAGATTTTAATCAATAGTTTAATATTTTCTCAGATATCCTCTGACAGTTTTAAATTTCCTAAACACATTTCATACGATCTGAAGATGTTCATGGAAAATTTCTTTCTCCCACATTTTGGCTTCCAAATTACCAAATATCACCCTTTTTAATGGTACGCAGCACGCTAAATTGTAGAAACTCTTGAGCAACACCTTAAGCTCTTTGAGGGTAAAGTTTACTTAGGTTTGATGAATTTGATGAGTTCCCCAGGATTTGGGGAATTCCACTGTACAACTGTCTTTTTGGAGCTGACACATCAAACTAAACATTCAGTGAGATTTTTTTCTGGAGTTGTTGTTGTGTGGTCTTGATGAAAAGACTTGCCTAATTGGGTTATCATTTCTCCACTCCAGAGAAAGGTCCTTGTGTCTCTCATGGTTGAGTAGCGTCTCTGTCATGAGACCCAGCCTTGCTGTAATGAAACCTGTCATTTCAGCGGTAACTCCCAGTGCACTCTCCGGTTTCACTGAGATCTGTGTTAACTCTTCTAGGAGAGGGTGCTGTTAGCAACCCTGCTAAGGACACTGTAGTGATGGATTGAGAAGTGGTTTTTAGTGACCTTAGAGAAGTTTTCTTTATTCTTGGGAAATGTCTTGAAGTGAGATAGGTTTAGGAGTACTCTTCAAGCATGTCAGTGACAAACACTGTCAGGTCCTTCTCTCCCCTCTCACTTAAGTGCTGGCCCTGCCCAGGCTCTGACATCAATGTGGACCCACAGCAAGAGGGACTTGCAAAGTTTTACTACTTCAACCTCAATAACTTGGTATCTGTCCACTCCTGACGCCAACCCACTACCTGTGCTCCTGTTCTCAATTGGTGACCAATGCAGGCTTTATTTTGCTCAGTTCTGTTTTGACTGGACATTTGTCTTCCTCTTGGAAGGCCAGGAAGGAACCTAGTTTCTGATATGCAGGCTCTGCAGGCACATTTTTTTCAATCTACTTAGATGACCTGTGGCTGCTGCTGGACCTTTGGCTTGTGTGCTGACTGTCCCCTCATTGTGGACACCTGAGTCTATCATTCAGCTCAAGCTGCACTCCAGTAGGATGCTTTGGTTTTAGGCCTTGACCCTTCTAGTCACATTGTTTCTTTCCTGTTATAGCCGGTGGAGCCAAGAGTAGGAAGGTGTTTGTCTTCAACAACCTCCTTTGCCCTGACACATACACAAATGCGTGCATACGTGAGCACATGCACACACATACATAGCATGAGCTCTCTGTTTGAGTAAATTGGCTCAGATCAGAAGCTGGGCAGAAACCTTGACATCTCCTTCTCCCTTCCACCCTCCATCCAATCCATCGTCATGTCCCATTGATTCTTTTCCCTGAGTATCTCTCGAGTCCTTCCACTGCTCTCCATCCCTGTTGCCATGACCCTACTTTAGGCCTCCATAAACCCTTTCCTGACTCATTATAGCAGCATCCCACCTCTTCTTCTTCCTTTTGATACATAAAAGTTTATATTTGTAAGTAACATACCTGATAAGGGTTTTGTATCCTTCATTGAATGGTCTCGGCACCCTTGGCAAAAGTCAGTTGACCATAGACATATGAGTTTACTTCTGGAAGGTCAATTCTACTCCACAACTCTATAAGTCTCTTTTTGTGCCAGTACTCCACTGTCCTGCTTACTGTGGCTTTGTAGTAGGTTTTGAAACCAGGAACTGTGAGTTCTCTTATTTTCATCTTCTTTTTCAGGATCGTTTTGGCTATTCTGGGTTCCTTGCAATTCCATAGGATTTTTAGAATCAGTTGCTCAATTTCCACAAAGAAGTCAACTGGGATTCTGAGAGGAATTGTGCTGAGTCTATAGATCAGTTTAGGGAATATTGACATATGAACAACAGTAAGTCTTCCCACCCATGAATAGAAGATGTTTTTACACTTATTTACATCTTTAATTTCTTTCAAGAGTATACGTTTTTCACTTCTTTTGTTAAACTTATTCTTAAGTACTTTATGATTCCTGATGCTACTGGGAATGGATTTGTTTTCTTAACTTCATTTTTGAGTGGGTCATTGCAAGTATATAAAAATCCACTTACATTGTAAGTGTTACAGTGATCTGTGGTCAGTGACCTTTGATGTTACTATCGTAATTATTTTGGGGCACTATGAATTGTGCCCATATAAGACTGTCAACTTAATCGATAAGTGTTGTGTGCATTCTGACCACTCCACCAACTGGTCATTCCCCCAACTCTCTCCCTCTGCTCAGGCATCTCTGTTCCCTGAGACATAGCAATGTTGATATTAGGCTGATTAATAATCCTACAATGGCCTCTAAGTGTTCAAGTGAAAGGAAGTGTCATATGTGCCTCGCTTTAAATCAAAAGCTAGAAATGATTAAGCTTAGCGAGGAAGGCATGTTGAAAGCTGAGACAAGCTGAAAGCTAGGCCTCTTGTGCCAAATACTTAGCCAAGTTGTGACTGCAAAGGAAAGGTTCTTGAAGGAGATTAAAAGTGCTAGTCCAGTGGACACGCAAATGATAAGGAAGCAGAACAGCCTTATTGCTGATATGGAGAAAGTTTTACTGGTCTGGATAGAAGATCAAACCAGCCACAACATTCCCTTAAGCCAAAGCCTAATCAAGAGCAAGGCCTGAACTCTCTTTTAATTCTATGAAGGCTGAGAGAGGTGAGGAAGTTGCAGAAGAAAAGTTTGAAGCTAGCAGAGGCTGGTTCAGGAGGTTTAAGGAAAGAAGCCGTCTCCATAACACAAAAGTGCAAGGGGAAGTAGCAAGTGCTGACGCCGAAGCTGCAGCAAGTTATCCAGAAGATCTAGCTAAGACAATTCATGAAGGTGACTACACTAAACAGCAGATTTTCAGTGTAGATGAAGCAGCCTTCTCTTGGAAGAAGATGCCATCTAGGACTTTCATAGCTAGAGAGGAGAAGTCAATGTCTGGCTTCAAAACTTCAAAGGACAGGCTGACTCTCTTGTTAGGGGCGAATGCAGCTGATGGCTTTAAGTTGAAGCCAATGCTCATTTACCATTTTGAAAACTTGGGGCCCTTAAAAATTAGGGTAAATCTACTCTGCCTGTGCTCTATAAATGCAACAACAAAGCCTTGACAAAAGCACATCTGTTTTCAAGATGATTTACTGAATACTTTAAGCCCACTATTGAGAACTGCTGCTCAGAAAAAAAGATTACTTTCAAAGTATTACTGCTCATTGACAATGCACCTGGTCACCCAAGAGCTCTGATGGAGATGTGCAACAAGGTTAATGTTGTTTTCATGTCTGCTAACACGACATCCATTCTGTAGCCCATAGATCAAGGAGTAATTTCAACTTTCAACTCTCATTATTTATAAATACACTTAGTAAGGCTATAGCTGCCTTAGATAGTGCTGCCTCTGGTGTATCTGGACAAGATATATTGAAAACCTTCTGGAAAGGATTCACCATTCTAAATGCCATTAAGAACATTCGTGATTCATGGGAGAAGGTGAAAATATCAGGAGTTTAGAAGAAGTTGACTACAGCCCTCACGGATAACATTGAGGGGTTCAAGACTTCAGTGGAGGAAGTAACTGCAGATATGGTGGAAATAGCAAGAGAACTAGAATTAGAAGTAAAGCCTGAAGATGTGACTGAATTGCTGCAATTTCATGACAAAACTTTAATGGAGAAAGAGTTGCTTCTCATGAATGAGCAAAGAAAGTGGTTTCTTGAGATGAAATCTACTCCTGGTGAAGACTGTTGAAGTGACAACAAAGGATTTAGAATATTGCATAAACTTAGCTGATAAAGCAGTGGCAAGATTTGAGAGGACTGACTTCAATGTTGAAAGAGGTTCTACTGTGGGTAAAATGCTATCAAACAGGATTGCATGCTACGGGAAATTGTTCATGAAAGGAAGAGTCAATTGATGCAGCAAACTTCACTGTTGTCTTATTTTAAGAAATTGCCAGAGCCCCCAAACCTTCAGCAAACACCACCCTGATCAGTAAGTAGCCATCAGCATCAAGGCAAGACCCATCTCCAGCAATGAGATTACAAGTCGCTGAAGGCTCAGGTGATGGTAGCATTTTTTAGCAGTAAAGTATTTTTTAATTAAGGTATTTCTAGACATAATGCTATTGCTATAGTACATAAACATAAGTTATGTAAACATAACTTTTATCTACACTGGGAAACCAAAAAATTCATGTGACTCCCCCTTATGGCATTATTCGCTTTATTGCAGTGGTCTGGATCCAAACCTGCAATATCTCTGAAGAACGCCTATAATTTTTTGGTGGATTCCTTTGGATTTTCTAGTCTAATATTATGTCATCTGTGAATAGAGAGAATTTTATTTCTTCTTTCCCAATCTGGATGCCTTTTATTTCTTTTTCTTGCCTAATTGTCATTGTTAGGACTTCTAGTACATTGTTGAATAGAATCATCAAAAGCAGACATCTTGTTTTGTTCTTGATTTTGAGAATACATCCAATCTTTCACCATGAAGTATGACGTTAATGTGGGCTTTTTGTAGATGCCCTTCTTCGGGTTGAGGAATTTCCCTCTTATTCTTAATTTGTTGGTGTTTTTATAAGAAATGTGTTGGATTTTGTCAAGTGCCTTTTTTCTTTATGTCAATAGATGATCATGTGATTTTTGTTTCTTATTTTATGGATATAATGTATTATGCTAATTGATGTTTGGATATTGAACAAATTCTTTCATTTCTGGGATAAATTCTACTTGGTCATGGTGTTTAAATATTACTGTATGTTGTTAGATTTAGTTTGGTAGAATTTTTTTGAGAATTTTTGCATCCATAATCATAAGAAATATTGGTCTGTGGTTTTCTTTTCTTATAATGTCTTCATCTGGTTTTGGTATCAGGATAATTTTGTCCTCATAAAATGAGTTGGGAAGTGTTCCCTTCTCTTCTATTTTTTTGCTTTGTTCTCTTTGTTCTTTGGCTTGCATGCTCTCTATTGATTTATCTTCAAGTTCTGTAATTCTTTATTCTGCCAGTTCAAATCTACTCTTGAGTTTCTCTAGGGAATTTGGTTTTATTTCAGTACTTTAACTACAGAATCTCCACTCAATTATTTTTTAATAATTTCTATATTTTTATTCATGCTCTCCACTTGATGCAACATTGTCATCATACCTTCCTTTACTTGTTTAATCATGCTTTCCTTTTGTTCTATGAATATACTTATATTGGCTATCTGAAAGTATTTTTCTGTTAATCCCAAGATATTCTTCTCACAGGCCATTTGTGATGCCTTGTTTTTTTCTCAGTGTATGGGTCATACTTTCCTGCTCCTTTGAATGCCTTGTAATTTTTTGTTGGAAACTGGATATTTTAAATAATACTATGTAGCAACTCTTGGTACTGATTCCTCTCTCCAAGGCTCGTTGTTGTTATTTCGTTGTTTAATTTTTAGTAAATGGCTAGATTATTTTAGTGAAGTCTATTTCCACCACAGTGTTCAGACTGATGTTTTTCCTGTGATAGGCTCAGCTTTGGGGACACTCACAGTTTTCATAGGGCTCTCTGTCCCTGACCACACTCAGCTGTTAAATTCTACTAATTGCCCTTTGATTGCTCTATTGTTTTCAACCATACCCTGGGGCATAAATGCTCTACAAATTAATTTAATCAAATTCCAGCTTCTTTGAAAGAATAGTTTTGGAGGTCCATGTTTGTCATTTGTTCTGACCCCAGGGATCCTCCCAGCTGTCTTATTCCCCAGTTCTCTTCTGCAAACCAGCTGGCTTACCATCTAGGCTGTAGCTTCAGTAAATCCACAAATCTCCTCCTAATTGCTTTTCACCACAACCTCCATTGTTCTTGAGAGTATCCTTAGGTTTAAACTTCTCTATGCTCTTTTGTAAATTTTGCTTTTTCAGTTCTTTTGAAAGAAATTAAGAACTATCTGTTTTATTGCCTGCTTTTGCCCCCAGGCAAATCTCTGAGCCAGGGTCTGGAGCTGGTGGTGGGAACAATGACAAACTTCTCTCTGAGTGGCATCCACACTCTATGGACTAAGTGCTCAGTAGGGGGTGGCATCAGGCTGAGGTCTTCTCAGCTTGCCTCTCTTAGCATGAAAACACCACCTCACAGGCTGGGGCAAGGTGATCAGGTCTTGGTGGCTCAGCATGCTGTATCCAGGGTAGAGTCTCCATTCCATGACGGGAGTTGAGCTGAAGAGAGAAAATTCCAGCTCTTGACTACATTCATCCAGGACTTAGCCCCAGCAACAGATAGCTAGGGCCAGGAGAACAAATCCTGGAGTCTTGCTTCTTGTTGGAGGAAAGACCTCTGACTGGGAGCTGGAGGCGGAGGGAGCCCTATGTTCTTGACTTCAGCAGTCTCTAGTAGAGTCTCCACCTCACTGAGTTGGAGGGGAGAGGTAAAGGAAGGGACCAGTCTTGGTTCAGATACAACTGAGTCTTGCCTTTCTTACCAAATTTTCATAGATTTACTTGAATAGATGCTTCTTCATTTGTTGTTTTCCCTTAAGACTATTGCCAGAGGCTTTAAATGGTTGGCGTTTGGTATAATTTGCACCAGTTTCACTGGGGAATGGACCAGCAGAGCTCTTCACACTGTCTTGCTGGAAGTCAATCGCCTTTTATATTTCGTAATGTATTTTAAAAGCCTTTTATGATCAGACCCCTATTCCTTCTCCAGCTTCATTCCCCTTCTTAAACTCTATTCTCCAGCCACAGAAAACTGCCTTTCATTTCTTAAACAAGCCATACTTCCTCTCACCCTCACACTTTGCTTAGGCTGTTCCTTCAGTCCGTGGTATGACTTTTTCCTTTCTTCACTCTGCTAACTTCTCCTGATCTTCCTGCCTATCCAATTTATCACACAATAACTGCAAATTCATGTATACATATCTCCCAGTAGACGCTAAGGTTTCTTAACGTAGTATATCAGTTAGGGATTGAGTTTGGTTGCATGTAACAGAAAATTTAAATAACCAATGGCTACAACAGAAGAGAGGTTCATTTTTCTTGAGTAACGAAAAATCCAGGGGTGTTCAGTAGCTCAAGAATACCAGGTCTGAGGGTCTTGCAATCTCCTTGGCTTTTCCTTCTGGGTACCTGAGGGGTGTTCCAACTCTAGCCATTATGTCTATATTCTAGGCAGGAGGAAGAGAATAAAAGAAGGAAGAAGGCACAATAATTCTTTGTTAAAACAACAGTCAAAAACAGCAGACTTCTGCTTATATCTCAAGGTCCTGAATAAGTTATGTGACCAACTCTTTCAGCTGCAAGGAATCTGGAAAATATAATCTTTTGCCCTGGTTGCTAACAGAACTAGAGTTCTGTTGGTAAGGAGGAAGGCATAATGGGCATTGAGTAGGCAAAAATTGTCTCCGAAATAAGCATGGAGTATATCTCCATTATTCACCATCATATCTCCAGTCTTTAGCAGAGAATTTATCATATAATAAGTACTCAGTAAATAATAAATTCTACAGGAGAAAAAAGCATCTTCACATAACATGGAGTTGTTCACATAATGGGTCAGATTGCAAGGGGCCTTATTTATCCCACGTTATGATTCTTAACCTGGGTTGAGTTGTGCCTAGAGTGAAGCATACAGACCAGAACCTTGGGAAAGAAGAACTAAAGGTTCATCTATTGCTCCTAGATTGCTGATACACCCCCTCACAGAGACTCACAGATCTGGTACAAGCTCCCCGTGCTACAGATAAGGAAACCGAGGCACAGTTAAATGACTTGCCCAACATCACAAGATTATTGGTGCCTAATGAATATTGAATATTGTATAATAACAAGAAAAGAGTTTAAAACAAAATATACTATAAAGCTAGCAGAATAAAAACTAACACATTATAAATTTTAGATTAGGGTTTTTACCAGAGATAAACTTTAAATCATCAAAGATCATTAGGATGTAGTTGAAGTTCGTTTTGCAAATGTATTTCCTGACATTTCACTTATGAAATGGGACTTTAAGAGTCACAGTCTTCCGTTTCATTTCCAAAAGAATAGAAAATTACAGACAGACATCGGCAGTAAGCCTCAGCAAAATTTTTCGATTGAAGGACGGCAGAATAGCAGAGGATAATTCAAGGCACATGTCTGAATGGTGGAATGGCCTTTCATGTCATTTGAATTAACATCTTGTCTAGCTAAAGTTCACAAATAAATTTTAAATTTGAGAACTCCTTCCAGAAATGATTTCATAGTATTCGGTGGATAAGAAAGTTTTCACATCTTCCCATCTTTGCTTACTTAATGAATTATCCTCTTTAAGGGTTATATTTTCTGTCGTTAGTTTGGCATCTGCATCCTTTGAAGTTCAAATTCCATCTCTACCATAGTCATTTAAGGTTCGGTATTGTATTATCTCAGATAACTCAGGCTCGGCAATCTGTTTTGCTCCTTGTTTAACTCAAAGGCATTCAATCACAATTTGCAAGTGAATGTCACTTCTCTAAGGTGAGAAATCAGGCAAATAAATGGCTTAATAACTCTGACAGAAGCTTAAAAAATGGTAAAGAAAAATGTCTAATGGTGATCTTTTCCTATGGTGAATCCCATTCCTGACCCTTATCCACATAAAGGAGACTTGAATGGCAAGTCTTCAGATTGTCAGTTTTGTCTTTAACATAATATGAGTAAGTATAATAAACAAAAGTATAATACTCTGGGCTGCCTTAGAGGCAGTCTAAAGTTGAAACATGCCATTTGGCTGCATGGGATTGCCATGATTTAGTCAATTGGTAGCATGAGCTTAAGCTCTGGTCTTCCTGCAATGCTTCATCCATTGCTGAACCTACTCTTTTCTTTTTCTTTTCTCTTAATTGAGAAATAATTGACATACGACATTGCATTGGTTTTAGGTGTACGACATAATGATTTGATATATGTATATTTTGCAAAATGATTACTGCAATAAATCTGGTTAACATCCATCACCACAAGTTACAATCCTTTTCTTATGATGAGAACTTTTAAGATCTACTCTCTTAGCAACTTTCAGATATACAATACAGTATTGTTAACTATAGTCATCATGCTGTACATTACAACCTAGGACTTATTCATCTTATAACTGGAAGTTTGTACGTTTTGACCACCTTCACCCAAATTCCGCCCCCAACCCGCCACCTCTGGTGACCACCAATCTGTTCCCTGTATCTATGAATTTCGGTTGTTTTTATTTTAAGAGCCCACATATAAGTGAGATCACACAGTGTTTGTCCACACCTACTCTTATAGGTCAATAACACACAAGGATGTGGTGAAGACTGTTAGCTTTCACCCCGTTTATCTTATCCTCTTCTTCCACAGTAATGGTAATAGAATGCATTTTTCAGCCTCCCTGGCAGCTGGCTATGGCCATGTGACTAAGTTCTGGCCAATGGGATCAGGAGAAATAGCTGTAAGGCAGTCTTGGGACTCTTCCTTAGGAGACATCAGGCACGTAACTGGCTGCCAGGTGTTGAGATGTTCAATTAGGACAATGAGCCATATTGAAAGTAACAATCGTGCCCTTTTGACTCACTGCAAGAGTGTTGGCAAGAAAGGAAAGGGCACCTTCCTCAGTGTTCCACTTTCCCCAGGAATGGCATGGCAGCAATGAGGGCCAGATGGCATGTAGTGCATACGAGGGAATCATCTCACTGACCAGGAGCCCAGAATAAATGGCTCCTGCCTTTGTATGGAGCCAGGGGCCCAGCAGGGAAGAAATGGGGAAGGACGAAGAGTTGAAAAGTCCTGAGTCATTGTGCGGAAAAGTGCCGCAGTCAAGGCAGCTGGCCATACTGAAGCCTTGGCAGAGACATCTAGGAAGTGCCTCAACTGAGACCCTGATAAAGCAGCCTTTGATTGGAGGCACCTGAGCTACGAAGCACCTGTGGGTTTGAGTATGATCTGCCTGGTCCGGGGTTGGGGGCAACGGCCAGGAAGGCTGAGTCCTTGAACTCCCTCCAGAGCAGGGCAATGCACTGGCTGTCACTAAGTCTGCTGTGAGGAGGGTAGTCTTCCCCTATGAGGCCTGCCACATATAGCCTGATAATGGCCCGGTAATTGGCTGGGCCTGAAAGTTCACAAGTAGAATCGGGTCCTGGAACTGAACCCTCAATGACAGTTGTTTATTTATCTTCTCTTCCCTAATCCTGCTGCTAGGATGTGGCTGTAGCTGCCATTTCAGATCATAAAGATGAAGACTCTATACTAAAGATGGCAGAAAAGTGAGCTGGAAGGATCCTGGATCCCTGAGGACTTCATGGAGCAGAATCGCCAGACCATCCCTGGACTGCTGCCTTAGGTGTCACCTTTGACGCAACCAAAATATATAAATTCCAACTTGCTTAAACCACGATTTTTTCTTAGTCCTAATGAATACAATTAGTTTGAAATGCATGGCCTTTGAAAAGTGGGCATATTGACCTCGAACCACTAATTCAACAAACGTCTCTGGGCTTTGTGCCTGGGGGTCATAGTCAGATGTGTAGCAAGCATTCTATGTACCTTGGAGGAATCATTTACTTTATGCCTTTTTTTCCATAGCCCAGTAAGTGTACAGGAGAATGAATGCCCACCATTGGTCTCTTCTGACTTATCACTTCCTTTCAACTCACAGTTTTATTTCACAGTTCTCCAGTAGTCTTCTTATGGAAAAGGCTTTCTTTCCCTGCCTGTCCCAATTTGGCATTATGGGTTTCTGAAAATTACCTCTTTCTGGATAACATTCTCTGTAACAATTTGCATTCTCCCTCCACCCATTCTGAGTTTCCAGCAAAATCCTCTCCAATTTTGACCACCTTCCCATCAATGAAATCTCGATGAACCATATTCCTTCCATCGACAGTTGTTTCTGGTTAAGAAAATTCGTCCTGGAAATGGATCCATCCTCTGTGCTATATGCCTTTTGGTGGGGCATGTGCCACCCTGTCTCAGATTCCTCCAACAAACTTGCTGTTCTGATGGTGTTTCTTCTGGAAAGGCTACCTTCTCCCAGTTTGCATTGCACAATGCCTGCTCAGAGGAGACGCCAACGGTCTGACGCTACTGCTACTGAGGGCCCCTGTCTGATGCCCAGACAAGAAGCTGTGGTCTAAATGACTCTCATTCGGGGAATCTGTAGTAATAGGACTGAGCTTGGGTGGGGGATGTTAGGGGCGGGCCAAGAAGCTGCAATTCAACTTTCAACGCTTAGTTCTTTGCTCGAGGCTGTCTACTCTACAACCAGGGATCAGTTGATTTGTATAGTCTTCCTTTCTAAGGAGAAATTAGGTCTGATTCTTTTCCTGTTTCTAAAATAAACGGTTCCTGGATGACGCAGATCACAGTTTAGCTGCTCCTTCAAACGATGAGTCTCTCGAGCAGGGCTTTCATTAAGTGGCCCTTATTATGGGCAAACAGCACCCACTGGAGAGAAAAGTTCAAGCAATAATTATAATATCACTGATAAGGGCTTTTTCTAGCAATTTTTTGAGATATTATTGATATTTATATCTCAGGAATTTGTTAACGATGGTAAATATTTTATGCAGAATTTCCTATGAACCCACTATGAGTGAGACACTGTACTGAATTCTGGGATTATCACAGCTAACTAGAAATTCAAGGTCCCCAGTGGAAACAGACAAGAAACAAGTAAGTCAGTAAAATGTGACAAGCCCTAAAAGACTCATGTGCAAGGATGCTGGTGGTGGAAAGAGAGAAGATCAGACGAGGCCTCCCAAAGGAAATTGCTCCTTCAACTTATTAACTGCGGATCTTAATATAAAGACTGTTTTCTCTGTTTTTCATTTTTAGCAGTTAACAACAAGAAATAGTCTCACATACTGCAAATGTAACTATTCTCTGGTATATGTTATAGATCATTCTAGGGATTTTGGATTTACTTGATAATTAAACTGTGCAATCAATGAGGCAGATAGAGTACGACTTTATTTGGGGAAGAAAGATTTGTTAGGTATTTAATTTGGTGTGGGTGCTGTAGAGTGACCACAAGGAAATTTTGAACTGATAAGGAGAAAATTTTGCACCACTAAGATCTTATAAGTGGCTAGGCTGAAGGTTAGGGTCACAGATAAAGTTACCATGTGATTTAATGTTCTAGCCAGAACTCTTTGAGTAGTAAAAGGTGGCACTATTAAGACTAGTTATGCTGGGGTGACAAGTATAACCAGGCCTGTCCTGGGCGGAAGTCCTTTTGGCCACACTTGCAATTCCTAAAGTCTTCTTTACCCACTCCAAGGGTGAATGGAAATTCCTTATATTTATTAATGTCATAACAAGAAATATATGTGTGAGAGAGCACTGGACAAAAAGAGAGGAGATCTATTTTCTTTTCTTGGCATCATCTATATTAGAAGAGAATTGTCAGCTCCTGTTGAGGAACTTTCTACTCTAAAGTTCCTCTCCATTCTAAGTTTAGAAGTGTAGACCTTCCAGGCTAAGGCCTTGCAGTCATGTGGTCCAGAGCCCTGCAGCCTCACAAAAGTCCTTGTGTCTTTGGTGTTTATCTCCTGACAGTCACTG
Organism: Equus przewalskii; assembly: GCF_037783145.1. Classification (NCBI taxonomy): domain Eukaryota; kingdom Metazoa; phylum Chordata; class Mammalia; order Perissodactyla; family Equidae; genus Equus; species Equus przewalskii. Next base: position 12,696,891 of record NC_091834.1, on the reverse strand, counting down.
TAAGCTCCTGAGTACAGAGACCATCTGATACCTATTTACTTCAGTATCGACTGTGCCTAGAAAGACCTGGCAATAGTGTGTGCACAGACAATGTTGGTTGATGAGGAGGAAATTACCATGATTCCATGGGAATGAATCTCAGAGAGTAGAGGGTCTAGAGGTGGGTGGAATAGTGAGGGGCAGAGAGGGATGCATCTGGGCTCCTCTCACGCTGAAACACTTTTTACTTCAAAGACCGTAAATGGTGTGACCCTTGCGTAACTGTTGGGGCCGCCTTGCTCTATCTGCATGACCAGTCCCACCAAATTCATAATCTAGAACAGGAGTCAGCAAATTTTTTCAGTAAAGGGCCAGGTAGTAAACATTTCTGTTTTTTTAGGCCCTACTGTCTCTGTTGCAACTATACAACTTTGCTGTTGTAGTGCAAGAAAACACATAGACTCTTGCCTTTTGAGCATGGCTGTGTTCCAATAAACTTTACTCGCAAAACTTCTCACTGGACTGGATTTGGCCCATGGGCTGTGGTTTGCTGACTTCTGATCTGGAACTAAAAGGGACAGGGCAAGTAATGACGACCTGGTGGTCATTTGCCCCAAGACTTGCCTTCATGAAGGCTGTCTTGAAGGCAGACCTTGGGCAAAATGCCAAAGCAAATAAATAGAGATTTAAGTCTCCCTATTTCAAAGAAACATGCCAAGTCCTTTGGAATCCTGAACCTGAGAATGGCTGTGTATTTTTATCATTTCATCTTTCTGAGATTTTTGAGTCATTGTTCTGTCTGAGGAGCTTTGCATCACAGCCTTTCACTGTGATTTCGACAGAAATATTTTGTCTGTGATAAGAACTTTTATTCCAGGAGAACAGGTCTGGGCTAACGTGGTGGTGTAGGCAGACCCACCTGAGCACTTACCATCACGACAGGGCAGCAGGAGAAAGACGATGAAAAGGAGGAGAGAATGAGCATCTACTGAAGGCTTACTAAGTGCCAAGGACTTCACGCTAGTGGCACATAAACCCCTTAATCTAAAACGTGGGGCACAAGGGGCATTGTGTTTCAGGATTTTCTTTAAATCAATTGAAATTAGATTCCCAGCCTCCATCCTCCCTGCTTGGCAGAGAAAGTCATTCTCAGTCCTTACTATGGTTGTCCCGCTTAGTAATAGATGCCTCCAGCCCTCTGTCTTCAGGCTACACTGTTTGATGCTGAGAACTCAGATTCCTGCAGCTCTGGCCTTTCAGTAGGCTACCTGGGGCCCGGGAACGTTTGGATAGGCTGAGGGCCCTTCCGTCTTTCATACAGTGATCCTTTGGGCACCCCCTGAGGTCTTCCTGCATTTCTAGGGCACTGCCATGCAAAAGTTCTTGATTTCTCTATCATCTTCCAGTCTCCAGCTCTCTGCCTCCCATGCTCCTCTGGCTCTCTTCTCCCATAGGGCTACCTCTTCTGTGAACTTCAGCCGCGAGGAAGGACAGGAGTGTTTCTACTGAGACAAAGAGTTCTCCTTCATGCAACTAAAAGTCCTTGACTTCAGGGAATCCAGACATTGGATTGGGTGTGAGTGCGTTTATGTACGTATGGGAGGAGATTCAGAGAGAAAATACAAATAAACGTCTCAAAAATTAATCTGTTGCACATTTGTTGTTTTATGTAATCATCACCCCATTTCTGAAAAAGAAGTAGATGAAGAACCTGTGGTTTAGAGGGGTTATGTAAGCTCCAGAGGTCACAGGACTTCTTAGTAGACTTGACCTGGGATTTGTCGGGCTTCAGATACCTGGCTGCTTCCACTAGGCTACACTGCCTTCGCACTAATTCCTTCGTCTATTGCTAAAGCAGCCTGGCTTCCCAAGGGAACTTTCCTTATACTGTGTTTGAATTATCGTAGCTCCTAGTGGCTTAGGCTGTCAGCAGCAAAGATCTCATCTTCCTCTACATCCAGATATAAACCTGGTCCCAGGGGTAATTCCTGGCAGAGAAAGCTGGCTGGTGTGGTCGCAGATTGGATCAGAAGGGAAATACTCCAGTTCTTATATGAAATTCATCAGCTGTTAAGTGTCTCCAAATTTTCCTCTAATAGTCTCATTAGGGATCTGGAACCTGTCTTCAAAGAAGCAGCATCATTCACCACTGGCTTTTTGAGGGATTAGAGTATACGTAGAGTAGGAATTGTAGCCAAGTGTGGTTACGTTCTTAATTTAAGGAGGAAAAAAGTAAGCTAAGCCCTTGGTCTGTTTTTTTAAGATAAGGGGAGCTATAAGAATTGAGTTTGTTTACTCATATATGTATTTTCTCTGTATGGATCCACATTCGATGTTTACATTAACATAACAATTCAGAGTAAAGTCAAAACACATGTAAATTACATTTTCCACATATTCCGGTTGGAGGGTACCATATGCACTAAGACATGAAAGTGAGAGAATGAACAGAATGTTCAGGGAATATTTTGTCTGGTGTGGTTCTAGCTAAGGGTTTTGTAGACGTGGACATATAGTTGGAAAAGTACATGGAAGCCAGATTTTGCAGGACTCTAAATTTTATTCTATAAATAGTGGAGAGCCATTGACGGACTCTGAATGGGAAGTGACATGATGAATTTTGTATTTTTACAAGAAAAAATTATAAATATAATAAATAAAATCTCTCTAGTGCATGTACACAGTAGGGTAAAACAGAAAACTGAGACTAGGGAAACTAGCTGGGAGAAGTGACATAGTCCAAGTGAGAGAGGAAAAGAGTATAGCAGATACTTAGTGCTCACCATATAGTCCATGTGTCTCCACATTTTCCAGCCTTTCTTGCAGTTCTGTTAGCTCATGTGACTAGTTCTGGCCAATGGGCTGCTACTTCTACTTCCACTTCTAATTTGCATCACTTCATACTTAAGGTAATAAAGAGCTGGTCTGTCTTTCTTCTCTCTCTTCTCTTTCATTGGAGATCACAGAGGCATGTGTTGAAATGGCAGAGTCACAAGATGGAAGCAGAATAGATCCCGAACCACTTCATGGAGGAGAGCCACTCCAGAGAGGCTCAACCTGTATCAGATTTGTATGAGTCCATAACAACAAACCTTTGTTGTTTTAAGCCACTGAGATTTCCAGGTTTGGTAGCTATAGCAGCTAGTATTAATTATCCTGATGAATACAAAGGACCTGAATCAAGGTATAACAGCAGGATTTGGCAGGGAAAAATATATGTAAGAGACAAAAACTACAAGAAACCAAGACTGGTGTTGGGAGTGAGAAATAGGGAGAAAAGAATGACGACCCTGAGCTTTCAGCTTGAGAGGATGACAATGCCATTAACCAAGACAGATGAGGAGGAAGGGGGAGAAAGTAAAAGTGTTGAGTTTGAAGTGTCTAAAGAACATTCAAGAAGAGGTTTCCAGCTGGTGGTGGAGGACATGTGTCTGGCACTTATGAAAGGGGTCGCTCCTGGAGACGGGCTTGGGAACATTCCTCTTTGAGCAAGTGGGGTGGGAAAAGGAGAGGGCCACAGAGAAGGCCTCAGGGTAAGATGCAAGACAAGGAAGATTACCCAGTCAAGGAGGCAAAGATGGAGGGATGGAAAGAGAATCAGGAGAGTGTGGAGGCAGTGCCAAGAAGGAGAGAAGTTCAACATGGAGCTCGTCAGCAGCACCATATGCCATAAGCAATATTTTCTGCAGCCCTAAAATGGCTAGAGAATACATAAAACATATAAAATGTATGGGGAATACAGTTATCCATTCTCTTTCTTCAAATCTTTCTTCCTAGACATTACAAGAAAAAATGATTTCTTTGTTAGAGCTACGGTCTATGTGTGAGAAAAACATTGGAAACTGTCATCATAATCATCATTATCAATGAACACTGAAGCTACATATAATTTAAGAGCAGTTCCTGCTATCTAGGAACTTTTATTCTAGTCCCAGAAATAGCTCACACACACGAAGAATGACCAAACTGAAACTACTGCCTGGTGGAGCGTCAGTGCCAAAGAGTGATTTAAGCAATAAATTTTCGTTTTTGTGCTCCAGGTCTCTGGGCTAAAGACTGGGGGAGATGGGAGAAACCTTTCCGGAGGAAAGAATACTGGGCTGGAGCTTGACAAGATAAAGGGAAAGCAAAGACAAGAAGGGAGTAAAAGGAAGGAGAAGCACAGAGCAGCAAAGGCCTGGAGGTAGAAGTGGATTTGGCTTGTTCTGATCGGTCCTCTGCATTGCACAACACCAGGAAGTAATATTCACCCTGTGGCTCATATCAATAGTACCCTCTGGGATTGCTCAACACAATGGTTCAGTCAGTATCCGTATTAATACTAGACATGGGCTTGAGATGAGGCCAGATGGGTAGGTTGGAGCTATGTTGTAAAACACATTGAACGTCCATCAGAAGCCATTTATAGTGAACATGAGGAACATTTAGAGATTTTTGAACAGAGGTATACAGTGGAGAGAATTGTCTTAGAAAGATTCCTCAAGGGAGCAGTGTATAGAGTGTCTTAGAAGAGCAAAACAATAGAGACAGGAAGAAGAACCAGAAAACTATTGCAAGTGTCAAGGTTTTAGATGATGAAGCTTTTAGTCTATGGTAGTACTGGGTTTGGGAAGTGAGAAGGTCAATAGGCCATAGACTGTCTAAGGTCAAAACTCAAAAAATTGAGTCAGCAGGTAGGGAAATTTGTTTGGGTAGAAATATGATTGATTTTGCTTTAGAAATGCTGATTTGGGAAAACTAGGAAGTCTAGTAGGAGACATGCAGTTGGCATTTGGAGATGTGGTACTGAAATATGTGTGTGTTTGCTAGGGCTGTAGATGGAGTGTGGAGGGATGAAAAGGATACCCCAGACAATGAGAATTCAGAAAACGAAGAGCAGAGTGGAAGACTTCATGTGGTGGTACTACGTTTGAGAGTTAGACAAGGAAGTATTGCTGTGAGAGGTGGTTGCCCAAAGGGAGGAGGCCAAAGAGAAGGACACACAATGGGCAGATTTCGAGGGAGAAAGAGTTTCATGTAGGGGTAAGTGATCACACTGCCAAAGTGCCAAAGAGAAGGTCTCTTGAGTTCTCTGATTCCCCCTTGTCCTGGGAGTAGTTTCAAGACAGTGACTGAGATGGATGACAAAGGGCCAGGGCTGTCACGTACTTTTATCTGGAAATGCCTTCTGGAGATGGGAAGAGGTGACCTTCGAGCCAGCTCCCTACAGGAAACTGCCCGCTCTGCTCTGAAGCAGTTAGACACAACGTCCTTGGCTCAGAGCTTCCAGGGAGCTAAGCAGATGGCAGCTCTGTCAACTGCAGCTGCAAACAGCTTCATCTTCGGTTTATTTCCAGGAGCCAGAGGAGCTCAGGGATACTTAACAGCTGTCTACCTGTAGGGACTTGATCTCTAGGCCATCAAACCATCAAATACAGAATAGTGACTTAGCAATATAGCCCAGCGCTTCCTGGGGGCCTGAAAGAGCTACCCAAAGGCTTCCTTGATGCACCCATGGAAGGTCTTTTGCTAGTTCAAAAGAGAGTAGAGTAAATATGCCTTTTAATGAAGACCTTCCACAAACAGAAAGACACTATAAAACATGACTATGGTTATTCTCTCTGAAAATAAATGCAATTATCTTACTTGGAGATTTTTTTTAAAAGAATGTCCCAGGGAAGTATTTGTCCTTTTTGTTGAAATCTATAGCCTAATCCATGTGGTTTAGAATGAGGAATATTAACCACCAGTTAGAGTTACTGCCAAGCCCCGTCCTACCAGGCTATTGCAGAGTTTTTATAAATATTTGAAGGCAAACAACTGGTTATGAGAAGTACCTTGCTTATACACGATGTCACTTCAGACAGAATGTAGAGGTAGCCTTGCTCTTGAACCCACTCTTGAGTGAGCCGTATTCCGTCAGGAGCTGAATTGAAAGTCACCTCTCCCCATTCCCAGAAGGCACTTCCATAAGGAAGCACATGGCCAGGCCTGACCATTGGTCATCTATCTCAGCTGCTGCCCTGACACTGCTCCAAGGATGGGGGTGGGGGTTGTTCATCAGAGAATTCAGGAGATCTTCCCCCAGTGGTATTTTCTCTTGAACCCTTGCAATCAACAAGGGGAGTCAATGTCTTTGACAGTATTTATCGAAATAAATATATCTTAAGAGTGGGCAGGGTGGAAGGCACATGGTATGCACTTGCCTCAGGTATATATTTTTGTATACAAGCCACCCCAGCACTTAGTACCTTAAAGCAACAATGATTTAGCACTTATCATCATTCCATAGGTTGGTAGAGCTCAGCTGGGTGGTTGTTCTGTTCCCCATGGTATGAGCTGGGCATCACGTCAAACTCAGTTAGGAGCTCAGCTGAGGTCAGAAGGTCCGAGATGGTTTCATTCATATGTCAGGCACCTGATCTGGGGTGACTGTGACAGCTGGGGGCTGGCTGAGTCTCTCTCTCTCTCTCCATTTCTCTCTCTATTAGAGTAGTTGCCCCTCCTATTCTGTGGTTCAGTGTTCCAAGAGGAACCTACCAGTCCTCTTAAAAGCAAGGCCCCAAACTAGCACACTGCCTGTTGGTCAAAGCACATCAAAAGGCCGGTCTAAATTCGAGGGGAGAGGAAATAGACTACTCCGCTTACTAGGAGGAGAGGCATGGAAGGAATTGTTGGTGGCCATCTTGCTTAAATAAATAAAAGTCATCCTGTTTCCGTATACTTTCCAATACTTCTAAATGGAGGAAATGCTGGATTTTCCTGGGATACAAACCACACCCTTATACCTTTTTTTTTTTTAATCACTGAAAACACATAAACACTTCCATGCTTGTTCCTGGGTAGTATTTGTTGGTATCCTTGGGTTGACAAGACATGGTGGTGAGCTCAATGGGGAGGCATGCTGAGAAAACCACAGGTAGAAGGGAGACAGACCTGAGTGGGAACCTATTGTTCAGGCTGTGAGTGGACTTGAGGGGAATTATCCTACCTGCAGAGGTGGATTCTGGTGAGGACAACTTTGTGGGCTCGCCTTTAAGCCCATGAAATCTGGTCATTATCAATATCTGGGAGTCCAGTTTGGCAGATGGACACGGGAAGGGGGAAATCTCAAGCAAGGGTACAATTACACAGGCAAGTGAGGGTAGTAGATGTTCTTGGAAAGTCATTCCATCAGGCATGACTCTTACTAGTGGTTCAGGTACAAGGATGGATTGCAGGTGAAGGAAAGGCGACAGGAGTCATAGCCGGGTGGCTGGTCCCAGTTAGTACTTAGATTTCTGGCAGGGTCCAAGACTTGGGAATACCAAAATTAAGGCACATCTCAAATGAGTAAGAAATCATGGAAACACACAGGTCTACAGAAGGTACCCAGGCACCAGAGATTTACCTTTGCCTGGATTCTGAGTCTTTGAGTCTTTCAGAAATTGTGTGTGTGTGTGCGTGTGTGCGTGTGTGTGTGTGTGTGCGTGTGCGTGTGTGTGTGTGTGTGTGTGTGTGTGTGTCTGTAGGTGGTTGGAGGAATGGAAGATGTGGGAAACTAGCATGCAACTGCCCAGAAGCTGTGCTTAGAAATGTGTGCCCAGGGAAGCAACGTGATGGGAAGAGAACAAGCCTGAAGACTGATGAGTCTGGTTCACATCCTATCACCGCTACTTAAAGAGTAAGTTAATTAACCCCCAAAGTCTCAGATCATCATCAGTAAAAGGGGAACAACCATAATAGTAGTTTCTTAGGGACTATTTTGAGGAGTAAGGAGCTAAGATTTATGTAGTACTTAGTAATTTCTTGGCACATACTGAGTCTCAAACGTTAGCTTCTCTGTCTTCATCCCTCCTCCACACCACCCCACCATTTTCTGTGGGTTTTTATCCTGAGCCAAATCCCATTTGTCCGCATGAACATTAGCTCAGGAGCTAAGGGGGGCCCATTAGTAGGCTTTGGAGAGCTATGCAAGACAGCTGAAAGATGGCGACACACAGTGGGCCAGATTGCCACTCTATAGAACAGCAAAGCTCCAGAGGGCAAGTAGATAACGTGGTTTTGAGACTAAGCCTTTTCTTTTAGAAACTAGGGAGTAAAACTTCATTTACTCCTCCTTGTGCCAACTTTTTAAAGAAGTCTTTACTTATTTTTTCTCTAACTAAATAAAAACTAAATTGCCACTGTGTTAGATTTGAACCTTGCCCACTTTGACAATTCTTGACATCTCCTACAACAAAACATTTCACTTTAAAGTAAAATTTGTGTTTCAAACACTTTATTGCTGCTGGAAGACCATGATATTTCTGGCAGCCTGCCCCCTTCCCCATCCAACCATTGTAGCTTGCTAAACTGCTCAGCTTCCAAAATCATGAGCATCTTCCATATTTACCTTTGAAGACTAAACCAACTGTCTCTTGAGTCACCCTTGTTTTCAGTTGTCTTCTTGAAGGCTGGTTTTTCAACCATCTAAACCACAAGGATGATTTTATTAGATTATTCTGAGAATTGAAAAACCAACTCAACCGCTCTACCAGTGTGATTGTAGAGAGACGGTATTATGATCGATCTTAAATATGAAAAGAATTGAGCTTTTTGTGTGTGTATCTTTGGACTTTGGGGGCTTGTTTAACTGAGCAGGAATTCCACAGACTAGAAAACAGTCTATCCACAAACAAAACAAGGACGCAGATGCCCTTTTCCCCAGATTTGTGTGGGACAAAGTATAGAGTGTTAGCAAAGAGCATGTTTCATGCCAAAACTTTGTAAATATCTTATGCCCTGTACTCAGTAAACCTTAATCACACTGCGTATCACTTATGCAACCTCAGCTATTCATGGGGATTGGGAAGGAAAATACGATTAACTCCAAGCAGACATTTCTGGCTTCAAACCTCTAAATGATTCCTCTATCCTTAATATTTACTCTCCTTAAAAAAGAACTGTTTCTATGGAGAACACGCGTACACACAGAAAGGTTTTTATCAATAACTCCCCACCAGAAAATGAAAATTATACTTCAAGTAAAAGAAGTCCACCACACAATGAAGTGCTGAATTTTATCTGAGAAGTGTGCAGTGTCTGTAATGGAGCAGGAAACCACAGTTGTTGGTAAATTATAGTGTATACATACATTTCGGTTCAACATAAGATCCTCAAAATGATGTTCACAGGTAAACTTTCTTCACTGTTGTCACATGTTGTTTGTAGAGCACTTAAGCACAGCAGAATATACGATAATAAGTGTCTGGTGGATTCTTACTATAAGGTGAGGAATAACAGTGTGTGAGTTAGGGGTGGTCCGCATTTCCAGTATAGATTGCCCCACATCATGTTCCAAAGGCAACATTACTTAAGAAAACATCTTATTAATAAAGTATTTCAAATCTTAGTGACTAGAGGGTAGTGGGACAAAGAAGATACTGATTTTGAGGGGGAGAATTTGGGATATAGGCAGTAACAGTTTGTCTCCTTAATAAAGACTTTGCCCTGCTCTTCACGTCCTGTTAATTTCTCTTCAGAAACAGCTCATTTGTTCTCAAACATCAGGATCCTCTAGGTTGGTATGGGACTTGCCATAAACAGCACTAATGGCCGCAACAGATCACCCCTAAATTACAGTGGCTTAGGCCAACCGTTTATTCCTTGCATACACAAAGTCCAACGTGGGTCATGTGGGCTTGCCTCCATCTTGTAGCGACGTTATCTCAAGAACATGGCCCCTGAGCTTGTCACGAGAGGGAAATAGAAGCTTGGAGGAGACACACTGCCTTGGACTGAAATGACACATCTTGGTTCTCGCAGTCCACCTACCAGAACTGGTCACAGGGCCCTAAATAAACATAAAGGAGGCTGGGAAGGAGAGAAGAGCGTGTGGATATTTGGGAGTGCCATGTCTGTGGTCTAATTTTCTGGGGTTGTAGAAGCGCCCAAAAAAAGCAGTGAGGACCCAGTCATTGGCTAAGGTCAGTGAGGGCGGCAGCTGGAGACAATGTGAGGAGGTGGAGGGGAGGTTAGGGAGCAAAATCTTTGAGCAAACTAAACAGAGAAGCACCCGTTCACCTAAGCAAAAGCAAAAGGGACAAGAAGAAGTACGGGAGGTTGGATTTAAGGAAAGAATTTTCAAATTAAGGTAAAAACACTTCACTTCTGCTTTACCTTGTGTCCAATGGCGTGAGGTTTAAGATTTTTCATCGTTGTCCCCTCACCCGGGTTACGTGCCTGTGTTGGCAATTCCCTGACCTGCTCGTTAGCTTTAATGTCACATGTTATTTTAAACTCACACGATTAAAACAGAACTCAGCATCTCATTCTCCAAAGTGACTCTCTCCCAATTGTCTGTCTCGATTGTTGGGCACATCCTGTCTTACTCATTTAGGCTAAAGTTTAGACAGCTCTTTGACTGATTCCTTCCGTCTTCCCTCTTAGCAAGTCATTCTCTGAATCCTATTTCTGTTCTTGGTTTATTTGGTTGTCGGATTTTTAAAAAATGGAACACATCCTGAATTTGTCCCTTTTCTCTGCTCTCCCTTTCATCATCTTAGATCTGGTCCTCATCATCTTAGTTATAGATGATTCCAGAAACCTTGCAGAGTTCAGTTCCAGTTCTGTCCTGCACATCATTGCCAGATTAACCTTCATTCAACACTGCATTCATACGATCGCACTCATGTTCAAGAAACGCCAATGCTCCCTGTTTTTCCACATTAAGCCTACATTCAGACCCTGTGATTATTTAGCCCTACCTTGCATAGCAAACCTTATTTCCTACTATTTCCTAACCGGTACCCTGCATACCTCTTACATTGTTCTCATTAGTGTGTTCATCTTTGTATATCTTACAGCAATTGGCAGTACAGCTGGCGTATAGTCAGGCCTTAATAAATATTTTTCTAGTCAACGAAGAGTAGACATTCAACAGATGTTTGATTTGGGAGGCAAGGAGTGGGGATGAAATGCTGATGGGACTGATAACCTGAGATGTAGAGTATTTCACCATCCTATTATATTTGAGTGATGTTGACTGAAAATCATTATGATAAAGACCTATTGGAACTTATTTAATTTAACACTTTAAAGCAGTTACTGTTCACTGTGGCTTTTTATATATTTATCAATCTGTGTGAAATTACTGTTATTTTATATACACACACATCCATTCTATCACCCACATGTAATGTTTTAAATGTTTGGTACCACTGTGATCATTTTTTCACATGGTCATTCCCTTCCCTCTTCCAGAGAAAGTACCGCAGCACATTTTCTCCTGGAGATTTTGGCACACATCAAGGGAGCATTTCCTTCTCTATCCTTCTTCCCTTCTTGTCCCCCAGTGGATTCTCCTCTCCCACCTGGACTCATTCCATTTCCAATCACTATCTTGTTTTTCTTTGAAGAAAAACACAATTATACCACCATCTGTGCCCTCTGCTTCCTCTGCTATGGCCACTACCATCTTTCACGCCCTACTCTCTTAGATATAATAAACCAAACGGAATAGAGAAAGTCTAGGACAGTACAATCTACGTAAGACACACAATTTATAAACACAAAAGTGTTATAAGTCAGTGGCTAGAAAAATCACAAGAATTTCACTTTACAAGTATTCTATAATTTAATGCGAGAAAAACAAATGTAACAAGGGCCCTGCCTAAAAGACAGCTACTGTTCATTGAGCAAAAGAGAACAATTTAATTGACTGGAGGGGTGGGGTAGGGTGGGGAGTCTTGGACAATCATGTCAAGTAAACAGTGAATACAATGACTTGAAAGGTAACTTTTCTGCACCGGCAGAGCCAGAACCCTGGGTCTGGAGGCAGCCTGCCTATGGGGGAATCTCAGCTCCACTTTACAATAGTTGTGTGGCCTTGGGCAAGTTACTTATTTGTGTCGCACTTTCCTTACCTCAAAAATGAAGATAATGATAGTTGCTGCGTCATATGGTTGTTTTAAGATTCGAATCTGGCCATTCACAGAAAGTACTCAGCACAGTGTGTCACATACACATTAAGATGGTCCTTAATATCACTTTATTTTATTTTTATGTTATTGAAGCATTGAAAAAGTAAATGGCAATTTTAGTCGATATGATGCTATTTAAAATTCAGAGAGTGCCCATAACAAATTAGGCCTCTTATATAACAGTAAATGTAGAATAATCAATAAATGAACATGGTAAGGACCCAGGAATATATAGGGATGAAAACCATTATCGACACGGAGCAATATGTTCCAAAAAACTAACCCTGATTGATGCTCCCCATTAAAACAAAAAGGCCCTTGATGAAATAAACGTGGGAAAAGCTACAGATTTTTCTTCCCCTCTTAGATACATACAATGCCTGTTAGCATATCAACAGCTTGGTAAGTCTCCACAGGGAAGAAACAATTCTAGGTGTTTTAACACAGGATTTCTCAAATTCTTTCATCACGGAATCTGAGGACAAGGATATTCATTTTGTTCACAGATATATCCCAATCGCTAGCACACAGTAGGTGTTCTATAAATACTGTTGAATGTATTCAGGAGGAATAAGTAGGAGAGTGCTCAGGAAATGGAAGTATGTTTGCGCTGACTTTGATTTTCTCTAGAAACCAAAGCTCAAACCAAAGTAGAGAGAATGAACTCTACTTCTCACCAGGCGCCACATTTGTAAGATGTTTGAAAGAACATATTTCAAAGTCAATAGTGAACATTTTCTGACATGTGGCAGGACTGGGGGCCTGTTGGTTTTAAGGAGCTGACTCTGTCTTTTGAAGATAGTTGGTAGGCAGGTTCTGAAAGACCAGTGCCTAGAAGAAAAATCCCAAAAGCCTCTTACGGCATTTTGCTGGCCAGAAACAGGTATAATCAGAAGGGCTGAGGAATCCAAACAGAAGAACAATGTCAGCCAACTGACCAATCCATTTCTTTTTCTTGAGATGGAAACTGGATCAACAGTTTCCTTAAAAACCTCTGCCAGCTGGCACCACAAGGGAGGAGAACCCCTCCAAAGACAATAAATAAGTGCCTTCAAAAAAGATTTCCGGGCTGAAGTAGTGGACTTTTGCTTATGCACAACCGCAATGACAACAGCTACAGCAAAATCCTTGCTTGTAAAATTACCTTGGCTGCTTTGCTATGTAAAATGTGAAAAGGAAACAAGTCATTTTCCTCATACATGAGCTCACCGCTTATCTGAAATCAGTTACACACTGCAAAAACACCCTCTTTTACCCCCTGCCTGGAGACTCCCATTAGCACACAATGTAATTTCACAGCTAGCGCTTGGGGAACTTTCTGGAAACATTTTAGACTGAAATAGTGAAGTAGAGGGTGGCATGAATCTGGTTACTTTCAGAATATTGAAGTGTTGGAATTACAATGTGATGACAGGATTCATCAGAAGGATTTATTTCTTTGGGCCCGTGGCCTAATGAATTGGAAAATATTTTCCTATGTCTTCTCCTTCGGCTCTAAATTAAAGTGACACACTTTATTAAAAAAATGTCATTTTTACATATTAATGTGTGAATTATGGTATGGTACATATGACAACAATGTCATCTGGGCGAAACATTCTAGTGATCTCTCACATTGATTTGCATTTCACTTAGAAGTGAGAACATAGAATGAGAAAGTATCTATGGAAAGCTTTATTATGTGTGTATGTTATCCAAATACTCTGCGTAAATGTGCAGGGGTTTTATGTGACGGCTCATATATACATCTGCCTAGGCCGTGTGCTTGGGGATATAACGGCATGAACTCGTACCGCACTGTGGGGCAAAGAGAGAAGAGGAGTGAAATAAAATCTGTTCCATTTTCTGTTTAGGGTCATAGCAATAAAATCATCCAAAAAATGGCACAGTTAATGGAAATTGCAGCGCAACTGACTGTGGAGACCTGAGATAGTTCTAGTTTTGCGCAAGTCTAACCAAAGAATGGTGCTGAAAGGCTTTCCACGTTCCGTTCTCAGATACATTTGGGAATTCGGCTACGGGTCATTCTCAGCACACCGTGTCAGAATGACATTGCTACAGTGCCTACACACATTTGCAATGAAAAGATCCTGTCAATAGCATGAGTCATTCTGACTGGATAAACGAAACTAGAAATATTGAGGCAAATGTGAACTCAGAGTTACCTGATGGTGCTAAACCCATTCTCTTTGGATTAAAAACACAAAGGTTGAAAGGTCTTGGTAGAGACAACTCTTGATGGATATAAACATTAAATCAGATTAACATTAAATCTGATTTAACGCTATATAGCTGAGTTAACTCTATATATATATGTCCATTTTGCTAGATTTTACTGTTTCTGTCTGTAACAAATAATTTGGAAATGACAGATGTTAAGAATGTGGCTGTTATAAAAAGAAGATAATTAGGTCATCTTTAATGAACCTATGAAAGATCATATTTCATATTTCACTAGTATCAGTGACATCCATTTTAATAATAATAGTATCAAACATCAGCGATTGCCTAAGGAATGGTGTCTGGACAATGGTTTAGACCATTGAATTTTAATTGTTCAAAAAGTCTAACTCATGGTTGTAAACCAGATGGCCTAAATTTTGGAGTTTAGAACTAGAGTTCTTTCCTTGGTCCTATCTTCCTTAAGCATGATGTATTCTTTATGGGTGACCTCATTCACTGTATCAGCTTGGATTGGCATGTACACACCATTTTGGGGCCTGTGGTCTGAATATACCATTGACCCCTAAGTCTACATCCATAGCTCCTTTCTATTCTTGGATCCTCTTCTTCATTGCACATATTCACCGGACACAAGTGGTTATCATCTGAGACTCAGTTTATCACCTGAATCTGAGCAAGGCCAATAAAACTCTCCCCACGTTGACCTTTTGCTTCTCCCCTAATCCACTCTTCTTGTAGTATTTCTGTAGTTAACAGCATTCATATTCACAGCTGCCAAAATTATAAGCCCCGCAACAGCCCTCACATCTAATAACTCATTAAGAGCTATAAGTCTTCCTCCTGAAACTACCAAATACATTCGCTCCTCTCCATGCCCCCCGCCAGTGTCTTAGTTCAGCAGTATTTTCCATCTTTTGTCTAGAACATCGCCACCGCCTCTTTGCCTTCTTATTTCAACTTGCTACTATGTTTGTCTGTACTTCGACTTCCTTCAAATATTATCTTTCCAAAAGACAAATCTAATCTTGTCACTTCCTTGCTTAAAATCCTTGGGTGGAAATCTGTTGCAAATCATTTGCAATCTATCCACCACCTTCTTTTCCATTGCTCCCACCTCCCTCTCCCTCCCAAGCACCCTGTGCTCCATCCCCTCTGAAATGCTCGGCTCTTCAAACTTCCAGGCACTACACATGCACATTTCTCTGCTTGGAATGAATGCCTTTTCCCTTATTTTCTGACTGGAGAATTTCTCCTCCAGCCAATTTAAATGCTGTCCCCTCTACGCAATCTTCCTAGGTTCGTCTACATAGGGTTAACCATTCCTTCTCCTGGGTTGCTAATGGTGTGTCAATCACATTGAATTGTCTTTCCTAACTCAATGTGATGACCTCAGGTGGATAAGCATGCTTGTTTGGGGTGAGGGGAGCATCGGTAACGCCTATTCCAGTGCCTGGCACTCAGTAGGTTTGATAGATGTCTGCTGAGTGAAGGAACGATCAAACAGATGACCTCTTACCAACTCTGGATCCTTGAGACGATAAAGGAAGTGAAGGAGAATATAATGTGTGGTAAATATAGCAATTTTTCAGATTAGGGAACAGTCATAGCCAAATTACTGTCCAGACTATGTTTTGTGTTCTGAAAGATAAATCAATTTCTCCAAGACTCCTAGTCACCATTTTGCGAATTATTAAGAAAATATATCATTACCCAGGCCTCGAGCTGAAAGCCTCATGTCATGATTTTAAATTCACAACATACAGTTTTCAAGGAATAGTCTAAATTCAATGACCAAATCATATTTAATCTACCAGGTTTTGAAGTCTGTTGGGATTCCAAAATTCTTAATATTTGTAATGCTTTCGGGCTTTGCTCGATTGTACTTAATAACAAGATATGTACTTAACCACAAGATAAAAGCTGGTATGAATTAATCTGTAGAAAAAGAATAGCAAAATTCTTAGGAAAACATTACAAAATTACTGTTTTCACTTTAGATTTATTTTCCCTTGCTGTGAGAAATGATTTCTTTTTATGAGTGTCATATTTTTTAAAAAACCCCACAAATGAATACCTAAAAGCTGATATAATAGTGAAACGGAAGGAATTGCAAACTTTTAACATTTATTACAATCAGCATATCAGTGACCTAATAGCGTGTTGGAATCCATTGTTTTATTCTGAATATGTCATAGGAAACACAGCTGATAAATGGGCTCTATGGTGAAATAGCCCTGCCTTTGTTGTGAAGGCCGTTAACATCAAACAGACCCGAGCAGATTAATAGTTTAGAAGTAGAGGGTTGAGCCTTTCCCACAGGTGACTATTTGTGATGTGAATAGCTTTTCCCGCATGGCTCTTTTGTATTAGAGACAAAGAGAAATTTCTCACGACCATCTTAACGTTAGTTCTATTTACCTAACAATATCATTAATATCATTTAATGGAGAGCTGTGTGGCCAGTCCAGGAGTCTTGTATATTAGACAGAGATGAGAGCTGTGAGATGAGCAACTGAGCTGTTCAGATAGAAAGGATGTTTGGACAATTGGAAGTAATTTCATTAATTCTTTCTCATTAAATCACAATCGTTTTAGTAAATAGTATTCCCTCTGTCTTTCTGATTTCACTTTCCCTTTTATCTCTCTCAGAAGTGAGAATATTATTCTTTCTTAAAAAATAATAAATTCTGTTCATTTTCATCAGGTACTGATTCTTAATGAAAAAGAAAACTCTTTTTCCTACTTTGCCTACTTTTCGTGTTTGTGTTGTTTCTCAGCTTTGTATTTTTCCACTGTTTTGAAGTCTCCTTAACCCCTGACATGCTCAAGTAGCCCTGTGGCTTCTATTCTAAAGAATCCACCAAAGCTATATCTGCCTTTCTACCTTCACAACCCTCTGCTTCTGGAGCCTGTACTCCGAACTTCCTGAGAGAGCTTCAGCTGGATTTCTCTCTAATTCGTTTTATTCCCCCACCTCCCTTCTTTATTATCATGATTTGTGAAGATCTTCTTGCTATTAGCACACTTTTTCATCCTCTTTCTTAAATCTCTGCTGTCTTTCAAACAAGGATCTAATAATCTACTCTTCTAGCCTCTTCACCTTGAAGACTCCAGTGAAATCACTATCCTCCAACGACTCCAGGAATAAGAGCTCTTCAAGGTCCCATCTGGAACCACTTACTCTTCCCAGAATCTATGTCTGTATTTACATCTATGTCTATGTCTCCAGGCGGACTATGTTTTCATGTCTACACATATGATTCCTCTTTATCTGTCTCTCCCTTCACCAACTGAAAAACTTCACGTTTATCAAGTGTTCCAAATATACCTGCAGGCTTTGATGAGTCAATTCACATGTTGGGTTAAAACAAATGATGGTGTCATGGTTACTTCTTGCAGAGATATTTACTTCTCTATAAGAAACTTTTTTGTAGTTTAAACACTTGTTTTGTAGCTGACACTTGTTGGGCCCTTACCATGTCCTCCATCCTTGTGAGGTGCTTTACCTGGCATCATTTATTCTTCCTAGTAACTCTGTGATGTGGGTCTTATGATCTTTCCCATTGTACAGTTGGTGAAAGTGAGACTGAGAGCATTTAAATAACTTGTCAAAGTCCATACACCTATTAAGTGACAGCTGCGATTTCAATGCCATTCAGTCTGACTTCAAAACACGTATTTTAAATCATTTTAGTCACTAACATCATTCTGGTTGGGACAGATCTGCCCAGTGCCCTCTAGTCTATGGTGCTAAAGCCAGCCGATGATGACAACCAGCCATGGATTTATTCTAAGTCCTAGAAACAAATTTTTTTTATGATTCTGTATGTCACTGACATGCCTTCTAATTCACAAGTTCAAATATTGGCTGAACTTTGTATAAACCAGTATTTTAATCACCTACTGTTCACCTTGTTGATGGTGGAGAAATTCTCACCCTAGAGCTATGGGGATGGGAAAACACAGGACACCTGACGCTGCACAGGTGACATCAAGAGCAGTTTATTAGACTCACAGTCAAGGGGAGGAGGACACTGCACACGGCAACAGAGTGCTGTGCCCCTGGCTCCCAGAGAAGGATGTGATTGACTTGTTTGATAATTCTGTGGGTTGGCAGGAACCGAAACCTACTTCTTAGGGTCAAGTAGGAACTGTGCATGACCCCTTTGCCGAGGAACACAGTTTGGTTAGAGGACCTTATCCATGGGAGCCAAGTGGGGATGGGAATTTGCAAGTAGGCCAGATGAGCCCTCCTTGTCTGACCAGATATTAAGGCAGCACATGATATTGGAACTTAAGGCTTATATCACACCTACAAACTCACCCAGCTACGCATCTTTACTTTTGCAAAGATATAAACTCACTGGCAGAATTGAGGATCTGGCATATATGTTGAAAACTCTTAAGCTTTAATCAGGTAGCAAGATTGAGGGGAAAGAGTCCAAGGATGGGGTTCTATGACTTCTTTTGCAACTAACCTGTGACTTGAGGACTTGAGTCAACATCTTATGGCTTGTTCCTCTTTAAAATGACTGCAATACTACTAGGCAGAAAATAGTTTTAGCTGAATAAGGGCAGCCCCCAGAAAGGAGGGAAGGAGTACCCAATGGCTTCCTGGCAAGAATCTTTCTCCCCTACCCGTATTCCCAAGGTAGGCTCCATGGAATCCTGGTCACTTTGGATGCTTTCTGGGGGAAAACAAAAGGTTTTTAGGCCAAATAAGTTTGGGAAACACCATATACTTATCCTTCTCTTACAGATTCACAATACTCCGCGATCTATGGAAAAATTCTGAGACATTGGACTATAATGAAACCTGAGAGTTTCACCAGGATCACGGCACATTTTTGACCACGAATCTTTTACGTTGTGTTGTTTGGAACTTCTACTGGTATCAGTGGTATTGACGTTCCCCAGAAAAACAAACACCTTTTGGAGATGGAGGTGAGAAGCTTTGGTTGGGTGAGATAAGTGCCATGGGGACATGAGTGGGTCACCCACAGTGTCTGCTATGCCACACAATTTACCCTCATAGGCCAGACACTGCACGTGGTCCCCTTAGTCCTCCGCTATCTGAGGAATGATCCAGAATCAAGCTTGAAGTCCAGGCTTGAGTCATTTGCATGGCTATTGAAAGGGCTGAGCACAGCGATGTAAAAGCTGGAAATGGCTTCATTTCTTTTCCGTCACTGCCTTAAAATCCCCCTTGTCAATGTCCCTTCCACACCAATTTGGCAGCATTGCAAAAAGGTACTGACACTCTTTAGTTACTTTCAGGGTTTATAAAATCCAGTACAAACTAAACTTTTGTAAATTAATCTTAGATTCAGTTTAAAGTTCATCCCTCTCCATAATTCAGGCTTGACTTGAGATTCTCTTTACCTGCAGTCGGGAGGGGAGACACAGTCTATCCTTTTGCTTTCCTAAGCTCCATCACTACCCTCTGGCTCTCCCAAGGTTGAGAAAGGGAGAGAGGAGGTGGGTAGTCAGAGCAAATGGGTCGGAGGACTTCACTTTTACCAGGTGCTATCAGAATTCCTCCCTCAGCCCTTCAATGCCCATCGTGTTGGTGACATCATCTTTTAAAGGCATTTATTGGTGGGTTTCTCTGAGCTACTCTTTCCCCAACCTGATACAGACTTAACTGCCAGTAACTTCTGAAGCCATGCCCGCTTCAGGGCATCCCTGTTTTTATTCCCCTTGTTGTGGCAGACAGCAGTGAGCATTTTTCAAGATGACTTGAGCCTAAACCCACTCTGTCCAGGAGAAATCTCACATATCCTCGCCCCACCAAGCTCTGAAGTGCAGGCTGCCCATGCGCCTGTTCCCTGCTTCTGTGAATGGTGCAGCCCCTTTCTGATCCAGCTTCTGTTTAGAAGAGGGAGAGTTCAAACTTTATCCTCACATGTACCACCAGTCTCTTTACTCTGGCTGGAGACCTGCAGACATCTGAGCTCAGTGAGCATCCAGCCTGCAGAGAGATATGAACCTTCTCCTCACAGACCAACCAATAGCGACAAGTCTACCTCCAAGAGCCCCACTGCTTGGATTAAAAATGGAGGAAGCAAGAGGAGAAGCAAAATATCACAGTGCTCTCTGGGTTCTCTTGAAAGAAAAGCCTTCTCCTCCCCTCTGTTGAAACCTTACTGCTCTCTTTTACAGACTACCAGTGCGATTTAGGACGGTTTAGATGCTGTTTAGCAAGCCGCCAGGGGAGAAGTGGGTATCTAATCTAGTGCCTCCCTTTGGAATGCAGTGGTACTTAAAAAGCCGTTAGACTAAGCTGGAGGCTTTAGTTAAAATTCCCAGACAGGAGGAAACTTTCCATCCATAACTTGTTGCAACGTCCAAGAGCCAGACGCCTCCTCCTTGGCGCTCTCTGCACCACTGTTATGTGCCTCACCGGCCTCACCAGCTGATTGAAATGGAACTAGGCATCATTTGAGGAGCTGGTATTCGCTCTCACAGACTCTTTCCTCTTTCCTCCTCCAAATGGCTCAGAGCAGCTCTACAAGAGGATGATCTGTGGTTTCAGGGAAGAAAGAGGCAATTCTGAGCCAGCAAAGTAAAAAACCACTGGCAGAGATTCCCTAGCTGATGGCCAGCTAAAAACCTCTTCCACTTTTCCTCAGATGGTGAGTGCTCATTATTGCCATGAAAATATCGATGCTAGGCATGTGCCAGGAAAATGGAGAGAGTGTTCATCTTATGTCAGGAATAACAAAAAAAACTATAATTGAACCGTCATAGAATGAGAAAAAGAAAGTTACAAGAGACATTTTTATCGTAGGAATTCCACACGCCATAGAGTTTCCCAGGCAGATATGGCCAAGACCGTGGTCTTTGACGTCAGGGTCGCACCCATCTTTTCCAGCACAGCATCACCAGCACCTGGCGGGGAGTTGGGCACAGAGGAGGTGCTCAATAAATATTGTTCAGTGGATAAGGGATGCGTTCCGTGGTACCATTTAACAGGAAATGTATTAGGAGATGAGGTGGTCACACCTGAGATCTTTTGTGAAGAAAACAATGAGCTGTGGAAGGTGTAAATCTTTATTTCACTTTTTCATTTATTACTGTATGTAAAAGATCGCTCACATGTTTATGCCAAATACGTTGACAGGCCTTGGGGACACAGGAGGGAAAAGTAAATCCCTGCTTCAAGGACCTTACATTGTAGAGGAGAGAAAGGTAAATAAACAACTACAACGAGAAAACATAACTATTATAAGGGGCTATACACCAAGAAGAGCTGGGAGGGAGAAGGCACTAAGTCTGTTTCCGGGAGGAAGTACCATTTGAACTGAGATATAAACATTGAGGCAGAGTTTAGAGGCTACAAATTGGGAGGAGGGGCAACCAATTCAGAAGCTAGAGGGAGCTTAACATTTTAACTGCTGTGGGGGCCTAATGGAAAAGGACCACAAAGCAGCTTCCCAGACAAACGTTGACTGGAGCCTTGTCAATCGCTTCTCTGATGAAAACTACCATGCATTTTTATTAAAAGTCAACCACTGCTAGCTGAGGTTTAGGAGGCAAAAGAAATAATATCTATCATCAATGTTGAGGGAGGAAAACAATTGTCCCAGCTCTAGGCCTCTTGTTCATGTTCTCAGGCTTCACCTTTTGCTCAAAAGCCGCAGATGAATGAAATTCAGTAGAGAGGATACAGCCAGCCTCCGATCCCACACCCGGGGCTGATCAGACTCTCTGGCTGCCGCTCTGTCCAGGATCTGACGTTATAACAAAAAGTAGCATGGACGCTACAACTCAGACAAGAGAGAAAATGTTTTTAAGTGTCTGGGTTTTAAACATAATTCACCCTTTGAAGTTAGAGTTATGTTTAGCCTTTTAGCCTTGGCCAACTTTTTGGTTCAACAACCAAAATTTTTTTTAAAAAGGAAAATTTTAAAAGTTTAATAGACCAAAAGGCCAAATAGTCTTCTCAGACCTAACGTCTGTCTTGCACATAGCATTTAGATAAATTATTTTTAATCAAAAGCACATAGATTATTTTATTTCTATCAAAATACTCATGTATAGAAAATCAAAGGAAAATGTGTTCAGTATTTGATTTTGCCAAGCCCCAAGTATTTATGTGTGACTTGAGAGGCACATTCTTAAAATGTGCTCACAAGTTTATGCCATGGGCATCCATTCTAAATAGCCTAGATGTAAGTGGAACTCAAGCCTTGAGGGGTGGTTTTCCCACCTCTGAGGAGAGTCTTTGTCCCTCGTGTGCATCTTTCAGAGGGAAACCACACAAAGACTGATGAGGAAACCCGGAAGTCCTGAGTGACTTGCTGGGAACTTCCATTCCCTCCATTGGCAAAACCACTGTCCCTCATAAGCTGGCTAAAGTAAGCTGAAGAGCAGAAAGTGTTTTCTCAAGCAAATCCAAACCCTCAATAAATAAAGATATTCCCCAAAGCTAAAAGCTGGAATTTTTGACATGGAATTGGTAAAGTTTTTATTTTATTTTATTTTTTTCAAAAAGCTTTCTAGCTAATATGTTGACTGGCCCATGGAAACTAAAGCAGAAAACTGGACCACACCTACTGAGCAGGTTTCACTTAGTTTATCTGCTCACTCAGCCCTCCTGGTCTCAGCCACCCTCCCATCAGATGCTTTCCCAACATATACCGTGGAGTGATAACATTCTAAACACTGTATGATAAATATTGATAGATAAGACAAAAATAAAATCTTAAAAGGCACAAAAGTGTTAGGTGTGATGAAGGAAATAACCAGGAAGACCTACTGTGAGAATGTGACTATAAATTGTAATAATTTAGCTTTGGGATTTTTATTTTCTCACCTTTGCTTGTAGCTAATAAAATAGAAATATGAGTAATCGCAAAGCCTTTCAGGTTTTTACAATAAGCTAAAAGTCTCCAAAGGATTAGGAAGGAACATAGCAAAACACTGAGCAAGGGCTCCAGAATGAAACAGGAATGGATGTAAATCTAGGCTCCTATCAGCTGTGTGCTCTCAAGCAGACTGCTGAACTTTTTAATATCCAAGTATTTGGGGATTTTCCAGCACATGTTCTATTATAGATTACCGGATTAATTCTTCTGTGGTCTGAGGGCGTACTTAGTATAACTTCTATGCTTTTAAATTTGTTAGGATGTGTTGTATGGCGCGTAATGTGGTCTGTCATATGTACGTGGTGAACGCCATACGTAAGCTTGAGAAAAGTGCATTCTGCTGTTGTTGAATAAAATAGTGAACAGATGTCAATTGTATTCAGTTGATTGATGGTACGGTTGAGTACATCTCTGTCCTTACTGATTGCCTGCCTGCTGGATCTGTCCCCTTCTGATAGAGGGGTATTGCGGACTCCAACCGTAATTTTGCATTCCTTTATTTCTCCTCACAGTTCTATCATTTTTTGTCTTATGTACTTTGATGCTTGTTGTTAGGGGCACATATATTAAGAATTATGCCTTCTTGGAGAATTGACTCCTTTATCATAATATAATGCTCCTCTAATTCCAGATAATTTCCTTTGCTCTGAAGTATACTTAGTCTGAAATAAAAACGTCTACTCCAGCTTTCTTTTGATCATTGTTAGCATGGTATATCTTTCTCTATTCTTTGCTTTTAATCTACATGTCTCTTTATATTGAAAGTGAGTTTCTTGTAGATAATATGTAGTTGCAATTCACTTTTGGTTCACTGTGGCAGTCTCTGTTTTAATTGATCTATTTAGACCATTGATGTTTAAAGTGATTATTGATATGATTGATTCATATCTACCATATTTGTTACTGTTTTCTATTTGTTGCCCTGTTTATTTGTTTTTTGTCTTCCATTCTTTTTTTTTTTTTTTTTGCCTTCTCTGTTTTTTAATTACTTTGTATGCTTCATTTTCTTTCCTGACCTTGGATATCTTTTATATATATATATATATTTTTTAAGTGGTTGCCATAGATTTGCAACTAATACCCCACTTTCAAATAACAGCTTCACAGATACTACAAGTACCTTATAACAGAATATTTCAAATTCCTCCCATCCATTCCTTATTGCTGGCACTCATTTCACTTCTCCCTAAGCGATAATCACTGAATACATTATTGCTACTATTATTTAGAGTAAACTGTTATCTGTTAGCTCAATTAAGAATAAGAAAAATAAAAGGTTTTCTTTTGTCTTCATTTGTTCTTTGTATAATGCTCTCCATTCTGCATGCAGGTCTGAGTTTCTGGCCTATATCATTTTCCTTCTCTCTGAAGAACTTCCTTTAACATTTCTTACAAGTCAGGTCTACTGATGATGAATTTGGTCCATTTTTGTTGTCTGAGAAAGTCTTCATTTCTCCTTCACTTTTGAAGGATAATTTAACTTGACACAGAATTTGGGGTTGATGAGTTTTTCTTTTGACACTTTATATATTTACTCCACTCTCTTCTTGCTTCTATGGTGTCTGAAGAGAGGTCCCATGTAATTCTTACCTTTGCTCCTCTCTAGGTAAGGTGCTTTTTCCCTCTGGCTTCTCTTAGGATTTTCTCTTTACCTTTAATTCTTGGCAGTTTAAATATGATATATCTGGGTGCAGATGTTTTGGCGTTTATCTTGCTTGAGTTCTCTGACCTTTCTTCTCCCTTTGGTATTCCTGGCCTACATATTTTACACCTTTTACAATTGTCCCACAGTTCTTGGATATTCTCTTCTGTCTTTTTCATTTTTTTTCCTTCTTTATATTTCAACTCTGGAAGTTTCCATTGACCTCTCTTTAAGCTCACTGATTCTTTCCTTGGCTGTGTGTAGTCTATGATGCATCCATCAAAGGCATTCTTCATTTCTGTTAGTGTTTATGATTACTAGCATTTCCTTATCATTCATTCTTAGCGTTTTAATCTCTCTGCCCATGTATTTTTGCATGCTGTCCACTTTTCCCTTAGAGCCCTTAGCATATTAGTCACAGTTGTTTTAAATTCCCCAGTCTGACATTTCCACCATTCTGTTCTGTCTGAGTCTGGTTCTGATGCTTGTTTTGTCTCTTCAGACTGTACATTTTATCTTTTAGCATGCCTTGTGATTTTTTTGTTGAAAGTTGGACATGATGTACTGGGTGAAAAGAACTGGGGTAGACAGTGTGAAGTTTTATGTTTATCTGACTGTTAGTTAGGCCGTATTTCTTGTTCGCTGTAGCTATAGATGTCAGAGACAAAAATCTCCATTGTCGTCCATTGTTTTCTCCCCTATTGTTTTTGACTTTTCGTAGAGACTTCTTAGGTCAGGCCTGAGATAGGCTGTTCTTTCGCTTGTAATCCTCTGCTATTATACAGGAGCCATCGATGTGGTGGTGAGGCATGTGGGGAGGGGAAGAATTCTATAGTCCTATGATTTGGTCTCAGGATTTTACTGAGCCTGTGGCAGCAGACTGTGACCCTCATGAGTGCTTCTCAGTTTTTGTCTCCCTTGGGCGAGGCAGGAAGTCTAGAGGGAGCTGGGGTTGGGTATTTCCCTTCCCCAGGTCAGTTAGTCTCTGGTGAAACTTTAGTGGATTCGGGTCTAGTAAAATACTTAAGCCCTGAGGCAGGTCTTATTAAGGAGAACAGAACACTCCGGGCATATTTTGAAATGGCTACTTTTCCCCACCCCCTGCCAGAAACACGAGGGGATTTTTCTCCGATTTGTGCTGCTGGAACCCAGTAGAGCTCCTGGAGGTACAATTCATGACAATATGGAGATCCCCTTAAGACTGGCCCCCTCCCTGGAGTTTTTGACTCTCCAGCTTGTCCACATCAAGCCTCCAGCAGTTTGTCAATTGCAGTTTAAGTTTGCCTACTCCTGTGCTAGCTCTAGGGGCTCCCTGGCCTCTGCCCAGGTAAGCTGTGATTCTCGACCTTCCCCCGTATATTTTCCAAGTTTGAGGGCAGCAATTGGTCCTGTGACCTCAGTCCTGTGAGGGATCAAAGAAGAGCTGTTGGTTTTCATTTTGTTCAGCTTTTTTGTTGTTGTGAGGTTAGGAGTTATGACTTCCAAGATCTTTATATGCTGGACCAGAAACCAGAAGTCCCTTGTGTGTTTTTAATATTGTTATTTTGTTTTTGCAAAAATATATATATTTTTTTGGAGGCAGAGTAGGCCCTGAGCTAACATCTGCCGCCAATCCTCCTCTTTTTGCTGAGGGAGACTGGTCCTGAGCTAACATCTATGCCCATCTTCCTCTACTTTATATGTGGGACACCTGCCACAGCATGGCTTGACAAGCTGTGCATAGGTTCCCACCCAGGATCCAAACTGGCGAACCCCAGGCTGCAGAAGTGGAACCTGTGAACTGAACTGCTGCACCACTGGGCTGGCCCCACAAAAACGTTTTTTTAGAAGTGCCAATATCTTCCTCTCTATAGGGGAAAAAATAAGGCCAAGATTTCTTATCAGTGATTTAAAATTCATAACACAAATCGATATTTAAGTCATGAAAATTGCCTTCCACTATAAAATGCGAACTAACCCTCTCAGGTTCCTGCTCATCAGCTGGGGTTACCCAATACCTTGTAATTGAGAAACGTAATTTTTTCTACAGAAATCAGAGTTGGTAGCCACATAATAACATGTGTTAAATATAGCTTACACTATTTGAGCCCTGGTTTATACACAGGCAGCCTCTGCAATAGTTCAGACAGTTAGAATTAGGCTGCGGTGTGGGCTATAGATAAACAATTTTCTCTGAATAGGTGGCTTAGTACATTCAAGTAAATAATCTTTGCAAACAACCCGTTTGATTAGAATTTCTAGTAAACTGGTAGAGTATTCCACATTAGAACAAATTTGAATCTTCACAGTGGAGATAGTTTTCAATGATTACCAAATTGTTACTTGTGTACCCATAAAAGAATTATATAATATATATGGCTATATATTCCTCTGCATTTCAAAGTTGACATCTAGTTAGATGATTTTCATTAAGTTTTAAATCATTTAAAAAAATGTAATTTCTGGAATATTATAAATATTCTAATTTTAAAACAATTACCTTTAACATTATCCAATAAAATACCATAGCAACTTGATAACCATTATCAATCGTTTAAAAATAAAGGAAAATGACTCATTTTAAATTTCTGCATTTTTCTTTTTTCTCTCTAATTGTGTATTTCTGTTCCACTTCCTCATATATTTTATTATAATAACTATTTTTTATGTTTGAAAGTCTTTATTCCTCACCTATCATATATCATTGCAAGAAAAAGTCTATTATTTTTAATTGGAAAAATGTTGTTTTAAATGTAAAAAATTTCTATGATCCAAATAATAGTAGACAAATGATCACAAAGATAAACAATATACATCTTGATAATTATTAAATATAAAAAACAATATCTTCCCCGTGGCCGAGTGGTTAAGTTCGCGCGCTCCGCTGCAGGCGGCCCAGTGTTTCGTCGGTTCGAATCCTGGGCGCGGACATGGCACTGCTCGTCAGACCACGCTGAGGCGGCGTCCCACATGCCACAACTAGAGGAACCCACAACGAAGAATACACAACTATGTACCGGGGGGCTTTGGGGAGAAAAAGGAAAAAAAAAAAAAATCTTTAAAAAAAAAAACAATATCTTATTGAAGCTGCCTTTCTTAAGCAGATAGATGGAATTATGAGTTCACATGTCTGGATGAGAAATACTTGTCATTAGAATGTGATGTGTTAACTATAAATTCTATTCTCAATTTTCTTTTGTAACAGTTGTGATCTCTGAGAAACTTGGTTCACGTAAACAGTAATGGGAATGGAAGGAGTTTTGTTGTGGAAATGTCATTTAATTCTTTGAACTCTTTCCAAGTTATATTTTTAACGATCTAACATCAATAATTACATTAGGTCCTCTTTCAATTTTGTTGAAAGCAAAGACTTGGAAGCCACCTGACGCACATGGGAATTTGTTACTCAGTCATGAGCATTATTAATTTTCTCAACACCTACAGCAATGTTTTGAATCTTACTTAGAGATGAGAGAGTTGAATCTCCTTAGAGATTTCTATTCCTTGAGGCAATGCAACTAGCAAGATTCCAGATGGGTGAGAGCTCTGTCTTTCTTATGCAAAGTGAGAGAAGAGCAATTGTGAAAGGGAGTTGGGAAAGGAGTTAGGCAGAAGGTTGGCCTTGACCCCAGGCCCATTCCCGGATGAGTTTTAGGGAAAATATCATAAAGAAGTTAAAAATGTGGCAATTGATTCTGTTAAAAACTATCCCTATCTGAGGAGCTCTTGAAAAATCTTCACACACACCCTGCAGTATCATAGTCTTTCCCAGTTTTCAAGCTTTTGGCTCACTGAGAAAGAAGCATTTAGTAGTCAAAAAAAAAATCCACAGATCAATCTGACTAGTAGTTCCAGATGCAAAAGCCCTATATTGAATGCTAGTGAATTAGATGCAACAGTATATTAAAGGGAAAATAACTAGCAGAGTTTCTTTAAAGAATAATTTAAAGTGAAGAAATCTATTACTCAAAACCACAATTTAACAGGATGGCTTCTTATAAATGTAACGCAGTTCTAATACAAATTTCAATGGCAACATATTTTAAACTTGACAAAGCATATGATTATCTTGAGCAATCTCCAAGAGGCATTTGGTAAAGTTCAAAATCCGTTTCTAATAAAAAATATTCTTAGTCAAGAATTGCTAATTGATGCTAAAATCAGTGGGTGAAAGTTGGAGGAAAACAGGATGTGCAGCCTCATACTACCTCCCCCAACTTATTTGTTAGCTACAGAGGAAAACATAGTTTCCAGTGGAGAAAACCGGGCAGAAGTGACCTTAACCCTCATGAGCCCTGTAATGCGAGTGATATGATGCATGGAGCAGGACACTGCATCCTTTCTGTGTTATTCTTACCAAACATACGTAATCTCAATCATGTGGAAATACTAGACAAACTCAAATGAAACAACATTTGGCAAAATAACTGATCGATACTCTTCAATGATGTCATGGTCAAGAAAGATTGAGAAACTATTACAGACTGCCTGAACTAATGTGATGTGGGATCGTGATTTTGAATAGGATCAGACAACAAAGACATTAGTGAAAAAAAAGAAAAAAAAGCAAGCCGGTGAAATTTGAATAGATCTTTAGCCAATGGCATTGTCCAATGTTAATTTCCCGGTTCTGATAAATGTACTGTGGTTATAGAACATGTTTACATTGAAGGAGGGTGGGAGAGGGATATATGGAAATTCTTTGTACTACATTTTGACTTTCTATGATTCTAAAAGAAGTTCAAAGTAAAGTTACAAAATAAATGCAGTTCCAGGATCCTGCATATAACAATTTCGTCAGTATGATAAGGAAGATTTCCTTAACCTGATTTTTAAAATATCATAGCTATCACAAACCAAACTAATAAACTAATCTCATGCTTATGGCAAAATACCACGGAGATTAAAGTTCAGAAAAGTATGCATCCCATTACCACTATTACTCATGATTTTTACAAAATGTTTAGTCATTGCAAAAAGACAAGAAAAAGTCATAAGAAGTATGAAGTTTGGGAAGAAGGAGATAAATGGTTGTTTATAGATGATACAGTTTGCAACTATAAAGCATAAGTGAATTGATGGAAAAGTATTAGAATTAATAATAATTTAGAAAAGCGGTGAGTTACAAAATAAATATACAAAATCAACTGTTTCTATATTCTTCAGTTTAAAACTCTATTGAATAAAATAAACTTAATGACAACAGACAAAATATAAGACATATTTCAATAAATTTAATAAAATTATTTAGTACCTATGTGAGTAAAATAAAAACTCTACTTAATGGCGTAAAACACAATTTGATTAAACGAAAACTTATAATATTTTCCTTCATAGAAATACCCAGTTATTGAAAGATGTAATGTCTCTTTAAATTTCTTATAAATTTAATGCAATTCCAATTGAAATTGGAATCAAAATATATTTGAAACTTGAAAAAGTGATTCTACCAGAGAAAATTTGGAGTAACAAAACTAATGAGGGAAGAGGTACATTTTTAATACTAAAATACAGGATGAAGTTACAATGGAACAGAAGAGAAATCAATGAAAAAGACGCTTTTATATCTAAAGATCCTGTTATATTAATTGTGACATTTTAAATTAGAGGGGTCGAAATGAATTATTTATTAAAGTGCTGCTGGAAAAGTTGATAAACCATTTGGAAAAAATAATCAAGATATCCTACTTCAAGTTATACATGAAAATAGATTCCAAATGGATTATTATATTAATCTATAGAAGAAAGGAGGGGGGAAAAGAGTATTTAACCAATTCTTACAAGAAGAGGATGTTCATAAGGAATTCAAAATGAAGATAGTAGTGTCATACAAGATTGCATGTAATCTATACTTCGCATCAAAACAAGATGACAAAAATTTAATTAAAATAAAAAAAAGAACAGTACATGTCAGAAAAATGTGTGACAAATGAATGCTAACATCTCCAACAAACATAGAGAGCTTATAAATACTGAGAACAAAAATGAACTCCTCAATAGAATGAAAGGATGAAAGAACATTAATGGCCAATAAACACATGGAATTTCTATGACCTATTAGAAAACGAAGCAATATAAATTGATATATGTATATAGTCAAAAAACTGTTATTCATTTATTGGATTGACCAAGATTTTTCATATTTTAAAAGTATAAAGAAGTTCATGAGATGGGCATTCCCATACACTGTTTAAAATATTGCAACCTTCTGGAGTAGAATAAATCAGTAACTTTAAAGATCCCCAAATCCTGGGGCCTAGTAAATGCAACAACCTGACTATCTAGCAGTAGAGGATTGGTTAAATTCTCTATACCATCCATGGAATATTATGTTGTTATTAGGCATGGCTTCTAGAAGTGGTTCTTAAAATGAGGAAATGAGTTATACATGAAAATTACCCAAGATGATCTTTGAAAATACATACCTCTTTGTGTCCCTCAACTCCTGTCCCACACATCCTCCTTCTGATTTTCTAATTCTAGTGCTGGACTTGGGAGTCTGAATTTGGACAAAAATCTCCAATGAAAGCTGATGCAAACTCTCTATTGTAAAACACTATTCTGAAATAATATTCAACACCATTGGAAATTACTCTTAGCATAATGTGAAATTTAGAATACAAACGTATTTGCTAGCTATGATCCTAGAGTACATAGACTATAGTATTATGTATGCATTTATTTACAAAAAGAATGCTCGTTACACTTTTTCAGTATTTCCAAGTTTTTTTACAGACATTCCTTAAAATAATCACTAATAGTGATATTTGTTAAAAAAATAAAAAAGATTTTTTTTAAAGGAGTTACTGTCCCTTCCTTTCCCATCTCTCTTGCTGCCAGAGATACCTATCCGCCCTCTGCCTGTGCTCACTGAAATATGCCAGGTCCTGGGAGAGCACCTCAAATTTACCCCTAGACAACCATGGCATTATTTCCATGTGAATACTGGAGAAAGAAAAGGAGAGAGAAAAAAGCAAAACATTGTGCACCAAGTGAAATGTAGAGTTTAGCTATTATCTAATGAATTTGATCACAGTAGACAGCCAATCTTGATAATTGTTTTAAAAGATTTTTCCTCAATTGCGGTCTATGGGGGTTGGGTGGAGGTTGGGGTGGATTGCGTAGGACAAAGCGGAGCTAAAACAAAGGGAAAATCTCCCAAAACAATAGTAACGGCAACAAAACTCACATACACAAAACAAAAAACCAAATATCTCCTGGGTTCTGCATCAAAGGAAAGTAAGAGGATCTGAGTATTAAGACAATTCTGGAGTCTCCTGCATATATGTAGATTAGATCAGTATATTATGACCTTATAAGTGTTTCTTTATTTTATTCTATGTTCTTAGAAACATTCAAGGCATTTGACAAAGAGTTTGAAAATGAGTTTATAGTTGGAGTATACCAAAAGACAAGTGCAAATGACCCCTCAGAAGGCTGCTCGGGTGCCCTAGAAAATGAATGAATTTAAAGGACACTAATTCTTTAATTAATTTCCCCCATCTGACTGCTCATGGTGGAAAGGTTGAAGCTTGTCAATGTATGAGGAATGCGCTTGAACTATGCATATGGCAACCTTAAAATGTCTCTTCCAATCTGAGGTCTGTTTGAAAATTCAAGGGGAAGCTAGTAACACTTCTACTGGATACAGACTGGGATCGTCATGGGCAAATGGAGATTTCTGCTCACTCTAGCTAGGCGCTTGCTTTCTGCTTGAGCACACTGAAGACATGGCGAAATAAGACTGTTCAGGAGCCAGACATGCGCATCTCCAAAGTTAGGAATTTGAAATAACTGGGCTGAAAGTCACAAACAAAGCCATCAATGAAATGCTGTTTGCTTGAGTCATTTTCCTGATGTGTAACAAGTTCTTAGAGGCCCTCATAGAGAATTAGGGGTAGGGGTACAATAGTAAATAAGATAAATATGGCCCCAACTTATACAGAGTTCATGGTCCAGCCGGAGACACAAATAATGAAGCTGGGAAAACACACAATAGAGTGTGGAAAGTGGTAGGATGAGATAAGTCAGCCTTGTCCAAGGCTGGGGGGGTGGCACCTGTTCTAGAATTAAAGGATGTCCTCTTAGAGTCATGGTGTTTAAGCTGAAGGTGATAAGATCTAGTCAACTAAAGGACAAAGTAGGTAGAGAGAGGATTCTCCCAGACAGAAAGTAGAACAGGCAAGAATATTCAGAAGAGAGGGAGTATGGCCCAGTTAAGAGCCTGATGGATTTTTAGAACATGAGGCAAGAAGTGGCAAGAGATGAGACTGGAAAGACAAACAGCGTCTGGAAGGAGAAGCAGCTTATAACACAGACTTAGAAACTTGGACTTTGTCCTGAGGGCTGGTGGAGCATTTCGAAGAGGGGAAGGACATGGCCAGGTTTTCCTTTCACCAGGATCACAGGCTAAAATGTGGGTCCTGGAATAGAGAGTGAAGGGAAACTCAAGACTCGATGTGGGGAGAACAACCATTCCGGAGAGAGAAGATAGTGGTCCACTTGGTAACGTCAGAAATGAGTGGATTAGGGAGAAATTTAGGCAGTGAAATTCATCTGCCTTGTCAGGTAAATGGCACTGGGAGGAAGAGACAGATAAAAGACTTAATAATGAGAGGGTATTTTCAGTTTGAGTATAGTATGGATGGAGTGGCCGCATGCTTCTGAGACGTTTCCATCTTTGGGGAGCCTCTGTACCAAATCAGTGATGATCTAGAGACTTCTAATAGACTCAAGAGATCTCGTGAAGTTAATTGATCCACCCATCAATGCATAGAAGATAGGGGGAAATAAAGTTGTTTGACGTGTAAAATTCTAAGTAAATGGTTTAAGCTGTGCAATATAATGACATATTTATAGGTGATTTTGATGTTGTGTTGACTCAATCTCAGACTGGTTTTTAAATTATTTATTTTTCCAGACACTAATATCTCTGCCAGAACATAACAAAGTGAATGAGATTAGACAGGCTGTAAAAATGTATATTTAGTAGAGGATGGGAGAAAGTGGAGCTAACGTCCTTCCTAATTGTTAAAGTGGTTTAGCTCAGAAAGCGTACTTCGGTGCATACATTAAAAAAACCTGATACAGAAGAATTCCAGTTGAAATACTAATGACATTTTTCCCAGCCGGAAGGTATACACATGGTTTGCCCCAAACTCTTCTGTAAAGCCAAAATTCATGTTTGTAGTCTTTTCACAAAAACTTTCTATTCCCAGTTCAACTATTTACTCTCCTGTAGTTAGGAAGTCTTTCAAAAAGAGTTGGAAGAGACTCTCTTCTAAGAGGTGTGAGGTCCAAGAAAGAATAAAATAAAATATTTCTGCAATATATATCTTTATAGAAAGGAAACCTAGAGGGTTTGCTGATAATTTTGTCTAAAATGGGATTACGTTCCAACACCCAGATCCGAGGCTGAATGGCAAATGCAACCAGAAAGAAGAGGAGGCCAAAGAGGAAAGCTCCATTGAGAATATGGTCTTGCATATTTATGAAAATGCAGGATGTCAGGAGCATATTCAGAGTCACAGGCAAGTAGGTTTCAGAACAATTGATCAGAAACCAAAGTCTCCAAAAAATCTGTCTCCATTCCCTCTTTTACTTCCACCTGACTCCTCTGGTGGGGCCCAAGGGAGCCCCGCAGTAAGCTGACGCTGAAGGGAACCGGACTGGCACAGCCTGAGCCCTTTGATTGTGTGGCCAGGCTCCTTCCTTGTCCCCACTCAGATTACAGCCCCCAGTCTGCATTGTCCAGACAAAGGAGCAGTGGCTCCCCTCTGAAGACCGCCTGGAGCACAGCCACCCCTGTGCTGTCTACCCTAGTCTCCAGCGTCCTCCTATTTCTCCCTTCTGCCCTCCCCTCAGGGCTTCTTGAGTAAAACACTTAGAAACCAGGCAAGCCCTGCAGTGGACTTCACAGTGCTATACAGACTCATGTCACCCAGCTTCCCTCTTCCCACCCCAAACAAATGCTCTGCGATTTCCATTTCCCCTTCTGTGCTTTCCCTGGACCATGTGTTGCTATTCTCTGGAGAACACCCTGGGGAGACAGGACAAAGAGAGAGGCCTTCATTCTTAAGAAGGGGCTTGAACACCTAGTAATATTCCGGTTTATTTTTTTTAACACTATAATCCAGCTATTTCACAATCTTAAATTTCTAAACAAATGTTTGTTGAGTGTACGAAGTCAGGTAAAGTTAACGATGATGGCTGATTTTGAATAGTGATGCTCTTGGATCTCTTAGATTGTTAGATACTAACAATTCAATTGTGCTTACTGTGCATCGCAGGCACTGTTATCGAAACTTTACATCTATTTAGACATTTAATCCTTATGGTGACTCCATGAGATGGTGTATTTTTTCTCCTCATTTCACAGATGAGGAAATATATGGAGGGAGGTGAAATGCCTTGCTTGGTGTCACACAACTGGTAGGTGGTAGAGCTGGGATTTGCATCCAGGCCTTCTGGCCCCTGAGCCGGTACTTGTCACCACCACACTGCAGTGTGAATGAGCACACAGTCAATCAATGGGTATAGCCATTGATAGATTGGGAAGGATGCTTTTCCAGTTGATTTCTCCTTTTTCAGTGCTTGCTTACTGATTCTCTGATGAATTCTAAGAACCCCTTCCTTTTGGCCATTGCTGCCCCCCATTTGAACTGTAGAAGCTCTAGTCATTGGGATTTGGGAGGTGGTGAGTGAAGGATGAGGGGGACGGACAGGGAGAGCTTGGGTAAAGGGCAGGAGCCCTAATTTCATTGTCTAGTCAGAGATCCCAACATTGAGAGTGCATCCAAATGACCTGGAGGCCTGGTTACAACACAGATAGCTGATCTGACCCTGAGTTGTTCCTTGATAGGTCTAGGGTAGGGCCCCCACACATTCAAATAGAATAAAATCTTGATTGTTCCATTTTCTATGTATCTGTCAAAGAAGCCACATCGATCTGTTTCCAAAGAGTCCACAGTAATCTCGGCCACTACAATCTGTCCCCTGGAATACAGCAATCATCTGCCATGGGTCTTCCCAAATCTTCTCCTGTCTTGTGCCAAACCATTCTCCTCATACTGCAGCTGGAACGATACTTTGAAAGCACAAATCTAATATTTTCACTTCCCTTATGAAAATGTTTCATTGAACTCACTGTGCTCTTA
Source organism: Equus przewalskii (assembly GCF_037783145.1). Taxonomy (NCBI): domain Eukaryota; kingdom Metazoa; phylum Chordata; class Mammalia; order Perissodactyla; family Equidae; genus Equus; species Equus przewalskii. The sequence goes on along the minus strand of NC_091834.1, from coordinate 12,661,160 downwards.
GGGAAAATTTTAGAATCTACTTCCATCCATCCTAGGTTCTCCTAAATTCCTTTCTCCCTCTCCATCTTCCTTTTCTAGCCTGTGCCCACTACCCTTAAGCCTGGGATGCTCTTCACGCCACTTCCCCTCCTGCCATCTTTTAAGTCTTACCCAACATGAACTCAGGAAAGCCTTCCTTCTTTCTAGTTGCTCCTCTGCACTCTCTGCCTCTCAGTTTTTCACCCTTATTTAAGGTCTTTTTTTACAGGTTCTTGCTGATTCTCTTCAAGAAGTAGTTAACAAGGCTTAACTCCTTACAGAGTTTCTACATTCTCAAAACTTTTGAAATCAGAAAACATAGTGCATTCTATGACAACGTTCTAGGTAGCTACTGGCTACCATAATGAACAGCATGGCAGAAAAGCCTTGACGATCTAAATGAATGAAACCACAGAAGTGGCTTGGCAGATGGTGGGGTGGGTTGGTGTTTTGCAATGAGGGTACCTCAGATCCTTTCTTGGGCAATTACCAACACATTAGACCACACCTTCGTGAGAGAAAGGAAAGTCAAAATATTCTCACATTACATAGAAGTGTCGGCTGTGTGATCCACGCTTTGTTTGGGCACTGTTGGGAGACAAAGAAATAAATGCTTGTTTGTTGCCCTTAAGACTTGAAATTTAAAAAATAATTGTACAATAAAAGAATAGGCATTAATGCTAAAATAGATTCTAAGCTATAAGGACGAGAATGAAACACAGAGGCATTGTTTGAATTTCCTTGCTGATGTACTCTATCTTGGCTGGGAGGAGGGAAATGGGAATTGAAATCAGGGAAGCTTGAAAAAATGTACTCGTGGTAGTCTTGCATGGTGACAGCGAGAGTTCTGGCCTGGCTCTAATGAAATATGTTGGAGCTGAATGAAAGAGAAAGCCAGGCAGATAAGATGGTGTTAATTAGTAGAGCCTGAATAATTGAGCCTGGATATCAGGCTCGACATTTGAATTTCCATAGGCAAGAGGGAGCTACTGTAGAGTTTTCAGCCAGGGGATGACAAGATGAAAACAGTGTTTCAGAGAATTAATTAGGAAGTGGTAGTTGGTGTGGACAGGAGATGGAGAGAGAAGAGTCAGAGAAGCAGAGGTCTACTTTGGTCTTCTCCACTCCTGGGGGCAAGAAGGACCTCAGTGCTGGGGCCAGCAAGGAGAGAGGAGAAGAGCGAACCCTCCTCTGCCTGCAGCACCTCATATGCCTAATGATTCCCTCCTCCTTCGGGCCCTTGACCCCCCGTCATGTTATGCCTCTAGTCCTCCTTCCATCTCACCTCCTCTCCTCTTTAGCCTCCTTCACTGGCTCCTTTTCTTTGGCTCACCATTAATGTAGGTGTTCCCCGAGATTCTTCCCTTGGTCTTCTCTCTCATCCTAGATTCTCTTGGCTTCAGCCATAATTTACGTAAGCATTTCTCCTACATTTATGCCTCTATTCCCGATCTTCATCCAGCTATCCTTTCCTGTATTTCCAACTGTTTCTTGAATAGTCCCACCTGGACATATCACCAGCACTTCAAAATTAATGTCTGGAACAATCCACATCATTGCCCAGATTCAAACCAACTTCTGCCTCAGATTTCCTTCCTTTTGTTAATGGAAACAAGATCCACTTAGCTACAGCAGCTCAGAATCTCAGACCCCATCCCAAGTAACTTTCTCTCTTCCTGGCTCTGAGGCCATAAGTGCAGAATAACGCGGCTACCTTTCCTCTGCCCTTGTTAGTTGTCTTTGCTAGTTGTCTTCTACCCTTTTTACATCTACACAATACCCAATTGTGACCCTCAGTCCTCACTTGACTCTTTAACACTGCTACCAAAGCACCTCTCTGATCATAGCCCTGCTCTACTCCACAACTCCTCCCACAAAATAAGCCCGGGGCAGCCTTTTCAGAGTTTTAGGCCACAACTCTCCTGCCTTTGCACTATTCTGCACCCATGCCTGCCCACTACACAGGCCTCACTTATGCCCCGAATCTCCATGCAACCATGTCTTTGCCTCATCACTTTTCTTGAGCATGGAATTCCAATTTCTCCCCCAGTGTTCACTTCTAGAAATCATTTCCACCTTTTAAGATCCATTTCAAGTCCTACTTTCTCCATAAAGAATTCCCTGATGTCCCCAGTATGGGAGCCATCTTCTTTCTTTGAACCCACGGCAGTTACGTTTTTTTCAGCTTTATGCCATAGTTCACTCATGTCCTCATTACAGCTTCTCTTTTAGATTGTAAGTTTCTCATGGGCCAGGATGTTGTCTTGATTTATGTTTTTCTTGCAACTACCAGGATGCTCTCTACACTACATCCATAAGACAGAAAATAAGTGAGTCCAGGTAAGAGTACAAAAGAAAATTTGGCAAAATGTTGTGAAAAAAAAGAATCAAAGAAACTGAGGGCTCAAGAGACAGTTGGCACCACCAAGCAGAGGTGATCATTTTGGGGAACATATTTGAAGAGGTTGTAGCACCTTTTAATTCTAGCTCAGTGAATAGGTAAGCTGTGAGGATATAGATATAATTAGTATTAGGTAAGAAAATATTTCTAGTTATAATCTTTGATATTACTCTGTACTGCTTCCAAGAAGATTATATTTATTTCTTTGCCATATGCACCTTATAAGAATTCTACTTTTCTATAATGAATTAAAACAGAAGATTCTAATTCATCCTCTTTTCAAGACTGTTTGTTTGTTTTATTTTGTGTAGGAGGAAGTAATGTTAGCATAAGTGGGCTTGTTTTAAAACATGTGAGTTGAACGGTAATTCTCTTTCCTTCCTCCTAGTGTTCTGTTCCCCCAGCTCTGGCTGACTGGGACGGAGGGAAATTCACAGCCTGAGGCAGCCACATGTCTGGTTTCTGTATTCGTAACGCTCTCTGACTGTACATGGCAAGGGAAGGAAGAGCTCCTGTTCCACCGCTTGCAAGGCCCTATATAATTTTCAAATCTTCCCCTGTCTTTGGTAATGATCTGGCAATTCAAACAACATGGTTGAAAGACTGTTCTAGGTCATCTTACCCCTGTAGGCCTTATACAGTGGAAACCAAGAGACGGCATCACTAATGTTATAAAGGCCGTCAGGATATGCATGTAAATGTAAGACATGGATTTTTATATAGCTGTGGCTTCAGGAATTTACAAAATTATAAGTTTTGGTGTTCTGGACAGAGTTACTACCTTCCAGATCCTTAGCGGAGGCCTCTTAAAATAAAGCACAACACCAAACACAACCAAATAGCAACATGGGTAATTTTAAAGCAGGCCAACAATAATTAGCTAAGTAATCAAATGTCTTTCTGAAGAAAAGTAATACTTCCTTAAAATTTTCCTTGTAAACCTTCCTTAGCCCCTGACACTACCCTTTTTCTAACTCTGGTAGGATTTGCAAATAGAATATTATTTATGACCCAATCTCAGAGGCTAAACACGTTTTGTTATCAAAAATCATTGGAGCGTAAGAACTACTGCAAACTCTTGAGAAATACTTTTCAGAAATTTTGTCATTTCAGGATGAGATAATGATTAGAAATATCAGGAGACAATACTTAAAATAGATCAGTTTTCACTGAATAAGAATCAACTAAACATGAGGCTTCATTGACCCAGACCACCATCTTTTGAGGATCAAGTGTATGTTATTATTGTCCTTTGTATGAGTAAATATTGATTAATTCTCTCTTTTTTTCATGTTTTTATTAGGTGAGGAGAATCAGTAAAATATTAAGTGAGTTTTCATAAATGAAATGACCGTAGCAGCAATCTCTAAAATGAACTGAAGAGGTAAAGTGGGAAACAGGTATAGCTGAAGAAGCAGATATGGGAAAGGGCATGTGACATGTGACAAGTGTTCCCGAAGAGCAGACGTTTACAAGTTGTGCTCAACTCCAGCGCTCCTTGGACACAATAACACAAAACAGCTCCTGAGATCCCCTTCTCCAGTCTTGTATGAAGGTAGAAACCTTTCTGAATTTGAACAGCAAGAGGAAGAAAAGACAATGTAAGGGAGGTTGAGACTCCTGACTATAACAAACGGGGAGTCTCTGTGAATGGAGGAAGCACTGTTTCATATACTTAGAGGAATCCTTGAACCTCAAAATAAAAACACAAAAGAGAAGGGATTGGACAAAGGAACAAAGGGCAGGACCACATACAGTGAAGAGAATGAAGCACTGGGGGTTAGGAGCTCTCACTTCTTGTCCGGGTCCTGCTACTATACTACTTTCTGTTTATCCTGGTTAAGTCCTATGACCTCCGAAGGCCTCCATTTCTTCATTGTGAAATAAAAAACGAGCTGTTCTCTTCCCTGGATAAAGCAAAGAAACAAAGGGCCACTCTTCTAGTGTTTCCTACATCAGTAAACGTCAATGCCTTGAAGCTAAGTGTTTAAGCTGGAAACTTGGTTGCCATTCTTGACTTTTTCTTTTCCTTTACCTCCCATATACAAATAGGATAAAATCCTGATTGTTCCGTTTTCTGTGCATCGTTCAAAGAAGCCACATAGAGCTGTTTCCAATGAGTCCACAGTAATCTCGGTCACTACAATCTGTCCCCTGGAATACCACAATCATCTGCACTGGGTCTTCCCAAATCTTCTCTTGTCTCTTGCCAAACCATTCTCCCCACCCTGCAGCTGGAACCATGCTTTGAAAGCACAAATCTAATATTCTCACTTGTTTCATTGAACTCACAGTGCTCGTAGGGAAAATTTTAGAATTTACTCACTCTTCTCTCTCTCTTCCATGCATCCTGGATTCTTCTAAATTCTTTTCTCCCTCTTCAGCTCCCTCCTCCAGCCTGCGCCCACTATCCTCCTTAAGCCTGGAATGCTCTTCACTCCACCTTCCCCTCCTCCCATCTTTTAAGTCTTACCCAACATGACCTCAGGAAAGCCTTCCTTGGTCCCCAAGTCTAGGCCAGACCACATCTTCTGAAGTGCTCCCATAACCCATATTGCATCTCAGCATTTATAATACCTGTAGTTATTTCCTTCAAGACAAGTAGAATGGGTTAAATGGTGGTCCTCAAAAAGGTGTGTCCATATCCTAATTCCCAGAACCTGTGAATGTGACCTTATTTGGAACAAGAATCTTTGCAGATATAATTAAGTTAAAAATCTTGAGATGAGATCATCCTGGAACTAGGGGCCCCCTAAATCCAATGACAAGTGTCCTTGTAGGAGAAAGGCAGAAAGTTATTTGAGCCCAGACACAGAGAAGAAGGATGTGAAGGCAGAGGGACTGATTAGAATATTGCAGCCCCAAGCCTAGGAACTCCCGGAGCTGCAGAAGCTGCAAAAGGCAAGGAAAGAGTCTTCTCTGGAGCCTTCAGAGAGAGCACGGCCCTGCTGACCCCTTGCTTTTGGACTCTGGCCTCCAAAACTGAGAGAGAATAAGTTTCTGTTGTTTTAGCCACTAAGTCTGTGGCAGTTTGTTACAGCAGCTCTAGTAAGCTAATATGGCAAGAGAGATGTATCTTTCCTGTTTGGATTATAAGCACCAAGAGGCAAGAAGTATGTCGGCTCAGTGCTGAACTTGTCACATAACGGGCCACTTGTGAATGACAGACCACTTAGATGGTGAATTCTCAACTACATGTAGACACACCGGAGGTCAAGGATAACCTAAGTTAATTGGAGAGATGGCCCTCTAGGTGTGCCAGCCTGAAGAACGAGTTACAACAGCACATCTCATAGCGGCTTGTACTAGCCTCTCATGATGGAACCTCATAGATCATTCTATATTAATGCTGCTTCTCAATGGTAATTTAAGCTCCTGGACTATAAAGGGTCATGTTTTATGCTTTGTATTTCCTTGGGTTAGCTCAAAGATTTTTTGTTTTTGTTTTTGCTTGATAATTAAATGTTTGATTGCAGATATTGACTTTCATGAATTATTCCTGAAACCAAAGCCAATTTCTATGAAGAGCCATATTTAGTGGGATGGGTCATAAAAAAAAACAACTAATATTTGGAGTCAGGGTCATTTGATAAACTGGTGTGGATTTATAACAGAGGTTACATCAGGGTAACCTAGAGGTTGACCTACAATGGAGGTTGTAACTTAGTATTGGCTTCCTTCCAGTAATTGGTATAAAATATAATTAGCATTTGGGTAGAATTCAACTTAGTAAGCACTTTCGCATCTTTTTGTTCAAGTCATTACAAAAATTATTTGAGACGATATAATTGTTCTTTGAGACAAAAAAAATAGAATTATCTGTTTAAAATTTACAAGGAAACTTTATATTACAAATACCTCTCCAAATCTATTTGGTCCCTGAGTTTAGTGAGTGAAGTTTGAATAGTGAGAGAAAACTGTATTATCTTACCTAGTTTTCACTAGTACCTTGCCAAGTTCATGTCGTAGGATGAGTAAATTCAGACTGAGAGATAGTAAGTGACTTTCTCCAGTTCACACACTCATTAAATGGCAGTCTCAGGGTTGGAACAATTCTTCTACCTCCATGTTTAGTTTTCTTATCATTTCTTCCTGTTGGCATTAGTAACCCCATTTTTCTCTTGAGGAAGGAAACCCAGAAAGGCAATTCATAGGACGGAGATTCAGACCAGGATGAAGCTGGAACAACCAAGAACAGAGTGTAAGGGGTCTTTGAAGATCAATTGGCCCTGGGTTTAGGCTTCTGTGAAGTCATTTCTGGTGGTTGCCAAGGAACACTGGAACCTTGGAGCGGATGGGTCCTTCTCTCAATTTCATCCAAAGCTGCATTGATGTCATCTATTTTGCATCACATGGATCTTCCTAAAATCTTACTTCAAGAAAAGACCTAACTCCTAAAAAACAAACAAGACAAAACAAAACACAGTCACATAATCTGAAAACCACACACCCAAACCCTAATTTCAGAGATGAAGACACACTGCATCTGTGCAGAGCCAGGACTAGAACTCAGTCCCTGCACTCCCAGCCCTCTCACCGTGGTCTACCAGCCCTCTTTTCCTGATTCTGGTTTGAAAGAATGGGCCCTCATGGTCAAAGGATGAAGCCTTCCTAATTGCCTTTTGCTAATTCCTCCCCACAGTCTAGAAGCATTAAACCTAGACAATGTCATAGTGGCCACTGAAGCCTGCATTTTCTGGCCCAAGCTGCAATTTCAGGCTCAGCTGTTTCTTCCCCAGAAAAGGAGACAGTAAGGCCTGGGGGAGGGCCTGCAGGGTTTTCTTCCATCGCCCTAAGCCAGGCTTTTGTGGAAATGTGGGGTGGACCTTATTTCACTAGGAGAGCAGCCATCCAAACAAGAATGCTTCAACCTGGGCTTCCCTGTGGCCATGATTTATCTTTAATACCAGCTAGTTTTAATACTAGACCAAGATATGAGGCAAGAGAACAGACCCTTTTCCATGCTTCCTTGTTCTGAAGGATGTTTTTTTTTTCAGCTACCTTAGGGGAAAAGCAAGCCCCACAATAGAACACGGCAGCTGAGATAAGACTAAAGCTTGTCCTCAGTTATGAGAAGAATTTAGGTAGGTCACATGTACACTGCTCACTCAAATTTGGCTAAGATGCTCCATCTCTTCTGAGAAATTCTAGGGGAACTTTAGGGACCTCATATGGGTTTCTTTGGACATCCTTAAAGCGATCCGTATCGATGATGCGTCTCATGTGGCCTTTTCTCATAGATCTTGGATAATGTTCATGCAGATTCCAATTGAAATTATTTGGATTCTGTCAGTGAAAGACTGTACTGATTATCAAAATTTCAAACCGAGCAAGAAATAGAACCTCATTAGAAATATGTGTGAATATTTTGCAATAATTTTGTTTTTGGAAGTTGAAACACGCTGGCCTTAAAGAGATGAAGAACATCTGTTTGCTCCAATGACAAGTGTAGGAAGGCAAGCACAAGGTTGATAGCAAGTCGTCTTGGAAACAATATGCTTTCAGATACTGTGAATTCTTTCTATTAAATCTCATATTTATTAGCATGTCTATATCAGGCTAGGTTTCTTTTGCGTCTTTTATTCAACTCCTTGCGTCTTTACATCTGACTCTACCACAGACCTCCACCAGAAGTGATGCTTTGCCAACATTTAGGAAATACTGGGTTGGACAGCCAAGGAGAAGCTCTAGAAAACAAGCGATGAATGAACAAACTGAAAAAGTCTGCTCTGTTGGATAGAAGTGAAAGAAAATCTTTCTCTTAGTTCTCCTATCAGAAATGCAGTGTTCTTTTCCTGTTGCCTGCCTCACTAGGGAGGGGCGACTTATTCTTAAACAAGATCTAACATTTACTTGAAACCAATAGTTTCCAGTAAAGGGTTTTGAGGATAAATGCAGGCTTACTAGTAAATATTGGTTTAATCTGCAGGGAAAATTAAAAGCTTGTGGTTTGGGACTGACGGCAGAAGGCATATGCATAAGGACTAGGGACCAAGGGCTTGGTAAAAACCTCAGATAATGTGCTCTTTTCCAGCTCCAGGCAGAAGAATCAGAACATACCCATTTATTTTCTTTTAAAGGAAAGAATTATTCCAGACCTGGAACATTGAGTAAAGTTCAATCAGTCTTTTTCAACGCTTTGTTTGGTAGTGTTATATATTAAACTCTTCTTATAACTTACCCAGCCAAGGGCCCGGTAGAAAAGAAATCATGGTAATTTGTGCTACTTTTTGTGGAGACCATGTCTCATAAACTGAGCATAATAGCATGTTGTCTGACTCCCTTTATTGCCCAATTATAGTTCACGTGGGCACGGTCAGCTGAGGAGTATTAGTTGCTTTCTTTCACATGCAGATTTGCTGGAACTTTTCAAAAACATTTTTGCTGATCACAACTTAGTAATTTCTCACGTCTTATTCAATTCACTCATCTTAAACACAAGCACTACCTCATTTCCCATCAGGTCCTGGTTTCCTCTGCTGTTGCTTCATTTTCCTTCTTCTTTATCCGTACAGCCTTCACTTTTTCTGAAAGAGTGAAGAAGAAGACACGAGAATCACTCAGCTCTGCCATCTGGGTATGTTCTGAAACGGGGTTCACCCCTCATGAACCAGCAGTGAGGGACTGCAGTTAGACCCCAAAGACCTCATCCCACCCCCGTCCCTCCCTGACCTCAGAGGAGAACATCAAAACGCCACAAAGATGAGCACACAGGTGCGCCATCTGTGGCAGGAGGCAGCGTTCAGCCAGCCGCTCAGCCGAAAGAGCTTTTCTCTACCCATTTGTCAAAGAGGTCTTGTGGTCGGCAAAATGTGTGAGACAACAAAATTTCATAGGGAAGGATTTAATGGTTCAATTCATGGTCTTTTCTTTTTCTGAGAATGATTAAAAAGGCTAAATTTCACAATGTGGCCCAAACCTAAAACCCTCCCTGAAACAACGCCAGGCAGAAATGCCCTTAGCAGGAAGCTTCCATTCCTTCTAGGAAGTCTTAGGTTTTCTGCGTGTCTTGGAGGCTGTGTGCTGGTGAACTGTCTCAGGCCGGGGAATCCTTCTGTCCCTTTGGGTAGCTGGGGCACACCAGGAAGCTGTGTCCTTGCACAACTGGGGGGTCTCTCTCAAGGTGCAATTTCCAGCAGTCGCCAGATAAAGTGGTTTCCAACAGCTGCACGGCGTGGACAGATATTTCCACATTTCGTCTTGCCATTGGTCCATAGCATGAGAAAATGTTTTGGGATAGATAATAGGCAGAACCCAATTCCCAACTGAAATAGGCTCTTTAGCTTAACTGCCCTGCGTACTACCAGATAGAAGGGAGAGAATTTAGACTACAGTTAACTAATAAATATCTTCATATATTCAGAGAGACAGAACACACAGAATCATTCATCATTTAGTAATTACACTGACAATTTGACTTTGTTATTCGAACTTGTTATACACCAATATGGCATGGTTAGGTGCCCAAAGATGCCATTTCTACCTCTCAGATTCTACTTTTCTTCCATCTGCCATCTTTCTCTCTGCTCAGCCAGAACCTTCAACCTAGAAGTTAGACCTCATCCATACCTTTAAAACAACACCTTAACTTCAGAAAAATAGATTCAGGGAAACTTAGCCAACCTCTGACATTTAGTCTCTGTACTCATATGCGATATTTTGCCTTGATCTTGAGACCTAGTCAGCACATACTTTCCCAGTCCTGGCAGTAAGTGCCCTCCTAAAGCTTTGTGCCTAGGCCTTCTCTCTCTCGGGTCCTGATGACTATCCTGGTCCTACCTGAGTGAGGGACACCACAGTCCTTGTCAGAGCCATTCCTATGAGTGGAGGTATGCCCCTGTGTCCACTTTGCTGGGCTTTGGGCCGTGTTCCCATCACAGAACTTCCCGAGGATGCCAATTTTGCTAAGTATCGCTTATCCCTGGACTCCTCATCCTTGTGAAAGCCTGTGAGGACACTCCATCTGTGAGGACACGCCTTTCTTCCCATAGGCTTGATAGCACCGCTGGCTCCCTGCCTTCTTTGGCCATGCCCTTTAGACACTCTCTTCCACCTGCTAGAGGGGACTTCCTCCCAGCATCTGCACAGCGACTTCAACTTGAGGACTGAGTTAAACCAGGGACCGTGTCCTCACCCACCCTGGCCTGCTCCTTCTACTCTAGTTAACCAGACTATGTTCTGAGATGAGTTGTGGGGATACCCTCACCTAGAAAGTAACATCATTGTAAAACTGCAGAAGGGTGACATCAGAGATGCTTTAGACACAGATTAGAGGTGCAGGCAGGCATGAGATAACTAGCTGCCCCTGAGGCAGGTGCCCCAGGACTGAGAGTGAGGAAGATGGCAGAATGCTCCAAAAGGAAGGAACCTCAGGCAAACTCCATATTAGCGGGACCCAAGGTTTCTGCTCTCATATGAATAAATAAAGGTAAAGAGCGTCTTCTTCTAACCTGTGGAATGTGCACTCCAGCTTCAAAGATAAACAGGAAGTCCCCTGGAGCTAGTGAGGAGTATCACCACGTGAAAGGATGCTCATCACACCTGCGATAGGTTGTGCCCATTATTGTATTCTTATTTACCAAGGCCTTCATGGCAAGTCTCTGGATAAAATTACACTGGTCAGACTTAGAAATAACAACTAGTGGTAATTTTATGTTTATTATGTGCTAGGATCTAACATAAATGTTTTATATATATTGTATTATTTACATATATAATTACATACTTATTGCATAGCTATTTACATATTTACATATATTATATGTATATAACACAGATGTTAGCTCTGTGCTAATCCTCCACCATGTTTTTGTATGTGGGATGCCTCCACAATGTGGCTGGTGAGTGGAGCAAGTCTGTGCCTGGGATCCAAATCCACAAACCCTGGGCTGCTGAAGCGGAGTGCGCAGAACTTCAGCCGCTAGGCCATGGGGCCGGGTCCTAGCTTAGCATTTTTCGAGATGCTAAGGTAGGTAGTCGAACCAAATACGCTGGCTCCTGCTGCTCCTGGATGTATGGCATGTAAAGAGAGGAATTAAGCACAGACACCCAGGCCTAGGGTATAAAGTATGAACTGGCAGAAACCATGGATAGGAAAAGTAACAATTAGTTGAAACAACCTTATAAGAAAACTTAATATACTGTTACCACCCAAAAGTAGGTGTAGGGTTAATTTTTTGCTAGAGCAGAAATAAATTTGCGTCATGCTTCCTGTATACAAATTGTTCTGAATGCAGTGTTCTCAGCTTTTCTATACTGTCCTTTGTTCTTCTGACGTTCTTATTTCTGTATATAAATAAAACCTCTTGTTTACATTACTGTTTCAGAGGCTTTGGGGTAGAAAAAGGAATAATTTTCTTAAATTGGTCCGCCCTCAAATCATACCATAGTTAAAACAATGCAATGGAGAGAGCAGGGTGGCCCACTCTATCCTGCACAATTTTGACAATAACTGAAAAAAAGTGTGGGGGTGGAAGCTGAGGTTGTCACAAAAATCTTCGCAGAAAAGATCTTGGCTTTGGTTAAAGTGGTGACAGTGGGAGAGGCTGCATGTGGCACCAGAGCTCAGAGGTGGAAAGGAGGGCAGAGGCCACTTATGGTTTCATTTCCCGGGCACGGGCAGCTGTTACAGTCAACTCCAAAAGCTTTGGTGAGATACCTACCAAGGGCTCAACATGAGGTATGAGTAGGGCCCTGAGAGAGGTTGTGACTCATTCCAGGGGCACAAAGTCAGGAAAAAGTAAGTGGAAGAATAGCATTGAGTCAAACTGATGCCCAGAAGCCGGGCTGTGGGGCAGGGGGCAGTTTTCTGGGAGGGAGAGGTTTGCGTGGCTCTGAGACGTGGGAGACAACAGAGGTGGCGATTACCGGCGACTTCCTGTACAAGTGCTTTGCCTGTCTGGCCTCATATAACAATGAAGAACAGCTCCACGAGGGGTGTACAATGAGCACCCTCACTTCATAGATAAGAACATGAGGTTTCGAGAAGTAAGTAACTTGCCAAAGATTGTGAAGCCGGTAAATCACAAAGGCCAATTTCAGACGCAGTCTTAACCCACAGTCTTAGCTGCTCTCCTGTGCCTCCTTCTTGGAGAGGGAGAGCAGAGGAGGACGAGAGAAGCCTGCTTCCAGAAGCAATCACTGTGCACTGAGCTTTACTGTGAGCCCGACACTGTCCTAGACCATTCTGTGAGGCTGTCCATTTGCCACATCTTTGAAAAGTTTTCTTCTTCTTCTTCTCCTCTTCATCCCTTAAACCCTAGCTCCCTTCCCCTTTCCCTGATTCTTCCCTTCCGCCACTCCTCTGTCCCACTTTATGGAGCTGATACCAGGAGCTTGGCACTCTCCTATGCTCTGAGCCTACGGACACGAGAGATCCCTTGGGATCTCAGGGTTTCCGGAAGAAGTACCCAGTTAAGACTTCAAAGGCTCTGGGATCTCTTTGCCATGCCCGCCCCATGAAGTTAAGGACCCTCCTTGGGGTGAAGGCTTCTGGAGGGGAAGTGTTCACCAGAAATCTAGCAACAGATTTTTCCTGTTACTCTCAAAAGGCTCTCAGGGGAAGCCTTTCACTCATCTGTTTAGGAGGTTGTAAAGGGTTCACTGGGGAGCTGGCTCCAGACCTAGATTGCACAAAACCAAACCCTGACCACCAGCAGCAACTGTGCCTTAATCAGAATGTGAAGTCGGCCAGATGCCAGATGCCTCTCCCAGGGGCCAGCTCCTCTCTCTTAGAGGGACCGACTACACAAGATCCCAAGGTCCTCTTCACCTCTCCATTAGCCAGAGCCATTCTCAAGATGAGATCGAAATAAAGCAGAAGACTCAGGCTTTTAAAAAGGCTGAGAATACTAGGTAAACTAATACTTAAGGACGAATAAACTCATTTCGATAATGAGAGACGTGTTATTGATCTAAATTCACCTTCATAAGGTTTAGATGCTGGCGTTATCATCCTATTTTAAGCAGATGAAGAAGCTTCTAAACTGAGAAACTAAATGCTCTCCCAGGACAACACACTATTAAGATGCGAAGCAGAGATTTGAACTGTGTCTACACTGCCTGCCTCCTCCTGATGCCAGATATTGTCTCGTCCGAGGTTCTGTACGTGAGTGCACAGTCTCGGAGCTGTGGATGGCAAGGTACAGAAATGTCTGGTTACCAGGCTCTTGGGTTGTCCCTGCCTATGAAGGCTGAGCCCATTGGTCCCTATTTCAAACGGGTGGGAGAGTGTAGATGCTTAAAGTAAGCAGGTGGCTTTATAGGTTTTAATCAAATTGCTACAAAATAGAGCTCTTCCTTTCACTATATCATTTTTCTCCGTTCATTCTTCCATATCTCTCGTTTGTCTTTTCTGTGTGCGTGTGTGTGTACATTTGTGTAATCGCACTTCCATGCACACTCACGATCATAATCTGCAAACTAATCTGGTCCAAGAATTTCCCATGGAAGCCCTCGCTAACTGACCTGCAGCTTGGCTGGCCCATGTGGGAGTTGGCATGCTCTGCCGGGATCCCGCGGGGGACGTCAGCTCCGCTTCTGTGGCTCTGACACAGCCCGTGCAGAATTTAACAGCTGATAAGCAGGAGCGTCTCTGCAGGCTCTGCCATCTAATTAGACCTTTTCTCTCTGATAACGCTAAAAATGATACAGCCCAATCTGGAGAGAGTTCCAGATCTCAGAAGTCTGTGATATGGTGACCTGTGCTATTGAAAAGAGCTTAAGGGCTCTGGTGGGGATGGAAGCCAGATCCTGGAGGTCACTTCACACCCAACATCTTTAAAGGTGAAAGGGTGGGGGAGGGGGCAGCCGGCCGCTTCGCCAGCCCCAGGGACGGCCTCACCCGCTGAGGAGCTGACCCACCAGAGCCTGTGGGGCCCACCTTTCTGCTCCTCAGAAAGAACAATGTCACTAACAGGTCTAAGAGATGTAACGAACCTGCTTTTAGCGCCTGCAAAATAAATAAATTCAAAGTACAATTGTAAGAAAATATGTTTGACTTTTAAATAATCAGTAATTTGGAAACTACTCCAAAATGATTCACTCTAATTCACCATCTTGTACCACTACTGAATATTCTTGAAAAACAAAATACTGATGATGGAAAGGGGAAGGGATTTATATGCTTAAAAAAAAATCAAAAAATAAGAAATCAATATGTTTACATGAAATTAAAATCTTTTTGTGACAAAAATACCCGAGAATACAGTTAAACATTAAATGCAAACTGAAAAAAATATTTGCAGCAAATATGGCAAGAGCTGATAGTCCTAATACACAAAAACATCTTTAATAAATAAAATATTTACACAAATCCTACTAAAATGAACAAACAATATACCAAAACAAAAAACACAAATGTTTTACAAGCAGGCAACAACTTCAAGCCCATCATTAATGACAAAAATGCAAAGATAACTACAGTGAGATTTCCCTCATGTAGTTATGTAGAATTTAAAAAAGAAACAGTACAGTTCAGTGCTAACTAGAGGGTCTTGCAATGGTCACTCTTATACTCAGTCAGTGGAAATTTAGATTAGCATGAATTTTATGGAAAGTATTTTGGTAATACGTAATATATAAGTCTTAAAATAATTACCCTTAGATTCAGTCATTTCCTTTCTGGAAGTCTCTTCTAAGAAATAATATAGCTAAAATTTATATGCAAAGATATTCATTGAAAAATTACTTATAATGGAGAAATTTGAAACAACTTCAAAACTGAATGTAAAGAGAATGGTTAGATAAATAATGGTGCATCCTCATGTTGACACGTAGAACACGTATTAAAGATGGAATTTTTCAAGGACATTGACCAAGATGGAAAAATACCTCATGAGGTGTTAATAGAAAATATAATGTGTTAATAGAAAATATATATAACATTTTATTTTCTCTTAAAGATATATAGTCTAAATTTTATTTTAATAACATTCTGTGAAGTAAAAGATGGCTAGATTTGCAAAATATATAGCTGCATGCATTGCTCTGAATGGTAGTGACGCAATGGAGCCAGGAAGAAGGCAAGTTATTGCACCAAGATGAAAAAACATGCTGGCAGATGGAATTTGTTCCGGCAGGATTTCCTGGGGTAGAATCTGAAACCCCCATAAGTACCTGGTTATGCCATGTATGTGTGTGTGTGTGTGTGTGTGTGTGTGTGTACAGGGGGTTTGGAGTTGTAAGTGACTCTGCCACGTGACAATATGTATTTGATATATGTGGAGGTGGGGGCACCTCATTCTTGGTGAGGCTAGAGAAAAGCCAGTGGACAAAGAGGCTGTCTTCTGTCAGTGTGCTTCTTAACATGCTCCTGAAGAGTACGAGAAGAAGTTAGTCACTCAACATCTGTATCGAACACCATTTCCAGGGGAGTGCTGGGCCTCTGAAGGCAATGCACACCTAAAACCTTTTCTCCTTCCAGAGCAATGAGCACACAATCCACGAGCATTGTTTTTACTTTCACTCAAAATATTTAACTTCAAACTATATCTAACTACACAATACTGACACAAATTGCCCTATTGCTTACTTTTACGCCCAGAGGTCAGTTGCTCCTGTTGCTTTCTGTTTGAAGTTAAAAATATACTAGACTGGAAGAGTATATAATGACAAGAAAAATAAACACGTGATTGATAATTTGTGGTGGAATAACATATTTGTTAAGATTGTGGGCATTGGCGTCACACTTCATAGTTGACTCTCGGCTCCGCTGCTTATTTATCTGGGGCAAATTGCTTCATTTCGAAAAGCCTCTAATTTCTTATAAATGAAGGTAGTAACCTACCTCATAGAGTTGTTGTGAGAATTTAACGAGATCATGTGTGTAAATCATTTAACTTATGGTGAGAGCTCAGTAAATATTAGCTATTATTATTACGAATGTTATGAAAATTGGGTAACACGAAATATTTATTTAAGCACTTGATATTTTCTGGGAACTATGTCACATTCCAAAGATACAAAAATACGTTCATTTACTCAACAAATATTTATTGAGCCCTTACTGTATGCCAGACACCATTCTAGGCACTTGGGATGTATCAGTGAATGAAATAGACAAAGATCCCTCTCCTTGTGAAAGAAACGAGCCATAAACACCAGACATAAGACAAAGTGAAATTACATATGCCAGGAGAACGTGCTCAGTATTATAAGACAAGGAAAAGAAGGATGGGGGGCTGGTTGCAATGTTAAACGGTGGGGTCAGGTATAGGATTCTAAAGCACAACCTTGGCTTCATGGAGTGCTTGTCCCAATAGAAAGACCGACAAGAGTACACGTGAAATGAAATGGGATCATAGCAAGGGTGTGACCAGTTGGCCTGGGGAAAGTGCTGGCAGCTTTTAAGAGCTGGTCCTTGATGGACAGATGGGAAACACCACGTGGATGGACAAGACAGGAAGGGGATTCCAGGCAGAGCAAATAGGACATGCAGAAGCATGATGATGAAAGATCGTGCACCTGTAGGGCTACAAGTGGCCAGGATGGTGGGAAAGAAGGCTGGAGGTGCAGGAGGGGAGGGGTGAGGGGGGTTCTTGGGTGAGGCTAAAAGTTTAGAATGGATCATGCAGACAGCAAGGAGTTATTAAAGAGTCTGAGCCAAGAAATAATAGAATCAGATCTAGGTATTAGAAGGCGTGTTCTAGTGTGGGGGATATATGTATTTGGCAGTGAGATCTTTTAAGAGATAATGTAATAATCCAGATGAACCAAAACAATAGCACAGAGACTGGAGGGAGACAATGGATTCAAGAGATATTTAGAAAGTAAACTGGACAATATCATCACCCATTGAGTGTAGGGATGAGCAAGACAGAGAAATTATGGGTGATTTCCAGGCACTTGGCTTTGATGACCAAATGGGCAATAAATTAGGAATACGTGGACCACATGATGAGCACACTGGGAGTAGGGTGGGAAGACAGAAAGATAAGGAGTCTTAGAAGCACCAGACTACAGACAACTCAACTTCCTGGAGAGGAAAATAAAGCAGACTAAATTTTTATATATCAGTTAAGAATATATGATTGATGTGGTAACAAAAGAAGGAAAGGAGGGCACTGGATGGAGCATATTACAAAAGCATTGCATTGAAATGTGCTAATGTCAAGCACACCTCAGAGACAACAGGAAATCATGAAGAACCGGCAATTAAATAAACACCTCCTAAAGCAAGATGTATTCTGGATCCATGTGGACAAAGGAGAGAGCATCTCTCTCCTGAGGGCCCCAAAGTTCCATGGCATGGGTTGGTCACATCTGTGTGCCCAGGACTCTGCCAACACCAAGAGCCCTTATCAGGGCCACTTAAGGGCTTCCGGTGAGCAATTGTGCTGTCACAGCTTCCCATTGCTGATTTGTACCTTGAGCATGTCTTCAGGGTTTTAATGATCTTTTTAAGGGACCTTGCAGATCTCTGCCTCTGCCTTTTTACGCACTAAGATGTCAAGGCCCAGAGAGATTGTAGGAGTCCCTCAAAGTCATGTGATTATTTTGTGGCAGAGACAGGACAACAATCCAGAGGAATCAGTTAAAGGGCTTTGAGTTGCAAGTAATAAAGTCTTGGATTCAAATGGACTTAACAAAAACGTTTATCATCTCACTGAAGGAGAAGTTCGGAAGCAGGGCTGGCTTCTGGCCTGCTGCTTCATTTCCCTGCTTCTCTCTTGCTCTGCCCTGCTCTGTGATCAGCTCTGTACTCAGGCTAGCTTCCCTCCTGGTCACAAGTTGGTTGCCAGCAGCAACAGGGACAAAATTCTTTCCTCTTGCTATCTGTCAGAGAGAGGAAAAATATTTACTTCAATCAGAAGTAAAAGTCTTTATCTTCAGTATGATTGGGCTAACATAGATTTCTAACCACCTCTGGACAAACAGCTATAAACGGGGTGGCTTGCATTAGTTGCCTTTAGCCTACATTCCTCAACTAGTCCCTGGCAAGAAGGAATGGGATTACTATCCTCAGCTAAGATTCATTAGGAAACACTCTTGGGACCAGCTTTCACCGAATAATGTGGACAGTGAAGGGGAGCTGTTGAAGCAAATCAGGGTTCAGTTAGAGGAGCACTGACCAACAGAACTTTTGGCGATGAAAGAAATGTTCTATATCCAGCCAGTCCAATAAGGTAGCTGCTAGCCAAATGCAGCTATTGAGTATTGAATATTTGAAATGTGACTAGTACAACTGGGGAATTGAATTTTTCATTTTATTTAATTTTAATTCATTTAAAGTGACATAGGCACAGGGTTAGGATGACGGAGGGTGAATGAGTGCGAGGAGATAACTAACTGCGCCCCCACACCAGGACCAACGACACTTTCCTCCAACTTGCTCTCCAGTGTACACCCCACTATTACTGCCGTCTCTCACAATGACTTCTCCTCATACTTTATTTTCATATTTACCACATTGCCATGCTGTGATGTCCAAAGTGAAACCCAGAATCTGATGATGAGGTCAGAGTGGGAGGAGAACGACAACCCTTTAAGAAAATCAAACCATAGGAGTTGGATCAAATTGAGAATCTCAGAAACTTCCTGAACACTGAAAGTAGATATCACATGATTTTTTTTTCAGTTACACTGATGTTTCCCAAATATGGAAGACCAACTGTAAGAAAAAAAAGATGGAGAACCACAATGCTTAAATCTCTGATATACCAGTGTATCGACAACATCTATTAAACTCAGGGAAAAAATGTGCACAATTACTGCCGAAATAGAACACTTTAAAAGAAATTACCCAGAGATGGAAAAAGCAATATTTTTATTTTTTTAATAAAACTGGACAATCGAAGATGAATGTCATGCTAGCAAGTAGATGGTGACTGGACATTCCCACATCCCTGAGACAGCTCTGTGCTTACACCTGTTATTCGGGCACAATCATCAGTAGTGCCCCTTTTCACTCTCAAAAGCGCTGGTTTGAGCAATAAATTCTATGGTCACTCTACCACTGGAATACAAAGAGCCAGCACGGCGTTCCTCCTTGGTAGAGGGAAGGAATTCACTTTCATCTCCAACACGCATGTGAGATGCACACGCATGATGGGCACTGACTGGCTCTCAGCACCTCTGGAAGCCATCTCACTCACGATGTGGAACATAGGCCTCACCTCAGCAGCACGTTCAGCAATGCCATGGGACTCCTCCCTTTGTCATCACTCTGCATCGCAGCCCTCAAAAGCAATCTGGTGGTGGGTGAGGTTGGTGCCATCGAGCAGCAGACAGGAGTATAGAGTCCAAGCCTGCCGGTCAGAATTATGTGACCTTATTTGAACTCTTTGACCTCCCAAACCCCAGTTCCTCAGATATGTGGGACAGAGACCAAGCCCCAAAAAATGTAGTTAAAATGTTACCTCATTTGTATTACTCAGGAACATGCGTAATAGAGGAAGATACAAAATGTCTGTTTTACATTACTTGTTAGTGTAAAGACACCAATGTGAAAGAAATATAAGATTTTCATATTTAAATATAGCCATTTTAATGTGGCTGCATTGAATTATCTCTGTCAATAATTATCCTGCCTTGCTTTTCCTGTCTGTTAGAAAACCAACTCTAAGTCTTCCTGATTAAATTTTTTAATTCACGCAAGATATCTGGAAGAGTCTTTGAGTTTATATTACTATGGTAAGCATTGGTCTAGGGGTCTCTTATTTAACTGAAAATTGAATAGAACAAGACCTTCACGCAGACTCAGGACCAGTTGTGCTTTTCTGCAAGCCTATGAAAATGTATAACTGGCTAGGAAATGAAATCACCATTTTTCTAATATGTAAAAAACATGGATGCATCACTGATACAATGCAAAATTTGTTTTCTCTTTTCTGGCCAGCCTAGCTCAGCTAGATCTTGGCTAAAATGACCCTCCTTGCTTTTTTGTGTTGCTCTCCTGCAATTAGGCTGTTCTCCGGAGAAGAGGATCACCTGGAGAACCTGCAGCTCTTTCATCCAGAGTTTCACAGTAAAGGCAGCATTAGTCAAGGCTGCTTACCATGGTAAGAAGTAACTTCGTCAGCTACTCACTCACAGCTTTCCAAAATCCTCCCTCTGAAGAAGTGGATTGAGGGTAACCTGGTGGCCACTTAGCCTACCACCCAGCCAGTGCGAGAATCCTTTCCAGTGTTGCTCGTGGAGACTGATTCATTGTCCCCTTGAATCTCTCTGGCAACGGGAAGCTCTCTGGCTCACATAGTCTTTTTCATTATTCGCTAGCTTTGGACCCACACCTAGGGAAAGTCTAGTCCCTTTTCCCTATGGAAGACTTAGTGACCTCTTCTTCATACCTCATCCAACAGTTCGACAGTTCTGCCATCCTGCATCTTCCTCTCTTCTTCTTTGTTACTATTCTGAAGATTAATGAATTAGAATTATAGATTTGACCAGTGCTGAGTCCAATGGAACCATAATTTCTCTACATATCTAATATACTCTGATCACTGGAGTGTAAAATCATGTATTTTTTTCTCTTAATAACTGTCGTGAAACTGCTAAGAAATAGTATCAGTCAACTATTTTTTTCCTAGACACTATTCAAGCAATTCAAATGGCTGCCACCAAATTATTAGGGGTGCCTAACTCTGTCTGTGAAAACTAAAATAGCAAATCCCCCTAAGGAGAGAAAACTAAAAGAAAATAAAACCTTAGCCTAGAACCAACATTAAAATTCTGTAGAGATAAATAACTTCATTAAAAACGATTTTAAGGTCCTACACAGATTTTTCTCACATGATGCTATTCTATGAAAGAAACATGGAAATTCACTTTGACAAGGAAAGAGTCCCCTGAAAATGCCAGTGACTGCTTATTCATGTCATCATTTGTTATCATCCCAGTTGCTCTGTAGTCATTCAGAGGAAGAGGTAACCTTGGACCACGATTATTCACTCTGTAGTTTCCAGCTTCCTAGCTTTCTTGTCTGAGGAAGTTGGAGGTCAGCAGAGTCACACGGAGTCAAGGAAAACCATCTCGTTTTCCAGGAGATGCAAAAAGAGCAGTTGAGGAAAGATGTGCATTTTCTCAGAGACAGATGATTTCCAAGAGAGCAGGACTAAGTTGATTGTGCGAGTGACATAAGCAGCATGAAATTTGGCCGGCTGAATCAAGTCCATATTTGTTGACAGGTCTGCTCCAGTGAAAGGGCTAGAGCAATTATAAGATGGAGCTCCTGAGAAACATTCCAGAACAGATATTTGGAATGCTGGGGGCATCTGGGTACTTTAAACATTCTGTGATGTGACTGCCCGTGTATCAGCAATGAGTTCATGACTAAAGATATTTTGAGTAATTGCCAAGTTGATGGACTTGTCAGAGAGCCAGGAATTAGCTCTCCTTGACTCGTAGGACCCAGAGCTTGAGATTGCTGAGATCAGAAGTCTGTTCCTTTCTCTGATCTGAAAGGTGGCTTTTTAAAATATTAAATGCAAAAGCCAGGAATATACAAGAATGTATTTAAGAACCTTACAGACATGGTATGATCACTAAAAAAAATGAATTGATTTGGTATGTTGGAACTAAGATTCCCTCGAGAAAACCCGAGCTCTAAGTAAGATCTCGTATCAATCACTTAATATTGTATAATGTTCTCAGCCGTCACTAAACTGAGGACTGGAAATAATATTCAAATAGAAGAATGATCTGTAAACTCAAGCAGCATGAACTCTAGGTAGGGAGCCAAGGCTAACACATTTGAGTCAATGACCAGATTGATACAATAGAAAAATATTTAAATGTTCAATTGTATAGTATAAATTGTCGATGTTATAGACCTTCAAAGAAGGTAGTGATCAATGAGTAGGTCCCAATGCAGGGCCTTTCAGGATGGGTATCCTTCAGAGTGCTCAGACATGAAAAAGTATTCCACGTGGAGGAAGGGCACTGTGAAGAGAAGCGTGGAGAATGAGAATTGACCTTGATGAGTAGAAATGAGGTACAGGCTGGATTTGGTCTTTTAGTACTTTCAGTCCTAAAAGGAAAAGCAAACACGAGCATGGTGAGATCAGCAGAACGCTATCTATCAGAATCTGCATTTGGAAAGTTCTATGACTTGACATTGAAGAGTTTACGTGCTTTTACAATGGAGACACTCTAGAAGCATGGCAAAGGAATTTAACCTAATTAGGCAGGAAATAGCAAGCCAATAGGTTAGTTAAGCAGAAAAGCAAGGCTTTGAAATAAATATTTAAGGAGGGTTAACCTGTGAAATCCTGTGAAGCATGTACTAGAAAAGGGAGGCTGAGGTCAAGGAAGCTGCTGGAAATCAGTATAAGTTGCCTAGTGTGGATGATGAAGGTGCGATGGAGAGGAAACAAGAGAAGAAATGAAGGACAGGAATCATTGTGAAGAAAACAGAATGGTGGAATGTGGACACTTTCTGGTCCCCGGAGGTCCACGGGCAGAATAAGTCAAGGCTAATTTAAAGTTTTTAAGACCAAGGACAGGAGCTTCTGTTAACAGGGGGTTTCAGGGAAGAGAAGATGAGGAATAGGGCATCATGAGTTTAAGGAAATCCAATGTAAGAGACACAGTATGTGATTGGAGATGCGAAATTACAGTTTGGGTAACAATTAAAGTGGTTCAGGTTTGCCATTACCTGCTAGCAAGTGTAGACAAAGAAACAGAATTTTTCCCTTGCAATTGAGATCCTTTATTTTACATGAAGCTCTTTCTATGTCTGTTTTCTAATACACACACAAATACATACATTTCTAATATACATTTTTCTGGAGTTGAGCTTTAAAAAGTGTATTAGAACTCAGATAAGAAAAGAAGACAGGAAAGGATACTCAAGCATAGTGGCTGACATTAACAGAGATCTGAAAGTCACAAAATGAGGAGGAGAAATATAGGTAAAAATAGAAAAAGACGAGAAATCCAGCTCAATATGATTACCATCCCAGTCCGGGAAGACAGCTCATTGCCCTCGGCTGTACCACTCAAACAGCACTTACAACTTATTTCCTAATATTTTGTGTAAACATTTAATTTCCATTTTTAGATAAGGTTTTCAGTAGACGAGTAAGTCCAACCTATCCTTAGGCTTTGTAGAAATGCATGCTCAGCAAAATATTTCTTTATTTCTTAATGGTTTGGCTTTCTTATTTTTATGATGTGAGCTGACATTAAAAAATGTAAACAGGAAATACACCTACTTTCTTCACGAAGCCATTAACATGTGAAGACAGGCTTGGGGTGTGTAGTGGATACTCGTCATCATGGTGGCTCTTCATCTTATGTTTGAGGGCTTCCCTGTTTTATGACGCTGAACTCACCTCCCACCATAGAAGCTGCAAAGGCAGCGTGACCCTTTTTCATTCCACCTTGCAATTAGGATATGAGCCTACAAATTGGATACCCCTGCAGTGTTTTGGATCTGGAGCTACTGACACAATGAGGAAGCCACAGGGCAGAAGTTCTTCTGGTGGCAGCAGCCATTTCTAACTTCCAGGAGCAGAAGTGGTATCTGGGTTTAGCTGTCAAGGCTGAAGACAACGTTAAGCTGCAGCTTCTCGCGCTTAGAGGAAGCAATAGCAGGAGACGCTGGACAGGCTCAGTGGCCTGATTTTGGCTCAGGTGCCAGTCCAGTACCCAGCTATCCTTTCTCAGTGTCCAGTTTTTGAGTGTGTTCTTCTGTTTTTCCCATGTTTCTGGGAGGCATATAATATCTTTTCAGTTAAATTTTCTCTTAAATTTCCCAGAGTCAGTTTCCCCGTGAAACTAAGAATTGGAGATTGCTTATCTATGAGGATTTTCTGTAGTGTTTAAAATAGGCAGAATATATTCTCATTCTCCATTTGGGATCCATCGGACTTCACTTTCTCTGGCAAGAGAAATACAGCTGAATTTGTGATCTAGGAACGTGTTCACAGTGGTCAAGCCTTTGGCATTCAGCAGCTTCCCTGTAAGAAGACCTAAATCAATCTTGCTACTTCTTGTTCTTCGGGATGGAGTAAACTGCCGCAGCTCTATGAGTCAACAGGGAGCTTCACGCCAAGGTGGTCGTGACATCCCAGGCTTGCTCAGGGCAGGTCTACATAGAATCCCCTCACCAGGATGGGACCATAATGGAACACCCCTTGTGTGACGCAGAAATGAGGAGATCTGTGTGTGAGAAGGAGGAGGACTTCCGTCTGCCCCCAAGGAGCATCTGTTTATTCACTTGTTCCGTCATTCTTTCCATAAATATTTATCGGACACTTGCCGACTAGGTAAAGAGATGCATTCCCAGACTTCGTGAGATGTGGCGTGGCTAGGAAGGTTTGAAGGCCGTCAAATGAGACCCATATAGTAGGGTCTTTGATGTCATGGAGCTGGAAACAAAGTGAAATTGAAAGGGAAGGAAGACTGGAGTTCACCAGGAGAGTCAATCTGTTCTTCAAAATGAGAGACTACTGGGGAGGTCAGCCTGGTGGTGCAGTGGTTAAGCTTCCACATTCCGCTTCGGTGGCCTGGGGTTCACAGGTTCGAATCCTGGGTGCGGACCTATGCATTGCTTGTCAAGCCATGCTGAGGCAGGCATCCCATCTCTAAAGTAGAGGAAGACAGGCACAGATGTTAGCTCAGGGCCAGTCTTCCTCAGCAAAAAGAGGAGGATTGGTGACAGATGTTAGCTCAGGGCTAATCTCCCTCAAAAAAAGTAAATAAGAAAGAAAAAAAATAAGAGACAATTGCCTTGTCTTATAAGATGAATAAGGGTCAGTGGAACTTTCCAGGCATTGGGAAAGGTATGTGCAAAGATGCAGAGGTATGAGGTCAATACATGTGCCAGTGACTCACTGTGGTCAGAACGTAGGGCTTCTGGGAAGGGGAGGTAGGAGACAAGAATCTCTATTTTGTTCTGGAGATGATGGAGACTCATTGAAGGATTCTAACAGTCACCTTCAACTTCTTTCCTACACAGATATCACTTTTTTCTTTCTTCAAAAAAGCTAAAGTGTTAAATCCTATAGCGTATGCAATGCTGAACACTGCCTGGCACATCAGAAACACAGCACATTTAGTAGTTGTTGAATTATTTATAAGGGTGCATGAGTTGCAGAGCCATTCGAGGTCTTCTTGTAGCCCATTCGCCTCTTTAGAAAAGCTGAAGCTTTGTCCCTCTTCCTGGTGTTTGTTCTGGCTCTAAGCCAAGCCTGGGCCCATCCATCTATCCTATAGGACCTCCCTGGGCTCAGCTTTATGGAGAGCTGAATGGGAATATCAGTTCCCAAGTTGTCACTGGCATCTTTCATAAGCCTCGCATTCAGGAGGACATTAGAGCCTTGCAAATCACTGCTCTTATTGTCAGGAGCTGGGAATCTTTCCTTTCACATGTTGGGAGGATGAGTGAGGAGCTGTGTGATGGGGGTGGCTGAGTGGGCAAAAGAAGATGAGAAAATTCAGCAGAGGCAGGGAAGGTACACAGTCATTTGCTAAAGATGGGGATATTGTGCAAATGAACAAAGTATTTTTAAAGGGCATCTCTTCATGACAATAAGGAAAAAAATCTCTAAAGTTTATTTGGAAAATGTGAAACAGCTAAATTTACTTACAAACCTAGTACATCTTCCAGCTAAGACTGGGCGGTGATGGGAGGAAGTATGGAGAGGGAAAGGAAAGGAGGGGAAGGCAGAAGCTGAAAGGGGGAGAGAGGATGACACAGGGAGTAGGAGCAGAGGCATGAGTTTACTGGATGATCAATATTTTTAAAACTACTTTCCATGACTCACCGTAACTCACTGTCTTATATATCTCCTTCAACTTTCTTTCAAAAGCTGCTTCAATGACGCTGTCAGTTATCCCTAAGCGTCACCAGGCTTTCAAGAACCCAGAGGTTCAGAAAACTTATTTCTGCCAATGGGAAGAACAACGGCAAAGACTTTAAGGACAAATCAAACTGCTTTGTATAAATACATATACACTTGCGTAGGTATGCATTCATTCAATCACTCTGCCAAAAAAAATGGAAAGGACATTCCAGACTTTAGAATGTTGCTTTGGTGGTCACAAAGGGGAGAAAGGTCATGAAAGATGGCAAACAACAAGTGGCTCTTCATGGCTAAAGCACAAGGGACAGGCCAGAGAGTGGCAGGGAGTGGTGCGTTGTCTCAAGTCTAGTAATTCAAAGGAAGATCCTGTGGGGTCAGGGACCCCCTCCAGGGATTTAGCAGGCAGGTCACAGGATACGATTTCTATTTTAGGATAATCATCCATCGAGGGAGCTGAGCATGCTTGGGGGGAGTTGCTCATGAAGACATGGAGGTCATTTACAGGGGGTGTTGCAAGTGTCAGCGACAGATAACTTGGCCTTAACCAAGGTGGCCACCGTGCAGCAGATTTGAATGTAGTGACCAAACAGAATTTGGGTGGGGAGAGTTAGGGTGATGGGTGGGTGGTGGCTGAGAAAGCAGGAGCTGTCGAGGATGCCTACAGGGATAACTGGGCCAAGTATACGACCAACTATCAAAATGGGAAATATATAGGGAGGTGTAGATTGGGCAGGAGGACAAAGGATGACCTTATTTCTGGACAGGAAATTTTTAAGTATCTTACGTCACTTAAGTAGTATACATTTGGAAACCAAGCCTATATAGGTAACAGTTGAAATCTTGTATATTGAATTAAATCACCCATAGAGAACCTATGGGGATTCAAGACTGAAGGCAGAACTCCATGAGATGCTATGCTTTAGGGCCATTAGGGAAAGAAGAGTCTTTGCAGGATCCTGAACAGAAGTCAAGAGAGCTAACAAGGGGACCCAAGGAAAGAGAAAGATGTCCCCGACACAAAACAGGAAAACAGCTCATGAATGAAGCGGCAAGATGGGTCCATTGCTGTGGAGAGGTCAAGTAAGATAAAGACCAAGAAAATATCCTTCTGATGTGACAGAAGTCCTTTAGTAAATACAGAATCCTTCACTCTGCTAAGGACAGAAATGAATGGGGAGGAGCTGTTGATGGGGAGATAAAAGGGAGATAGCAAGGATCTCTGTTCCTTCAAGGAAAAGAGAGTGCCTATAAGAACAGACAAAGAGAACTTTTCACACTTGGGAGAGACCAGCCCACGTTTATCAGCTGATGGGAAAGGACTGACAGAGGACTGGGCAGATTCAAGACACAAGAGAGATAAGAGAGGGAAAGACATTAAAGCAATTAATAGGTTAAGGTAGTAGATGAGATGGGAAATCCAGAGCACAGATAGAGGGAAGAGTTTTAGTTGAGAGGTGGGGTACTTCCTTCTTTCAAGTAGTGAGGAAAGTCTTAAATGGGAGTATCAGCTTGCTTCCAACTCGTGAGGGTCACAACACTGAGGGTGCTCATGTCTGAGAGGTAGGTTGGATGTCTGAGGACAGTGCCAGAACCTTGGAAGGGATCATGAGTGGATGAAAGAAGAAGCTGATCTTGGAAGAGGATTGCTGAGAAGGACTGAAGATGTGCAGTGGCTTAGTCTGCACGGAGCTGAGAATTCCTAGGGCAGCACTTAGCTGCTTCCCCATTAGAGCAAGGAAAGCAGGAATTTGAACTATTCCAGGTTGGGTGGAAATCCTTCTGTATCAAGGAACTCTGGAATTGGGGCACCTGGCACAGTCACTTAAACACAGTGAGCTCTCACAATCTGTCTGTAGGGAACATAGGTTTAAATACAGGGAGACAACATTAAGCAAAAGTACCTAAGCTGGAAGTAGACATTGATGGAGTGTTTAGAATGCCTTTACCCTGTGTACGTCCCCACAGCCAAACTTACACTCTCAAAAAAAGAGAGAGAGGAAAATCAGGTTCCCAAAGCAAACCACTAAATAACTTTAGCAGAAAGGTCTTGCTTTTCGATTTCATTGCACTTGTTAAAGTAAACAGACCACTTTAAGGATGGACTAGATAGAGAGCTAAGGAGGTGGCCAACTGGTGTCTCAATTATCCTGAGGGACACAGGTCTGGAAAACTGATGACTCATACTTGCTTTGGTAAATCAGCGAGCTTAGGAGCCTGGCTGTAAAGGCTCAGGGCAGTGATGTGTCTCTGTGTGTGTGCGTGCACATGCATGTAAAACAGCCAACAAGTGAGTTTCTCTGAGACATATCCTTTTCATCGGCTTAAGAGATTCTGCAGGAATCAATTAAGCCCCGTATGTTTCTTGCCAGAGATGAAAATCTGGCAAGTAATACCTTCTAGGCTTCTTTAAGAAAAAAAATAATATCCAGAGCTAGGATTCCATTTGCTGGTTTTCATTCACATCAGACTTTCCTTTAGAGGTAAACACTCTCTATGCTGGGTATTGGGCATTATGAGCCAAAAAAACCCTCAAAAAAGTCTTTTTTTGTCAGCATGGCGGCCCCAGCAAGCCTGAAGAAGGTGCTAGAATGCAAGAGTTCTTGGTCATGAATGTCCCCAAGAACGTAGGGCCAACTCAAACAGCCAGTGGTGGCTGCTTTTTTTTCATTGAGGACAATTTGCCATAGAAATCTAATCATATGGCACAAGACTAGATTTCTTGAAGTTATATTAAAGTTTTACAGATAGCCCACTTATTCATGGGTTACGTACATTCTCATTAGACTCTTTCATTATCTACCTTAAAATATAAGCAAAATCTCACTCCATAGGATTTGGACTTGAGATAGGAAGAACTGTGTGGTGTCTCAGACTCAAAGTCATAAAATTAAGAGTGTGAAGGAACTTTGAGATTTTCTACACTAATAGGTCTCAATCGTAGTGATAAAACTCCCTGTTGAGTCATGACTGAAACAGAAAACCAAGAATCCATTAAAAAAGATAAACAAAGTTAAATAGAAATAAATTTTAAATGGGGCGAAAGATACCATAAACAAAGTTAAAATACAAACCAGAAACTGAGAAAGATATTTTCAACACATGTAGCAGACAAAGGATTTATGCCTACAAATATACAAAGAACTCTTACAAACAACCCAAAAGTGGGCAAAGAATATGAATAGGCTCTTGGCAAATAGCAAATCCAAAGGCCAATAAACATATGAAAAGATGCTTAACTTCATTGCAGGTTAGAAACATGGAGATTAGAGTAACAATAAAATATCATTTCTCACCTACCAAACTGGCAAACATGAAAAGGAGTGGGAGCCCGTGTTCCTGGCTGGGATGGAGAGAAAGAAGTCCATTTGTACATTGCTGGTGCATAGGAGAACAATCTGGAAATGCCTAATAAGAGTCAAAACACATGCATTCTTGGACCCAATAATCCCAAACTTGGGAATCGATTTCATAGAAACTAAGGTAGATACTAAAAATATTAGTACAGAGATGTTAATTGCAGCATTATGAGTAGTGCCAAAAAACTGCAAAGTGAATACTCAAAAACAAGAGAATAAATTAATAATTTGGGGGATGTTCATATCATAGGACATTTTCAAGACATTAAAGAGAATGAATGAGATCAATACCAGTTAATTTGGTAGCTTTCCATGCATTCAGAGGGAAAAAAGCAAGAAGCCAGGAAGTGTGAATAATACAATCCTATTCTGAAAAAGAAATACAAACCCATTATTTATACGTGTATATGCAATGTATGTACTTTTGCACACAGACAAGGAGATATAAAAGAATATATATCAGGTTGATAACACTGATCATACTTAGGCAAAATGGCGAGAAGTAAGTGAAAAAATCCCACAAATATTAATAGTGATAGTAAAACCACTTCCCTGATAGTTTATATAAAGCTATTTATATATGAGGGATATATGTGTAGCAGTGTATGAAAGGGTGGCCACTGAATGTTGATGGTAGGTGAAATGTCAGGCCACTTTGACTTCCTTATATTTTTTTCCTATTTTCCATATTTATTTTAGTTTTACAGTTATCATTGGGGCAAAGGCATATTCCCGGGCCCCTCACCAGCCCAAAGAGGTATCGTCTCTGAAGCTGAGACCTGGTTATTCACCCTCTCCAAAGGATTCTTATGAACCTTAAAACAGTTTGATGGCCAATGATCCAACACAAACTCTCAACTGCTGAAGAGCGCCCCACATGGCATCCCTGGCAGATGGTCCTCCATCCTTCTGCTGGAATGCTTTCAGGGGTGACATACTTGCTACCCATCAGGGTAGCCCTTTTCCTTTTGTATCAGGTCCTATCGATAGAACAATTTTTTCCCTAATAATGAGTTGGAATCTGTTTCTCATGACCCTCTGAAGCGACACTACAGTATTCAGGTGTTTGGAACAGCTATCATGGTCACCCCATGTTGTCTTCCACTTGTGACAACCTTATCCAGGGTGTGGAGACTTGGGGATCTAGGAGTAAATCAATGTGCTGATGAAGGAGAGTGATATATTATTTATCGTCTAAACTGAGATACATCAGGGAGTGAAAGGAGGCTCTAGCAGCATGGGACACTGGGACACAGATATAAAGTGGGACTGACCCGGGCGCACTGTGATGTCTGGTCACCCTGTAACAAGTTGAG
Source organism: Equus przewalskii (assembly GCF_037783145.1). Lineage (NCBI taxonomy): Eukaryota > Metazoa > Chordata > Mammalia > Perissodactyla > Equidae > Equus > Equus przewalskii. The sequence continues at coordinate 12,630,322 of NC_091834.1, read as the reverse complement.
CTTGCTTTGCATGGAATGACAGGTATGTGTCTGCTCATGTGTCTAGCGTGTTCCCTGCTTCTAGCAGCTGCAGGTAGGTGTCTACAAGAGCCATCACACTGAAGAGTACCACGATCAAAGAAGCAGAAATTAACCAATGGCAATCTTCGAACATTAAATAAATTCAGTTGCAATAAGTTACACTTCTTGGTGACCCTTAAAGTGGCCATTAGTTTCTAGGATACCACCACTTTAAGACTATTTCCATTATTGTTATCTTTTTTTTATGTTTGTGTGCATAACTTTCTATTTAAAGGTCAAGGACTATTTTTCTGTTTCTTTCTAACGACATATGAGAATTAGTCCTAATCTCAGGCTGCTGTAAGACAGGTTCCACTGTCGGTTACAAAAAGTCCAACACAGAGAATGCTGGGAAGTAAACCACAGGTTTATGGCCTTTAAGCTTTATAACTTATTGGCAGCTCTGGAGGGCCTCTGTGAGATCAGGAGACACAAAGTAAGGATTATTTTTGGAAAATCTCTACCAAAGTGTGGGTACTTGAAGTATCATAGAGAGTTGAGACACAAGTACACCAAATATTTAATCCGTTCTTTATCAATTAGGGTGCAAATGCCTTAGAACTCTGTCTCACTTGTTTGCTCAAGAATGAAGCTATACTCCATTATATGGATACAGCCAAGTGATGGGTGGAAATAAGGTTAGAAAAGATGTTTAGACCCCATGGGGGCATTGACATCATCTCTTGATTGTTTCCATTCTAAAACTTGGTCAGATTCTGAAAAACAGACAGTCACCAGCAACAACCACTGTTTTTGTTTACACTTGCGAGAAGCTTCTGAGCAGAACAGTGCCACTTCTTGCATTCTCTGGCTGTCCGTTTCATGGTATAAATTAATGGACTTTTTGGTTTGGCCAAGAGCAGTGAATTCCTCCTCACAGAGTCACTTTTTTGTAGTGAGACAGGCATCTTCAACACATCTTCAGTCCTAGGCTGGCAAGAAATAAAGCAAAGAGCATGAAAGTTCAGAGGCTTGGAGAAGAATCTTGTTCAGAGCCTTGGCCCCACTACTCCTGGTGGAGGTGATGTGATAAATATGGTGAGTGTGAAACTTCTTTGAGACTAATTAATGCCAGGGGATGAATGTGACAACGTGGGTTCCAGGCTTGCCAGGCTCTCTTCTTCCTTTCCTTGTCTCTAGAGTCTCTTAATTTGGGTTTATTGTGACCACCTGTCTTGCATTCCATGGAATAGGCCCCAAAGTCAGTAATTGGAGAGTCATGTTCCAAAATGCTGGTCCCTCCCATTTCAGCTTCACCCACTGGCACCATGTTCTCCCAACACTAGCCTCACCCTGATGTCAACACCAAGCCCTGGAACTCCAGCATCCCTTGCCTTCCACCATGGCATTCCTTGGTGGCCTAATCATTAAGATCAGGCACTCTGCTTTGACGGCCTGGTGTTCGTTGGTTTGGATCCCAGGCGTGGACCTGCACACCACTCATCAAGCCATGCTGTGGTGGTGTCCCACATGCAGAAAAGAGGGAGATTGGTACAGATGTTAGCTCAGGGACAATCTTCCTCACCAAAGAAAAGAAAAAGAAAGAAAGAAATATCCTGGGAAACTTTTACATCAGATATAACCAGTGATTTTGTATCATGCAAACAGCCACCGTGTCGGATCATATTTCTGCTCATTCTCCACTGGCCTTTTGTGGCCATCCTCAGACATCTCCTCATTTGTTTGGTGGACTTTGAAGGGGTCTGAGCACTGTTCTTTCCTGTCCACCAGTCCTCCCTCCCACCCCAGCTATGCCCCACATATCACTTTCTTAATTTTAGTTACAACTTTTGAAAGATACTTTCTATTTTGACCAAAGAATCTAAACTCCAATTTGTTTCAGCTTAGATGTTTGACACAATTTGTTATAGAAAACGGGACTATGAGAGAAAAAGTGAACTGAATTTCTTGGACTTTTGGAATTACTTAAGTAAGGACATTAGTTTGGAAAAGCTGTCTCTACTTCCAGCCTGGCTTATTTATTTTTTTCTGAGGATGATTGCCCTGAGCTAACATCTGCTGCCAATCCTCCTCTTTTTTTGCTGAGGAAGATTGGCCCTGAGCTAACAACCATGTCCATCTTCCTCTACTTTATGTGTGGGATGCCTGCCACAGCATGACCTATTAAACAATGCATAGGTCTGTACTGAGGATCCGAACCTGTGAACCCCGGGCCACTGAAGCAGAGCATGTGAACTTACCACTGCACCACGGGGTCGGCCCCCAGCCTGGCTTATTCTTGACACCCACTATGCTTTCAGTGGGTGAGGAAATACAGGCCAATTTCAACATGAGGGCAAATAAATAAAATAATAACTAATACATTCTAAATCAAAATAAAAGTGAGCTTTTAAAAATAAATTATCTATTTAAATATTTGCTCTGTTAGTCTTTTCAGTTGCCTAAAAGCCCAGAATTGACTCTGCTTGCTAACTCTTTAGTCACTATAATAAGTATTTTTACCCTGTTTAACTGGAAACCATGTGAACGGGACTAAACATAAGCAGTTGTGACTCTGGGACATTCAGCAACACGGTTGGTGTGTCTGATATGTGTTTAGTGGGAACAAGGAACCTCTCTTTGCAAAGTCTGCATACTGACAATCTCTGTCTTCAATTCTTAGAGGTGTTTATATCTAACTCGCCACTTACCTATTGCTTTTAGCAACACCTGGCCAAATTTTCAGTTATCCAACGTAAGAAAGATCCTGGGACTTTGCCAAAAAGTAGACAAAAGAAACTATCCATCTAATCACTCATTTTCTTATTCATTCAAAATAAGTTTATTGAGCAGTGAGGTGCTCAAGACATAGAAATCTAAGACATGGTCCTTGACCTGGAAAAGCACACCATCATTCCAAGTTTGCTGTGTATGCTCAAATTGTCTCCTGTGAACCAAAACAGGAAAAGGCGCAAATCTGTAGATAGTTCTTTCCCCCTTCATTAAGAGGAGGTTGTGGCTTCAAACCCTGTTCACAAAACGTCAGTGCGAGAGAATTACAGATTGATGGTAAGTTCAAGAGTGAAGGCCAAGTTCAAGAGTGAAGCAAAGGCCTCGGAAAGATGCTCATCTGCCCTGTGAATCCATGACTTCTCAGTTCTCTTTCCCCCTCACTTTCTATAGAAGTATTCCAAACCTCCCTTCCTCTGATCGAATGCCTTCAATGTGTTGCCCAAACTAAAATCTACCAGGGTCTGCTCCAGACTCCATTTCTTAGTTGGGGCTATCCTGTGTCTTAGCCAAGGCCATTTACTTTCCCTGGATGCCATCAATAACTTCCTTCTGCTCTGTGCTACACATCCAACTGCCCATCTCAGCTGGATTATGTCTATTGGCACAAAACATGCTGAGAATCTTCCCATACAAATTAGTTAATTAATTAACTCTTCCTTTCTGTAATTGTGGGTCACATTTCCTCGCCTCTCACTGATTCCTCAGCTCATTCTGATCTGGCTTTAGCTGGTGAAACAGTTCTTGCTGAGGACATCTATGACATCCATGTTCCTAATTCCAATGAAGGTGTAATTGTTTCAATGTATTTATTTAAAAATATTTTCTCAAAGCAATTTCTGGGTCTACTTTAAATGTCAAATTGTACTACAAAGCATCAGTCATTCTTCAAGAATTTATAAGGCATAGATCCAATGCCTTCTAGTTTGCACTGTGACTGCTGCCGAGTCTGGCAACATTCTGATCCCTGATCCTTTGTGTGTGACCTGTTTTTTCTTATCTTCTTCTTTTTTCCCCTGTCTCTGGAGGCTTTAAGATCTTCTCTTAATCCCTGGTGTTTTGAACTTTCTCAAAAGGTCTTAGTGTGACTTTGTTTTCATTCATTTTGGGGGGCACTTTCTGGTTCTTTAAATTTAGAAACTCATGTTTGGTTTCTGGGAATTTTTCTTCTATTATATCTTTGACAATTTTCTGCTCTATTTTTTTCTACATTTTCTCCTTTTGGAACTCCTGTTATTCAGATGGTGTAACTATGGCTCCAGTAAACAGAACCAATAGGATAATTGTATGCACACACAGACAGACACACACACACATACTGGCTTAAGTGATTATGGAGGCTGAAAAGTCCCAAGATCTGCAGATGGTACGCTGGAGATGCAGGAGAGCTGATGGTGTAGTTCCAGTTTGAGTCCAAAGTTCTAAGAACCAGAAAAGTGGGTGGTGTAAGTTCTAGTCTGAAAGCTGGCAGGCTCAAGACCAAAGATGAGCTGATGTTTCAGTTGGAATCTGAAAGCAGGAAAGTACCAATGTTCCAGATCAAAGCAGTCAGGCTGGAGGAATTCCCTTTTACTCAGCCTTTTTGCTCTATTCTGGTCTTTAATTGGTTGGTTCACTCATTCTACAGATTCCAATGTTAATTTCATCCAGAAACACCTCACAGACACATCCAAAATAATATTTGACCAAATGTTAGCATCCTATGGCCCAGTCAAGTTGACACATAAAATTAACCTTTGCAGCCTCTGTTATTTTTTCCTTCTCTCCCTTACTTTCTATCTCTATCTTTTTGTTTAAATTTCTCAAAGATTTTCTCAAATTTATCTTCTATACTTTAATATATCCCATCATATTTTCAAGTTCCAAGAACGTTTCCATTTTCTGAATCGTTTTCCCCTCTTCTTTTTAAAAATAAATGCCTTTCTTGCTCTGCGGAGTCAATATCTTCTATGATATTGTTTTCTTTTGAAGATTTTTGGAATTTATCAACAAGTTCCACTCATTTTGCCTTCTGATATCATATAAAGCACTAAATAATTTCTCTCTATCTCCATATCCAGCACCTTAGTCCAAGTCACCATTTCCTCTCACCTGGATCTCTATGACTGCTCGTTATCAGTCACTCACCTATCCCATTGACCCTCCACTCTGCAAGCAGAGTAATCTTTCACGGTGCACATGCATATACATGTACCCCATATACTTTGTTACATACTTAAACTCTACTAGTCTTTTAAATTTCGCCTTATTTGTTCTTCCATGGAAACATTCCTTGATGCTCCATTCTGGAGGAGGTTGCTTTATTATACACACTTATAGGATCATATTCTTTCTCTGGGACACTAATTTCAGTATATTATTCTGTATGTATTAATGTGCTTAGTTGTTTAGTTTTCCCCCCAGAGGTATAAGCCTCTTGAAGACAGGGGCATGTCTGTTTTGCTTTCCGTTATATTCCCACACTCAATAAATGAATGAATGTGTCTCTCATAGACTCTCTTAGCTGCTTACTCACTATCTATTGTTGTCTTTTTTTTTTTAGTAAGAGGAACTCAATTTTATTTGGCAAGGCAATGTGCCCAGATAAACTATAACTTCCCAGAGTCCATTGTACCTAGATTGGCCATGTATCACAGGTTCAGCCAATAAGACATAAACTGAACTCTGACAGGAGTCCTGGGAAAGTTTTTCCTTCTTAAAAAAGGTTATGCATTCCTTCTTTGTTTTCTTTTCTTTTTCCTTTCTGGAGTGCAGATGTGAAGCTGGACATGGAGCCATTATTGTACAAACATGGCGCAACAGGCATGCGGATGAGAACTGCATGCTAAGGATGAGGTAGTAGAATGGTCAAAGGAACTGGGGACCCTGATAACACCAGAGACACATGATATCAGCTCTCAAAGGCCAATTCCTAGATTTCTTATTATGGAAGGAAAACAGCACCTATTTTGTCAAACTACTTTTGTTAAGTTTCTGTGCTGTAGAGCTGAACCCAATCTCTATCTGAGAAACCATCCAATGCTATTCTATGTCATACTCATATTTAAAATTCACTGATGAAGCTTCTCGTAAATATTTAACATAATGAAAAACTTTAGAAACATCTTCCGAAATATCAGAGCGTGAGGACCTGAATTATGTGGGAGTTGGCCAAAGACTAAGAGTGAATTTTGGTGAAAAGGGTGTGGTTCAGCTGCCAGGGTCAACTCTGGCCCTGCTGCCAGGTGGCCATTGTTGCTGACTATGATATGCCTAATGGTGTGGAGTAACCCTGACTGGCATTTGAATTTCCATCCCTGGAATACTGGCTTCATTATTCCATCAAAACCTCTGTTTAGGTGATCACCCATACTCCTTTTCTAAGGGATATTTTTTGAGTGCTAACTATGTTACGAACAGTCTGCTAGAGTCACAGTTATCATTGTGGATGCCATATCTCTTCTCTTCAGATTCTTTGCAGCCATCTTTATTCATCAATGTTAAAATTAGTTTATCAATCTCCTGGCAGGGCAGCCAATAGTATTAAAACTAATATTTAAATAAAACCTGTCTGTTTTTCACAGAGCATCTCCCAAAGTGGGCCAGGTTCAGGATACAATAACTCTATAATGAATTAATAACTTCAAATCTCAATGTTTTACCCAATAAAAGGTTTAGTTTTTGCTCATATCATTGTCCAATTGTGTACCCAAAGAGTGGCCTTCCACATGGTCATTCAGAGCCTCTAGTGGTTTTCACGTCATGGTTCTATGAACCCAGGGGCACCCAGAATTCTCCTCAGGGGATCCTCTGCACCTGACTAGTAAATGATGAGGCACATGAGAGGGTGGACGATCACATGGAACATCCTATGATGAGACTTGGAGGTGCTGTACATCACTTTTCCCGTACTCCATTGACCACAATTCGCTCTCATTGTCCTATTTAGATGCAAGGTAGGCTGGGGAATGAAGTCCACCTGTGCGATCAGGAGAAAAGGAAACAGTTTGGCAAACACATAGCATTGTCTTTGCTGCATTCTCAAAACACACCTGACTGTGTTGGTCTCTATGTCTTTGCTTACATTATTTTCAGCACAGAATGCCTTAGCCTTTGATTTTCACTAGCCTAATTTACCTGTTTTCCAGGAACAACTGAAAGACTACTTTCTTCATAAAGTCTTATTAATGTACTTATTCCACCAGCTCCAGGAAAACCAAGGCCCTAGTCCTGAAGATGTGCGCAATCAGGTTGAGAAAAGCAGGTGCTCACAAAACAGTATAAATAATTATTCAAAGCAAGAGTTGCATGAGATTGTGAATGAGTGGCACAGATAATAAGTTTAAGTGTCAACTCTGATGTCTCCATCATACACTTCATTGGTTTTAAATGATATATATTTAGATATTGTTTGACTGACTGTTTAATTCTTTGGTCTTCCCTCAGTCGATCATAGAGTGGGAATCCTGTATGTATAGACAGAAAGCCTGGTTTTCTCAGCAATGTTATTCCCAACACCTGGTAGAGAGGAAGCACTTAGTATATATTTGTCAGGGAAACAAATGAATGATTTCATCAATTAATGGAAGAGATGTTCAAAAAAGGGAGAGGTAATCAAGAAGAAAAATAATGAAAGAATAGAGCTTCAGCATAAAGAACATCACGCTTTTGGTAGAGGAGAACAAGGGTATTTATTTACCCATTTAAATCTTTAAGACTAGACTTCCACATCTATTAAATCAGAGGTCTTAAGCAAAGATACCTGCCCCCAAAAAGTCATGTTTTAATGAACGAATGCATGAATTTCTATTAAAAAGAACATTTGTATGTTGTTAATATAGTATGCTTAAATATAAAAGTGCAATGATTTTTAACAGTCATTTCCCAATTGTTTGAGGAGAGATTATGTACAGTGTTGTGAGAAATACTGTGAGGGTACAGAGATAAATAAGGCACAGGGTCTTGCTCAAAGATCCTTCCTTCCCGCCCTTCCTTCTTTCTTCCCTCCCATCCTTCTTTCTTCCCTCCCTCTCTTCCTTTCTCCATCCCTCTCTCCCTTTCTCTCTTTTCTTAGGGATGACCTACCTATTCAGCTCATTGATTCATAAGCAAATTATCAACATCATCCTAATCCAAGAATTCATGAGACATCTACGTTTCAACTGACTTCAGCATATCTTTGTGAGGCAATATTGTACACATTCTTGTGGGAAATACTATGAGGGCATGAAGATGAGTAAGTCTCTCTCAAAGTTCTTTCTCTTCCTCTCCTCTCTCTCTCTCCATCCTGTTTGTTCAGTCATAGGCATTCAACGAAGCCTCTGTTATGCGCATAAACTATGCTAGGCTCTGGGGATATAAAACAGCAGAGGCCTTGCTCTCGGGGAAATCAGAGTCCTGGTTGGAGAGGTGGATTTATCAGTTAGTCAACAGAGAGTGAGGTAAACTCAATGACAGAGCCCAGAGAAGGGTGCCACAGGAGCAGAAAGGCAACACAAGGCAGGGGTGGAAGAGGCAGTATGGAAAATCTCCCTAGAACAAAAGATCGCTGATTAAGTAGATGGGCTTTCGATTCATCCACTGGGGTTTGAATTCTGGCTCCATAATTTACTAGTTGTGTGACCTTAGGCAAATTAATTAATTTCTCTGTGCTCAATTTCCTTTCAGTAAAATCAGGGTGATAGTTTTTAACACAAAGATCATGAAGGTTAAATAAGATGTATATAGAACAGTGATTTGAACCCAGTAAGCGTTCATTAAACATTACTTATTATTATTATCACTGTTATTATTGGTTAATAGGAGAGAATCTGGGGAAAAATAGTAGAAAATGCCATTCCAGCTTGAAAGAACAGCAAGTGAGAAAAGCAGGGACATACGAGAGCATGCTAAAGGAACTGCAAGTTTGAAGATTGGAGTGCATGATGTGGTTAGAAGAATGGCCAACTAGGACAAGGCTGCATCAAAAAGGGCCCCAAGGAGCCTAAGGAACCCCAACAGCAGCCTGCAGGAGGTTCTGTTTTAGCAAGGGTGTGATGTGATCAGATTTCCATTTAGAAAAGTCACTTTGATGGAAATGTAGAGGATGGATTGAGGGGACAGGGAGAACAATTAGGAGATTGTTGTAAACATATGATTGCTAGTAATGAGGTATTAATGCAATAGCAAAGGAGGTTGATTTAAGAGTTGTTACGGAAGTAGAATCAAGAGGTCTTGTGATCCATTGGCTATGGGAGTGAAAGGCTCCAGGATTGGGTCATAAGGTCATAGGGTGAAGTTCATCATTGACTGACGGTTAAGGCATTATGAAAGTTAGGGACATGGCTGGGTTTTGTGTGTTTGTGTATTTGTTTTTATTTTCCTTGATTGGGTTGTTTGAGTTGAGAGGCAACGAGATCAGTTTTGGTTGTGTTAAGTTTCAGTATCTTGTGTAACATCCATTTAGAGATACCAGGTAGGAAGTTGAACCTATAAATCCAGAAAGAAGAGAGAGAGAGGGAGAGAAAGAGAGAAAAAGAGAAGTGGATAGAGAGAGAGACAGAAAGACAAAGAAAAAATATATTACAAAGAGAGAGAAGTCTAAGTTGAAATAAACATTGGGAGACATGAATAGTTATCATCACAAGAGTTGAAATCATAGGTGAGCATGAAGGAGCTTAACCCCCAGAACAACTGTGGATCAAAGATGAAATTTGAAGGGCACCAGTTTTCATGCAGACTTTGTCAAAGTGTGGCCCTCAGATCACTAGCATCACAATCAACTGGAGTGCTTGTTTAAAAAGCATGGTCCAGGGCAAATCTCCAAAATTGTGTGGGTGTGTTTATTCTTTCCAAATATACATCTGATTGTATATGTAATGCTTGTGCCCAGATCTATCCAGTAAGAGTCTGAGGGAGAGATGGGGAATCTGCATGCTTTACACATACCCAGGTGATTCTGAAGTGCCCCAATGGTTGATTCAGGCCAAAAAGGAGATCAGGAAAGGATGGCTAGAAGGCAGAGGGGAAAACTGAGAGAGCATATGTAGCAGAAGTCACAGAATAAGACCTTTCTCAAGGAGTGGTTGGAAGGATGACTTGCCACAAGGATGGAAATCAAGGCTAGACATGAAGACATTTCCTTGGATTGAGCAAGAGGCAGATTCACAGAGACATTGACAACGCAGATTCAACTGGGTAAAGTGGGCTCGGGAGAGGGAGAAGAGAAAGCACTTAGTGTTCTCACCATTTCAAGACGCATGACTGAAAGAAAAGGGAGAGAGAGATAAAGGTAAGAGCAAGACTGCTAGAGGGAATGGAAAGGTTGAGATCAATGATTTTTGTTGTCGCTTTTCAATGAAAGGAAGTGAAGAATGAAGGATTTAAGCAATGTCCCCAAGAAATGTTAAGCTTTAGAGTGACAAACACACAGATGGAGGATTAGGTTGCATAGAAATAGCAGCTCTTTCATAAAGACAAGGAGGAAGGCAGGAAGGATTTGTGTCTGCATGCTGGTGGGGGAAGGGGATGGGGCAAGAAAAGGAGCAATTTCCTCTAGTCTTCTGAAACCTTTGCAGAAAGGGTTTAGTGTCAGAGACTCAAATGAGACAAGAAAGTGAAGATGAGCAGCAATTATTGCTAATTATTGCTATTTAAAGACAATTCCTTGTTGCTCCTATACCAGATCTAGAAGGCCTGAGTAGTGTCTGTGGAGGAAAAGGAAAAGGCTGCATTTGACTCATTCCCATAGTCAGATATGTTTTGTTGAGATGTCCCCCCCTTTTTTTATTGAGAAATTTCTTTGTGCAGCGTTTTATTTCACTTCTATGTACACTACAGCATGCTCACCACCAAAATCTATTTCCTACCCATCATCATATAATTGATCCCTTTACCCATTTTGCCTTCCTCCTACCTCCTTCCTCTCTAGTAACCATCAATCTGTTCTCTGTATCTATGTGCTTTTTTTTTGTTTTTGTTTTGTTCTTTTATTTTTTTCATATTCCACATATGAGTGAAATCATGTGGTATTTGTCTTTTCTGTCTGACTTATTTCACTTAATATAATAAGGTCCCTCCATGTTGTCGCATACTGCAAGATTTCATCTTTTTATGGCTGAATAGTATTCCATTGTATATATGCCACATCTTCTTTATCCATTCATCTATTGATGGCACTTAGGTTGTTTCAATATCTTGGCTATTATAAATAATGCTGCAATGAATACAGGGGTGCATATATCTTTTTGAATTAGTGTTTTCATATAAATACGCAGAAGTGGAATAGCTGGATCATACGGTCATCTATTCTTAATTTGTTGAGGAATCTCCATACTGTTTTCCACAGTGTCTGCACCAGTTTACATTCCCACCAAAAGTATATGAGGGTTCCCTTTTCTCCACACCCTCACCAACACTTGTTGTCTCTTTTCTTCTTGATGATAGCCATTATAAAAAGTATGAGGTGATATCTCATGGTTTTGATTTGCATTTCTCTGATGATTAGTGATGTTCAGCATCTTTTCATGTGCCATTGGCCATTTGGATGTCTTCTCTGGGAGAATATCTATTCAGATCTTCTGCCCATGTTTTAATCAGGTTGTTTGTTTTTGTTGTTGTTGAGTTGTATCAGCTCTTTATATATTTTGGATATTAACCCCTTATTGGATATACGATTTGCAAATACCTTCTGCCATTCAGTAGGTTGTCTTTTCATTTTGTTGATGGTTTCCTTTACTGTGCAGAAACTTTTTTAGTTCTAACTGGAAATAAATTTAACCAAGGAGTTTAAAGACCTGTACACCAAAAACTATGAGACACTATTGAAAGAAAATGAAGACGACACAAAGAAATGGAAAGATATTACATGCTCATGAATTGGAAACATTAACATAATTAAAATATCCATATTATCTAAAGCAATCTATAGATTCAATGCAATCTCTATCAAAATTGCAATGACATTTTTGCACCGAAATAGAAGGAAAAATTTTGAAATTTGTATGGAACCACAAAAGACCATGAATACCCAAAGCAATCCTGAGAAAAAAGAACAAAGTTGGAGGAATCACACTCTCTGCCTTCAAAATATACTACAACACTGTAGTAACTAAAACAGCATGGTATAGGCACAAAAACAGACACACAGATCAATGGAACAGAAATGAGAGCCCAGAAATAAACCCACACATCTATGGACAGCTAATCTTCAACAAACCAGCTGAGAATATACAGTGGAGAAAGGAAAGTCTTTTCAATAAATGGTGTTGGGAAAACTGGACAGCCACATGCAAAAGAATGAAGGTGGTGATTATCTTACAGCATACACAAAAATTAACTCAAAATGGATTAAAGACTTGAATATAAACCTGAAATCATAAAACTCCTAGAAGAAAACATAGGCAGTACACTCTGACACCAGTCTTAGCAATATCATTTTGGCTATGTCTCCTCATAGCCAAAAGAGAAACAAAAGCAAAAAGGAGAAGTCTCCACTTTTATTAGTGACACTGTTTGTGGTCCAGAGGAAAAGGAAATGATAAAATGCTGTATTAAAAGGGTGCATTGGTGGTAGCTGCTGGATTGCCATGAAACTGGTTAATTTTTTCACTCATCTCTGGGCCCTGAAGTGGTTAGCTGAGCTTCCAAAAGTGCCTGGCTTCCAACTTGGGAATAGCTCTTACTCTAGGAGACTCTGACGCAAGGCTAAGTTCATGGAACATGTTGATTTTCGTACCACTTCAAATGGAGCCTAAATCAGCTGTCAGATATTTACAGGCAATTTTCCTCATTACACAGAACTCTCTGTGATTATTATACTTGGGCGAAGCTTGCATTTATTTGCACATAAGCATGTCAAGGTAGGGAGGCAGGCTCCCTAAGCTGTGCCAGGAATATGTCAAGGCTCTCCAGTATTACTCAAGATTGGATGGGATAAACTTTTGGGCTCTTCCCCAGAGCTTGTCATCACCCTTGCTCAGGTACCTCAGCTTACCATTTTCCCCTACAGACTTCCCTTTTCATACCCCACACTGAAAAGGCAGAATTCTGCCTGTGCTATTTAATAACCTCCATGAGGTCTCAAGACTTACCAATGGTGATTTTTCAAGGGACTCTGGAAAGTTCTGTGTTCAGGTGATAGGAATGCAAAATGAAATGAACCGAAAAAGACACCTCCCAATCCAAACACGGGTGACCAGGGACACCAGACAGATGACTAACAGCCACAGAAAGAACGGGTCCTTAAAAGGGCTGCACAAGTCCATCTAGAGGTCTTGGTAAATGAGTTAAATGAAAACAAAAAATGAAAATGTTAGCAACAGCTCATCTTTTATGAATTGTGAAACAGGCTAGCAAAAGGGACCGTATGTTTACCAACCCATTCTGGCTTGAATTCATGCCTTTCAAGAGCAAAATTAAGACATTTGAAGGTGATTTGAGTACAGGATGCGGGACAACATGATGTAGTGGGAAAAATTTTCCAGCTTTGCAGCCAGACTGATGAGGGTTAAATCTTGGCTCTGCCACCCACTACCTACGTGACCTTGAACGTTTCTTAACCTTTCAATCTCGCCTTTTTATCTATTAGAGAGTAACATATTCGACTCATAGACAATTGCAAAGATTATGAGAAAACAAGTATCATAAGTAAAAATGGACTAGTACTGTGGCTGGCTTAAGACAATCGACTCAGTAAATGACATGAGAATGGTAGTTACATACAATGGAGGTTAAGAGTACAGCCTCCGGACCCGCAAGACCTATCCCCAAGGGCCACCATGCCCAGCTATCTAATCTTTAAAATAAGACAGCAACAGTGTTCTTGAAAGAATTCAATGACATGATGCTTATAAAGTACTTACTACAGCATCTCACACATGGTTAGTATCGAATAACTGGCAGCTGGTATTCCCTATCACTTCTCTTTACACTGTGGTCATTAGCAACTCTGTCCATCCCGCTAGCCCCTGGCACGTTAAGGCCTTTCATCTCATTCAGCTCTCTTTTCTGACCTATTGCAGTGTGCCTACCACATTGAAATTTAATGGGTCCTTAATAAAATCTTGTTGAATATTGAATGAATAAATATATAAAGTGCTTGTCACTTAGGAGATAGTCAGTAACATAAGTGCTTTTTCCTTTCTGACATCAGCTTCCCTTTCACTGATTTGAATGGCAGAAAATACCATCTCAACTTGTCATACTGTATATTTTTGGAGAAAGGAAAAATGAACCACTTCCATGAACAACGAAAGGGTTTTAGTGAAAGAGAATTTAAAACCAACAATCTGGTCGATTCTGAGGGTATAAATTAAGCTAGTTAAGCAGCCTTAACCCAGGATATTGGCAGGATAACTATCAGACTCTGGCAGTTTCATTTCTTCATTCTTCTATAAGGTTAGGACATAAAATTTTAACCCAAGACATGAGAGGTTTAAAAAAGAACCCAGGATAACAATAAAATAATTCTAAATAGTTCAGTGTGGATTGGAACTGAAGAATAGGGCAATGACTGTCAGCCACATCTAGGTCCTATATTGTTAACAGATGGTGAACGTTTTCATGGACCTGGGACTAGTTTAGATCAGAGTGAGAATCTCTCCATCCCCCGTACAAGAGGCTCTAATTAGTAGATAGGACATTAGACCACGTTAAAATTCCAAGCTGACATCTTATTTGTTAGTTTTAGAATGAACTCATGCCTCAGGGTGACTGAATTTGCTTGTTGAAATACACACATGTGCACGCACAGACTAAAAGAGTAACTAACTTTCGTTCTGTGGGGATCAAAATAAAGATTTTCAAAGTTCTCTAGAAAAGGGCTCTGAAGATTTGTTGGATATCAAATAGCTCCTTCAAGACAACATTTTGATGAGTTAAGTGTAAATGAATCAGAAACATATGGATTAAGTTTCCCTTGAAATACACAGGGGCTTAAAAATCAAAGAGGAAACAGTGCCTGGCCCAGGGTCTTGCAGGTTGTGCCAAACCCAACACATTTGAGCAGCAGTTCAAGATATTTGAGGGATCCAAGGACGAAGCTGGCCTGACCCACGCCTGGTTCCTACCGTATTGAAATGGAGAACGTAAGTTGTGCCATTTATATTGCATTATTACTAAAAATTCCTCTTTCCTTGTGGTTTGAAAATTAACTAAACCGAGCCTTACAAAAGAAAACCCTACAAATGATGTCTGCAGCACAGAAAGCTCTCCAAAGGCTACAAGAGCAAGTTCAACATGTTAGACAGTGTAGCTGGTATTGTCTGACAATGCAATGCAAGTTGAGCCTCAGCATAGCACCAAAGACTGCTTAATGGTGGTGTAACTTTAGATTTGCTCTTTAGAAACTCTCTACAGTTTTGCCAGAGAGGATACATTGGAATAAAGACTAATTATTTCTGAAGATAAGTCATACATTAATCAGCATTTCCAATCACTCCTCTTATTTGCGATAGATAGGGGATTTTAAAAACTTCTAATTGGTTAATCAGTAAATTGCCGATGTAGGAAACTTACATTTGAATCTCATCACAGGAGACACATGCCCCAAATAGATTTGATCAGTTAAACACATAAATGCTAAGTCTAATTTTAATTTCGGCAGCTCTTCTAATTAGCCTGCTTTTATCATTCGTGATAAATAGTTAAATCTTAGCATAACCTACTCCGAAGATTTACCAATCTGGTGCTGACCAACCACATAACTAAATCCAGAAGTAAGCAGAGGAATACAGATTTATGGATCTACTTGGCGAATAGAAATACAATTATTCGTATTATCATATATAAGATTTGTTTTAAACATATGATTTTTTAAAATTATAAGTAACACATGTTTAGAGAAAATTTAGAAAATACACAGAAAGCATAATGTTGGAGAAAAGAATCCCCAGGAATCCTATTATCAAGAAATAACTTGCAACAAAATGGTGCCTTTGTCTATAGACAGACAAAATGTAAATATTGTTTGTGCCTGAGTTTTTCAGTTAATATATTGCAAACATATTTCCAATGCATTAAACATATTGCTACCACATCAATGATTATAACGAAATTCCAATGCATAGATTTACTCTATTAAGCAGGTACTCCGTAGATGGTTCCAAAAACTAAACTGAGACAAACATGTTTTTTGCCTAGTTCTGATTTTTGCCCGAAGTTCCTAGAAGTAGAATTTCTGGGTAAAAGTATTTGCACTTTATAAAATTTCTTGATACATATACGTTGACAAATTGTTCCCCAAGAAATGGCCTGACACAGAGCAAATAACTGTAACTACATGGTAAATGATGAAATCACCCCCAGAAAAGCAGTAACGATGACCTTTCCTTCGAGAGGAGATATGATTGACACGCCAACCTCCAGCCAAAATGAAGTATTACTGGTCTTTTTAATCTTTGTTCATCATAAAGTCGAAAAAGCACATCTCCTTGTTTAATTTACCTCTCCTTGACACTAATGAATTTATGAGTCCTGCTTATCAGGCACTTATATTTCTTTTGTGATTTATTTGTACATAGCTTGTGTTTGTTTTTTCATTGGTATGTTTATTTCTCACCGATTTGTCAGTTTTTGAAAGTATTTTAAGGTATTAACGCTTTGTAACATAGATTGCAGTGTTCTTTGTGGCATTTAAAGATATTTAAAATTTTTGTCTAAATCCAACCATTAGTCTTTTCATTATGTATCGTAATTTTGGCATTCATTTTTAATGGTCTTCTCAAATCCACAATTATAAAAATATTTTATTACATTCTTAAAAATTCTTTAATGATTTTTATGTTTAACTTTTTAAAGTCATTTGTTAGTTTCAGTGAATTGTAGATTAAAGATATATTTTGTCAATTAATTAGTTCAGCAAAAACTTATTAATGTGTTTGGCATTTAGTTAGGCACTGGTTATATAACAAAAACTCCTGAAGAGCACTTGGTATGGTGGATAGAGTCTAGAGTGGTCCCCATAACTCCTACCCTCTGTGATTCTTGTGTTTGGGTAAGCCTGTCTCTGTAAGAGTGGTGGGACCTGTGACTTGCTTCTGAGTAATAGAATATGGCAAAGGTGATGAGTTGTCATTCTCATGATTACCTTATATTACATAAGACTCTGTCATGCTAGCTGACTTATTCAAGAGACTTTGTTGGCGTGAAGTAAGCATCCACCCTAGGAAAGCCCACGTGGCAGGGAACTGTGGATAGCCTCTGGGAGCTGGGATGGCCTCCAGCGGACAGCCAGCAAGAAGCTGGGTCCCTCAGTTTCACAGCTAGAAGAAAATAAATTCTGCCAACAACTTGAGTGAGCTTAGAAGACAATTCTTCCCCAGTGGAGCCTCCAGATGAGAACACAACCAACCCAAACCTTGCTGGCAACTTTGTGAGATACTGACAGAGGATCCAGCTAACCTGTGCTCAGGTTCCTGATCCATGGAAACTGAGAGGTAATAAACGTGTCATCTTTGAGCTGCTAAGTTTGTGGTAATTGGTTATGCAGCAATTAGAAGCTAATTTACTGGCATTACTTATTGAAAATCTGTTCTTTCTCTGTTTTAAATACCATCTTTGGCATAAATAAAATATGTAAATTTGGAGATAATGTATCTGGGCCTCTGAACCCAAGAAACATTCAAACAACCAAATTGTTCTAAAGTAATTATCTAATAATTATAATTTAAATACTATTCCACCTTAATATTTGATGAATAAGTCGATACATGTGTTGATTGCCTGTGTGGTGATGACGTCATCCACAAAACTCAGCAGGACAGTTGTTGCTGCACCAATGGCCCATCGGCAAACATGAGCAAAGGTGTTGGTCCTAAGGAGACCCTATTCAGAGCTTAGCTTATTTCAAGCTGACAAACAATTCAAAAGGTTAATAGACAAAGATCTTTGAGTACTGAGAAAAAGATATTCCAAAGGTCCAGTTAAAAATAAAGAAATCAAAACAAAATTATAGAAAGGTCACACAGTTATCACTAGTTTCTCCTCAAAAGAGTTTCTGTCACCCTTCTCTGTCAACTATCAGAAGTGCTTCTGAGTAAATAAAAAATTTGTGTATAAATTGTAGTGCTTTTGTTCCTTTATTATTTTTAAATAGACTTTATTTTTTAGAACAGTTTTAGGTTCACAGCAAAATTGAGTGGAAGGTATAGAGATTTCCCATGTACCCCGTGCCCCTACACATGCACAACGCCCACCACTATCAAAATCCCCACCAGAATGGTACATTTGTTACAATTGCTGAACCTACACTGACACAGCATAACCACTCAAAGTCCGTAGTTTATATTAGGGCTCACTCTTGGTATTGTACCTTTTATGGGTTTGGACAAATGTATAATGACATGTGTCCACCATTATAGTATCATACAGAGTTGTTTCACTCCCCTAAAAATGCTATTTACACTGCCTATTCATCTCTCCCTCCTCACTAAGCCCTGGAAACCACTGATATTTTTGCTGTCTCTACAGTTTTGCCTTTTCTGGAATGTCATGTAATTGGAATCATACAGTATGTAGCCTCTTCAGATTGGCTTCTTTTATGTAGTAATATGCATTTATGTTTCCTTTATGTCTTTTCGTTACTTGATAGCTGGTTAGTTTTTATTGCTGAATAATATTCCATTGTGTATGTACCTCAGTTTTTTTATCCATTCACCTACTGAGAGACATCTTGGTTGCTTCCAAGTTTTGGCAATTATTAACAAAGTTTCTATGAACATCCGTGTGCTGGTTTTTGTGTAGACATCAATATTCAACTCGTGGGTAAATACAAAGGAGCGTGATTGCTGGATCGTATGTTTAGAGTACGTTTAGTTTTGTAAGAAGCCACCAAACTGTCTTCCAAATGGGCTGTAACATTTCGAATTTCCATAAGCAATGCACAAGAGCTCCAGTTGCTTCTCACCCTCATCAGCATTGGGTATTGTCAGTGTTTTGGATTTTGCTGTTCTGACAGGTGTGTAGTGGTATTTTACTGTTGTTTTAATTTGAAATTCCCTAATGACATAAGATGCTGAACATCTTTTCATATGCTAATTTAACATCTATATACCTTCTTTGATGAGGTGTCTCTTCAGGTCTTTGGCCTATTTTTTGATCAGGTTTTTTGTTTTCTTATTGTTGAATTGTTTTTTTCAAAGGTCCCCTTGGGTAGAGACTAAGCTTTCTGTTTTGTTTTGTTTTTGGAAGATTAGCCCTGAGCTAACATCTGTTGCCAATCTTCTTTTTCTTCTTTCTACCCAAAGCCCTAGCACATAGTTGTATATCCTAGTTGTAACTCATTCTATTTCTTCTCTGTGGGATGCCGCCACAGCATGGCTTCATGAGCCGTGTGTAGGTCCATGCCCAGGATCCAAACTGGAGAACCCTGGGCTGCCAAAGTGGAGCATGCTAACAACCACTCAGCCATGGGGCCAACCCCTTACTGTTGAGTTTTAGAAGCTCTTTGTGTATGTCAGATAATTGTCCTTTATCAGCTATGTCTTTTGAAATATTTTCTCACAGTGTGTGGCTTGTCTTTTCATTCTCTTGACAGTGTCTTTTAGAAAACAAAAGTTTTTTTTGAGGAAGATTAGCCCTGAGCTAACATCTGCTGCCAATCCTCCTCTTTTTGCTGAGGAAGATTGGCCCTGAGCTAGCATCTGTGCCCATCTTCCTCTACTTTATATGTGGGATGCCTGCCACAGCATGGCTTGCCAAGTGGTGAGTTGGTCCACAGTGGGATCCAAACTCGTGAACCCCAGGCTGCCAAAGCAGAACATGCGATCTTAATCACTGCACCACCAGGCTGGCTCCAAAACAAAAGCTTTTTATTATAATAAAGTGCAGCTTATCAATTCTTTCTCTCATGCATTATGCCTTTGGCGTTGTATCTAAAAAGTCATCGTCAAATCCAAGGCCATCTAGATTTTCTCCTGTGTTATCTTCTGGAAGTGTTATAATTTTGCATTTTACATTGAGATCTATGATCCAGTTTGAGTTAATTTTTGTGAATAGTCTGAGTTCTGTATCTGGGTTCATCTTTTTGCTTGTGGACATCAAGTTATTCAAGCACTATTTGTGAAAATACAAGTTTTTACCTATTGTAATGCCTTTACTCCTTTGTCAAAGATCAGTTACATATATTTATGGGGGTCTCTATCCAGGATCTCTGTTCTGTTTCATTGATCTATTTGTCTATTCTTCACCAATACCACACTGTATTTTTTTTTTCGTCTTTGGAGTCATTCCTTTATTAGAATGTTCATGCCTGACATGACACATCACTTAGAGGCTGTTGCTTAGAAAGGGGTAATAATATGAAACATCATGAGACAGACTGTGTTAGGGCGTCAGATTTCTCTGTGCAAAATTTAATCTACTCTGGGCACTCACAAGGGAAAATTTCTTTGCCTAAAGTCAAACGACTAGTAATTGGCAAAGTAAGCCTCAAAACTGGTCTTTGGACTTCCAATCCAAGACTCTATGCTATATTAAAGTGTTTCTTTGTGTGATAGGATTTGAGGGATGATGACTGACTCCTTCCCAGCAACCCTTTTGGAAACTGGTAAAACTGAGGCTGTACCAATCCCACTGAGCTTCACATCAGAGTCTCTGCTATTTCTGCTGAACAAGATCTTGATCCACAGTCTCTTCACAGCATTCTTCACTTCCATGTTTCTCACGGTGTACATCAGAGGGTTCAATATGGGAGGGATGATGGTGTACAACTTGGCCACCATCTTGTCTTCAGTGAAAGTTGTGGGAGACCTTAGGTAGATGAAGATGCAAGGGACAAAAGACAAAAAAACAAGATCACCACAGTGAGGTGGGAAGCACATGTGGACAGGGCCTTGCACTTGTCCTCTGATGAGTGAGTCTTGAAGGAAAGCAAGATGACAGTGTAAGAACCCACAAGAATGACAAAGCGTCTCAGTGAAATCATGTGACTGTTGGCCACCACAATGAACCTCACTGCTTCAGTAAAGGGTGGACATCCCGGAAGTAGTGGTCAATCAGATCGCTGCTGTGGACAGGCAGTTTTCCAGTGATCATGGTCTGGATAAAAGAAAGCACAAACCCTCCAAACTAATAGGTCATTATCAGTGTGGAGCAGCACTTCCAGTCCATGAAAGTCTAAAGGTTTACAAATAGCCATATACCTGTCATAGGCCATCAGTGTGAGGATAAAGATCTCCACGAAGCCAAATACATGGACTCAAAAGAGCTGGACCATACAAGCAACAAAAGAGATGTTTTTGACCTTGGCTCTGAAATCCGTAATTAGCTTGGGGGCTATAGCAGCAGAATAGTTGTCAACAAAGGATAGGAACGCTAAGGAAAAAGTACATTGGAGAATTGTGATTTGGGCTCTTTTGAATAGTCATATCAGAAAATCTCCAGTCACAAGGAGTCTGAAGTCTTACTCTTATAAAAGAATAAGAACAGAAAGAAGCATATTGCTTCAGAAGCTGTCTTAATTACAGTAGTTTTATAGTAAGTCTTTAAGCTGGGTAGTGTCAGTCCTGCTACTTTATTCTTCTCCTTCAACAGGTGTTGACTGTTCTGGGTCTTTTGTTTCTCCATTAAAATTTTAGAATCAGTTTGTCAATATCCATAGAATAATTTGCTGGGATTTTGAATGGGGTTATGTTGAATCTATAGATCAATTTGGGAAGAACTGACATCATGACAATATCAAGTCTTTCTTTCCATGAACATGGGATATCTCTCCATTTATTTGGCTCTTCTGTGATTTTCATCATCAGAGGTTTGAGGTTTCCTCAGAAATCTTGCACGTATTTTGTTAGATTTGTACCTAAGTATTTCATTTTGGTGGGGAGGTGCTAATGTAAATGGTATTGTGCCTTTAATTTCAATTTCCACTTGTTATTGCTGGTACATAGTAAAGTGAAGACTTTTTTATATTAACCTTGTATACTGCAACCTTGTTATAATCACTTATAATAGAAGGAGTTCTTTTGCCAATCTTTGGATTTTCTACACAGCTGATCCATGTTATCTGGAAACACAGACAGTTTTATTTTTTCTTTCCCATTCTGTATACCTTTATTTCCTTTTCTCATTTTGCTACATTAGCTAGGAACTCCAGTACAATATTGTAAAGCGGTGGTGAGAGGGGACATCCTTGCCTTGTTCTTGATGCTAGTGGGAAAGCTTCAAGTTTCTCCTCTTTAAGTGATGATGTTAGCTGTAGGGTTTTTGTAGATGTTCTTTATCAAGTTGAAGAAGGTCCCTTCTATTCCTAGCTTTCTGAGAGTTACTATCATAAATGGGTGTTGGATTTTGTCAAATGCTTTTTCTATATCTATCGATATGATCATGTGATTTTTCCTCATAGCTTTTGCTCATGTGATAAATTAAATTAATTGATTGTTGAATGTTGAACCAGCCTTGCATACCAGGGATAAATCCAGCTTTATCATGGTATATAATTATTTTTATACATTATTAGATTTGATTTGGTAATATTTTGTTGAGGATTTTCGTATATATGTTCATGAGAGATATGTGACTATGGGTTTAATTTTTGTAATGTATTTTTCTGGTTTTTGTACTAGGGTAATGAGAATAGAGTTACCTTCATAGAATTAGATAGAGAGTATTGCATTCCCTCTGCTTCTATCATCCTGGAAGAGATTCCAGAGAATTTGTATAATTTCTTCCTTAAATGTTTGGTAGAATTCATCAATGAATCCATCTGAACCTAGTACTTTCTGTTTCATAAGCTTATTAATTATTGATTCAGCATCTTTAATAGATATAGGCCTATCCAGATTGTTTATTTTTCTTGTGTGAGTTTTGGCAGCTTGTGTTTTTCAAGGAATTTGTGCATTTTGACTAGGTTATCAAATTTGTGGGCACAGAATTGTTCATAATATTCTTTTACATCCTTTTAATGTCCATGGGATCTGTTATTAGTAATTCTGATATTAGTAATTTATATCGTCCCTCTTTTTTTCTTAGTTAGCCTGGCTAGAGGCTTAATGATTTCATTCACTATTTAATAGAACCAGCATTGAATTTCATTGGTTTTTCCCTATTGAATTCCTGTTTTCAATTTCATTGATTTCTGCTTTAATTTTTATTATTTCTTTTCTTATTTTGGATTTAATTTTTTTCCTTCTCTAGTTTCCTAAGGTGGAAATTTAGATTATTGATCTTAGAGTCTTCTTTTCTAATACATGCATCTAAAGCTATAGATTTTCCCCTAATCACTGCTTTTGCTGCATTCCTCAAATTTTGATAAGTTGTATTTTAATTTTCATTTAGATCAAAATATTTTTTAAAATTTATCTTGGGACTTCTTTAACTCCTGTGTTACTTAGAAGTATTTTGTTTAATCTCCAAGTATTTGGAGATTTTCCAGTTATTTTTCTGTTTTGATTTCCATATTAATTCCTTTGTGGTCTGATAGAAGCCACTTTATGGTTTCTATTCTGTTAAATTTATTAAGATATGTTTTATGGCCCAGAATGTTGTCTATCTTGGTGAATGTCAAGTGTGAGCTTGAGAAGAATGTGTATTCTGCTGTTTTTGGATGAAATAGTCAACAGATGTCAATTATATCCAGTTGATTGATGGTGCTAAGTTCAACTATGTCCTTTACTGATTTTCTGCCAGCTCATTCTGCCCATTTCTGGTAACAGGGTGTTGAAGTCTCCAACTATAATTTTGGATTCATCTATTTTTCCTTGCAGTTTTATCAGTTTTGGCCTCACATGTTTTGATGCTTTGTCATTAGGTGCATACACAACATGGATTGTTCTGTCTTCTTGAGGAATTGACCCCTTTATTATTATGTAATACCTTCCTTTATCTTGAGAACTTCCCTTACCCTGAAGTCTTTTTTCTCTGAAAACAAAAGTTATTTCTGCTTTCTTTTGATTAGTGTTAGCATGGTGCATCTTTCTTCATCCTTTTACTTTCAATCTGTGTGTGCTTTTATATTCACAGTGGGTTTCTTGTAGACAACATATATTTGGGTCTTGTTTTTTGATTAACTCTAACAATCTCTGTCTCTTAATTGGTATGTTTAGGCCAATGATGTTTAAAGGGATTACTGATATAGCTGGATTAGCACCCAATTTTGATTATCTGTATTCACCTTTCTGTCTTTCAAATTTTGAGGGTAATGATTTGCCCTGTGACCTCACTTCTCTGATGCATCTAAGAAGAATTGTTGATTTTTCAGTTTGATCAAATTTTTTACTTGTTGTTATGGAGGAGTGATGACTTTCAAGCTCCCTATATGCTGGAACAGAAACTAGAAGTCCTCTCATGCCATTTTTTAAGGAACAAGAATATACTGTAAATCCTATATTCAGTGAGAGAATTGATAAGTAAAAAGGTTCTAATTTGCTTAAGTCATTAAATGTTTAGGATGTTACAAAATATAATTAATGTAAATAAATAAGATTAATACAAAATGTTGACTGTGCTTAGCATAATCTTCAATGGGTACTATATATATCTGTAGATCTATAAAAAGGGGAGTTCAGGTTCTAAATTTTCAATTCTCTTTCACTGATTGCTTCCAGCACCAATACTACAGGATTATAATAATCACAGGGTTATAATATGTTTTATTATATTTCATAGAGCAAATGGCATCCACTCTACAACACTCAATTCTGCTTCTTTTAAAAGAATTTCTTGGCTTCTTTAACATAATCATTTTCCCAGTTCAACTTCAGATCTTTTTGTCAAGACCCACTCTCCTCCCAAACATTTCTTTGTGATTTTCACTTCAATTTCATTAAATTTATCAAGTAACTTGGAAAGAATTGACATCTTTATAATACAAAGCCTTCTCTTCAAGGAGTGTGGTATGCAATTTTTTGAGCTCTTCAAATATATTTTCATGTTCCTCATTAAATTTCTGTAAGTGTGGCTTAGGTAAGTCACATTTCTTTAAAAATCCCTAGATATTTTATATTTGTTTGTTTGTTTGTTTTTAACAATTGCCAAGAGGGTCTTATATATACCGTTTTGTTTAACTACACAAACATACATTCACACACATAAATACATTATTGTTGCTGGAATATAGGAAAGCTATTAATTTTCAGACATTTATTTGTAATAAGAAGCTATAATAAACTCTCTTATTAGTTCTCATAGAGTTGTAAAACAATAGGTAGCTGTATATTAGTGATTATATGCAAATATTTATAGCTCCACCTAGTCTTTTCTTTTATCTTATTCTTGTTTTTCCTAACTTGCTAAATTCACTGAACTCTTAGAAAAGAAGAAAGCAAAATGTCAGTAAAGGTCATACATTTGATATTCTGACTGTTAGTAGGGGTAACTCTTTTTTAGCAATTTATACAATGTTGGTTCCTGGGCTGGTTTTAGATAAATATTAGTAGTTATATTTAGGAAGTAGTCTCCTCATTAAGATTTTTTTTTAATCAGGTGTAGATGGTGAATTGCATCAAATATCTTTTGAATAAGAATAATCATAATGTTTATGCATCACTGTGGGAGGACAATTACCCATTTCTTTTCTTCTCTGTCTTCCACGTGGTATGCTGGCCTAAGCCACTGTCCTAGCCACAGACAACGTGGCCTACACTTGGTCAACCCTAGGCATTGGGAGCAAATGCTGTGAAAACAACCTCCAAAATATTGATCCTTCACATGGACTTAGCAAGAATATGTACAACAACCAGTAAAACAAGGATAAACTAAAGGAAGAGGAATTTTCGTATCGCTATTGTTGTTCCAGGCCCTACTGTATTCTTCCTCACTCCCATCTTCTCCTCTTTCCATCTCCAATTGATACTCTGATAGGATAGAGACCTTTCTTTGTCCATATTTATTAGTCGAGGAGGTATTATGTGTCTATGGTGGGGAGGAGGATGGATGGATGACCAGGGCTGGTGGGCGACTATGCCGTCACTGTCCAGTAACAAGGCCAAGCAAGTCTTTTTCTCACTCCTCGGATTCTGATGCTTAGGGGGGTCAATTGATTGAGAGATCATCTCTGTTTCTGATTCCTTTTTAATCTGTCTCTTTCTTCCCTGTTTTCCTCTCAGCCATGAGACTTGGTTATACTTTTATACTGGGATGAAACCAGTCCTCGAGTCTCACATTTTACAACTCTATTCGGTAATACTATTTAGTAATAGCATTTTTATCTGCTATTCCTGATATATTTCCCTCAGGTTGGATGCTCCAAATGAGTATGTGCCTGATTTACGGGAAATGATACATCTAATGTTTTTTCTTCCGTGGTTATTTTTCTTCCATTAAAATCTATTTTATATGGTAACTATTTTTCAACCCCTACTTTTTGATTGTTAATAATGTTTGTTTATATTTTTCAGGCTGTTGAGCTTTATTCAGTTTTACTTTTAATCTTCCTGAGTTTCTTTGCTTATGGATCACTCTTGAACATTTTAGAGTATATGTTGTTGATGTTCCTCTCTCTCTCTCTCTTTCTTTCTCTGGAGAACGTCTATATCTTTTAATAGGGAAATTTAATCTACATCTATTTATTATCATAACTGACTATCTTGGGCCTTTGTTATTTTGCTTTATGCTCTGGATTAATTTTTTTCCTCACTATTTCCCCTGAAGTCTATCTTCTGCTATAACAGAATGGTGGAAATAGCACAGGATATCTCATTTCATCTTATCAGGTGGCTCACAATTTTGATTTTTCCCATTGCTAATGATCTTCATTTTTTTTCACTTGATTAGGTGACTTTCAGACTTCTCAACTGTAAAGTTGAACTTTTTCCATTTGTAATTAAGAAGTTTTGTGGAGAGATACTTCGAAATTATAAAAATATCCTACTTTTCTTCACACTTCCACTTAACTTTTTAAATATTTCTATGGATTCATAGTTTTCTATTTTACTCAATGGCTATAACATATTACTACTATAATTTATTTTAATACTCAAGTGCCCTTCAATTTGGTAATGGGAGTTCCTTTAAGCTGGCACCTGTAAACATTTGATATGTCTCCATAATTTCTGGCACAGTAAGACGTTCCAGACTTATCTTCTCTTCCCCTTGCTCCAGTCCTGAATCAGCCATTTCTCCAAGGAACGCTTTTAATTGAGAATGGTATTTATAAGCCAAGATCTGAGTGCTAGGAAAGCTCATTAATATTGTTCTTTTGCTGCTACCAAGCCCCTTCCTTGGACAGAGCTGGGAAATATATGTGCACACACGCACGCACGTGCACACACACGCATACATACTTTTAATCTGTAGGATCTGATGATAACAGTGTCGCAACCCAGTATTGACCCCCTGCATGGAACAGGAGGGCTTTGTCAGCATTTCTTTGGCAAAGGATGAGGAAGGAAGGAAGCCAGTAACTTCCCTTGACATAGCGGGGAGCATTACTTAGAAAAGAGTCAGTAGGATTTAGGGGGCAACTGTTCTGGGCAAGTTGAGACTGACCAAGTGAATCTATCTGAAGCCCTTTGGAGTATCCATGGAATTGGAAAACATAATTAGTGATGCAGAGGACCAGGTTGAGAAACAGAACTTTGAGGAAAAGAACAATAATCAGAGAGAAGTTGACCATTTCAAAGGCATAGGCAACAGACATCTCTGGAAAGAAGACCATATAAAACAGAACAGAAATAATACAGGGAGACCAAAAAACCAGTCTTCCATCACAGAGAAGGACCTGAATTTGGTGCTTAAAGAATCCACTGGTTCTCAGCAAAAGAGTGAACACAGACCAATGCCTAGAAATCCAAGTAAAAATCTTCAACTACTATTGCTACTACTAGTTACACACACGTGTATATTTCTAAATACACATGTCAGTGTCTGATCCCAACACCTGATCCTGATCTTTAAACTAGGAAGTGTTTCTGGGGTCTGCTGTCTTCTCTGTTGTCTTCTTAAGAAGCCACGTTGTTTTCTTGGCTTTCTGGGGAGATGTTTCATATCAGTCCTGGGTGTCCTTTTAAAACTTGATCTCATCTGTAAGACATCTAGTAAAAATTCCTGGAATTTTCCATTATTTGGGAGGCACTCTTCCCTAAGTTACAACACTGAGGCAAGTTTTCTGATATTAATCATGATTATTTTACTTTTCCCCCATCGTAAAAGTCTTTGGGAAATGATTTATTTTAGAATTGAGAAGGAAAGGGTCAAATATCTCCTGTCACGTTGTCCAATTTTGCAGACATCTATTTGATCCATGTGTAATCGTTTCTTTTAACTCCTCCGACATTATGAAGAAAATGTCACAGCCAAGACATCTGAAAGCAGATTAGTTTGAAGTTTGCTCTTCTTGTAATATATTGCTCACAACGGATTGGCAGAGATCATCGCCCGCTTGTAAAGAATTACTCCATGATGACAAGTGGTCACTAGTTATTTGGCTCAAGTTTTGCCAAAGGTGAGCCTTGGACAATAAACTGACGTTACAAATAAGGACCCCTCGTTTTTCTCTGACTCGTTTAGAATGGTAGATTTCAAATATCCCCAAGGTGTCAACGGCGGTTTCACTTTACACAATGTTTCTGCCCTTCTTTTCAAAACTCTGCAAAATTTTGCTTTGTTTTGTTTCATGACACCATTGTCATGACGGACTATTGCTAGGAATTAAAAATGCGACTTGACTTCACGGCCAAAAGCTGAAATTCTGATAGCAAAATTCCGCCAGAATACCAGATCTCTTAAAAATTGTGATGAATTCTTGTGAAAATCCAGATTCCAAAAAGGTCCCAAAATATCTGACCTTCAAAAGAGAGAATGTACTCTGAAGATGTTATTTTCTATGTAAAAAAGTTAAGCTGTAGTTTAAAGAGAAGCATAAGAAAAAAAAAATGTAGAGTTTTCAGCTGTTACTACAAGAGTGACCAGCTAAAGTTAGATGGTTATAGAAAATTCACTACACTAGGGGTCCAAAAACCTAGTTTTGAGGCCCATATGCACAAATTATTACTTACGTGAAATTTTACAAAACGTATATTTCTATGCCTCGGTTTACTCATTTGAAAGTGAAATAATTGTATCTGTCCTGCCTTCTTCACAGCTTGTTTTGAGAATCTGATATAATCATGCAAATTAAAACCCTATGTAAATTTAAAAAAATATTATACAAATAAAGAGTCTTGTTTTCTTTCTATTATTATCTTAACATCAGCTCAAGATTTCTGCTGTGACACATGGCAAATTTCAGCTTGCGGGCCTAGAACTTAATTTTGCAATTTCTTGAAATGGCAGTTTACCCCCAAAGAGTTTGTTTGGATCTCAGAAATAGAAAATTATATTTTTTAAAAAAATTCTAGGATTAGTTAAGAAATGATGAGATTAGAATCAGTTCAGCAACACAAAATTTTAGAAATCTAATAACTGAATCAGTTTTTGGAAGTGAAGTAGGCTAGTGGTTTAAATATTTTAGCTGTGGAAAAGTTTATACAAATGAAATTTACTCAGAGGACCACTCTGTCTAAGAAGTGGGATCAGAGTGGCTCTGCTGAAGCAATATGCCCAGAGCATTCTTGGTTTTCTTAGCATCTGTGAAAGGGTTTGGTTTGGAAACTACTGATCTTCAAAATGCTTTATTTAGCCATAGGATCCTTGTTCAAGCTATGCCTTACATAGAAGAATGATATCAACAACCTATAAAGGAGTCATTGCTCTGTGGAAGCAGTTGGAGATTTCAGGGTCCACTTCACCTGTGCCACCTAGTTTTTAGCGGCCATGAGAGGAGGGGTTCTGTGGAGTACAGTCTGGAAATCTCTGATCTAGTTCACTCATTCCAAGAATTGTGTCTATAGCATCTTTGACTCTCCATCATCTACTGTCTACTGTTTCTTCTCACTCCTTAGAGAGGCAATATGTTCTCATGTTCTACTGTTCTAGTGGTTTGAAAATCAATTCTTAGGTGGGCAGCATAGATCTATCATTTCTAGTTTTGTCATTTGGAGCAACTCAGACCCAGGCTTCCCTCTCCTGTCTCCACGTGTGGATAGCTGCCATGGCCCTCTACATCTCTTCTCTGGTGCAAACAGTTTCAGTTTCCTCCATTTTTTCCCGTCTCCTCATTATGCTAGCTAACTTACATGGGATTCATAGGAATATCATGTCAATATCCTGCTTAAAATTTGGGGCTCAAACTTGAACTCAACACTCCAGATTTAGTTTCCTCAGCACATGTTCTGTAGAAGCATTGTTCCACACAAACTGAACCTTATGTATCATCTACTGGGGCAACTTACTACAGTTTAGAGTCAGTTTCTAACCTGAAAGTAGTTCAATAAATAATACGCTGGGCTGTCATTTGTTACTGAGTGTGGGAAGTCTACTATTACTGTCAGGACATGCTATCGGGGGATGATGCCAAAAAGTTTCTTACATGTCCACTTCTCTTTTCTTCCTTTCTTTCTTTCTATTTTAATTGCTCCTGAACTGCCTATTTGCTCCCCCAATGATTATCAAGATGGTCTGTTAACCCTAATAGATGTTGGCCATCTTCTGATTAGCCCTGGTAATCAAATAGGAGTTAGGTTTTATCACTAAATTTTTCACTGACCAATGGAGCTTGTCTGGACCCAAACACTTGGTAATCAAGTTAGCATTGTGGAAAAGGCTGGAACGTGTTTAAAGACATTTTATCTTCTTCACAGTTATGAGTTCCGTCAAAAATAAATGTGAGTATAGTTTAGAATTTTCAAAGCAGAGATTGTTGCCTTTCACTGTATAACCATTTAGTGTCCTTTTAGCACCCCAGATGGGGATATTTTGAACTAATCAAACATTGGAATTACATTAAACAGTTTGGAGGAGTCTGAGTATAGTAGCAGCTGAACAGAATATTATTGCTTTTTTTTCCAAAGGTCCACATGTGTAAAAATATTTACTCTCATTTTAAGCATTCTTTTTGAGTCTCTGTGGAATTTGTGAGCTTTGAGACACAAAGGAAGAAAAAAGAGAAGTAAACAGTTTCTCCAGCATGTCGAAAGCTGGCTGTTCTGGAACTACATTTCCCCCTAGGGTGACAATTAAGGTCTTTTACTGAGAACCTGTAGCTAGTGGAACAGCAGTTAAACCATCTCACTTTTGCAATTGTCTCTTATTTCAGGGATCACATCATGTGGTAATTCTGAATGGAAATTGCTGCCATTGTTTGAGGTCATTCTGTAACCCCTCTAAGTCATTGGTAACACCTTCAGCTTCCCATCTTTTCATAATTCTAAATCAACAGTCACATGAGTGGCATAACTAGTGAGATGCTCCAAAAAATGAAATACAAGAAGGGAAGGCTCATCTGCAAGTTTGGCTAATGCCCGAGTTGTCTTCTTCTTGATCCAAACATTTGTCCCTCCATCTCTCCCTCTCCTGCCAGTCCAGGAACTATCCCACTGAGCTGGAAGTTACTTTGTGACAAAAGGACACAACATTTTATCTATAACGAGTAACACAAGGTGAACATTTAGAAAGCACATGTAGTTTTCAGTATGTCAAAACTAGAACTTTTCACCATAACATTACAATACTTTAGAAGGAACAAAATCAGTGACGAATAAATTTAAGGGGGGGTAAAAATATTGAGAAAGTTTCTGAAGCTATGTTGAAACATTTTTACTTGTTAGTTATCAACATATGGCTGCACTGTGTTGAGTAACTTAACTGAAGTCGAACTGCACTTGTATAAAACATTACTATTTCCTCTGTTGTATACAGCATAGATGATCCTGCCTTCTGCTTTCTAGTTTTGCCTTTCATAAAATCAGTTCTCTCATCTCATCCTCAGGCTTCCTTTGTTGGGAGCCAATGCATGTGGCCCCTCTTCTGGGTGAACTGATAGCCAGGGGGGAAGAAGAAATCAAAAATTCTTGGCAGAAAGGATTCTTATGTAGTAGGACCTTAGGGACACTTCCAAAGATGGAGCACTCCAACTTTTGAAGTGGAAAGGAAGTGTGGCGAGAAAGGTACCACCTCGTCTCTTCTCATTCCTCTGTTTTACTTAACCTTTACCTCTCCTGAATAATTTGAGAGCAGGGCAGCCAACCACCCCAATCCTAGGAGGTAGCTGAGAACCAATGATTTTCAGGGCTGTGAATTAGTCACTGGGTTAAATAAATAGATAAAATGCTGATGTTGGTTAAATGGTGATTATGTTCCAGGCTCCAGTTTAAGGTTTTTACACGCATTAGCTTTTCTAATGCTCACCACAGCTCCATGAAGTGCATAAAAGATAGCACAGTACAGTACTGTATAGTAGATGAGCCCACAAATTCTACAGCAGGACTGCCTCTAACAAGCTCTGTGACCTTGGGGGTATTACTTCATCCTCAATGACACAGATACCTCCTCTGTCAAAGTGTCAGCCCTCACTCTTTATCTCCAATTTACAGACAAAGCAACAGAGTTTGAAGACCTCACTCACAGTCACGTGATGAGTTAGTGCTGAAATTTGAGCCCAGGCAGCCAAAAAGTGCACGCTTGGCCTCACTCCAGCCTGCCTGTGGCAGCTGCACTTATAAAATGTTGATTTTCTCCTTTTTAATTCTCTCCTCCTGAAATGGTATCTGTAGTTGTCCTTCTACCGCGAGGATATAATCAGAAGATTCAAAAAGAAAGTAGCAGCCGTCCATACATTTAGGTCAGTGGTTCCTAAAGACTTCTAGATTCCGGGCCCCTTCCCAGGATAGGTCCCTGACATAGATTCTTTGGGTGTGAAATATATGAAAGGCATCTTGTTCAGACCTGGGATGCCATATTTGTTAGCCAAGGCAGCATAATAAATTACCTTACATGACATTTAAATCTAGGAAGAAATCTAGGAAGAGCTTAGCTGGGTGGGTCTGGCTCAGGATCTCTCATGAGGTTGCAATCAGGAGATTGGCTGGGGGTGCAGTCATCTGAAGTCTTGACTGTAGCTGGAGAATCCAATTCCAAGATGGTTCACTCATGTGGCTATCGGTAGGAGGCCTCAAATCCTTGCCAGGTAGACCTGTTTATAGGAGTATTTTTAAGACATAGCAGCTAGCTTCTCTCAGAGCAAGTAGTGAAAGAGACAGAGAGAGAGACAGACAGAGACAGAGAGAGAGCTAAGTATATTGAAAAGTATCCTGAGAAGCCTCAATATCATATAATATGACTTCTGCTGTATTCTATTGGTCCCACAGCCCACTTCTGATATCATAAAGTAGTGGTGAGGGGAACCACACCAGACACTACACAGGAGGAGGGGATTATCGGGGACCATCTCAGAAGCTGGTTGCCACTGCTGCTGTCTTATCCTTAAAGAACTGGTCATCTATTGCAGGTAACAGACAATTAGCCTATATAACCACATATTTTCTAAAAATTGTTATAGGACTTAAGGGTATATATTCTAGATAAGTTTTATACCCTTAAAGTGAGAGGATGTAATTTAGACAGGTGTCTTCTTTTTACCCTGCCTCGTAGACCCTCTCCTCCTCAGCCTGAAAAGATCAACGAAGAAGGTAACCTGAACTGAATCTTCAGTAATGTTTAAAAGAACGGTAGGTGGGGAGATGGAGGAGAGTATCGGGAAGAGGAAATAGTGCATATAATTTAAAGAGAAAGAAAGAACGGCACACTTCCGGTAGTTCCTTATCACAGAAGACTAGTGTGTAAGTTAGATAATGGGGAGAAACATTGGAAAAATGTAATCTGGGGCCCAGTTATGAAGGATTTTGTATACCACACTGCACGATTTTGTCTTTTAGGCAATGACAGGCTGGAAGATTTCAAGAAAGTTAGTAACACTACAACAATTGTGTTCTAAGAATACTCCTCTGGTCATAGAGGAGGATGGCTTGATGAAGGTAAGGCCAGAGGCCCAGACCAGTTAGAAGGTCATGAGAACTGTGTAGGCAGATGTAGGACTTCCAACAAGGGTAGAGCTCCCAGTTATGGAGAGGATGGGATGAATTTACAAAATGATTGGGAGGAAGAACCAACAGAATTTGGTGTTTGGGTGGGTCAGGAGTATGGAAGAAAGTGCGGACATGAAGAAAATCTCAAAATTTTGGTTTCTTCCACTGGAAAATGGTTCATAATATCCTTCAGTGTCCCCATAAAAATTAGAGAACATGTGTCAGATTCCTAGCACAATGCCTGGCATGGCAGTGACACAGTGAGTTGTAGTTCTAAGTAAATATAAAGAAAGAAACCAAAAAATGAGTAAGAACTATTAGAAAGAAGGATATCCCTCTGTGTGTGTGTATGTGTGTGTGTATGAAAAATAGCACACATAAAGGATTCAGCATTAAAACTATAGAATTTTAATAATACTGTTATCATCTCTTGACTATATAAAAGGAGTTTCTTTCCAGAAAAGCACCATGCTTGACAAAGCCACAGATGTCAAGATTGAGGTCTACCAGAAAATAGAAAATTACAATAAAAATAATAGAAATGGCATTGTATCTACAGGCTGTCCACAAAGTTTGGAAGAATAGATGAATATGCATAGTGTTATCAAGGACATATCCAATTTGCGGATAAAAATTGTTTCCAGACTTTATGGACACCCTGTATGTATGCGTGTGCGTACACATATGTATTCTTATACACATTTTAAAAACACACTAAGTAAAAGTTTTAGAAGGAATTGACTCTGAAAACAAAATACGTTGGTCTTTAAACATTGCCTCAATAGACAATCCTCAAATTCATTCTTTAGAAAACCTTCCTGCATTGACACTGATGTTTGCGCATCAGTCTCCTCCATATTTTTTCACTGTTTAGCCTGTACCTTATTTTAATTTTTCAAACTACCCCAACTGCTTGAAATGTAATGTGTTTTCAACTTGTATTCTCCCCTGTGTCATTTTTGCTTATCTTGGAAAAACAGTTGCATATAAAGTGAGTTCTGTCCCTTTGACCTTTTCAAAAATTATCTCCATACTTAAGGGCCCATTTTGCTGTCTTTCTTCTTTTCTGCAGGAGCTGAGAGGGTGGGGTCTGCCCCTTTCTTCTCCTGGTTCTAAGCCCTCCATTCGAATGCCCACATGTTCTCTGTGGCCAGGACTGTAGTGAGCTGCTCCTTTTGGTTAAGGGGACTGGGCTGCATCATGCACGGAGCACACAAATATAAAACTGCTAGACCACAGAGTGCCAGGGAAAACCACTGCTGGTGGACGACCGCCATGTTTTAATCTCGGGAGAAACGCCCCAGTCCTCACCGCCCTCGGTCTTTGTGCTTTATGGTGGGAATCTCTAAAACAAAATCCTAGCAGACCTTAGCATAGGTCGCTACCTACCACCAAATGAGTAGGGCTTTTTGAACTTATCATCCTGCGTTAGTAAACCTTGCTGTTTCCGCTTCATATCCCCCTTAAAAAGTGAGTCATTGAGAGTATAAAATATAACCAGCTGTTTGGAATGTAAGAACATGGGTTATTATATTATAATGAACTCCAAAATGCAGAGAGGCAAATTGTAGGTACGTAGTTTCATTTCAGATCTGGGTCCTTCGGGCCTTTCTTTCCTTCTTCCTGTCTCCAGTTTCTTTTCCTAATACTAACTCAATTACTGCCCAGGACCAAACTAAATTCTTTTCTTTCTTAGCCTCTATTTACTTCTAAGAAGGATGTCTGTTTTTCTTAGTCTGTGGACTTCATTTCCCTTCCAAATCTACTCTTAGAAGCTTCTGGACATCTTGGGTAGCAAGGCCCCATGGTTTTCCTGGACCAGAGATTTTCCTAACTGCCTCTGTAGGGAGAGGGACTTGATCTCTGGGACAATTTAATCTACATGTATTGTCCTGATGTGATATTAAGAGTAACTCCTTCATTCTCAAAAATATTCTGATTTGGGTGATAATTTATATGATCACTTTATTCACAAGGCCTCTTTCTTATCAGCTTTTAAACCTTAGTGGGGAGGGAGTGGTGGGAGGTACTTATTGAGATTCTACTTCCTGGCAGAACAGAAGAATAAGCTTTCATATGCAATACCTCATGTAAAATTCTTATCAGTCCATGTTTTGGGGTTACTATCATCTCCGCTTTTCTAATGAGGAAGTGAAAGGTCAAAGAGGTGAAGTAATTTGCCTAAGGACACCCAGACAGCTCACAGTAGAGCTGGGCAACTGGAACCAAGCCTTCCTTACTTCAGCCTGTTCCTTCCACAGGCCTTCAGCTCCACTGTCGTCCTAGTCATCATGGGCCCACAGCCCGACTTGTCCTGTCTCTGTGGCATCTTATTTTTTCCTTTTGTTACTCTCACTTCTGTCATTCCTCCACCCCCTGAAATACACTTGGAGGTATTTCATTTCTTCCTTAATTTCTGTGACCTGTGGCATGCACATGACAGTGATGTGTACAGAGTTCTGTCTGCTTGCAGAGATCCAGAGAGGGTGCTCGGGGAAATCCTGGCTGGACACCAGATTGCTGCACACTCCCCTGCAGCCACTTTGCTTGGAGAACTAACACAGGTCTATAAAGGGAGCTCTGAGCCCGGGACCCTCAGCAACCTCAACCAGAGTAATTTGCAATAGAGGTGGCCAAGGACCTGTAACAGGTGAGACACCGTGGTGAACAGCGGGAAAGTAGCTGAAGTCATTGTCCCCTAACTTCCTCATCTGGTAACGAGGAGTAAAGATGGATTAGCTCATAGAGCTAGAACTCATGCAACATACCCAGCACAGCGTGTGGCACATAGCAAGGAATCGCGAAGAGCTGATTGCCTCTATTTTCCATCTGACTTGAGAGGTTTGGGTAAAAAGAGAGAAATAAATATGAGATATGGAATTTGTGAACAAAATTAGGAAAAAAATGTTTTTAGTTAAAGAAAATAGCCCTTGGCCTCATGCAGCAAATATGCTCCCCCAAACCCATGTTTGACCCCTTCAAGCCCCAGAAAGATCATGTCTACTGGTGTATGGATACAGCTTTCCTGTGGAATACAGCAGGGAGGCCCTGGGTGCTGTGTTCCATTAGGTGAGGCCTACACGGCCTAATGCAGTGAAAGGGGGCTATTATATTTTCTGTCATAACAGCCAAGACAACGCTCTAGGTTGGGTCGTCTGACCACATTGACATTGTCATTGCCCCCAGAGGAAACACCCTCTCCACTAAGCTCAGAGAAGCAATGGAAGGTGAACTTGGTGTGTGCCAGCCTGTCTAATTCAGGCTCATGAGAAGCTATCTCCTTTTCGCAGTGTTGCCCAGAGACTCAGGAGAAAGGGTGCTCTGGGCTGAATCTCTCCATCCAAGGGCCAGGATCACAGAGCAGAAGCCAAGAACAAAGCCTGGGTAGATGTCTGAGGCAAGAGAGAGGCAGCCACACTTAGACAAAAGGAGGAGTGCAGCCTTCAGCATCTGTTCCAGGCCTGTCAGCTCCTCCAGTCCGGTGGCCCCTGCGTGCCTCCAAGGCTCCCAGAAGCTGCAAACAACAGCCAGACCTTAGAGATGGAGGAAATTTCATTCACCAGAATTCCCCTAAGGAGCCCTTATCCTGTTAAGAGCAAACTCTTTGGTGAGAGTTTTTGGTAGAAGGGAGGATCTGGGGCCTGGGGGTGTGTTGGAAATTACACATTTGTGGGGATTAAATGAGATACTATGTGTCAAGTTCTGTGTCTGTGTTTGCTCTTTACCCTTGCTGGGTTTTGTTACTGTTATTATGATCACACTCAGCTACTGACTGGTGTGCCCAGTTTTCTGTTTCCTCTTCTAATTTTTCTACTGCTAATATGGAAATGCCTTCCCTTTTTCTGTTTCCTTTATTTTTCCAGCTTTATTGAGACATAAGGGACATATAACATTGTGTAAGTTTAAGATGTACAACGTGATGATTTGATACACATATTATATTGTGAAATGATTACCACCATAAGGTTAGTTAACACATCCATCCCCTCAGAGTTACCTTTTTTGTGTCTGTGGTGAGAACATTTAAGATCTACTCTCCTAGCAAATTTTAAGTATATAATACAGTATTGTTAACTATAGTCACTGTATAGTTACATTAGATCCCCAGACCTTATTCATCTTATAACTGGAAGCTTGTACCCTTTGACCAACCTCTCCCACTTTCCCACCCACCTCGCCCCTGGCAACCGCCATTCTCTCTGTTTCTATGTGTTTGGTCAGTTTTTTTTAGATTCCACATATAAGTATGATCATATAGTATTTGTCTTTCTCTGACTTATTTCATTGCTTCTTGCTTTCTTTTAAAATTAATTTAAACTATACAAAGTTCATGAACAATATCCTTCACATTTTTTAAAATATTGTAGATAACACAGAAGCCCTTATTACACCAAGTCTTGTATCTCTTCCCTTCTCCACAGAAGTAACCATGATTTTCTATTTGTGTTTATATTTCTAGAAAATATATTCATAGGATAGTCATAGGAGTATATTTATGCTCCCATAGATAAAGAAGTAAAGGTATATCTCTAGGTTCTGTTCTCAATCTCTCTCTCTCTCTTTCTCTCCCTCAATATATACAATATACACACACACTCATAGGAAATATATAGTGTTGCTGCTTGTATATACGTATTTTTAATAAATAATAAGCATTGTTCTTTCATTCTGTAACCTGCCTTTTCACACAACAATAAACTTGGGGAATATTTTCCTACTAATAAAAATAGATCCACTTCATTCTTTTAAACTGTTACAGACTGTGGAGCAGGTCATTGACTGGATATAATAGAATTTAATTAGACACTCGTGGGGGGTCAAAATTGGCCACTCCTAAATGTGTCTCTTTGCCTTGATTATTTTTAAAAAACAAAAGACTCTAAAAGAAACTTTGACCTTCCCTCTAACTGCCTAAAAGAGCTTAAGATAAAAGGCCTGTCCCCAGGACAAGACATTGCCATAGATAAGCCTGGGTATCAGTAGAGTGTGAGAGTACTTGCTAAGCTCATTCTTATCGAAGTTCTGTTGACCAAACATTTGCTTTTCCATCTCCATGTGAATTACCTTCCTCCCCTTGGAAGCCCCAAACCACTACCCCCAACATCCTCCTTTGTCTTTAGCTGAAGATGGTATTTAAGGTGGCAGCTTCAGCCATTCTGGCGAGTTGCTCAGTTTTCCTGGGTTTCTCCCATGTATATGTGCTGTAAAGCTTTGTTAGATTTCTCCTGTTATTCTGTCTCATGCCAATTTAATTCATGGACCATCCAGAAGGACCTAGAAGGTAGAGAAATTGCCTTCCTCTCCTACAGTTCAGCAATGAGGGTGGGATAAAACTTTAAGGGCTGGACACTGCTCACTCCTGGACTACTGCAGCTGAGAGACCCTGGACCCCTGACAATAGCTGGCAGGAGGAAAGAGTTTGTACCACTTTAGTCTCCCAGATCTCAGCCTGCAGGGTCCAATGGGAGAAGAGTGGTCATGTTTTTTTCGTTTTCTAACTTTAGATTAGCAGGTGAAAATATTGGTGAATCTAGCTTCTTGGACTCTAGGAAATTTGATTTGTTGATCCTTTTCCCCCCAGAGATAGTAACTATTTTTCCTTGTCTCTGTCTTTTTTTTTTTTTTTTAATCATTTGTCGTGAACAGGAAAAACCAGAAGGCAAAACATGAGCTATCTATCAGCCTGTTGTCTGGGAATATGCACATGAGGTGAAAGCCGGTACTAAAGTCATCTTGGAAGCCAAAAGTCACAAATTTGGTGGACATAGGTCAAGCAGTTAAGAGCCATTAGGGCACTCGCCACCCGAAGAAAACTCCCATAACAGGATAAGTTGGATCACAGAATGGCATAGATGACACAGGTCCCCCATCAACTTCAAGAAAATGTCTGTGCAATGATGAGGTACTGTGTAAAGCAAACACAATCCCCAACCCTGCGGCACCTCCTTCCTAAGTATTAATCTGACTCCAAGTGCCCCAAGGCTTAGCTAAAGCTATTAATGTGCACCTTTGATGAGACTTTTGTTTTGTCTTGTTCTATGTCTTAAGAGCTTGGCTTTGTGAACTTTCTGGTCTCTGCCATCCAGAGGGTGCATGGACGGGCATACATCTTGGCAGCCTGTTGAATAGACTGGGGTTCCAAGACGCGCTCTTTCTCTGATTGTGCCAGTTCTCAGGGGAGTTTGTCATAATGGGCCCCAGTTGCTTTAAGAAAGGGCCTTTGCTGTCTCAACCTTTGTTGCCTTTTGTGCAATGATGGCCTTTTCTTTCTTAGAACTATTTTTTGGAGTGAACTTTCTGGATCTCTTTTGGGGACACCTCTTGCATCTGCAGTTAAGCTTATTGGCATGAGTCACTATGAAGATCCTACTCATCAATTTGGTCAGATGATGGATGAATCATTTAAATTGGAAAAAAAAATTTTGAGAGCTCTCATCATAATTGTTTTGTTGGTATCTGTAAAAAGGCCAAATTACAAAAGGAAATAAGTGAAAAATAATGACTAGCCTTAAGACCCTATTTGGCCTACAATTAAATTGAGAAAATGCAAAAGTATAAGTGTTGATAAAATTGTGAAGGTTGGAATGTTTGAGCTAATTTTATATAGAGGTTATATCAACTTTGCCTGAATATGTTTTTAAAATGTCAACTGGGAATGCTTCCTCTATCCAAAATTATAAGGTCCTAATGAAAACTATGATTAGAGGTAAAGAGTTCATGGAGTCCGGATGAAATTTTGTAGAAAAATTTATATATTTACAGGCTTTATGTGAAGTGATTGTATCTCTTTTTGCCCAATTGTATTATAGATTGTGTTGTGAGGATAGACATTGTGTCTCACTGGGGAATGTTTCCCCTGCCTAATTGTAAGATCCCGTATAAATCTGCCCTTCAGACAGTGTTAATTAAACATACTAAAGAGAAGTCAGTCAGGATGACTGAGTCCACACAGAATGAGATAAAAACTAGAGGCTAACATCAGGTGCTAAAAAAAATAATAAAACTACCTCCCCTCCAACATAAATTGCTCTAGGGTTAAATTGTACACTTAAAAAGACAGACTTTGTTAAATGCTTTGTTCTGTCTTTTAAAGGTGTGGTACATTGTCTTAAAGTTTTAAAACAATAGCTATAGAATCTTTGTTTATGTATGTCTACATGTGTGTGATATTTTACCTCTGGATAGTATGGCCAAAATAAGAGCTCTATTTAATTGGCTTAAAGTAAGTGCTTACATAATTTCTGAATGTAAAAGAAACTAATTCAAATGTCTTTCAAGTTAATACAATATGAAATCATCTTTGGTGAATGAAAGCTTAAGTTTGTTGGTTTGATTAAAATAGGTATGCCTGGAGAGTTATCAGCATTGGATATGATGCAGACATACAGCCTGGGCTAACTAATGAAATAAGCTCATGTTATCCCTGTTACAAATTTGTCAGCAAAAATAGCTTAAAATGATAGCTAATTTTGTCTAATGTCTCATGAAGTTTTTGTGAGTAATCTAAACCTAATTGTTGGGAATAAATGATTTAGAGTTTGTAGATAAACTTTTAGCAATAACTATCATTTGTGGCATGTGTATTTAAAGTAACTTCTAAAATCTCTTTGGTAACTGGAAACTTTGAAGTTTCACTAGGTTAAATTAAATGACAAAAATTAATTGAGTATCTAGACCATTTCCAAATAAGATAAAATACTGAAACCATAATTGCTAAACATGTCTAAATTTACCTACTTTTGTCTTATTACAAAGAAACTAAAAAGTGTTTGGATCTAGTAAAAAATATGTCTTGTGTTTTATAAAAAAAAATTGGGGGGCCAGCCCCATGACCTACTGGTTAAGTTCAGTGCGCTCTACATTGGCAGCATGGGTGCACGGGTTTGGATCCTGGGAGTGGACATACACCACTCATCAACCATGCTGTGGCAGTGACCCACATATAAAATAGAGGAAGATTGGTCCTGACGTGAGCTTAGGGTTAATCTTCTGCAAGAAAAAAAGAGAGGCAGATTGGCAACAGATGTTAGTTCAGGGCTACTCTTCCTCAGAAAAATAAAATAAAATAAAATAAAATTGTACTATGAAGTAACATGTTTCTAGAAATTATAAAAAGTATTTATAAAGTTGCCAAGTCACAGAATACTAATGTAAAAGAAAGGTTATAATTGCTTACATAGTTTTTACTTAACAATTGAGATTTATAAAGGTTAAAAATTCTAATATATGATTAAAGCTACTAAAATTAAGGAAAATATATTTGTATTCAAGGAAGTAATATGTAAGATCTATGTTTTCAGTAAAAAAGGTATAAAAAAGGGAAATGTTTTTGTTTGTTTAGTTTAGGAAGATAAATTGGTCCTAAAATACTAGAAGGAAAGAAAGAAGGCATGGAACAAATTCTGAATGTAAAAAGAAAATTATAAAAGTTTTGTGCGAGAGGAACCCTAAGAGAAAAGTTTTATACATGGTTAAGATGGCCAAGATTGAAATAAATTTAATTGAGTTTTAATATCAAAAGTAAGCTGATGCAAAATTAGAATTTTATTTTTTCCTCCTCTCAAAAAGACAGTTTTCTTGAACTTTTAGTCTGCTCTTGATAAAGAGATAATGAAAGGGTTTTTCTTTGAGTGTTCTACCAGAAGTGTAGGGACTTTATGTTTTATCAAAATGAATTTCCTGTATTGTTTTTATCAGGTCTTTAGTCACAGGTGCTAAGTTTTTCTTACAGCTATTTAATTCTCCTCATTCACCTGACAACCTTAATTGTCACAATGGTTAAATGGATAACTAAGCATTGTTTCATAGGACCTAAAATATTGTGTGGGTAAATGCTATTGATGTAAGTGTTTTAAAAATTAGATAACATTCCTAAAATTCTGATCTTCCCTGGTTATCAGTCATAACTCTTGTTATTATTTTTGAGTGTTGTATGTCATAAAAATAATCAAATTTCTTTGTCAATTGCCATTTTTAAGCCTTTTGTCACTTATAGAAAGTTATTGTTTTACTCGGATGCTTTTGTAGATGTTTTCCTCTTTAAAGAGATTCATGGAAAGAACTCTGATGCTTACTCTAAAACACAGGTTTCTGATAAACTTTCAGATCATAAAACTGAACTGGATGAAAAAGAATTACAAAATTCTAATGGTGAAACTGATGACTTCATGAAACTGCTAACAAAAGATCAAGAACAATTGATTATACGAGACTAAATAAACTAATGAGGATGATTTTAATTTTCACGAGTTTTTGTTTAAAATATTGCTTATTTTTAAAAATGTTTTTTTTCAGATTAAGAAAAACCTTTTCTTTTCTGTTAAGCTGACTATAACTTATAGCAATTTGATAAATGATACTATTGTAAGCAAGATTGAGACATTTATCTTTTTCTCCCTACCTGATCCTTCTAGAATTTAAAAACTCTAAGTGAGTAAATATTTTTATTTTCATGGCAACATAGTTATTTGCATAAGTTCAACAAGCATCTGTTTTCCTTATAAAAAGACAGGACACAATTGGAAAAATTGATTATATCAGCAAGGCTTTGACTGGAATATCATATTTGAGAAAAACAGACATAAACTCGGCTATGACCAGACAGTTTTTGAAGGACAAAGATTGGACCTTATGAAATAAAGCTCAAAAATGTGAAAATATTGGCCTGGTACCTTACCTATAGGATTCCCAACAACCTTACCATGTGAGTAAAGAAGGTCATTTCTCTGACAGGTGCCTGGAACCTTGAAAAACTTTGGGGAACCACAAAGAAGAGAGGAATTCACCCAAATCTGTAGATATTACAATCTTTCTCTGATAAATCCTTGGCTTTCCTGGCTTTGAGAGGCCTTTAAAGTTCAATCTGATATTTCTTATAAAAAGTTCCAACAGAGCAGATTTAAAAGACCCTATATGATCAATTGCTATTCTTGCTGTATTTATGTAAATAACTGGGCCAAGTTTATTGAAATTAGACTTACTTTACAAACCAATTAGCCTTAATTTGGCTGTCTTTGGTAAAAATAAGGATGATTTTAGAAAAAAATTGTTTCAGGAAAAAATATAATACACAATTGTGGATATTGGATTCTAGTTCTGTTAATTGTCTTTAAGGTTTTGTTTTCTACCTGTAAACTTGACTGGATACAAAACTCTTCTAGTCTCCTGAGATATCTTACTACAAATCTCCAAACTAGCATTTTCAATTTTTGCCATCATTTTCATTTAGAATCATTGAAAACTTAAACTACCCCTGTTCCTGATGCCCTACAAACTGAACCAGGACAACTTGATATACACTTAAGAGAGATCACCACAATAGCATGCCTGTTACTATGTAAGCCACTCAAAAGGATGCCTGAACACCAGATGACATCATCAGCAACATTTAAAGCCGCAAAAGATACTGTGACTCCAATGTCTAGAAATTTTCTTGTCTGACTGTCCCCTGGGCTCAAAAACTGGTTTATAATTTGCCCCAAGCATTAACCTTGTTTTTCTTTTTGTTTCCATAAAAATGCTTTTGATTAAATACCTGATTGCTTACTTACACAATATAGACCCAGCTTTGGGAGCCTACCTGCATCACCATCTCCTAAAAGAAATTTAACTGAACTGATCTATTAGCAGGACTAAAAACACATGTTCAGTGAGATGAAATAATATACCACCTCAGCTTCTGGATTATGAAACTTCTTAAAGTTAAAAAAAGCTGGGAAAGGGCTGGCCTAGTGGCTGAGTGGTTAAGTTTGTGGGCTCAGCTTTGGTAGCCCAGGGTTTCACTGTTTCAGATCCTGGGTGTGGACATGGCACCACTCATCAGGTTATGATGAGGTGGCGTCCCACATGGCACAGCTAGAAGGACCCACAATTAAAATATGCAACTATGTGCTGAGGGGATTTGGGGAGAAAGAAAACCTGTGAAACTTCTTAAAGTTTCAATGGCAGGACTGTGGGGTATCAAAACTGGCCCCCCAAAATGTGTCTCGTTGCCTCAATTATTTTTTTTTAAAAAGACTGAAAGAAACTTTGGCCTTCTCCCTAACTGCCTAAAAGAATTTAAGATGAAAGCCCTGTCCCCAGCATAGATAACTCTGGGTATCAGTGACCATGAAGGTTCTTGCTAAGCCCATTCTTATCAATGTTCTGTTGACCAAATATTTGCTTTTCCATCTCCATATGAATTGCATTCCTCCCCTTTGAAGCCCCAAACCACTACCTGCAACATCCTCCTTTGTCTCTAACTGAAGATGATATTTAAGGTGGCGGCTTTGGCCATTCTGGCAAGT
Source organism: Equus przewalskii (assembly GCF_037783145.1). NCBI lineage: Eukaryota > Metazoa > Chordata > Mammalia > Perissodactyla > Equidae > Equus > Equus przewalskii. Next base: position 12,585,453 of record NC_091834.1, on the reverse strand, counting down.
TGCTCAATTTTCCTGGGTTTCTCCCCTGTCTACATGTTATAAAGCTTTGTTTGATTTTCTCCTCTTATTCTGTCTAGTATAAATTTAATTCACAGACCAGCCAGAAGGACCTAGAGAGTAGAGAAATTGCCTTCCTCCCCTACACACTGCACTGCTGAAGGAAATTCAGGTTGCTTCAACTTTCTCCCCCCATTACAAGTTACACTCCCAATAAATAAATATCCCTGCTCACATGAGTGACTGTTTCTTTAGGGAACTTCTGGACAACACAGAACACCTTGAACAAAGTTGAAACATAAATGAGCAACAGGGAGAAATATTTGCAACACACATATCACACTGCAACATATATTACACTTCTGGATTGTGATCCAGAATTACATAAAGAACTCCTCCAGATAAATAAGGAAAAGGCCAAAAGGACAGGAGAAAAAATGAAAAAATGGGCAAAGGGTATCAACAGATAATTCAAAGAAGAAGAAATAAAAATGGTCAATAAATATATAGAAAATATTCCTTCTTTCCAGTGAACATGGAAATACAAACAGTAAGAGAATATTTTCCCTACTCTAATTTGACAGAGAGGAAAATACTTGATGACGCTGAGTGTGGCTAGGAAGAAGTGGGTTTTCTCAAACCCTGCTGGTGGGAGCATAGCTGGATAACCCACTTCACTTTAAACAGGACACCCTGTGGCCCACAAGCTGCCACTGCCACACTCCCTGGCCACAGATTCAGGGCTCCTTCAAACATCCCCTGCCAGCCTAGGGCTTTACACTGTGGGCTCGGGGAGTTGCTGAGCCTGGATGCAAATACGAAATTATGTAATACCGACTAGTATGACTGTTCTCTCCAACCTCAGGGCCCACAGCTGGCCATAGCTAATTGTCTCTCATTCCTTCCCCTAGGATAGAATTATTCTCCAGATTCCTTCAGGATTCCATTATAGTCTAGCTTCCGTTGACCTCTCTATGACTCCAGTCCTTTCTTGACACATTCAAAACAGTAAGGCAGCAACTCTCAGCTCCCCAGCTGCCTGAGTTCGAGTCCCGCCATGTGACTTTGGGCATGAAGTCTAATCTACTTCCATTTCCTTGCCCATCTACCCACCTACCTAATGTGGAGCACCTGCCTGGCAGGGTGGTGGTGATTACATGAGGGAAAGCAACATTAAAGCCCTAAAGAGGGCCTCACAAGAGTGAGGGTGCAACAAATTATAAATTATTATTCATTGTCCCAAGTCTATTTGTAGACCAGTTTTAAATTATTTTCCGGGAAACTCCTAATCTCCCTTGCCCAGCTCTCTCTCCCTGCCAAAATAAAGCAGATGCAATAAGATCTAGGGCTGAAGATGAGAACAACAGGAGGGGGCAACAGATGGATTTACACCCAGCCCAGGGCTAGCACCCCTGGCTGCTTCTCCTATGAAATTATAGCTTTCTTTGGAATATTATGACTAGCTTAGAGCCTCTATTGTGCCAAGAAATACAAAATATGACTTGTGAATCATATACTGGGTACTTTAAAAATGTTAAGTATTTGTTGAATGCACTGTGTGATGAGTAGATACTTGGGGGAGGAGAAATGTGGGGTACAGAACTCTTATTAAGGGAAAAAATCAATTCGGTGTAAGAAATGAGAAGTAACAAAGTTATGCTTCAAAGTTCAGTGACTGACATTAAACGGGAGAAGACAAATATTTACTGAGCATTTGCTATGTGCCAGGAGTGCACTAGACAAGTTTATATACTTGGTGTGTAACCCTCACAATTCTATGATGATTGTTGCCGAATCCATTATTTTTTGTGTTCTCCTTTGTTTTTGTTTTTATGAACAGGTTTACCTAACATTCAGAATATTAAGTTAATTAAACAAGGAGGCCGTTAGACTGAGGTAGCTTTAATACCTTAGTAGCCTACATAAAAGCACACGAAAACCTAAACCTGAGAAGCCTCAAGGATAAGAAATCAAACCCTAAGGACAGCCAATCACAAACAGCCAACTATGCTTTCCCAAATAAGGCAACCACTTAAGCTATACCCCATCAAATAATTTCCTTGCTTTGCTTCTGCCTCTTCTCTCTAAAAGTCTTTCCTCTAGCTCCTGTGGTTCGAGCGCTTCTAACCCCTTCCAGTTTGGCACTGCCTGAGTTGAATCAATTTTTTCTCAAGTACACTCTTAAAATTTTTAATATGCCTCAGTTTATCTTTTAACAAGACTCATCTCTGACTGATCCCAGACCCACTGTCTTATATTTTCTAAATGCTTCATTTTGTGAACTCTAAGTGGATGACTAGAGGGTGGAATTGCATGGGGAGCACAAGAACAAAACAGAGTTAAGCTAAATCTCTGACAGCACAAAGAAAGCACCTTTCTGCCCCAATGATTAGTAGATGACTGATTCGGGTTACTTCGTGGGCAGAAAGAGGAAAGTGAGCAAAGGGTTAAGAGAGAGAAGCAATGGAGAAAAGGAGCTTAGGAATTGTTTAAGAAGAAATCTACAAGAGAAAGACAGGAAATGCAAAATGACCCAGTGAGTTTCAAGCAAGTTGAAGCAGAACCTAAAGAGAGCCCCTCAAAATGAAGGGTGTGTGGGAGAGAAAGTGATCAAGTGTGTCAGAAGAAATTGAGAAGAACAGGCAGCCACGGTTTGACCCGGGGACAGCTCCAAATTCCCACGTGATAACCTTATGCTTAATGAGGATAGCCCAAAGTTCGTGTTCATTAGTAAGAACAGAGAGGCTAGATGATTTCGTAGGCACAAGTGCATTGACAGAGGGTGTTATTTCAGTAGATTTATTACATGCTTTTCCAGAAACAACACTACAGGACAGTGCTGTGAAATGGAGTTTTCCAGAAGATCCTGTTTGTCAGTAGGACAGTGTTCCCTGGCATCGTAGTAATTGAGCAATGGAGTCTGATTGGATTTACCTGGACAACAAGTTGTGGCTACCTTCAAAAGGAACGATGTCAACAATGGAAAAGTGCCTCTCTTTCCTCACTGGAGCAGTTACACCTCCTCCACCTTTGATACTACGAAGAGGAAATCATTAATATCCACCGGCATTGTGAAATTTTCTTAACCTCTGAATTGGTTCTCTTTGCTCTTCCTGTTAAAACTCCACACAGTCAGTCACCTTCCAAAGTCCACATTGCTGGGAATTATTTGGAGGACAAAAGTTCCCAGGACAAAGTTTCACACTTTATGTAAACAAAACCTTGTTTCTATTATTTTCCATTTAGCCATGAGCAATTAAGCTGGAAACACAAATGTGAAGTATATTTGTGATGACTTTGCATGTCCTCTGACACAAACTTCATTCTCTTTGGGATTAGCAGAAGCCTTACTGAGATGTACAGTTATGTTTGCTGTACTCAACCATTCTTGCATGGTTAATTCATTTATTAACTTGATAAAATGCAAAGTTGGCCAGCATAAGGCTGGACTCTCAATCCTAAATTAACTTTTCCATCTAAAACAAAACTCTAAATGATACTTGCTGGTTTGAACAGCATTACCTGCTCTTCTCCACGTCAGATCCTCTCGGGGGGTTAATGCTGCACATGTGGGTGAGAAAGGGCTTAGGGAGGGGTAAAGATTTCTTTCCCACTTCTAGCCTAAAGATGCTCTGCAGAGAACTGGACCTTGTGCCGCATGAGATTTGGAAGAAGAATAAGGAGGATGTCAAGAGGATCTGAGAAGAGAATGAAAAAGGAAAACAAATGTAGGAAGACTCAGAAAGATTAGTTTTATTGTCAATACTTGAAGGTATCTGCAAATCTTTTTGTAATAACTTAGAAATAACTAGAATTAAGCTGCTATCAGGATAAAGAACATAGAATGGTTCAGAGATTATATAAATATCTTAAAGAAAAATATGTTGCCTTGTCCTCATCCTCATTAACTCTTTACCTGACTCGTGATACTAATATGACTAAAGAGAAAACAAATCCATCCAGAGGGAGTGTTGAGGGAATTGACCAGCAAAGAAAGAACGAGTTACTAGAAAACATAACGCCCATTGGAGGAATGACTAGGAAGATGGAACAGTAGCCAAAGAACTTCAAAGATTCCTGACTCATTGGCAAGATTACCCTTCATGTGGGGATAGACACAGAGTATCACAACCAATGGAGTTCAAGGATTGCTGTGCCTTTGGCAAGTCCAACCCTGTGGTGAAATGGATTAGCTTGATCCTTTCAAACATTCCATTCAAATTATTCTTTTTTGTTTGGTTCCATGTTTGCCTAAAATCTCTCTCTGTTTATGCCCTTCCTTCCTGTGAAACAGCCTACAGAGTAACCATTCACTGCCCCTACAGACTTTGAACGTGGAAATGCTTGTAAAGTTGCTTGCATTATAAATCAGTATGTTGGCACTCTCTTCATATTGTTATGTTGTTACAGTGAGATAAATACTACACGTATGGAGTCGTATGAATTACAAGAATACCTCTCTGTGTGACATTCCGGTATATACATTAGTCTTATCAACTTGTTTAAGGTGACTCTGCCCAAGAGAAGTTGATACATCATCAGAGTGTTTAAAGAATCAGGTGTCTCTGCCTAGAAGGTTGACGCTTGACCCAGAACCACGGAAAATTCCAAGGCATAATAAATGCTTCCCTACTAGATTTCTTAGGAGACAGCATGCTGACATCTCAAGTTCTGAAAGCAGAGAGTTAAACTGTGCCCACAGAAGGACTAAGACATTATTTCTTCTAACTAAGTTAAGGGACTGGGATCCCATAAGTGTATGGAACACCATTTAACTACAGTCCTTGGGTTCAGCAGAAAAGCATCCATTCTTCTCTAACATCATGACTAAATATATATGTTGGCAGCTTATGTCTAAAGAGCATTTGTCATGTGCCAAACACTGCACAAAGGTCTTTATGTACATACTCTCATATATTCCTCATAACAATTATGAAAGAAGGCTGCGGCATTGCCTCATTTTACAAATGAGGAAACCAGGACCCAGACAAGTTGAGAGCTTTCCCTAAGTCACACAATGGTGCAGCCAGGAATTGAAAGTACCAAGCTGCCTTTCTCCAGAGCCCTTGTGCTTACTGACTCCCCTGTTCCAATGATTCGTTTCTTTCCTTTTTTTAAAAAATGTCTTTGGTTATAGAATGGTCCCATTGAAGCCAGTGGCTTGTGGTCAACCTAACTGGCTAAACCACTCCATACCAGAGGGATATTCTGCTCCCTGATTGTTGAGTGTAACTGCACTTCAGTGTCGCAGTGCCTGCCACAGCTCCCTCTGGCTGAGAGGATGCTGCCTATAAAATAGACGGTGGCTGCCCTGATTGATGCGCATTTTACAGGTGGGGCAGCATATAAAGAGCAGTGTCACCTCATATGAGGGCCACAGGTCTACCATTTTTACTCAATTTTAGCCCATAATTTTGCTGCCACCAGGAATTTCTTACCTCTGCCTCGAACTGTTCTTCAGTGGAATTTCTGATTCTGCTTCTCTTTCTCTTTTCGCATAGGTTAAATATTTATCTTCGCTTAAAATTCTCCCAAACTCCACAGCCCTTAGAGACATTCTACTCTCATCTTATGACTCAAAACTTTGCTTCATTCTTTTTATAGATTCAAACTGGCGGGGACCACTAAGTTTATACTATGTTCTTCAAATATAACCCAGGGCCCAATGCATTTCGTGCACTTACAAAGGAACATCCGGCAGGTTTCCAAAAGTTGTGTTGCCATGACACAGCTCTAAAGCAGACCACTCTCAGAGGTAGCTAACTAAGGCTGGAGAGCCTCTCTCTGGTAGGTAAGGAGGTAAGGAAACAGGGCCACAGAAGCCAGTTGATTTTTCCCCACTATTAGCTAGTTGGTAGCTGAGTACACAGAAAGTGCTCAATATGTATTTATTGAATGAACAAATGAATGAAAGAGTGCATGATGAATGCATAATTGACTACTGCCTCCATCTACTGCATTCTAAAATATAAACCAGATAACATTTCTTCCTTTCACAACTGCCCAACAGCTTCCTGTTAATCTTGGTATAAAATGGAAATGGTTTACCATGACCTACCTTTGTGATCCCCACTTGCCCTTCAGACCCAACATCCTACCCCTACCTTCCTCAGTCACTCCGCTCCAACTCTACTCACCTTGCTGCTCCTCAAATAGGCCAGTGCCTTCTCATTTCAGGATCTCCGTGGGTGTCAGTCCTTCTGCCTGGAATGATCTTCCTTCAAAGTTTCATGAGACCCACTGCTATACTTCCTCAGATCTCTGCTCCATGGCATGCATTCACACAGGCATTCTGTCTGTCTGTCTCCCTGACTCTAACGAAAGCCTCATGATATGGCCTAGCCAGAGCCCAACTTCGAGCACCTGTGCGTGTACCCAGTGCATAGAATACAGTGAACGCTCAAGTGATATTTGCTGAATAAATGAATGAAACCATATTGCCTCCACAGTAAAATCAGATCTTCTGAGACAATGGATATAGCAATTTATAAATACATATAAAGCATTAGTGCAAAACAAAGTGAGTCTATCAGAAACCAAACACAGAAATGTGACAGCTTATAACTATCAGCTTTTTGATGAGAGATCTCTTCAATTTGAAGCAATCACAGATTTAGAACTTGAAACTGCATCTTTTTCTACAGTCGTGCATATTGTGATATATAATAGCATGCATTATGTGTACAGAGTAATGACCAGGAAATTTCCCACCTAGCTGCCTTTTGTTCACTTATGGTAAGAACACTTAGCAAGACCTACTCTCTTAACAAATTTTGAGATGTACAATACAGTATTGCTAACTATAGGTGCCATGTTGTACAGTGGATCTCTAGAACTTATTCATCTTGTATAGCTGAAACTTTATACCAGTTGAAAAGCAACCTCTCACTTCCCCCTTCCCAAAGCCACAGGAAACCATCATTCTACTCTTTGTTTCTATAAATTTGACTGTTTTAGATATGTCGTATAATGGAATCAAGCAGCATTGGACCTTCTGTGACTGGTTTATTTCACTTAGCATAATGTGTTCTGGATTCACCCACATTACTGTATGTGTCAGAATTTCCTTTTTTTTAAAGGCTGAATAATATGCCATTGTGTCTTCTTTATCCATTCATCCATCAATGGACACTAAAGGTTGTTTCCATGTCTTGGATATTGTGGATAATGCTGCAGTGAACATGGGGGTGCAGATACCTTTCCAAGATTTGGATTGTGTTTCCTCTGGATATACACACAGAAGTGGGATCCCTGGATCATATGATAATTTATTTTTAATTTTTTGAGGAACTTCCATGCTGTTTTCCATCTCGATTACACCAATTTACATTCCTACTAACAGTGTACAGGGTTCAAATTTTTCCATGTCCTAACCAACACTTATTCTCTCTTGTCTTCTTGATGACAGCCATTCTAACAGGTGTGAGGTGATAGCTCATTGTAGCTCTGATTTGCATTTCCCTGATGATCAGTGATGTTGAACACTTTTTTCGTGTACTTTTTGGCCATTATTCTTGGTTCTGCTGCTCCCTCAGAGGCCTATTTCCTGTTATCCAAAAAGGAAAACCAATCCCACTTTCTTAAAGTCACAGGACTTCTCTTATCTAGATGGCCTCGACCCCTATACATTCGGGAACATTTGCTTAAAGTGAATTCGCTTAATTGGTGTTTATTAGAACACCAAGGAGGAGCCTACTCCCCTTATCCACCGTGCTAGTCACTCAAGGGTTCTGTAATGAAGAAGGTATAACCTGTGCCCTCCAGAAGGGCCCATGTGTGAAAAAGAACAAGGCTGGAGGAAAGTGGAATGAGGAACAGCACACACACCTGGCAAGTGGAGTTTTTTTCTGTTGTCCCGAGCCTCTTGTTTCATCACGATGCATTTAGCTTGCAATCTCATGCCTGAGAACCAGTTCATAGGACAATGTTCTTCAGAAAAGGAGCCAGGCAGAGGACAAGGCTGTGACATTCTCCTGGAGACTCATCATTTTGTCCTTTATTTATTTTAAAGCACTTCTCTCACCATTCCTTTCTGGAGACCAGGCAGGGCACCTGGCCTCTAAGAAGCCACACACTGCTCTGGCCGCCTCTGGCTAGGCCAGGTCCCCTTGTCGTGTGGGGGTTCCCCCAATGCCACTGAGCGGCTGTGGGGTCTGTCTGCCTGGCCCTGCCCTCTCCCGAGGGCCCCTACAGCTGCAACTCGTTACTCTTTGGCCTGGAGCCGGGACCTACCCTGGGCACAGCCGATGCCCTCCCTGAAGCCGTGGAGATGCTCTGATCTCAGATTTGTTTTTCTTCTTGTGGCTTTTCAGAAGAGAGAAACTTTAAAGTTACTTAGACCTTCTGCATCAAAAAGAAAAGCTATTGCCTAATTCCCTGGGTTGCGTCTCAAGAGATGGAAGAAGAAGCTTCAAGTGCTTCTCAGCACGGTCCCTGGAGGAAGAGTGTGGTCGTGTGGTGTCGTGTGGATGAGGGACTCAGACGTCAGCCACACTTGCGTTCCTAGCCTGGCTCTGCTTTTTCTAGTTGCCCGACCTTGGGCACATCACTTTCCTCTGGGATGTACATAGATGAAGTCATGCCTGTAAGGTGCCTGATACAGGAATGGGCACACATCTGCACTGTGACTATTAATTATTGACATTATATCGTCTTTGACATTCCTGAGGTTTCCAGAAACAAAATTCACAATTCAGTCCTTCAGAAACTAGCATATCATTCATTCATCATTTTCATCACAACAAGAAATCCTGGGTTACCCTTTTTATAGAGAAAAATAAATATGTTGGAAAGAGATCTGCTCGTGATTTAAGATGTATTTCACCTGTTCCTGTCCGATAATAGGTGGCCCCCCAGAGACTGCATCCTGACCATTTGCTTATTAGCCCCTCCCTTACTGAAATTTCCCTCTACAACAGAGTGGGCAATGGGAGGTTGAAAAAAGAAATAACACTTGATTATTTGGATCTAGTCTGCCCTAGTCAGGCAATTTTATTGGCGGTTTGAGATTCTCATGCTCATTTACCGACCAAAAAAAAAAAAAAATAAAAAGAAAGGAAGGGCGGAAGGAAGAAAGAAAACAAATCTTGAGCAAGCTATGTTGCAGAGCCACCAGTAGTTAGCTTAACTGGAACTCAGGGTCTCATTCATATCTCTATTCAATAAATATTTTAGAATAAAAAATATACAGAAAACGACAATAATAATATAACGAATACTCATATCATCATATCCACAATTAACAACTGTTGGTGTCTTGTCTTACTTGCTTCTAGCCATAAAAACATAATAATAAATTTTATCCAGTGCTTATTCTGTGTTATCCCCTTTCATCCTTTTAATAGCTCCACATCCCATCCACAGAGGAAACCCTCCCATAAGATTTAGATGTGGATTTTTGGGCTCTTTTATACTTACATATACACATGTAAACATACATATCCATAAATAATTTATAATGTTTTTGTGTGTATTTTTAAAAGTTTCATGAGTAGCATTATGTCATATATACAACTGGGCAACTTAACTTTTTTCACTCAACATCATGAGTTGATCTAGCCTTTTGATATAAATATCTCTAGTTCATTCTTTTAACTGCTGAGTATTGGTCCGTATTAATATATCATATTTTGTCTATTTCCATACGGATGAACATTGTTATAAATCATGCTTCAGTAAACATCATTTTATACATCTCATGCTCATATATGAGAATTTCTTTAGAGTATGTATTTAGGAGTTGAAATGTTATAGATACTCATTTTTATCAGACGACCACAAAATTTCCTCTAAATCACGTATACCAATTCAAATGAGATATGTTGCAGATGAAATTGCAAAATGGAATAACACTACAGAAAGAAAATCGTCAATCATTACCAAAATTACAGATGCGTTTACTCCTTGACCCAGTGGTCCCACTCCTGAGAATTTATTTGCAGATAACCCTGCACATCTTCATGGCATTTGAGCAAGACTATCCACTGCAGCATTGACTAGGACATCCAAAGGCCTGGTGGATAATCTACACAATGATGCATTAACAGCAAACTGGTTAATTATGATAAATTTATGAAGTTGAATACTAGGCAGCTATAAAAACTGAAAGCATTCTTTATGTACTGACATGAAAAAAATATCTCTAAGAGACACTCAGCAAAGCAAAGTGCAGACGTAGTATATGCTATTTTTGTTTAAGAATGGGAAAATAAGAATATGTAATCATATTTGCTTAATTCTTCATAAAGAAATTTTTTTATAAGTAAGAAACTGATAAAAGTGTTACCTATAATTGGGAATGGAGAATGAAGTTGGACAGAGGTGGGAGCAAGATTTCTCTGTTATATTTCATTTTGTTTTTTTTTTAAATATATTTGTTTTGTTTTTAAATATTTCATTTATTTCACTTTTAAACTATGTGAAAGCACTACTCAATTAAAAAAAAACTTCATGAGTGTATATTTTTCCACATCATCACCAAAATTCACATTGTTTACTTTTTAAACCTTTGCTTTTTACATTGATCTACATTAATTTCCCTTTATTATTATTATTATTTTTGGTATATACACCTGTCCGTGTGTTTTGGGTCCATCTCAGCCTATCAATAGTGATGCTATTGGCTAGAAATGCCTGGGGGCACTCATCTTGGCCCACAGCGAGCCACTATAGACATTTCTACTTTTGGAGACAATGCTGTGGCTGGATCGGCCATCATGGTTCTGATTATAATTGCAAGATGCACCTCAGCAACAATCATCAGGGAACTTTGAAAAAATAAAGTTTATTACTCACAGGTCCTGGAGGGTAAATGGCACACCTGGGGCCACACAGTAAGGTCACAGGAGAGAGAGAGTCAGGGAGAAGCTGGGGTTCTACCTTTATTGGGGTTGAATTTGGGTCTGCGTATGGTTTTGTGGGTTTGCTCTTTATTGGTGAATTTAAAACATAAGAGCAGGAAGGGAAAAGCAAGAGGTCAGTCAAATAGCCAGTTACCTAAGCCAACTAGAGCTTTCTAAAACAAAGGAAGCTTCATGAGTGGGGCAGCCTGGGTCCTTACTAGTCATGTAGTATTGTGTTTATTTGAGATGGACATCTTTGAAGTGGATGCCTCCACAATCAAAAGCTTAATATCAGGCACTTACATTACAACCAAAAAAGTTAATTGTCAGCCAGTTACACTACATCTTGCTTTTTGTAAACTCCTGTTTTGTCTTTGTTTTTGCTTTTTTTCATGGATATTATTCCACCCCTTTTCTTTGAGAACATCATATCATTTAATGAATGAAAACTGTTCTATGATATCTATTTTTACATGTGAATTATTGTTCGATGGCTCTGTTGATCCTTTTACGCTGCTGGACTTCCTCATTTGCTTCGTTATTCTCATTTTAGAGTTCATCCATGGGAATTTTTTCCAGCTTGTGGGATGGCTGTCATCCTGCGTCCACCTTAGCCCTATAAGTTCCAATGAGTGTTCAATCTGCCATCTTGAGCCTTCTTTTCAACATATTCCCAATACCTTCTTCTGGAAGGAGACAAATATTTTCGGTGAAGGCTCATAATGAAAGCTGTGTGATTGGAGCTGGGATTATGTTTGTCAGGGTGTTCAAGCCAGAGAGACAAATTGGAGGAAGAGCTTGCTACACAGTGCGGTGGTTCCTCCTCTGCTCTGGTCCTTTTATTCTGGGTTTGTACAAAGAGAAACCCCAAATGTGCCTTCCTGGTGGTGGAAGGGGATAATTTGTGCACCTGCTCACCTCAGCTCACACTGCTCTTTGCTCTGCTGTTTACCTCTTGGGGACAAAATAATTCTCTGTAGTCATGTCTTTAGTAAAAGTCAAAAAAGGAAAACCAAAACTGTCTCAAGAATACGTTTCCAAAAAAAAGAAGCAAGAGCTCACTTCCGAGCTGGAGTGAGGAGGATGAGAGTGTGTCCCATGTGTGGAAGCGTGTTGGTCTCTGTCGAAAGCATGGTGCCTCCTGCTTTTCCCCTTGCTGTTGGAGGTCTGTCTTCACAGGCTTTTGTGTTTCCCATCCTCTCTGCAGCATTTATCTCACATGCACTGAGTTCCCTGTCAATTTGCAGAAACTCTGCTCCTGAAGAGACAGCCTCTTGGAGATGGAGAAATATTCGTTAATTATTAACAAAATATTGTTAATAATAACCTGAAAATGGATTTTTTTTTATCCTTGAAGATTGGTACGTGAGCTAACATCTGTTGCCAACCTTCTCTCTTTTTCCCCCCTTCTTCTCCCCAAAGCCCCCCAGTACATAGTTGTATATTCTAGTTGTAGGTCCTTCTGGCTCTGCTATGTGGGACGCCTCCTCAACATGGCTTGATGACCGGTGCTAGTTCTGCACCCAGGATCCAAACTGGCAAAACCCTGGGCCACTGAAACAGAGTGTGTGAACTTGCCACTCGGCCAAGGGGCTGGACCCTGAAATGGATTTTCATGTGATCGTATGTGTAAATCTTTGATAGATCTTCTCACTATTTAACAGTCTATGTACACACCACATTTGGGAATGAGATACATTTTATTCTTTGAGCCTTCTTTCCGTTAATATCCTGATTTTTTTTCTTTGAGTCTAGTTGGGTCCAATTGAGACCAGTATGTGTTAAGCACCCAGGAAATACTACTAAGCAGAGAGAGTGAGAAATAAAAATGATGGTATGAAGAAACATCAGAGCAAATGAGCTCATTTATCCCTGTTTGCACACCTTCAGCGGCTGTCTTCAAAGCGGATGTTGACCGATAACTAGAGAAGCCCAACGGGAGTTTTCTCCTTGAAGAGGAGGAAGAGCTTTGCTGTCGAAGCACATAAACTGGGATCACGCATTGGCTCTGCCCCCTCATGACCACGTGAAGTGAGCGGTTATCTCATCTCCTTGAAATCACATGCTCATATGAAAACTGAAAACAGCCATGCTGTGCGTGGAGTGCCTGACACCCAGTGGGTGCTTGATTTCATCACGATTATTGCTGGCACAGCGTTATGCAACAAGATCAGTTCACCTTGTACAATTTAGCAGTAAAATAGGTATTAAAAATGGACGATAATATAAAGAAATGTGATATTATAAAATATGCAAATAACATATTACTCAAGGAATGTTTACTGACTCTTCCCCACCTGCACTGAAACAGAATGAAGATTTAGACTATGTGAGGTGACAGATGTTACCCAAGCTTATTGTGGTACTCATTTCACGATATATGCATATATTGAATCATTATGTGCTGCACCTTAAATTTATACAATGTTGTATGTCAATTGTACTTCAATAAAACTGAAAAAAAATAATCAGACTATGACACCAACAAGGGAAGAAAATCCTAAAAGCCCAGGTGTTGTAAGAAATGTGATGAGTTACTATAAAAGGCAGTGGAGGGGTTGTCCCTGTGGCCTAGTAGCTAAGTTTGCGTGCTCTGCTTCGGCAGCCTGGGGTTCACCAGTTTGGATCCTGGGTGCAGACCTACACATTGCTCATCAAGCCGTACTGTCACGGCAGCCCATATAGAAGAACTAGAAGGACCTTCAACTAGGATATACAACTATGTACTGGGGCTTTGGTGAGAAAAAAACAAAAACAGAGGAAGACCGGCAACAGATGTTAGCTCAGGGCCAATCTTCCTCACCAAAAAGCAAAAACAAACAAACACACAAAAAGGCAGTGGAATTCTCTTTCCTAAAAATCTCCAGGAAGGCTCTAAGATTATATGAACACATTAGGGCCTAGGATGGCTCCTTGATTTCAATTTTTAGTCTTACTTCCCGTCTCTTCGACTTTATCACTGTTTTCAGACCCAAACTCTTTCCTACATTAAAGCTGCCTTTTCATTAATTTCATTCTAGGTTTTTGGCTTTTGCTGGTATTTTTCTTCTGCTCTCTCTCTTTGCTTTCCTTCCATCCAGCTAATATTAACAAATAATAATGGTAATAATAACAACAACAACAACAATAATAAAAACAATCAAAGAGCTACTGTGATTGGATGTTTACTGTGCACTTAACATATATTATCTCCTGACAGCTAGGGAAGGTGGATATGAATGTATTAGCTTATGAGATGAAGAAACTGAAGCTGGATGCGCTAAGTAACTTGTCTGATGTCATGTAGCGGCTGGTAGCAGACTCAGGATTCAAACATAGTTTGGTTGCTCTAACTTACCTGTGTCCCATGCTTAACCTAGGTGTTAAACTTGTGTTTCTCATAGTATAAAGTAATAAACGTCTCACTCTGCTTCTTTTTTTTTTTTGAAAGATTGGCCCTGAACTAACAACAGTTGGCAATCTTTTTTTTCTTCTTCTTCTCCCCAAAGCCCCCCAGTACGTAGTTGTGTCTTCTAGTTGTAGGTCCTGCTAGTTCTGCTATGTGGGACGCCGCCTCACCATGGCTGGATGAGTGGTTCTAGGTCTGTGCCCAGCATCCGAACTGGCAAAAATCTGAGCCACCCAAGCAGAGTGCGCAAACTTAACCACTCAGTTATAGGGCCAGCCCCTCACCCCACCTCCTAATGTGCCAGATGGTCTTACATTCTCTTATTTATTCCATGGGTACATTCCTCTATTCTCTAGATAAGGAAACTCAGATCATTTAAGTAATTTACTTAAGATCCAACAACTAGTAATGGGCAGAGTTAAGATCTAACTCCAGCTCTGCCTGATTATAATGCCATGTATTTTTTCACCATTTTGGACCTTAACCATCTTTGGAAGTCTAATCTCTTCCAAGAAGACTATAGTAGACTTTGTTTTTCAGAAATTTTATACTGTGTTTTATCTACACATTTTGGCAGTTGAAAATAACCTGTTTGGAATTTTCTTGAATATTTCCTCTATGTTTCATAATTTCCAGATTTTTTTAATCCCCACTGAGACTAGAAACAGCCTGAGGTACATGCAGAGTTTGTGTTCCTTTTGTATGGCATGGAAAGCCATCAGCACAGGGCTAGGAGCTCAATATACTTTTTTTGTAAATCAATTGGTTCATTGATTCACTATAGCTAATTTCTTGCAAGTTTGCTTTTACCCTTGTCCCAGAGGATTTGGGATAGAGCAAGTATATTTGTGGATGAATGGATTTTCTATATAACAAGTATATACTCGCTAATGTGAGGAGAGGAAGAAGCCTGCTTTTATAGTTGCATTAGAAGGAAAACTGTCGAGAGTCCTGACACTTGGTGGGGCAGAGGTCTAATGAAGTACCAGCCAATGTCTCGGGTCAGGATGTGCTGGCTGCTCATTCACACACATGGTAAAGGTGAGCATTTCTTGAGCACCTCACTCTGTGTGAGGCAATGGGCTGAACCTTTAGAGGAGTTGTCTCCTTTATTCCCCACATTACGTGCTGGCAACCAAAGCTTTAAGGGGTCAAGGGACTTACTCAAATCCACAGACCTGTTAAACAGCCAAGTCAGGATGTGATTCTCAACTTGTCTGACTCTAAAACAAATTAGCCGCTATATTCCACTGCCATGCACTTGAGGAAAGTGGCAGCAGGCACAGTGAAAACTTGCTGGTTTACCTGGACCTCATTATCAGAGAAGCAAGGAGAAAAAGGCTGCCTAGGGCTGGATTGGATGGGGAAGCAGGTCTCTGAATCAGTCTCAGAAATAGATGTGAAAGGCCCAGGCTCTAAAATCTGGGGTGGGAAGAGGAGCATGAAATATGGTACAGAAACCACAACTAGTACACGTTTGTGAGGCCCCTGCAGAGCCTCCAGATTTCCAGGGTCGTCTCCCAGGCCTTTTGACTTCTATGTCCCAGCCACACTGGAGCCACAGACCTTTGCACCTGTGTTTCTTCTGCTTGAAACCCTCTTTGTATCATTCTCACCATACAAGTGCACGTGCGCACACGCACACACACATATCTTCACCTAGTTAGCTCCTTCTCATCTCTTAGATTCTAAATCAAGATCACACCTTAAATGAAGCCTCTCTTGATGACCACCCCCCACCCCGCCCTCACCCCTTCCAGTAGAGGTTTCGTTGATCTGTTATCTGCTCTTCCGTGAATGAGTTCTTTCCTTCAGAGAGTCCCCTAAATGTGTAGTTGAATGTGATCAGTAGATGGACATTTCCCTTTTGCCTACTAGAATACAAGCTCCTTGAGAATAAGACACTAACATTTTACTCTTTATTCTATGTCCACCACCTGGCAGTGTAAAATTCTGGGTGGTCAATAACTGTTTGTTCAGTGATTGACTACGCAAATTAACGAAACTTTTTAAGTACTAAACAATCCATCCATCTCTAGAATAGAGATGATAATCCTTAGTTCATGAGTTGTGATGGAAATAAAATTAGATAACCAGTAAAGTGCCCAGAAAGACATCGCTGTTTAATAAATGAGAGTTCCTTTTCCCTTTAGCCCCAGCCATCAGATTACGTAAACTGGTGCTGGCCCACTGGGGCCACTTGCACAGTCTTAGGTAATATTACAGGTGGTGACAGCACACAGACCTAGTCTGAGTTTCAAGTGCCATGTTTTCTGCTTACAAGTGTGAGGACCTAAGCAAGTTGTTCTCTGAGCCTCCCTTTCCAATATTAAAAATGGAATTAATATCCACATAAAACTCACAACCATGCCTGGCATATGAAAATGCTCTGTAGACGTTGTTATTATTGTTATTTTCCTTTCCCTCTTCAGAATTACCTGGTAGCAGAGTTCACACTTCCTGTATGGTCTATATGGCTTTTTCCATTTTCTATACCTGTTTCTCTATATTATCCTCCTCAATCCTTTCCCGTTGCCCACTGATCTTTCTCCCATTTTCAGTAGGGTGGGAGATAAGCTGACAGGCCAAAGCATTATGGGACTACCCTAGGGTACATGAAGTTGGGTGGAATTCTGAGTTCGGTAATTTGTTGGCCCAAAATTTCAGACCCGTATGCAGGGATCATTATCAAAGACAATACCTTTCCCCATTCCAGACCCCAGAGGTTTCTGTGAATTATTTTAAGACTGCTTTTATGTTTGATATGGGAGGAAAAACTCTAGAGGGGCATTGTTTGTATTGGCATCTGTGAATTCTTTTAAGACACTGCATTTGAATTCAAAATGTCTAGCTGGGCAAGGTGAGGGAGCCCCATATTAAGGCCTGGTCCACTTGTCTCCCTCTGCCTATTCCCATCCCCACCTCCTACCCCTACTCCCTCCCTCACACACACATGCGCACACACACATCTTTCATGACCCTATCTGCATTTTTTCTGTTCTCTCTCAGTTCTAATCTTGAAGGTCAATAAGCGCCATCATCAGCTTTTCAACCTGCCTCCCACACCTGTCATCTCAGTTCAAGACCTCTGGGTAGGATGTTTTAACCCAACAAGGTAGACATGGGATCTGAGCGAGGCTGTAAAAGCCTGTGGGCCTAACAATCTAAATAAGCGCTAATTTTATTTTGGTATATTTTGGATTTATACATGAAGGTTTTAATCAGGAAATTTTAAATTAGGGGATGAAAAGGTAAGAAAAACAGAATTTCTCCATTTCCTAACATAGCATATAATTTCCACGAAAATTCTGATTACCTTCCGAATGTGTGCCCTTATGGTCACTTTATTATTGCGGCTGCTTTCCCCTCCTCTAACATGGTACATTTTTCTTGATGCGCTGTTTTAAAAAACTTTTAAAATATGATAACTCCTTTTTACACCATTTTGCATATTATATTCTTATTAAAAGACCCCTTAAAGAATTCCTGATAAGTGGATCTGAGAGAGTGCTAAAGCATTGTGACAGGAACATCATACTCCTGGTGAGATTGTAAATTTAGGTCTAACTAGGGCTTCATACTAAAATAAAACCCCTCCTTGATAAACTCTGTGTATTTCCCCATTCTCGCATGCCTATTTCTAAAGAAAAAAAGAGACAATTAAAGTTCTTGCTGCAATTTCAGTTATCACGGTGTGCTGGGAGGCCCACAGGCACCGTATCTGCCCTACCGACTGGACATTTCTGAAATAGAACCACTATCAGGTAGATCAGATTGTTGGCCAAAACTTTGGCACCAAAGAGACTCAACAAATACATTTCATCACACTGACCCTGTACTCACAGCGACTGGATGTGAATAACCTCATGGGAATGGAAGTTGAGAAAGAGCTATTTCAAGGCTGCCAGTGCCTTAATCTCTGCTCTGTGCAAAACGCAAACGTGCCGCTTTGTATGCTCACGCTGGTAAAACAAATCTGGGGGAGTTTATAATCCTCAGCATGGGAAGTTAGAGAGAAAAGTGAACAAGAGGCATCTCACAGAAATTAGCTACAGTCACAATAGAGAGAAGAGAACAAACACCTGCTTTAAAAGAAAAAATATATATTGGAAATTCACCCAATTATAAGAAGGCAAAAAGTAACTTTTGCTGGGAGAATCAACACTCACTTCTTTGTTCAGGAAAGCTAGAGCAACACCCTGCAGACTTGAAGGCTCCTAAGTTATCAGGGAACTGTTTCCTGGGAATACGCTCACCAGTTCCACACAGCATGCTTCCCAAAGGCAGAAGGAGCAGTGCAAATAAATTCTCTAGAGCAGAGGAGTGTTCCGTGCTTTGTTCTAACAACTATGATATTGATAGAATGGAAATATCAGGATATGTCTGATCTGCTCTGCCCAAACAGACTTGAATGGCTTCCAGGGTTGGACCTGAACTATTCTTTCCAAAAGCAAAGGGATCTCCTGACCCTCAAGGCCTCTGTGTGTTAACTGGCCTGCTGGGATGATGGCCTCCTGTTGTGGAGACTCTCCCTCCACCAGGACAGTGGAGTATGGATATCACAGTAAGACAGGGAAGTGGACTAGAGCCACAAGGACAGGAGGACCAAGACGTGCTTATCTTGACATTGGTTCTCCATAGTAGCAATGGGATGGATTCCACGGCCTTGGTCTCCCCGCTATCTGCTCTAAGGGTCTGTCTATGACCCTGGGATCCTTCTGTCCCACTCATCCATCCTTATAACTATTAGGGGGGATCAGAAGAGAATGGGACTTGAGGTGATTTTTCAGAACATTGGGAAAGAGGCCCTTAGTCCCCTTTCTCTGTTAGTCATTACCAAATGGTTCTCATCCGGTGATTTAAACAGTGTGGTAGCTTTATTATGACTATAGAGAGTGATTCCAAACCTATTGAACGATTTTTTATTGTCATTTATTTGTGTTTCTTAATTGAAACAAAATGGTACAGCATTCTATAATAATGGTACCAAGCCCTACAGCTCATAATAATGTGCAATGCTACTTTTTTCTTTTATGGGGTCTGGCTATTTAAGTTCGTCCTAACTACTTGTATGTCGGAGTGTGACATTCCAGATTGGATACAACCGAGAGAGCCCTGCAATGTTCATTTCTAAATCCAATCCTCACAGCCTTGTTATCTTTGTCAGAACAACCTAGTAACTGTTTCTTCAATGTTTTAATTTAGATTGCTGAGATACACGAGGAATTTAGATGTTATCCCCCCCACCCGCCCCACCTTAAAAATGTGGCAGTGCCTCACTGTTTCTAGGACAAGCTAAAAAGAAACAGATCAAGCAGCAGCAAAGCCCTGAAATGTTATTCTAAGTAGCTTTCAGATTTCAGCCCTTCTGTACAGTAGTTGGGCCTCACTCAGGGATATACTGATCAGGAAAGCAGTCATGGCATGGCCAAAGGATTACGATGACGCTCATATAATGATAAACAGGAGGCAGCTAATTGTTTCAATTGTTCCAATTCTGTAGTTTCAGGGAGTTATAAATGAAAACGAAAAATGAGAACAACTCCTATGTCTTTTACTATAAATCATACGCACAAATCTTTTTTTTCGAGCCCTTGCACAATACATCTTTCATAAGTTGCTTCAGAACGTCTGTTGCTGTATGTATTTAGGTTAAAGAATCATTTGGGTGGGATTGAAAGGGGAGACCAAGTCATCATAGGAGTGGAAGCTTGAAGCATTCTGCATGAAGAAATTACTAGTCCTGGCTTGCCCAGATTTCTGTGGCAAAAAGTCATCGTGGCAATTTCGTCAGACCATGCTTGGACTCTAAAACACCTTTGCATTTTTTTTTCCCCCATTTTGTCCTTGAGAAAGTCAGGTGTCCATGGGTAGTGTATCTGGACACTAAACCAGATACCCCATCCAAATTCGGGAAAGACAAAGAACTATTGTCACAGGATAAATGCTTCCTTCTTAGGCGGCATTTGCAGTTTCACTCTCTTTGTTTCTCAGTTTGCTGCTTGGGTGAGGTCTCCAGCAGCTGACAGACAGAGCCTAAAATTTAAGACAGTCTTCAAAGGTCAAGTCCGCTTTCCTTGCACTTTTTGTGAAAGAAGAGCCCAGGCATCTTGCCTTGGAAAAGTAGCAAAACCAAACAAAAGAGGCTTAAGTATTTATCTAGTGGAATTCTTCTGCGTCCTCGACAACATCCTTGTATGGGTGCCTTTGCCACATTAGTGGGCTCTGCTCTCAACAGAATCTTC
This sequence comes from Equus przewalskii, assembly GCF_037783145.1. Taxonomy (NCBI): domain Eukaryota; kingdom Metazoa; phylum Chordata; class Mammalia; order Perissodactyla; family Equidae; genus Equus; species Equus przewalskii. The sequence continues at coordinate 12,564,982 of NC_091834.1, read as the reverse complement.
CACAGAGTTTTGGATTCTGAGACCTCGAGATACGATGAAGTCATGTGTTTGAAAACTGTAAAAAGAAAAAGAAAAAGCAGAACAAGGAAGAGGGTAAAGAGTGAGGTAACAAAAAGAAAAACATGATACTTGCTTACTAAGCCAACTTCTAAGTGTAGCGCGCTCCAAGTTAATTTCTGAAGCTAATTGCAAGCGGAACTATTGTGATGTTTGTAGGAAAATCCAATAAAGCTGTCAAAAGGTTTCAGAATCCAGTGCTTTGTGGTTAAGGAGATACCAATTTGTTTGCTTTTGGGTTCGTTTACGCCTTTAGTCTTTTAGGTGCCCTTTTTTGTCGCGATAATTGCACTTTTTTGCATAAATATAGCCATTTTTCCATTATTTAAGCAAAGGAAACCGTTACGGTTTCTACACATTTTGGCAGATAGGATCAGCAGGGAAAAGAATAGCCATTATCTTCCTTTAACTCTCTCCTCAGTCTGTAACTGTGTCCTTTCAACTTCCCCTCAAAAGTATTTCGGGCTGGGAACACAGTAACTGGTTTTGTTTTGTTTGTTCGCTTGCTTGTTTGTGAAGAGCAATGGATGCTTCTTAAAATAAGGCTCCCCTGCAACTTAAGTCTCACCTTTCAGGTGGCATATGTTTGCCTATGAGTTGCAGCTGGCACACCAAAATAGAGGAAGGTGCTAGGTCAAAATACAGGCATCATATCTGAAGATGCCAACAAGCAGAGAAAGAAGAGATTTCCAATTCTCTGTTTGGGGACAAGGTAAAAGGTTATGGAAAAAGAAGGGAGCTCTTTTGGGAAAGAAGTTTTCTTTTTCCTTTCTTTCTGCTTATAAGCAAGGGAGACATGCCAGCTCCTTCCACTTGGGTGGTATATGTGCCTCACGGGCTGGCTGCTCAGAGAGGACAGCATACATGGCCTGCTGACAGTCTTACTCACTGCCAGCATTATACTTGTCTTTCACTAAGGGTTTTCAAAACCTTTTTTAAAACGGCGATTTTGTTTTTCTATACTGTTATGTCAATTTCTGTGTGGACCATACTTTCAAGTCTTTGGCTCTGCCCTTATGCCGTGCCACACCCCTCTAAAACTGCCTCTAAAAATTATCATTATGCATGCCCTATGCAGTCATTAGATGTCACATATGTCCTGTATGGTAACATGTTGAATAGAAAATAGCCCCTTTACTCTAGTGTATGAACTGGATCAGTTTAGTTCAGATACTTAAACACTTACATGAGACTTAGATGTTACTAGAAGGTGGAAATCACAGCCACTGGTATTACACTATCTAGTCCAGTGTCACAAGCAGCCAGGCACTAATTACAATGTTGGTGAACGAGTGCCCAGGGCATTTAAAATGATTTTGATTTAAATGTAAACTCTCAGAAATGAAATGCCGATACTTAAGGAAAAGGTGATATTTAAGTACATTTCAGAAAGAAACTCCTTTACTTTTCATCATTCAGTGGTTTCTTGGTTCGCCACTCTAGTGGAAATCTCTTGTCCACTTGCCCAGTATCCATTACCTTTCTTTTGGTAAGACCTCACATTTCCTAAGGGGACTGTCTATACCCAGAGTCCTCCCCACCACTCTCTCCACAGCCCCTTCCACCCCTAGCCACTGTGTGGTTTGAGGGAAACTGTCTCTACCTCTGGCTGCCAAGATGGGCCTGTGACCCAGGATTGAGCAAAAACAGTGTTTATCCCACTGGCCATAGTCAGTGGTTCATGGATGAACATAAAACCTACTCAAAGAAAATCAAACCCAGCACAGGGCTTCTGTGGGAAAGACTAAGAGATGCTGGCAGCATTGATCTTACGATGGGCTTGAAGCTGCTGGGAAGCCATCTTGCCCTCAAGAAGGAAGTAGAAAGACTAGAAAAAAGTGGAAAGTTTCAGGATGTTTTTGGGCGGTAGAGCCAACAAAACTTACTGAGTTGACAGGGTGTTCTTATGGCTCGGATGTAGGTGATGAGAGAAGGGAAGACTCTTGAATATGTTCTAGATTTTTGGCTGAAAAATTGGGTAGATGGTGCTGCCATTTACTGAGTAGAAGAAAGATTAAATAAGACACCAGATTGAAGGGGGAAAAAATCAAGTGTTCTACTTTGTCAGGTTAAGTTTGAAATGTCTTTTAGACATTCCAGTGGAGGTGCCAATTTGGAAATTTGGGGAAGAGGCAGGTTTGAATAGATAGACTTGGGAACCATCAGCACTTGGTTGGCACTTAAAGCTATTGAGTTGGGCAAGATAGCTAGGCTGAGCTCTTGGGCATGCCCATCTTTGTGTGCAGGCTGAGGAGGACCTGACAGACAGAGAAGTGGTTCCTGCTGAAACACTTTAATGGCTCCTCCTGGCTCTCAGAATAAAACCCAAGCTTCTCCACATTAAACAACTCACGATCTCTCCCTGGTATCTTTCCAACCTCTTCTCTTTTATTCCCTTCCTGTACCCTGC